>NC_140187.1:18459262-19804186 GCF_965226575.1 Pagrus pagrus
TACAAATTAATCCTTTTAGAGAAGAAATGAGGCCCCACATAAACTGTTTACAAGTAGCCTTTTGTTTGGAGATCAGCTCTTTTCAGGATAATATTTACAGTTTCTACTAATGATTACATTTTTGGCTGCAGCATCAATTGATTGAAAGAGAATAAAATTGAATATTTCTGGTCGTCTTCTAATCCTTTATACTGTACTGTGGGAGTAACAGGTTGTCACTGATATAATTTAAAAGAAGACTGAGACACATTTTGGGGGAGGACAAAGCATTACTTAATCACAAGTGAAAGGCATCCAAGTAGTAAAACCAGATATTAGATATGTAATATGATGTGTCAGTATTTGGCAATGTAAACAGTTTCTTCCTGCATACAGTATGCAAATTGCAGGTGCAGAAAAAACTATTAAATTACTTGATTTGGATGGAAAACAACAGCCAACATATTTTCAAACATAGACCAAAAGCGCCAGTGCAGAAAAATAGACTGGCAAAGACAAATGAGATTCATAGACACTTCATTGATTAGTTTGTATCCCCACTGAAAAAGCAGCAGTACACTGAGACATTACAGTAAATCTGGTGTGATGTGCTTCAATGGATTTTTTTCATGGAATCTTTGTTATTGTGCAGGATCAGAGAGATAAATATTAAATGAGCCAATGGCAGTGATTTCCAGACCACTAGATTTATTGGAATTAATGAGAGAACTTTACACAGAAAAATGAAACCCAACAGCAGAATCAAAAGAGACTGGACTCAATTTTTTAACACCACCCAAACAATGTCATACTGAGGCAAAGCTGAACAGATTTGCCAGTTACATTAGAGCTATTTCTGACTCGTCTGTGGTGAAGCAACTGAAAGAAAAATGTAATGAAAATCTAGATTGCTGAAACACATGAGTGAGCATTTCATATCAGTTCAAAGGTTGGCTTCCCCTGAGATTTCCAGGTCAGCTGGAGAAAACCCTGATTATGCAGACAGGCTAATAATCACATTTCCACATAAGAATCGTCTCTCTCCTTAAACCGCCTTGACAGCCTTTCTCAACATGTGGTGAAACAGCTTGCAGCAGTCCGCTTGGTCTCGTATGAAGAAATCAGAGTATGATCTAGAGTGGCAAGTGGCACACAAACACTATCTGATTAATCCTTGTCACTTAACTCAATGTTATATTAAAAACTGCAAAACCCATTCCCATCAAGATAAATTCTCAAGTGGGTCTTCTCCATAATTCATTTTTAATTGCATATGAATACTTTTCATAACAAAGTATTGGTATAATATATTGAGGCCAGTCCAATTCTTGGGTTTTGCAGTGTGAACTTAGAGTGAACTGACCTAGTCGTTATTTTCAGCCCCCACAAATATCACATAACAAAGCATTCACCTACTCTAAAGTTTTTTTCAAGTCCATAGAGGGAAAGCAGCATGTTGATGAAAAAGATCACTTGCTAATTGTAAACAATAGATGAGAATGTTATGAATGTTATTGACTGAAAGTACAGACACAATCCTCCACAGGCTATCATCTGTGATCCCAATGAGGCAATGATTTTGCTTCTGGGAGCAACGGACAAAGTTTTAGGGCTTCCGGCGTAGCCAGCAGATATTCGGGCAAAGACTTCTTCTCCTGAGCGCCAGGCATCATCTACATTCAAATTTGCAACTTGAGATGCAAGGGACAACACTTCATCTAATCTCTATCAACAGATATCTGCATATGAAGGCAGATTAATAAGCTAATAATCATAATCATTGAACGATGGGTCCTAAGACCCATCAGCTGTATTTTGGTCAATACATTCTGCCTCTTTTCTCTCCACATGGACTGTTTACCTGCATGCAACCAAAGCCTGCTCAAACATGATTGGTCAATAGTACTTGGACTACGAAAACCAGAAATCTTCTGATACCGAAATCTTCTCCCTTGTCCACAGATATTGCATTTATATGCATTTGAAATATATGATTTTCCCTGATGTTTCTGACTTGAAAAAGAGAAATCCCTCACTACAGAGTCGTTAATATTGGGATTATATCATGTGACGTGACTGAAAAACATTTTCTCTGATCTCTGAGGCTCCTTCAGCATGTGTTCGGTGAAATCAAAAGCTATATGTTAGAGAAACACTGCCTTGATAGAAGAAAAGTCATTGCAGTAAGAATTTCATATTGGAAACCAGAAATGTGTGTTTGTTTTAACAATCATTCATTTTAAGGACATATAACCCTGATTTAAAAACCTGTTCAGAAACAAAAGCATGAAAAGATGGTAGTGCTGGGTCTGTTAGAGTTATAATTTAGAGCCTGATGTATTTGCTTGAGGATGATTAGTCAGATACATGCTGACTGAACGATGAGGATTTTAAAATAACTTAATGACTCTATAAAATTGCTGTGATAGACTTTTTTTTTTTTTTTTTTTTACTTTAAGGAGTGTGGATGCACTCTGGTTACCGTTGGCGTGTTTTAACACAAAGGCAGTCGGAAGGGCTGAGAGGGGCTCCTGTAGGGAAGATACAGGAGGTTCTAGTGGGATTTGAATCCAGGCCAGTAAGAGAGCATGTGATTCTTAAGCTGAGGTTCTTAACCATCTCTGAGTATTAGGTCTTTCTAGACAAAGAAGGCACAGAGCACACGTTGGTGTATTAACATATTGCCACACATAGATACGACTGCACAAAGACAAAATGCAGTCAATTTAAACCTTCACCTGCTCATTTGATAATCAATTGATCTGTCATCCATTTAACTTTGTGGAGCCTTGATCTACACTTTAATATACTATTATAGAGATAATACTTGACATATTATATAAATATGTTTATAGGTTGCTGGCGTAGTTACGTTAATCTGATTATTTTCTCTACACAGATACAACACGCATCCATTCTGCTCAAATTTGGTGATGCTTGCGGTAGTGAATGACTAATTTCTCTGCAGGGTATGTAAGGGAGCTCTATGCCAGTTGTGTAATCCACTTACATGTGGCTTATGGAGGTTATAAAGCACACTGCCAGACATGTCACCAATACAATGGGCTTACTGGAAATCATTATGTAGATGTTCACATGGCTTATATGAAAAGCTAAGACTGCTCCACCTGCCAAAGCCTGTGAGGAGTTAGGGTTATTATCATTACCTTTATTTATAGAGGGAAAACCATTGAGAGCTGCCCTGATAACAGCATATACAAAAACAATAGATAGATTACAGTGTATTTAAGACAATGAAACGAAAATACAATAAAGCAATGGGTGTAACATCAATTCAAATAAAACACCTACATTTGTAACGCTCACTGTCTATTAAAAAGAGATTTCAGATGATTAAAATGGATTAAAACATCGACATTCAGTATCTATTAAAAGACATTTAACATAGGGCGCTGTTGTACAGTATATAAAATGGCATTGTCTGTGTACATATGAATTGAACTGTTTTTAACTTTTCACCTAATTGATTCATAAAAAAATTGTGAAAATAAGTTGTCCGAGAACAGAACCCTGTGGCACACCTTTGTGAATGCCCATAAAATTGTAGACAGCCATCAGCGACAACAACTTGCATTCTACCGCTGAGATAATTTGCAACAACTACAGAAGTATGTCATTTACTGACATTTTCTGATGTCATGTAGTAATATCCTTTCTACAATTATGCGTTTTACAAAGTGCTGAACCTTGCACAGCCTTGCTTGTGTGAATGACTGAGCCTTTTAAGGACGCCCCTTTCATACTCAATCACAGTACTATCATCTGTTACCAATAGACTCTTTTCATGAAAGCACAAGGTGTATAGTATAATAACTTTAATAATGGCTCATTTCCAGTACAGCCTGAGCTATCAAGATAAGTCATTCTAGGTCATGTCAGAGAGTGAACATGCACATTACCTGAGCACTGGAAAAGGAATGCAGACATTAGTGTTATTGTTCCACCTGTGCCTCTCCTGCTTTCAAAAGTTTTAATGTCCACTGTGAAAAGGGTCTATATACTTGTTCATGTGTGAAATGTTCTAGGTGTTTTTCGAGCTTTCCATATTTACAAAAATCAATGAAGTTGTCGACGTAAAACATTACATATATTGTCTTTGCACTGTTTTCAACTGAGTATATGCAAAAAAGGATTATTACATTTGTTTTATTTATGTTTTACACAGCATCTCAACTATTTTGAAAATAGGGTTGTATTTATTCAATAGGATAAGTATTTTTGTGATATGTTCTGTGCTTTCAATGTTTATAGTACTAAAAAAAACTAAATGGTCAGCCTTGTCTTGCCTTTCTCATTTTTATTTAAACACAAAGGACAAGAGGACGGTGATAGAATCAGAGTTTATGAACAAAGGCACTCTGAACACTGATAGACTCCCTCTTGTTGCACCCTGCAGGAACTGTCACTTGCATGTAAAGCAGATCTTTCTTTTGATTCTTTCATAAGAATATAGTGCAAGAAGATATGCCGGAAGTTTAAGCTGCACGGTATGGCTTACAGTCTCACACTTTCAGCTATAGGGATCAGCATGCATCAGACAGCACCTTATTTAATTAAGAAAATTAAGAAGTGGACCGCTGTGGCTTTGCACTGCAGGCTCTGTTACTGAGCAGATTACTGTGAAAGTGGTTTCCGCCCAAGCCGTGAGAGCATACAGGACCTGGTAGCTGCATTTGACACAGAGACAGCGAGTAACAGGATTGTTCTTTTCAGCTGTCGTATACTGTTTCCATAGAGATACCCCCAAGGCACCAGCCAACACCATGAGCTAGAATAACTCAGACTGCCCATGTGAAATGTCAAAATACAGTTGTGTAACACAGCACAAAAGCTATTCATACAAGATAAAAAAAAAAGAATTGATAAAAGTCCAAGATTTTGTATTTCTCACAGAAATTGCCAACATGGTATTTTAGTTTGTAGTTAAAAGGGTTGCAGCAGTACACCATGGTGTGAAAATTGACGGTTATACTTTTAATTTTACTGTGTAAGTGTCATTTAAAGATATTTCAAGTTTATATCAAGATTCATGTCTGTCAGGACATAATATTTTGTGAAATTATAATAAAACGTTTGTTTAACCAAAAAGAGGCTTCCAGTTTTTATTCCTTTAAGGGTCATTGTAACTGATAAAGATACAACCCCAATTCCAAAACAGTTGACAGGGACGCTGTATAAAACATGAATAAAACAGAATGCACTTATTTGCTCATATGCAGAAACACCTGTTTAGACCATTCTACAGGTGAAACAGGTTAATTGGAAAAAAGGCTCAGCTGTTCACAAGCAAGGCTGGGGCAAGGTTCACCACTTTCTGAATTGCATGTTCAAAGGATTTTACTACATGGGCTCTGGAACACTTTGTAAAACCGTTGGGAAAACAGATTACTTGCAAATTATCTTTATTTATGTTTTACACAGCGTACCAACTTTTTTTAAAATCTGGGTTGTAATAATAATGTAATGTGTAGTTAAATTTTCTGAGATGGTTATTGTACCATGAAAATCTTGCCTCCTTGCGAGCCTACTTACAAATGGTGAATTTGTAGAAATTAATCTTACAGTTGATTAAAAATGAAATAGAATTGCGGTTTCATCTCCTGCACATTACACATACTTATTTGGATTTGTCTGCTTAACATACTGTTGAATGGGTGAGCAGTGTAAAAGAGTGAGAAATGAAGAAAAAACAGACGTGAGGAGGGACACAGTTGGGGCAATAGTCAAATAACAGAGCAAGAGATATACAGGGACACAGAAATAAGAGACTGAGGAGAGTGTCCTGGTCCAGGAAATATCAGGCGTACTTTGTAGAGATGTCATGATTTTTTTCTACATGAAAAGCCCATCTGCTCCTCCCAGAAGACTGTCTCAGTATGCTTCAACAGCAATAACACTGTATTCCCAGAGCAGCAGTCCTTAGCTCCACTCAGTATCACACATACACAGTCCACTGCAGTGCCCCGCAACACACGAGCAAACACACGAGGAGCTGACATGCATGCGCATCATAGCATAGTGTATAGTTAGAGTATGCAATGCATTAGATCATTATTAGTTTATTTCTTATGATTTAGTTGCTTGGCAACAGCTTAACAGGCTGGAAAAATGAACTGTTAGATACCTAGAGCAAGGATGTTTTTTGATTAGGTCCTGCCCCCTCATCCTGCAGGATAATATGAATCTCCTCTGTGCTGCAGAAGTCTTTCAAAGGCCCCAGAGTCATGCAACCATTCAGACTACACCACATGTTAAGCTATGGCTGCGCCTCCATTCATTTACAATGTCAGTAGCTCAGCTTTTGACATGTACTTGCCTCCATTCATTTCATTTCTTTCCTCCGTGACTCAGTGCATTATCGTTTCCCTACAATCGGCCCTGTTCTGTCAAACATCACAGGCATGCTCAGTGTGATCAAGCAGGAAAGTTAAGTTTAACTGAAAATTCACATGCATGACAAATGAAAAAAGGAATGCAGCTGACTTTAACATTCATTGAGTTTGTGCGGTGGACATTATACGTATTTCAACTGCACAAATAGTGCGTTCTGCCAAGCCACTGAATAATCCAATCACATGTGAATTATTCACCATTTTTGAAGCACGTTCTTTACTTTTTACACATGAATAATGCATTTTCACTGCATGGCTTTACTGATACGTTTCATCATTATTGTTCTCTCTTGCATGGATTCTGTCATGTGTGTATCCATGTTTAAATCCTCTGTATGACTCATGAATGCTCCAGAGATTGGCACCGTCTACCTGCACATGAAGACAATTCTATAAATAAGGTTGTTTGTGGATGTTTAAAAAAAAAAAGGAGATTCTTCTCATGAATTTATTATTCCGTTCACACAGTTGAGTCTGCAAATGTCAAGCAGTGTGTTGATATCAGGATCTATATCCTCAAATTCCACTTTGTGAGCGTGTCTCATTAATCAGACAGTGTGCTAAAATATTCCAATTAATTCGCAAAGGTGCCATTACACAATAAGAATTTTCATCCAAAAACCCCGGAACGAGCCAGGTTTCTTCCTCCTGACAGCAATTTTTGTACGCTGCTCTGAAAGATTAGAGCAGGTCATTTTTTTTTTCTTTTCAGATTGGTTCCAGAAATTTCCTCTATCCGTGTTTCATGCCTGAGAATAATCCTTCAGCGAGCGTTTCAGTATTTGACATTCCAGAGGTGTTGTTCTTATAATGCGCCCTGGTGATTACGATGTTTTTCCTGGGGGATGCTCTCTCACCAGTGAGTCATATATAGCAGCACAGACTGCTGTCGGGATAACAGAAGTGGAGTCCTTTCCATGTTTTAATCAGAAGCCAGCCCTGAGGCTAGATGTTCCTGGACTGTAATTTTGTAATATAATACGTCTCTGATTAACCCACGCCTTCAGGACACTGAGAAGTAATATTGCTAATGTTCCCTCTAAAAGCAGTTATATTCCCAAAAAATCATACCCCGGATGCAGACTGACAGTGTTTTGAAGATTGTTTATTATTTAAGCATTTTTTGCTTTCAGTATGCGACATTTCTGCAGAAAATCTTGTACTGTAGGTAAATGTGTATCTTTGCACATGAATGAAGATGCTGAATGTAGTGAACATGTCATCACAAGGTCATTACTCACTTTGCACTGATAACCTGCTGTTTAAAAAGACCACAGGGAAGATGTTCACTGCTGAACAGTTGAATCACATAAATATTTCCACCAGCAGATTCATTCAAATTGTCCAGATGGCTTCACAGACTTCCCTCTGACTGTTTAAGATACAGGCTTTTGATTCTCGAATGGTTCGACGCCATATGATGCCACGTGACTCACTCCATCTCCCTAAACCCCCCACCAACCCGGGATCGTATCTGCTCATCGCTGTCTCAGTGTTTCTGTGAAACATGATCTCTCATTCGATCCCTCTACATCCTCTGTGCGACAGGCACACCTCTGCCAAACCACCAGACAGCGCGGCAGCAGCCACAGATGGGGGAGACAGGACCTAGCCTGCAAGAGCGTTATAGAACTTCGCCTCCACACTTAACTCAATCTGTGCCCATGTAACGCCAGCATGGCTAGGCCTGCAGCCAGATCCACCCCCGTATCTGCGATAGTCACACCACAACACCAGCAGCACAGCAACACGCTCCTTCATTGTGACAGATTTAGACAGCACTCAGCGTTCTCACCACCTGTCGGTTCACCATGTTCCACCATGTCACCATGGCAATAAGGGCCTTTGGACCAATATTGCGAGTTGTCCTCTGACTGCCTTGCCTTTTGGGTGAAATACACGCATCTGACTTAACCGCCTGCCGTGCACACGCAAGAGCAGGCACGGTAGCCTTTCGCAAAGCCAGGCTGGTTCACTCAAAGGTCTGGCTGGCTATAGATTATGTACAAACCAGGTGGCTACAAAGGACGGATACGTTGTGTAGAGATGGTATCTGCAGCACTTGCATGCTCCGAATGCATATCTTTGTGTATTTACATTACCCCCGAAAACACAGCTGCACATGTGAACAGATACACGTACCAGTCTTGTTTCCAAAGGGCACATCTGATACGGCAAATTATTTAAAACATTGGGAAGATTAAATTAGTTCCAAGTGAAGGCCAGTGTTATCTTTTGTAGGACATAATTGTTTGATCACAACTCATTTTATAAGATAGCATTTAAAGCATAAGGTATGACCAAATTTACAGTCCCAGGCAACGTGAGCGTTGTTGCTCAACCAACCAGAAATACCAAGAGTTAGCACACCTCATAACCAAGCACATTACAATATAGAGGGTAATTCATGGTGAGAAAGGGATCTGTGTCCTGTGGTGCACTCCTACTGATGAGGAAGATTCAGTGAGAAGCTGGGGCAGACCTCAGACCTCTGGCTCGTAATAGCACATCCATAAATTACCACAAGACAAGGGCGCTCCCTGAGGAGCCCCAGATGCAGGGTGTCACTAAAATTACAGCTCGTTTATCAAATCCTTTATTTCCAAACTGTCCTTTTCACCAGGAATCCCAATATAGGTGTTCTGAATCCTCCTCTTACATCATTCCCAGGAGCTCCCTGCCTGCATAATATACTGTACTATATATTTGGCATTGTGTTTTGTCAGTAGAAAGATTCTCCCACAGAGTTCCAGTACAAGCAGGGAATATTAAACCTAACTTACTTGAGTCATTTAAATTAAAGAAGATATTTTGATTTATTTTCAACGCACTGGTTTAAACTAGATATGGACAGGATTTTTACGTGCCATCTTGAGGAAACATTTATATGACAGCAGACACTAAAGCAGCTATTCACTGTGATTAATTTGTTGTTGGCATGCCAGTGCTGACATGTCTACTGCTGGCCACTGTCCTCTACAAATCATGACTAAAAAGTATGGAAGGATGCCACCACCAGCGCGATTGTCCTGAAATATCCAGTGGGGAAAGCTGCTAACAGCAGACTGCTGCTGGCAGAGGTTCCTACAGTATCTATGGTTTATCAATCATCTGAAGCCAATTATATCTGGATGGGCAGAAGTGTGTTCCTTTCTTCGAACAGGCAGATATCTGGAACACGAGGCTGCGGGTCTCGAGTGAGGTGAACCATGCTCTTCAGCCGAGACAGCAGACACGGTCCTCTGGCTGACTGAGCCGGGATGACGAGTTAAAGTTAATGCTCTACGACATGTATATTTGTAGATATTTACAAAGCTCAGTTCCATGTGACACACTTATCTCTTTTCACAATGACTTGAAATTACACTGATGTGGCAGCCATATTACGGCTGCATATTCGGAGACCCAATTAGCAGAGCTTTCATCACATCAGCTTGAGTGAGCCGAAAGGACCCGCATGCCGCTGCTGCTGAGAGTAACCATGCCGTCACTAGTCATCCTGTCAGACCGTCCTGAGCGCAACATCTGTAGCACGTCTACCTCTGACAGGACTGCAGCTCAAGTGTGAATTACCCGGAAAGAGAAAGAGATCTTCTAAATTAGATCAGCGGAGCATATGGGCGTACAGGTAAACAGATCCTCCTTGCGGAACCGATACTCATTAAGTCCCTGTGTTAACATCTCACAAGGGGTGATTGCACATGGTACTTTAGTCTTAATGGACAGTTATATGACCATCCATCACACTCTCACGCTTGCTTGTTCACTCTCTGTCTCTCTCTCAAGCCCACAGTAGCTGCTGATGGTTAAATGCACATTCTGTAATTGCTCTGTCTGAAAAGATTAATCTAGCTTTTGACAAACTAATTTCATGACATAAAACAAAGATGATCTTCAACACAAAGTTAATTATTTTCTTGTAGATACTATGTAGACATCCAATCCCTCTCAGTTGGTGCGTTTTTATTTGTTCCTACCTGAATGGAGACATCGCTGTAGGAGCCTCCTATGACCCCAGAGATGGCCAGAGGGACGTCATCATGGATGGCGTAGGAGCCGTCGGGGCACGTGTACTCGCTGTCGTCAACTTTGGTGAGGGAGGCCCGAACAAACTCTAGAGACTGCTCCAGAGCGTAGGTGTCCTTAGAGCAAGTGTCTAGTATATGAGCTCCCAGTCTGATCCCAGGCAGGATGCGTTCATCCTTGTTGATTTCGTCTAGTGCCAGCAGCATGGCCTCCAGTCTCTGGATCCCTCTCTGAGCATTGATCTTCCCACAGTCCTCTGCGCCCTCACCCTTCTGGTGCACAGGGAACAGGCCGCCAATCATCAAATCTCCGTCCAGTGTGATCTCCCTCTTGGAGTCTGTGTTATAACTCACCACAGGCAAACCCTGGGGAGCCTGGGCAAAGAGAGACACACAGAAGCACAGCAGGCTGAGGTGGGACAGCCAGAGGGGTCGGGGCACAGGGCGCACCCCCGACACAGGGGATCTCCCCAATGACATATCCCTGGGCGAAACAAGGTCAGCGTCCTGCCTGTGGTTTCTGGTCAGCGACTGGTCAAGCTTTGAAGAAAAGAACAACCAGTGTTTTTATTCTGACAGAGGCCATTTACAGCATCAGTGCCATCCTCTTCGTCCTTCTCTTCTTCAGAGTTTTTTGTAGATTACAGCCTGCGGATCAAACAGAGAGAAATTCAGTAACAGCCTTTGAGCTGGAGTACAATGAACCCTTTGTTTCACACACATTGTGGCTGCCAGGGACCGACTCGTCCCATAGAAATATTTGACAACTGTACAAATGAGTAAATATTTGTGTCTTTTGATGCCTATTGATGATGGATGTGACATGCAGGACAGAAAGAAATAAAGACATTTCATTATCAGCAGCAACCAAACGTGCTACTGCGCAACAGGCGTAGACTAATGAAAGAGATGAGTCTAATTTAACAAGACAGATCTTTCATTTGGTTTAAAGTAAACACAAGGACAGTTACCATCAGTCTCTGTTATGTAGAGGGAGTCGTGAAGAGGCACATGCTGTATATAGTACTGTATTTTATGGAAATAACCAATAAAATGTTGGCAGAAGCTTGAGGACAGAGTTCACCATCAGAGCACAGTTCACTGAGTGCAACACAAACACCCTCCAAATGGTTTTCTTGTCTTTTCAAGCAGCACACGGTTTAACCGTCATTGTGAAAGGCTTCATTCAGTGTGTGTGTGTGTGTGTATGTGTTCGATTTTGAACTCTCTTTCTCCTCCTATTACGTTGTTTATCTGAGATCAAGTTGCTCCCCTTTAGATGATGGTAGGACTCTTTTATAATCACATGTGCACATGCTCCTGCACACCGAAACTCTACAGAGATAGCAAATGGTGTCCCCGAGGAACATTTTGTCAAACCACATCAACTGCTCACACGCGCTCACCAAAAAAAACCAACACAATTTATGCACAAAAGCAAAATCCACATGCAAATAAAAGGAGATAAAGTATTGTCTGTTTCAAGCGTACAAATTGAATTAGTGAGATTTTATCAATACCTACATAAACGTATTCATTCTTTCTGCTGTCTGTAATATGCTAGATTATATATTTTAATTACAAAGTGAGATGCAACTGTGAGCATTTCTCCCAGCTAAAAAAAAAAAACAAACAAATGTGACTCATACTCAGAAACAAACACTGGAAAAACACTGCATATTTGAGGCCTGTCTTCGAGTAAGGAAGGCATTTACTGTTTGTGTTCATTTAAACTAGTAATGACAGAAAATTGATCTGCCAGGTCAGAAGTTGGGGCTAGAAGCAAGAGAAGTTAGGAAAAACTTTATGGCCTTGAAGTTCCTGCATTGTGCTTTGGGAATAAGTTAGTTCATTCTGCAGCACAATCTGTTAAAGAAATATGTTCTTTCCCAAAATGTCAAACTACTCCTTTAAGTTAAATGACTTGTAGAAAATAATTGTGCAGTCCACAAAACATTTCAGAAGCTTCACAGCAAAACAGTGTTGCAGCATTCCCCTAAACAACTGAAGTAGATGGGGACTTACCTTAAAACTTAAAAAACAGCTTAAATAAAACATAAAATGGCTCCATACAGCTCACCTGGCGTAATCCAAGTGTCCAGAAGCACTAATATCGAAAATTGATTTGAAAAGATGTCATTTACACCCTTTCTTAAGCTGAAATCCTCACTTTAGCTGCTAAGCCAAAAGTGCAAAAGTGCACCCCGTCTGAAGAGGGCGCACAAGCTTGATGATCGTATCGAGGGTGTAAATAACATCTTTTCAAATCAATTTGGGATCTTGGGTCTTCCAGAGACTTGGATTACACCGAACAAGCTGTATGGAGCCATTTTATGTTTTCTTCTGTTGCTTTTTCACGTTTTAAAACAAGTCCCCTTCTTTTCCAGTTGTTTAGGATAATGCGACAACGCTCTGCTGCTGTGAAGCTCCAGAGATGTTTTGTGGACTGCAAAATTTTACACAACTTTTCATCCACATGAGGGTGAGTAGATAACAACTTTTTTTTTTTTTAGGTGAACTTTTCCTTTAAGCTGACATAAAACCTTCTACCTTATAAAAGTTATTTGCCTGAAATAGTACAACTACAGTACAGATCAGTATAATAAATCAAATGTGCTTTTTACAGTTGTCATAAATCTAGCATCAGCACTGTGCCGAGCCACATCCCCATTTAATGTGACTGTCATGTAAGGAGTTAAAGCTGATGTAGTTCATGTATGGATTTACAACAGAGTGTCGCGGGGTTATTGTTCAGTCCTGGTGTCAGTCCCCACAAATCCCAGAGGCTTAATTAAGCAGAGTGTTGAGTGTGGGAGAAGTTTATCGCAGTAAATTATTGAGCCAGAATGATCTCTCATATCCACTGTCTCAACAAGACAAGTTGGCCGACAGACAGTAATTAACTGTATTGATGTGCGATTATGAAACCATAGCAGGGGGATATTAACACTCATATTTCTTTCCTTCCCTTTCAAGCTGACCTACCTATTAAAACAACGTATAGCTCTCGACAGGAGTCGGACTGCAGACCATGCTCTTTGGGGGTTTTTCTCTGTTTCTATCCTGTCTTTCTCCCTCTATAGTCTCTCTCGCCCTGTTGTTTCCATGGAAACTTGCCAGTAGATGGAGAGGGTGAAGAGGTAGTGGAAGACAGACCGGGACAAGTGGACCAGTCTGACCATGCATGGTGTCAGACTGGTCCTGTGGGAGAACTGGGAGGCCTGTTCTGTGAACTGACCGAACTGATCCGACTCCAGTCAGAGCTTTTCATGTTCTTCCTTTTAAACACATCCCAAAAAGAACAATGACTAAAGCCTCTGTTTCAAACCACTAATGTGTTTAGATATTGCTTCCGATATCTTATCTATGGTCCATCATTATTGTTACTTGTCCAGAAGTGACCTGATAAAGAATTACCGCTTTAGAGATGCTTCTGGTGCAAACACTGCAGTCTTTTAATAAGAAATAAGATGTGACATGTTGCATTACAGTTGATGAACCAACTTAAAAGGGCTTTTTTTTCTTCCACACAAAATAAGTGCGTGGATGTCAGACTTTCCATTTTCTCCCTCAGCGGCTTGTCAACAAGTGAGAGTCCATTGCAACAGCCGGCACATATGGGCTAAGTCACAACTACTTCCCTGGCATACAAAGGCAGACAAGCGAAGGAGCACAATTGTGTTCTACAAGAACGTTATAATGTTCTGGGAGTGTATTCTGGCTGTAATGCAGCTCTGCAGCGTGTGAAACATTGCCACACAAGTCATAAATGGCCAAATGGGGAAAGAAACAAAGAAAGAAGGCTGTAAGCTGACCAAATGTGATTATTTGGAATAGAATTATGCAGCGAAAAAAATGGCGGCAATAACAGTGTTGAAGCACTTAAGCACACAGCCTCGAGAGAGAACGGTGACAAAAGGATTTCTGGCTGACACATTGTCAGTCTCCTCCCATGTCTTGGATTCCCAAAGGAGGCCTCCCTCTCACCAGTGGACCCTTTCTCTCTCTCTGTCTTCGTTCACTAAACTCCAGTATACAACCCATTATGAAACCATTCCTTTGAATAAAAGCAGCAGTCGATTTGTTAATTTTTAATGAACCCAGTTCATTTCTCTCGCCTGTGACAAGTGAACTGACTCTTTTGGTTGTTTTAGGTTCAGAGCCGTGGTTGGGGATAAAGATTCTGACTTGTACAAAGCTCACTTAGACAAAAGATCAATAAGTAGGGTCAACAAGACTAACATATTCAACTAAACCCACTCTCTGCTGCTATGGAGTGGACGGGGGTGTGGCAGGTTAACAAGGGGGATAGATTGGTCATTTTGCTCTAAAAGGAGATGGTATCGTCCCAAATATCACCTACTGTATTAAAGCTACGAGCAGTAATCTCCATCTCACCTTTACATGTTACAAGAATGCTTATTTTTAGGAAAATACACTTATTTGATTTGTTGCTAAGAGTTTTTTCAAGAAGATTGATATTGCATATAACTTATAAGTGTGAAATATAAAGCTACTAAAAGCAGATGGTTGGTAAGTTCACTTACCAGAAACTCTAAAACGCCCTCATTATTAACATTATCTTGTCTGTTTAATATTTAAGAAAAGGAAGGGGGAAAATATTTGTTTACAGTGAGTTCCATTTTTTGGAGTCCTGCTGGTTAAGAAACAGTCCAACACAGCTCAGTAAAGTGCATCGTTTTTATTACTTTGGTTATTGTAAGGATTAAACAAGCTGAATAAAACATGTTAAAGACGCTCTGTGGAACTTCTGCATTGTCCTGGAAGTCGGTCATTTGTTTGTGTTGACGGACTCCATTTCTAAACTTACGTTAGCCTCTGTTGCTCTCTGTTAGCAGAGTGGGGAGAGGCACTCGAGAACGTGCATTAAGTCACATCCTTTGGACTGTCGCTGTCACAAAGACATCCACAGTCCAGCAGCATTAAACTTGAGAGGGGGAAGGTCTCATTTTCAGTTTCTAGCTCACACACTAGATAACGCAGTGTGAGGCAATCCCAAAATACTGTCTATGCGTAAATGACAGATGCTAAGAGTAATATTTACACTTTAGATGTATTATCCCACCCAGGATTCTGTCGACACGTTAACTTCAAAGAAAAACTATGCCTCTCATTTTTCCTCTCTCCTCCTATGCAGCCATCTCTGTTTCCCTCTTCACCAGATGGCCTTTTTAATTCAAGAGCGTAAAGCCTGCCAGCCTCTTACACACTTCAAACCAGACTGTGTGAAGGAATGAGAGGAGTCGATGGGGGCCGTGAAAAAAAATACAAGAAGAGATAGCAGATGTGTGAGGTGCCGAAAAAAATATAAGAAAAGGAGGAGTGTGGGCTGCAGAGGGATGTGGGTGGGGTTTTTAGAGAGATGCTATCCAGGTTGCTTTTTTATGACACTCGTGCCCCGGGAGTCGAGTGTGGCATTAATATGGTAATATCTCCCCAGGCAATAGTGTTGAAGAGTGGAGGTCATCTGCTGTATATGCAGCCCTAAGCCTGGGTGAGCAGGTTGGAGATCCCCCTGTGGAAATGACTTGGAGGATGGCTAAGTGGAAGCAAAGGTAATGGGAGTCAGGCTTCCCTAAAATCACATTTCCAGCTGACAAAGAGAATGGTCCTGGGTGGGGGGCGACTGGAAAAGGTCTGCTAATGGGAAAGAAGACTCGAGAGTGCACACACACTTACACACTCACACACATTTTACTGAGCAAAAACTATGCATGAAACTTCACATCCTGGAAGCACCTGTGACACGCGGCACTGAGTGTGATCCTGACTGTCTCATACCTTAATGAACCTCTTGAGACGTATTAAAGGATAAGGCCGGTGATGTTCTGTTTGTTTCTTACTGTCACAACAATTCACAACAATTAATCCTGCAAACAAGTATATAATGTCTAAAATTGTTCATCTCCACCTAGATTTTAACACAAAAATATATATTTTTAAAAAAATCAGTGAGCCACACCGTTGAATCAGATCATAGCGTCTCCATCATAACCATGAACATGCGCATTGTCTATTTTAAGATGGTTCCACAAACGCTGTCCTGTTGCTGCAAATGCTCACTCAAGCACCAAGATGTGCATATATTAATCCACAGCCGGCCAGAAATAGTCCCCAGCAAAGCACCATCTACTCTTGTATGAGTAACGTTTTTTATGAATCCTTTTTTCTTTATTCCTGAATCATATTTAAAGATTTGAATCCTCATTCAGAATGTATGAACATCGAGCTGAGTGCCTGGCAGGTCCTTTTAAGACATATGTTCATACTAAAGCTGAAGTCTTCTGCTTTAAAGATATTTTTCACATTGACCAATCGTTACATTTGAGAGGCTGGGAGCAGCAATGTTTTGCTTGTTTTTGCTTGATTAGCCATCTTCATGTAAACAGGGGTGGTGTGTTTGTTTCTCTCATTCTTGGATGCACAACTTCTGCAGTATTTTAAAGGATAGTTCACCCAAAAAAGAAAAATTACTCACCCCCATTTTTGGGTGAACTGTCCCTTGAAGTTTTTCGGTTCCAGCCTCCAAAGAGGAATTGAATCCGTCACTCAGTGTGCTCGGTGCACATGACTGTATAATGCGTTTTTGAGATTTAAGAGGTTTTTGTGCAGGCTACTCTGCGACCTGCAGTTACCCAAAACATCCATCTCTGCACAGGCCGGCAGAGAGAATACATTTAATTTTGCTGAAGCATAATTCAGCTTGAAACGATCGATATCCTGTCAATCAATTCACCAATTAATCGTGTGTAAGAAATAAACTCTTGGATTCTCTTTACACATCTGCACAGTTTGCACATAGAACAGCTATAGTCTGTGTTTTGTGATGTGATTTTCACTGTGTAGACACAACTAATTCCAGCTTTTAGACGCAGTTATTTCAGGGTCTCCATGTTTGTCATCGTGCATTCACAACCCTAACGGCTCCTGGGAGGTGAAGACAATGGAGTGGAAGCGCTGCTGGGTCTTTCCGGTGATCACACACAGGTTCTCTGTGGAAATGTCAGGTTTACTCTGCTTATTCATTCTTGTGAAGGGCTCATTGCATAGGTGAAAAATGGTCTCGATACAAAATATAAAATGCAATTCTCTTTCAAAAACAATGCAAGGCACACTGTAGGATATGTGCAAAATTGAAATACCTATATTTAAAAGGCTCTTCTACCGACAAATTAGAGGTTGTATCCAATTTGTGTCCACACTGGATGCTTTTTCATTCATTATATAAACATTTTTGAAGTTTTTCTCACTTAGTCCCTGTGCAATTACTCATAATGACTCATACAGCAGCAAACATGGCTACTTAGCACAGTGAAGTGCTTCAGCCTATTTAATCAGCGGCATGATCTAAACCGATCTTTACAATATAGTGATGCAGGCGAGACGTTTACAGGAAATCCTACAAGGATTATCTCTGAACAGTCCAGCGCGTGAATCCAGTTCAGTTAATGCTTCGAGGACGATTGACTGGATCAGTGATATCCGCTGAAGCTACATCAGTAAAACGATAAAATCTCCTCCCAAAAATACGACTGCTGACCTTTTCTGATAAGGTCATTTATACAATTAGCAATTAAAGAGTGAGGAGGTCCTTGAACAGGCTCTTTGAGTAGCAGCTACCGCAATTAAGAAGACATGGATCAATTCGGAGAATTCGGATCACTGTCACACAGCCATGCTTACGTTCAGAGGGAAAACAACCTCATATTGAGTTCCTGATTGTCATACAATCCACCTCATTCAACGTGTGCTTTACTGTTTAACTAACAGCTCGCTCCAGCTTTCAAAACTGACTGTGCCGCACCCCCCACCCATCTCCTCCTCCTCTCTCCACCTGAAAAAGAGGGAAATCCTTGCATGTGTTCACCGGTCCCCTCACCTCCCAGGAGCCCCATTCTGCCGTCCTCATCAAACATTCATCCTCTCTCTTTGTCTCTCAGAGATCATTACTGCCAGTCCTATTATTGGCCGGGACCCGGTGATGGATGTATGGTGCTTTTGTTTCAGAGGTTTTTATTGTATCTTTGCATTATTCATCATCAAACCACCACACTGTTCAAAGACAGTGGCCTGAAACAAAATGATTCTCTTTTTTGGAAATCATTAAAAGTGCTGTTCCTGGACTGACAGTTGATATTAGTGAGGCAATTAAAGTTACATTATCTTAAATGTGAAGAGATGAGAGCTCACATTTAGTTTTTCTATGTTTTTTTAAATTGCACCATTTATATGACTGAAAAAACAATATCCCGGAGCAGTAAGGATTGTTTTTTAATAGATGCTTCACTTTCTCTTAATCTGACAGTTTCATTGCGTTCAGACGGAGCTGTGATATTTTTAGGGGAATACCACCACGCAGGGTTACACAGTGGTATTTTACATCTTTATTTCAGAAAGCTGTTGTGGTTCCCAATCTTTTTATTAAAGTATCTGATTTTGATTTGAACTATCCAATAACACGCAAACACATTTGGGGACTTACCTCAACATTTTTGTTGATCCGGTTGATATGATACGATACAACTTTATTGTCAGTTTACACTAAAATTCATCCAGCACACATGCCGCGTAGAATGATGGCACTTAGGCGGTCCACTCCTGTCACAGAATAAACCAGAACTGGCCCAAGTCTGCACCACACTTGATTCTTTTCTGATGGTCTGGATCTGGCACAGGCTTGGGCCAGTGCTGTTTTTTTCAGTTTGCCATTGGCTGACATCTGAGCATCGTATGGCCTGCTTGTGGCTGAGATCTGGCAAATCTGTGTTGAGCCGACAGCCCAAGTGTCATCATTCCACATGCAATATGGGCTTGATGAATGTATTTTCCTAAAATAATGAATACACAGTATGACTGAATTGTTCATAAGGTTTAACACTCAAAATCCTGACTTGAAGAGATAAGAAAACAAGCCCAACCCGCTGAACAGTCAGCGTTTCAGGTAAAAAATGATTGGTTTCTAACAATGAGGATATGCAGGGTTACTGCTAAGGATACAAATGTTAATCATTGAGCTTTAGAGGTGCTGGTGGTCGCATTTTGTTACCCTTGAGCAGAGCCCTCTGCTCCCAGTCCTCAGACTGAGCTAAGCTGAGCTTCACATGTATCAGACATTGGAGCGATATCAATCTTCTCAGGTAACTCTCCAAAAAGAAGCAAAGAAGCGTATTTCCCAAAATGTCAAACTAAAGCTTTTTCAGACAAGTCAATAACAGTCTGATCTGACAGATTACAAACAGTACTTCAAATTTGGGACATGCAGTGCTAAAACCCCACCAGTGGGTTACAAGATGATTCCCAAGGCAGGGAAATGAAAAAAACTTTGATAGAGAACATTATGTTTATTTTTCAGACTTTTCTATAATCTTCTCTCCTGTAAAATAGTGTAGTTTTACCTTCTTGGCTCCTCCATTCTCTTAATGTCTAGCTTTTGATACATTTCTAAGTCTGGGAAACACTTTGCCTTGTGTCTGGATGGTGTTATATAAATAAACTTGCCTTGTCTAGAGATTATTAAGTTGAAACAACTGAGCTGCTCATTACTTATAGACAACCTCTGACAAGTAACTTCAAGGATGTTTCTTTATATTAAGGCAGGTTCAGAACGACTGCTTTCGTGCATCATTGTTGGGTTTCTCGCTGCCATTGACAGCAGATCAGCTTCCAACACTTTTGATGGTTCGAGACAGTTTCTTTCAAGAGCACATTAGCTGCATGAGCAAATTTCAGCAACTGCCTGTCAATCCAGCGTGATTTACTGCCTGTCTTTGTGCCCAGAATGTCCTAAAATAAAGGCAAATTCCTGAGGTGGAAACCACAAGTCCATATAAGATGCAAGCAGAAGAAATCAACAACAGTTCATTATTACTCCTGATTGGAATTATTGATGCAGCTGATGACCCAGAACTCACCTAAGAACCTCTCACACATACTTAACAAATGTAAAATAGGAATGAGTCATTTGCAGTCAGCGCAGCAGTTAATTTTAATCGGAGACTCATGCGCACATCATTAATTAATTGGAAGCTTCTCTATGCTTTCACTTGAGTAAGTCCATGCTTAAACCTTTCTACTTGAGTAGAAATCCACTGAAGGTACAGTGCTTTTTTCTGAGTTTGATGTGTGATTTAAACATGATTTTATCAGTGCTGCATTGTCAGTGACTTCGCAGACTCACTGAAGATGTATGAAATTACATTTTTAGGAAATAATACCTTCAGTGCATCGTTAAATCAATTCCATTCACCCTGTGCATCCAAAACTAGGGTCAGGACTCTCTGTTTTCTGTCATTTATCATCTTTGATTGTCACTTTTACACATGAGGTATATAACTGTGTCTTATTAACACCAGTGCAGATGTACTATCAGCTAACAAGATACAAATCAGTACATACACACCTGTGTTACCATTAGTGCAGAGGGGCAGTAAAAAATTCATTTAACAGATGATATGGGCGTCAGGTGTGTGCTTCAGACCAGGCTTTATGTGGATGAGACTGACAGACGGCCAATCTCACCTGCACATCTCTGTGTGTGTGCACATGTGTGACTGAGGGCATGAGGAGAAGTGAGCTATTAAACTGTCCTTTTTGATACAACCTTTGCAATTCATCCTACAGGAACCGAATCACCGACACACATGCAGCCACTTTAAAGGGTAATTAAAGTGATCTTGCTGTTATAACAGACTCGCCTGTTCCAGAAAGATCAGGCGTTCAACTTGAGCTAATACAAGTCTGAGAAAAAAGCCTTCCCTGCTTTGGCTTCTCTTTGCAGATAATGAGTCGTTTTTTTTTGTTCCTAAACTCCACCCAGCTCTGGTCGTCCAGCACCCGATGTAATTAACACGGTTCATTTATGCTGCACAGTCCCTCTTCACGTCGAGTTAAAAAAAGTAACAGGTGAGGCAGACTGCATCCAGGTCTGAGCTGTGAAAGAGAGCGCAGGTCAGACAGCTCTGCCTCCTCCTGTTACTTTTTGCTCCTGGATTCAGATGATGGCAGTGGAGCATGGTCCTCTTCAGTCAGCCATGACCTGAATAATTTACTGTAATCAACATCTTCAGCTGTGAGCGCTCAGCTCGCACATCATTTCACTTTCTCCGTCTTACAGGAGGGAGATTTATTAATAAGCTTCATTCTGCTGTGAAACGTGCATCTGATTACTACTAATGCTCCTTCAAACACTTTGCTTTTTGTTTCTGTGTGAACCTGTGTGTTGAATGAACTGATTACACTGCATCCTGGGGGTGGGGGGGTGGGGGGATTTCTATTGTGTTTTATCTGCTGAACATGCAGCACAGATGCCTCTGGGACTGGAGGAGGCATCCACAGGACATCTTGCTTCCCTTAATGACTTTGTCCAGCATTGGCGACGCAGCCTTTAAATATTTGCGCCTCGGGGTATATGCATTAATATTCCTCGTGTGTTTAAAAATGTATCCTAAACTCCAGATGATATGATAACCGAAGGATTACACGGACATATAGGATCTCACTGCTCTCATGCTAATTTACAACAGTGAGATGTTAATCTGCACTGATGGATGTCGGGTATATCAATTTAGATTGTTTTTTATTTCGAGAGGGGAACAATGAAATTATGAGCATCATCTGAGAATCAAACTGTCAATAAATGAATCCGAAAATAGAAACCAAACGAACATATGTTCATCTTCTTGTCTGCGGCACACACACTCTTAAGTTTTTGACTTTTAAATCGACTTCCTCTCCGATATTTCCCACTTTTTATCTCACGAAGAGGAGATTGGAGACATGGCGGTTGTTACTGCAGCATCTGTTTAGTAGTTTGTCAGCAGCCTCGCACATGTGGAGGGTTGTGTAGCAAGTACACAGCCCCAGACGTGGTGGTCAACAAAAAAGGGGTGACAATCTGCTCATGATAGGGTAAACAATCGCCACTGGCAACACAAACAATAACGATGGTGCCAAAAAAATGCCAAATTACGCACGAACTCGTTCTGTCATCTCTCTTCGTTTGGAGGTTGTAGGAACATGACAACACTTTGAAGATGTAAAATTATGAAGATCTTGTCAACATAATAAAAAAAAAGATGACCCAACCTGAATAAAATGACTCAGATCACCAGCTGGTAGAAGTTAACCAAAACGCACCAAAACGCACATGCATCCTACAAAACATCTCTTACCTGTGCGGGGTCTCTCAGTTCCCAGCGCTGCCGTGCGGTTAATAGATCGTGTAAACCCAGCGTATATCCTTGTGCAGCAGTTGTTGTTTTTTTTAACAGCCTAAAACCCGGCGCACTACAGCTGAGCAGGGTGGAGGAGTGGAGGAGGAGAGCGTCGCTGCTTGAAGTTTGCGACGCGTGCAGGAGCTGTCCGTGGTGCTGACGAGAAAACACCAGCCGCCGGGCTCCTGGAGGTCTGATCCTGCTGCCAGCGGCTCAAAACTCACATTTTCCTCAACACCCTTAAAACAAGTGCAACTGACGCCCACTTCATTGCGCTGAAGGAAAGAAAAAAAAGGCGTTTGTGAGGAAATATCAATTCAAAGAGCAACCTTGAACCAAATGTGACGTTTATGAGCCTGATAGGATGTCAGATTATCTGCTGTAGCGCTCAACAAAATAAAAGTTGAAATTCTACCTGTTACTCGAGTGAAGTGTGCAGCAATATTTTCGAAAATGATCCTCCTGCTCCTGCTGCTGCTGCTGCTGCTGCACCAGCCTGAGAGAGCTTCAACTCTCAGAAGGTTTGGACACTTGGTACAAAGGCGCAGTTGCTCCACGCACGAACAGTCCGGGAGATGATCTGTCTCATCGCCAACACGGACAAATGAACACAATGTGATTTGGAGCCTGATGGAAGAGGTTTCTGTCAGCCGCTTTGCTCTGTGTTGTAAGCTGCTGGGTGTCAGTGAGGAGAAGGTCTAAGAGTCGCCCCCTATTTGTTCAAGCGGTCAGGAGAGGTGGGGGGTCCGATACATCAAAATAACGATTCTTTGGAGACTACTTGTCGTCGGCGTTGGAAATGTTTTATTTGGGATCCGCAAACAAGTTGTGACACGAGAGAGTGTGAGGTCAGTCCCAGATGGCACAGTGAGGCGCGCAGGGAGACATGCGCTCTGAGAGGCTGAGCTGCGACCCTCTCCTCTCTCCTCCTGTCAAAAGCAGCTTCAGACACGCAATGGTCAGCGTCTAAATTTGTTTGTCGAGACCCCCCCCCCCTCCTCCTCCTCCTCTTCGTCGCTCTCTCCCTCCACGTGCAATGTAATGAGATTAATAATTAACATCATGGGAAGGCAATAATCGCAGTGCCCCCAAAGCTGCATGACACCCCCTGTGGGTTTCACAATTAATTAAATCAGTTGTGGACCCAGTGTGTGTCACGGCAGTCTCTTCCAGAATGATCCTCATTTTTGCCTTTGGATAAAGATTGGGGTGCCAGGATTAAAAGTGAAAGTGCAACAGACGTGTGGTGAGGGCATCTGTCCCTGCAGACTAATCACACCTCTGCAGGCAGCGCAGCTACCAGGCTCATCATCACAAAAACAAAATGTTGCCCACCACTGTTAGGTGAGATGTTTTAATACTTTTACTCCCGTGGTTAGAGAACGGACACCCGGGATGATATGTTTGTTTGTGGATGTGATGCCTCATATCTATACATGCAAGAACAGAGTAAAGATGGGGTACAAATTAAAGGTAAAACCAACGTAAAGTGTCTTAATTAGGTGTACAAACAGTTTAAATGCTCCTTGGATTAGAGTCTCCAAGTCTCTGCACCAGGGCCGTAGCATGGAGTGAAATCAGAGGGTACTAAACCCCCCCACCCCCCAAAAAATAAAACTCTCCACATGCAAAATGACATTGATATTGACATTACCTTTTCAAGGTGACGTGTTATTATTGGTACAGTGTTACAATAACAAGTGTCCCATCAACAGCTGATAGGAACTAGAGTGTGGCTCGGCCTGCCTTTTTCTGTCCGAACCCGACCGAGTCTGAGAGAGAAGTAACCGAACAAACCATTATTTGAACCTTCTATGAAATTGCGATCGTTATACTTCTCTGCTTATTTATTCAGGTTCTTCCTTTGACTTGTCTCCCATCTACAGTGTCTCTTGACTGTTTTCCTTACACCTTGGCAGAGTCAACAATGTTAAGAGCAATGTAGAAATTTAAGGGAAGATACTAATATTGATATTTGAGAGTTTAAAATGATCCGTACAGAAATAATATAATGGCGGATATTCATTTTTATACATTTGTGATGAGGATCCCTTCAATTTTGTACTGAACTGGACATTGTCTCCCCCTCTTGTTAATGGTGTATTAATAGGTAAATTCACTGTGCCTGCTGTGGTGCTGGATATGAATGAGGACATTTGTACATATAGGTCACGATGCTCATTAAGATCCACTGGCTGAAGAACACGTGTGTCCATCAAACATGGATAGTCTGCTGGAGCCTATTCTTCCTCTCCTGCTGTACACACAGCTGATTAAATAAATTGTGGCACAAATGCCAAACCTCTCATTCAAATGCTGCTCAGATCAATGAAGCGCCTGCCAAAGCGACAGGATTCAGATACAATAACATTTTGTTTTATAGTCATATTTTTAAGTATTTGTGCTTCCAAAATGTACCCAAATTTGTATTCCTTTTTGCACATTTTGAAGCGTTTTAAGGTGAGCCAGGGGAGGCTGCTCCCGCAAGAAATCTTATAAAAGCTCTGCTTAATTTGCTCAACTGGCACTAGAAAATACATTATGTCGTTATTGGCTCTTTCGTGAAGATTTTTCTTTTATTCGGCTTTTGAATTCCACAGCACAGACGGTCATTACAATGTGAAACCGCGGAAGCCATTAGTGTTTAAAAGGGAGCTTAATAAGTTATTAAGCGCTTACTGCCTCATCAATAACTTCTAAACAACAATGTGTCCCACTGCCGCCTCTCAGTTTGTTACATCTCTCCGTCTCTGTTGAGAAACAGACAAATAAAAATGGATGTCCTCAGAGTAGAGCAGTAATGATGTGCTTTGTGTGATAAGACTTCAAATAAATGTAATTCTTCTGTATAGAATAAGGGTTATATAAGCGTTTGAGCAACAAACTTTATGCACAACGGATTCCCGTCAACTGAGCTTTTCATTTGAAAATTTTATTACAGACAGAAGACACAACCATGGCAATGTGCTGTACATTATCTCTCACAGCACCGACAACTTCAACCTACAAACATATCACAACTAGTCTCTGGAAGTGAGTGAGTTTTGGCTACGAACAGAACCGGAGAAGTGAACATTACGTTAAAAAACTAAAGCAATTATCAGAGCGCATAGGAACAATGAAATGTTCTGTACAGTATCCAAGGGGAAAAGTTTACATCTTTGAATTGCATTGCAAATCCTCGTCCTGGTGACTCCGAGGCTTTGGAGATGTGATTTTACTTCAGGTGTTGATGACAGTTTGTTTTCTGTCTGCCTCAGATTTCAGGATTTTCCCCCGTGTGATAGATATTCTCCCCAAAAGAATTAACAACACAATGAAATAGGTCCGTCAACATTAGGTCCTGCACATTTTCACCCCATCAACACACCACAGTCAGGTACTGCACACAAACACATGACAAAAATCCCTCAGGACATGATCTTGAAAGTTAGGTACAATATCAACTGTCACACATGGGCAAAAAGATGCTGCATCATCATCCAGGGTAACGGGCGTCAGTCTCTTTCCTTCAACCGAAGTGTCACTTTCTAGTCTGCACAGAGGAATGGTGGTGAATCACATACAGTACGACTACAGTTTGAAATGAAATAAAGAGTTGAACAAATCTTGCCTCTCATTTGCTGCAGAGAAAATTAGGTTTACTCAAGAAGACTCTATGGGGGGTTGTCTGTTGTTCTATCCTGACAAAGTTTAAATATAAGATCAGGAATTATGTTTAAAAAATGAGATTACAGTATAACAAAAAGTACAGGCTTAGGAAAGAGGAATAAGAAGGCGCAGAAATGCGGCATGTTGGTCATGGCATGAGCAGCTTTAGATCCACCAACAAGATTAAATGACAGATAACCAACAAGAGCAACGACTGAGAAACTCTCTAGCATGCCAGTGTTACATGGCCTCATCCCTTATCTCTTCAGCATCCTCCCTACTCCTCTCCATCCCCCAAGGGCTCCTTCTTCTCAGCCACCAGTTCAACTGCTTCTGCAGCTCCGTCTTCACCCTGAGGGACCTCCTCATCCTCCTCTCCATCTTCCCTCTCTTCTCCCTCCTCCTGATCCATGTCAAGCTCTTCAAAGGACGAGCCGCTGCCCATAGACTCGTTCGAGCCTCTGTCGCTCTGGTCTCTGGGCTTAATGTCTTCGTTTGCATCCATTACGTCCCTCAGAGGCAGGGAAGAGGCCAGCGAGGCGGCTGTGGAGGCAGCTAGGGACGTCTCTCTGCTGTCCCAGGGCACGCCGCCGCTCACTGAACTCACATCACTGTGGGAGTCTGCACCTGCAGCAACACGGGAAACAGACACAGATAAAAGATTTTCTGTGAGGATGCAAAGTCAGTCTCACAAACTTAAATGATTGCAGGCAAGCACAACTGAGTTGGAGTGAGCTAAAAGTGCTTACTGCAGGTGCTGATTTATTATTACTCAATCTGTGGTACTTTATTATGTAGGAATTCCCTCAGTGGGACTGGAAGGAAGTCACTACTATGACACAGAAAAATCAAGTTTTGAATACACTTGAATTCCTAAAGATTTACCCTCCATTACAGACATGGTTGGACATGGCTATTTTGAGATTTGGATTAAAAAAACATGGCAGCGGTTAGCCCACTGAAGCTGCCAGCAGCCGTGAACATTAAAAGAGAAACAGGGAATAAACATGATGTTTTTGAAGTTTCAGTGAGGAAACACCATAGTAATATGCATATACAGTCACACCGGCAGATCTGTGAGGTCTGCTAACATCTGCAGCAGGTACAATATTAACCATGTTCCCCGTCTAAATTTAAGGTGTTTGCATTCTAACATTTGCTAATAAGCACTGAACACAAACACAGTACAGCTATTGTGCGAGATACATTTACATTTTGGGCTGATAAAGGGGCTGGATGATGTCAGAGGATTAGAGCCAGGTCCATACATGATTTTTGGGGCCGGTGCCAATATTAGGGAGAACGGCAACAGTAATGCCTAAAACATTTTTGGCTAGAATGACACCAGTGCACGTAAAACGTACACTTCACCGGGAATAATATAATAATATACGATAATATCAGCCATCTAATATATTGGTCGGCTTCTACAGAGGATCACAGAAATGAATAAAATTCATCCATTGCAACCACGAATATCTATATTAAATTTCATGACAATTCATCTAATAGTTATAAAGACATTTGAAAGCTTATCTCAGCCCTAGGGTGGCACTAGAAGAAAAGGCAGCACATTATGATATATCATCTGGGTACCAGGAACGTCTACACCAAATGTTGTCCCAATCCATGAAGAAGGTGTTTAGATATTTCAAAGCATAAGTAAATTTTGATCTGCTGTGGGAGCTAGAGTCAATAGGATTCAGTACTGCCACTTCATTAGCGTGGCTAAAAAACATCACTATTTTTATGTAGAAACGAAGGTTCATTAGCATTATGATTTGTAACAAACCTCATCAATGATGATGCAAGGGTGCACAGATGTTGTGTTTATGCATCTCCATTCTCTGCAGTCCTTTGATCACAACTGAGCAATATGAAGATTGTGTTATGAAACGTCCCTGAAAATTCACCAGATCTGTCTTGGAGAAACTTGAGCTACTGTATTATAATGCTACCGAGCCCACCTGGTTATTAAAGCTCATCAGGAGACTGTGTGTCAGTTGAGGCTCACAAGAACCAGATTAGTATGGTTAAAGGCATAAACTCTATTATATAAACTCAAAGACCTCTCATTACCTGCATCTAATTTCCCATTGCATTGTGCTACTGTACAGCTAACTATAGCGTCGCAGGGAGAGAATGTTCTTGCTGCAGCCGTCTGCAGCACAGAACACGTAATCTGAACTCATCATGAAGAACGTCCATTAGCTTAATTGATGGAGATTTCCTCACCCACACGTTCAGCTTGCTAATGCTTTCTGACTAAACCTGATTCTAATTGGCCTTTGATCTACGATTCTCTGTGAACGAATAGCTATTCATTATCCCTCACCGCTGTTTGTTTGCCAGCGAACCACAAGATAAACGTTGTGATGTGCTCAGAAACATCGTAATTGCAGGAAAAGCCGGCAATGTAAAAATCTTACTGGAAGGTTG
Source organism: Pagrus pagrus (assembly GCF_965226575.1). NCBI lineage: Eukaryota > Metazoa > Chordata > Actinopteri > Spariformes > Sparidae > Pagrus > Pagrus pagrus. Next base: position 18,488,003 of record NC_140187.1, read on the forward strand.
AAATTCATAAGGAAAGTGAGTTGTGTCAGGCGGGTCAAAGATTTAAACACAATAAACACAACTGAAACTACAGACCGAAGAATGATATTGTTGCTTAGACAGCCTTAAAATTACAAAGAGGAAAACAGGAATCAAGACTAAATATAAGTGGCACATCACATCTCACACCTACATAACAAATATTACTCAGGCAGCTGTCCACAGTTGGTTTCAGAAGAGACTTCAGAGGCAGAAGAAAAGATTATGTGAGAAAAATTAATACATAAACCCACATGTACAAATGTCTTTGTTTTCCTAATGTGTTTTATTAGACAACTGTTCAAGCTGTGATCAAGACAAGATGAAAGATTCACCTTCTGAAATCTTAAATTCAATAATCAAGGGTAGAGTTTTTCCAATTTATGACTGTTGACTGTTATTACACTGTTTTGAGAATTTGGTCTCTGTTCCTGTTCTTATATTAAATATACTGACCATCATTTTCTTATTAGAGAAGTATGATGTATAGAGCTACAATGATTAATCGATTAGTTGCCAACTATTTAATTAATCCCCACCTATTTTAATGATTGATTGATCGAGTCAACACAATTCTTTGATTCCAGCTTCTTAAATGTGAATATTTTCTGGGGTTTTTTGTTGTTGTTTAAGGATATATATATATATATATATATATATATATATATATATATATAAATATATATATATATATACACAATAATACAAAGATATACTGGATATATATATATATATGTATATATATATATATATATATATATATACAGTATATCATTTGTATTATTGTGTATTATGCCAATAATGAAACTATAGCTGATAGAGCTAGATAATACAAAGCCACATTGCCTTCATTGACTTAAAAAGTGCAGGGGTCGTCCACCAATTGGAGGGTCGGTGGTTCGGTCCACGGGCCCTGCAGCCTAGATATCCATCCTGATCAGCAGGTGGTGCCTTGCCTGGTAGCCTCTGCCACCAATGTAGGAATGTGTGAGTGAATGGTTGAATGCCGACATGTGTTGTTAAGCACTTTAAATGGTCACTAAGACTACATAAGTGCCATATAAATACAGTCCGTTTAGTATCTACACATTCCAGCACAGCAGGTGGTGGTATGCAGCTTTAACGTTGGTGAGCGATCACCAAATAAACACAGAGGAAAGAAGAGGAAGAAGAACGCTGTTGTCGCACTCATGATGTCAAACTGCTGCACTTGTAGAGCCGCACAGTGTAGACTAGACATGTTTTTAGAAACATGATTGTGATTTGCAACACATGTTCCACAAGGGTTTAACAAAACAAATCTTGGAGCAATGATGTGGAAATCATCTATTTAACTAAATCCTAGCCTTTCTTAGCCTCGGGTGTGCATAAATCACAGGTTAGGAACTTCTTTTTAAACTTCTAAAATGTGAGATTATCGACTCTCTGATCGATATCAGTCAAGAGAAGCAGGTATTTTTTTGTATCTGCTGAAAAAAATCCATATTGTGCATCCCTACGTATTAATAACACGATCTTAATACTTAATACGTCTTATCTGGTTTGAAATGTACGGCCGCGATATAAAACGTCTTCCACAAATAAGATCTGACTCAACTTGACTTGACTTTCCCACAGGACACTGAAACACCATCCCTGCTACTTTCCTGCTGCTTTCACACTCCAAATAAATCTCATCCACACATCAAAGTGTGTTTGCACTAAATGTGTCACCAGGGACCCAAATACAATAAACAGAGAGTCTCTGAGCCCCTCGCTTGGGTCAGTCTTTCCTTTTCATTCATTCGAATCCCAACATCACTCAGCAATCTAATTATCACGTCCAGCAGATCGGATCCTGTCTGCGGTGAAGAATATTACATACGAGAAGTCCATTTAGGTTATTTATATGATCTATTTATGGGCCTGTTGATTAGCGAGCAGGTCCAAACTGAACCGCGGGGAACGGTCTTCAGTGGAACAGGCCTGGTGTGAATGTGTCAGAGAGGTGTACGGAGAGATTTATTTTTCATTTGCATGCTTCAGTAAAAGGACTTTTCCAGAGAGACTTGTTTTACAATGCAAGGAATTTTACGGGGAATAATGGGTCTATTTAGGGTAATTGGGTGGACAGCCCCCTGAGGAAGAGCCTCAACATGCTGGACAACTTTCACCCCCTCCACAACTGTAAGCAAGTCCTGAAATTGGTACCCGGGTAGAAGCCAGCCAGCTGTGCCTCTGAAAGTCTTTTAGGTAACATTTGCCTAAATTACTTGCTAAATTGGGCCCGCTGGGATTATTAGCAGAGAATCAAGGTCTTGTTCTCGAAACCGTTTGAAACAGAGGAGAGGATTTTTTTTTTTAAGGAAGTAATTAGACACAGACAGAGCTGAGGCATGCTGAGAGTTTGGAGACTGTGAGTCAGACAGGATGGAGAGAAAGGAGAGATGCATAAATAGAATTAAAAAATTAAATAAAATGCATAAACAGGAGTGAAGAAGTTCTACAGTAGATACATTTTGTTGTTTACAAATTAGGCAGGAGCATTTTAGGATACTGCATGTATTTTAAATTGAGAAAAAATGGAGCCATTGAGAAACGGTTCCAAGTTGTCTGAGCCATCGGAGTTGTACACCACCGAGCTTATCAATTCCTCGGTCCAAAGCATCGCTTCATTTACTGAAGAGTATAGTGCTAGCTGTAATGTCTGTAAAACTATCATTTTAAGTCAGGGCGGAAACACATCAGTTACTGAGGGTAAAAATTGTATGTAATAATAATAATTGCATAGGCAGGCAGGCTTAGTAGAGTCTCTTTGGCTAACAACACCTAATTGAAAACAAAAAACTACACATTTTATCTCATTTCACCCTTTTTAGACGATGACAGACTGTCAAATCAGTCAGGTAATCGAAGAATAATAAGGCCGATAAACAGATTCGATAACAGCATTGGTATCAATAAAATCTCAACAATTCCCATCCCTTTTTCTAAATATGCGCATGATCTGTGGCCTGTGTCGAAGTCAAAAGTTTAATATAATAGAAACAAGCAATAAATACAAAAAAGAATCCTGCAGTGTTAATGAAGCCACCACTGTTATGTGAATATAAGAGTTAGGCACGTTAAGAACAACAGTCGGTGACATTTCTCCAGTCTGATGCTCGTAGGTGTCACTTACAGCTGGGACTGTCTGCAATGCCTTTTAAAATGGCTGATCTTGTCCCCGTCACTTCAAACTACTGTGCTGTATTCTTGTAAACTCCTCTTGTAAAAGGTACGACTGCACTGCCACTTGTGCACTAATTGTTTTATTCAGTATTTTGCCCTGTTGATGCCCCGTTATGCAGGAATTTGTAATTATCCACTCTGACCTTGTAGCAGTCCCCCTCAACACCACTGCCTGAAATAACAATGATTTGTTTAATTAAATAGTGTATTTAAAAACATGTGAATAATATGATGGAAACATGGCATCCATGTTTGTTTCATATATTAATTTAAAGAAGGTTACCGTCTCCTCTTCAGATCCGATGTTTTCTATCTCAGCAGTGAGCGTCTGAGTCACATGTTTTACATACGCCATATGTTGATATGTCTGTTGTTTTGATTGATGCGCCAACCCCTTTTTTCAAGCAATATTTTGACTTTATTAATTACTTGCACTGAAAAACAGTTGGGTGGAAATGCATTTAACGTCTCAACTTAGTTAGTAGAGTCAGGCCCTCTCTTGATGTAAAGTGAGACCTGCCGCAATTATCACACACTTAAGTGAGCATTTTTACCCAATGATTTCAAGTTTTTTGATAAGTCCAACAAGCCTGCCATATTCTGTAAGGTTTGTACCTCAGCTGGGTAGTGAAAGTCCCCAGTGGCTTTCTGTAAAGAAGGTGCCATTCATCAGTGGTCCAAATGGTATAAAAATGAAGCCCACTGGCCCGTTTCATACTCAGGCAGGTTTGTGTCCTCAAAAGATTAACAAGCTTCTCGCAGCACAAACAGTGGCTGCTGTGATCACCAGATTATCATAGAAGTGTTTTCATTTTGTTTGGGTGTTCACTGCTCTCAGTGTGCTGTGATGGTAGAAGCAGGACAAATGTTCAGGCACAGTCAGAGTTTATGGTCACGACGGTCTACACATTGCGGCCAGTGGGGTTGAGGGATGAAAAGTCGAAGGCAATCTCCAAGGTGCCCGAGTGGGATTTCCACAGTTGGCTTGTCAGACAAAGCTTAGCTCCGCTGATTGATCTGTCTCTCATTAAGAAAGCTCAGCCGTGTCTGGGACCCAGAACATAAACACCAACGCACTTTGTTCTGTACAGTCTCCATCCCTGACAGTGGCTACTGAGTCCATTACCTCATGTACTACAATAGAGATAACATAGAGGCACCAGCCATGATGTAGGAACACTGCACACAAATAGGCAGACATCCATACAATATCACACCCGCCTTCTACTTCCTGTATAACATACAGAACCTGTGCTGACTGTGCAAATGTTGAACAAGTTAAACAATAAGAAAGTGCACACCTCACCAAGAACTGCAGTTTCTTCAGTTGAAAAAAAAATCCTGTTTAAAAACTGAACTTTGCAAAGAAACAACCAAGATTAGTTTATATACCAATTTATGGTTTAAGTGGGTGCTGCAGAAGCTCAATATACAGTGCAGCTGTATTAGTTTGATAAAAGTAACACTTCACTTGGCAGACGAAATTCTGTCACTCTTGCAACACAATAGCTCCCTCTCGGCTCGCCTGTGAACAACAAACAGACCCTGTGTTTCTGTAGCCAATAACCTGCAGTAACGTGCTTCACTTTAGTTTACTTAATGACTATTTGATTCAATGTGATTACCTGAATTTGACTATTACCATTAGATTTTTAAAGGTCCCCTCTGCACAAGTATTAGGCCAACTTAATAAAGATTCTGTAATGTGTGTCTGACAAGATGTAGTAATGACTACTGAGTACTTATGGATCAGAACATGAACATGTCGTCTGGCATCATTGCTAACACTGGCTAAAATTAACATTGCCAACACTAGCTAGCTAACATCAGGGCATTACAGTATGCTGGGTGTAGAACTCGGCCATTTTTCCAAGTGCTGTATCGTAAGCAAATGGACGTGTTTCAGTTTCTTGAAGACGTTTCACCTCTCATCCAAGAGGCTTCTTCAGTTCTAACTGACTTGTGGGTCGTTGAGCTGACGAAACACAGAAAACCAACGCCGTTATACTATTGGCTCACAGACCCACAATCATAATTATGTTTTTAAGGAAAAGAGATAGATGTATGTAAGCCCGTGCCGCCTCCATTATTGCACGTTTCTGACTGGATTGTGCTGCACAAGCTGTTCGTGTTCATATTATAACCTTTCTGGTTCTTTAGAAGCAGCTCCACTTCACTCTTTTTTCCAGTATTATATCACCAATAAACACTTCGTCTCGTAGGCAGCTTGATGAATTTTATGAGCTCATCTGATCAATGTGTTTGCTTGAAGCTCCACTTTGAACCTCACGGCAATCAAATCAAATTAGTTTATTCAAATTGCCGAATTCAAAATTATAGTTTAAAAACACTTTCAAATTCTCCTGAGAATCTGCTTCACTTTTTGGTTTCAAAACAAGATTCTGAAGGGAAAAAGATGGACAACTGTGAGACAAACTGTCTGTGTGTGGATGCATGTGTTTGTGTGTGTGTGTAAGTAAGTTTGTGTAATGACACCCTGCTTTAAGGATCATGAAAAATGTAATATCAATTTAATTTTATCCAAATTACACCGCTGAAATGTTTCCTAGCACTTAAGAATTTTTTAATTAAGTTTCTCATTTGTTGAAAAGCAAGCAATAATCAAAACTTTGCTTTGCTCTGGTGACGCTGACAAACTAATTTACAACCTACCGCGCTGTGAATAGTGTTAAATCTCAGTTCAGAGTAATGTTAGTGGCTCCACAGCCAACAATTGTTCTGTATCTGTGTGAAGAATTGCTTTTACCTTAGCTTTGCTCAGATGCCGACCCCAATCTAAACACGCCAAAACATGTACAGGTCATGAAAACCCTTCTTCCTAATACATCTTCTGAATTGAAGATGTGTTTACAAGGGATGTAACACGATCTTAGCTCAAGGCAGACAGCACCAGGTGTACATCAGCCCACCTCCACCCACTCTCTCCCATCAAACAAACACTATTTTCTTTCTCTAGTGATTTGTACAATGACAAAGTCAATACCGCCATAGGTCCTGCCTACAGGTCCAGCAAGTCGTAGCAGCAGAGAGGACATTGCGCTTGAAGACACATACTTGCAGTGACAGAACTATTACAGAGTCTCATATATCACATGTCCACAGTGATCGAGGGCAGGAGGGGAGTCAGGGCGGTGTCGGACAAAATCAAAGTTTCCACATAATTCCTCTTTGTTTGCTGTGAACTGACACAAGCTGTAGTCTCAGTGGAGCTGAAATGTGTTTCTATCAACACGCTTCATCAGACTGCAAAAACAAAATAACACAAAAAACGACCTCTGTTTTCAGTGAAATGAACAAATTGAAATTTTGTTTAGTATATAGAGTTATGTTCAACAGTCAGCAGTGACAACAGTGTATGGTTGGAATGAACAAAATACACAGTGTCACCTGTAATGTCAGTTCCTCTGTCCTCATCAGAGTCCTCTTCTTTAACGTCTGTTTTAACCTCCTCCTTCATCTCTGGAACAAAGAAGTCTGTCTGGCGTGACAGTGGAACCATATAGTTGATGAGATCTGTACCACAGATCTCAATGGTCGGGAAGGCACACAGCTTCCTCTCCTGAGAAATAAAAGAGACAAAATGGACAGTTAGCTGTATAGCATCAGATAAAAACAGCTGCTCTGTATGCACTCTACATCAGTATCAGCTGAGGTTTTTGCACGACGAAACCTCACTAACTTTCCCCATAAAGTTCTCTATAATTAAGATGGCGTTAACCTTTCATAATTACATCGTGCTGTGAGAAAACATGTAGGTTATTATGAACTGCAAATTTGGTTACAAGAAAGTACAGATAAGACTGAACATTGTGGTAGAAAGTCATGTCGCTGTGCTTATTGAAGGTTCTACTAAGATCCCACAAACTCAGATTTACAAAATGATGGTCTTTATATAGAAAAGAGGATATATATTTTAAGGCCCTCATGTGTCGGGGGAATCTGGAATGCAAGAAGAAAGTCTTCTGTGTGGCACATCTACAGTGCGCCTTGTCGTGATTTCTTCTATATTGTTGTAAATTGTTTTTCATTTGGCAGCACGGCGGCTGCTATGTACAGCTTGAAAACACTCAAAGGCATCATAAGACTCACTGTTAAATCCTTCCTGTCAACACCTCTCACATAAAACTTGAGATATGACCACAGTAAAGACTGCAAGAGGGTCAGCAGTCATGGCAGATTTGAGACGAACTCTGCTTAAAACAAGCACTGAAAATACGGACAACGCTGATATGATGATGATGATGATGATGATGATGATGATGATGATGATGATGATGATGATATTATTTTTAGATGAGCAGAAAGCTCAGACAAGCAGAATATCTCAGGGATATGTAGATTTAAAATGCCTTCACTTTGCTGACATAACAGTATGTCTTTGACCCATTAATATGAATACGCCCTCCCATGTGAGTCCATTAAAGTTGCATTACCACATCTACAGTATGTATCTACGTTTGCACCCTCCAGTGGTGTGTACAGAAAGTGGAGAGTTTATAAATATTAGACCATATTTTCTATAAAGAGGACATTAGCATTGCATCATTTTGCCTCGTGCTTTCATATAGATTGCAGAGACGTGAGCTCTCCATCGAGCCATCAGAGTGCAGCTGGGTGAGGCTTGCCCGGGGTGCACAGGTCGGTCTCAGCTATGATTGGTCGCTAAGTGCCAGATGAATGTTTTAGTATGAGATACCGTGCAGGAATACTGACCAAAGTGGACCCAGGATTACTCAGTTGCCATTGCTACATTATTACATGAGTACTCAGTACTTATGGGTCGGACCACAGCCATCTTCAAACTCAGCCTTCATTTTGATCTCAAGTGCACACCTGTGAAGATTTGTGACTGTATCCTTCATGGTTGTGATGCTATTGCGCTGACAAAATGTGAACTAGTAAATCTCTCATTGCTAAGTCGTACATAAGGTCTGTCCTATTTACTGGAGTAGTGAACAATGTTTCTATTGCATAAGGACTGTATAGGACTGTAATGACTCTTTCAGCTATTAGTCAAACTCTCAAAAAAAATGTATATTTTGATTGCAAAATGCGTGAAAATATACATTAATAGTCTTAATGTTTTGCTCTATGGCAAGTGACCATTGTATAAGCAGGATAATGCTGTAATAATAATAATAATAACTTTACTTTTAAAGCACTTTTCATACATTAAAAATGTAGCACAAAGTGCTTTACATGTTTTAAAAACAACCCTCATCCCGCCCTACCCCACCCAAGGCCCCAACCCCAGCACATATAAACGTACACACATGCGCGCACACACACACACACACACACACACACACACACACACACACACACACACACACACACACACACACACACACACACACACACACACACACACACACACACACACACAAATAAAATTGATCTTAAAAACATGTGGCTGAACACAGAGGAGCCAAGTCAGGAAGCGCTGTCACAGGAGGCCGTCTGCACCAGGGGCCGCCCACTGCCCAGGCCAGGACACCTCCACTCGGGCGCCCACCCAGCTACAGGCCAGCGAGGGCCCCACAGCAGCGCGGCTAAGCACTGCCATAGGCCCCCCACCAAGCCCAGATGATTTTCGCCACGAGACAGAGACATCCCAGACACGGCCGAAAGCAGCCCCCAGCGCAGACAGCCCCCCACCGAGGAAATGGGAGTAAACATTTATAAGAGAGGTTTTTTTAATGGTTCTCAGTGTATGAACAAGTTCTTATAAATGTCTTACACTCTAAAAATAAACATGTTTATGATGCTGTTATTATTAACACATATAGTATATATGATAATGAATTATTACCTATTAACTTACACTTATTTACAAGTGAAGCATTTCAAGATATTCTACAAATGATTGTTCTTTAAGAATAAACTATGTAACTATGTAACCATTCTGATGTAACACATTCTGATTTACAAAGCAGGCCTCAGGTTCAGTTTTGCATTTGAACTGCTGACCTGAAGTGACCAGTTATCTAAAGATCTTTCGCGTAAGATGCGGTTTCTCCAAATCTCCACTCTCTCTGTAGACTCTCCACTTTCTAAAACAACAGAAGTTTCACTTCTATAAAGTTACAACTGGATAAATGTCTTCATTCAGCAAATGATACTTTTCTGTTCTGCTTTACTTTGTTCAGGATCTCTTGTGGTTGTATCCTTTCCCACGTGAACATGTTAACAGACAGATCACCCCCTCTTCACCCTACTACACAGTCTAACTCCCTTTATTTGAAGTTTTATGCTCGCGCTGGTCTGCCCCTCGCTGTGCCAACACTCTGAGTACAGAAATGTCTCGTCTTTAAATCTGAATACACAGACTTGCACTGTTGCCATGGTTGTGTGACAAATGGGGCTATTCTGGGTTATTCCAAGAGGGCAAGAAACATGGATGGTCTTTCAGCAGTCACCTGACTCATTTTCCTGTGGGTCAGGGTGATCTGGGCTGATTGATTGGTTTTAATCTAATCCTCTGCTAAATAAGACTGTTTGGGAACTAGTATGAATCACCTGGCTGCTATACACAGGGGTTCCAGCCCGGGGCTGCCTATGCAAATGAGTACCCATCTCCTTGAACCTGTCCCGATAATGAGCAGGGAAATCGAGACAAAGGCGGCTCACTATACTGTAGGCACACACACATATATGTCTCCAAGGGATACTGTCACAGATGAGAGAGAGAGATAGAAAACAGCATGTGAGAGGGATGTGTACCAATACATGTGTGCACTACTGACAGTAACATTTACCTTGTTAAAACACTAACTCGTTCATAATTATCATATTCTCTCTGTGTAAGAGGTTTTAACCCTCGCGCCATGAGGGACTGGAGGTTTTTAGGTGAAGTTACTGATTAACACACACACACACACACACACACACACACACACACACACACACACACACAGCCAGAGAGGAGAAACTCATCATGAAGTCACCTCTCATTATCTTTGGTGGAATGTATGAAATATGAAAACCTGAATGTTCACAGCTTTCCATGACTTTACAAGACCTCGCTCTCCAACGTGAGGACAGATTTTTGCCATCAGCACAGGAAATGACAAACAAGACATTTTTCTACCAAATCAAAATATATTTTGTTGTTGCCGTAGGTGATCAGTGTTGCTATGACATTAGTAGAGGATGTGAAGCTAGGCGGCCTTTCCAGGGAAAAACAAGTTGGATGACTTGATTATGCATCATTCTGCTGAATACTTTCAGTTGTTTTGTTTACAATATGTTTCTGTGAGATTGCTTTTCAGTTATCGTCAGTAATTCGATAAAATGTATTATTCTGGTACAGAGTTTAAGCCACTTTTTTGTTTACATTCCTTTTAAGTCAAATAATGTTAATGTTAAAGAAAAACAGTTTGTCTGTGGTGCTGAAAATGTTGTGATTCTTGTATCTTTATATCAGTGGCGTGTACTTTGGTTTATTACAGGATTATCCCTGATAAGTATATCGATTGATGTATCAGGGTAGGTCTTTTCACTTATTATATTGTCTTAGACCTTTGCTAGTGACATACAGTCTCTACACTAATAATTAGTTTCATTATTTTATCATAATCCCATGAAATGTGTGTATAATCTCCTAATGAGTCAGCAGAGAGACTGAGACTTGTGATAAAAGCTGTAGAAATATTTGCGATGTCAAGTTGATTGTTAAAAAAATCTAATTTTCACCTTGCAACCAGACTCTCTCCAAACTGAGTTGTTTATTAAAATGCATCCCACCCTGCAGTTTTTTTCCAATGTTTAATTTGTGATTATAATATTAATTTCATCTCCACTTTCTTTTGATATTCAGAGCTCTTCGATGAATTTCAAAGAACTCTCTGACTCCACATGTGAATATCAGATTCTTCCTTTTCACTCCCTTTATTGTTAGCATGTTTTTATAAGTTAAACATTAAGGTTTATACATGTTACATTTTGTCTTTCACAAGATATATGCATAAATAAATGCATAAATGCGGTATTTATATATGAGATGCTGAACAACGAACACGCCCCTCTACCACATAACTTTTGTAACGCTGTTTTGTGGGTTGAAGTGTGGGACATTTCTCTGAAGGGTGTCAAGTTGACTGTTTAGTTGTCAGACTGTGAACACCATCCGATTGACACAGCCCTGTCTCGCGCTGCCAGCGTTTCCATTCACACAGACACCGTCTCGACTCTGTTGCGGCTCTGTTACTACCTCAGCTGGCGGAACAAAACTGTCCCCCCACTCTGCCTCTGTAACTTTCACACAGACCGCGGGGCAGACTATCGATTAAGATAAGATTCCTGCCTTGAAAAGGCAGTGTGAATGGGGCTATAGCTACCTTGAGTAGAGGTGTAGATTGCTGTGGGTTTGAACATAGCTGAAAACATTTGGAATAATGTACACAACTCAACAAAATATATAACAAAGGTTAAGTCGTGTGTAGACATTTTAATGCAGAATTTGTACATATTATATATTTTAATCTGCTTGCAACAGTCATCATTTTAGCTGACAATGAGCACCGCCGATAATGTTACCTGTGGGAGAGCATATTATGTGGAGGGCAGGGCTAAATGAACTATCTTTTCAGAAAAATGTATTATTATTGCTCACGTTTGTAGCCAGGGTCACTGTTGCTCTAAGCGTCTATAAAATATTATATGAACTTATTTATTTCCATATTACATATAATACACATCCATCTAAAATCTATTAAAACATTTTCAACCACTCTGTCAGATAAGACAGCCAAAGCAAAAAGAAACCACTAACATCTATTATTAAACAATGATAAGCAAAACAGACCAGGTATCATCAGGAAGGTACATTTTACTTACCAATAATCCATATTTCCCCTCACCAGGGAAATGAATAAAGAAATAGCCAACAGATTAACTGTCCCATCATAATAAAACCTCCCTCCTGGCTTGAATGTTTTAATTATACGACGAGCAAAATGTTCTATTTCCTCCCTGTGGCCTTCTCGTCTCGGCTTGCGTGTCCGCTGTCTGATTGGGTACCATCTATTTCCCTATAGTCCATCATGGAGTCAACATGCATCCACTTAACCTGCCTCTGTGTCTGGTAGCTGCTGGGAATGAAATATGCTCTCCTGCAGGATACGGAGGCAGATGAGAGTGAACTGTCTAAAAACAGGTCAGCCGTTCCTCCCTGCCGCTTCAGAGCACACTTAACATTTATGATCATCACAGTCACACTTACTCACTTGCTGGTTCTTTGTCCAGGATGATGGACCAGTGCTGAGTGATTAACTGGCTGGTACCAGCACCGCAAAACCAATAAATTCCACCGGTCATTATCTTTTCCTAATGATGGTTCTCCAAAATGGGTCACTCTCAGTCCTGGCCCTGCTCTCTATGTTATGCAACCACACTCTTAATAATTTATGACCTTGCAGCAGTTAAGTGTTTTGTCTATTAAGCATGTTACACATTAAATTAGTTAGTTATTAAAGTGATACGTTTTCCTTTACAAAATACTGAATCCCTTAATTATTTCCACGAGCAAATCGCACAGCTGTTCATCATCAAGAAAATATTCCCATGTCTGTGATGTTGCACCTGCAAACAACTGAAAATCAACGTGTACGAAAGAAATCAAGGTTTTTATGTCAACCATAAACTACACCATCTGATTTCACTACTAAATGCTGAACTTAGTTCAAATGACAAACTGAATACTCGCAAGCCTCGATGGTAAAACCACCACACCAAACCACCTGAATAACATTTATCATCTTTGGGCTGTATGAGAGGTACGGATATATATCTGTGAGACAATACAAATTTGTCAACAGTCCAAGACTTTGCTATAACGTTTAAACCCAGGGATCTTTTCCTTCACTGGTTGTATTAGGCGTTTATTCACATCAAAAAACAGATCTGCTTTTTGAGAACATTTAATTTACAGGAGGGGTATCACTGTGAAATTGTAATTTTAGGTATTCAATTCAGCGGATTGGGTATAAATCATAATGCATATACTATGTATCTCCACTTCAACTCAACTTTATCAACATACAGACCAAAGTGCTTCACACAAAGCGAAATTAAACAGCACAGACAAAAAGTACAAAACAAAAGTAGAATCCAATAAACAGACAAAAAAAACTGGCACAAAAACCACCTGGTTAGGGTCAGGAAAATGTTTTGGCTTAAAACACCCATCAGAAACACAGCTGGAGATGTCCTGAGATCTCCTTAAAACTATCCCATGGTTTCACTCTTAAAAGTGTTGAACTGTAGTCTCGGACTAAATTCACTGGCCTGGCAGGCTTCTCACCCCCACCCACCATCTCACATTCTGATATGAAAGTCGAGTTGTAGACATATGATGTGAATGTGTCCGCCACATCATAACTATCAAGCATAAGAAGAAAAAGCACTATTTTGCCTAGTTTTTCTCAGGGGGAAACCCTTGAAATTTAAGATTAAATTCAGATCAGTTACTGAGCCTGTGTAATTCACAGTAGCTTTGTAAGAGACCTGAAAGATCAGAAGAAACTTCCTTGGGTTTTGAAAGATTACTATCTATGATCTACTATCACGCCTTATTAAGAAACTAATTATCTGTAATAAGATATCTGGCTTAATCCTCAAAGTATTTGGCTAAAATTTGAATCTATTGAATAAACAGTAACAGTAGTATTTACAGGATCTCAGAAGAAGGCTGTGAGAAAGAGGTGTGAAAATGATCAAGTAAGAAAATGTTCAGGAGGGTGATATGTCCAGTTGCAAGCTTGTGATTTAACAGATTGAAGGACACGAGTTCAAGCATCAGTTCTGCTGAAGTGCCCTTGACCGAGACGCTGAATCTCTTGCACCCCCAGGGTACTACTCTGTAGTTGACCTCATACTTTAACTGGGAGATACAAGCAGTAATTTCGCAGTAAATCAATAAAAGTGTCAGATTTTTATTATTACGGCTCACCTAGAAGCCTCCCAGGAATAGTATAATTGTAATTCTAACATCAAAATGAGTTTCATAATCTTCACGAGTCTTCTCCGGTGACAGAACACAAACAGCCTTTTACAAATCCAACCAAGTGAAACCGAACTGCGCTTTTGAGATAGATGAAAAAACAAGTTGCCCAAAATGATTGGGGTATCGACAATGTTCATCTCCTACCTAGACCTAATAGGTTTTTCTGTCCACGAAGGCATTCATTTAAGGAAGAAATTAGTGCTGCTAAAGCCACTTTATTGAATTAGGAAGTTCATTAAATGGTGATGTAACTAGACATCGGGGCTAATCAGGAACAATTAGGATGATTGTCTGGGAATAGGCATACACTGTGAATGTAAATCTGTTTGCCTGTATGTGTGTGTTTGGAGGGCGGGTTGAGGGACTCAGAAACAGACAGATATAGGGGAGGGTCTCATGGGGCTTTGTAGTGTCTTTGACCTCTCTGCCAGCTGCTCTGTGAATACACAGCATTCCTCCTCCAAGAGAGAAACCAATAAGAGGAAAGTAAACATAGATAACAACACCCCTGGAGCTTGATTTAGTGCATCACTTAACTAGCCCTGAAATATAAACATGGCCACAGAATAACTGGGCCATAAGTACAGCAGGAGAGCTCAGTACCAACGCTGTACACAGTATTCCAGCCTTTCATATATGACATGTATTCTACATGCTTAGGTCTGTTGATTAACATCGCCGCAAACAATCTTCCACTCCCAGACGTGGCTTGAAGGATGTGACTTCAAGAAGCCGTTTTCAAAGAATTGTGCATTAGCTTCGTTCTTCTTTTCATCTCACAACTCAGTGTTTGTTTTCAGCTCAGCGGCTCTCCTGGCTGATGGCCAGAAAAAAAAAACACAGACAGGAGACGGTGGAGAATCTCGCTCTCAAGAGGCCAGCAGTCTCACAAAGTCGAAAAGCAAAAGCACAAGCAAATATCAAGAGGTCTGACTGGAGACCCGCCTGCACAAAAGGGGAATTTTTACCTCACTCAGTTCTGTGTGCTGGTAGAGATGCGCTGCAATGTTTGTGTGAGGAATGGATAAAACTTAAACAGTTTGTGCTGAGGGGAGGATGTGCTTCTGGCAAATTACCCTTCAGTCTGTTCTCATCAGAAAAACAACCATTTCAGTCGACTGTGAAAGCAGCTTATTATGACCCATATGTATGGTTCTTGTCAGGCGGTGACCTCTAGTGGCCATAGTAAATTATAGCAGCAAAGGAGGAAGTCAGGCAAAGTATGATAAAGAGCAACAAAAACAGCGTAGGGGGGAAGTTAAGGATGAATGATTGGCTTAAACAAGCACAGGACTTTTACATATGTAATGTAGATTCATTAGTAACTGAAGTTACAGAAACAGTTAATTTAACCTAAATCCGGATGTTTTCCTAAACCTAAGCAAGTATATGATGAAGGTGGTACACTGGTACTCTGCAGCGGTCACTCTGTTTTGGGAATGGTCATATGTTGTTTTGGTAGTCACTGGACCTATTCAGTCGTTTAGGTATGAGGATGTGTTGTAATATTTGTTGTCATTCCTGAGGAGAATTGGCCGACTGTGGATGTAGATGTAAAGTGGCATCACATTATTTATTCCTGCCACAACCTTAATGGGATTTAATTAGAGGAAAATGATCTGTATAAGTGGTTCACATCGGTTTTGGGGTAATTATTTCAAATAACCTTTTTAAACACTATTATGTTTTACAGTTATGTTAAATTAAAGAATCAATAACAGAAGGAAGAGGAAATGATTTGTCCTCTGACAGTCAGCTCACAGTTCATGAATATCAGCCTCTACCAAAACTGTAAGACACTCTTTTACGTGAAAAGCTAATGCTCTTTGGTTTCAGCTAAAAACGCACCATCCTGCCATTACTTTCAGTTCACTGTGTTCATTATTCTTTCCAACAACATATAAAACTCAGCTGGACACCGAGGGTCCTGTGGAGTTCTCTGGAAGACCTTAGAAAGTATTCTGGGAAATTGAGAGAATCACTAACTTAAATAGAAGCAGGCACGGCAGACTGAGGAAACATGTAGGGAAACAAAAAGGCAAATTACAACACTTCATCACAGCGGATATCAACAAAGGAGGATTTATATGAGAGGATAAAAAGAACAGTGGCTCCATCTTTAATTCAGGATGGGAGGGTGGTAAGAGGTCCTGCTTCATATCCAGAAGGTCACACATTCTTCCCCTTCTTTCCACTACAGCTCTTCCTTCCATCTGTCTCTGTGTTGTCTCTGCCTCAAGCAAAGTCAGCACAGCCCGTGTTTACGCTTCATCTATGTCAAGGTCATGGGTCACAGATTGATCAGGAAATTGAGCAGCTGCTCTACCACAAAAAGGTGATTCCCATAACCTTTCACAGTGGAAAGTGGAATGGCACTGAATAGAGTGCATACCTCCGCCAAGGCCTGAAAGTCCCCTTTAATTCAGTCAAGCTTAATCCAATATCCTATTAGTTACCGTATAGCGACTGAACAAAGACCACCCCTCTATGAAAACATATTTAAATCCCCTAGATCTCGATTTTTAATAGGGTCCAGATCTAATTTTGCTCACTCATAGACACCAGCCACCTAAATAACGCCATTCATTAACAAAAATGATGAAAAACGCCCTCACAATGTTAATGAAAGTAAGAAAAAATGTTTGAATCCATCCATTTAACCATATCCACACCAAAGTTAATGGGATTAATGAGTCCCATCCTCCAACCAGGTTCGGTGGAAATCAGTTTTTGTGTAGTCTCAAACAAACCAACCAGGCGGAGGCAATAATGGTAAAAGGTAAAACGGTGAATGTCTGTATTTATATGATGCTTTTATCTAAAGCACTTAACAGTTTGTCTGTCATTCAGCCATTCGCTTACATACACGATGATGGCAGCAAGCTACCTCAGGAGGTGCTGACCTGACCAGTGGGAGCAAAATGGGATTTAGTATTTTGCCTAAGGACACTTCGACAGGAGGAGCTGGTGTCACTAGTGTACAACCTACTCTATCTCCAAAGCCACTGCAAGAAAAATCACAATGCTCACCAGAATACTAAAATCTAGACAAACGATGGATTCATCAGCAAGTGTATGATTGAACAAAAGTTACATTAAAATGATGTTACACATGACATGACCACCGTAACATCCCCCATTTCTTTGTCGACTACCATTTTGAAGCCTCGAGTTTGGCATTATGGCCGTCGCCATCTTGGTTTAATGGAGCCAGAAGTGACCATATCTGGATGAGTGGGTATAGCTGGGGAGGATATCCTGATTGGATCGACCGAGACACGCTTTTACTCTAATTTACAAAATTACCATCACGTTGTATTGAAGACGATTTGAAACTAGAGATGAGACCATAAACTCATTAGGAAAGTAATTACTGAGGTAATAAATCAAATGAGAAGCAGGGTCATTTTCTCATGAACTCGTTTACAATTTGGGTTCTTTTTTAAAACCAGCTGAGTTGCCCCCTGCTTGCCATTAGAAAGATTTTAGGTTTAAGGCACTTCCGCATTGGTTTCACTTTTCAGACGTGGAAGCTCCGTACAGAGCCTCGGTCTGCTGGTCTGGACTCTGGGTCTATAACACTTAACGTTGGCTAACTTTGTGCTACATAGCCAAAAGGTAACCATTGAGTCACTGTAATTTCTCTATCGGCAGGGACATCATTTTTTAAAACGTAATAATGGCTTAAACTGGCCATATTTTAAATTTAAAAAGGAGCCATTGTTTTGAGTTAAGAGTTTGGCCGTGATCACAGACATGTGCCGATGCTCAAAGGTTTGATTGAAAACAGCTAGCTCATCCTGCATCCCTGCTTTCAAAGTCATCCCTAATACAGGAAATCATTACTAGAAGAAGATGATGATGAGGCAGCTCGAGGGAAATTGCGCACACTTGAAAATTAAATCACATCTCTTCATCACAGTTTGATAAGACCTTAAAGACGGTCCAAGGGTGGATTTCTCCTTTAAACGTCCCTGACTATCATTTGAAGAAACTACTGATCCTGAGAAGGAAGAAGCTGTTGTCTTGCCAGCGGTAAGAATCAGTGACAGCACACCTCCCCCTCTGGGGAGAGACGTGAGATATGGTTGAGGAGCGGTGGTGAATAATGAAAGGAAGACAGAACGTTCATCCAGCCCTGGATTCACTGTGACAGCCTCCAACTAGCATGGACCCTACAGCAAGATGGAGAAAGACCCCTGGCCCCCTAGCTATGGGTGTAAGCCATTTCATCACAATGGGTTCAGTACAGAATGGACACCCATCTATACACATACACAAACGTATGGACACACTCACACATCTATTTATAGGTGAGATGATTTCTCACCCTGGTCCCCAGGCACACAAAGAGGAAAATTAATACAAAAACTAGGCGACTCATGGTGACAATTGGTGACAGTCCCCTGAGTTCTCTTTCTCCCTTGGTCTATTTACTCCCGCTGCACCATTACAGCCACATCGTCCACCCTCCTCACACCCACTATAACCTCCTCTTCCCCTTCCTATCTGTGGAAAGAGACAAAAACTCTACTTCACACCTCGGTAGAGGTGTCCAATTCTGACTGTCCCTTATGGTCACACACTTCCCCGGAACAGAGTATTTTCATTCTGCCTGCAGTGGGGCTATTTTCTGCATCCGTCTCAGCAAGCCCAGGCCGCCTCCTTCTCACTTCCATGCCCTGGTGGAAGTGTACAAAGTTGGCTGTGGGTGGAGGTAGCGGAGATCTGAGGTCTGAAAATGGCATTGTGGAGCTAAAAGGGTGGAAGGCAGGCCGATGGGTTTGTTGCAACCTCTACATGCACCCGTGCGATCAATAAGCAGAAGCACTGGATGAGCTACAAGTATAGTGACTCTGTCAGCAGCTGCTGTGGTCTCCAGAGCTCCTCTACAATTGATCTGGTGAGCTGGCGAGAGGTGAGAGGCAATAAGAGGATCTGGTCTCCCAACTGTGGTTTATAACCCCCCCACAAATACATTAACTTCCTTTTTGTTCTTCACTTGGGAGCATGAAGGCAAAAGGGTAAACAGAGAATGAACAGTAAAACTACTGAATACACTGTCCCTCTACACTATACTGTATGTGGGTTACAAATCACTGCTGAGCAAGTAATACACCCAAAATGAGTGTGGACATAAATGATGATGGTCTGTCCGACACTTTGGTCCAGATTGAATTATCTCATCTATCAGATGGATTGCCATGAAATTCTTTGCAGAAGATCTTGAGATTGACATTTTTGGCAAACCAACCAGGCGGAGGCAATAATGGTAAAAGGTAAAATGGTGAATGTCTGTATTTATATGATGCTTTTATCTAAAGCACTTAACAGTTTGTCTGTCATTCAGCCATTCGCTTACATACACGATGATGGCAGCAAGCTACCTTAGGAGGTGCTCACCTGACCAGTGGGAGCAAAATGGGATTTAGTATTTTGCCTAAGGACACTTCGACAGGAGGTGCTGGTGTCACTAGTGCACAACCCACTCTATCTCCAAAGCCACTGCAAGAAATTTCACAATGCTCACCAGAATACTATAATCTAGACAAACAATGGATTCATCAGTAAGTGTATGATTGAACAAAAGTTACATTAAAATGATGTTACACATAACATGACCACCGTAACATTCCCCATTCCTTTGTCGACTACCATTTTGTTTATTTACATTTTTGGTTTTAAGTTAAGTGTCTCAACAACTTGGATAACTTCGGTGATCACATAACTTTACATCCAGCATTATCATCAGGTTAAACTTACAATGGTCTTACAAAGTCTTGGTTATAATTTTTGTTTAGATTTTTTATAATTAGGGCTACAAACAATATTGTATTTGTTTGGACAGATATTACGATTGCGACATGTTTCACGATTCATTGGAATTACTAAATTTGCATTACAATTATCTTTTTCACGGAAAAAAAAAATTAAAATCAGGATGATGTGACATTTGTTGGGAAACTTTTTTTCTTACATCTGTTTAACAGCGAAGGCATCTGTACAACACTACAGTACTTTCAACAATTACTATTCATTATAATGCTGTTTTGTCACACATTTGACCTTTATCTCAAAATTGCAGCTTCTCCTCCTGCAGCTTCCAAGATAGTGTGTTATTAATTAATCTGCTGATTATTTCCACGATCAACATTTAGTCTGTATAACGTCAAAACATAGTGAAAATGCTTATCACAATTTCCCAGAGCCCAAAGTGATGTCTTCAGTTTGATGCTTTTTTCCAACCAGCATTCGAAACTTCCAAGTCTTCATTTATTATCATAAATGACAGAGAAAAGCCACAAATCCTTGCATTTAAGAAGCCGAAACCAGCAAATGTTTGACATTTATGCAAAAAACAAACACTGAAGTGAGTTTCAATTATAAAACAAAGTTGCCAATTTTTTTGTCATTGTGAGCATGCTAGCCTGCCTACATTAGCACTAAACTCAGAGCACCGCCCTGTCCAATGCAGGGTCATAATTTCACTGTTATTGTAAGTTGTTAAAACAACATTATGCATAAGATAATGCACAAGATTGTGCATTATTGGTGATGTATCATGTTGCAACTGTATTTGTTTTTTTATTCTTTTTTGTTTGGACCATTTAGATTTACTGCACACGCGTCAGTATTTAACAAATAGTCTTCAATTCAGCTGTGAAAATTGACTTTTGTAGACTCATTTATTTCAGGGAAACACAGCTAAGAGTAAGAGCTTTCCTTTCATTTCAACCAAGTAATACTCAGAGTACCACATTCCCCGTGTGAAGTCCTTGGCCTGAAATATGCACTTTTAAAAAGCAGCCTGAATCCTGGTTAACGTTTACATGTAAAAATCAGGCTGTGTTAATGAGTATTCTTTTAATCTCCAACCAAGTTTACAGAAATGTAGGTTCTCATTAACACGGTGTTGAGAATATAAGAAAAACAACATGAACCAGTTCACTCGAGTGCATGCAATCACGCTGAGTGAGATGCATAGTTCCTCCACAGTTCTTTATGCAGCATTCGAGGAGGAAACTTAATATGCCTTCAAGGCCACGAGTAACCACTCTCTGAAAAAGTAAACAGTACTTTTACAGCAGCTGTGAGAATTCCCTCTGAAAACTGATCGGACAGAAAGCACAAGGCCATTAAGAAAACCATCGGAGAGGTTTGCAGTCAATTAGTCCTGGCCATTAAAGCTTCAAAATTCAGTGAACCATTGCATGGAAAGAAGGGTATGGAAATACATGAATATGAATAGTGATTCATTTTAAAACAGGCAGACAGATTCCCTCCTCTAATTGAGATCTTAATCTGAGAGTCTAATGTTAGAGATATTCACATCTCTTTTCTAATGAGATACAATTAGGAGGGGAGGTGGACAGTAGCTGTGCGACAGAGAGAGACCAGACTGTCTCTTCGTCTCTGCTGCAGGCCTCTCACGTGCAGAGCACCTCAAATATATAACACATAATAAGTCTCTACACACTACGGCAGCTTCTTTGCACTAGCAAACCTGGAGGCATTTATGGGGATCGAGAAATTATTAGTGAATCATTTCTGACCTGTCAAGTGAAGAGGGCTTAATTCTACGGAAGTGGCATTTTGTTAAGAGCTTCAGCGGTATAATGAGGCTCACATAAACACCAAACCTTTAGCAGATCATTAGAACTGTGCCTATGTCCCTGTGGCATTCTTATAGAGACATGTGTAGCCAATCCAATTTGATGCTCGCATCTCATCCAGACATAATTAAAAGTTAGGAAAGGCAGCAGCAGAAAAAAAGTATTGTATGCTACGACAGAAAAATGTGTGATTAATGTTGCAGCGATGTGATTAATGCAGCAGTAATGACTTCTGTCGAGTGTTTTTGCAAGATGTGGCCGAAGAATGAAATGACAGACAGGCCACACTGAAGCGAAGAAAAGACCTGCACATAACAGAAAAGAGGTTATAGGTGATGAAAATAATTCCTTCCACGCATCAAAATACATTTTCAACAGAGAGAAACAGAATTCTGTTGATCAGGCTTCACTTCTTCATCTATTGTCCTTCACAAAGTCCCAGCCTGCCTGGCCTCGTAGCCCTAGAAATGAGCCATCAGGCATTCTACCACCTCTCTATGAATAAACCATGGGTACCAATCCTTGGCATTCACACAGGAAGAGGGCATACACCAGCTCAAAGCACACATGTGGCCATGGTGTACACGCCAAATTAAATGCAGCTGACAGGAATACAACAAAAAAGGACTTATTAACCTCTTCAACTCTAATTTTCTCTTCCGATTTTCTATTAATTTGCATTAAAGTTAAAAAAAAAAGTCACACTCCCAGTATATTCTGTACAATCTGCTTGTTTCAATATTTAATTGGTGCCATGTTTCTTTTAGCAGCACCATTACATCAAAAAGAGCACTTTGGATGTCTTGTGCATCATTTTATGCTCACACACATTTCTCCATATACAACCTGACATATTTGGTATCTCTGGTAACCTTGAGTCCTTGAGCATAATTTAAAATATAATTCTGTGGGTTTGAACAAGACAGCGTGCTTTTCTAAAAGCCCTACCGCACAGACTCGTGACTGGTGCAACTAATTGTCACAAGTCTTCTTCTGAGCCCGGTCTTCCTTCTTTTATAATTCCTCACCTCCACTCCCCTTGCCGGCCATGTGGATGATTGAAAATCCCCAGAGCAGAACACTAAGACCTCAAAATCCTCCTTGTGTCTTGGAGCTCAACATGGCATCTCCTTAACTAGAAAGCCTATAGAGCTGAATTAAAGACAGGGACGGAGAACTAAATATAAAGCATTTCACAAGCCCTGTCGGGTCATGTTGATCATAGTATGGATCCACACAGCCTTGAAAATGTGTAATGAGATTGGAAACAGAAGAAACTCACAATAGGTGATTCACAGTTAGTGCATGAAAGCCATGTTCCTGTCCTTTAGCCAAGGAGTGAGAGAACATATTCTGACTTGGCACAAATTGGTTTGTCTGCTAGCAAGCCAATTTTTCTTTAAACAGAGTTGAGGGTAATGTATTGAGCCAATACTTTGGTTTAATAATGTTCTTTCTTCCTAAGTTTAATTAAAAATATGTTCTGCTGTTAGTTATCAGCTTGATACTGACCTCTAAGTTGTTAGCTTCTGTGGCTTATAATATATTATACAAATAATTGGATCGAATTAGTGCTGGAAAAAGTGGCCTTTTGGTCATCTGGGCAAGCAGCTTATTATGACCCCCCTAACATTTATTGTTAGGCAGCAACCTTCTAGTGGGCGTAGTAATTATGATGGGAGCAGAGCAGGAAGTCAGGCAACAGCTTAAAGGGCGATGAAGTACGCAAATGGAGGAATCGGGATGGCTCTGACACATACGGTACAGACTTTCACCAAGGAGGCCACTGTTCATGTCCCATGTAAAAGCTAAAAGTTAACACTGATTCAGTGAGCATTACTAAGTTGCTCTAAAAGCATTTTTTTTTATATTTGATGAAAACGTTTTGAAGCTGCTGTAAGCGTTGCTGTCGCTTTGGTTAACCGAGCGAAGTCAGTTAGCATAAGGAAAAAACCTACAGCAGTAAGGAGTTACTTTTGCACTTGGTATACCTTTCTGGACTGAGGTACGTTCAGCTACTTTGCTTTTGTTTTTATGATTGTGGCATTTAACAGAGTTGTTTATTAATGTATTTATCAGACTAAAAAACTAAGAGAGCTTGTTGAATGTAGCAAAACTAGTTGCTAACACAACTCCCAGCTGGCCAGGGAGAGCTATTGGGCAGTTGTAACCAGAAAGTTTTAGTTCCTAAACCTAACCAAACTGCAACCATTTCACAATGTTGACCTCATTACGATGAAGGTCCAGTCTGCCTGCTGCTACTGCAGTACTTTCAAATGGTCAGTGGCAACTGACCTATTCAGTCGTTAGGGTATAAGGACGTGTTCAATTAGTGATGGAGGTGTTTCTTCATTGAGCAAAGTGTTGGACAAATTTCATTTTGAACTTATCGCGGTGATGAAATCCATCCAATAGTTGAGACATTTCACTAAAACCCAGAAATGTCAACCTCAAATTGGCATGAGAGGAAAAGTCAAAGGATCACCAAAATAATTTGGGTTCATCCTCTCAGAGCAGAGCAGCGGAAAGACCAACTGACTGGCAGACATTGCCGTCCTAAGAGCCAAGCTGCTAGCATGGCTACAAAAATTCCAATTAAGAGTAAAGGGTGAATGAACTTGCACTTAAAAAAAATATGACTTTCAATATATACTGTAGATTCATTCTAAAGCTTGCATCTTTTCTCCAGAGGAGAAGCAGAGAAAAAAATAGTACAGGGAAAAAGATTTTTGAGTAAACTCTGCCCTGCATGCGTAGCCGTTGAGGAGCACAGTTGGTCAAAACAGAAGGCTGAATGCCAAGATACAATTTCCCGCTACACATGCATCTTTCAACTCTCAATATGAGCCAATGTTTCACCCATCACAATGCATAGTCCTCAAAGCAATAGTATTGGCAGTATCTAATTATGGCACAGCACAGTGACTAATAGGAGTTTAATTCTATTCGAGTCTTTCAATTAACCCCCATAAAATGCTCGTACAGCCCACAGAGCGGTGATCAAGAAGGCAAACAAACTTCACTTCCATGGCCACAATCAATGTGAATGGAACAGAGAGAAGCACACAGGAAACTGGAGCTGATCTTCTGACTAATGGCATGTTTTTAAAAGGGAACAAAGATAACAATTTGCTTCAGCTCTACGCCTCCATCCCAGAGGACCATGGAAGAAAACACAGAGAGGGATGATCCGGTGTCAGCTATAAGACAGAAGCTGTTGGGTCTGGGTAGAAAGTCTCTCTAGCCCTGCCACTGTCCACAGGGCAAAAGCCATGTTTAAACCAAAAACCACCCTCTATTAGCGCTCTGTGAGCCTGGCACAACGGCAGCCTAATGGTTACAATTAACAATCCCTTCTGCTGACAGAGCTCCTATCTGACTGTGCTCCTTTCAGTCGGATCCTGCCCTAATGACTGTGTTTTATGGGTGCAGTGAAAGAGAAACCTGGACCAAGAAATGTGAAGAATACAGGAGGAACAGATTTATAGAGGAAAATGAGACCGAAGCTGAGGATAAATCTAAAAGTTAAAAGCGCCTGGGGAAAATAACAGAGAATGTGACTCTTGGGTTTGGACAAGAGATAGTATGCTGTACTGTGATATGCTGTAGATACAGCCAGAGTCAAGGAAAGCACTATTACATCATAAGAAACATATAAGATAAAAACAACCAATTTAGTTTTAGGGTTTGTTGCATTGATGAACTCAAACACCAACTCTTTAAAACAATTTTTCCAAAAGCCATATTTGATCTGTTGCCCAATTCTTTCTTAAATCTACTAAGGTGAACAACACTCACAGATACCAGATAAAGTTCATATTTTTTTATCGATCGTAAAATAAAAATAGGTTTACTTTCGTTTGAGTAAGTGAACCCCAGAGAAGAGACTCCCACAACAAGCTGAGTAAAAGTGCAATAAACCCCCGCTTTACAGTATGTTGTTTGCTTCACTCCTTTTGGCCACAAATTTTGCTCCAATCCTCTCAAACAAAGAACAATCTGTAAAAAAAAAAAAAAGGAACAGTTACTTCTTCAGTTTTGGATGCAACGTTAATTTAATAAGCTACAGTTCTTCTGTAATTAGTAGGCAGGTTAGGGAGATATTTATTAGTCGTATTAAAGTTGCCATTGCTTTCCTTTGATGCTACTTTTATAGTTATTTAGTTATTCAGAATGACACTTGCGTGGATATTGGCAATCAGAGGCAGACAGGCCATCTGGAGAAGTGGGAGTTTTCCTGGTGGGCTGGTCGACCAGTGGGCTGGCGATGAGTCTAGCAACACCAATATAAAATCAGGGGAAAGAAAAATGTCTCATGTTGTTTGATCCTTCATTAGGCTGACCGGCTGGCTCCGTACAGATGTGAGTCTGGCAGTGTTTAAATTCCCGTCTCATGAGTCCACCTCTCTTCTCCTGCCAACTTCACTTTTGTGCATTCTGCCTCGAAAACCAACCAGCAATGACAATAACAAACTTTTTCTGTTGGGTACTGCTGCATGTTGGAACTACACGGTACAAACAAGGAGTTAAATATGGTGAGTAACAAACAATGATACCTTCTGATTTGGTCATGTACAGACTTAATGACTCAAAATTTATCCATTACAATATTACAGCAACATTATGTAACTTTTTCACCTTAAAATATCAGCTTCAGATTATGTTGATGGTACAGTGTCTTGTTATAGGATGAAAGGTGTCTCTGTCTCAGCCACTCCGCCCCACTATCACTTGTTTCTGCACTATGTAACTTCAGTGAGAGGGTAGGATCAGTGTTACATACATGTTTACTTCAACATACAAGTTTTCAACACATAACATTGTTGTGACGTGATGAGTTTTGTTTGTAGTTAGCACCTACATTACGTTACAGACCTGGAATTTGTATTTGCAACGGTGGTGTTGCACTCAGAAACTTTGGAGGGCGCCAAATTGCACTAAATGTCAATTTCAACATAATGTTGCTTTAAAGGCCATCAAAAAAGTCGTATATGCTTAATACAAAAGACGTTCATTTACTGTTTATGTGCAGAAAAAACACAAGCAATGACTGACCTCTGTGGTGAAGTCCCAAAATTAAAAAGTAGAATCAGATATAAAAGTTCGTCAAGAATCTGCATATTATATCTTTTAAGATGCACATCTTAAAAGATACAATATGCAGATTCTTGATCATGCTGAGTGAGGTCACATCATTGAAAGCTGCAGTTCATTAAGGATACTTTACACTAAAGCTACTAAAGTCACTAAACAGTAGTTCATTGTTTCATTTGATCCGTCTGACCCATTTTGTACCTTTTTATAGACATTTTTATCGACTTGTTGATTTGACAATGCCCACTGATAAATGAAAAAGTTATAATTGTTTAATCTGTGACAAAAACATATTCATAATATGTTACATAAACACGCAGGTAACAAAGAACCCCACAACCTTTTGTCGTTCCTCTTTTCGTACTTTTCAAACTCTTTTCTCTAAAAAGCAGATCACCAGGGGACTCTCAAGTCTGACCCAGCTTTCTCCTAAACCCTATTCAATTTGGCCACACCTCACTGAGTCTAAATTACTATTTAAATACCTAAGAAAATCCTCATCAGAAAAGCCCTGTGTTAGAGCAGAAGCCCTCTATAAGTGTGCCTTTCACTGCTCTCCATCACTGTTTCTGTCCATCAGTCCAAAGCGTCTCTCCAGCCACTGTCACTCCACCTCTGATAGGTGCTCATTATGAGCCGTCTCTGGAGGTTAAACTTTAACTTCCAACAGCAGCCCTCCTGTCTGTCACTCACTTAATCCTCGGAGCTTTTTCCCTTTGAATACCTGCGAACTTTTATAACAGTGAAGCTACACATCAAAGACATCGCTTTATATTGTACAAAATGGGCTTTATTCTGACAGTTCCTGAACAGTATCTACAAAGTTGTATTCAGACTGTACTAGGGCTGTCCAGAATGTCCTTTTTTAAATATATAAATTTGAAGCTTGAGGTTTTCAAATGATGTTTTTAATGTCTGTCAATATAGTTTATGACCTCATTACCCTAAAAAATCCTCAAACAAAACCTTTAATATAAAATATAGTGAATAATCAGATTAAGGAGAGTCCTAAGCACCAAGTGAATGCAGATACACAATATGATCTCTTTTTTTAACAACTTAGAGCAGAAACAGACAACTTATCAAGGCCCCCCCCCCCCTTGTGTTTTCCTGTGGTATTACCACTGACGCTGCTGTTGCAAAGACAGCGCTAGCAACACATCTACTGCAAGCAACCTGGCTACTGTCCAAAGCAAAAAACAACCGTAAAAATCCCAATTTGACTTAGAAACTCCGATCTCAGTGCTGTTACAAAGGAACAGTAAAACACCCTGTTAATGAGCAGGAAGCTTTTGTTACTGATCTAGTAGAACGAAAGCTGATTTTAATTGCTAAGTGTCCCGCTGGTAAGGAGAAACGCACCGGTGAATGCCCGTTCACTCTCGTTTTACCTCGGCTTCCATCACTCTCCCTCCTCCATCAGCGGGGTTCGCTTTCTTTTGCAGTGTAGATTTTTCCGTATTCATCAGCATTACACTGCAATAAGTATGTACAGTACTTCATGATGGTAAAATTAAGTAAAAAAGTTATCTTTTGCCAAGTAATGTAATATAATAGTATTAGAGCTGAGATAGATTTTTTTATTATTGTGGCTATATAACTGTGACTTATGGTGCCGTTAGACTGCCTCATTAGAGGTGAGCGATTCTGGAGAGAGATAGTCCATTGTTGAGTCTCATTCCCAGGTGATCAAACACTGAGCCACCATCCCATAGAGTCGGTATTTAATGACGTGGGAATGAGATTCAATAATTAAATATCTTTCTCGAGAATCACTGAATAGACGTGCAGAATTTGAATGTTAATTTCAATTCAAATGTCAGCGTTATGAATTTAAGCTTCGAACCTGTCAGTACAGCCCGATACTGCACTGTATAATGATGATGCTGCATTCCTTGAAAATGTAACACTAGCATTTCCTGATGTAGACTTTGTTTACTAACCTACAACCACCCAGAAGAACTAACCCCTGAGACACTATGTGACACTGATGGGACGGACATCTGTCCATTAAGTGCTGTGCTGCTGCATTTGATATGGCTGACATTTTCATTTTGGACCTTTACTTTCAGGTCTTTCTATGGACACGTTCTCAACTTGTCAACAAATCACTAATTAGAGTCCCTCAGGAGACGAGGCAGTTCTACGCCAGCAGCAAAGTTGCTTTCAGTCAAGACCTGAGAGAGCCACACACACATGCATTATTTAGTCTTAGAGATTTTGGATGCTGCTCCAAGCGATAAATCAATACATTTTCTCAACCTGAGCTGTAAAGTGCATGAAGGCTTTGTCAGTCCATGGATGTACAGCCTGTCCAATAAAGTTTAGTGAGACATGAGTCAGTTTCACTGTAGCACATCAACAAGAGAGACGTGGCCTCAGACAAAGCTGTGGATGTGAAGGTAAACCTGCAGCTTGTCAGGTAGTTTTTATGGTTTTCTACAGGTACTGACAGGGACATAAATGATGGAAATGTCAACACTGACTGCTTCTTTCAGGGAAACACATGGCACGAGCCTGACAGCCTTCCTTAAAAGACACCGCTGCACAGAAACTCGAGGAGAACTGAAGCGCTCAGCAGCTCTTTCTAACAATCTGCGACACAATGACAGCAGCTCAGTAGCACGCATTCACAAAATGCATAAGTAGGGTGTGTGCGAGGACAAGACAAGGCACTGCTGAGGTATGTTTGACTGCAGATGTCAAAAGTTCTCGTGTATGTTTACCAGTAGAAAGAGATCTCCATACTTTTAATGAGGAAGTCGTCACTACAGCGCTACAGTTTCTGGTGTCATGGCAGGTCAAAATACAGGAGGAGGTAAAGAGAGAAACTTTTAGCAAAAAGAATCATTGTTTTAGGAAAAGTCTTACAGTTCAGACAGTTTCATACTTCAGAAACTTAACAGTGTATCAGAGTGAGAGCCGCAAAGATCCATCAGTCTGTAAAACAGATCTTAAGCTACAGGATTTTTCAACAGCATCCTCCCCACGGTTGTCTTGCTGGGGCGAGACAGGTAGGTGCTCCATCCTGTCAACTGTCTGCCAACTTCCAGTTATCTGGTTTAGTCGGTTGTGTTTTACTTCTGCTCTGGGCAGCTGACTTAACGGAGCTTGTTGCCAGGGCAACCGCCTCTGCCAAAGATCCCCCTCTCTGTTTTTTCACGGAAAGCGGATACTTTGATAATCTGAGGGATTGCAGAAGACGTGGGGGGAGTGTGGAGTGGCTGCCAAATGTCTTTTGAAGCACAGGAGCTCTCTCAAAAGCGCAAAATGAGAGCAGAAGAAGAAATGCCACCAGTGATACTATGCGTTATTGAGATGTGTGTGTCAGCCGCTCATTTGTAAGAGGTGTTTTATCAGTAAGTCTTTCTATCAAATATGAATAATGTACAATTATGTATTGATGTTTTTACTGATTAATAATTTATCTTGTATTAATTTAGGTTAAATACAGTGGAGAGCACTTAAAGATCAAATGGAGAGCGACTGAGAACAAAATTCAGGCCAATTTGATAAAAGACACACTGTCCAACCAAGAGGCAACTCCCAAGCTGAAAAATGAAGCCAATGCAGAAGTGCCAAAAACTGCACGTCTTGGGGCCGCGACATAAGGCTGGCTCCTAAAAAAAGTCGATCCCTGCATACCTCCATATTAAAATGCCCAAAGTTACTTGATTTGAGTAGCTGTAATTACTTACATCCACACCTGTAAAGTGGAGTCGGGCACTGCCAAGATGCAACAGCCATCACACCGAGCTTCAAAATGGCTCTTCAGAAAACTGATGTCACAAAGACTTAAAAGCCCATGTCTCTCTCACCAAGTCCAATCTATGTGTACTACGAAGAAGGTTGTTGGATTTTCTTTACTTTAAAAACTAATTCTCTTGCCTCCCTGTAGTCACACGCATTATGTACGTACAGTATGTAGACTATATTGCGCTACTAGTTTAAACTCTTTCCTCAAATCTCAAATATAAATCAGATTACAAACACAAAACAAGAAGTTAAACTGATCTGCCGATGACACTGGATGTGTACAAACCTCAACACCAATACTCTCCATAAATTTGGCCATTCAGCAATGAAAAGGTTAAGCGAACAAGAGGAAGGAACGTTTGTCTTCCTCCCCCCGCTCATGCAGTAGAAGAAAAAAGAAATGTAAAAAATGATCTGGTTTCCCTGCTCACTTTTTATCCAATCAGGACAGAGACCTCCATTAAGAGTTGGGCCTGCTCTAAACAGAGCAGGATCCTTCTGTTATGGGCCGACGATTATCGGTCCGTGTTCATGTGTGACGTAGAGAGGAGAAAGTGGATCGCTGACTGCAAAACCAACAGGAAGTTAGCTCAAACGACAACGGCGCTTACAGCAGCTTTACCTAATATTGTTTCAGCCAACATTTTCATGCAGATACAAAGCACAGCTATGTGATAGGAGTGCTTCTAAGGGATATGTTTTTGTACAAGGATCAAGTTTGACTCAATACTGACTCAACTGTCGGTTGATTTCAGGCTCTGAAGAACTGCTTTCTCAATGCATTCAACCACAAAGTCTTTTGCTCCTTTTACAAAACAGCAGCTCCCTCCTCTGAATGTTGTTCTTTTTAAAAAAACAGGAACAAATTTAGCTTATTTTTCTATGAAAAAACAGCTAACAAGAATATCTCTTTCGGCTAATGTTTTTCATCTTCATCCTCATCACCAAAAAGGATTGCCCCTGAGTCAACTTCATCATCCTAATAGGATTTGTGGCAGATATGAAAATGATTTTTAAATATGCCAGGGAGATGACGAAACACTTTAGAGATGATTCACAGGCCTGGCTGATGGCTGCCAAGAATAAAATTAAATAAGATCAAAAAGGCAGAAAACCCCACACGGAGAGACATTCGAGTAGATTCCCCCGCTTTCCGACGGACTCAGTTTTATGAAATAAAATCAAACTCTTCTAACATAAATGCTTTTATTAGCATTTTAGCATAAAACAGCAAAAAAGAAATATGTTGATAGTGCCATTATACCAGAGAGTTGTGGGGAGACAGCGGAAACTAAAGTGGATGCTAAATCGGCAAGCAACATTATTTTTTTTAACATGTGAAACTTTAGAGTAAGTTATGAGCAAACACGCTCATTTATATCTCTACCTCATTACACTACATCTTGTAAAGTAAACAGAAAACATACAGTCCAGTTGCCCGTGGGTAGAGAAACACAGAAAATGAGCATATATGCAAATGACTCCGGGAGAGGAGAAAATGTAAATTTGTTCCCTGCTCTCCACATAAAACAGAGGAACAATTTATCTTCATTTCCAGCCAAATATGAAAAAAGTTCCCCAGACATGAAAATATGGAGAACAATAAGCTGCCAACGAGTCTCAGGGGACAGTGGATCCATATGAAAGTATTCCTCATAGCCGACGCTGTGCTGGTGACAGGAGGGAGATGTATGGAGCTGCAGCAGATTGTTCTGCTCTCAGCAGCGGCAGAGTGATGCCGTTGTGTCACGTTATTAATGTACAGCAAACAGGGAGCATCCTGGATTGCAGATCAACGCCTGATTAAAACTGTCAGATGAAGTGACGAGAGATGTAACACACGTGCACATACCTGCGTGCGCACGCACACGCACGTTAAGTTACAATGTGAGGGACGTAGCTGAAACAAATTCGTCTTCCCACTCAATGTGTAAGGGTTCCAGGAAAACACTATTTATAGCACTTTCTCTCCAATTAGCAGACATGTGCAAAAGCAAAGCAGCCCACCCACCCACACACATACACACACACACACACACACAAAATTCAACCCCTCTCTCTTTCTGATATAATCAAATCACCAGTTTTTCGCTCTAAAAGCACCGATATATGTGGAACACAGATATATTACACAATATATTGTGTAATATGGAAAATATGTTGTTCATCTTTGATCAACATGGCAACACACACATCAGCTTCATTATACAACAGAAGACAAGAACAGCTAAATGAGACTGTATGCGGGCATAGATTACTTGATATTCTCTAGAGTAAAGTTATAAAAACAAGCATTTCTTAAAGGGACGCCTCAACCAAAATTCAAAAACCACATTTTTCCCCCTCTTCCATGTAGTGCCATCTATCCAGCATGATTGTTTTGGTGTGAGTTGCCAAGTTTTGGAGATACCTCCCCGAGAGATGTCTGCCTTCTCTTGAATGTAATGGGACTAGATGGCACTCTGCTTGTGACGCTCAAAGCACCAAAACAATACATTTGAAAAACTCAACACCAGTGCCTCTTTCCAGAAATCAGTACCCAGCCCAGTTACTCAAGATAAGGTTAGCTTACTGAGCTAACAAAGCTAGGTACGTTACAGCTCAGCTTAAGAGGTAACAATTAACGATTACAACCGGCGCTGCCACACGCACAAGCATTGAAATGGGTCTATTGAGGTTAAACTACTATCAATCTGGGTTAGACAAATCAAGGTCGAATTTGGTCTTTTTAGGACAAAATTACCTCTGAACAAGGAATAACCCATGGTGATTTAAGGTGTAAATGCATGAAAAAGGCACAGGAATGCTATTAGATAGCAGTCAGGTGACCAAACTAATCTCAGCACGTTCAAAGACCCAGTGTGTAGGATTTAGTAGCATCTAGCTTTGAGGTTGCAGATTCTAACAGACTGACCACCCCTCGTCTCACCGTCACCTGGGGTGGCCGCTTAAAAAAGTTTTTTAAAAAACGAAACAAAAGGCTTTCTCTGGAGCTACTGTTTTGTTTGTCCGTTCTGGGCTACTGGAGAAACATGGCAGTGCAACATGGTGGACTCCATGAAAGAGTACTTGCTCTTTCTGAAGATATAAATGATTCATTGTGAGGTAACACATGCACAAAAAAATATTTTCAGGTGATTTCACACTAATAAAAACTTCATTACTGATATCATATTCCATTTTTGCAAATAAATACCCCTGAATCCCACTAACTCCTAAACACTGGACCTTTTAAAGGGCACCTTACTGTACCTACAAGTACTGCAGTAGCAGTAGCTCACAAGTCTTTACTCAAATTGTGAAAAAAATGAGTGACATGAACAACACGCTCCATTATTACAAAGTTGACCTGTGCCACATATTCTGGGGCTCATCTGTATGTTATCCACCTCATTTCAGATCCACCTTCACTGTCATCGTCCGTGATCTGCAGCACAGCTCACTGGTGTCCTGCTGCAAAGTGTGTCTGCTCCTTCGGGCTTGAACTCGAGAGGTGCCATAAGCCACATATATAAGAAGCCATAAAATATACACACAGGAAACCAGAGAGGAGGAGGAGGAGAGTGTCTGACGGTTCACATGGCAAAAAGCGCTCTTCACCACTCAACTCATGCGGTACTCTTCATTGCACTCGGATGAATCCCATCACCTCCTGCCATCCTGCTCAGCAAACCGCTCAGTGCCATGAAGACTGTTATGGTATTTCACACCCTGCCCTGCTCTGCCTCATTCCTCTGAGCGACAGCTTCATGAATGGCATTAATAAATTGAGTCGCCCTGTTAGCTGTCTTCACTTCAGTTCACAGAGGAACAGGCACTCGGTCGGCATCTGTGAGGGACCTGAGGTCAGAGGGGGAGGTTTGTCTGAAGCATTTTATCAACTTTAAAAAGCCCGCTGTGCGTCGCGAGCCTGTACACTACATTAATTTCTCATTATTCTGCGGCTCACTGAGGCGTGTCAGTAAGACACTGGTCTGTAGTTGTTTAGTTGTTGGCATGATTATGAAGGCACGGTGCAAAGCATGACTGTTCACAACATGATCCTTAATCCTTTAACAGAAGATGCAGTTTGACTCTATTTACATTGCCTGTGATCCAGCATGTTTTAACTCTGCATCTGATCCCGAGGCACGTGAAGCTCACAAAGTTGACTCACTTATCTCACAGCATCATCCATGTTCCTAAAAGACCACTGCTGGTGGACACCTATAAACTGCTTCCATTTGTATTCCCCACCATCCCACATGTAGCCCGCGTGTACAGAGGCAAGTTCGTCTTACTTTATAGGTGGTGGACCAAATGTGAAAACATCAATTTTAATCATTTGTCTCTCGGGGGGTTCACGGGGCTGTTTGGCTCAGACTCACGCTTTGACATCATTTCTGTGTAACATTAACCTTTCGTACGGTTCCTGATGCTTCCAGCCCCCGCGGACAAACAAGAAAATTAGAGCGGGCATGGCAGGGGAGGACAGGCCAATAAGGACACATCCAGGGGTTGTAGTGGTGAGGGAAGATCTATGAGGAGAGTGAAGGGCAGAGGGGGTGGAGAGATGTGCCTTAGACTGCTGATCCATAACCTGTGGCATGTTGAATGTTAAAATACCACATCAGCCCCTGAGATGAAACGCCCTCCTCTCTCCCACGCTCTCCCCACAGCTCAATGATTAACATCGGTGCCAGGGCCAAGCGCTGCTTAAAGGAACATAAAAGTGTTTATCTTGTTGTTGGAACAGATCTTTACATATTAATTGGATGGTGTTACTATTAAAAGGCTTTCCTGGTATATTTTGAGTCATCGTTTCAGTCATCTTAGCTGTTTAAACGAAGAAAATATCAGCTCAAATTAAAGAAACACCTCACATTCTATTCATTTAGTGCTAATACTTCTACAATATCCCTGTAATAAGCACTTGTATATCAGTGATGATCCTTTGTCTTTATTCAGGCTTTATTTGGGTATAAAGAAAATGTATTTATTAGTATTATTAGTATTCGATCTAGAGCTACTGGATTGCGTAATAAGGTGTTAATGTTATTTTAGGGTCATTCCATACTCACTAAACTCCTCTCAGATCATGTCATGGATTTTCTTAAAAAAAATCATGTAAAAACTTCCACTAATTTCACGGGACCATACTAAATCCTATGGCTGTATTCCAAACACTTTTTAAGTTATGAATTTTTTAAGTTTGGCCCTCAGAGGTAAATGACTCTTTGTATATGTGTTCAAAGCCTCACTTATTTTCACTTGATTGGGTTGAAATTTGTCCTGAACATCCATGAAACCATAAGGATACTTGGTAACATGTATTTATTTAAACAGTTGTTCGCTGAATGGCTACAGTAATGAATACATAACAGAAAATCATTTTCAAAGATTAATATATCCACTATTTTTCACATTGTTGCAACCAAATTTTGATTCTCTGTATTATTAATGTAGTTCTGTCACAGCTAGGAGAGGAAATGCCTCCACACTTCACAGAGTGATTTTTTTTTCTCTAAATGATTGACGGGGCTAATAATATCGTGACAAAACGGGGCAGGACCTACCGAATATCACTGATGAGACTGCAATTACACTGCAAACAGGAGCCTTTCCCAAACAAAATTGAGGGACGAACAACAAGTCGATTCAAAACAGTCGTTAACCTACTCTCTGAGGTGTGTACGTTCATTTTGTGGAGGCATTTCTTCATCAGAAGTCATATGACGTAGATATGTTGGGTTTTAGTGTGTTTCTCCATGCATCTCCCATTGACTTTAAGACAGCTGTCACCACAGTCTGGCACCAAAACAAGATTCAGTGACATAATGACGCTTCTTTCTTTTTTAGGTTCCTTGTTTTATTAAAGGGAAAGCAATGTGCCAAAGAAAAAGCACCATTTGCAGAGCCACCTGTAGCTGAATGTTATTTGGGCTGTTTAGTCAGGGGCACGTCTGGCCTCTCAGGTAGGATCTGGATAGTTTCCAAGTCAAGGTTGACTAACACCATGCTGCTGCTATGCTCCACATTACTCTATTAGCAGAGATGAGGAAAGCCATACGGTTGAAAGTGTGAATATAAGGACCTGGTTCCAGACCTCTCTTAAAACAAGTATCACACTGTCTGATAGAGCGCTTATGGCCAAGGCCCAATCCCCAGGTGGATGATAGAGTCAACCTCAATACGCCCGAGCTTTGATGGTGGTGCTGTAGCGGTGAAAGGTGAGGGATGAACCACAGCTTTCATTGTGCTCTCGGGAACAAAGGCCTTTTTGCGACACATTGTGACACAGTAACATCAAGAGTGGTGTTCTCAGGCCATTTAACAGCGTTAAATATTGTAGCATAAATATCTCTCACTCCTGTTAAAAACACACTCTTATGAGTACGCACTTGTTCTTTATTGTCTAGTTTTACACAGCCCTTCACCGTCTTCTTAAGTCAAGCTAGCTGCACTAAAAAGAAAGATCTTTCTTCACACAGACCACTCTTACACTGCACACATTCCTACTATATGCCATTTACTGTCCGTCTGAATACTGTTCAAGCTCCGTGAAGAGTGACGAAATGCATAAATCATCATGGAGACCGCTGTTCTGTCTGCATAGGAGATCTATAGGCAGCTCAGGTATGAGAGCTGTCAGCATGATGCCACTGTCGGACTGGGTCTCAGGCATGCTAATGTGGCATTTGGGTTCAGAAGTGAATGTGACAGGAGATAATGGAAGTGGACAGAGGACAGGCAGGACTCGTATCATCACTGTGATAACCAGCACTTCCTTTCACTCATTTCATATTAAGTCGATATGAATTTAACCACAGAACATGGTTCAGTCAATGCATGCATGCTCCTCTTACTCTATGATGCAATTAGCCTCTGATGCAGAGCTGATCAATGGAAAGAGAGCAGGAGAAGCAATACATAGACTGCTGGATTTAAAAGAAACACTGTGGGGTTTTTGATAAGCAGTTTTTTTTATTATTCTCCCGGCATGTCTACAAGGACCAAGGACGGACACAAGCTCAGATGAGACATGGCAGGCGTGCTGAGGCATATATCGACAATTGGTGGCGCTAATACACTGTAAAAAGTGGTAGTGCGTCAATAAAAAAGAAGAAGTAAACTGCACACTGATTTAAACAACAGGCTTCAAAGATTTTTTTAAAGGAGACTGATTATGCTTTTTCCTTCAGTGTTTTTTTTTTTATGCTCTTGTGCATGTAAAAGATCTTGAAAGTTAAAAGATCAAAGGCCACATCAACAGAAGCTCCTCTCTTCTGCAGAAAACACCGCACCTGAAACATCTTGTCAGGTGTCCCGCCTTTAATTCATGACTTTGTGACATCACACTACATCACCATGTCACATATTTGCAGAATTTATGCCTAGCTGCCAGTTTGGCACGCAATAATTGATTTAGTACAGCTGTTCTGTCTTTGTTCATGGTGCTGGGCCTAGTGTGTGTGAGCTGACCAATCAGAGCAGACTGGGTATTAAAGAGACAGGAGCGTTTCAGACAGAGGGGGAACACAGTGCTGCAGGCACACAATGGCTAGCATGCGAACAGTTGCCATGGCCCAGAGTGCTTTATGCAAATGCTGTTTGAACACGTTGACTGACAACATGCAAATAACTTTTCCAGCTTCACCAAATACTGTGTCTACTGCTTCATGCACGGACACGGGCGTCTTTGTGAGATCCTGTCATATTAGATTTGCAACTTGTTAGCATATTAATTTTATTAAAATGATGGTAAAATATTTATGCTATCACTAAACAGGATGTTGTTATTACTGCATTTCAGAAAAGACTGAGTGTACATGAATAAAATCTGTCTAATCGTCTGGACTGGAGTGCAGCTGTCTTGTGTTTTCTGCGAACATATGGACTGGTCAGCCGCAGGAGGTGAAGGGAAAGTGTTTTGACCTCTGTCACTTCTGTAACTTCTATTGATCACAGCGCTGCCGCGGCGCGATCTACAGCCAACTAACTTTCCTCCACCTCTCCATTCCTGCTCAGCCTATTGGCACATTAATCCCAATCTGCAATAGCTGCCGTAACCCAGATTGCATTAGCTGCTGAGTGATCAAATTAGGCGCTAGCACGCTTACCCGCCTCCACAATCAGTGGCACTTTTCCGATGGAGACAACTACGCGCTTACAATCAATTTGCTACCCTAATCTAATCAAGCAGCTCACACACAGCTCGGTGCCCTGTTTTATTTTTTTGCACACTTGGTGACATGGAAAACATGAGCTCTACGGCTAAACAATGACACACACACACACACCAACACGCCCACAAGTAGTGACACAACTGCTTGAACACACATGCATAAACCCCTTTCCCAACATCCACTCATCCTCATGGACATGCTTCACCACATCCACAAATAAACAAATTTGCCTCCTGCCTCTCCCAGGAGCTGGCTGCCTTCTTGTTACGAGTCGGTTAAGATTTAGAGCAGCAAGCGGAGAACAGGCAGAATACGATGTTGACACTGTCTCTTAATCAACACCATTCATCTCTCAAGCATGCCTTTAGCAGCTTCACAAACAGATGAGAGGTGACAAGAGCTCCACAGTGGGACAGGCAGTGAACACACCAGTATCCTGCTCGATCTCACACAGCAAGTTCACTGAAAAACAAGGACTTAATGAGCTGCACCCCCTTTCCTTCTTTCTTTCAAAGAAATTTAACACAGAATTATTTAATTAAAGTAAATATGAATTCATAGAAGCACAGCGCACCCAGGAGATTATGTCCATTTGGAGCATTGGTAAGTGAATGCCTGGGACTTGTTGTTTCTAACTTTCACAGAAAAATATCCACATTTTTAAACAGTGGATATTTTTTAAATAGTTTTTGTTTACAAACATCAAAAACTTGTCTTCCCCACTGCAATTAAAAATGTCCCTGTCCTCAACAAGTAAACAATGTTTTGTTGCCAAAGCACAGCTCAGAAAAATTAAGAAGGGACAAATACACAAATGAGCTGCTGAACATGCACAAAAGTCCATTTCAGAAATAAAACAATGTGTGTTTACACTACACATGGTGTTTTAAAAATTTAGATTTTCACCTAGATATTGATAATATTAATTTCTTTAGCCAAATGTACCTTTTAAACAATCACAATGAATCCATACAAATTCAGATATTCTTTAATATACATTGAAAACAATGAGCCCTACGACTACTGTCGAGCAAAATCTAAGACACTTCAGTCTTTGATCATTAATCAGAGCAAATATTCAACCACATGGATCTACAACACTCATCCCACAGGGAGAGAATAAACAGAATCAATATTTGCACCCATGAAGCATTTCTCCAGGCTTCGCTGTACAAACCACTGATGTCTCATCTCTTTTAATGAGGAATGGCTCACCAGGCATCTTTAACACATAGATTGTTCTCACTGCAGCTCCGGGCAGCTCCGGGCTCGCTGCTAGTCAGAATGTGACATTCAGTAAGTGTGCGGTCCACTGGGAGATGCAAGAAAGGGCTCAAAACATTAAACAGCATGTACACAAATTTAGACGTGGCATTATTATGCATCATTGATCCTTTATTTTCACACAAGGCAAAACACAACTTTACTGTCTCTTTCATTTACACAAAATATGAATGATTCAAGCAAGGTGAGGCTCCTAATTTGCTAACCTGAAAAGTATCAGACATTTAGGAATATATTAACTATCAGCACTGGTATACAAATTGTGGTGTTGGGCGGTTGAGCCAGCTGAGTTTCAGCTGCAGAACCGATGTTGTTTAAATGATAGGAGGCACATAAACCATGGCAACACTACTGGATATAATGTCTGCTGATGGGTAATTTTGCCTGTCAGTTCAGCCTCATACAGGCTTTTCATGCAGGCAAACATGGAAATGAGGCAAATGTGATCAACATCAGCCTGTCTCTCCATAGTTGCAGAAAATGAAATGAGTTTCAGAGGCAACTTTCTTGAGTAGTTGGTGGCGTGCACACGTCCCCAAGATTTAATCCAATGTGAAACATCACCCTGGGCCTTTCTGTGTGCACGTTGTGTCTGCATGACTTTCTCCAGGTGCTGTAGTTTTATCAAAACTCCCAAGACACGACACACTGTGAACTGGAAACTCTATAAATTGTCATAGGTAGGTGTGAATGTGAGTGTTAATATGTTTGTCTATATGTGTTAGCTGTATGATTGACAAGTGACCTAGACTGGATGCACTGAACCTCTCTCCTAAGCCAGTGATTCAACCAACCACACCTTCAGTTTTAGTGCCACACACCAATCCCTTTGTGTATAAAACTGACTCATTTATCACCATTTGCCTGCAGTCATGCTGTCACTCATCCAGCATCCCCACAGTGGGACCTCCCTTATAGTTTTGATCCTATATGCTCTATTAATTTGCTGCTACAGTATAAGCTAATGATGATGTGCTTCAG
Organism: Pagrus pagrus; assembly: GCF_965226575.1. Classification (NCBI taxonomy): domain Eukaryota; kingdom Metazoa; phylum Chordata; class Actinopteri; order Spariformes; family Sparidae; genus Pagrus; species Pagrus pagrus. Next base: position 18,529,150 of record NC_140187.1, read on the forward strand.
AATAAAGGCATTTTAAACTAAAATGAAAATCAGAGCACATACCTCCGCCAAGGCCAAACAGTTCCCTTTAATTCAATCAAACCTAATCCAATATCGACACACCACTCATAATCCTACATGTGCCTTTGACATATTTTAGACAAGGCCCATGCGGATGCATCTATCCTTGGGTCAGTAAAATTTTACTGCAGTGTAATGAATTTTCAAGTGTTTACAGGGGATCTGATTTTGAGTTATGTTAGTGCCTGCTGCAAAATAATTAAAAAGAAGTTAATGCCCCTCTTTGGGACTTAACTACACACAGAAATGAAGGCATACGAGAGCAACGCAGATGAACAAACTCATATACCAACAAACACACACATAGAGAGTATAAGGGAGTACAAGAGTCCTAAGTAAACGGCTGCTTAATTAAAAGGTATTTTATTGGGCAAACTGCTCTCTGAAGCATATAGACTCCCCATCACTGGCTTCTGATGGAGGCCCACACTGATTCATTAAAGGCTGAAATTACCACTGCAAATTGGATTGCCTACCTGAGAATCATCATTGAAGAATCAATATGACTTAGATGGATGTATTTTTAAGGCCAGGTGTTGTTGCAGCAGGGCCACCGTTTTGGAAAACAATCAGTCAGAGATGCGACACCAATCCAAGAAACCTCAAATCGGGTCACAAAGTTCAACAAACACCATTATGAGTCAAGACAAAAAAAGTGAAGTTATGGCTCGGCAACACTGCCAACACTTAGGCCAAACTTTAGGATAACCTTCGGGGAAAAGGTTTGGAGTGACATTTAACTTCAAATGTTTCTACATGTCTCAGCTGTCTTAGCTCTCTCTTTATATTCTTTTTGATATGGTTTCCCTGAGGACTTCTGTTAATCCAATTAAAAGCATGATGACATTTAGTTTCTCAAGGAGGCTGCAAGAATGGACCAGAGGTTCAAAAGTACAATGGATTTGGAAGCCGCCTGGGACAGAGACTGGAAAGACACAGTGGCAAAAACAAAAACAGGTTTCTGACAATTACTTTCACAAGACAGTACAGCATCTATTGCAAGACCTTCCGCTCTTTGAACCTTTTTAATTCCCTCTAAGATGCCAGAGCAGCGAGTGGGCAGTGATGCTGGCAGTGACAAAGTGTCCACAGGACAACACTGATGAGGACAAAGGAGATGAAAGCTCAGGTTTGATCGTAGGGGATTCAGTGTTTTATCTTAAAATGCTACATCACTGAGCCCTATTTCATTTGAGACCCCTGTCAAATAAAACAGGGCGAGAAAACAGAGACACAGAAAATGCTGTGTGACTCTGTTATTATCCCTGCTCTGTTTATTAGAGACATAGGTTCAGCTTCAGAGAGCATGGTGCTAAAGTTTTCATATCGTGTAGGCTCATAAGATAGAGTCAAATATAAGAATGTATGTTATTTAATATAACCATGGATCTCTGAGATAACAAGGTAATATTTCCCCATAACACTGCCCTCCTTACTGTGAGCAAGACGGCTTGTGACAAACCTGTCACCCCCACTCACGTGGTGATACAAGGGCTTCTTTCACACTGTTGTCACAAACACGGGAACAGTAGAAAGCAGCAGAGCGTGTACTCACCTGATACCTGATCATTTCTGTTGAGAGGTGCACATGCACATGCACATGGAGGCCAGTTACAACGTTTCCTTTTTTCTATCCTTAACTTCAGTCTCTCTTTCAAATTCAACCCAGACTAAAAGATGTCTGAGTTCTACTGGAACAGAGATGGATGGAAAAGTATTCATGCAGCAACATCATCGTCCTTCTTACTATTGCATCGGAAAAGGGGCAAAAAAAAAGTCCACCCAGGCGTTGCATTTCTCCATCTCTGCCGATCAGCACTGTAGCCGATAAATAACTACTACAGTCATTTGACAAAGGACTGAATGCCAATTGTCCCCTTTACCACTGAAGACAAAAGCAAGATGTTTGTGGGCATTTGTGGGTTTTTTGTTCAGTGTGAAAGAGGTATAAAAGTCAAGGCTACAGCCTTACATAAAGTACGTCTGTATGCGCCAATAACAAGACAATATACAATATACAGTAATCCTTACGTTGATGTTTTTTGTTTGTTTGTATGTCACTCCCAGCGTCATTCAAGCAGCCCAGTCGCAAGGATAAAATGTTGGCAGTTATCACTTCTGCAAACCACAGACACATCCACACGCACATGTCTGCTTGGCTTGACTAAAACAAGACAAAACATGATGTTTTCCTCACCCGATTTTTTTTTTGTGCCTTAACCAGAGCATGAGCGCAGCATTGTGACAAGAGAGAAACAGAAAACTGAACCAAAAGACAACTAGAGTTTCAACAAAAAGAACCACAGTTATAACTCATCTGATGTTTTGCAGAACTGTACTTTCCTAACATTTATTCTGGCGATTGAGTTGTTGAAGAATGTATCATACATGAAAAGGATGCTGTAGGCTGTAGGTAAATAATCATGAGCATGCTGCCGTGAGAGACAGGCAGGCATTGACAACCATAGGACAGACAAGCGGCCAACGATGATGTGTTGTGAGGATGCGGTTTGCTTTGACTTAAAATAAAAAACATGCATATAAGGTTCTGTATGTCAAGGTACTTTAAAATATTTGCAGAACACAGTTAGGAATCTATCTGTTCGGTCCCTACAAGAGAGCCAATGTACTCAGTGAACTACCATTACGTCAATGTTTAAAAGGCAAAAAATTAATGCAAAATAAAGGAGGCAAGAACCGCAGTGTGACTGGTTAACCAGTTTCATTTAAACGGCATCCAGCATGGAGCAACCAGATTATGACCACTTTTGCAACATAAACACAGCATGCCCCATCTCCTCCAATGTAACTGCTTACCCGTGTTGTTGGTACAGAACTGCCCAAAGGCCAGTGCGTGTCTGTGTGGCTACTTTACATAAGCTCAACATCTTAGTGTGCATCCACTGGAAAACAAACAAACACACAGAGAAAAGCGTCTGCAGCGCAACAGCAGCTATAAAATCAAGATACAAAAAAAGCTATACTTGTAACACATTTTTAGGAAATGTCAACAGCTGATGTGTTTTGACACCTCTGCTCCTGCTCTTCTCCTGAGTCTCCACAGCCACAGGGTTGTGGATTAGCTGCCGTATGTTCCACCCAGAGGGGTCTTTCTCACTAATCTGGCATCTATTTAATATTTGCTCACCCACAGTGGCAAGGCGGTGTGGCCTTTTCACTGCGGGACAGCCAGTGAGGCAAAATGACTGCCTGATAGAGGGGACTGGATTCATGTGGTCCACAGGACAATATCCTTCTGACCTGGGGGGGGGGCTGGGCTATGTGTGAGGCTGAGATCAAGGTTTGGCCATCAATTGTGGGCAGATATAGAGACCTTTGATTGAAGTGAGAATAGCTGCCATGGTGGAGACTAGGGAAGAATTTAAAATACAGTGAGACAGATTTTATCCTCTCCTCACCGACTAAGCTACATGGGCTTTCTCGGGGGGTTAGTACTGCTGGAGCAGGTAAACATAAGAAAGCTAAAGAATGTCCCAAGTTCTTGTGAACAATTGACTGGAAACATAGGATGTGCAAGGCCCAGGACAGGAAGGTTCTGCAGCGGGTGATTAAAACCGCCCAGAACATCCCCGGTACCCATCTACAGAGCATCAGTGACATCAGTGAAGTGAGAGGTCTGCACAGAGCCCACAGGATACTAGAGGACAACACCCCACCCCAGCAACAGTCTGTCACAGAGATCCAGCAGTATCTGCTGCTGTACCACCAGACTACAGAGCAGCTTCTTCCTTCAGGCTGTGAGACTCCTTAACTCATCATCTGCACTTACAATCTAAAAAACTGTTTATTTTTTCTGGCCTATTCATTATTTATTAGTTTTATTAATTATTTAATTTCTGTTCGAATAGTAGCATAGAGGGGCTGCAAACCATACTTCATTAAACAACTTTGTATTGTTTAATAATATCAAATTAAACTTGTATCTTGTGCCTACAATGGCCACTAAAGCATCATTTTGTTTTTACTGGACTATGAGCACTTTTACTTGTGATACTTTAAGTAAATTTAGCAGATAATCTTTCATACTTTTAATTAAGCGAGGATCTGAATGCAGACCCGGTCATGGCTCAATACTGAATGGCATTTTCAAAGCAGAGGCCAGCATGAAGAGGAACAGAGTTTTAGTGATAAACTAAAAAAAAAACAAGAAATTCAAGTTTACAGAAACAATTATTTCTTACCTTTTTATTATATTGTTTATTTTTTATTATTATTATTGTTTATTGTTATACTGGACTGTCCTTTGGCTGCTGTGACGCACAAATTTCCCCGTTTGCGGGACTAAAAAAGGAATTCGGATTCGGAAAGCCAAGTTTACTGCCTCTCGGCACCTCCTCTCAGGATGACGATGCAAAGATACGCCTAATCTTCACTAACCCACCCTTTCACAATCTGCTACTTCAAACAGACTTAGACTGAGCCCAAAGTTCCTGTGGAGAATTGCATCTTAAAGGCCATGAACTTCTTTTTAAAGGCCAAGATGTCCTTGCCGACTTAGCTGGATGTAATAGGCTGAAATCAAGTCAATAAACCTCACTGAGCTATCTGACGAATGAGCTACTTGACACACACAAACACGATTTTGTGAGAGCATGTGTTTGCGGAGAGGTTAATGGCCCTTCCAAAGAGGGATTGTACATCCAGATGGGCGATGACCAGATACCCTGTGGATGCAAGACACCTCTGCCATCCAAATTCTCCTCTTTTGAAATGTCCCACTGCCTCAGTCTCGCACTCAAGCTGCCCTCCACATGCAGTTGAAAGAGGTAAGGCCCACACATGCAAGCAGACCATTATTAGTTTTCTGTGTCAGGTCAGATCAAGAGTTTTAATCAGCGGAAGAAAAGGACGACTCTGAATATCAAGATAACATTATGTGCTATGCATTTATTCATCAGGAGGACTCTACTACTAACAATACTTCATATGCAGGCAATACAATAGCATAATTTGCAGATTTGTATTAAAAAAAACACAAAATTGCCATGTCTTTGTGACATATTGCCATAGCAACTATCATTCACATCAGTACAGATGGGGCCGAGTGGGTCAGAAAGATGTGAGAGGCTGATTTAACCCTCAGCCGAACAAGAACCAGACGAAAATACACACTGGTCACAAATACAAGAGTGAAAACACAACCTGTCAGAGTGTGCTCACAAGAAAGAGTCTAATTGGCAGCATGGTGCGTGATGCCCAGCTGGAGTTTCAGAGGGAGAGTATCCCAGAGCTGGAAGGGAAGCAGGAATCAATAACAACACCACAATCGCTTCTGCCTGCTATCAACCTCACTTACTGCATCACTGGATTGTCACTAAGAGTAGGAGCCTCAGAGCAGCATTACAAGACTGCTAGAATGATTAAAGCCTGGGGGCACTTAAATGTTTACAACAGGGTCTTGAAAGGTCTAAGAAAATGAAAACACTTAAAGGAACTACTGCAACTGTTACTGTTGTTCTGTAGGAAAATAAGATTATTTCGCCAAAAATCAAACTATTCATTTAGCCCTTTAAGACCTAGGGTGCCTGTTAAAAATGCAGTCCAAAACCTGAGGTATTATTTGAAAACATCCCATTAAACCTGACAGAACTGTCAATGTTCACTGAAACCTTTATTTCTCAGCCTTTGGAGCAGATAGAAAGTTAAAATAAAAACCATTCAAGAACTCAAGACTTTGCTTTGCTTTGATTGGAAATAATGGCCTTTGCTCTTCATCAAACATCATCCAAAACACGCCTAAATCGCATCAGTCTCTAAAGAAGAAACACGCAAACATCGCACCCGGTCCCACTCAGTTAATAGACATTTATATGTATCTAGAAACTCTTCAAGTTGTTAGGCACTGGATTCATTGTAAATGTCATTCAGTTTCTCCAGGTTGTAATTTTAGTTTTGTTAGCATTTTGTGTTTATTATATTGCTACTGTTGTTAATGTTATTATTGTGTATAATCTCCCCATTGATTGATTCCCCCCAAGTCATTTTTCTTTTTTTTTTAAGTTTGTCCCACAATTTCCAGATCGAGGGAATAGGGTAAGAGGGTGTTGTATGCTATACAGTTTGTAAACACGGGTTTATGACAATCAGAGGTCCAGATTAGACTAGATCAGAGCCTTTTATTAAATAAAAGTAACAATACTATATCGCAAAAATACCACATTACAAGTTAAAGTTCTGCATTCAAAATCTTACTAAGCAAAAATAATCTTTAGCAGCAGAAATGTACATTAAGTATCAAAGTAAAAGTACCAATCAAGCAGAAATGCTCCTGTCAGCTTGTACAATTATATATATACATATATGTCATGATCAGAGGTTCAGATGTAACCAAGGACACGGTTCTGGATGAAAAACTTAATTCAAAAAACTTGAGCTGCTGTCATTCTCAGAGAGTCTGGTAAGGCAAACAGGAAAGGAGGCATTATATGAATTTTGGGAAGAACCCAGTGTGTACACATGGCTTCAGCGCATCACAGCTCACTCCTTGTAGCAAGAAAAGGAAAAGAAGTGTTGAAAATGTCATCAGCGTCACTGGTGTCTAAATATAGCCTTGTGCATCTACAGCCAAGTGTTTCCTCCACAGACTGTCAAATGGCAGAATGAAGGAATAACAAGACATATTAACAGTAAACACACGATATGAAGAATGGCAGGTCAGAAGCTGCCTCGGCCTCAGGGCTGTCGCTTTCTGCCATTATTATTATTATTGAGAGCCCTCAAGAAACAAGAAGTGTTAACCAATAAAAATGTAATGGAGGGAACAATGCTGTGGAATGACAGCATTAATATTGAAGGAGACTCATCTTGCTCTCACCACATCCTGCATTTTAAAGCGCACAGACACAAACAGACACAGAGCAGACAGACACGAGTCTCTTCTAACTCCAAATTTTCAGCAAGCTCCCCAGCAATCAGTCGCAGAGACACATGCTCGCTCACACGTTCGCACGTCGCTTATTGACTCTTACTCTGCTTCTCTGCACTTTGATGCCATCGCAGCCACAACCCCTGCAATGATTCTGCACCATCCCACGCAGAAATCGCTGAACAGAGAGCAGTTAAAGGGAGTCTGCGCCGTGAGCCTAGGAGGCATTAAACATGTAGAATCCTGCCACGCCTTCGCCCCCTGCCTCCATTTCCCTTTGGGATGGCTTCAAGTTCTCATTGCCTGACAAAAGGGAGCCTGGAGGGTCCATGTAGACCCTTATAAAACCTATCACAGGGCTGGTGATACCGCACACAAAAGAGTGCCAATAAAATGTGGATGCACAGTGCTGCAGTTGGGTGCTGTGGTGTTCTGGTAGAAGGCGCAGGAGTGCATCATGGGGGTTAACCGGGGGTCAAAGGGTAGGGAAGAGATAGCAACAAAAAAAAAAATCCAAGTAATTGTTTACAAAGTTCAAAAGGATAAATATTAGGGGTGAACAAGTTATTATCTTACCAACTAAATTATCTGTGTCCGTAGTAGTACTATCAGTGGGCGGGGCTTAATCTGGAATGGGTGGTGTTTAAACAGGACGTGGGTGGGACGAAGCAGAAGTTAAAAGTTCCAACTGATATGGGTTGATCAATTCGATATTTTAGATCACAAGAGTAAGAAAACTGTATGTTTTTTACAGAACCAGACTGATACATCAGCTGGCCAACATTATCATCCAATACTGGCCTAGCACAGGTATATCAGTATATGTGGTTATGCTGTTTGGTATCTGACGATATGAAAACTTTTTTTTTTAAAGGAGGAAATGATGCCAGAAAAGTTGCTTGGGAGTAATTTAGAATCATTGATTAAAATTCCCAGTAAACCTTACTGTAACCTTATAGAAAATAAAGTTTAATGTTGAACTGTAAAATATCCTGTCTCCGTGGAAACCACTTTTGAGGGTTCATTGAAAAAAATGTGTATATCAGCTGATGCATCGTAGTCGGAATTATTTACTCCCCAATATCAGTATCGGCATCGGCCCGGATGATCGAGAATCAGTCGGGCTAGAGTGTTTTTATAAAATGTAATGAATAAACTTCAGTCAGCTCCCCAATGCAGATTTTGACACACGAGTACAGATATTGACACATTTTACTCGATCAATCATTGTACTTAAATGTAAAATCTACATTATCTCTACTGACTATTGATCCCCTGTGAGAACTCGTTCAACCCTAATAATTATTCAAAGCCTTTTTTTTCTATTTCCCGACCCAAAACCAAACTATCCTTCTAAAATATTGTTGAAAACTAAACTTGTGCAATTACACTTAGATGCATTGCCCTCCTTCCCTCTGTCAAAATATTACCTGTTAACCACGTCTTGTTAAGCCCCCTCTCTCTTGCAGCATCCATCCAAAATAATTAGGAGAGGAAAGCCTATTAGCATATTGCATTATCGTGTACTTCGCACAATGAGACAGGTGGGGAAGACAGGACAAAAAGGAATAAAACACAATCTCTGAACAAAGCCTCAAAAATAATCCTGAATAGATAATCAGATACCACAGAGAGCCTTTAAGAAGCTATACTATCTATGAGCGCAGATGGTTCTGCGAGTGTGTGTGCTGTCAGTATGCTATAGAACAAAGCCAAAAAACGAGTTGTTATCTGCATAACAATTCATTCTTCAAATTGGTACCTGAATTCAGCTCCGTCAGCCAGAGAACAGAAAAAGAGCTGTAATATAAAGCGTGATATTCAGAAATGCTGGGGTGTGAGGCAGCGAGTGGGAGGATTCCTTTACCTGACTTTAAGGGGGAACTAATTGGCTTTAAAACCATGTAACATCATTTAGGATTATTATTAATAAATGGTCTGTGTGAGTGTGTTGCTGTGGATGTGTGTTCAGTACAGGCAGAACTATGCATTGGTGGTGGTGGTGTTTGAAACGGGGTTGTTTTACAGGAGCGTCCTGATTCCCCATTCACTATCCTGCTGGCTGACTGACAGACAGCATATAGTTTATGAGCCACACACACAAAGACACGACAAGAAGAGGCAATACACTAAAAATAGAGAACTTTCTAGAAACCGAGAATGAATGTAAAGGAGGATAAAAACAATATGACTCCATAATTCAGGATCCATTTTGCTATAGGCAGTGCAGAGGAAGTGACTGAGCAGACACATTTATATTCACCAACAGAAGCATCTAACCAGAGCGAACGGCATCTCAGCTGTTGTTTACACGGTGGATACACCTGAAATCAGCGCAGTTCCACTGGCTAACCCCTAATCAGGCTATTGCTTGAAATATAGATGCTGTGGACAAGCGAGGCAAATACTTTATATTTAATTCAACAAATAATAACATCAAAGAAGACAGAGAAAAGTGGCTGGTGAATAAACCATGAGGAGGTGAGGAATCAACACTCAGAGCAGGGAGGTGCCACTAACTAAAGAGGTGAAAACAGACACCAAGAGGCGAGGAGGCGCCTTCATTTTGTTGGCAGATAACACCAGGATTTAACCTCACCACAGTGAGAACGTACACTTAAGTCACAACAGATATTTCTATCTGGATTTATCAAGATCATTCAGCTTGGTATATGTTGTATTAGCAGCCAAAGGATTTCCACTGCTTTTGTTCCATGAGGTGTAATAAAGCTTTTAGAGCATAGGCAAACATTTCCAATCCACCCTGGTCTTTCCAGCAGCTTCCTTCTCCATCACCCAGTCGAGCTATTTGATGGTAGGCCCATTTAATGATCGTTGATCTTCAGTCTTTTGCCTACGGTGTCCAAGTGTGAGGTCAAAGTAAGTAAATCAGCACATTGCAGAGAACTGCAGGCACATTTTGCCTTCATTTACTTTTATTCAGACCATCCGTTTATCTTCGTAGATGCACTCCAATGCGAGCGTTTAAGTTCCCCAAGCATAAGTATAGAGTCTCCAGAACACACCCTCCAGCTCCAGACTGCTGTTTAAGTACAAACTCCCCCATGTTATTAGCTTCACCTGCTGCACAATTAGCGACACAAAAAAACCCATATACCTACAACTGTGTGGGGTCATATGCTGGGATTAGTAATTCAGGCTGAGCTCTAGACAATATTCTTGTCGTTTCTGATTGTGACAATGGTAAACTGCTTGGACTTTATTTCTAGAAACTAAATTTAAACAAAAATATTCTGCTTAAGTTTTTGTTATGCGTTTGTGATCTGAAATTGTGACAGCTCTGCTTATGAATCCTTCTAAATATAACATTATTCCTCTATACACACAGCGTAAACAAAACCATGCAGCACAACAATAGAATACAACCAAGATATTCTAGGGGGCTTTATAGATGATATTTTAATTGTTGTGAGACCTGCAAGGCAAACTGTGAGTTTGGAGTGAAATCTGAAGAAATGATAATGCTTCAATGACACTTTAAGCTTGATTCAGATAAATGGATTACCAAATGGACGGAAGCTATCAGTTTCTCATCGTCTTTCTGCTAACAGGGACTGTTAGTTTTGTTTGATGCAGACACCAAAATAACAACCCAATGATTGTTTGCTTTCATTGTTTAGATCCCGAAAAAGGTGCTTTTGACAAATCCTTTAATATAGTGTGACAGCTACTTCTTTATCTGCTCATGTTTCCGTCTTTCACCACGAGCCTTTTTGACGGGGAGATGACACAATCCCAAGCATCCTGTGCTGATACCCGCTCACTCACTTGCTGTCATTTAGACTGACATGAATACACAGCTGCTGAACTGGATTACCAAGATCTCACATGCAGCTGAAACCACAAATCCACGGATACCCTGTGATTATTACCAGCACGTTAAAAACATCAGGATTAAACACAGTGAACAACTATCAACTACTTCAGATCTTCTAAGCTACAATTTTACCTCCTTGTGTGTGTGAGTTTGTAGCTTAACTGTTGTGTGTGGAAGAGATAAGGCAAGGTAAGCCGGTGTGGAGATGGCGCTGTTGGGCCGGAGAGAAAGCATTGAAGTGAAAAAGGGCAGTTATGCACTTAACCTGCTGTCTGATAAGTGAAGCACTGTAGAGGCCAGGAGGTGTATAGAGGCTCAGAGAAAACACTTTCACGCTTAAGGCTGGGCACAGAGCCAGACACTAAGCCCACCTCACCAGTCTGGCCTCCCAAGTGTCGCTGGCAGCACTGGTTTGCATAATTTGACAGAGGATTTTGAGGCTTAAAACTGCACTAATCAAAGTTTTGTATGAGTCGCTCAAAGTGACAGAAACTACTGCCCAACTCTGTTGTGTGGTGATCCAGTCAGGTAATAGTTCCTGGTGATACCGTGCATTTTAGCGTGGTTTAACAAACAATTTTGGTCCATTCCACCGCAGGATTTAAAAAGCTCCGATAAGCCCGCTGTATGCTACCGTCAAAGTGCCAAACGAACCATAAAATTATCAGCTAGCTAGTGAACATAGTGGAGTATGAAGCAGCCAAAGAATTAGTTTCTTTTCCCCCTCAGGAGGTAGTGAAGACCAAAGCAGAGTTTTAAAAATCTGAATATTGGACATTTTACAGGTGGCCAGAAAACTGACTTCAAATTAATATTATATTAATATAATATTATATTCATACTGCTGAAAATCCAAAGGTAAAAAGTTGATTTTGCAATACCATCAAAAGTGTTTAGCGTGCTTTACTGTGGCTGCAATAACAGGCAGTTAAAAGGGCTAAACAAGTGCTCGTAGAACTAAAGTTACATCCAGTAACAACTGTTTTCCTCCCTACTAAAGCACCCCAATTTCTGCTGTCATCTGCGAGAACCCACAGAAAGATCTTCATCTACTCCCAGCACTATCACAAATTCTCAAAAAGCCTGTGGTTTGCATCATTAACGGTTGCTGAACTTTTGTCTGCCGTCCAGAAGGAGCACAGTCTGAGTATGCTCTTTTGTGCGCTGACCACTTCATCGAAGGTAACTTTGTAACGTCGTGGCAACTATTTAGTCAACTGTTCCTTACTTTGTAACACCAGTTATTGTTTTTTTTTTTTCTTTCCTTAGCTTTAATTGTTCCCCTGTAACTGACCTGTAACCTGTAACAACAATACATAGCAAGAATAACCAACTTTCCTCCATCTAGTTATCATCGAAATCACGTGACTGCAAACAACCTTTTTCACCAATGTTCTGGCCATGTCACCAAACATACTAACAATTCAGTCTACTGGCCTTCATCAGAGGAAGTACGTATTTACCTTTAGGTATTCAACATTTTGAATGCTAACTGAGCTCTGTGTCTTCTAGTTGTGTAAGCAATGTTTCCTAACACATATCTATGTTACTAATATCTGCTTTATAAGACAATGATATTACAGCTTGTTGCAGTTCCATTTCTGTATTTGTTCATAAATTAGCATAAACTTGGAAGTATATTAAGGAAAATTCTGAATTTACAGTAGATATGGGGTACAAAGCTACGTCACACACGTGTTTCCCTCCCTCCAAAGTCCCTCATTCTACAGACCTACTCAATTAATCATACATGCAGTATATAGGCACACATTTCTAGCACATTCACATACCACCCTCTAACCAAGCCTCTCAAAACCATGCTCCATTATTCATTATCCTCGCTCTAGCTAGTATGCATAGTGCACTTGCCACTCCACAACTCAAACTGGATGTTAGTGTGTTATTAACCCATGTAGTGTACAAGAGCAGCTCCTTAACAACATGTCACAGCACTCAGGTCAACTGATGGGCTGCGACAAGCACGTCTGCTGTATTGCCAACAAGTGTGACGGAGTAAAAACTCATGCTTTCTCTACGGTGTTATCAGCTAGCTTGACAACCAGAGCTGCACGCTCACAGAAGATTCACACTGACACTGGCCATGATTATGCAACAGCTTTGGAGCCTAAAAGGGAATACTACTAAATTTTAACATGGAGGGACGCTATGCCATGCCTTGAGACCGTTTAGTCTGTGTCAGTGCACATGTTAAGAGTTTGTCCTGCCCTCTGATGTTGGCTGTTACAGTATGCAAAGTGCCGCAGAGACCAAACTGCAAAAAAGATGAGAAAGCTGGTAAACTATAATAAGCTGACCCGACAGTGGTTCTTTAAGGATTAGAATTTGTAGGTCAGGAGTGATATCGCCCCTGCAACCTAAATGTGTAAAAAAGGTAGTGAGAAGTCTGTTTCCTTTTTAACATCACACATTATAATGTTGCTTTTATTACTTTTAACTCATTGTTTTAATGCAACCAAAGTTCAATTTATGGCTACAGCGCTCCCAGCTCACCCAGGCAGCAACAAAAACAACTGTTAGTGTTTACTTGGTGGGAAGCCAGCGGGGGATCATTTCCTTGTCAATGCCAAAGAACCCAAAAAAAGGAGGAAGGGTCATTTTGTCGCTGGATCTTGCTTTGGCGCCAGACTGTAGTGACAGTTGTATTGGAGATAATGGGAGCATGGCGAAACACACTAAAAGCCGACATATCTACGTCGTATGACTTCTGATGAAAAAATGCCTCAAGAAAATGAAAGAACCCACCTCACCCACTTTAACACAGTCTGGCACCAAATCAAGATTCAGTGGTGTAATGACCCCTCCTTTTTTAAGGTTCCTTGGTCGGTGCGCTAGCAACTTCCACTTCACGGTCGAGCTGCCTGCCTTCAGGGCGGTGATATCTGAGTGTAAGACCCCCAGGGCAGGTGAAAAGAAGCAGCTGCTGACTGTATAAAAAGAATAATCCAAACCAAAATGGGAGTGGGAGACAGTGTTCAAGTCCATTTTTCAACCTAATCCCACATTATTCACAGTACAGCCTTTGTGTTTTCTTACAAATAAACACGTTACAGACTTTGTCATCAGTGCAAGGAAATTCAGCTACCTAACAAAATAAACTCTGAATCAAGGCCAGGATGAACATCAATTATACAACCGAGACCATTCAAAAATGGTCTGCCTACGACACACAGTCTATCTTTAGCATGGCTTTGATATCCTGGCAGAGCTAAATTCAGCAAATGAATGATCAGCGGGGTCCTCAACCCCCTTTACAGTCCCGTGTTCGTCACAACACAGCAACAGATTGAGGACTCAACGCAGTAAAGCACGACTTCTATGGCACGACAGAACCATCACATGCTGATGATGCACTGGGCAAATCAAACACTGCAGTTTACTGATAACGTACAAAAAAAGATTCACAGAGTTAGAGAGTAATACTAATTAATTTCTGCACTCGAATGTGAACCCTCTTGTCATTGAACAGTTTTGTGTGAACGTCATGTCTCCCACCGCCGTGAATAAGAGAAAGAAAAGTTTGTTTCACCCACAGAAGGTGAATGTGAGAAGACATGATGGTACATACATCTTTTTTTTCCTCCTGTGAAAAGACAAAAGCTTACAAAAACAGATGGACGGCGTGCGAGTACGCATGTGCGTGCGCTCACACACCGGCACGCGTGGAGCATTATTCATGCAGTGGGATGCCCCTAAATGAATCCATGTGGGTAAATGTCATCAGTAAATGTCAATAGCTTTTTGAGGCCTGTCCTGAGGACATGGGGCCCAGCATATGGGCCGCAGGACTTCAGACGTACCTTCATTTCCTACTACTTCATCTATTCTTAATCTACTTTAAGGACCTCATCTGCTCAAGTGATGAATTAAACAACAGATGAGTGAGGGTCTTTTGACAAGCAGGAAGCAGAAACGAGGACAGATATGATCACAAGACGATTGCCATCCACTGCATAAAAAGAACATAAGAAAGAGAATAGAAGAATACTCCTGTCTTTCATTTTCACATGGGAGAGACGGCTACAAAACAAGCCAAGAAATTGACACATCCTGTAAACACTGGAGACGCGCACACTGTTCAAACCTTTACACCTGTGTTCCTGAGGGATACATTTTCAATAAAAGAGATAATACTGATACTATATGGCTAAAGACTCCAGTGATTACAGGTTAGGTATGTCCACATTCATACTGTCTGTACCTCAATGTAGGAAGCGAGCCTGGGGTAGACCCTGTAAGGTCCCAGCACGTGAGACAGAGGGGTGGTGCAGGGGAAGCTGGTGGTCACAGCGTGGCTCACTTCAGGCAGAGAAAACACCTTGAAGCCAAACTTCTCATACAGCTTCTGCAGTTCTTCATCGGGCTTCTCTTCACCCTCACACAGGACACTGCCCACCACGTAGCGGCATTTCTCTGCCGGCCTCTGAGGGGGGAGGAAGAATGGAAATATATCAGACATTTACAAATCCACTTAAAACATTTCAGTCACCTCAGAGCACTAACAACTTATTTATATAACCATCAAACACATCGCAGCTCAACAGCTTCTGTTGAAAGAACAATGTGTTTCCATTGGACACGTAACTATCAATAACAATAGGTGACTGGTGAGGTTAATGCTCTATCAGCACAAAACCCGAACGTGGAAGTAAAAATAGAAGTCGTCTGATTTAAACTTGTGGAGACACAGCACCGTCGAGTGGCACTGAACAGAAGGCTGCCAGCTCTGCTAGACCTCCAACAGCAAGGTCATATATGTGGCGGTTCATATTATATCTTAGCTGAGAAGCTTGTTAGTCAAGTGGGCCAGGTATGGTCACGTATTTGACACCATGTTCCATGCTAACATTATCAAAAGTACAATAATAATAACTCTTTGATTTTACCTTTTGCATTTTAACCAAGTTTCACATGAAACTTAACAAATGGTCGCAACCACACATTATTTCTTCTCCACTACAAATATTTGGGAAATGAGGAAATATTGATAAATCTTCACAATGTCATGTTTTAGCTGATCATGACAATATTACTGAGGTATTTAACCCCCCAAAAATGTAATATTTGTAGTTTTAGCTTCAGAACAGCAGGCCTTAAACATGCAGGGATTGTTTTGTTGTCTTGCCTGATGACACTTGAGGAGAGCTGATAGAAGCCGACATGGAGGTTTGGTCTCCGTCGCTACAAAGCGTCTCTCTGCCACCATAATATTTCTTAATGTGCCCACATGTCTGCATGCAGATGAGAGAGAGACAGCGATCACAATCACTGAGCGAATTGTCAGTCAGAAGAGGATCTGACAGAGATTCTCCCACTCACATCTGTTTGCAGACAGTCACATTCACACATTCAGTGGGAGCTGCTGCTGCTGCTGAAGGACCATACAGGCTTTTTTTTCTTTTTTTGCATGTTTTTGTCAGTTAACTAAAAATCACTTCAGTACACTTAACACATTTCTGGTCACAGTTTTCTAGATCTTGCCACAACTTGTTAGATGTCTAAGTACATGTTTCCTAACTTCCAGGCAGGCATGGGCAACAGTTATTGTTATCATTAATTTAGACAACTGCCAATAATAATGGCACATTGTTGTAAGATATTATGTACAGATTAGAGCAATAATCTAGTAGGCCTCAGATAACTAGCGACATCACACTAAACTGTTTTCCATTCATTTCTGCACAGTTATTCACAATATTTTCCCCATAAATTATGATCCAGATCATCTGTAAATCACAAAACAACGTTATTTTTTTCTCCCAAGACTGTTCTGCCTAGTCCCGCCCTACAGTGCTGTGATTGGCTGTGAATGACAGACCACTCATTTAGAGTAGAAATAAATAGAGTGATACAATAAAATACAATATGACATGATACGATATGATACTACACAACACAACTTAATTGTCATTTTAGTAAAAAGGAAATAAATGTTTTTATTATAAGTGATAATTTAAAAGTATTTACATATAAATAAATGCTTTTAGAAATATATTAAATAAATGGGCAAGTAAATACATACAGAAACCAATGAATATATATATGTATATATATGTATATATATATATATAAAAAAAAAAAAGAAAAATCAATTGATGTCACATTTTATAAATTCATTAATTCCTACATTTAATGTGGTGCATTTAATGGCATATTTATTTCAGTATTCCTTTTTTAGATTTTGGCAGTTGCAGTCATAGTAATGAGTAACATCATGTTAACACAAACAATCTTTCAGGAAATTTCAAGCAATTTCTTTAATTGATAGTCGGCTGCTTTAACAATTAATCTGTTAACTGGAGGTTTTGATGATGCTCTTTGATGTATTTCTATACATCTCTGATTGTCGCATAAAACATTTTAATCGGTTAAATTCTTAACAGTGATTCATCGATTAATGAATAATTATTAGCATCTCTATTCACAATTGACCTGAATCTGCAAGTTGATTTTTATTCTGCGCTGAGAACTGGGAACCAGAGCGTGTCTGAACGGCAGGATTAACAACATCAGAGGTAAAAAAAAAAAAAAAATTAAATACATAGAGTATATGTGATTTCAAATATCTGGGATAAAACATAAAAAAAACCCTTGTCTGGTCCTTTAAGACTTGCTGCTGGTTTGTGCTCTGTGACAGTGGCGGTCTGTGAAGGGCTGGCACTGAGGGGGCACAGATGGAAGCCAGCAACACTCATCTTCATGTCCCTGGCATCTTCGCATAATTAACACGTCTAAACGCCACAACCTTCTCTTCTTTTCCATCTCATTTCTCACATTCAGAGATATTTTTTGCCTGCATTGTGCGGCTACACACTGTTCCTGCTGTCCTACTTTGTTCATACAGCAGCTTTTGTGGCGTAATTCAGCGCGGTTGGCTGCCAGTGAGATTCCCCCCCCCCCCCCCCCGGCTGAGATAGATCTATTTGATCATCCCACCCCTAACCCTCATGGCCTCTTAATGTCTGCATCGTGTGGGTAATAATAATGACTGACAGTGCCTGTTCTGTGCGAGCAGATAATCTTTGCTGTCACCTGACAGAGACCCTTGCCACCATGTTGAACAGTGAGTCAGAGAACACAGATCCCCTGCTTCTGACAGGGAATTATTCATTCAAGGCAACATGAGATATAATAGATTTATTGACAATGAAGCAATGAGTCACTGCAAGCACAGTCTATCACAATGGCTGTGTAAGTAATATAGACAGTTCTATTTTAAACCCTGGTAACATATTAGCCTATTGACGAGATCACATTTTAAAATGAGTCGGTGGAGTCAGAAACTATTATTAACATCATCAACTTGATCACCTGACTTTTACTTTACTTGCAAAACTCATAACATTTCCATCAGCCTCAGTTATACCTTGTGTTTAATGCTGATTAGCAAATGTTAGCATGCTAACGTGCTAAACTAAGATGGTGGACATCAACAACCTGCTACACATCACTGCTTTACATTACTTTGTGAGAATGTTAGCATGATGACATAAGCGTTTTGCTCAAAGTATTGCTGTACAGCCTTACAAGTATAACAGCATGGCAGCAGACATGAGTAAACTCTTTTTAAAATATTGCAATGACGATATGACTTGCAATAAATTAACAAATATTGAAATGCCTACAGTACATTAGCTCTTTTATCCTTCATCAACTGTCATGCTAACTAATCACAACCGCCACCAAATTGACAGTTAATCTGAGGGTTTCTGACAGCTAGCTGGGGCTTCATCTTATTTATTTATGTATTTATTTTTATTTGTATTGAGACAAGTATGTAGCATAAACTGATGCCACACATCAGAGGATTTATAGCCAGAGCTCATTTGTAATGCCCGTCCCTAGATGGGCCTTTAAAATACATCACATTCAACAACAAATACACCACAGACAGTAGAATCATGAACTCAGAAACAAATACAGGCAGAATATAAAACACAAACTGTAATACAGTGTAATAGAGCACCAGATCATTCATGACTACACGACTGATCCCTCTTCAAAAACTGCTTCAGGTTGAGTTGAAAGTGATCCCCGTCAGAATCCAGTTTGAGTTCTGTTTGGCCGACTGCTGTGAATGTATGAACCGTGCACCCAGGGCTCCATCTGATGGGTTAAATGTTCACATCCGAAGTGTGAATGCCTGGTGTGTGTAAATAAAATGTTTTCTTCATTCATCGTGTTTACGATGTGTCTATCGCGCATCTTTAAATCACAATGACAATTAAAAACTATAATTTATCAGTCACCACTCAAGTGGACATCTATATTCATCATATGCCAAATGTCTGCAAAAGTACAAGGGGGCCTGGAGCCGATCCCAGCTGACATTGGGCGACGGCGGGATACACCCTGGATAAGTCGCCAGTTCATCACAGATATAAAATAATGACATTGCAATATACGTTCTTCCATTGTTATGCATTAAATCAAAACGTTTTATACAGGTAAAACACATTGCTGAAAATCAAAATCAAGAATGTTTTTGATTACATTTAGCAAATTATCATTAATTTGGACATTATTCTTAACAGTAACACAATATAATCATATCATCATTATTCTAATAATACTAAATCACTCTTCCCTATATGCCATACTAATGCAATTGTTTCTTGGCCTTTTGTTAACAAATTCATTGTATTTCTCACATTCTCATCTAAAAGGATTTATGTGCAGCAGTTGCTCTGCATCGCTCTCTCTCCTACATGAAGGCATTAAACGTATGGGCTGTCAACAAGCCTGCTGCACAGAGCTACTCCCTGTCAACACTGGTGGTCTATGATAAGAAGCAACAATAACCACTCAAACACAGAGGATAACAACTGTCCTCCCACAGCCTTGCTTCTGTATCTTACCATCTCGCTATCTCTCATGCTCTCCGCACTGATAGACTACAGTGTGTTAGCCAAACCAGTAGTTCACTAATGATATCATTCAGGGCTCCAGCTATCATTCACATCCCACACATTGGCAAGAACAAACAGCAGCCCTGACTGCATCTCATCTCTGTTTCCCTCCAGATAACACACCCCTGAGACTGCAGGCAATTAGGAAAGAGAGGAACACCACTCCATGTACTTGACTTGTCTCGTCTTCCCCACCAAAGTTGTTTTGTTTGTGTCTGAAATTCTAACACCGCAAGAGGTAGAAATTCTCAGATGCCGTCCGTGCTGTGCAGCGGTGCTCTTAAAGTCAGCTGCTGCCAAAGCTGTGTTTTCTGAAAGACAGCGTGTGATTCCATTTCTCACTGGTAGCTAAGGAAAGCCGGCTGTGGCTTTTGATTGGCCGGGGTTGAGTGGCAGAGAGTCAGATAATGGGAAGACTTGTGGAGCTTTTACCTCCGAAACTGAACACTGACATATTGTGATTCTGCACCGAGCTGCAGAAAGCCCATTCAGTTAACAGTGACTTGTAAAATCTGAAAGCACACTGCAGAATTTACAGAAATGTCTTGTTTCATGGAAATGTCTCTGTTGATTTCATGCAAACATTCGCTCCCTACATTTCCCTATGCTAAGTGAGCTTGTTAAAACGGGGGGGAAAAAGACATATAAAGCCAACTCCGGTAGAGCTCATGGCCCACGGGACTCTAAGATGGCTTCCCTGCACAAATGGTGCCATTCTCATCTCTACCTGATTCCCCTAAGCCATGTCTCCAAGGACCTGTTGGGAGAGAAAGTAATTTCAAAAGCAATTCTTTGCTTGAGGCTACAAGGGCCTTTTTTTGATGGATGAGGGCACTCCAACAATAAAAAGGTACGGCTGACAGAGGTAATTCTTTATTAGCAGGCACGTAATGAGGATTTACTCTCTTCATCTTTGCTCCTCTTGGCCCCGAATCTCTTCCCTCCTGGCTATCACCACCTGGGATGTGACATTGCTTGGAGCGCTGGCCCCATTTACAGTTGGTCATTTCTAAAGTGTGAGCGGGTCAGGGAGGACAGGGATTGACCAGCAGGCAACCAACACTCTGCCTTACTGTGACATAAAGCCAGAGATCATAATGAGCGTACCATACTCTGCCTGCCTGACCGAGGTCCATTACAACGCTCGTTAAAACACAACTGCCAAGCGACCGAAGAGCAAAATGCAAAGCTAAATTAGCAGAGTGGGAGCGATTAACATTGAAAGAGCATAACGTCAGCTCTCATTTTAAATGAACCATATAAACCATGTAAAGACAACATAGTCGCACCGCTATGAGGGAGAAAACAAGGATTTTAAATGAATACTTTCTCTGCCTCTTAAAGTATGCAATCTAACAACCTAAATGTGCCATTGAAATGTTTAAAAATTGGAAAAATGTCAAGCTTGAGAGCAAAACATCAAACTTGCCCTTCATGCTCTCATCGGCACAATGCCTTTACCATTATACCAGAATGGAGTTACAAGAAAACTGAGGAAATACCTCAGTTTTCTTGTAATAACAAGTTCAATATTATTTGTTTTCTTGAGATCACAAGTTATTTATGTCGTTATCACAGAATAACAAATATTGTTTTCTCAAGATCTCGGGAAATCAAGTTGCGTTATCCACGAATAATGAGATAAATTAACCCTTTTTCACAAGAAAAGGTCGTAACAAATGATCTCGTTAACTTGGGAAAACAACATTTGTTATCTCGTGATAGTGACATAAATACCTCGTGATCTCAAGAAAACAAATCACACTTTACTCATTATCATGGTAATAATAATAATATATTTGACCCATGGCCATATAGGGCTTCTGTATACAAGGGTCCTTCACTGAACTGCAGTCAATAAAAAAATCAAAAAATTTGGAGCCTCTCTGGACCTCTAAGCCATCTTCACATCAACATCTGCTGTGAAGATTACACCAAGTTTATAAGAAGCTCATAACAGCCCCCCAAAAATCCTATTTAATCCGAAGTCCAATCATGCAACCAACACACATCACTGCCTTTACAGAGGAGCTCTCTCTTTGTGTTCACGGTATCATTTTCTATCTATATCAGAAGCACCGAGACAGATGGTGTTCAGGGCACTTCCATGAACAAGCAGAGATCCTGACTCATGGGGAGCAAGAAGAACAGAGGACTACAGGATAAGCAATCTCCCAACAAGATGCTGTCTTTC
The DNA here is from genome assembly GCF_965226575.1 of Pagrus pagrus. NCBI lineage: Eukaryota > Metazoa > Chordata > Actinopteri > Spariformes > Sparidae > Pagrus > Pagrus pagrus. Next base: position 18,551,055 of record NC_140187.1, read on the forward strand.
GCCTCAGCATGTCAGGGCGTCTAACCTGTCTGAGCTGTCTGAGCTGATTGGAAGCCACTTGCCCTCCTGCAGGCGGACAAGGCAGCAGAGACACAGTCACCAGGAAGGAAATTGAAACTAATAGGGCTGCGCAGCACTGGGACAACAGGTATGCTGTGATGGGCATTTGCAGCTGAATTAATGGAGCAGTAATTGCAATGAAGCAGGTATGCTGGGATCTGGATTTCTGCTGCTGGAGGATCACTGCAGGTAATGTCATTAATACTTTCCTTATTAAGGACGTATTTTTTCCCCACTCATCCCACCGTTATTGATCAGGATGATACTTTTTATGACCCATCCCGCCTGATCCACGGACTGAGATTCGCACACAGAGGGACGCAGCAGCGCTCCTCCTCCTCCTCCTCAGTTAAACATCAGTTTATTTTTTCATACGCAGTCAAACAGAGTTGTTGATGGGACAGATGATTGTGAAACGGCGGGGCAGATTGTCCAGCAGCGAGGATCACATCCTTTTCTCTCAGTGCAGATGAGTACTACTGTCCTGGAGCACCTGGCTCTTAAAGGGAATGCGAGACAACACTCGTTTGATCTCTGTTCCGCCCGAAACACACCCATGACTGATTCAGAGCTTCGATACCACCTCTTTGCGCCGTGCGCCGCAATTACCTGCCGTTTAACTAAGTAAATGGACTTGGACATGCCCTAAACGCACCAACACTTTGCGCTTTAGACTGTCCAAATAGGGCCCATTAAGTCACATCAAGGTATAACCATATGTAAAATCTTAGACGATATGTAGTCTCATAACAATATAATATCGACACATCGCCCAGCCCTAATGCCAAACAGATGCACTTAAAGCAAAATCATGAAGCAAGATCACTTTATAATTTGGGCACAAAGAATAACCAACCGTCACACTAACTGATATAATATTAATCAACTTGAAGATGGCAAATTAAAATGTATCGAATTACAAAGATCAATATGTTCTTCTATGGAAGGTGGGGACCCTCAAGCACCCAAATCACATTATCTATCCGCTGTAGTGATGAGGCGTGAGGCCCATTGCCCCCTTGAGTCAGAAGCCAGTGGAAATCTTTTTTTTTCGGTCTCTCTCTCACTCACTCACTCTCTTTCACCAAGCACAGCTCGGTGCCTTTAGGCTGTTCTCAGACTTAGCTGGTAATTACACATGGCATCCTGGGAGTTCTGGCATGTATAATTACTGGCGAGGATAAGCAGCCTGCTTGAGGGAGGCAGGACACAGTTTTCCTTCGCCACAGTTGTTGAGCTGGTTCACCGCTCCTTCGCCAGCTGGACACAGTGTGGCACTCCTCCAGCCAGATGTCACAGAGCAGGGAGATAATCTTGTCCAATAGGACATATGAATCAATTCCTGCCTCCTCTCTGCATAGGCTCACTTCCTTCTCTACAAATCTTCAACTCTCCTTCTCCACCTCCTTGCTCTGTGAAAGCTGCTCTGATAAATATTCGTCTGTGTAATCCAATATCCTGCGCATCATAAGACAGGGTGAAGAGCCAATACATGTCACAGGATTGATGGTGCAGAAGATTTAAAGGCATTCTTCACCATCTTGTTTCACTGACTAATCGTAACATGTCAGCTTGTAGAGTAATGTCTTTCTCTCTCTACACAGTTTGTGGAAAGAGATCAAGATGGCATCCTAAAAATACACTTACAACAGTTCCAGGATTAAAAAGCAGCCGTCCATTTGATAGATTTCTGCCTTATGCACTGTAAAAAAATATATCTTTTTTCAAAATGAGAGAAAATACCTTCTGTAAAGTACAATCAACGTCTTTAAATTACAAGAATCCACAGTTTAATAACACAATTTTTACGAGTGTAACATTATTAGTTATCAGTGTAAAAACACAGTCATTTTCCGTTTTCTGGTTGAGAAGCATTAACACATCAGTTTGGTGTGAATATGTGCAACATTACTGATAAGTTATAAGCTTCCATTCAGCTGACAAGGTCTGAACATAGCAAATGCAGTTAGCTAGCTAGCTAATGTACCAAGTATGATAATCACGTTGTCACAGGGGGAAGTTGTTCATTGACTTTCCAGCACTGCATCTTACCAATTAGGTAACAACGTAGCGTGAAGTCAACACTCAACAGACTCAAACCACCACCATCACACAGTTGTACCACTGAGCTGCAGAATGAGTGGGAAGAGATGCTCTGATCCATAAGTTTCTATCGGCTACATTACTGTACTGACATACTACAGCTGGCATGTCTGACATGATAGCTTTCAGGGACAGCACAGGCTTATATTAGAGTTATTTTGAAAAGGGGAAATGATTGGATGTTGATGTATTTAACTACTAAACATCTTTACTGTGAAGACACCTCCTGCCTCAAACCACTTTGTTCTGCTCTGTGATACGTAATCTGCTGCAGTGCTGAGAGTAGTGTGGCCAAAGACGACCCACTTTTCCCATCATGCAATGTGCAGAGTAGTTTGTCAAGTTTGTTTTTTATGTTCCAAAATGCAAATATTACTTTTTGTTGGTGTCATCCTGGCTGATATCTGTTATTGTCACTCCTACCATTGGTGAGGTGGGTGGTTACATTTATTGAAACCATCTTAAAATAAGAACCTTGTACTCATCTCCCTTACGTTGAATGTCATGAAAAAGTTGGCACTGTAAAAGCTACTTCTTGCAGTTGCAGCACCAGTTAGGGTTAGAGTAAAATCCAGTGCTATAACAGCAAGCTTTGGTGGATAAACACTACATTGTAATAGTTTGTTGGCAGATTAATCAATGCTAAACTGCTGTCCATGCAAGTACACAGGAAGAACATTTACTGGCAGATTACCTACGTAGAAGATATTTAATCAGATTTAGAAGACAGTAAATTTTATGAAATGACATAATTACGCTGTTATTTAAAAGATAGCCACATTCAAAGTTTAGACTTTAAATGTATGTATGTAGTATTTCTTAATCTTATTACCTTTTAAAAATGTTTTCAAACAAATAACATTTTTAATTCTATTAAAATGACAAAGAATCAGAATACGGTGGAAAGCTGTAAATCATATTTAAATTATGTACAGTATTTTGCTGTAATTTTACATCGACTGTTGCCTCCCTACATGTTATCGTTTTTTTATAGTGTGGGTTTGCAGTATCTCACTCACTATAGAGACATACATAAACATTAATGGGGTGCTTTTACTATAGGGAGAGCCAGCATGTCCACAATCTTGCATAATATTGACTTGTAGACCTGTGGGACCAGACTTCAGAGCATCAGCGTATTTATTTCTCATTTTATATCCACCTTTAAAAGCGGCAACTCCTTGCCAGAAGCCCCCCTTTCATGTTGTTGCTGTCGACCGACAGACAAGCGGCAGTAAAATGCTAATAAATTTGACTGGGAGTGCGCCGATGCTCGCTGCTCTGATCTGAAATTCCGATTGATGAATTGGAGCACTGCAAGACTCTCAAGGTGAGTCAGACTCCTACCAATTTAGACCCCTCTTCCAAGGCAGCCCCACAGCTCGCCTCATCTCTCACTGCCGCTCCCATATACGTCTACACATGACATTTCATTTTCTCCTACCTGTCATGGGGAGCCATGAATGGGTTCGCTCCAGAAGCTAAAACAAAGTGGGGAATTCAGTGGATCAGAGTGATGAACCAAACAGCAGCACTAGTTTAGCCTCATTACGAACACAACATGTTATCAGGGTCATTTCCAAGCAAATGTCAAAACACTTTCTGGTCCAGCTTCTTGACTGTTCTTTGTCATTTATGATAGTAAAAAAAAAAAGAGTCTTTGGGTTTTGGACTCTGTCGGCTGGACAAAAGAAGCAGTTTTGTTGTTTTTTTTTTACATATTTCATAGACTAAATGATTAAACAGTAATCGTTAAAATGATCTTTAGTTGCAGCCCCACTGTACTGTATACGGCGTAATGGCTAAATAAATTGTCTATCCATAATTTTTTACGAGCTACTAATTCTACTGAGACAGTAAACTGGCATTTATGTTTGAGTTTCTTACTCTCTGGTAGTTATTTCCTGACATACACACCGGCCTCTGAGTATTCACTGCTGCCCACTCTCATTAATGACTTTTGCTCTGGAGATTCCTCGCAGACAGGCAGCCTGCAGGTGGATTTTTTTTTTTTTTTTTTTTTACTCCTTGCCATTCTCCAACACAACAGAGACCTAGGGCCAAGGAATTCAATGATTTATTTTGTACTTTATCCAGTCTGGGATTTGTTCAGTACTCGTGTCAAAGCTCCATTACAGCAGAGCCTGAGGCAACTCTGCCTCGAGTTGTTTTGTTGAGTTTTAAGTGTAACCTCCAATGCTGTGGGTCACCGTCCAGCTGAGTTGACCCCTGTGAGGCAAACTGCTAAACTGTTCAATCCCTCTGGCCTTTCAGATAATAAGTGATGGCAATTATGAGCGTACATGCAAACACAGGCATGCATGAGTGGACGTACACAAGCTAGACGCATCAAGAAGAGCAGCTTGATTTAGTGCTAATTGGTGTTGCCTGGGGTGTCTCAGCTGAGTGAGGTGAGGATGTCAGCCAGCCACCTTTACCAGTGCAGACCAGTGAAATCAAATGGTCCACAAAGAGCTGCCTGACTTGATATACGACAGCAGATATGTCACTATAACAGAAGCCTGCTTTTTCCGTATTCAGTGATTAATTTGATCCGTCGGTGTAGTTGGTTTTGAAGGACACACGGACCTGCTGGTTTTCATCGCAGTCATTAAATAAAGACTATATTACAACTTGGACGCGGGGTGAATGCAAATGACTGCAATTTGTTTTAAAAAAAACAGCTCTACTCTGAATCCAGGAATGAAAAGCACTGGTGTAGTGTCACAGTGACCAATTACCACACAGCCACTTGAGTAGGTTTGAAAATGTATTCTAATATAATGAAATTCAATTTTGACTGAATGAATTATAAGAGGCTGACTCGCACTGCTTATGCCATGGTGATAAATTAAGTATGAAGATCAACGTGTGCCCACCTCTAAGAAAACTCAATTTCAATGCTAAGACTGCCATCTAGTGGCAGCAGTGTGCAGTAAGCAAACAGGCTGACAACATCCAGTGTATGGTTTACAGCTTTAATACTGAGTGTACTTAATTAACAATATTATCTGATTTAATGCTCCAATGCAACACATTTAGATGTTCCCAAAAACTTCAGAACCGTTTTAGTGGTATATGAGTCCTTCTGTGTTAGTTTAAGTGTTAGAAAACTGAATGGAAGGGGATTCTGGCTGCGACTGCATCAATGAGAACTGTTGTGGACAACATGCAAGCGAGAAAGCATCAATTAATCATTCATTTTCAATAAATTCAGCTCTGCTAGAATGACATTGGATGCAGAAAAATACATCAACGCATTTCAAAAAAACTCAAATATTGATTTGTCAGTGTTGATTTTTCCTCAAAGGACTCCTGACAGGAATAACAGGATTTTTTTTTTTTCATTCTGGACTGGGGATTTGACTGGTCTGTATCAATATTACACACATTACTGAACACTTTTGATGAGTGCATGGCAGCAGAGTGAAAAGAGCAGGCTGCTGCTTACACTGGATGAAGTGGCCACCACAAATATTAAGGTCAAGTCTAAACATAGCAAGTTGCAAAATCCACTGTAAATTAGTCAAATAACTCAGAGTTGACCTTCTAGACCTTTTTAAACATCTCAGTTAGAATGGTGTGCCCATATTTATTCTTTAATTACTGCATTTTACACATAAAAACAAATATTATTATTAAAGGATAACTACCGTTTTTTACAACCTGGACCTTATTTCTAGCAAAATATATGATCATTTACTCACCCAGATAACTTTGGTGTCATTTGGCGTCGTTCGGACGAAATTAGATCCAGTGGAGCGCCGCGTATATCCATATAATGCGAGTGATCCAGGCACCGAAGCGCAGCCTCTATGAGCATTATCTGCCGCGAAACTAGTTCATTTCACCAATATTTCATCATGATATGCTAGTGCTATTCCCCTCTGAGTCCGGGCTTGTCCGTTATCAACATCCGGGGTCTGTAAGTTGATCTACTACCTCTGACCTGGAAGATGTCATCTCTGAGCTGCGCGCGCACCCACCACAGCCGGCTTGTTTACCTGTAGCTGCTGCTGCTAGTTTGACCCCGGATGTTGATAACAGACGAGCCCGGACTCAGAGGGGAATAGCACTACCGTATCATGACAAAATATTGCTGAAATGAACTAGTTTCATGGCAGATAATGCATTATATAGAGGCTGTGTGTCGGTGCCCCGTCACTCGCATTATATGGATATATCGGCGCTACACTGGATCTAATTTCGTCCGAACGACTCCAAATGACACCAAAGTTATCTGGGTGAGTAAATGATCATATATTTTCCTAGAAATAAGGTACAGGTTGTAAAAAACGGTAGTTATCCTTTAACTACAAATTCCATCTTCCAAAGGTTAGCCGTATGGCATCTCTCCCATTTTCAGTTTACTTACAACCCCGATTACAAAAACGCTGGGACACTGTGTAACTCATAATTAAACTAACTTTGTTTAGCGACGACGGCTCCTGACCTCGTAAGTTATATCCTTTGTACCACGAGTGCCCAAACCTTTGCTCTGGGAGGGCCAAAACTGAAACTTAATGACAGGGTCCGGGCCAAAGACATCATAAACAGTTATTTATATCATAGTTATGTAAATGTTCAATATGTAAAAATTTGCCTTTCGCAATTCATACTCAAAGCAAAGGGGGGGGGTCAGCATATCACCAGAGGAAGCGCTTAATGCCGCTAACAGTAGCTGCCTTTAGCTAGTTAGCTCAGGTAGCTGTGCAGCTAGAGGTCCAGACTGTGAGCACCTGGAGTTAGCATGCTAACTTCAGTAGACGTCACTTCAACATTATACTGCACATTCAGCTGATAATTCTAGTTAATTTTTGATTGTTTTCAACTGAAATTCTCACATGTTGCACCAATTTTTTTTTTTTTCCCAGAGAAACATCTGGCAGGCCGAAGTGAAACTTATTGTGGGCCCAAGATGGCCCACGGGCCTCACTTTGGCCAACCAACCTGTTCCCAACAGGTGTTTTCATATTTCCCAGTTTTCTGTTGCCCCTGTTCCAACGTGTTTCCCGTAACAAATTCAGAATAAGCATATATTTACCAAAATGGATTAAAATCATGAGGTAAAACATTAAACCTACCGTCTGGGTACTGTTTTTAATTGACTAAATGTGAAAAAGGATGAGCGAATTATCATATTTTATTTTACACAGCACCTCAACTTTTTTGAATCATGGCTGTGTGTTGTTACTGGTGAGTAAACAGACTCTAGGCTTTTGTAAACTAAGACGGGCAACAAATGCTCAGGTCACAAAACAAACATTGAAAACAGATCAAACAGCTATGATTACAGCCCTTGGTAGCTGCAGTGATTGAGGGTAATTCAAGCATTTAAAGCTTACTGTATGCCATTATCACTCCACCACTGGCTTTAATTCAACTTAACAAGTAAAAATGTTGAACTATGAGGATGACTGGGCTCTTATTCTCTGAGTCAGTGGACCAAGCCTTTCTTAATCTTCCCAGTTCAGGAAGTCAAAGGCTGATGGAACATTTGCAGTTTGGGGTCCTACACTTTGAATCAGTTAATCATAACCTTTTCACGCTTAATTTATTTCTGTAATGTCTATTTGATTTCTACAAGGAAGTCGGAGGTCCATAAATCTTCAGCTCATAGACAAAATAGACAAAAGACGTCAGGACAGTGTCATCAATCCATGAGGAACCCTCTCTGTTCCCTGCCAAGACATCTGAACAATCCTACAATGGTCCCTTATGATCCACAAATTCTGACACCAGCAGAGAAGTTTTAAAAGCTCTTAAATGAGCCTATTGCCGTAACTTTCCACTGGTATGAGTCACAGTCAGTCAGGGTTTCCACTAAAAGCCTTTACTTAAAAAAGGACAGCGTGGTACAGAGAAACTGGCAGAGCTAAGCAGAAAGACAAACACAAAGTGCTGCCAGTGTGCCACATTCTTTCTTCCACAAAGGAGAAATTATGTTTTGGCTCAGTAGCTGGGCATGACTGAACGCTGCATGTCACAGTAGAAGAGAGCACGTTATCATATGCTTTGGTTTTTATGAACTGTGGAACATTCTCCCCTTTGATCTTACAACAGCTAAATCCTTTTAAAAAGTAGCTAAGACCTATCTTTTAAGGCTGGCTTTTGTTTTGGGCTCACTTCGCTGGTATCCGTGTTAATGTTTTACTGTATTGCTGTCAAACAATTTTTGTTTGTTTATTTGTTTGTTTTTCTTGTTGCAATTGTTGCTGTTTATACCTATTTTTATTGTTTATTTTCATCTGATCTTGCTTTGTTAGCTCTGTAAGAGAGAGCCGAGTGCAGAGCCAGACCTTCTGGAGGAATAAACACCTAGAGTCACATCGGCTCTGATCTGAAGACATTTAGCGACGGAAAGAGAGCTCAGTGATTATTTAATAATTTTGGGGATGAAAAAGAGGATTCATCTTCACTCCCGTTTATCAATCTAACTACAGCAGTGATCAGCAAAGTGTTTGGTGTGTGTTTATGTCCTGTAAAGTTTAATTTACTTCATGAAGGTAACATTACAGAGAGGAGAGGGGCACTCACCAAGTGTCTGGTAAGTGCCGAGTTCAGTGGCAAGCCCCTGAATTCAAACTCATACATACCCTCGGTTATTCTGTGGCTAATGTACAGTAAAGTAATTTGGTTGTTTGGGGCAAATGAACACTTGCACGAGTAATGTGAATAAATGCAAATGGTCCTGTGGTGACAAGCGACCAAATGAAACGCACTGTGACCTTGAGTAAAGCTGTGGATTTCTATGGGTTTGAACATTGTTGGAAACATTTGGGACAAACTTAACAAAAAGGTCTGGTTGTTTTTAGGCATTTTTAATGCAGACTTCTCATGTGTTACATCATGAAGTGTCAGAAACCATAAAACACTTGTTTTCTAATCTTCATGTAATAAGTTTCTCGCCTTATGTATGTCTTGTACAGCATTTTGTTGATATTGTTATGTGACAGACAGAAAGACGGACAGACGGACAGTCAGACAGACAGACAGAAAACAAAATAGTATTAACTAGGCTGTCCAACTTTTGGCTGATCTGCCCAAAGCCTCTATTTTGCCATATTGTTTGTCAGATGGCTTAACTCACCCAACCATAAAACACTCAGCACTGAAACGTCAGCAGATCTAACACAATATAAGCTAATCAAAGAGCAAACCATGCTGCACGGTTAAATTTGTTGTTAAGTCATGGAATGAGCCATGAATAGGCCTTAGTCTGCCTTTGAGAGATGTTATCATACTGCACACCATATGTGTGTGTGTACTCTTCCTCTATCAGCTGGGAACTCGATAAACATTCTCGTCTAACAAGCAGCTGTTGTGCAGACATCTCTTGTTGACTAAAAACACAACTCGTGATGAACAGCGGAATGAAACCACAGATCCCATCAGAGAGAAAGACCTATTTATACAAAATTTGGTTTTGGATGAGGATCAGGATGACGAAAGGGGACTCGTTGCTTCTAACAGCTGGATTGTAACCGTAATTTCACAACCATTTCAACTAAATCATAAAGTGTACTTTTACAGACATCTAGCAGCTCTCTTTAGACACACGTGAAGAGGCTGAGTTTTCCTCTCTTCTAGTTTGAGCCTGGTTACCATCTTTGAGTCAGAGGCAGACAAATGCTGAACCACCCTGGAACCACAGACGAGAGGGGAAAAAAGTATCAACAGTGCAACGTGGCATTGAACAGCTGACTGGTTTCATCATTCAGGCTCCGTTCCTTCAAAAGGCTGCTTGTACATTTAACCCCTTAAGCCATGCATGCTCAGTTATACCAAATTACTTAGTTAGACAGTGCATTACACGTGTTATATATCCAAGACTGTTGCTAAGTACACAATCACTAGAAAAACTCACTTAGATTGTAAAACAAAACAATAATTTAGAGCCAAATGATTAGTGTGAGGATAGAAAAATTAATCAGCAATAATTTCGAGAATTGTCATTTTAGTCGAGTTTAAAGGCGCAATATATAAGAATTGACCACTCGCTGAAGCAAGGTCACTCCAAACAAATAGGGGGCAGCATATTGCCTGATTAACCAGTAACTGCTGCTAACTGCTAGCTGTTGCTGCCGTTAGATACCTGGCTCATTTAGCTGTGCGTCTAGCGGTCGAGACCAGCCAGCAGTCCTGACTGGGAGCTCGGAGTGGTTTTTAAGATAAAGGACAGGCCGGGGCTAGCTGGTTCGCATGCTAACTTCGGTATATATCTCTGCAACACAATACATAGATGTCACGTTGTTGAATGTTTTAGGTAATTGTTAAATATTTTAAACCAAAATTCTTATATGTGGCACCTTTAAAGCAAAAATGCAAAACATCTGCTGGTTTTAGCTTCTCAAATGTTAGCTTTTCTTTGTCATATACGACAGTGTGACATATATTGTTGGATTGGACTGGACAAAAAAAGCAATGCTGGTCACTGGGAAACCTGTAATGGAAATCTTTACAATTTTATGACATTTTATAGCCCTATTTGCATTATACTTTCATATCTCCATGGCCTTATAACATGAGTGTTGCTAGGTACACCGCACACACAGTCACACCTCATAAGATACTCACTGAAATGGTTTAAATCTAAGCTTTTAACATCAGCCCCTGTGTGTGACCTTTATGACTGTGTTCAGGTTAAACAGAGCATATCTGACTAACTGTAACATCTTATCAGGAAACAAAGTACACTGGGGTTCGTGGTTATGTCATGAGGTCAAGTGTAAACACAGACTCAGTGCTGTGTAATTAGATTAACAGGTGTTGAGTCCTGGAGTCTCACCTGCTTGGGGTCATCGTAGAAGACACCGATGGAGCTCAGCTTTGGCCCAAGGCTGCAGCTCTCTGTGTAGGCTGCACCGCAGTCCTTGTATGATCCCTCTTGAAATTTATAAGCAATGGTAACATTTCTGACAGGAGGTGGCCCAGTCTTTATAATCACGTCAGACAGTAGTCCCGAGTACAGCAGGAAGCCCCCGATGGTCACCATCAAACTCACCAGGAGCACGACACAAAGGAGCAGCAGAATTAAATCAGACATTGTTTCCCAAAGCGGTGCAGCTACAGTCAATGCAATACTACCAAAAACCTGCCAAGCCTAAACGTCCTCCCTCCGGGTCACACACACCGAGACTGTGCTCCAGCAGATCCAAAAGACACTAGAGAACCGTGTCTGTTCAAGAGAGGATGTTTAACGTGTCTTTCGCTTTCGCAATTGCTGACACGAAAGAGGAAACACTCGTTCAAGTTGACAGTAAGGACAGTTTGTTTATGGGTATTTCCCCAAACAGTTGAACATGCTTCCTGTATAGACCACTCTCGCCTTCAGAGGAGGGGCGCGCCAGCGTATTTTCTTAAAGGACTTATTTAATTAAATAACTTACAACGTCGAAATATTAACTTTACATGCAACACAGAGCCATCAATAAATATTGCTCCTCTTGATCTTTATAAATCTTAGTTAGTCACCATAGCATACGCGTTTATGGCAAAGACACCCCCTTCTGGTCATCACGATGGTACAACCCAGGTGGCTGAGAAAAAATGATGTACGACAAAATGAGGCGATTTCCTGTCATTTCATCAGAATATTTTGTTTTTTGTAGTAATTCCCGGGCTCCGAACATTATGTGAAGGGCTTATTTAGAGGATGTTGGTGCTGTCAGATAGTTTTCAGTCCTGTTTTTACCGCCTGGACAGTCAAACATTGAGGGTTTTGTTCGACCGAAGTCCTGCTGACGTCAAGTTCGTCAAACTATGGAAATTCATTGAGGACAAAATATGAAGCGTATCCAGGGGTTTTTAGTGTGTCAGTACTAATTTGTAAGCCAAAACAAGCTTTGAGAACAAGCGATAGTGTTATTAAAGTACGCCTGACTTACTTGCACGACTTTAAAGCTGCATTACTGATAGTAAGTCTTTGGCCCTATGGAGTAAACTAAAAAAAGCAGATGGGTACACAGTTATTATATATATGTTGGAGCTCTGCAGTTATGGTCATAATTATACATCATGTGAAAGAAATATAGTACAGACAGACGATGTTAACTGTAAAGTGGAGGTAAAAGTGATGCAACTCTCTTCAACTACTTGTTAATTGGACTTTTTGGCTCACCACATTTTGGATAAGAATACTTCCACTGTGCAGTTCTTCTAGCAAACATTTTAGCAAACAAACACTTACTTATGAGTCCATTATTCATGCTCCTTTTAGCTGTGTTTTGCTTTCCGCCAACTCCTATCGGGTAGATGCCAGCAGCTCAGACTTCAGAATATATTAAATGCAAAACAACAAGCTAAAAGAAGCTAAACTGGGATAAGAGTAGAATCAAAGATACTGAAGAACTTGAACAGGTTAAGTTGCAAGTAGGATTTTTTTTTTTTCTTTTAAGATGGAAGTAGATGTGAGTCAAATCTTAACATTCCCAAGATAGGCCCTGTCTCTTAAGTGATGTCATTTACAGCATTGTTCATCAGCCTCTCAGTGTTTATAAATAACGTAGGGTAGGCTATGTGTCAGGCTGGAGAAAATAATGATGGCACACACTTTTTAAACTGAGTGGCCTCCAAACCAGGATTCTGCACTCACTAACCAGTACATACTCAAGTGTTCCCTAACTGACTGAGGACAGTTGTAATTGTTTTAGGCTCTCCCGGTGCTTTTGACAATAATAAACTGCTAAGTCAAACTTAAATGGAGGGGAATGGTGTTCTTCTACTGCTTGACCCCTAAAATACAACATATGAGATGCATTTGAATATCGTAATGACCCTTCATTATGATATTCGAATGCATCTCTTACTGTATGAGCAAACATCAGAGAGCACCATACCTTTCTATGGTAAAAACCTACCCTCAAACTGAATTAATTTGCTTTGTTTTGAAGATGAACAGCAGAGACAGGTTCGAGTCATGAGGTCATCTAGAGACGAAACTGGAAAAACCTACTTACTCACTGGGTTATTTGGCCCTGCAAAGTTCCTGCATAGGGAGACAATGATGTAGAAGTGTTGACTCTAGTGTCCAAAATAGCTCAGAGGAGAATATGTGAATGCCGTTTTATGTTGGAATTTTCCTTCAGCACCCAACATCCAAGTAACTCCCTTACTGTCCTTGAAGTCCTCAAGGGGACAGACTTGGCTAAGTGGCCAAGCCTGTTGCCAGTTTGATTTATTGGGATTCAGGATTATGAAAGCTGAATATTCCAAAAGGGTTGTTAATTTATTTTATATTTTTCATGAACAATGTATTTTGTATATATTGCTGCCTTATGTTGTCATGTGTAACATGGTGTTATTGTTATTGCTACGAGGATAAACCGTTCTCATCAACCATTCTTTATGTCAATGAGAAAATAAATTGAGGGAGATGCTGCTGCCTCCTGAAATGGAAAGCTTTTAGCTGAGACTGAAAACAATTTAAAAGGCACAATTATGTTAGGATGAAAAAACAAACTGCAGGCACTCATGCGTGCAGCAGGAACAAGAATACTTGAATTAGATTAAAAAGCCTTTATTCAAAAACATGGCTACTTACAGAACAATAAATCACAGACCGGTTTTGACCTTGAGGGTCTTCATCAGGGTACAAAATGGTGGACAAAGATCAAGCAAACATTTTATAAACTCAGCTAGGGGTGTCACCCAATCTTAATTGAGTAAACAGTTACGTTGTGTGGTGTTGTGTTCAATAAAAGTTAAACACTGAGCCTTTGAAATGCCACATATAGACTCGAAAGCCATTTATAACATAACGCATTGTCAATATGAGCCCTTTCATTGCCCTGCAGGAACCAGTCCAATCCTCTAAAGCCCGATACATTATTTAAGAGGTGAGATGCATTCAAACTACAAATAGGAATTCTCTTCAAACTACTGCAGATGACTGACAGACTTGTGCCTGTATGTTCCTTAGAAAAGTGATTAAATCATCTCGCATTCCTGTTTTAACATGTTCACAAATGAGACTTCAGAGTATCAAAGAGATTTCTTGCCTTCATTTAAAGCTCATGTTAATCATTGTTGTCCTTCTTTATGGGATTTTCCGGGAACAAAGATCTCAGTGTTAAGTGTGTGTACTGTGGAGCTCTTTTCCCAAGCTTCAGTAGTTTTTGCTTGTTGAAAAAATACCTTTTAAAAAGGCAGTCTTACATGCCAGAGTTTACACTTTAAATCAAACATTTAAATAATTTTATCTTATTGTAAATGTGTGGTCTTGAAAAATGGGAGAAAAGGACGAGCCGTTAAAAAGAAAAGTTTGTCACAAGACCTGGGATACATAAAGGCCTCTAAATTAAAATAATAATATTTTTATCATTTTTAATTGTTTCAGTATCAAAAGTAGCAATGTGTATTTGTTATAGTGTCTAAAAAGTGAGCTTATAAAGGGATTATTTAAAACATTTTTAATACTGAATGAGAAATCAGACCAAAACAATTTCTTCACAAACTATATTTTATTTTGTTGGCAAACAAATAGAATCAAACATACAAACCACACATTTTATTTCAGAAACATAATGTGAAAACACCTAATTATTAGGCATGTTTAATCTTAGAACAGTAAAGAGAAAACCTGTATGAGTACATAAACGCATCCCATGAATTTTTCAATGTGCTAACAGTGTAACTGCCATAAGAATACAGGAACTGTGATTATTAATTTGTATTATTGATCCTTTAACCTGCACATGAGTAGCAGTAGTCAATACATGCAGAAAATGTTCATGTAAAAAGACACTAAAACTCGTTCTGGCATTTGAAACGTCAAAAGATGATCCACAAAATGTTTAAAATCAAAACCAACAGTTTATTGTTCTGTTAGTCGGAGTCTGAGTCTTCTGTAATATCTCCTTGAGCCACATCGTCCTTTCCATTGACCTTCTTACTTTCCTCAGAGTCACTCTCCTGGACCTGATGGAAAGCACAAGGAAAATATTTGGCTCACATGCGAAATTAAAAAGATGAACCCTCTTGCACAAAAAAACCTGAGGAAGAAATCCCACAACTAAGGGTTTTGAAGAGACATCAAATCAAACATTTTCCCTTAACTGTGCCAGCCACTAATCATTAGCGTGCCGGAGCGCTCCACCAGCTATCTTACCAGCCCACTGCCCTCTACGGTCTCAACTACCTGTTAACTGACCTGGATGGTTTGAACTTCACAAAGCAATGGCCCACTCAGCAGAAGTAGAAGCACAGTGCTTATGTAACTGACTGAATTACTACTGAGGGCTGCTTATCCCTTCACATAAAACCTGTGCTGTGGTCAACACTCCTGCTAATCTTTTCAGACACATTACTGACACATTATAATTACTGACACATTATAAAGACACATTATAATTACATTCTCTCATGTATTTATTTGATGTATTCATTTACACATTTTGCTCAGTTTAATGAAAAAGATTTGATTCAGTTAATTATGAACATTACCTGATTTTGTTGTATGCCACAAAATCTTAAAAAGTCACTCAGGTTATTGCTTCGAAACACACCAGTTTACACTAATTATAGAATAAAGTACATAGTATTATATCAAATACCTGCTGGATTCTCTAGTTTTCAGACTATTTTAAGTTTTTTATGTCAACTAATTCTTGGTTAGATCACTGCTAAATGTCTCAAAATGTTACAGAATCAAATCTTTTTATTTCCCATGTCAAAATTCATCTGTACAAATAAAGACATACTGTCATGCATGATAAATGCTGGCGGTGGCGGAGTCAAGTCACGAGAACAGAGGTCTGTTAACTTCTAAAGTAGCCTATTCTGATTTTGTGTCAATCATAGATCATGTCATACAGTATTTCATACATTATGACATAATGATTAACCTATAATCGATTGTTAAGGCAGCCAACTATCAATTAAAGAAATTGCTTAAATTTGCATCTCTGGTTAAGACTTAAGACTTGCTTGTGACTTATTATCACCTCTGAAACAAAGAATACAATTCCTAAACTGGAACAAATCTGATATTCCTGTATCAGATGTAAACATAATGCCTTCTAAGACTCCTGGAAATGCAGGTACCTCATCTCCGGACTCTTCCTGATGCACCGGTGAACGGTGCTCCTCATCATCATCATCATCATCACTTTCTTGGGACCTCTGAGAAAGAATCTCTTCACCCTGAAGCATACAGTGTTCCTTTAAGTAAATGACTCAAATGGACAGAGACACAAACTTTTTTAAAGTTCAGTACTGTTTTACCTTCAGGTTGCGGTTCTTCAGGTTTCCAATCCAAAAGGCCTCCTGACAGTTGTGGAGTGTCAACATGGCCTTCACTCTGTAAACAAACAGCTCCAGGCCCTTCTTCAAGGCTGGTACGTGGTTGGTCAGGCTTGTATCCTGACTAGTCTGAGCACCAACACATTATGACATAATCAATTATTTATAGAGCACCTGAGGATTAACATATACATTGCTCAGGCTCGGACTGTCTTTTCTCTGATTTAACAGGAATATTTTATAATCCCCAATTGGTAGATTTGGCATCAGTGCATGCAGAAAGATGCGCTGTATCCAATAAAAAATATATGATGAATGAACTAGAAACTGATTGATCTGTGGATACCTTAGAGTGTCCACACATGTGATGGAGCTGGCGGGTGCTGAGCTGGAAGGTTTTCAGCAAGCTCTGGACATCCTCCTTAAAAAAAGGCACGGCATCACACACAGTCATCTCACTGGCACCATCTTATTTTGTGTGTTTTTATACAACACATATTGTTTTTCTGTTCTTAGTGCCAACCCATTTTTGAATGATTTGGGAAAGCAGAAGCTGAAAACATGCATTTATATATAAAGCAAGTTAGGAATCAATCCTCAACTATTAGCGGCACAAAATCAACTAAATGTTAGTATAATTATTAATACTGGCTTTTGTTTATATTTAATTCGGAACATGGGGCAAATTCCCTTTAGTAAAGTGTATTGTGGTGGTGTGCTTTTTGCAGAAATAACATCAAGTTGAACCATTTAACACCACTGTCTAGATCTCCAAGGCCATACTTACACTGGAACTGCAACGATTAGTCAATGAATCAATTAGTTGATCAAAAGAAAATGAATTGCCTGTTCTGGATAATTCATCATTTCAGGCATTTTTCAAGCAAAAATGTTCAACATTTGCCGGTTACAGTGTCTTACATGCAAAAATTTGCTGCTTTTTTTGTCATTTATAAAAGAAAAGAAAAATCTTTGGGTTTTGGACTTCAGGGCAAACAGTTTTCACATTTTTTAAACATTTTATAGACTAAACAATCGAAAAATAATTGTTAGTTGCAGCCCTAAAATGTAATATTTAGCTTAATATGACATTCACTGGATGTATTAGGTGTACCTTGTGCCTTTTGAAGCTGTTGTCCAGCAGTGGCATCCCCAACTTCAGGAAAGACTCCAGGAAAAGACGACCATACTACCAATAACAACATTAATTTGAGTTAATACAAAGTGACAGCAGCTTCACCTGAATCTGAAATCTTTTTTAGCATCACAGCTAGCTCACCTTTAGGCACACATTGAGCACCGGCCTAGAATCAAACACCTGTAATAAGAGATGAGTGGACAAATAGGTGAGCAGATGAACCTAACTGATGAATTATAACAAAGATTAGATGAAATACAAGTGATGGCATGTTGATGTTACTCAGAATTCATGAAATACCACATCATAGAGAGTCAGAGATGAGGACAAATGTCAAACTCAGTACATTCACAGCCAGGAAGTTGTACTAACTGACCTTAACTAAGTTGAGCAGGATATGAAAATCTCTGACCGCCAGGTTCCATGTCAGCAGCTTCTGACTCTGAGTCTGGAGGAGGACATGGGACATGTTTTTAAAATAAAAAATAAAAAATCCAGTTATTTGAATCTTGAGGACAAAGTAACCATTTAATGTGCATCATACTGCACAGTCAAACATGCACTAAAGTCTAATTCACAGGGAGTGTTTTGGGCTCTCTGTGCGACACCTGGTGGCTGACCTCAGAGTTGTCACAGGTTTTGACAGCAGGAATCTTCCTTGCAGCCTTTTCCAGCTCTGCCATCAACACTTTATAGAACACCAGGAATGTCTGCCTGAGGGGAAAGAAAAGGTAATGGAAGAATAATAAAACAAAAATACTTTTGTAAAATCATTGTTCCATTTAGAAGACTAAGACAACCAAGCATGAAGGACTGATGATGATGAGGATCTACCTGTTGAGAGTAGGCCAAGATGAAGAGCTCTCATCTTTTGATGCATTGACGAGCTCAGGGATTCCCTCTTGAGCTATTTCCTCCACAGCCTTAAGAACATCATCAACATGTTCCAGATAGATGCTGTAAAAAAAAGGACAAATGCTTCATACATGAACATTTTAGTTGCTTGTTCATAATTATAACAACACAATATGTGATAATAACTGGTGTTAAGTGGCTCCATAAGCATGCCTACATCCCTAGGTGCTTTGGAACAGGCACTGTGTCAACCATGTGTGGCTGGAGAAAATGAAAAATAAAAAAGTATAACACAATGAGTTGCAGTCAGTGTTGTGTAATTATGAGAAACGGTGAACAAAATACAGACTTGATTCATTCTGTGAGTGACTGCAAATACACTTAAACTACTTATGTGGTGTTGTGGCTGGCCAGAAAGCCTTCCTGGAGATAACGCTTGTTTGTTTGCTTCTACAGCACTGCAGACATTTATTAAGCAGTGACAGGTAATTTCCTTAAGCAGTTTGCATTGCAAACAACATCACATACACAAACCACACCACAGACATAAAAACATGAATGTTTTTCTAAAGGTTTTTCAGAGATGAGGTCCTTTTTTATGCACAAATTTAAATCCTTTAACACATCATAAATTATTAATTATCACACAAACTAGAGCCGGATCACTACTGGAATTGTTTAAGAACAACACACATATTTAAGACCTTTTTTTCTTAACTGATACCACTGTGTGATAAGCTAAAATCCATCATCAATGTACATTATCAGACAGGCTCTAATACACGCATCTTTGTCCCTTTCCATCGATTCTACATGCAAATTTGTTTGTCTCCTGTGCAAGATGGCCATGTATAACCAAGGTTCCCACACTTTCCTAAACATCAATTTCAAGAACCTTCCAACGACTTAACAGGCACGGCTCCCTGAATTTTGTTTTGCTAGTTGGATCATTTTATTTTATTAAATACAACCACCCAGTTTGAGTTTGAGATGCAAATCAAAGTTAATTGCTGTAACAACACTGGCCATTTTTTATAATGAGAAATACAAGGCTTTACAGAAGCTCACAAACAATAATAACAAAGAGAGGCATGGTAGTGCTGTGTTAGCGGCTGATCACACCGAGACTCGTTGCTAGATATGCATCACCAGCAAAACCATTTTTGCATGGTACAGCACCTGGTGCGTGCTCCTCTCTTGTGCTGCGCGTTATGTTTTTTAGTAGTTTTAGGAAGTTGAAATATTTTAAGCTTTTCAACGCAAGGAGCAGAGTCACACTGCATTCTCCATTAATTACATATGATGGCTGGCTGCGCACACAGCCCTGCTCCATGCTGTTTTGTCCAAGGCGTTTTTGAAGCAGCCATGGCTGTAGCAATAAATGTTTGATTAGAACCGTAAAGTGATGGCAGAAAACGGCAGGAGACACACATGCAGACAGCTGAACACAGAATATTTACTATTGTAAAGATACAGAAAAATATCAAGAGCATCAGTTTCTATTCTTGCACGAAATATATGTCTGTGTCCATTTTCAAAAACCTTCAATGGCTTGTTTTTTTCCTCACACTCACACATTTTCAAGGATTTTAAGGAGCTGCTGTAACATTGTTTTAGCATGCAGACACACCTTAAGACAGAGTGAAGGGTTTCATTGAATTTGCTCCCTCGTTCCCTCTCACCGCTGGCTGTCACCCACTCTTGGCTCAGGAAACGTTTTGCAAGGGAAGCTATAAAGAAAAATAAAAAAAACGTTTTGTTTAACAACATTGTAACATTTGAAAAGAAGCAAAGTTGATTTAAATGATTTAACATGTCAGACTGACCAGTCTGCTCTCTGTAGGCAGCAGGGTTCCCTCCTTTCTCTGACACGGTGGACAGGAGCTGGGAGAGACACAGGGCGGTGCTGAGACACGGCACTGTGCTACGGAAGTTCAGCAGGTACTCAAAGCTGTGTCTAAGCAGAACAAAACACATCCGATTCTGTTAATTTTGGTATTAAGATTTCCTTGTAGCATATTTTGCAAATGTGCTTTGCTTCTTTGCTTGGCCCATGGATATTACATAATACATTTGATTCTATGACAAGGTCTATTGTTTTGTAAAGAGAGGCCATTTATTTGGTTATGCACAGAATTGTAACTTGAAGCTATACTTTGTAAGAAGAAAAAATATATTAGTGGTTACTCCTTTCTGGTTCTTAAAGTCTATCACTCACTTTACAAGTTGTTCCATGGTCAGTTCAGGACCTCCCTCTTTTAGTCGTCCAGCCAGAACTCCCAGAGCCTTCTTCAGTAAGCGCCGCTGTCCTGGCTGGCTGAATCCAGACCTGACAAATACACACATACACAGACACATACAGTGGACAAAACTCAAGAGGAGCCACAGACACTTCCAAACAACATCTTGTTTCAAGTTAAAAGACTTCACTCACCAGCTGAAGGTGGTGTTCAGGACCTGCAGGAGCAGCTGGTAGCCTGATGACATCAGCTCGTGCTCATGAACATCAGTGGCAGGTCCGTCCACAACCCCGTTGTTCTCAGACAGCAGTGTCTGGGGAAAAAATCACAAATGTTTAAAAAACAGAGCATTTTTTTTATTTATTGACAAATTGGAAGAAAGAGACAATTTCACTCATAGCTGCAGGTGATCTCAGTTTCAATCCAGTTGTAGCGTGAAGAAAACAGGATGATCACAACTCAAACCTCAGACTGTGAACATTGTAAAAAACATGATGGAAACATTGCACTTTGTTGCAATGTTTCCACTTTAGCCAGGTGTAAAACCTATTAAAGATATTTCAAGACTTTTCCGAATTTTCTGTTTCCACTCAGGTTCTTACTTTAACTAAAAATGTGCGTACAAACTGCTGAAAGGAAACCCACCCACTGCTTGTGTCTTTACCTGAAAATGGTTGTGGCAGTTCTCCAGGTGTGAGCAGAGGGCCGGCAGTAGCTGAACACAGCAGGAAGCAATATCCTTGGTGCTCCTCTGTTGTAGATGGGAGAAGCCCACACTCTTATCAGTCCTTCCCTGCAGAGAAAACAGAAGATATCTCATTTAGTTTTGTCTCAATTAAATCAGCATATTACAGTTTAAGACACCTGTAACCCTTCATTTTATTTGAAAAAATCTAGAAAAGCAACAATGATTATACAATGACTGAATGACAATGACCTAAAATGTGTACAGTTTATTGTGACAGAATGACTTTTTTTCTGCTCCCCGTGTATCACTGTATGCCTCCACGGTTTTCTGTACCTTCAGGAAAGGGGCTCTCTTGGCAGGTGCGGCTGTAAGACTGAACTCCAGTTTGCGCTGCATATCTTCTAGCAGGAAAACCAGCTCAGCAGAACCCAGCAGAACCTCCTCCCGCACCTCATGGATGTAAAAATATTCGAGGAAAATATTTAACTTTTTTCATAGTGATGTATGTGGTGCATAGATTTGTGTGGTAGCTTAAAACTGATCTGATTCACCCTCTGACACTGCTTGAAAGTCTTGATCTTATTTTTAAATAATTCAAAAATCACAAAATCATAACTGTTGTGAAGAAACATATAAAAGGCCTACTCTCTTTTATATAAAACACAAAACTTGTCATTCCTTTTTCTTTTTACCTTGGTGTGGAGCTCAGAGTCTAGCAGTGAGCGGGACAGCAGGCCACACTGCAGCATACTGAGAACCTCTATGTCCAGCTCTCTGAAGAACGGTCTGTAGGACACCAGGCTGACACCCGGCCGGATCTCCTTTTCTTTCTCCTTCTCTGGCGGCTCCTTCAGGACGAGAGGAATCCCTGTTTTTTTAAGCTCAGTTACATTAATTATGATATTAATGTGGGAAGTGAAGGTTTACCTGCAGACTTTTGTCTACTTCAGTTCCCTCCTCGAGCTGAGAGCTGCTCTCTGATGAATTCTTACCAGGGGCCTTCCTCTTCTTCCCTGTGCCGTCTAGGGAACATCATGTGAGTTAGTTTTCCTTTTCATTTGGTCTTATTAACGTGTAGTAAAATAGCTCTTTCTAGGCATGGTTACCTTTCTTTGCCTTATTCATCGGAGCAAGAGAACTAAGGATAATCCCATCTGTGCTTTCACCATCAAAGTTGGCGACAGGTGGAACGTAGCCAGGTGTTGCTGAAACACACATTAAAGAAAAAGCACGTTATTCCAAAATAGTCAGTAACATTGACACCACACGGTGAAACAGGGAGTATTGATGGATCACCTGCCAAAGCCTTCTCCAACAGCGTCTGAAGGTAGGTGATGTTCTGCAGACGGGTCATCACTTTCATCTTCATCTCAAGTTCTTTTTGTGTACAGAAGGCGTTTATGACCTGACACAAAACAGGGGGAAGACGCAACTTTAGTCACATACCTATGACGTCGTATTAGGGCCGTTGTAGGTTAAATATAATAAATTATTGAGCTCAGATTGAATCACAAATTACTACAAAAACTCTTTTTAATCAAGGAACAACATCCCTTAACTTTGCAAGGTTGGATCAACCTCATCACACCACAGATACTGGTATTATACCTGCAGTGGATGACCTAATAATACTTTGCAATTGGATTTAGCAATGAAGAAATTCTCGTGATTTTAGCCCAAATCATCATATTTTCATGAGTTTCATGACTTTGAAAAGACATGCAGCCATGTTCCTAGCCATGATTGTTACCCTCCTCCCCTGACCCCAGTATTTTTTGTCTTTCCCCTGAAAGACCCTGATACGCAACTGTACATAACTCCTAACTTTGAGGGAAAAAAGTGCAACAGTACATATCAATTAAACCCATTTGACATGAACGTGCTGTTACCTCTCTGAACCAGTTGATGGTGTGAAACAGCAAAGAACAGAGAAACTCCCTCTCAGCTTTTGACAGGCTCTCCATTTTCTCCACTACGTCCATGTCCGTTAGGATCAGAGGGCAGCCTGTGCTCCAGCAAATGAAAACACACATGAACACGTTATTTTGAACACAGCCATTGAAATGAGAACAAACTGGTCTCAGCGGGAAAAATGTAACCTCCACGTCCTCACCCAGCAGGCCGTCGATCTCTTCGAGGTCTCCAGCGTGCTGCTTCTCCTCGCAGAGTCTCAGGAGGCGAAAAAATGGAGACAGACAGAGAGTAGACACTCGCCTGTCCCCAAAGAAACAAGTAAAACATCTCACTGATCACATGGATGTTTGTAAGACTAAAATTACCCATCTGAATGTACTGCAAGTGAAATACATCACTGACTAAACATTTTGTCGTGGGGAGACTGACTTTTGTGACTTCTGCGTTTGACTCTGCTGCTCTCCTTTGTTCTGGATGTTTTCAGCCAGTAGAGGCAGCAGGTTGATGGCGATGCTTTCCTGCCTCTGGTCCTCCAGGTTGTACATTACACGGGTCGGAAAGGGAAAGGAGCTGAGGTACACAGGTGGAAGGGATTAATGACACTGTTTAAAGGACGGGAAGTATATTAAAAGTAGTAATTTCTTATTCCATCTGTCCATCACTGACCCCGATATTTCTGGACCTAGATCCACCACAAAGTCAACCTGGAAGTCATCTACGACACTGTTTGCAATCGGTTCCTGTTGGTAGCAGGAAGATAACAGGACCAGCGTGTTTAATCATGCCTTAGTTGCATCTTACAAAGACAGGTGCATGTCAATAATGATATCCGTGTTTAATTATACAAATGAAGAGATTAGAAGAATGGTAAATGTTTGTTTGAGACACACCTGCACCTGCGGGTCCAGGGTGGAGCTCTGGATCAGGTTGGCCAGTTCATCGTAGTACAGAGCCGCAGCCTCAGGTGAGCTTTCACTGCTCGACTTCAACAGCTCCAGCAGCGCTGTCACCTGCAACAGGCAATCTGACATGAATGAGCATGTCCAGAGAGCAGAAACCTCCACAAACACCAGCTTTCAGATAACAATAACGCTGTTTCTCTTGAAGTTTCTGGAATTTTATTTTGCTCTTTATTGCACAGGCAGGTTACAGTACAGGGTCAGTTACTAAGGAGCAAACTCGGAGTAACTAACTGTTATTTTCCTTATCGATTGATCTGCCTATTATTTTACCCATTAATTGATTGAAGTGATATTGAAATAAAAAATAAAAAAAATACATTGTAGTTTGTACTAGAAGTAGAATATATCCTTGCAACAGACAAATTGTTCATTCTGATGTTTTAACAGTCATCATGTACCTGTCTGACCGTCTCCGGGGGTAACGACCCATTCTGCTTTGCCTCTTTTACTTTTACCCTGTGAGAGCAGACAGTGTGATCAAGACATAACATGGCAGAATGAACAAGAAAAATACTGCGTGTCCCTGCGAGTTACAGCCCTTACCTCAAGGCCCCCATGCTGCCTACAACCATGACAGCACCGATGATGCCGATACGCTTGTACTTTGGCACAGTGCTGGAGAGCTGTTTGCGGATCACTATGTGCATGTCATCCTGAGGGGACAAACAGAACAGAAGATGGATGTCAGCTATTGAGAGGATGACAAGAAGAGGCAGAATGAAAAGACTGAATTATCTTGTGAATGTGCACCTGGATGTGAGATCCCTGCTGCTGTTGCCCAAAGGCCAGTCTGCTCAGGAGGTGGAAGAGTCTGCGGATCTGCTGGGGTGTGAGATTGTCCATGTAGTCCAAGATTCCCTGTACAAAACATCCTGCTCTGTTAGAAACTCAACACAATGATGCAAAATCTTTGGAAGAACGTCATCAGGGAAAGCTAGTTATAAACCATTGATCGTACAGAACATTAATTGTGCTTGAATTGAATTTATTCTGTTTTTCAGTGAGGTTTGATCAGCAGCTACAATAACAGACATATGAATCACCTCCTTACCTTGACAAAAACAGCATACAGAGCCATTTCTGATGGCTTTTCTGTAACCAGGCCACAGAGCAGCTCCAGAGCCATGTCCACCTCCCCACCCACACCACTGCACACATGGGTCACCAAAGAGCCCACCACCTCCTAGAAAACATAATGCAGGACCAAATTAAAAAGACTCAGACGCATTGATTCAAAAACAAATGTTAGAAAATGAATCCTACCTGTTGGCAGTAAGAGTCAAAAGCAGTGAACGAGTGTCGGTACATGTGTCCAGCGAAAGGCACCACACAGGGGTCAGGGGAGCGCAGCAGAGTCTGAGCCAGAGCCAGGATGGAGGGGAAATACCCTCGCATCACCTGCGGTATCATCATTAATTAATACAACATGTTATTCAAATAACGAATCACTACATAAGTATAACAAAGTGCACTTTTTTGATCTTGTACATCTGCAGTCAGACCCACCTGAGAGTAGTCCCTGAAGATCCTCTGGAGCAGAGCCTCCTGGATTAGTCCAGTCCTCACTTTCACCTTCAGCACCCTCTCTGCCCCCCGTCGGCTCTGGTTGGCATTGGTGGAGTGGAGGATGAACAGCACCAGCAGATCGATCACCTGAAGGACAGAGCAGACCTCATTTTAGGGAGAGACATATGGATTCACATCTCCCACAGACACACCCATACAGGACACATAAAAAATGCGAGTGAAACTTTGTGAGAGCTAGTGCGCACGATGCAGAAAAGTCAATAATCAGAAATTTACAACCCAACAATTTTGACTGCCTGTAACAATTTTGTATGACCGCACTTGTAGGTTCCTTATGGCCGAGGATGGCTTAGAGATAATGGAAGTAAATTAATCTTTCTTTTAATTATAGATTATGAGCATTACTATCTTTAAAAAGTAGCAAATAGTCACACGGTGAGAAAAAATAAATCATGTATTGACATCAAATATTCGATAATGGTATTGTAGTCACATCACAGCCCTGAGTCTCAATTGAATCACATCGCCAGGTGCCAAGAGATTCTCCCCCCAGCGAGCTGATATATGCTAATATCAGCTGGGTATATAAATCCTGGTGGTCATTACATACATGTGATGATGATTCCTTACATCATCAATGACATCATGTTGAAATAATGGTCTCTGTCAGCCCAGAACTTTACCAGAGGGAAACCTGAACTGAGGAGATGACTCTCACCTTATGGTCCTTTGGTTCGTCCACAGACTCAATTGCCTGATAAAAAGAAAAACAACACAGTAAAAGTTCAACAGCAATACTAAAAACTGAGAAGACTGTTAGTCATTTTAAATAAGGTTTAAAAAAGGTTTCCCACCTTGAGCCAAGCTTCAGATATTGTTTTCTGGAATCGCACCGCTGACTTTATGCCGTCCAATACCAATGTAACGCTGTCCTGACTGCTGCCAGCTGCTGGTGTGGAAGTGGACCTGCTCCAAAATCAGACTTGTTAATTTAAAAACTTCAGGAATGCAAAATATAGAACCTAACAGCCTCCTTCAAAACAGGTTCCTGACAAAATGTACTGATGTGTAAGTTGTGAGTGAAGTGGAGGCTGCGTTGTCTTACGCTGCTGATCCTTTGCTCTTAATGTGACTCTGGGAGACCTGCAGCACAGGAGGGAGAACACAGTGCTCCAACTCCAGCTTTTTACGAAGACTACACACCACCTAGTCACAAGAAAGACACAAAACACACTTCCTGATTTCAAATATAAGAACTATAACAACCAGAGCTCAATTACTATCTTATTTTTTTAAATACACAATCCTCTGGATCTCTGACCTCATATGCATCAGAAGCTGAGACAGAGTGCAGGATGAACTTCACCACCACAGGTAGGTCTTCCAGTTGCACAGCAGCCAAAGTGGCCATAACGGCTCCTCGAACCTGAGATAGAAGACGCACAGGCCTTAATAATTCACCCAAAAATATGTGTTATAGTGTGTGAGTGTGTGTGCGTACTACCTCAGACAGTAATGAGGAACTGATGTTCAGACTTGAGAGGGCATCCAGGATAGGGACTGTCAACTGAGTGTTCTCCTGCAGTGAAGAGCTACAGAGACAGAAACCGTGATGAAAATAATCAGCAACTCTGAAACCACACATGCAGTATAAGAACCACAGATATGCAGTAGAGATTTACTGTACACACTTGAGCTCTCTGGCTATATCATTATGCTGGGAGTCTTCCAGTATCTCTGGCAGGCTGGTGATGATGTCACGCTGAACCTCCACCGGGGCCGCTGACACCAGCTCCATGAGCTTCGTTGCCAACTCCTGCAAACAACAAGGAATACATCGTCATCTCGAAACGAGTGATTGACTGATATGAGGAAGAAATACATGATTACAGGTTTAATAGAACACATCAGCAGAAATAAAACTTCAGTGGCCTGTGACGCAACAAGACCTGTGATCATGGAAATTACTACCTTGCTGTCCACAACTCTGTCTAGCCATTTAAGCTGGTTGATAATTATGCGAGGAATACTGAGCCCCACATCTCCAGTGCTGTGAGAGACAGAAAGAGATGACATTTAGACGAATAAGACAACGTTTAAAAAAGTGTGTTGGATGATTAAAATGCAGTCAAGTGAACTCGAGTGAAATACTGACCCATCAAACATAAATTCTGGGAGTTTCTCAAGCAAGATGTTAATGACGACAGTCTGCAAGGAAGAGAAAAGTAGTAGTATTTGCACATTTCGTAGCAGAAACTTGTATTTGCTTTTCTGTGTGACATCCTTTGCAGTTGTCTCTGGCAGAAAATGTTACCTGCAGCATCTCAATCCCCAAGAGCATACGGAGAAGGCTTTCCTGGAATGAGCTGGCACAACTGTAATACGGTGGAAAACATGTCAGTATGTCAAACTATACACGTCCCCTGCAATAAGCCTAGTCTCAGTTTTATCTGTGCCCTCCATAATTTAAAGTTGGAGATAAGCATTCAGTGTTTTTATAACAGTTACCTCGAGTCTCCGTCAGACAACCGTGGGACACATGGGAGGAGGCTGTTCCTAAACCGCTCAGGGTCCTCAATGTGAGACTCCAATCCAGTGGTAAATTCCTGCACAATCTAAACAATGAAATACCAATAATTAGATTTTACTGTCTCATACTAAATGTCTTCATTTTGTATAAAGATGGTGTATACTTACCCCTGGGTATCTGGGGCTCTTCTGTAGTTTTTGCTTGATCCTTTTTTGAAAAACCACTTGGTCAACAGCTGGAGGGGGAAAGAAAGATCAGAAACATCATAAGTGGAACAACGGATTTCATCTACAGGCCTGGTATGTTTTGTGGCTTATATTGGGCATGTTTACCAATCTCATTGGATGTGCCATCTTGTTTCAAGGTGACACCTGCCTCTCGAAGAAAGACCCCAAAGACACTTTCATTTGTCTCTTCAGGAGCAGGTTCCTTTGGTTGGCGACCAGTGCTGCGACTCTTCTTAGCCTCTATAAAGGCAAGAGAATACATTTTTAATAAAACAGTATCTTGCAGAAAAGAAGTTGGTGTACTCATGTCAGTTCAATGCAATGCTACTCTCAATGAGAACAATACAGTTAAGGGTAGGGGTAGATCGATTATCAGGTCCGATATTCAGCATTCTCTGATTATCGGTATCTGTGATTTTTCTGTCAGATTGCAGATACAACATCCTCTCACACAATGTCATGCCCACGACACTATCTGATTGGTAACACATCACAATTAATAGCCTATAAACACTGAATAATCTCAAACTGCAAAGTCACTAGTAACTAAATTCATCAAATAAATGCATCAATGGTTGTTCTAAGTTTTGACACCAAGATTTTCCAGGCCAGACTGCAGCGAGGACACAGCCTCTGTACATGGGATGCACGCTGAATCAGCTGAGTTATTTTGGCACCCAAGATTTTCATTTTTACTGCAAATAAATATTGATCCCAAATATTGGTTTCCTTCAGTCTGCAGTCTCCTTGACTTCTAATAATCTATACTAGTTATACTAGTTAAGGGTACAGTGTGATGGGAATCTGGGTATTTGGATATTTTGGCTGGAAACATAGAAACGCTGTGCTGCACCAAAGTTACAGGAACGGATGTGATGTTAACGTTACTTTATCAAACTTACTAGTGGCCGCAGTAGCTCCTTCTCCTTTACCCACAGATTGCCGCTTTTTGCGCATCATCTAATGAAATACAAAGGTCAGAAGGTCAAAAAAGCTAAACAAGGCTAGCATCCACAATAGTAAATAAGCTAAGAGTATTTATGTGAACTTCCCTGCGGACATGTACAGCAAAATACTTCCCTGTAGCTACGTTGTTAGCAACTTCAATAAATCAATAGCTATGACACACACATATCATACTTTAAGTTCGTAATGTTATATCGTTGTTACATTGCTGGTTGTCGTTATCTTTAGGGATGATAAAAGTTAGACATACGTTGAGAGGCGATGCTCGGAGCTCAGACAGCGCAGTTACAAAACAAACTTCCGCGCCAATGTGCTCAGCGCGTCATCAACAGCAGTTAGGGATCATCTTCGTGTCGTTTAGCCACCAAGGGCTGACAGCAACAATATATTCCCAATACATTTGATTAAAAAATCAAGTAAAGCAACTGCGCAGTATATATTTAGCTCCTTTAAGTTATTATCCTGACTGGAATCTTTGTAGTGCTGTTAAAATAGGTCCGTCGTTCAACGTTACAACGATTACAACATGTTTCAGACGGTCTCTAATGTTCTAGCAAAGGGCTGCGTGTTTTCTCAAACAATCCCGCCGTTATTGGGCGGGGTTAGAGCTCTGTCGATTTATTTCTTTGAGAAGAGTGTTTTCGGGCTACGCCGTGTGGGGAAACATGCCAACCCCGGAGCGCTGTACCTGCGCAACCAGATCGAAGAGTGTACAGCTGATCAAGTGGTTTCCCTCCTTCATGCTTCCTTCTTCGGCTAGCCTCTTGGTTTACTCATACGATTAGTCATTTAACGTCTTGATTTACGAACTTAATGAGCCATTTTATTTTCAGAAGCACACTGCATGTTGTTTTCAAACATTGCTGCAGCCAAATTACTAAACTTCACCTATAAATAAGATAGCAATGGCTGCTGAGTGACTGAGATATAAACCCAACTGGTTAGTACAGCAGTCCAAGACCAGTTCCCTCAGGTATGTTTACATCTACAATATATTGTACAGTAACACAATATTATCTCCTAGCATTAGAGCATCTGCTGATCTTTAATGTTAGCTGTTTTTTGTTTTTGTTTTTTTAAATAAACTTTTTGGCATGTTTCATTGTGCTTAAACGTATTGAGGAAAAAAGACAACATCGTCGTCAACAGTATGAGCCAGAAAATAAAAATTGAGAATTATGAGTTGTAAATATAATAAATAATAAATATAATTATGACTTAGAAAGTCAAAATGTTTATTTACTGTGTCATAATTTGTTTTGTTATTTCCTTTGTAATAATACATTTATTTTAACTATTCAATCATTGCGACACTTTTATACGGTCAAAGTCGGCCAAACCCGCTGACGCCAGGGTGTGAACTATCTTGAGATCTGAATACAAGATCTTCGTCCATACAAAGGTTGGCTGAAGACACAGCAGGGTCAGTGTCACTGAGACGTGAACGAGGTGTTTGGACCCCGAGTGAAGGAAGCAGACAGCACAATGGCGAATTTTTACGACCTCACGGCCAAACTACTAACAGGAGAAACATTTAAGTTCTCCTCCCTGAAGGGGAAAGTTGTCCTCATTGAGAATGTGGCGTCTCTCTGAGGTACGACCACCAGGGATTACACCCAGATGAACGAGCTCCACGAGCGGTACGCCGCCAAGGGGCTCGTTATCCTGGGAGTGCCCTGCAACCAGTTCGGCCATCAGGTGAGGACATCAACACAAAATCCACCAGCTGTTTGACTTTCAGGCAAACTGTGGCTATGATGCTTTGTATATTCATGTATTATATCTCTGTTACTCTGCTACTGCTTTTAGACTTCAGAGGTTACATTTTACATTTTACACTTCTGTAAATTGAGGAGATTAAACCCTTAAAATTCATCTGAATTTAATCAAATGGAAGTAGTTTTGTTCTATTTGTATTTTTATGTTTACTGGCCTGATTTATGTTTATCTTTAGCCTTATACTGGTCAATTTACTATGCTACAGACACAATTATCCAACTAAATGACTAACCTACATAATATAGACATGGTTTAAAGTTTTGACTAAATTGTAAGTATATATTTTCTTTCATGTGAGTAAGTTAGTTTCTGTTGTTAGTTTCTCTCACGAGGGATGTGCAGGAATGAGGAAGTTGTGGTGTTAGTCAAATGTCCAACAAAAGACATGCCAAACTGTTAAAGTTGTTCATTGTGGCATCATGAGTGTAGTCTGTAACTACTTCATTGATCTTTGTGTGTCATTGATTAACTCAGTGTTTACAGCAGCAATCTTAGTGACTCATGACATGTAAGTCTGATGATCGGCAGGCTTCTTCTAACGAGAAGGAAGTTAAACATGGTTGTCTGTATGGGACGGGTTCTTCCTGTTAAAGATAAAGCCATCTTGAAAAGACTGAGCAAGCTTTGTTGAGCGAGGATTAATACAATGTGTGAGTCACACCCTGGCAGACCAAAGGTCACTTGTGCATTAGACTGGTTTGCTGATTTGAAAGCATCAAAGGGTTTATTAGCCATTTATTAATTGTCACCATTTGTGATTATCTGTTAATACAAAGTGTGATTAAAGGTCAAATGTCAGGCTGTTAAAATATAGTTTCCACTCCTCTTAAGTATTGCTGCTTAATGTTTTCTTCTTCTTCTCATCACTTCCCCTCACACAACATCCATCATATACTTGTAATGCTGTAAATGTCTACAGGCACATTAATGCATTCATTTATTTCATTTTGCCAGAACATTTGTATATTTGTCTGTGTGCCACAGCTCTGAACATAATCCTTTGATCAACCCATGCAGGAGAACTGCAAGAATGATGAAATCCTCGTGTCCCTGAAGTACATCCGTCCTGGAAATGGCTTTGAGCCAAAGTTTCAGCTCCTGGAGAAGGTAGATGTGAACGGGAAGGATGCCCATCCCATGTTTATGTTCCTGAGGGAAAAGCTCCCGTTCCCCAGCGACGAGCCATCCGCCCTGATGACTGACCCCAAGCTGATCATCTGGAGCCCGGTCTGCAGGAACGACGTGGCCTGGAACTTCGAGAAGTTCCTCATCGGCCCAGACGGAGTGCCCTTCAAGCGTTACAGCAGGTGTTTCCTCACCAGTGGCATTGAGGGAGACATCAAGAAGCTCCTCGAGAAGGCCAACTAACGGACAGCCTTCGAAAATGTCCCGTCTGAAACACCTGTGAGCTCACCTTTTCCCTCCAAACAGTTTTAATCACCAGCTGCGCTCACCTGTACACAATCGGCTGTGTTCTGTTCTTTTACTACATGAAGACATCCTCTGAAACCAAGCTAGTTGTGAGGAGGGTATCTGATCAAATGTAAAAGGCTGAATGTTTTCAGCTGCATTGGGTGCATGTAAAGTACAGCTGTGGTTTGATGTATTAAGAGGACCAATAAATGTATTTTTTCAAACAATTTATGGCTGTCTCTGAAATTATGTCAAGATTTTACAGTTTTTTGTGTTTTATCTTTAACCCAAACATGACTTCTGAAGTCATCAGTTGCACTGAAAGTTTGCATCCACTTAATATTTTTAATTCAAACGCCATGAAAAAACAGCATTTAAAAATAAACTTGATCTTATACAAAGGTCCCATATGAAAATTATTCAGTTTTTTTACATGAAACCTTCAGATGAAAAAGTTATGGCGTGTAAAAATATCCACCATGAACTTAAAGCCTGTAGCTAATCCTGGGTTTGCAAAGCAGTGTGGTAACTGCACTGATTACAGATCGTAGTACATTTTGCAACAAGTCAGCATGAATGGTGTGTAATTATGGTTGCGTCACCTGCAAGTACGCATCATTTTGCAATACAGGTATTTCACAACTCCCACTGAAGCTACACCAGCTTGGTAGAGAATCACAGCTCAGGGGTGTTTACACAACCCAGATTCCTCAAAAGCTGGAACGTTGCATAAAACATAAAACAGAATTTGATATATTTAATGTTTTATCTTAACTTTTGGATTTGTGTAAATACAAGCTTATTCAGAATTTGATACCAGCAACAGACTTCAAACCAGTTGGGACAGGGAAAGTTGTGGAGTGCTCCAAAAACACCTGTCAGGAACATCCCACAGGTTAAACAGGTTCATTGGTGGCAGGTGATAGTATCATGATTAGGTGCCCTGAGGATGAGGCGAGGTTCACCACTTTGTGAAACACACGACTGCAAAGAATATTACATGGGCTTGGGAACTCTTTGTAAAACTATTGTTGGTAAACAGTTTGTTTGTAAAATATTGCATTCTGTGTATATTTATGTTTTAAAAAGTGTCCCGACTTTTTTGGAACCGGGGTTGTATAGATTTTTGTGCATGTAATTACTCCAAACAAACCAACCTGTTGAGGCTTCCAGTCTTTATTGTACTTTGAATTCAAATAATTCTCAGTTAAAAACAAATACTGTAGATATCGGCAATAAGATAAATATGAGGACAAGAATTTATACACCTATTTTCAATAGTGTGATTATTTACATCTCTTCGGTTATTGTAGAGAGTTTTGAATTGCTGACATGATTTTTAGGGGGAAGAAAACAAGATTCGCTGCATTTTGGCAGCTGAATGTTGTTTTCAACTGAGTATCTAGGATTACAGATATGATGTAAAGCTTTTCTAGTCATAGGCATACATGATTATATTTAGGTAGTCATCTCTGAACAACATAAGGATGCTAAGACCAACCAGCTGAAAGGGGGACCAGGAGGCCCTTCATATCAACATGCTGTTATGCAACAAAGTGCAGAATTGATGCCACAGAACAAGACTTAAAGGAAAAAGTCCGTTAAGTACGAGCTGTCTTTACTAGAAGACCTTTGAGACTGAGTGTTGAAGTATTCCATTTTATACTCAGTCACACTCACACAAGACGCCTGTTATTACTGTGCTTCCTGTGACGATTGTGTGTCTATAAAGACCCCATTAAGATGACACGAAGGGATTATTTTGTGATGCTACCAACAGACACAAGTCATGTTTTACTAAACAGCTGAGAAGGAAAACTATTGGCTCCAAATGGCTGCGTTCAGCGAGAATGCTGTTAAGGTAATGCTGTCCTGACCCTGTCTGATGACACATGATTGTTCCTCTCGACAAGGAGCAAGTTTTCAAGTTTCATGAATAAAGCACCACTTTTATTCTAGTTTATTTTGCTTCACTCAGTGTGCTTTGAAGATATCAAATAACATAGCCATTTCATTACAGAGCTGCATTAATGTACAAGACTAATAAGGACAAGCCATTGCAGGTGAGCTAGGGGGTCCAATCAGGCAGCAATCAAAATATGCTCATAAGACACATTAAAATGATCTGGAAGTGTATGACAGACCATCACCCTTAATGCTAAGGCCGAACCATACAATTCTGTCATGTCTAGATACATCAGAAGCAGGTAGATCATGTACTCATGGAGAATTCAAAGTGCCTCCTTTTTAGTTAGGTTGCAGGAATCAAAAGGCCGCTTTTGCATCATGATTACAAAAAAAAAAGGAAAATAAAAAGTTGCTAGCAGGGTGAGACTCCTCTCATGGGTTTGGGGTCTGAGAGAAAGCAGAGCCCGTACTGTGCGTCAAACAAAACAAAAAAAAAGATGGCTGAACAAGGGCGAGGTCACAAAATGGCTTCTGCCACAACATGTCAGATCTTAAAATCTTGAAACAAAACATGCCTGTCTGTGGTTTGGATTGCAACACAGCACTACTGCCACAGCTAGTCTGCAGCAGCGAGATACCCCATCATACATCCACTCTACACAGGTGGAATAAGGTCGCATTTATCTCAGCACAGCAAGATGACCACAGATCAATCTAGGCACCATGCCAGTATCCTGCTAATGTCTTGTCATCATAAATACCTTGGAGCGCTTTGGTTGAAACAACATTTGGCTTCTTTTTTTCTTTAATATTTCTGACTGTTGTTGTGGGAAACAGAAACATTTTGTTTATCTACGTATTTGAGGGCACTTCTAACATTCTGTTCATCCAGTGAGAGGATCTATATCCATTTATACTCCTCTTAGTTCCAGACTAGTAAACTATGTTCAGGAATCAGTAGGCCACCCGCTGCAGGGAGGAAGTCTCTCAGGTCACTCTGCTGACAAGGCTCTAGTTGACAACATACGAGACAGAAATAAAATAAAATACGGGGGAAGGTAGGGTTAATAATGTTAAAGTCTGTGGAGTCCTCCGTCACTAAAGTAGCTTTGTGTGTGCGTCCGAGTGTCTCTATTTGCTGTGTGTGTTTTCAGTGCGTGTCCCTTCCCACGTCAGGGGCTCCTCAGTTTGTGTCCATGTGGTCGTCAGCTGCTTCTGGTGCTCCTCCTAGCGAGGCCGAAGGCTGAGGTTTGGATGGGGCTTCCTCGTCTCTGCGCTGATAAAACAGCACGTAGGCTGCTTTAGTCTGTGAAAGGAGGATAAGGGTAGGATTACACTAAAAAAACAAGGATACCCGACACCAAGGACAGAGATCCAAGAAGGCCAAGGGCTTATCTTTATCAAACATCAGATAATAGATTAAAAAAAAAAAAAACACACAAGGATTACAGAATACTGCTATGTGAGGGTATTGAACCACAGGATGCACACATCTATTACCGATAAAGAGTCAAAACTCACCACGATCTGGTCCTCTGTGGCAGAGGAGACGCTGCTGTCATCAAAGTAATACCACTTTCCATCCACTTTATTCTTGCCATAGCCTGTGTCTGTTAAGATAAGTGAAGAGCAGCGTTAAACAGGTATTGCTGCCATGTGTTTACCCAGAAGAGCTCCTATCAGAACAGTTCTCTTTGAAGCACATTTAAACAAAAAAAAAAAAAAACTTGTCAGTGAGTCCACTGAGAACAAAGATATGTGAGGCACTTTGCCATATTGTAATGTGAGTGATCCAGTCCATGGAGGCACAGTGGATGTTCAGCACACCATCTGTTGGCACTGAGATTGTCTGACGACTAAACAAACTTTGCTGGCAAAAGAATAAGAGTGTGGCTGAAAATAAAACAGGATACTCAGAGCTCCTTATGGCATCTTGATGTGGAGGGACAGTGTACGGTGGGTTATTCGAGAGATTAAAATGACGGAGAAAAAAAATGTATATATATACAGTATATAAATAACAATGACTTACAGTGACCACCTCCCATTCCTCCATAGTGGTTTGACACGGCGATGAGGTCATATGTGTAGGGGCCGGCCTTGGGGTCGCAAACAAACTCTGACATGTTCAGATCCCTGACAAAGAAAATGCAATGTCATTGAAATTGAGTTATCAAAAGTACAGTTCCCAAGTAAAAAAAAAAAAAAAAGATTCTGTTAAGACGTCCAATGTAAAACAGTTTAAAATAAAACACAGCATTTGGCTCGACTGTGTGTTCAAGCCAGCTTTACCAAGCAGGCAGTCAGCCTTAAAAAAAATAAAATTAACATGATTCCAGTAGCATTTCTCTGCTTCCTTGTTCTAGGTGGATCAAGTTCCTCAACAGAGATGCTGCACACACACACACACACACACACACACACACACACACACACACACACACACACACACACACACACACACACACACACACACACACACACACACACACACACACACACACACACACACACACACACACACACACACACACACACACACACACACACACACACACACACACACACACACACACACACACACCGTGTCCAGAGTGAGACAGGCAGTCGTTAGGACACATTAACCTGAGGCAACTTCTCCATTTTAAAACACAGAGGGAAGTTTTGCACTGTACCAAGTCAAAACTTGGTTGGTTGAAAGGCCAAACAGGTTATACAACCAAATAAGATAAGACAATGACACAGGTCTTATTGTTCTTTGGAGTATGACGTCAATTCTCTGAAGACAAGAGTCCACTTCTTGCAAGTACAATAAAAACAGTGTTTCCTCATCGCTCAGGTCTCCTTTGAGTTTTAACACTACAGCGCCACCTGGTGTAGCAGTAGCACTGACACCGCAGTGATTCTCACTTAGTTTGGCACATTCTTTAAATAACAAACACTACATTTAAAATAGTGAGAAATAATGTGCATCGAACATAAATAAAATGAATGATTAGTGTTGCATTCAGTCGCATGTGGTGTCCAAAATATATAGCACATGTAACATATTGAGAAATATGACGTTCAAACCTTTAGATGCAAGATATTCCAGCCAATTGTGGAATTTATTAAAAGGGCATTATATAATAATTTACACTTTCTTATTGGCCATGACTGTAACATGTAAGAATAAAGAGACATTCCTGACATTCAGTCTCTCTTGGTTGCCTGTAAAAGCCTGTGGACAATTTGTTAAAGTTGTTTAATGCTGCTGGACTGGATTTCTTTGTGGAGGACTCGGGTCAGATTTTTCCTGGCAGTGCAAAGGATGCGACTTTATTAACATTCTCGAGTGTCTCTTCTCCGTGCCTCTCTCCGCTCTGCTAACAGAGAGCTTAGAGCACAACAAAGTACCACAGAGTACCTTTAAGTTCAAGCTTAGATTTAAAGGCTCTGCACATTGACAGGTGTTTTTAATTTGAGCTTTTTAATAAAGCTTCCCTCCTTAAACCCTGAAGCAGAAATTTCAGACCAACTGGTTCCACTGTTCACAACTTTCCACAACACTGCCTGCATACCTGATGGGAAAGTCCACCACTGTGTCCAGCTTGTCCCTCCAACAGCGGTTGTAGGAGAAACGCTTTAGATGAACTACCAGAATGCGGGGCAGCGACCACAAGTCGAACTTTTTTGTGGCCTGTTGGTGTTTCTTACATGTTGGACAATACCTGCATAAAAGGGATTATATTTGTGTGAGACATACAGTGACAAAAGTGGAGGGTTTTCACAATGATTTAGACTGTAGTTGTGAACCCTTACCATGGGTCATGTTCTCCAAGAGTCTCCATGGTTGTAAAGAGCTCAATGCATTCCCTCAGAGCAACAGTGGCTTTCTTCTTTTGGGGCTGGAGCATGCTCTCATGCTTCTCGTAGGCCTGCACACAATATTTACACAAATATAAATAGACCGTTTGCACATCCTGTCACAGGATAGTGTGATGAATATCATCCCACTGACCTCAGCTTCCTGTTCATCATAACACAGTTTCTTTGACTCTGTGTCCCAGTCGATCGCCACTGTGGAATGTGCTACAGAGAGAGGAGGTGGGAGGGAACGTGTCAACACAAATTGGTTTTCAAAATCAAAAGCAATCAATGCAAATAAAGTTAAGAAGATTAAGGCTTACGATTGAGCTTGAGGACATTTCCATCACAAGGCAGCGGGCTGATGTTGGCTGTTCCGTAAGAGTTGACTATGCTGAAAGTGAAGAGCTTGGCTGGAGAAGAACACAGTCTGGCCGCATCTCCTTTAGGCCCATTTTCCAAGTCGGAGGTCTCCTCCTCCTCCTCTTCAGAGTGGCCGTTCTCTGGCTCTGGACTCACTTGGTGGTCCATGGCCTCCTCCTCACCTGAACACATACAGATGAAATCATTTTGGAGTTGTTGTTTTTTTTTGTGCCTAGCAGAATTTTTAAGTGTACTTGGTAAACATTAGTATAAAAATATTCTGATGGGTAACAATACTGATAAATGTTTTCCTTTACATTTATTTAAAGGGACAGTTCAACCCAAAATAAAAAACACAGATTAATGATCCTGATATAGTTCCTACATGGAAAACTTGGCAACTCACACCAGAAAAATCTAGACAGATATATATAGCACTATAGGTAAGAGGAAAAATGTGTTTTTTATTTTGTGGTGAACTGTCCCTTTTGATCTGGTGAGAGATAATATTAGGTGCTTACCATCGTACAGCCCATTACTTTCATTGCAGGTCCCTGAGTGGTTGCTGCCGTTACTGGAGCTGGCACTGCAGGACGCCCCGTCTGACAGGGGGCTGCCACAGCCGCCCAGGCTGGCATTGTGACTGGATGATGTGGAACATTCAGGAGCCTGGCTGCAGCTGGCGAAGGTCGCTGAGGCTGAGGCTGAGGCTGAGGCTGAAGCTGAGGCTGAGGCCCTGCTTTCACTGTTAGGGCTCTGGGCATGTTTTACATAGCGTCTGCAACAGGGAACAGGGAAAAATGTCAAACATTTGCTGGTTTCAGCTTCTTAAATGTAAGGATTTACTGCTTTTATTTGTCATTTGTCATTTTAGAAAGTAAATGAAGAACCTTTGGGTTTTTGAAAGGGACCAAATAGCGGTCGGTTTAACTTATTATGTTATTGATGTACATAAAAAAAACTCACATAACTGGCACTGAAATGTTATATTTTCACAGTCAAATGTTGCTTTACAAAAAAAATAAGCCTCCATTACTAATGTGAACAACATTGGTTAACCGTCTAAGATGTAATATACAGTACGCAATATTGTCTCAGACAATGTTTACCTTCGAGATTATTTTCTGTCTAATTCTGACTGAGTGTTTATTTACTTTTAGACTAGTCAAATACCTTAAGCTTAAACGTCAGGGAAATAAGTCTTTAGGAATTCTCTCTCTCTCTCTCTCCACACATATGAAGTTTCCTCCTTTACTATGCACACATGAAGCTCTTACCCAATCCTCTCGAGGATCTTGTCATAAAGAACGTCTGCTATGAGGTTGTGTTTGGGCACGGTGATGAGTAAAGGCTGGCCAAACAGCATGGTGCTCGTGGAGCTTCCAGCATGCTTGGAGTGGCGCTCCCTGAAATACACAGGCAGGTTCATCCTCTCGCTGTCCTCTTCCTGTACCTCATACCTGCAAAGAGTAACACAAAACATACATATTACACACCTAGTATTTTACAGCAACCACAACGACTAACTCAAAACAGCTTAGTCAACAACAAAACCTACACAAAGATGTCATCTTTTTCCATGATTTGATTGAGGCCATCATCGCGTCTGTAAATTTTATGGAACCTGTGATTGTAAACGTCAGCCACCACCATCTGGAAAAACAAGTCAGTTGCAAAGTTAGCACATAGGATTTCCATTTTAACCTGAGACAAAGAAAATGTACAGCTATAAGTAAAAGACTACTTTATGCTAGTGTTGTTAAGTATTAAGTTCTCACATTTTCTGGAGGGAAACCACAGAGTTTGGACAAGGCGCTGCACAGGTCTGACACTGCACCCAGTTTAGGGACCACCACTCGATACTGCAAGACAAATAATAATAAAGTTATTATGATCCAAGTCAGTGAACCGCTTAATTAAATGCTTCAGCTTTCAGAAATCCAGGACTCATTAATAGTAAGTACAAAGACAACAATGCTACTATCGATTAGTTTTAGTTTAATAGTAGTTGTTCAAGTCTAGAGCAAAAACACAGGAGCTTAATTCCACCTCACCTGTGTGGGTCTGGACTGAGGGTCTGATCGCACCAGGAACACCTCCATAGTACGGTCCTTCTTCATGGGTAGAGGCAGTGTGAGGTAGCAGAATGGGTCGAAGGTAACAGACACCTTAGAGCACTCTGGGCACACCAAAGTGGATTTGAAGAGGCCGTGGAAAATATCAACTATGATTGAGTCATTGCGCAAGCGGTGGTTCGTCCAGGCTTCCTTGGCAACAATCTGTGATTACAAAAAAAAACTTCATTATATGCCTTTTAG
Source organism: Pagrus pagrus (assembly GCF_965226575.1). Lineage (NCBI taxonomy): Eukaryota > Metazoa > Chordata > Actinopteri > Spariformes > Sparidae > Pagrus > Pagrus pagrus. Next base: position 18,592,133 of record NC_140187.1, read on the forward strand.
GAACCTCGGGAAGAAAGTCTGCAACTTCATATTGTAAAGTAATTCTTCTGGGCCTTTTTTCTGCTGTTCCTAAAAATCAGTGAAGATCAAAGAAAAAAAAAATCCTATGCTTTGTCTAGTTGTCAGAGACTAGCGAGCCTTGCAGCTCAGTCAATCTCCTAAAAATGTAAACGCTCATTTCAATTTCATAGATCAAAAAACAACAAAGTAGTGAATATGTTGAATAAATGAATATGTTGTAAATATAGATGAGAAATAATATAAAAACGCTCCTGAAATAACAATACCACAAAATTTAGTATCCCACCATTCCCACGTATGTGCTATACCTCATCTGGACGGCCCTCTGCGTCCCTCAGGGCCAGGTAAGGCTTCTTCTTGACACGGTTCAGATCTTCATGGAGCCCATCCAGCAGGAAGGCCAACAGCTCCTGTGAGTCCTGCTGCTGGTAGCCTGAGAACTGGGGGGCAAAGCGTCCGACCTGGGTCTGGAAACCAAAATGCAAGTTTTTGTTTTTTTTACTATACTTTAAAAAAAATATGAATAGATCTTCTTATCATTTTTACATTCACTTCAAACAAAGTTTTTTGACACAACTCACTTTGAAGGTGCGTGGGGCCACATAGCTGCTGCGGCTGAGCCACATCTGCTTCACTAGATCAGCGTAGGCCTCGGCTATCTCGCCCCTCATTCCCAGGGGATTCTCTCTGTTAATTTCTGCCTCATACTGGTCATTCAGGAAGTACTCTGTGAGTGGAGATGCATTGCTCAGGCACTGGAAGAGGAGGAACAAAAAGTGGATTGTGTGAACAGAATACCCCCAAAAACATGGTGACAGACTCTCTGAGTGGAAGGTCTTTTTTACCTGGAGGGCAGAGTTCATGAAGCATGTGTTGCCCAAATTACTGAGACCACATAGGCCTGGCTGTGACTGGGACTCTCTGTAGTTGTAGGAGGAGCTGTATGAATTGTAGCCCCCCAATCTGTTGGAAGAGCAGATCTGTTACTGTTGGTATCCTCAAGACATTGCGCTGTGATGAAGGCATTGTTTCAGGCATATGTATAAACATGATATTCAAAATGATATGAGGATTTAATATCAGACTGACAAAATACCACCGCAAGAAACAGTAACCACTTATCAGGAATGCCTCTTTGAACTTTCAGAAAGTAAGAGTGGCTAAGATACTGCCACCACAATCTTGTTCTCATTAGATTACTGGCACACTCAGTCATACAACTCCTGAAGAAAAGTTTAATGTCACATTTGTTTCATGTCTAAAAATGAGGTCTGACATTTGCAAATTCAGTCAAATTTGTCATCTTTTGTTTTACACATCAGTTTGTGTGTCTAGCACACACACATGCAGTTGCATTCAGCAGGATACCAACTGTGGTGCTCTTCTACTTGGACTGCATTTGGATCGTAAATATTGCTCCTACTTTACGTGTCAAACCAGCTCTAGAGGTGGTGAAGGCAATGAAATCACATCAAAGCCTTTTGAATAAAGTGCAGCCATTTCACCAAGTCAGCATTAAATGTAGATGTCACTTCTGTACTTGCATCTTATTTCCATTAGAATTAAATGCCCGATCCCCGACTGTACCAGTACGCCGACAAACATTGTGCTGACTTTGAATACCAGCACAAATCTTTCCCTGTATACTAAAGCTATTCTTAATAAGGACCCATTGGACCATTTTGTTTTGTTCTGGTGTAAGCTGTGGCAATATACTCTACACTGAGAAGGCACCTAATGCTAGACAATACAACAGCCAAGCAAGAAATCCTGCATCCAAGAACTACAGTAAAATTGTGGGTTTGTGACTTTGAAACACAGTGTTCATCTTTATCTAATCAAACTGCATTGTTTACCTTTAATTTCACAAACCAGTTTATCAACTCTTGTGGTGATCCTACTGAGCTCTAGGAAGCAGCGAACTTCATGAAGCGCTAATGCAAGCACCTTAAGGCCATAATGAGTTTCCCAGTAAGCACCATAATGGACCCGTGCTGCCACAGTACAGTAACAGTCTGTTCTTTCATTACATGTTCCTCACCATGACTAAACTGTGCTGCTACAGCAAACGACTGCATGTCTGTACTGACAGCAGCTGGCTTTCAAATGGCTGTTAACGTGCACTGCTACTCTGCACATTAATAAGCAAATAAAGCACACACAAGTTGCAATTGGAAAACTGACAACTATTCAAACAATTGAAAGCAGAAGTAGAATAAGATAACAGGTAGTGATATAACGGACAGAGGAAAAGTACATGTTCATACTTCTGCAGTGTGTAGCGGAAGGACAAAGGGAAAAATTCTGTCTTTGTGCTTTCTTTTGTTCTTTCAAAGACCTCATTCATAAAGTCCTGTCGGGAATGAACCACTCATGACTGATGTACTAATTCACTAATTCAATAAATGTCTTAAATGCAAGAGAACCTTCCCAACAAAGCACCTGCATGAGAAATATTCTATGTGCGAGTTTTTTCTCTGGTCCATTTGGGGCTTTTTCATACACCTGCTGGCTCAATTTGTCTACTGATTTCAACCCAGTGTGGCTGGGATTTTCATTTCCACTACAAGAGGGCTACCTGCATGAAGGTGTGTCTTTAACTAATGACGAATAAAGCAACAGATCAGCTGTTAATACTCGAAAAGTCAAAAGTGCCAACGGAAAAGGCACAACTGTCAAGTAACACACAATGACAATATTAGAACTGGAAACTACAAGAGGTGAGGAAAGAACTGGGGCACAAGTACAATACATTAGGTTTACGGCTAATTGTTGTGTGCAGAGGATCACCAAAGAACAGCCGTCTTGTGCCACATGAAACATACAGAAAATGCCAATAAGATGTAAAGGATGGAAACAGTGACAAGGTGATATATCAGATAACAACTCTTGCCTGTTGCCAGAGGAGGTGCTGTTGTTCAGCGTGTAGCCTGGGCTACAGCTGCTGTCTCCATTGGTTACTGTTGAGGAGATACTGGCTGTCGAGTTGGAGGAGAGTTTTGGGGAGGTAGTGAAATTCCTGGATGGGGTGGTACTGGATCTGACGATGAAGAGCAAAATCATGTCATAGAGAGGTACCTCGAACTTCAGTGTCAACTCTATACTAGGTATCAACATCTGCCCTTTTACTGAATGACTAGAAAGACAACAAGGTATTTGCTTACTTGGGATGTGAGGCTTGTCTAGGCCACGTTCCATCCTCGTTCTTCCGCTCAATCACAAGCACCTTTAGGAAAAACAAGTTGCATGAGAGCCAGACTGGCACAATCAACTGTATCAGATCTGTCATGTTTCAGGCTTGAATTTAATAATATACGAGCTGCGGGTACGTCTTTCGACTCGACTCACTTTGAGGGTAATTTGCCTGTTTTTGGACATTAAGTTTATAGTTTTAGGCCAACGGTTGCTCTGATAAACTGAAGTACTTTATTTCTAATTATAAAATACAACAGCATGAGGCACTAAAGCGTTTACACCTTTACGGTTTAATATATGTCAAGGTTTTGAATAGTACGTCTTTGAAAGGTCCTGTTTCGAAAATGTCATCATCAGTTCATCTGCCAATTATTTTTTGATTAATCAATTAGTCCATAAAATGTCAGAAAATTGTGAAAAATGCTTGTGAAAAAACAAAAACAAATAACTGAAAATCCTCACAATTACGAAGCTGGAACAAGCAGAAGTCTGACATTTTTGCTTGAAAAATGATGAAACGATTCGTCGACTAACAAAACAATTGGCAGCTTATTTTCTTTTGATCAATTAAGCGATTAATCAACTAATCGTTGCAGTTCTGGCACACTTGCAATTCCACACCATCACAGACTTCAGCTTTGAAAATCATTATACACCAAAACCACAACCATAACCACATTAAAACCTTAACAACATAAGTTTTATTCCAGGGCTAATGTATTGCATTAGCCTCTCAGATGTTCCTGTTATTTTGCACAATGCCTGCAAATGAATTATGTATGCAAAGTGAGTACCAGTATGTTACTTGGCTGTGGTGGTGTTCCTCAAAATAAAAAGCAAGGAAGAGAACGTATCAGCGATCTGAAGGTTATTTGAATAACACAGCTTTACGTTACCTGCCCCTGGAAGAGACCAGCGTCCTGTACAGTGCTGTCTGGCTTGTTCAGCTGCTCGTACGTGTTGCTCATGTATTTGTTCCAGAGCCGCGTCTCCTTCTCTGACGGGATATTGAACAGCGTCCTCATCTCCTTCTCTATAGTATCTGGAGAGCGGGGAATAGCGACACTTGCTTATTATCTCACACGAGACACATTCGATGGCCAACAACATGTGGATATTTCCAGTTCATATTTGGACATTTATCTGGTTATTTTCAATGCAAAGTTGAATACACAGAACCCTCACCTATCGTATCAGCTTTGCTGAAATGGCGTGTGACCACATTTTCCATGTTGTCATTCTCACACAAGTTCAGTTCCAGCAAATAGACCTCCACCTTACAGTGCTTGACAAACATGCCATGTTCAACAACCTAAAGACAAATAAAGACATTTAGGAGGCAAATCCATAACTGAATGGTCACAGTAAAAAAAAAAAAAAGTCAACAGCATTACCTTCCTGACGATGGGTCTCTGGCCATCAAGGCAGCCGTACCAGCTGACAAGCTTATTCCACGCCTCAGTGGGTACAAGGACATAGTCCAGCTCATCTATAAGGTGCTCTTTCAGGGCCTGAGTCTCCTGGTCTATAAGAAGAAAAACAAAAACAAAACTTCAGACTGAAAAAAACAACTCTTTTAATGTCAGTGTGGGATTTGTGTTGTTCTCAAGGACAACAACTAATAAATGTTACTTTAAAGATAACAGTTTTACCTGAGAACAGCCCGGAGTTATCAATTGGTCCTGGATAGAGGCTTCGTTCTCCGACATTGTACATGTCCCAGCTGTCAAAGCCTACGTACTTCTTCCATTGTTTGAACCACCGGCTGTCTATAAGATACCTAAAAAACAAAATTTTTGGTGACGGTTAATGACAAACATCTGACACTTTGAAGACACCTTATTGTTTCTTCTGAACATCTGTGACTTCATAGAGGATTTTTTTGGTCACCTGTTATGCTTAAGATATCCAGCAAGGACAGCAAAGTATCAAGAGTCACAAGTCTCACGCCAACCCAGAACATTATGCAACAACAAACAGCCTTGTCATTAGCAGATATAGCAACAGCAAGCTAGTTTGACTTAATCTCATCCCGAGCAAGAATCCCCTTTAGTTAATAGGCTTGCTAGCAGCAAGTGTTCATATAGTTGACACTGGGGTCATGACACTCTGTTTACATGCAGCCACTGTCAGAATTAATGTAACCCCCTTAAATAGGTGTCAGTCACAGTAAGGTGCATTATCTTTGCCCTTTAACCTGGGGTGAATCTCTCCTAGCTATGCAAAAGTGTACATTTCAGCTTGAATAGCAGGAGATGGTAGTTCAGTTGAACTAAAGTATCATGAAAACACCATCTAAAGGCAGGATCTGACTAATCTCAACAACTATGTGTGAACATGTTAGCAGAGTAGTTAGCAGCTGACATGAAATATAGGGCATGCTCTTCCCTTTGTGCCCATTTCTAACAACAAATACGACATTTGAAATAGTGGTTCATCTGACAATTCTCTGTTGTAACATTTAATTATTAAAGTGAAGGATCTTTAATACATCTGGCTCCACAATGCCCCGGCCTGGATGGTCTTCACAGGCTGAAACAATGTTAGCTAACACAGGTCCGGTTGGGAAACCTGTAGGACCACTTCCAACTGGCATGTCACAACACACAGGGAATGACATAGCTTTCGTTTTTCTATAAACGGGCCTATTTCCTGATTACTAACATTACTAAAGTAGCTCCGAGCCGATATCACTGGCAGGAGAACACTGCCTCTGAATCCAGGGCCTCTTCTGCCAGCCGACTAGCCACTTCATCTGCCTTATCACAAAACAGCTATTAACGTTAAGCGGTAAGTAACGTTACTACACCAATAAGCAACTCGGCTAGCTGTGTTAGTTTGGCTGTTTACGATAATAGCTGTTGCTACAGGCACAACTCCTCACAGATCAACTGTAAAGTCTGGCTAGCAGAGAGGGTGCTAACTTGTGAAACATTAGCTTGCCAAAATATCGTTAGCACAGCAGCTTTCGATTTCAGACCTGCAAACGTTGGTGTCGTTAGCTTGCTAGTTTTAGCATGTTAGCATTTCCTGTCTCTCACTCGCTAACGTTAGCTTGCTAACGCTAGCTGAAACACCCAGTTAACGTTAGCCGGAGCCGACTCTTACCATTCGTCGCCTTTTCTTAGAGTTGTTTTCAAAAGTGACCCAATAGTCTGTTTTTGACTTTCCGTTGACGGGGTTGGCATTTGAGCGGCTACCGGCTCCGAGTCGGAGTCAGCCGCGCCACCCGACTCGGGTCCGCCTCCCTCGGCCATCATGCAGCGAGTGTGCCGGTATCGTGAACGAGCGGATGGAAGAGACGCGCCTGGGCGAGCAGCACGGCGCTGCTCATGGGAAACCTTCTTCCTCTACGATCAGAGGAGAGCTGCTGCAGCATCGCCACCGCCACACCAGTCACAGGACAGGACTGTGCCATGCAATCACTGTACCAGAAGGTGGGTACTCTACAAAAACATCCGTTTAGTGTTATGAGCTCAGAGCATCCTCTCCAGGGACGTGTGTGTGACTGCTGGCTGCGATATTAGTCAAATGACTCGTGTGCATAATAATGAATATGAGAAACTAATTTGGGGTGCACTGCCACAAATGATGAACCAAGTGTTTAGTCAAAACAGGCTTTATGCTGTACAAAACACAGGGGAGTTGCATTACAAAATAAACTGTCTACATACTTTAAAAACAATATTTCAGTCACACAAACATGTTCGCTGCCAACAACTAATCAGTTCTGGGCCTGCTTCCAGCTGACACAGAACAGTTGACCTATGATCTAACAAAGGAGTCATTAAAGACTGTTAAAGTATAATTAAATAGACATCATTCAGACCTGGAAAATGGTAGTGCCCTATTTTTTTAAAACACATACATGAAAATTGAGACAGCTGGTCTAGCTGCGCATGACATAAGAAAAAAAAGAAGCACTAGGTAGTTAATTTCCTATTACCTAATGGCATACAGTTAGCAAGCTAATAATAATGCATTTCAATAAGCAAAATACACTCAATTTCTCCCAAAAGTCTCCCCGTCTAAAAGGTGAGATAACAAAGCAATGCTCCCTAATTTGCATGAGACAGCAGCAGAACCAGTGTATTTGAAGTCGTTTCAGATGTTTTATAGACAGGAATGGAAAGGTGATACATGTGAAAAGACAAGGACCACAAATAAGTGAATGTAAACTTTGCATAACATGAAGGGATTTGTCCCATCTCTCAAAAACAAATCCCTGCAATGATCAAAAAATTCAAATCGAAGGCTCCGAGTAGAAGTGAGCGGGCTATCAGAAGATGCCGCTCGGCAGCTCCTTGCTAAACATGCCGTCAAAGTCCAGCTCTCTGCTCATCAGGTCCTCCTCTACACTCTCCAGCGCCCACTGATGGTCAGTCAGTTCCAGTGCCTCCCACTCAGCCTGAAATCCAAGGACAGACATCACATGAACAACAAAGCAAAACCCACCCTCATTAATGCATTATGCCGAAACTACATGACGTACCTTGAAAGCTTTATTTGTATCTGCAGGCATGGCCATGGCAGCACCGCTCATCTGCTCCTGCATGATCCTCGACTGATCTGCACCTGTGGGGGTTGAGGGATAGATAATTATCTGAATGCAAACCATATATATTGCATTACTGAATTAACCAAAGACACATGCTTTATTTAAACTGTAATAACATTAAAGCTTTTATTAAGGTTTCCAAATCAAGTTTAAAATGTCCGAATGTCAGAAAAAGAAACTTATTATTAAAGTGTTGTAGTCAAGAACAGATTATTTGTTATTGTAGTTATATAAATATAATTTATGGGGCTGTCAGATTGCTAGTAGACCACCTTGTTAATACGGGTCCATGCCTCCCTTTTTGTATAGCAAGAAAGAGAGCAAACTGTTTTTTGACCAGAATGAAAGTTATGTTTTTGAAAGGCTAAATGGCAACAAATATAGATTAAAGCAGAATATTTCTTTAGATAAGAACATATAGTGAATTTTGAATCTGATACCATTTATGTTTTTTAAATTTACAACACTCTGGAAATGTTTGGATCGCACAAGCTGGAAACAGTCCCACACAGTCACCACTGGAGTCTTATTGTACAAAATAGTACGATACTAATAATGTCAAAGGGGCTCTGTTGAGCTTCTGTGTTGTGCTGGAGGCCGGTCGTTAGTTTTTGTAAGCGGACTCCATTTCTAAACTAACGTTAGCTACTGCTGCTGTCTGTTAGCGAAGCAGAGGGAGGCGCTGAGACAAGACACTTGAGAACGTGCATAAAGTCACATCCTTTGATTGCGCGGTAAATCAGACCCGGGTCCTTCACAAAGAAATCCACAGTCCAGCAGCATTTAACAACTTCAAAATATCATCCACAGGCTTGTTAAAGATAATTAATAGATGTAAAATGCTAAAAAATGTTACATAGAGCTCTATTAATTGATTTTTAAAAATCACTGGCTCAGATTTATCTACAGCTAAACCTTCAAATGCAACTACTCTCAGATTCTGTTTACTAAAACTGGATATTGTTTTCATGTTCATATTCCTGTGTATAGGATTATTATCAACATTAAAAACTAATGGTCAACTGAACAATATTATCAAGAGTCCACCAAAGAAAATTACTACGATAAGGCTGTAGTCACTATTGTGAACCTTAGTATATGAAGCATTTTCATAACATCATCAACACTCAAAATTATCTTAACATGAACTACAATTACCATTATCTTGGCCCAGAATTAACGAGTACATGCTCCGTAGTCCAAACACGTTGAGGAAATACCATGACGCTGAACTCACCCTGGATGATAAATGGACAAACAAACAAACCAATTAACAAGACAGTCATAAACTAGCTTAAACATCTTGATATTAATACACAATGACTAATGCAGTTTATCTCCATGCATCTTGATATATTTGTTTACCAGGAGGCATCCAGTGAGAGCAGCTCTATTCCTTGCTGCAGCATGGGCTTGAAGCGCAGAGTGAGAGGGAAGGGAACCTTAGCTGTGGGAAACAGCACAGGAAGGAATCAATGTATTTCTATCAGAACAATATCATCTGTAATATATATTTACAAGCTGCAACAGAGTGAGAGCATTACTTGTTACGAATCCTGAAAAGGTCCAGTTGATCCAGCCTCCGATGAGGATCATAGGAAGCACGTTGGTGACATTTCCCTTCATCATGTCAGTCAACATGCTGGGATCTGTTAGAAGACACAGTGTGAAACAAAATGCAAATAAATAAAGAGATAAAGTGATAAATACCTGCAAACTGGACTCTCATACAGGGAAGTATTTCATCTCCTTTAAGCTGTTCTGGACATATTTGTAATAATCAAGGAAAGAGATAAAGAAATGCCAGCGCTGACAAGATGACAGCCCTGCAAATCTGTTACTCTACACTGTTTACACTTTTGCAAATTCAACTATTTAGATGACACATGCATTTTTCTTTTAAACGGGCTTCCATATGGAGGGTCACAACAGTGAAGATAACATCCTCACATCCTGTAAATAAACAAGGATTACCTGTCATTGGAGATGGTGGAACAACCTTTCTTTTGGTCTTCTTGAAAAATCCATCTTCTTGATTATTGAAGTAGAACTTCCTCATCAAAAATGACTAAAACAAAGACAGTTATTCAGTAACATACCACAATTTACAATGTCCAGTGTTGTTTTATTGCCTATATTTTAGACAATAATGTTTAGATGAGTTGGAGAAATCATCTGGTGAAGAACACTATGTATGAAACAATGTAAAGAAGGACTCTCTACCTGTTTGGGAATGTATTTTCCATTTTCTCTCAGGATTCGGCTCCGAATCAGAACCTGGCTGTGTTGGGAGATTGAGCATGAACACATTAATTCATTCAAATAAATTGCAATTGTTTCTACAATATGGTCCCCCCTTTCATTTGAAGAGTACATACCTGTCAGAAACCTGTTCTAACGTCAGCTTCTTGTCACTCTGAAGAAGGATGGACACATAATGACGGATGACCCCGACAAAAAAGGTGATGAAGACAATGGGCAACACCACCCAGAGTCGGATATTGGAGTCCAACAGAAGCTCCGGTTCAGCCATGCAGCCTGGTGGATGAACTGAGGAGTCAAACACACAGCGAGAAACACTTATTTTTTTAACATGGCTTTGTATTCGTCTAACCAGAATGAGGACTGCTTTGTTATAGTTTACTAGAAGCTTTATTTCAAGCTGCGACTGAGCACCGACACCACAGAGGGATGGGCTGTCACTCAGTCCATATAGCTAGCTTAGCTAACCAGCGTCATTAAGGTAACGTCAGCTAATAACAGGTATCAAGCTAATGAACTAGCGTTAAACAACCTAAGATGATTTAAGCTCCACTTCACAAAGTGGAAACGACCCGTTTCTTTAATGAACCAGTAGCAACGACGTGTGAAGCTACCGCACATTAACACAACCGATGCTAATGGCTCGCTAACGTTAACGTTAGCCAGCTGGCTACCTTCTTCCTGATGCCCGGGTCACAGTCGGTGGGAGCGGGCGAGTCGTCTTAGCGCAGCGACCACCACCTGCAGTGTTTTTCCCAGCTGCGATAGACGCAAAACATGCGCTACGTGAGGTAGTTAAATAAATTATACACTATTCAACAGCTCGCATCCACTAACACGGCCATTGCGCTGTGGTGTTGTCTCCAGGGATGAGAGCAGATTTTTTTGCTTCGGCCGCTCATCCGCATCTCACCGGGACTGCAGCGCCACCCTGCGGTGATGGGGGGAAGCGTCCGTCCGGGGCCAGCAGCCGGGGTCCCTCCTGCCTGTGATGTGGTCCATGGCAGCACTCAGGGCTGACTGCACAGGTGACACTAGGTGACGTATTGCAGGGTGTTTACTACACTCTGAGAACAAAAGACATGAGGAATAGCATTTACAATGACTTGATTTAGTGGCTCTTAAATTTGAACAATTTTGTTTGAAGTTTTGGATGCACAATGAATCGAAATACGATCAAAATAAAAAAAAATAACAAAAGAAGCTGCATTTTTTTGGATCAAGGTTAAATGTGTGACAGATATAATAAAGTACAGTGTGTTGCAGACATGCTCTGGCCTACAGAACAAATGTCCCATCATCATGTTTTTCATATTTGTGTGTAGAAAATAATCCGTCCAACTAATCATATCACAATATCTGTCAAAAATAATCACTAGGATTTCTCTTTACCACATCAAGCATCCCCATTGTTAATCGTGGAAGTCAAAGCATCTTCATGATTGTAAAGGCATACAGACATGCAGATGATGAATGCTGGATAATAATAATAATAATGCAGAGTTGTATCATACTGAAACAAACAATAACATCAGAAAACTAGAGAAAAGTGTCATCTATATAAAATTGAATGATTGTTGGGAAGACATGGGGAGCAGGAAGGAGCCTACTTGTCATGTGACCAGGTGGAGGACAAGTATTTATTTAAGTTTTTCTGACTTTCTTTTGATCAGATTTATTGACCAGGTATGTGAAGGCACCTCAAACTGATACTGTAAACTGCTTATTACAATGTAAACAGCCTGTGTAGATTTATATTTGACAGTCATATAATTTCTTACATATTATTGCACAATTGTATGTTATTTTGTGATATCTCTATATTTTAAGGACAGTAGATTAGAGTCATTTAACAGGGATACAGAGTTACAAAACAAATAGCACAAAACAAAATATGATGCATGATGGCAAAAAAAGAAAGTAATTAATGTTGCACTTCTGATTATTATTCCTGCCAGATTAGTTATTTGGTTGTTTTTCATTTTTTAATATTTTATCAGCAAGACCACACTGTACTGTGTATCCGCCCCATTCCCATCCACACCACTAGGTGGCGGTAATGCGCTATTAGCCTGTTAGCTAACGGCTATTAAGAGAAGAGGAAGAGTCTTCAGCTGACTGACCGGAACAGCTCAGAAACCTTCTAGAAACCCTCTATTATCAGGTAATTATCACAACTACCAAGCTTTGTAATTTAAAGGTATGTAACACGAAATAACTCGGTGATTTATTTTATATTTCGGCTAACGTATGCTTTAAGTTTTTTATGCTAGCTGTCCCATATATCCATCACAACGTCAAAGCTAAGACGCATAGCTAAAGTGGCTGCTTGCTGCCTGTTTCTGCAGGACAGTCGCTGTTAAAATAGTAGACCTGTTGTAACTGAGGTTCACCTCCATCTGAAGCAGAATTATTTATTTAGTGTTTTTGTATTAGTCGTTTAAAATCAGGGGTGTGTTATCATTTTCTTGGCATCATTTGACCTCAGCCCCCCATAAGTTAACTGAACTACTGTATGCAAGTCAAGGCTCAAAGTATCCCTTTGTTGATTTCTGTAAATATATCAGAGGTTTTCTCTGGCTGAGGTCAAACACCTAACTGACGACTATTGATTCATTGCTTAAAGATGTTTTCACGTTTCTATAAAGATCCTTGATCAAGCGTGTGCCCTCTTCACTAAACCATGGGAGCTGATAAAAGGTAAGACAAACATAATCCAACCTAGAAGTGTCTCATGTTCAGTCTATTCCTGTATTTCACCTGCACTCACTTTCTGTTTCAGGCTCAGTCGTGGTGAACGCAGTGGAAGATACAGTTCTGACGGGTGGAGGGATGATCCAGAATGGCATGACAGACGAAGGGGCAGAGACGTGGAGAGGGATTATGATCAGCGTTGGGGTGATGATAGACACAGAGAGCGGAGAGACAGAGACAGTCCAGAGGTGAGTGTTTAGGAAGACCTTTGTAAGCTCATGTTATGTTTACACCTCTCGTAGAAAACAAAGCATTGCAGTTTTTAGTTTAATAATAACAGCAATGTTTTTTTCTTTGTCTGCAACAGAGGGGTCGAAAACGACGCAATAGTGACAGATCTGATGATGAATATGATGGGGATTATCCAGACCACCACTACAACATGGAACCAGAGGAGGAGAGCAAGACTATTATGCTGAGGGGTCTCCCTCTTAATGTTATAGAGGATGATGTAAGTGTCAATGATGCCTTTTTCAGATCCTTACCTTTATTACATACAATATTAAATACTATCTTACACCTCCCTTTGATCTAATTAAAAAAACATGAAAGGGCATCACATCTCCAATTTCCAAGTCAGGAGAGGACAGGGAGTCAGAGAGGACAAAATACTCACATTCTGGGACCAACACTCCACTACGAATCTCTCTTTTTCAGCACACAAAGAGCAAATAGACAGAAAAAGCAACAGCAATGACATCAGTAAAGTAAAACGACTCTGAACCTTCTGAAAAGAAGGAGAGAGGCTGAAAGAAAAAGAGCAGAAAGAGAATATAAGGGAGGTGATCAGTCAGGTGATCAGTATTTCCAAAGAAATAAAGTAATCTAAGGAGGGTTGCCATCTTTTTTAAAAAAATTTGGAAGTTTCCTTTTCTGCAGTATCTTACCACTGATGCCTTTTAAGGGTAAAACTGCACCACCACTAAGGTAGAGCTGCTGCCCCCAGTACATTTTTCACAAGGACCTGCAAATGGCTTGTAAAGAGTGCAGTTGTACTACAGGCAGGGAGGAGGCAAGAAGTCAGCTCTAAAGGTAACATTCAAATCTGTGATCTGACCTGGAATCAGTCATACTTGATAACCAAGTGTAAGTTGTAAAAATTCAGAGGCAGCTTCTGCACCGATCTACTTTAACTGACCTAATCTGAAGAAACACTTGGTCTGGCATGATTGCCATCAAGCAGCTGATTGTGGGAGGTTTGATCATTCGATCCGGTGTTACCATAACCTCTGACAGTCTGTTCAGGCAATTTTTATGGTTGAGGAGGTTGTTAAGAGTGTTAGTTCCAACTACTTTTTGTGCTCCGACTAACTAGTATGGAAGAGGCAGCTGAGTGTTTCTAAAAATTGAGAAATTGGCAGAAATTTTGACAGTGTTGGCTGATGATTGTGTACTGCTTTGAAAAGCTTTTGTATTCAGATTAATTTGATCCTCTGCCCGCCTCCATTTTCCAGATCCGCTCAGCACTAGAGCAGCTGGAGGGGCCCCAACCTGTGGAAATTCGCTTGATGAGGAAAAGAAGAGGTGAGTGCTGCTGTTCAGAAGAGTGTCTCACATTCACCGCCATGCTCTGTCTTATATGATCCACTTTTCCTCTTTTATCAAAGTCCCTGAGAAAAAAGCTTCTTATAACAACTGTCAGAGGATCCTTTGTGTCACATAGATTGTCTGGTTTTGATGATATGGCCAGGTAAGGAGGAAACTGTATGTACTATATCTCTACTATTTTTGTACAGACTTTAGATGCCATAATAATAAAAAAAGTGTATCACCATGCCCTTGACCTTGTAAGCACCCTTCCCGACTCCAGTTTGTAGTTGAATCGGACTTTACAAGCCCTTTGTGAGTTTAAATGTTGCACCAAAGCATTCTAACTAACACGCCTCCCGTCTATATTTGAATACTGTCTCTAGGTATAAGCCGAGGTTTCGCCTTCGTGGAGTTTTATCGCTTGCAAGATTCTACCCGATGGATGGAGACCAATCAGGTTGCCTCAACAATCACCAAGTTTAGAATTACTCTTGGAGATTAGAGCCCCAATTAACCGACACATGAGTGACTGATCTTTTGAGAGATAAGCAGTATTTGCATTATACAGAGCTTAAAACTGTTAGGTAAATATTTTTGATTTCACACACTTGGAGATTATTTTTTAAGTGTACAGAAGTTTTTCCAGCTAGAATGAAAGTCTGTCAACTGCTTAGCTTTATGTTTGCTGTGAATTCACATTATAAAGGTTTTTGCTCTTGGAAATTGCATTGAAATCTTTAGTTCTGTTACAAATTTCAACAGAGATACAGTGCAGCAAATACTGAATGAGTCTTTTGCTTCTCCTTATCAAGAGTATACTTCCTGTTCACAGAGTGGCCCAAGTAGTCCATAGCACATTCTGCTCCAGCTCAGTCACTTGGGATATTTTCTCATCTCCATTTAAAATCCGAAGACTGGAGTGAGACAGGGACGAGCTGGCAGCACTCCGTTCCCAAACACTAAGGACCTTTTTTTTTTCTTTCTTTTGAGAACTCATTCCCTCATACACAGAACAGCAGCTGTCTCTCTGAACTTCTTTCTGCCTCTGTTCCTATTTTACTCCCTGAGACACTCTACCGAAGCAACGAGTGTAAAGCCTAGCCACTCTTTCCCGTTCCAGCTGCTCTCACTCATGGGGTGGGGTAGCAGCAGGACCTTACCTGCCTCATTGGCACAAACATGTCAGAATTTGAAATAATTGGTGACGTTTGACTTCGCAGAACAAGCTGGTGATCCAGGGGAAAAGCATTGCGCTGCACTACAGCAACAGGAGACAGAACGTTGAAAACTGGCTTTGCACTGCAGTGAGTATCATTTCTAACTAGTTCAACAAACTTTATTTTCCGTTTGCACAGTTCACCCAAATAAAAAAGAAATGCAACAACAAAAACAGGAAACATAGAAGAGGTGTGGAGTAATGAGTAGTCAAAAAGAACCAGAGTACCTTAGAATGAGCCTTTGATATTTTAAGAGGTAGTGAGTACAGTAGCCCAGAACAGACAAACTGAACACTCACTCGAGAGAGGGCCATTTGTGCTTTTTGCATTTTTGTGGACACTGTCGGGGAAAGTGAGGCGAGGGGTGTTCAGTTGGTTGCAATCTGATCCCCACATTGCTAGATTCCATTAAATCCTACACCCTAGACCTTTACAATCAATGTAAAAAGTACAAAAAAAGAATCAAAAACAAAAATACAATATGTGATAACATGAATTAAGTACAGGTTTAACAAGTAGGCCTGTTGCAAATGGACTCAACGTGGGCTGTAAAAGTAGTGCTAGTATGACGATGACAAAAGTGCATGTGTGCTCTAAGTACTTCACTGTATTCCCAGAAAATGAGGAATCTTTTTTTTTTTTTCCCTTTTTTTTAAAATAAAGATCATAAACGAAAAAACATTGTCATTTGTTTGTCACAGTGTGGTGTGTACAATTTCCGCAAGAAGCTGAAGTGTTTCAGGTGTGGAGCAGTTAAAGTTGGTGAGTCACTTCAACAAAATAAAGCGTATTTTATTTTTTATTGTATATCTTTGACTCTGTTATTGTGGCTTGCACCGCCTAATTGTAACCTGCACGTCACTGTACTTTGTCTTTGCTGAGTATAGACAGAGAGTCACCGGGACGAAGTGGTTCAAATGCAGAGTCTCAACAACAAGGAGATCACAATGGAGACAGTGAGTGTGTTCTTTAACCACCTATTGCAATATTACATTCTTTCCCTAAACATATTCTACATCTAGTTTGTACTTTTTTTGTGTTCGCAGCACTAATTTTGAGAAACATTGCCCCTCTTTCAACCGTGGATGGAATTTTGAACATGCTGGCCTCCTACGCCAACCTGTCAGCGGGCAACATCCGCCTCATCAAAGACAAGCACACAGGACAGAATAGAGGCTTTGCCTTTGTTCAGCTCTCGTCTCCCTTGGTTTGTTATTCCTGTAGTTAACATGTGGTCATGATGTAAGTCAGAATGTTTACATTTGGGGTGAATACATTTGATAATCTTACGTTTTCACTTCTTGTACAGGAGGCTTCTCAGCTGCTCGCTGCTCTCCAGGGCCTTCAGCCGCCACTGAAACTGGATGGGAAAACAATCGGTGTGGATTATGCCAAGAGTGCAAGGAAGTGAGTCACACACCTACAGTTTTATTCAGTTTTCTATGAATAATGTGCATGAAAGCTCTGCACTGTGGGAACTGCATCATGTTGGAAGTTTTATTCCCAGATAGATATTATAATTCATTTGTTTTGTTGTGCACTAAAATAGAATATAATTGGTTCACTTTTGTCTAAAATTTGGAGCCAATAAATGACAGATTTTTATCCTGTATGTTCTACAATGAAGGTTTAACTAATCGCTCTGTATCCTGTCCAGAGACTCAGCGCAGCCTGATGGAGTCAGAGCCAATGTTCTCTCTGTTGCCAGCACAGCCATAGCTGCAGCTCAGTGGTCATCCAGCCAGGTATCAGGTTTTTACTTGTGCCATCTTGTATTTCTAAGTAATTTAAATTTGTTGCAGAATACTGGTTATGCAACTTGGAATACATGCAACTTGGCATGTGTAGATTGGGGTTCTTGTATGTTGTTACTGACTTTGCTGTCATCCCTGTATTGTCTTTAGCTACAGCAAGCTTCAGCTACCACCTCTGACTACATTACTCTTCCGGAGGGTTATGCACAGCAAACACAGGTCAGTTAGTAGACTATTGTGTGACACTGACTTTATCCATCTTTCAAAGATATTAAACAGTATGTATGTAGATGTTTAAATACATTTTTTAAATTACTTTAAATCTTTTTAAATATACAGTGAGTATTACCGATGTAGGTGCTATTATTTGAATACATTTTACCTCTATTGTTTTATATTTATTGTGATTTTTATTGTTTTAAATGTGTTGTAATCTACATACGATCATTTCCTGCTTGAATAAAAGTTATGATAATAATGATAACAGTAATGATGACTGATGTAACAGCTGTTCCCTCTGATGCAGGGACCGAATTATCAGTCATGGCAGCAGCAGCCTGAAGGATTGGCTCCTGTTGTTGGAGATGGATTGCTCGGAGGTAATTTAAGCTGTCACTCACTCAGAGAATAGAGTACTAAAACATCATTTTAGATTTTAGATTGCTAATTTTATCATCACCAACTGTCCTTAGCTGCTCCAGAAATGAAGACACTGCTCCCTGTAGCCACAGGTGTCGTCATATCCCAGACACCTCAACTTTACCAGCCTGTCGTTATCAGCCAGCCTGCCATACAGGTAGATGGTGTGTTTATATGGCATACTTGTACTGCAAACGCAACGACTTGTGTTGTATGGTGAATGCAAAATCTCCTCACTTTCAGTCACAACAGTTAGTGAGGCCTGTCGATGCAGCACATCAGACTGCTGTGAGTGTCTGCGCTGCATCACTGGTAACACCAGCAGCTACCACTGTTGCAACTACTACCTCTGCTGCCTCAACTACTAACACAACAGGTGAGATCAGTTAGTTACAGAATGAGTAGATCGACCGTAGATCAAATTTATGTGTTTTTTAAAAAAAAACCATTTGTTTCATATGCGCCTCTCTTTGTAGCTGTTGTTGCCCCTGACACCTCCACATACCAGTATGATGAGGCTTCAGGTTACTATTACGATCCACAGACCGGCCTGTACTACGATCCCAGCAGCCAAGTAAGAATTCTCTCATCTCAATATATGTACAGAATATCCTGCCAAACATTATGAAATTGTATGTAATAGTTTTCTAAACCTGTTCATACACTTTATAAAGTTTCACTTGTGCGTGTCATCCACAGTACTACTATAACTCTGAGTCTCAGCAGTACCTCTACTGGGACAGTGAAAAGCAGATGTACGTCCCTGCACTGGCTGAATCAGACACAGGCACAGAGCAACTGGCAAAAGAGCCGCGGGAAAAAAAAGAGAAGCCCAAAAGCAAGTCTGCACAGCAGGTTAATGCTACTTTTTTGTTCTTGTTTGTTTTTGCTAAAGGTTTTATGCCTCTGCACCAGTTGTAGGCTGAGGCGTTATGTTATTTGGGATTATCTATCCGTCCGTATGTCCCATTCTTGTGAAAGAAATATCTCGGGGACTCCTGGAGGGAATTTCCTTAAATTTCCTGATTATATTTCTTATGGTAATTTTGAAAAAAATTCACACAAATGTCTCATATTGATGAAGGCTCTCAGTCATCCAGGTCAAGTGCTGTATCGTAGGCAACTGGACTGAAACTGAAACATGTCCAGTTGCCTACGATACAGCACTTAGAAAATGTCTCAAAGAATGAAGTGATGACATTTTATATCCAAAACCTCAACGGCCAACTTCACTGTAGTTTTGAAATTTAGTAATTCAACGTTATAACTCAGGAACAGAAGAGATTGTTAACATATTTCACATTTGGTTTGACACTGAATTGGTGACACAAATCTTTGGTGCCCCACCTCGAAACTGTGCTGATTGTAGAGCTCTCCTGCTGCTGGGTTTAAGATGTGAGTGTAGCATCCAGTTTAAGACTTTTTAGCTTCTTCTTGTTCTGTCAGAATCAGCTTTGCTGGCCAAGCATGTGAACACATACAACGAATTTGACTTTGTTTTTCTTGCAATGAACTTAGACACTAATAGACATCAGCAGTAGTCAGTGTTTTTCCTTATGTTAAGCTCCAGTTGATGTTCTTTGTACCGTGTGACGAAGCTCTCCGTCAGTCCTCTGTACTCGCCTGTAAAAATAGCCTCTAAGAGGAGACGGCATGTTTCTGACAGGAAATGATTCACTGGAATTACACATAATAATAATAATAACAATAATAATAATAATACAGTGATAACCTCCATTTCACCAAGAACTGCAACTGCAACTGGGGCACAGGGGCATACAACCGCAGGCAGTAATTCAAGTTTCTGGATAGTTCATATCTTGTCATTTAAATGATATCTGTTCTTAACACAATTGTAGATCGCAAAGGACATGGAACGTTGGGCAAAAAGCTTCAATAAGCAAAAAGAGAGTTTTAAGAGCAGTTCCCAAGGCTCAGGACCGTCCAAGGAGGAGGACAGGAGAGAGTCTGCAGCTGCTGACGCAGGTTTTGCTCTCTTTGAGAAAAAGGTGAGACTAATGACAGACTAACCTTTCTGTTGTGGACAATTATAACAACATAGTTTGCATGTAAAAATGTGTTGATGAGATTTGTTGCTTCCTTTTAGCATACAGGAGGCTTTGACATACCGTCATTCATGACTGAACAATTCAAGATCCTAGAGCATCAGGAGACTTCAGCTAAGGTTTGTTTAGGCCTTTGGCTTTATTTCCCCACTCCGCAGTTATCAATAAAAAATAAAGCCCATAACACTTTTATCCATTTTTATATCATAGACTGGTCTGGTTGCTGCTTTCAACGAAGATGGTGATGCAGAAGAGGGCGGCTCAGATCGAGCTGCCTATGAAGATGGAAAAATAACAGACTGGAGGAAGATGGTTTGCCTGCTGTGTCGACGGCAGTTCCCCACCAAGGAGGCTCTGCTGCGTCACCAGCAGCTATCTGACCTCCACAAGGTGAGAATGGTGACACAGCAGGCGTTTAATCTGCGAGTAGCCATGAATATTGCGGGCTCTGCCATCTGTTCAGCTTCTATGCAAAAGGAAACTACTGTCTTTAAGATATAGTATATGTGAATATGATATTTACTTTGCAAATGAATTTGTAATTAAAGCTGCTTTTTGATTTGTTTTAGCAAAACTTGGAAATTCAGAGAAGATCGAAACTCACAGAAGCTGAGCTGGAGGAGCTGGAGAGAAAAGAAACTGAGGTATTTTGGCACAAGATTTTTCCCATCAGTTATATTGTCAATGGAGGATACATTGAATTAAGTTTCATGGTCATTTTAACAGCTGAAATACAGAGACAGAGCTGCAGAGAGAAGGGAGAAGTACGGTGTCCCTGAACCTCCCGCGCCAAAGAAGCGATTCTATCCACCGCCAACCCCGACTGTGTAAGTGGAACTTTTTAATCGCCCTGCAAATCATCTGCAGACTCTCATCATCCTGATTAACACCTTTAATTTAAAACATTTTAATATCTCCTGTCATTCATCTTCAACAGAAACTATGAACAGCCCACCAAAGACGGCCTAACGAGCGATAATATCGGGAGCAAAATGTTGCAAGCAATGGGCTGGCAGGAAGGCAAAGGTCTGGGGCGCCACCAGCAGGGCATCACCGCTCCCATCACGGTGAGGAGGCCAACAACATTTCTTTTTGACATTTTTCTTGAAATTAAAACTCTCATCTGCCCACCAGCTCCTGACAGATGGAATATGCATGCCAATGTGTTTTTTTTCCCACTCACAAAGCAATTAACACTCTTACCTGAGGGGAGACCTGTGTCCAATCTGCCTCCTCTAATGACCGTCTCTGCCTCTCCCCACAGGCTTCATTAAGGACCAAGGGCACAGGCTTGGGTATTAAAGGAAGCGCGTATGAACTCTCAGCATCTGACACCTACAAGGATGCTGTTCGTAAGGCCATGTTCTCACGCTTCACGGAGATAGAGTGAACTGGAGAGAGACAAGTAATCAGAACTATTGAATTTGTGGCCAAATGATCTTACTGTGAAAAGGACCCCCCCTCCCCTGCACAGATTGTACTGTACTGTGATTTTTTTTCTTTTTTTTATGTATATAAAATGCAGTTTTGTTTTTATAGCCACATATTTTGTCATCCAAAGTGTTTTCAGTTGAATGAACATGTAAATACTGTACAGTGTTTGTACATCAAATTATGTGGACCTGCTGAGGTTTTGTCTTTGTGAAAATCCAAAGAATAAATGTGACAATTAAATCCGACCTTTGTGCTTCACCATTGTCTGCAACATGTTCTCTCCCTTTACCGGAAACATCTTGTTATGACAAGAATAGCTAACTTCTTCTCAATAAGCCTACTGGGCTGTATACCATATGGAAGTGAGATTGACGTTAATGAACTCTAAGATCAATATCTAAAGGTTGAGGTGGTCTGAGAGCTGGAGAGCAAACTGTCATTCTTCCAAGTTACCTGGCAGCGTGTGTGGTGATTCTTGTCAAGATTGTATCATTAAACGGCCGCGTAGAGCTGCACGTTGATTTCATGGCTCCAGTCTGCAGGTTTAGAAAATGGTCTCTTTGAGTTATGAGGAAGAAGAAGGCATACTTTATTAACCCTCTTTGTGAAATTCACTTATTTCTTTACACACTGGTGCATCATGCACGAACATGCGCAAACAAGACCTATACACATGCGTTAGTGTATGGAGAGATGTCAGAGCAAGAGGGCTGCGCTATAATCAGGCTCCCCGAGCAGTTAACGGTTCAGTGCCTTGCTCAAGGGCACCTTGGCAGAGCCCAGCAGGTGAACTGGCACCTCTCCAGCTACCAGTACCTGTCCGTACTGATTCGTCAGGGCAGGATTTGAAGCAGCCACTCTGCCAAGTCTCTATGGACTAAGCTACTGCGACCAAATATCTATCTATCTATCTATCTATACATCTTATCTTCTCTGTCTTAGAGTCTTAGAGGCTGAACAAGCTGATCTTGTGTATAGAAATGCTCATATCATTTTATCTGCACATGTGCAGGTTAATTATACAAAATCTGTAATGATAAATCAGTTTTTATAAAATGTTTTGATGTCGATTCAAGGTGCATGATTTATTTTAGTTTTAGAGGATTAGAATGGGGTTTATATTCGTCTCTGTTGTGTTACAGGCTTGTATCTCTCCTACCTGATACAAACAACAGATCTGGCTTTTCATTAAGATTGAGTCCAGTCATTAAGGTGGGATGTTAGATAGACTGAGACAATCTTGAGCATCAACATATGTGTAGAAAACACTCCCCTGTTTATGCCGCATCTCCATCTCTTAGCCATCATATGTTGTCGTCTATTATTTCTGCCAGGCCCCCTTGGCTGCCTTCATATCCTCTTTCCTGAGGCTTAATGGCTGGCATGTTTCACCAGCTCTCACTTCAGAGGGAATGACAGTGTTTTTGAAGATGCTCCACAGAATCTTTGCTATGTTTCTTCAGGTCATTCCATCTCACTGCTATTTCCTGCAAGAACCGAGGGAAAGCTTGAGGACAGACTGCTGTTTGAAGGCACAAAGATACAGTACAGTCGCTCCTGACGTCTAAACGGCTGCGTGCTCCTAATTCTGTCACTCTGTAAGGAAAAACTAACAGTGTGGTCGCTCATTCCTTAATTCCTTGGATGAATTTCTCAACTTTGATGTTGAAAGAGGTGAATTTAAAGTAATGTGGGGTGCCA
Organism: Pagrus pagrus; assembly: GCF_965226575.1. Classification (NCBI taxonomy): domain Eukaryota; kingdom Metazoa; phylum Chordata; class Actinopteri; order Spariformes; family Sparidae; genus Pagrus; species Pagrus pagrus. The sequence goes on from NC_140187.1 coordinate 18,615,264, forward strand.
TTCTCATTCATTTTAACGATCCAGACCTCAGTTCTGACGTACAATTCAAGTTTCAGGTTTCAGGTTTCAGGTGAAGGATTTGAGAGACTTTATTTTAAAGCTTTATTTATGGTCTGATTGTGTTTGTTGTGTAGATGTCCCCTTGTATAAAGCAAAAATTCACTCTGATCCTCATCACTAGGGGGCAGTGTCACTTTTAGAGGGTATACAATCAACCAGTTACTATTTAGCATGATAAAAAAAAAATACATTACCATTAATCCATTAAAATTGTGCTCTCACATATGAAAATTTAGTTCATACATATTTGTTTCCAAAATCCTCACTTTTTTTGCATATAAATAATTAAAGCAAATGTATTTATTCTGATGATATGAGCACGTTTCATGTGTTATTCCTTTACGGATCAAACGTTTTCTCCATCTTGCTTGCTGTAGTTTTTTTTCTCTGTGCAGCAGCACTGCCTGTCCCACAGTGACACCGTGATGTCCTCACTGCTCTGTGGCACAGGGTGGGGAGGACAGGCAGGGATTAACATCACTGGCGTTGTGTCATAATACAAGTCATAATGCTACAGCAAAAGGTTAATTTGAATCATTTGTTTTTCCTCAAGATATCCTCCCCTCACATTGCTACAGTCAGGATTTCATACATCATACCAGGTGGCATCGAGAGGAAGGATGCCATCTTCTCCCCAGGTCTGCTGTTGAGTGACGGCCAACAACGGTGCAGATTAACTAACCCTGTAGTAGCAGAATGACAGCTTTGATCCCCTTGTTGATTAATGCTGCACCACAAAAATGAACTGTGCTCACTGTCTCACAGGGACACTTGTGAATGCCTACTCAGTTTTCACATGGCACTGGCTCAGCTTACCAGAATCTGTGTCAGTTGACTAAGCCGTTTTGCATAACACAGTCAGTGGCCACACTTGCTGAATAAAACTGGGAGCGGATGAGGTTGGCATAACGTACAGCATGTTCCAAATGTATAGGGAATGTGTTATGAATATGATTTCAGCAAAAACACCCTGTTCTCACTGCTTATGGCACAGAAACAGCCAAGTCTGTCTGAATTCAGGGAAGATGAACAGCTCTTGGGTCATACAACTTTTGCCTCACCGAGTATTATTATAATGTGACATTTACATTTCTAACATACTGCAGAGTCACACGACCAGTTTCGGTCAATGAAACTCAAACTTGCCGTCTACATTTTCATAAAAAATGTGTTTTTGCACATCAATTGAAAATTTGCATCAACATTTTAATGAAGATATAATCATTGCTGAGCTGCAGCCCTCTGATCAAACATCACAACGTAAGACTTTTAGTTAATTGTCTGGTTAAACGAACAAGTCATGTGTTGAACTTTTCAATTTTTAAAGTATCAGTGTTGCACGCCAGAGACAGAGCCTCTGATTTTAGGACCTCCACAATATTATTTATATCACCCTCAGATAGATGAACTGCCTCCAGCTTCTCTTTGAGCTTATGAAATAGATGAAACCGGCTGGCATCATGCACATCCTGTAAATCCTCAATAAAGGTCTGGATTACGGAGGATGGGAGGTAAAACAAAGCCAAACTGTTTAAGAGGAGGGTGTTGGGTCCTGTGGGCCCTGTGTTGTTGGTAGATGCTACTATGAGGAAAATTGGACGGCGCTCCTGTTGTTGTGGCCACAGCGGTGCCAACAATAATACCACTTGGAGACGCTCGGAGGGGAAAAGTTCACTGTTGCCACTATAATTTATTATCCCAAACTGAAGATCATTACTAATAATGTACAGTCTTATTGCTGAGAACCATGGCTTTAAAGCGACATTATGTAATTTTTTTTAACCTTAAAATAACAGCTTCACAATCATGTTGATGGTACGGTGTCTTGTAATAGCATGAATAAGGGTCTCTGTCTCAGCTATCACTTGTCTCTGCACTATGTAACTTCAGTGAGAGGATCACAGCGTTACATACATGTACATCATACATAACATTGTTATGATGTAATGAGTTTTGTTTGTAATAAGCACCTACATTACGTCTGATGAACTGTTACAGACCTACATTAACATGGCCCACAGCTTTAAAAGCCCCTGCTGCAGGGAGAGGCATGTGATGTGGAAATAAATCGGATGATACATCGTTACAACGTGACAAGTATTGACACGAGAGATGGAAGATAAAAACAAGAACTTTGCTACATCATGAGGCAAGCTGCTGAAAACTGGAAGGAAATCATTGCATGTGACAAAACAACTATAAGAGCCCCAAGGTCTGGTGTTGTCCTTGACACAGCATTGTGTCAGATGGCTGTCTCTTGTTTTGTTGTTGCAGTAGCTGACTTTGCTCAGCCTAAAAAAAGGAGACGTCACAACATATTTGTCATGTTGGTATGACTGAGCTTTTTGAGAGAGTAATTCATATTCCATGTGAAACTCTGTGTTTGTACACAGGCAGGTGCTGTGGCTGAAGTCAGTGCCGTCACTCTAAAAAGCAAAGCTGTCAGGTGGATTGTGGTGAAGCCTCACTGATCCGGAGGACACACTGTACAGCGTTGTGTTTTCCTACATCTGACATGTTTGTGTTCGGTTCCTTGGGGATCAAAAAGGAAATACATCTATACTTGGAACAAATGCATGACAAACAGAAGAACCCACACCGGTCATACGCTTGTCTCATGCAGGCGAGCCATTTAAAACTCTGGCCAGCTGTCCAAACACAAGAAAAGTGAATTCAATAACTGAGGAACTTCGGATCCACACATTCATTTAGAGAGAGTTTAGATGTATTATTGAATCTTAGCATTCATAAAATGAGGTATTTCTGCTTTATTATTTACCTATTATTCTAAAACATGTTTGGGATGTTTCTCCCACGGGGCCCATAAGTCAGCTTCCTGACAAGATCTGTTTGGAGAGTTTAAGTCTGATTCTGAACGTTATTAACCAACATAGAGTGAAGCCTATAATTATGTTTGTTTGAGTACTTTTACATTGATTGAAGTATTTGGTGAAGTTATGCGCACGAAATGTCATCAACTCTCTCACGGGACAAACTCTCACAAGACAAATTGTTTTTACTTCTTACATATTCTCTCAGTGTAAGTGTTGTTTTGATGATCGGCCACAGGAAGTTGTTACACGAGCCTTTCCCGACCCCTGCAGGTGCCCCAGGTGTAGGTTGAATGCAGTTGTCCCCAAGCAGCTGGCAAAGGGATGAAATTTGATGAGCGTAAGGAGAAGCTGACGAAAAGTCCCCTTAAAACTGGCATCAGTGAAGGGCGACCGATTTGGATCATATTCTGTCTTGGTTGAAAAACACAAGTGGGGATAACAACAAGTAACAATCAACAAGATGGTTATAATCTAACTGCACAAAAAACTACACAAACTGTAAACCTGGTAAACGGTATTAAAGAGTTTTAAGTGCATCTGTGTTTTTTGCCAACATCCTCTGTTTTGAAGGTATAGTATTTAGTGTTTATCATCTTTTCAATTTTGTGTATTAGGATGCTTTAAATTCCTGATTAGCAAAACACAAAGTACAACTGAGGCTGAATAAAATTTAAGTAGTTCTGAAACAGATCCTGTGTTGAACATGTGGAAATTCACACCAAGTTTCATGGCAATCTATTGAATAGTTGTTGAGAAATTTCCCTCAAAACCACAAATGTCATCCTTGTGGTGGCATTAGAGGAAGACTGGGTAGAAAATAATCAGCAGGTGTCATCTTCTGGGGACCATGAATGTACAGAATTTGGTGCCAATCCATTCAGTAGTTGTTGAGATATTTCGTCCAATGAGCACTGGCACTGTCATGGTTAAAATAACATATATTGTGTGATGTGTCACACAAATGTTTTCCAAACCATGATTATTTGAATTTAGCATCATTTGGAGCAAGTCTCACATTAAATGTATATTTCTGTATGTATCCTAAACAACCAAACAACAGCTTCAATGTTTCATTGTGAATTTCTGAAATTATAAAGTGTAAGGGACAAATTATTTACTTGTCAAACCAACTAAACTACTGAGTTTTTTTTAGTGTTTTTTTAAAGATTTGTTATCCATGATGTGTGTTTTCTTTGCTGCCTACACTCTCTGCCTATACACCCTGACATTGTTCCCTCTCCGGGCCTCGGTGTTGCAGCTCCCTCCTGGAATGGCCAGGCTGCTCCTTCAGGGAATTCCTCCCGCAGAGAGGAATAATGCTCAGGACTCCTCTCTGTCCTGCAGAGCTTTGTGTGTGTGTGTGTGTGTGTGTGTGTGTGTGTGTGTGTGTGTGTGTGTCTACTACAGTTCAGGCTCTTTGATCACAAAAGAGGAGGGTGGGCAGGTGGCCCGAGTGTGTGTTTATGTGTGTAGGAGGGGGACACTTTGTGAACCTCTTCTGTAAAAACTTTCTCAGATGATTGAAGTCTGGAGAGAATAACAAACAGCGTCCCCCAGAATGACAGATGTGTCCTCTTGATAAATGCCTCAGAAACTCCCTGATTACTCCGGCTTACTGCGCATTATGTAACATTCACAGTTGCCGGCAATATGCTGTTTTGTATTCAACCAATGTTGAAGTGGAAGTTGAAATTAAATTATATGAAACTGGGTGGCGTTTTCCAAAGCGGTGAGTTCATTTAACTAAGACAGCTTGCATATGAAAGCATCCATCGCCACAGCACACTCCATCCACTGATAGAGACAGTGTGATATGGTTGAAAGCGCCTTAAAAGAATTAGACAAGTACATCGTCAAACTACTTTCTCCAAAAAAACCAAACACTTTCATGCAAACATCTACTGAGCTCACATATCAACAGATCCATCTCCAACACATCTGAGCAAACTCCGGCCGTTAATGAAGACCATGAACAGTTTGAAGCTCTGGAAAAAGTTCGTAAGTGGAGCTTCAGCTGTGTTGCCCTTCTGTCCGCCACTGATTTGTACATTAGGGTTTTACTCTTAGATAACTACCTCATGTATGTAATTATATAGTTCACCTTCTTCTTCTTCTTCTTCTTCTTCTTTTTTTTTAAATATTGCTCTTTTTATATTGTTTCATTATGATGTTGTTTTGCACAGTATTATAATGAATGAAGTATCTTAAATCCTGAGACAGATTGGTATCGGCACATCTGTTGTCTGATGTGCACCAATATGACAAAAATACAGAACATAATGCAGAAAAAGATGCATGGGGTATTTTATGATTATTACATTCCCATTTAAATTGACTGTTTTAATGCATATATCTTCCAAAAGATATCCTTTTGGACCATAAAGTCCATTGTTAAACTGTAAAATACCCCGCTTCCATGATAGATCTTTGTCACAAAAGGAAAAGGTGTTTTTATTTTTTATATACTATAAAAACTATTGGCTGATATATCGATATCTGAAGGTTTTACACCTAAATATCAGCATCAAACCTAAAAATCGAGTACTCTACTAAAACATATGTACAAAATCTGACTAAATGTTGACATATGGATCATACTCTTCTCTTCCTTATTTACCAGGTTTGTTTGAGCAAACAACCTGATGGACGGAGCAGGCATGTAATGTTCTTTAACACCTACAAACTGACTCATGTCTGTATCCCCAAGGGCATCACGTCAAGTGACGTCAGTGTTGGCTGATGTTCACACTGTATGAACATGAGTCACCACCACTCTATTCACAAGGCATTATTATTAAACCTCCATCGCACTGCCTATAGTCCTACGTAAAGCTCCATCTCACTGCCTATAGTCCTACATAAACCTCCATCTCAGTGAAACCAGCTCTCAGGTAATTGCATAACCGCATCATTTCCACAGCATGGCTATTTCTTGCTCACCCATGAGTGGACTGTGGATGATCACACAGTGACTGGCATCTCATGCCCAAATGATGAATGCATTGGGAGATTGACCTTAATTGAGTTTGATTGCAGCATCTTCCAGCAGGGCTCAGCAAAATAAACTGAATGGGTTTAGTGGTCTGTGATGAGATCTCTTCTTCCTGTTTCTCCCAATTATGTGCACGGCTGGGGCTGTGGAGATGTGGAGGATGGACAGGAGGCCATGACTGACCCTCAGTCGAAAATACAAGATTGTTTTAAATTTGTTCTCATGAAGGCAATCAAGGGACAGGCAGATGTTTTTTGTTCGCTTGCAGGATAATAAGTCTTAGGGAAAAGAGGGATGTTCATACAGTTTGAAAATAAAAGTTAGGTTTTTTTTTCCCACGCTTGCCTTTGAAAAGTCTGAATCCACTTATGTATTTACCGCAGTTACCACAGTTGGAAGCTGTTATGTTGTGAGGCAGATTCGCCTGACCTCCCAGAAGTCACAGGCACCCATTGTTTTCAGAAATCCATTCAAAGCTGTGCAGAAGCCTGTGCTGCTTTGCTGATGTAATACATTAGGTTCAACGGTGTGGGCCATACAGTAAAGATGACGCTACACTTCTTCTATGAATCTTCTAAGTGACACACTACTGTCTTTTGAGCTCATTATTGTGAAAACAGTGACATCTAAAACTGTGTGATATGCTTCTGGCAGCATTTCTATTGGCCAGCAATCAAAGGGTAACTATGTGTGACTATCTGTGGAAGTATTTTGTGCCAAGTGTCACCTATTTCAGCACAGAGTGTACAGTACAAATTCAGCACAAATCCAGGAAAACGGTTAGCATTTTTGCCGTCTTTGCTGGAAAACTTTAGTTACAAACTATTCTAATTTTAACTTGACTTCCTAGTAGATTGATCACTTTACAGAAAACGTGTCCCCTCCGGTCAGCACTGCTGTAAATGCACCAACAGATCAAGCCATCTTTCAAGGGAGACATGAGTACAGATTTTTAAAAATGAGTGAGGTTAAAAATAAACAAATCACCTGCTGAGTTAATTGACTTAACCACGTGGCTCAATCTGTGAGGCACTCTTGCTTATGTCATCTGTGAGCTAAAACACATTAATTGCTGCCAGACTTCATTAGTCTGTGCTCAGTGGTCATCCAGCTTGAACTGCAGACCTTTGCTACACCCAGTTTCTATGGTTACACCTTGCTGTGCACTGCTCTCGGCAGTCAGAAAGTCCTCTGGAGAACCACACATGCATCACCTTTTCAGCTGACAGATAGGTGAGGCAAGGTGAGGCTACACGTACACCATTAAACGAAGAGAGAACAGGGGGAGTTCACACAGCTGAGGGAAAACGCTGTGCCTCCAGAACCAGTTGCCAGATGTCCTTCGCCTGCTCACCCTCTCCTCCTCATTAGTTGACAGCTCTTAAATTAGCACAACCAAATAGGAATACGAACAACCAGAGGACAGTGCTCTGCGGCTGAACCGCGTGCTTACATGCGCTTGAGATGCTGTCTTTGAACTATAGCATACATCTGTTGAGCTCCCCGGCTGCTGACCTCTGGGGATGCACCGGCCACTTTCTCAGCATCTCTGGCCCTTTCCTCTATGGGTAGCCCGCCCCCCACTGTGTCACCCCTCAGACCAGATGCTGAGCTTATACGTCCCAGAGGTTGAATGTCCCCTGCTTTCCACAAGGTCAGGTTTACAGCGACATCTTCAAAGGACATTGTGGTTGACAGAATGTGGTGTTAGTGGGAGAAAATGCAGAAAAATGCCTCAGCTAAGCAAATGAGTCAGTTCTGTGCAAAACGTGTGTTTGTTGGCTCATGTGCTCCAACATGAATGCAGACACAGGCTCGCATGATGGGGGGAACCTGGTCTAATGTGACTGCCAGGTGAACATGAGCTGGAGAGAGAGAGAGAATAAGAGACGATCCCCGGAGCGGCGTGACATCAAAACGAGCTGATGACCTAGAAATGGAGCGTGCGTATCCCGCGTGCGTAAGCAGCAACAGTGGGCTTTGTGGCACATGGCTCAGGCAGCTGTGTACGTTGGTGATGGTTGCGTGTCATACATGCATTTCAAATTGCATCGATTCTCCTTCAAGACCCCGCTTGACTTTTATTTTTAGAGTAGATGAAATAAATGCGTGAAGTGTGTGTACGAGTGTGTGTGTGTGTGTGTGTGTGTGGTCCTCGCGGTCATTCCACGTCTCCATTGTCTCATGATGCGCGCACAAGCACGACGATAAATCCACCATCGTGAGACGCAGCCCCGCCGCCGACACCTCCAGCAGGATAAAGGCGGGTAATGATATCAATCCTTTACAATTGATTGATAAAAAAAAAAGAGAAAAGAAAAGGCGCGTGCCAAATAGAGGGGGTTGGGGGAGGATGGTGGAGGGAGGGGGGGGGGGCTCTCGTGTCCCCGCGCGCACGCACAACAAAACATTTGATTGGCGTCGCTGTGCGTGCGGTCGCGCGGTAGGCGGAACCTGGACACTCTTCACATCCCACTTTTAAGGAGATTATTACGAGGACAGTGTGGTGGGAAACACATGACATTACTGCTGTCTGTCTGGACTGAAGGCGGACGGACGGACGCAGAGGGACCAGAGGCAGGACGACACGGTACCGCACGGCACGGCACGGCACGGGTCGAGGCAGAGCCGAGCACCGAGCAGCTAGCGGAGGCAGCAGCGGCAGATCCGTGTGGAGATATTTGGAGTTGGAGGAGGACGCTGGTACTTCTCTGGTAAGGCGCTGACACTACGCTTTAACCTTGTTGTGTTAGTGTATTTAATACTCGTGCGTATTTGTATGTGTGTGCATCACTAGCCTGCACTGAGGCGACAGCACGGGAGTTAAATGTGAAGTCAAAGTCAAGACATGCCGGAGAGAGAGGTGACATGACAACCGCGCTGCACTTGCTCCTCATGTTCAGATCCAGTGCCCTCCTTTGGACGACACAGAGCTCCTTTGTGAGTGCTTGTCTTCCTCGGGGCTTATCAGAGAGAATCTAGATAAATGTTTACTCTGTATCCCAGAGGATGATGACAGAGAAACCTCTGATTAAAAGCAGTTACCCCAGCCTCTCTCTACCATGATGATCAAGTGGCTTAGAGGGATCAAACTTGGGCATTGGAGTGACCTTTTGGAAGCTCCTCCATGACCCTGTGAAGCACTGCTTCTGAGTGTGGTTTTCATTCCTGCTTTTGCTGGCCCTCACGTCTTGGAGAAACAGCGTGTCAGTGATGCATGTTTTAGTCATCCTTGGCTCCTGCAAATGCATCTCACAGTTTAATTTTTTTGGGATCGTCTGACCATTTTTTAAGTCGTGCTGGCGGAGCATCCACAGCTGGCTGACACCATGAAGAGTCACAGTTTGGCCACAGGTGCCATCTGGTCTTCGTGTTTCCTGATCTCGCCTCTCTGAGCAGGGACATACCCAGGATTTTGGTGGGATGCCAAGTCTGACTTTCAAATCATAATATACATCAGTGGGTTTCAAACTGGGTCATCGAGTGGGTTGTAGTTGTAACTACCCAAATTTTTTGGAAGTTGGATGAAGAAGGGACGAAATAGGGTTGGCTGTTTTTGATTGATGGTGATTTATATTAATCTGAGACTGATCAGTGATTGACTGTTAAGTAGAGGTAGACAGATTATCAACCCTGGATGATTATCGGGCCTGCGATTCAGCATTTTCCAATTATCAGTATCAGTGACTTTTCTGTTAGATTGTCGATAAAAAAAAACTATTATAAAAATGTGCTACAGTACTTTGGCTCTGATGCAACATCCCCTCACACAATGTCCTGCCCACAGTAATATCTGATTGGTAACACGTCATAATTAATAACCTATAAACACTGAATAATCAGAATCTGCAAAGTAACCAGTAACTAAATGTATCAAATACATTTATCAAATAAATGTAGCGGAGAGGAAGTCGAAAGTAGCAGAAAATGGAAATATTCAAGTAAAGTAAAGGAATTAGCATTAGAGCCCAGCCTGTATATTGCACTAGCTGATATTAACAGCCGATATAGGCCTATCCCAGATATATCGGTGTTCGCGTAAATGTTGTCAGATATGTGGCGATATAAAATCTTTTTTAAGAGATTATAATGCAGAAAAAGATGCTTATGGTAACTCATAATTATGGAATTGTTTCAGTGCACGATGTCATTTTGGACAATAAAGTTTATTGCTAAACTGTCCAAGGCTCCAGACTAACATTTAACACTGGCTGCACTGGTGCGCCTAACTTTTTCTTTTAGGAGCAACAACACATTATGGAGGTACACCCAGTAATACATTTTAATTTCATTTCTTGATGATTGTGAACAGGAATAAGGGTACAAATACATGTTTGTCTTCTTTCAAGTTACAGCAAACCAAGAAATGGCGATAACCTCAATTGTTAAAAGAATAAACTACTAAGTCTTCGGTGCAGCGGTGCGACCAATAAACATTTTTTTAGTTGCACTGTTTCCATGCATGTGCGACCAAAATGGTTTCAGCCTGGAGCCATGCTGTAAAACATTCTGCCGTCATTACACGTCTTTGTGACAAGTGCAAAAGAAAAAAAAATATACACTGAATTTTTCGCTCCCTCATATCTGTACCAGCATCGCCCCCAAAAATGTGATATTGGTCAGACTCTAGCATGCACGCATAACAGGAGTTTTAGCAGATTCCAGCATCCTGACTGGATAAAACTCTTAAGAGCAGCATGACTTCTGGAGTCACCTTCAGCTACAGAGTTGCCAGTCATTCTCTCCTCCACGATGAGTCATCTCACAGGCCTGTGGGCAGCAGGTGAGATTGTGACTGCTGGACTGGACTAGCCAGAGCTGGCGTGAGGAGAGCTCTTGTGTGGCCCGCCTGGCCTCTGCTGTTATAATTGACTGACTCCTCGCTCTGGCGTGTCATGGGCCCATGTGCTGCTGCCCCATCCCAGAATGAAATCACAGTGTGAACACTAACAGACTGATCCGGCCTCAGCCTGCATCGGGCGTGCTGAGCTTTTGATCTGCTGTGTGATTAAAGCCTTGTGTGTTTCAGATTGTATTTGTGTACATGTAGCGTAGATTGAAAAGATATTGTGATTTAAAAGTCATTGCCTCGCGGGTTGATTGCAAAATGTATCTATTGACATGAAAAGTCATAGAGAGTGAGGAGGGCATTGCTACAAAGTTCACGGCCCTCATTCACAGCTAGAGATGGTTCTCGTCGATTACAGTCATGTCTCTTTCCAGTCTGCAGCCTTCACATCTAGCCAGCAGCAAAGAAGCTATGACAGCAGTATTTAGTGTACTTAGTAGTTTTTCTTCCTTTTCAGTCAAGATGGATGAAAAATGTTTGTGGCTTTTTCTCCAGTTTCTTCTTTTCTTCATCACTGGATGAGACACAGACTCAGGTGCTTACTAAGTTAATATTAAATCTGATCAAAGCTCCGTGTCCTTGTCAAATACTGTGGTTTCTCATCCTGCAGCAGTATTGGTTTGCCTCTGTAGGAATGAAAAGAAAACATGAAGGTATTGTTCACTCTTAGGAGGGTAGTGGAGTGCAATGTAGTTCGCTGTGAGAAGAAAGGAACACCCTGCTGCGACTTTGTCGACGGTATTAAACTCTGAAAGGACATGAGCTCCTGTGTGGCTTTGAGGTTTTACAGAGATTTGATTTTGGTCTTTGAGAAGGAAAACAGAAGTATTGTCTTAACTCTTTCCTCTCTCTGGTTAACGAAAGGCGTTGTTGGGTTTGCAAGGTCAAAATGATATTTTTTCAGTTTAATAGATGATTTAATTTGATGGGATAGAAGATGTAGGACGTGCCTGATGATGGTGTGTTTTGAGAGCACATACTTTTAACTTTGACATTATGTATCAAGCTAGTTGTTGCCAAGGGAAGTTGAAAAATTAAATCAAAATAGAGGACAAAGATTGCAGTTTGGATCGTGGATCGTGATTGCCAAGCCCGAGTTTCAATCTGATATTTTGTCGAGGTCAGGTATATCCATCCCTCTGAGGGCGAGGAAGCTCATTAGCCTGTGCTTAGACAAATCACAGTGTTTCTACATTTTCCAAGCGCAGGCTGGTTTATGAAAGACTTCTGGTATGTGAGGACATATTAATGGATATCATAGACGATCTGCTGCTTGGAAAAGGTCATACCACTTTAAATAAGTGGCAGCCCATTGGTTAGAGGAGCTCCAAGTAGGAGAAAATTATTAGACCCTCATCACTGTGCTGGCCACTAATCAGGAATAGATTAAGAAGAGTCTCGAATCCGTGTCTTATGGGAACAGCTGTCTAATGTAATTGAAACTTCATATTGGCTGAAAAAAACGTGCATGCACTGTTGAATTGTGACAATAAAAAGAATGTGAAAATGTTACGACAGTTGTGAGTGCATAAAACCAATGATCCAGGGCTCCTGGGTGTGACTGCACGGTCACACATGTGGGCAAAAATGTAGTTATTTATTCGTTTTTTAAACGGTTGAGGTTATCGCAATTTCTTGTTGCGTGTGCTGTGTTTCAGATGAAGAAAAACACGTTTTCGCACCGTCATTCTGTTTATAATAATTAACAAAAACATGTTAAAAAATGACATTAAAATGTTTTAGTAGGTGCACCTGAATTATGGGCTGGTGCACCTAAATGCGACCATTGTGAAAAGTTAGTCTGGAGCCCTGTGATCTGTTTGCCTTTACAAGTCCAGATGCAATGGTCGAACAATGGCATAGCTGTCAGCTCTGAACATTTTTCAAAAATTGAAAATTTGTGGATTTTGAAAATTGTGACAAAAGGACAGATTACCATTGGGCCACCTTGCACACCCCAAAGTCTAAATACAAACCTTTGACTCTCAGCTCGAGCTGTATTTTTGCTCATTATCCATCGTTGGCCTATTGTACCATTCTTAGTTCTATAAGGGATTTGATACTTAAGCCTCACATTGATCTGCTCACAGTGGCTGCCCGCTGTGCTTGTGAGGTCTCTGTCAGTGGATTGGGGATTTGGACTTCCGTGGTGCTGCGGCATGTGACAGTGTCAGCAGTGCAACATCCACCATGGTGGTCACACATTGCGCGAGTTGTACTCTCAGCTCTCTTTTTCTTTCGCTCTCCTCCCATGTGATGAGGAGGAAGCAGGAGGGAGACGGGTAGCAGATGCCAGAAGAGGATGGGACTTTGTTTGAGGGCACATGATTGAGAGAAAGACAGAGCTGCCACTGAACAGTGTGGTGTTAAAGGAGGACTGTCTCTGTGGTTAGCTAATTCTGACCTATTGTTCTAGCTAATGTACAGCAGGCATACGGTTTCCTTATAGAGACTGTGCCCTTGACTGAGTCACTGCTGTCCTTTATGTTCAGTCCCTTTACTTCATTGTGTGAAGGAGCCACAGCTGACTGGAGGAGACAAAATGTCAAATCCTGTCTCTTTTACATCAAGTAAGAGCTGCTCAGCAAACAGGTAGAGCAGCAAAGATCAAACATGATGATTCAAATCTGAAAATGTGCTACTTGTCTTGCTCTTACATTATAGTTAATGAAGTGTGACAAAACAAGACATTTGATGTCATCTTGTGCTATAGGATAATGTTACAGGTATTTTTCCACTTTTTTTCTGATTAACTGCGAAAAATGGAATAAATGATTTAATGAAAATAATTGTTAGTCGCAGCCCCATACTTATTAAACCTAGATCCAGTTGATACCTAGATCAACTGGTATTTGCTGTAATTTAACAGCCTGGTATAAACATAGTACAGAATAAGGGTTATGTGACATCTGAGTCAACTTGATTTTAGTGGATTTGCATCATTAACAGCCTGGAAGTGAGATGAAACATGGGCAGAGGGGGTTCTTGTCATCGTTTTCTCTAACTAAGTAAAAAATAGTTTTCTTTGTACTTTGATTTTTGTCTTCAGCACGTCCCAAACAATCATAGTTTCTTCACAACAGAGCTGCCACAAGAATGAGTCCTACAACCTGGACATCAGTTATCAGATTGATCAATTGAAAGTGAAGTGTTTATACTATAGCATAATAAGATGCTTAGTGCAGGTGACGTTGAAGTCATGCAACTGCAGCGTAGTTTGTTTGTTAGCTTTTTACTTCTGGCGATTTCATTTAGGCTTCAAAAATCATAAAAGTGGTGTTCGTCTGTGGAGATAATCTTGCTGAACAAAACGTGTGAGTATCATAAACTTGTGTTTGCCACTGAGCTTATTTTTCAATAACCCAAAATCCAATTAAAGTTTTTTTAATTCCTTCCAAGATAATTGTGTTAACCAGCGAAAGTCTAGTCCTGGTCTCCATTAGTATCATTGTGTGTAGCTGGCAAGATATTTAAAATATGGCTGCATTTATTGTGTTCATCCAGGAAAAAACAAGTGGTATGCAGATGAAATAGTTGTGTTGGCCAGCTGATTTTTAAAAAAATATTTGCACACATCATTTACCATCAATACATCATCACCTGCAGTGTATCAGCAGCACTGTGTGTTTGTCAGATATTTTTGGTTTACATTTATATAGCTATACTTAAATCATCTTGATGTGAAGAGTCTGCAAATCATGTCTGCTCTCACCATGACTTCATCTGGCAGTGAGTGTACCGGCATTCACTTTTTCCAGTGCTGTATTTGACAGCAGTCTGAGAACAGGCCAGATTTGATTTGGCATTACCATGCCAGCATTGTGTTACTGTCCAGGCCAGCACTTATCACCCTGATTTAGTTCATTCAGATGAAATGAATGTAACACATGTGGCATGTGAAAATGCATTTCCTCTTTGTTCAAGGATGTTACATCCATGCCAGTAACTCTCTGCTTTGGGCAGAAGAATTTAATCTGATCATGCAATTGGGCAAAGAAACTAATTCATCTGTATCTCAGCACTTTCTGTTTCTCTCATGATACTGCCAGTACCTCCGTGAATATAATAAATATGTTAAAGGTATATTGTTACATGCATTAACCTCTAACTTTAACCATACACCTTTTTCTGACTTTTCCTTCTACTTTCATGATTTCCTTCTGCAAATGACATGTACACAATATCACATTGTGGGATAATGTTCTTTTGTAATCTCTACTGATTTTTGTGTATGAATTGAGGTGATGCAATAATGTAAATAATGTAAAAAACATTTTCATAGGGATGCACGATATATATGTATCTGACCGATTAATTATCGGCTCGATATTTGGAAATTAATATTGTTGGCTATTTATCGGTATCTGTGAAATTCTAGGCAATAAATACAGCTGGTAATATCAAGCCAGACTGATACAGTACTGTAGGTGGCTTGTCGTGCTTGAAAGTCGATTTGTAAGACATCAGTAAACACAGAGAAAAAGAAGAATATGGAATATTAAGTCATCCATCTTTGCTCACTACTGTACATCTTAGCTCCTCTTACCCTCAGGTGTGCATAAACTACATGAACTTCTTTTTAAAATGCAAACATGTGAAATTATTGGTTATCGTGTAAGTATCAGCCATGAGAAGCAGGTAATTATCAATTATCAGTATCAGCTGAAAAAAAGGTAGATAAAAAACACAGTGTGGCATCATGTAATAAAACACTTACACTGTTGTACAAGTGGTCAGTGCACTGCATGTAAAATACGTCATAAACTGTGCTTGTGACAGTTAATTTGCTGTTTTGGCTTTTAGGCATCATAGCACAGTGTTTGTGTGTATGCACAGAGGTGATGAAGGCAGCTTGTGAGCCAGAAAAGCCACAAGGCTGAGAACTCATTCATAATAAGTGTATAATTTGAACTAAATAGGTAGTGTTTCATCGAAACTGCACAGAATCTCAAAAATCTGTCAAATATTTGAAACAGCTCATTAACTTCAGAGCAACATGACGTTCAGCATATTTTTTCTTAATTTTGATTGGCTGTCTCTTTTTGTGTGGACGCACATTCCTGCTTATAGGTTTTCTCAGAAGTCAGACCACAGCACTCAAGTTAAGTCAACGAGCGACTTAAATTTCCTTTCCTTCTAGTTGCTTCCAGAGGAAGTGTCTGTGTTATACTACATGCACATTGTCTGCAGTTGTGTTTGATAGAGAATTGTGCAAATCACAGGAGGAAGTCTGCTTGATTACTGATTTCACTGGATTTAATAACCTTCACGCAATTTGCAAGGACCCGGAAATATCTCCAGAGGATTGTGACAGGGACTACAATTAGATAAAGGCATGCACAAATAGAAAGTAAAAGACCGGTAATGATAAATGCATCATATTTCGCTATTTTATAAAACCAAACAGACAGGGGAACAGGAAGTTTTGGTTTTATGGCACCTGAACTAGGTAATGTACTAAAGCAATCTAATTCCTTTGGTTAGACATTTGCAGTGTGCTTTTGTTGTGTTTTACTCTGGTATTCGATCGTCTTTTATTTCCTCTTGTGTTACAGCCCCAGTCTCTTTCTGTGTAATTAGTGACTATAATGACCTGGTCTCATTTATTGAATGAGATGCTAATTACATTCTAAGCACAAATTTAAGCAAAGCTCAGCGCACTGCACTTTCATGTACATAAATCTGACCCTCAATATGGTATTGATTACTTTAGTCCTACATCTTACCGCTTCCCTTTTGTTTTGTCTCGTAGGACTTTACCTCTGTCCTCTAGACCATCTTTGTAGCTGCCTGCATTGTTTTAAAGCCCAGTTTTTTTTTACTTCTAATGTGTGGTTACGCTGTTGCCTTACTGTCCCCTCTTGTCTGTGGGGTGTCCAGTGTTAGAGTTGAGCCAAAGTGACAGATAGTTTCGTACGATTCTATAAATAAAACACATTGTCAGTGAGTCACCAGGCTGGGTTCGCCCACTCAGGCGCGTCACAGTAAAGGCGACGCTAAAGACAATACACATTGCATCATACCTCATTCTGTCCTCGTCCAGCCTCACTTTATTGTGCAGACAACCATCATCCTTGTGCTACATCACGCCAGTCAGGCCAGGAGACAAAACAGTAAACTTTTGGCTAATTTTAGTTTTACGGAGAAAATATACAAATTACATGACTACCCAGAATCAACATGTGGGATATGTGTTATTGAAGAGGAGGTATTGTGGAAAACAAGTATGGTCTTGGAGTGGATTTTGCCATCAGAGTAGAGTTTTTCTACCTGCCAAGAACTCAACAAGTCACACAAAGTATTTGGTTCTGGATAAGATTTTGTTGTGTAATGCGTCAGTCTGTGTCAAACTACAGTATGTTTGATAATTTCTAAATATAATATGGAAGGAAATTTCTCCCCTTCTCTCCCTGACTGTGCTAATCATCTGTGCCCTTGTGTGTTGAAAATAGATATACAGTGCCCAGCGGGAAGAGGGAAAGACTGGTGAGGGGATAAAATAGAGTAAAAATAGCTTTGGATATTGGGTCAGGCGCTGTTCTCGGTTGCACCAACTTTTGCTAATTGGACAGATGATAGTAGGCAGTAAGGGGAGAAAGAGAAGGATATGTATGACATGCAGCAAATGTTACCAGCTGGAATCAAACTAAGAACATTATAAGATTAAAAGACGTGTTTGACGCCCACTGTTTCCCCAACTTTCTGATATGATGAAATTGCACCATCTGAGTAAATTTTTTTAAACCGCTCCCCAGTGTGATGTCACGGTCAGCTAATCACATGGGTGCAATCGGGAAAGACAAGTTAACAAGTTAATGCAGAATCTTTGCTTGGTAAAGACTTTGCGTCGACCCTATCTATTATATAGATGTACAGTAAAGGGATAGAGCCCTATAAATAGCGGCAAAGCAGCGATCCCCCAAGGGCGACTTGACTGTGCTGGTGTTGATGGTGGAGGGGTGGAGTGGCATAAACAGCAATGACAGCAGAGAGAGACAAAATAGGCAAAGATGGCTGATAGATGACAGGGAGCCCTGTGCACAGAACTGAAGTAATTAAATAGTTGAGATGGGGAGCCTCAATGTGAAGCAGAAATAGGCTGGCAGTTGCCTTCCTCTTTGAACTTGTGCTAAAAGCTTCATTAGGCTTGAAGAAAATGTCACAAACAACAAGCCTGTTTAATTAGAGCAGGCTGTGGGGGAGGAAACCAAATGTAAGACCATGCAGCCTTTGGTGGTACAAATGTCACCAAGGTAATCCAGTTCTTATACCAAGCACACATCACGTATCATAATTGTTGTCTAATAGTGTATTTACATCAGTACAGGCATCATACAGATGTCTTTCAAAGTTATATTTTAGCCCTCTCTCTTTGTTTCTTCAGCACATTGTCGTGAAAACGACGGCAAGAAAATAAAAGTCAGTTTTATTTATATAGAGCCACTTTACAACAAAAGTTATTTCATGTCACGTTGTAATTAGATCAGGTCTAGACCATAGTCTGTAATTAACAAGGACCCAACATTCCCCCATTAGCAAGCACCTGGCGACACAATGCCTCGACTAAACTCTGGTCCTGTTTCTCTCTGCATCAAAATAAAACCTTACAGGCGGAGCACCAAACATTGTTTTAAGGTGGTACATTTTAGACACAATTTTAATCAATGTTACCTTTTAACACCTTATTTCTTACATTTTAATCACTTTGTAATGGCTTTAAGGATTTAATTAATCATCAACTTCTGACAGAAGCTCTAAGACAGTTACAAATAGTTTAGTAAATAACTGATCCTGTATGATAAGAGATCTTGCCTATAACTTTGCATAATTTGGATGTTCCTTAAAATCATCAGGCATGTAGAGCAGACATCATAATTATGTGTTGTGATGTTAAATCAGATTACTGTTTCTTTGACAGTGTGCCATGCAATTCTCCATTCCTATACCGCCCTTGCACACGTCAGCATCCATCTGTAACGAAATGTAGGTTACCGAATCATCAAAGAAGATTGGAGAACAAATTACTGCAATCTTTTTTTCCCCTGCTTTGAACGTACACAATAATCCCGATTAGAGACTCTGTATGAAACACTTGACTTGCTGTGAGATTATACCTTCCACCTAATGGTGTTTATTTAAATACACAGCCGAGTAGAGACCACGTCCTGCATCATTTTATAGCCTCTGACGTGGGCATCTCACAGCAGCTTATAGCAACCCTGGAGAGACGAGGAGCATCTTAGAAGCTGACATACAAATCTCTCAGTCAGAAGTTAATCTGTTATTCTCCCTGCTGGCTAATCACAGCACAGAGAGAGAGAGCAAGAAGAGATGGCAGGAAAAAAAGGGAATTGAGGACAGAGAGGCCCATAAGGCAAGTAGTGTCTAATGATGAAATTCTCCTCAGTTTTATTGTACTCTGACGCAGCAGGTATGTGTGTTTCAACATAAGAGGTATGAATGGAAATAATGGGAGAGAGATGGGTAAAGATATACAGCAAAGGTCCTCGGCCGGACTTCTTGTGGTCCATTTGTTGCATAGTTGGTGCCCTAGATCTCAAGGCCACAGAGACTCATCTCTATCATTCCTATTAGTACATGTTGTCCAGTAACCTCACCTCCACTAATTCCCATCATAGCTCCTCGCGAGCTGAAGTCTGATTAGTGAGAATGATTAAAAACACTTGTGTGGCTCTGCAGTGCCTTAAATTATATCTTCAGTATTTCTCAAAATTAAAAACAGGACTAGTGATTTTAACTACCCGTCAGATCTTCATCAATTTGTGACGGTGAATGGCTCTAAATGCTACACTACATTACTGTGGAGGAGAAGTCAGTCAGAGGCTCAAATCAGAGCCGTAGCTGGAGGGAAAATAATATACTTTGCTGTTGCAGGAAACCAGATATTTTTTTAACAATGCTAACATTTTCTTTTTCAGAAACATATAATATGTAACATTTTCACGTTTAAATGTCTAAAAACGACTGGACCTTTTGTTATATATTGCAGAGTTGTGTACTTACATTATCCCAAATGTTTCCTACAATGTTGAAACCCAGACAAAATCTGTAATTTAACTCAAGGTAATGGTGCATTTTATTTTGTAGCCTGTCGCTTTGAATGCTGGACTTTAAGTTGTATGGAGAATTTCTACACCTTGGTATTGCTATTTTTACTTCAGTAAAAGGTCTGAGTACTTCTTCCAATACTGGTCGCTATAATTTACAGGAGAGAGTCAGAGTTCATTGAACGGCACTAAACGTAATATGAATAAAACTCACTTGGGTAATACATTACCTCATCCATTATTTCTGCATCACATAGAAACATTTACATCTGGTGTTCGTTTAATCATGACGACAACAACTTCTTTGATCCCATACTACTTGTCTTTTTGATTGACAGACCCCTAGCAGCAGAAATGACATACTGTGCATTCAACATATGAATTATTTGTGGCATGTCCAACACAAAAAACACAGACAACTCTACAATACAGAAATGTAGTATGACTGAATAAATGAAATAAAACATTCTGTAGAACAAGGTTGGCAGGGGGTAGTCATGACACCAAGACAAGAGGGTAATAACAATACAACCACAATAAAATAAAATAAAACAATGATGAGCATAAAAAATACAGACAGTATATGAGACATTTTGAAGATTTGCTAGACACACTGTGAGCTACTATCATTGGGATCAAGAGATGACTGCAGGGATGCTAACATTTTCTACACAGAAAATAACAACACTTTTTATTTCAGGCACCCTGGATGTCCAAAATAGTTCCTCCCACTTTGCAGCTCTGTAATTGAAAGACTGACTCAGCAGACTTCAACATGGTGAACCTGTTGTTAATGCTGAACATGTCATATTCTGACTCTCAGAAACTCAAATACCTCCTTTATTGTTTCCTAATGCATTATCTGTTTAACTGCGTATAATTACATACTAATGCTGGATGAATTTATCATGTTCTACAAGAATTTAGTAAAAGTTTACGAGCACAAGCTCCTTCTCATAGGTCAAAAATAGCTGATAGCTGTAGAAATGCAGCTGCTGAAATACAGTCGCATCTACTTCATCTCACATACAGAGCTCACATATCGCAAACCCAGTTCTACACCGCTCTCAGTCACACAGTTTGGTAATGATGATAGCTTTATTGTCTGCCTGTAGCTGTTTGGGAGGTGTCATTCATTCAACAACAGCATGCAAGTTTCCCTGTAATTACACTGCATATGTGTTTGTGTGTGTGCCATCATGTGTATTTATGTGCATGTTCACCCTTGTGTGAAGAACCAGAATACAGACAGATGGTTGTTGGGATGTGTTTGCCGAGTGTTTCCTGCTTATTTCAAGCAGCTGCTGTGATCAGTGGCACGCGCAGCAGCAGCAGCACTTAAACACAGCTTTGTGTGTGACATGACGTTGGGTTACGACCAGGCTATTCACTCCTCTGCAGCTATTTTTAGACAGGAGAAAGAGTGTATGGATGGAGCGACCTGGGCTGTTTGATCCTGATTTCCTGCCTGAGCGAGATGGGTCCTAATCTGGTCTACTCGATCATCCCTGACTGTCAGAGGTCACGAGTCTCAACTTACTGTTTTACAATAAAATGATCTCTGATAGATCTATTAGCTGCTCATCAGTGAAATTGTGGGCATGTGTAATCTCTTAATCTGCACAAAATCTCTTCCTGTTCATGGATGGGGAATTTGCTTCAGACGCTGTCTGTCATTTTTCCAGTGATTATTAAAGGGACAGTTCACCCCCAAATCAAAAATACATGAGAGCTGTTTCTATATCTAGATTGTTATGGTGTGAGTGTCCAGGTTTTGGAGATATCGGCCACAGACATGTCTGCCTTCTCTCAGATATGATTGAACTAGATGGTACTGGAATGAAATTGTGACCCAGTAACTCCACAGAGACAGAGACAGTCAGGCAGAGATAATCCACAGACCTTTGTGTCTAGTTCACTGCTGGAACTTTTTTCTTTCTATTGAACTACACCCACCAATTGTAGCACTGCGAGGAAGGACGTGTGCATCTACTCATGGACTAAATAAGCTAACTAAACTTACTCACCTTACAGCTCAGCTGAGGAGGATGCTATTAATGTTTACCTCCTGAGCTGTCACGAGTCTCTCGTCCATGAGTAGATACACGCTTCCTTCTCATGGATGTATTAAAATAGTTCATACACACTATCACTATTGCTGTCTTTCAAATGACCTGCATAGACAAGATGATGCTGTAGAGGAAGGTTATGACAACTTCTTGATGGCATTTAAAACATTGTAGCTCTGCTTTTACTGCATCCGCAGAGCTGGGTGTGAGGGAAAAAGAGTGAAAAACAGTCATGATTGTCCACAAGCACTGCAACAGATTAAGAGAAATTACAGTCGACACTTAATTAAGAAAGCTTATGTGGCCAGAGAGGCATGAGAATGTCATCAAGTAGTGACGGAGGAAGCAGTGTTACACTTTGAGATTACTCATTGCATAAACTGCACACACACACACGCACACACAAAGCCACACATTTAATTATTCACAGAACGAACTACAAACGCAGATGCACACATGCATAGCAATAAGTGAGGATGAATCAGCATGCACAGTGTTGTTTGGTTCAGGTATCAGTTGAGGAATAACAATCAGTGGAGGTGCCTGGCTCCGTTTGCCTCCTTGTGGAATGACGTTTCTCTGCAGAGTCGCTGACGTCAGAGCCAGCGAAGTGGGGCGCATGCACTCGCTGTGTGTTGGCAAACTGAGGTGATGTTTTGGACGAGGGCTTGAACAAACATAGCCTCTGCTGTTGCTGTGAAAAGACTCATTTACTCTCACCAAAAGCATCACAATGTAGCTTTAACTCTTGCATAGGTCTTTGGAAGTTTGATTATCAATAGGGAAACATTGGATTTCCAATGCTGTTTTTTTCCATCTAGTTCTGCTGTTTATTCTTATTTTCTCTTCTATAAAACTACTATTTTATTATTTTTTTTCTAAGGCTTTATGAAACTGTGCGTCTAAGAAATGTGGTTTATTGGACTTATTTTATCAGTAACAGATGGCACCACTGAGACAATCAGGCTGTAGAAGAAGACTGATTATCACCCTGTCAGCCTGGTTATGTGTTGCACATGTAAACATCATACCCTGATTTCAGAAACCTAGATGAGCGCTTATCACAGCTTTTATAAACAGGATATGCGACCTGGAGTACCCTGATAGAAACATGGGATACTGTGGCATGTAAATACCAACTTATCCAAGTTATATTGAGTGTTCTTTGTTGATAGAGAACACACTGACTGAGATGATGAGAAATCAACACAGCTCCAGGAAAGATGATCAATGAATAACCAGGTTTCTCTTTCTCTATGAGGAACCAGCACAAGCACCGCCCTGTCTTCTAGGGGTTCACCTCACAAACAGTCACACACTATAGCCACATAAACATATCAAACAAAAACAGATAATTGAATTAATAATGAAGTATGGATTGCACAATATAGATTTTGTCCGCTGATACGATCACAGATAATTGATCATAATAATTTCACATTTTTGTATTTTAAAAATAAGGTTTGTAGTTTATGCACACCTCAGGATAAGATCGATGTAGTGAGCAAGAGTTGCATAATGCAAAATGATATTTCTTCTTCTTCTTCTTCTTCTTCTTCTTCTCTGTCTGTTGGGGGATTTACCAACTTTTAATACTTACTGTATTGCAGTTTGTAAATGTTGTGCTTGTTAAGCCAATAAAACATTTTTTGCTTCATATTACTGAATCTAGAAATTTCACAGATACGATAAATACCCAATAATATGAATTTCCTAATATCCGCCTGATATGTCATGCATCCCTAGTACATACAGAAGAGAGACAAAATTAAGTTTCTTTAAAGAGGCATTAAGCCAAACATTGAATAATAAATATAAATAGCACAATTCCCAAAATGTATCATTCATCCCAATTTTCTTTTTCTTTATCATACGGAGGAATAGTAATTCTTCCTAAACATAAATATTTGGCTGAATGACCTTATTAAAGTATAAAACTATCCATCCTGCACTTTCTCATGTTCCTTTTAACATTATATCCAGAATGAGATTAAAACCATCATAAGGTCAACAATGTTATGGGATACTAATGTAAAATGTATAAGAATGTAAACTCAAATAAACCTACATTATTCATTTGTATATCTCATAAATTGTTGTTGTTCTTCAGTCACATGGATGCTTTTGAAAAGTGAAAGTCTGCCCCCATTACAATGTTTTTCTTTTGGCAGGAAGACGTTTTGAAGTCAGGGTAAACTAACTGTTCATGCAGATAGCTGCAATGTGTTTTCGGATGACATCACGTCTACAGACTACAGAGCATTTCAGTTTTGCTGAGCAGTTCCTTACGGACACACAACTCTTCCTCTGTTTCATACCACAATGGTGCTATGGTAACTGGCGTTCAGGCCCGGGGGGCTGAACTCAATTGTGTTTGTGCTCGTTCTCATTTTCCTTCATTTCGGGGTTGTAATTGTCGGGGGTGGCTCGTCACTTAACAAATTTGATCCTAATACAACAGATAGTGGTATTAAGATTTGGGCCAATTATTTAGTTTGACTTTATGTAAATGTATGGACAGTATTATTACTCAAATAAACATGCATGTTAGTGAAGTTGAAAATGCTAAAAGGTCTCTGTTAGATAATTACATACAGAATTTGTCCTATATGATACTTGATCCTTGTCCACAGCATTCAGATCTTCCACTGAATCTCTACTGTTTCAGTGCAAATATCTTTTTTTTTTTTTTTTAGCACATAATACCTGATATCAGAATAAGTATTTCTGCTGCCAAAACCATGTCCTACTTTTAAAGTAGGAGCTTTTCCCCCACAGAGTTTCAGCTACCTCCATTTCACCTTCATTTGCTTCAAACTTGAGGAGGGCTGGAGAACAAGCTTTCTAAAAATAAGAGCTTCAGACTGAATGAATGTGCTTTCACTCAACTATTTCCAAGGATGTTATGTATTGCCCTTGTTATTGAACATAATGATTGTAGGGGCCACAACGCACCCTTGGAGCCGGACAGCCCATCGTGTATTGTCCTTGAATGGCTCCCCCCAGCCTCCTTGTGATTTGTAGACTATCTGAGTGACAGTGTGGTTCTGTGCAGTGATTTGTCCCACGAGAGGGGCCCTGCCTCTGCCATTGCTGTCGTCAGCAACTCTGCTACAACTGTGCATGCATACAGGATACTGGCATTTGCTGAATTCAAGGTGGCGTCTTTTCAATTAGAGCCCAGTGAAATACCTTTTCAGCCTCTCGAGTGGCCTGGCGAACTACAGCCAAGGGGGCCCCAGCAGTATAATGATGCCTGGCACAATAGTACCACTGTTCTCCAACCCGTTCCCAGGAAACCGCACAACATGTGCCATTGTGCCTCTGTGCTTTGCTGCCCAACCACGTTGCCTGGCTTTAGCTAGAGACACCGAGAGGCCTGGCTGTGCAGTGAAGCTCGCAGCAGCGTGGTTGGTCAGACAGGTTCAGAGGGCTGCTCGATGAAGTCCAGGGTTTATTCACCTCACGCCGCGTTTGATGTGTTAAAATAATTTTTACAAAAAGCTACATTTTAAAAGGGCAGGGTTGTGGAGCGGAAGAAGCCCGAGGGAAAAAGGACAGCTGAGTGGTTGCCAGGAATGGTAGTAGAGAAAACCCTGAGCATTGTTGCGATGTTGAACCCTCCTCAATAAAAGAGGAAACCGAGAGAAAAGTGACAAGCAGAAAAATGGGGGCACAAAGACGGCTAGAACTGGTTCGTGGCTGGTCCTAGCTGGTTCTTCTCTATTTATCTCAATGCTGGGGGTTTCAACCGTTTGTGTGAGTTCCTCCTCTATGGCCCCCAACGCGCTCTCCATTATAGCCTCCAGTGCTGTTTATGCATCAGAGAAAAGGAGATCATTCAGGACCAGCCAGATAGGGGGCTTTGGTCAACAGCATCCAGGAGATACATGGCACAGGGGCCTTTCTGGGCCCCTCAAGCCAGCTGGGCAGCTAAGACACCGCAGGAAATAGAGGGCTGAATTAAAGCCCAGTGTGTCACAGTTAACTCAAAGCTCTGCTTCCTCTGAGCGTAGACCTGTCAGTTGATGTGTCAATTATTCATGGGATTTGCCAAAACATCCATTTACTGTCAACTCTATTCTTTGACTCTCATAGTAGCAGTCGGTGTTAGTCGCACAGTCACTCTGACTTTAAAGTTACAGTATCAAGGTTTCACAAACGAATGACACAGTATTTTAATCTGAATCCCCAAATCATTGTGGCGTATTTGAAATGTAATTTAGTCGCTTCATTACTTTTATAGGTGTGCAAGGAATTTTGTTTTATCTCTCCATTTTGACATCTCTGTTGCCATCCTGTCTTGTCAGCATTCATCAAGTGATTTGGAGTTCAGTCACGTCCCTGTGGGGCCTTCAGGCAGATACAGATTCACTTGAACGCCCTCATGGTGGCCTCTTTTATCTTCCCACGTGTCTCTTGTTGTTGTAAACTAGGAATTAAAGCATTTCTAGTAGAGTCAGGCACCGTTCACATTTAAACTGGAATTCACCAATGTTACCCAACGGTACTGTTTCTTTGTACATTCCTGTCTCTGCAATAGCGAAGATGTCATATCAGTTGTAAACTAGAATGGCACTGAGTAGAGCTCGTACTTCCACCAAGGCCCAACAATCCTCTTGAACTGAATCAAGCCTAATTACTTACTAACTTACTTACATCCACATCGCATTGTATTCACTTATAGATACCAGCCACCTAAATATGCCTGATTTTTTCTATTGAATTATTATTATTATTATTATTATTGATTATTCCCTGAGAAATGTACAAAAATGTTGAAACCCTTATTTGCAATGATAAAGAAAGTAAGAGAAAAATTCCTGGATCCGTCCCTTTATCCACATCCGCCCCGAAACTTAAAGGGGTCTGTTCTGGACTTAGACCCGTTCTCCATCCAAGTTTTGTGGAAATCCATTCAGTCATTTTTGTGTAATCCAGCTGTCAAACCAACCAGCAAACAAACAGACAAGGGTGAAAACATAACCTCCTTGGTGGAGGTCAGAAATAATCCCAAATAATCCTTTTCTTACTCTTCAGCTTTTTGACATTTTGTGTTTGACCAGGTCTTTCTTCAGGTAAGATGTGTTGCCCTGGCCATTTTGCAAAAAAAATATTGCCACACGTGTCGTCTGCATCAAGTTTTGTGAAGCACCGGCTCACTGTGACTTAAACACACTACAGGGGCGATGTAGCCTCTGCTTAATCTCTCACCTAGGTGCCCAAATTTGGCATGGATTGATTTAACGTGAATCAGTGCTTGTTAGAACTGACGCAATTCAAGTTTTAAGCAACAGTTCCATATTGTTGCTGTCCTATGAAGACCATGGATCTTCAAAATGTCCGTTTTTCATGAGCTAATGATGATGTGAAAAATTATGATATGACTCATTTAAAATCTACATCGATTGATGAGTTTCACACTTCTGTTTTGACAAAATACAGATATGATTAAATGAGACATGAAACAAAAGTGTGATTGCTCTTATACATTCCTATCTTGCACCTGCACTGTCTAGGAAAAGCATTAAAAAATGGTCAACAGGCTTCCCAGTGACTTTATAAACAAAGACAATGCCATTGCCATTGTGAAATATTAGGCTAATTTGTTCATATCTTTTCTTCCACAGATCCCAGGGGGCAAATAAAAACTTAACTCTCAGAGTACAAACACTGACAGCCTCAAACATTCACACACTTCAACAGACTGATCATTACAGACACACCAAGGCACCAGTGCAGATATGAGTGAGGATAAACCAGCCGACACTGTGGAAACTGCCCCTGCTGAGGTGAACGCTATTCCTAATGGGAAAGGCCATGAGCCCGGGGAGGAGATCACAGCATCGGCCAAAACACCGCCTGCAGGGGACGCTGATAAGTGAGTATAATCCTACTGAACCTGGTCTGTGTTGATCAATCAGTAATACCTTTCTAATTCATTACAGCTCACAAATGTCACTCTGAGAATCTCTTTCATTTGAGCGTCCCGTCCTCTACTACAGGCCGGCTGCCTCTATTTAAGCTAGGTGATCTGATTTACTGTCCTCTTGCTTTCACTTGTCGTCTTAACTTGCCACTTACTGAAGATCTTACATGTCTTTCTCACGCATCGCATCAAATTACACACTGTGTGTTAAGAAAACATCAAGTGAAATAGGTGTCGTGTGTCGCCTGTTCCTGTTTCTGTACCCGTCTTATTCAACACGACAAGGACCAGACTCACTTTTAGAAGAAAGATACGGTATGATGTACTATATTAAGCTGTAACTCCATATACATCAGCTAGTAGGGTTTGGCGACGTGTATCCAATTGGCAAATGGCGACGTCCACAGTAAAACATCGCTTTTTGAGATAGAGTGCCGCCTCAAAGTTGCTGTAAGATTGGAGTTTTTGGCTGTATTAGGAGGGCTGTTCCACAGCTGAAAAGCAGACTGCTCAAGTGAGTAGTGAGAATCCTCACCAGCTTACCACTGTAGTCACTGCCTGCTTCCCACTGTACCCAACAACCACCTCCAACTGAGAAAACTCTGACTTCCGTCAACAGCGAAGGGAGCAGGAAGAACGAGCGTCCAGTATACATTTAAAAGGCTTTGCATTTATGTTCTGCCTCTAAAGCTTAAAACCAAATTAGACAGCTAGCTTTAGTGAGGAAGCTAAGCTAAGAAAAGGCAAATTATCAAAAACACGCTTGAGAAAAACACACTAAGACCCTGATCACACAGAGACTCGTTGCCACAGGTTTGGTTGCTTCATAAAGGCCTTGGAAGAGGTGTTTGTGGGCAAAACAATGTGGAAGGAAAGCAGCGCCCGCCAGGTGCAATGTACTGTAGGAAAACAATGGTTTTGCTGGTGACACGTTTCTAGCGACGTGTCTTGGTGTGATCTAACAGCGTCCTGCAGATAGGAAACACTGCTGCCACCAATGTAACCGAGTATCTTGGGTTCGCCTAGCTGAGTAGGTTTGATATGACCCTCATTTATTGAGGAAAGATCTGATCTGTATTTGTTTTGGGGGCTTTCTTTTGACTCAAGGCCTAAATGCTCAAAATACATCAAGGAGACATGAGAAAATCGAACCCAATTGTGTGTTTTGTGGTGAGACCGATTATGTCACTCTGCTGCCTGAGGTGGCAGTTGAGCCTTGTTACCAGAGTGGCTCTCTCATAACCTCAGGCCCTCGGGCACAATCCCTGTAACAGCAAATACTGTAAGTCCATTAACTGCCTGATGATGTGCCTTTGAGCAGGACTCTTACTCCCACATGCTCCCTCATTGTACAATAATCTGTGCTGGATAATGGATTGAGCTAAATGCCTGATTATCATGTCACTGGTTGTCTAGCAATATTTTTTTTCCTCCTCTTTTTATGTAATGGATGGTTTAATTAAAATGTCTCTCCCGGGATGCTGATGATAATTTATAGCTGGTCCCTTCACTGTATTATTTGCCTTATTGTATTATGACTGAGGGTGTTGTTTTTCCACTTTGTGCTCTCGTTGGATGATGGATGGCCTCTCTCTTCACTGCTTGTAGGGAAACTGTACCCAATAGTGCCCAGAATGATAGGTACGTATGTTATAATAACAGAATGTGTTCCAGATTCACTGTGTTATCCGCAGAGACACATGAAACAGAGTCTGCTCTATATTAAAGAAATGACAGTTTGTGATGAGTCTTGAGTGTTTTTGTTCATTGTGGTGTTACCTTTCGTTCTTTGACATTATTTATTTCTATTCAGTGCCCACAGAACTGAGAACACGGAGGCCAACCTCCCAGAGAGCCAGGAGTTCTTATCAGGCGTGGATGACAAGAAAACAACACGCTTTACAGATGTGAGTTCAAACACAGCCCACTGGCTTTTCTCAATGACTACATTCACATGCACACTAATATTATACACGCTAATATTCTGAATTTGACAGTATTCTGAATTAAAATACATAATCAAGACACCAAATTCTGTTTGGTTATTCAAATTCAGACTCGGTATAAAGTATGTAACTCTGGGCCTATTCCCTCCTCTATGCTTTGCCTTGGCAGCCATTTGCAAGGCTGGGGTAGAAATGCATGCACAAAAGAAAAGCCCGTGTCTCTGGTTGAAAGGAGAAACACACCTACTTTCTAACATTAAGAACGACTTAGATGTAAACAGGTTTTGGATCTGCACAAATATTGCAAATCTGTCCTTTCAGGAAGGCGATTGGAGTTTGCACAGCTGCATGTAAACAGGACTATTAGTCATTTAAATATTTATTTCTATTACCAATGCAAACAGCTTAGTAGAAATAGTCTTTTTCAGAATAAGAGCAAAAGCTGGACTGTTTTGAGCATGTAAACATGGTCAGTGATATCACATACTGCGCATATTCAGTATTTGAACGCACTATTTGATGATCTGACATGTTTATTTCTCTCCTCCTTCTCGTATCGGTCATAGTTTGAGGGGAAAACCTCGTTTGGGATGTCCGTCTTCAACCTTGGCAATGCAATCATGGGAAGTGGAATCCTTGGACTGGCCTACGCCATGGCCAACACAGGGGTCGTCCTCTTTTTGTAAGTTATTTATATGCATTTGGTACACTGAATATGTAACTCCATGACGTGAATAATGGCTTACAGATGTTGTCTGACTCATTTTCTTCCCGCTCATCCAGTGGAGGGCTGCGTCACGTATAAATAGCACCTAATTATATTGTAATTGTCTTGTATTTACCAGGCAACAGTCCCTGTTTATGACACAAAAGCCGATGACATAGGGCACATTTGTCTGATAAATCAAGGCTCAGATCAATAGCAGACTGGAAATCATTTACTTGAGCTATAAATGAGTGTAATCACAGCAAACACAGATGCAGAAAATAACCGTGTTGTTTCTGTGCAGCTGATTCTCTGTGGGTGTATGTACTATATACATGAGGGGCTTAACATTTTAAAGCCTCCACAGCATCATTGTCTGTCAGGATGTTGACGTCACAGTCCACTGCAGCTTCCAGGCTCGTCATTTCTGTTTTTCTGCCTGATTTTGATGCACCAGAAGCTGCAGCGAGTTCTCTCACCTCGACTCAGTGAAACGAGTCAACGTAAAAACACTTTTTATGACTTAATGTGGAAGTAAAGATATTATAGCGTTGTTTCTGGTGTTGCCCTTCTCTGACATGGTTTACCAAGGTCTCATCTCTCTTTAGCAAACAATTCAGTAAATTGGCGCAAATAGTGCACTTGTTAGGGACATTTTTTCACCATCATAAGAGAGACATGTCACCCAGCGTAACAGTGAGCCTTGCTGATTGGTTTTACATTCTTATGGATCAATAATGGACCTCTATGGCAAAGAAAAATAAGCTATATCAGGTGTTAGACCGTACTTGTTGGTGGCATCAATGTATTGTTGTTTTTTACCTTTATGTAGCCTGGCATTGCCAAACTGATTCATTAAAGGCAGATTAAGCTGGAACCTCTTAGTTCATGTTTGATTTCCAAGTGGCGTTATCTGACTGGATGCAATTTGGTAGACCTGCAACCAGTCAGACCGACAAAAATGTGTGATGGTGCACCCAGAGCCCTTTAGTAAAGAGAGTCGAGTCATCTCCGTTTACTCCAGTGGACCATTTTTTTTTTTTTTTCAAAGCAAAGGCGGATCGTGGTTCTTAGCCCAGTACTGTAAATCAATCAATCAATAAATCATGTATTAACTACGAACTGCTAAACAACGTACCACTGTCTTTCTGTATTCATGCATTTAAAAAGCCTGCTCAGAACTAGAACTTTGTGAAGTTTTGAACTTCCATTGTCGCGACTTTCTCACCTCAAGGGCTCTGGTTGCAACAAGAAATAAAACATTTGAAGCAAGAAATAAACAATAAGAGAATCTTGATTATGTTTTTATCAGCAGTTCAACAGTTTGATTAGAGTTTTGTGAGCCTTGACTTAACTGCAGGCTGGATGACAACAGCAGAGCAGCACAATGTGTGATATGTGATTTTTCAAGATGCTCCTCTGTCAGTCATCGAATCAAACCCGCCTCATATTAGAGAAATGGTCGTGATTGTCCCGTCACAAACCACGAAGCAGTGAAATCTGTCTGAATGGGAGGGTGGCCCGATTAAACAGCTCGCAGATTCGTCTGGTATTTATTGACAGCAAGAAAAGCACAGGGTATCTCAATCTTTATCCTTTAAAGCTTGTAGACTGAGTAATAGCTTGCTTTCAGGAAATTGTCAACATTTCACTGGCGTCATCATTAAATTGCAATGTGTGCTGTTGCTGTTCATCATCAGCACTTTAGTTGAGCGTCCAATCTGTCTCAGACTTATCCTGCCATCAGGGAGAGCAGGTCCAGTCTGCTGGATATTACGCACACAACAATTTCAGCTAGTGGGCATGGATTTGATTTATGGTGGCTGGATTCTGTACAAGCATACTGGTGGCATAATATTGGAATGATGGGCCGTCACAGATTTACAATCACGTGCCACTGCATTTTAAACTTGCCCTTTTTCATGAGCTTTCCAGTTGTAGGGTTGATCTTTGTCATTGCATGTCTCAAAAATAACTCATGTTGGTGTTTCTAGAGGGTGACATCGACACTTTCACCTCCTTGTCTTCCTCGTGCTGTTCTGACACCTCTTCCTGACGATGCTAGATTGTAAGGTGCTGAAGCTGGCTGAGCTAAGTGTTTTTCTGCGAAAGCTAAATGGACACTGCTGTAAGCTCCCCAGCGTTGCATTTCTTAGAAAATCGAGGCAGTGCCGTTTATTTAACTACAGTAAGCGTCCTTGAATAAAAATACAACGCAGAGCTCCGGTGAGAGGTGGAACAATGTTTTGGATGTTTGTGTAAGTCTCTTTTAGGTGGATTTGTAGCTGTGGTGGATAACTAGCGGAGAGCCTGTTTATTGTTGAGCAAACAGAAAAGTAATAACATAGTTACATTAGCATTCATATGGGAGAAATGTCATGTTAGATAGTGTTAGACAGCTACCACCACCCTTGAATATTATTCAAGGAAGGTTTTTAGCTGTTTTCCGAGGCAGTCATGTCTGTAGGATTTTGCCTCGTGTTTGAGAAAGCTTCTTAATTTGAGCTGAGTTGTGTGACTGTGGTTTTTCGAGCTATCTGCTGTCTGTACTTGCTGAACCCAAACGCCAGTGTATTTGACACTTGACTAGGCAGGAGCTGAAGTGAGCTCCGGCTGATTAGTCTACTTTTTACTCTGATGAATGCATGTAATCGCGTGCGAATTAATAGTACGTGACTGAATGCAAAAGAGAGTGTGTATTTATCCATCCAGTTACAGATGAAAGGTCTTTGTGTGCATATCTGCATGATCTTGTATCAAACAATAGAGTAGCCAAGCAGGGTCAGTGACATGTTTGGCAAAGAGATACCGGCTATTTTTCTGTGTATAACATTGGACCCCAGGCCGGTGATCACCTCAAACAACATTAAATCTTTCTTTCCTAGCAGTGTACTGTGCCATTATGAACCTCAGGTTCTGCTCCTAAAGGGGAGGGGAGACCTAAAAATGAGGCGACCATGTTCGCTCAAACATGAGGAGGTAAACAAAGGCAGAAATAATGGCCGGCAGCACAAAATAAGCCTGTTGCTGAGTATTTTTGTGACAGGTCGTGCCGTTCCCACCGCTGACTGTGTCGCCTACTGCAGACGTCTTAAGCACATTGGACCTTGAAGTATTGTGATGCAGTTCATTCATCCACTTCAAGCTGAACACTGATGTGAGGCAAGATGCATCAGTTCATTCCACATGTGTCAACATTTGCACATAATTGTGTCTATTGATTGATAACTATAATTATAGCTGTGGATAAGTTCTGAAAAGGAAAATAATCAAGTGTGGTGTTGTTGGAGGGATTGGTTGAACAATAGGGATGTTTATAGTTGTTATGGCATTAAGTACATCCTGTATTGTGTTAGAAATTGCAAAACTTGTTGACTATAGTGAGGACGGAGGTGACGAAGGACAGCTTTTGGATAATAGAGAGAGCCACATGCCCTTGGCGTTTCCAAGCAGATGTAGCCGCTGCAAAGACAACCTGATCACTCACCTTAGCAGCCAAAAACAAATATAGAAGTTTGTTTCTTTTGTTCCTGGCTTACCTCGCAGCTCCTGGTATATTTTCTGACTGCTAGCATCAGCTTGTGATAGCGTAAACAACAAGGCTACTGCCAGCAGCCTGGCTACTGTCCAAAGCAAGAAGGAATAAGCAGGGCTGTAGTGGGGGATAACTTTTGAAATAGCGTTCACTCTTCTTTTTTTTAATAGTTTATTCACTTGTCATTGATACATTTTAATGCATTTAATGGTTATTTTTTGTTGTTGTAGATGGGTACTAAACTACTACTAATAGTGTTAATAATACAAATGTGTGGTTGTGCAACGGCAGATGCGCTGCCTTAGTGCTGTAAATCAACAAGAATAATCTAAACATGGAGTCATTTTTACTGCGCAATCAGTATTTTCTTCATAATGATTAGTTCATGCAAAAAATAGTCTATTTCCACTTTAAACTTAATGAATTAATGAATATTAGTTGCTTAGGAAAGTCATTTGTTTCTGTTTGCCTTGTGGCCCGATGTTTCATATCACACAGATTTTTGTTGGCGGGTGCAAAGGCTTCAGCGGGTCAGTGGCCCCGGCCGGGGTAGGAATGCAGCGGGGTGGAAAGCTTTGAGCAGAGCTACAGTGACCCAAGTGTGTCATTCTGTCTGACTGTCAGCAGATCTGTCCTCCCACTGCCACTTGACTGACCGAATCCTCCACCTCAACACAACCCAGCATTCTTCCACACCGCCTGAAAAAACTAGCTAAAAACAAAACCAGAAAAAAAAAACAACTGTTAACTGGCCAAGAGTTGAAGTCAAGATGAAAGACGTGCTGTCTGGCGAGAGGAATGGAGAGAGAGAGAGAGAGAGAGAGAGAGAGAGAGAGAGAGTGTGGACGAGAGAGAAAGTTAATGTTGCCAACAGTAACAACAAAAGAGGAAGAAAATAGAAAATAGTTGGAATGAGGTGGACTGGGTCAGGGAAAGTCTTTAGACCGATGACCCATTTCACAAAAAGTCATAAAAAAAAGTTAATACTCGTAAAGGATGTAACATTTGCATCTTACAAGCCAATAAAAGCATCATTAATGGATGTGGCAGCTTTTCAAAGTGTTGTTGGTTTACAAACTCCGACTCAAAACCATGGCAGACCTGCTGCTTTCACAATCTAATCTCACTCAACAAACCAGTTTGAGATGGCACTATCCAAGGGAAAGAGGATGGTAGAACTGGCGTTAAAAAGAAAACACCCTGAGTATGGTGAGTGATGATGAATGTATGCATTAAGAAAGTATTAATCACATTATAAAATACCTCTCAGCCTGCTGCATAAGCTCAGCTAAATGACAGGCGTTACCTTACCTGCCCCCTAAAAGCTGAAACACCATCCTCTATAACTTCACATCATCTCTGATGCCATGTCAGGTACGGTTTGTCATTCACATCACAAAGTCAGTCCATGAAATGTCAGGGAGGTTTGACACCGCCTGAGCGTACTGTCTTTATGTTTAACAAATATACTTAATCATATAAATCATATAAATCATAGAAATCCTTTTAATTAGTCTGTGTCTTAAATACAGCTACCTCTGATTTTTAATGCTCATGCCAAAATTATGAAATTAGGATTTCAGTAGACATAGTTTGGTTGGGTCCAAAAAAGTATTGAGGTTTAATATCCTGCCATTGTCTTAAAGCATTACGTGAACTGCACATGTTAACTGATAAAGTACCACATCCTCATAAATAAAAACATCATGAATCACCCCGTGAAGGCCACATACTCGTAAGTCTATGCTTGCAAACATTTCATCAAAAAAAGCAGAGTGTTTGTGAATTTGGCCCCAGGTTTTTCATGGCTCAGGCCTCTCCGGATGGTTGGGTATATTCGAAAAATTAGATTATCATCTAATCATACTTTATTATGTTATACTCCTCTGTAATATTTTTTAATGAGAGCAACAGTGTAGTATGATTTTTGGAGAGGATTAGAAGCTTCACTGCAGAAGAGTACATGAGAAGGAATAGCATGTAAATACTTATAAACATGAGACGAGACATCTCTGTGATTGAAGTGGAAGGACTGACTGCTGTTGTGACTGAAGCGGGTTATCCCACCACTGAGAAACAAAGACGAGAAGATTAATGTTTACAAAAGGATTTTCCTCATTCTGTCAATCTCAGCATTGCATTGGAAATGTTTCTTGTGAAACTGTCCATCTGGTGTGTGTGTGTGTCACTACTTAGTGTGTCAGAGGGCAGAGGGGCTGACGGGAAAGTCTCCTTGGCTAAGCTTGAGTAACAATTCAGGGTAAAGAAGAGCCACAGGGGCTCTCTGTACGACACAATCTATGCACCGGCATCCAGGAAATCTGTGCTCATACTGCAGCTGTGTAAACAGCCTGCAAGGTAATGTACAGTTCACTAATGTAACATATGAAACTGAGGTTTTCATTTGTTGTGGGGGAAAGATGAAGTCACGTTTTATTAGGGCGATTAAAATTGTGTTTTTGCTGGTAAAAGAAGTGACAGTGTGACAGTACATTTTTAGAGCGGCAACATTATTCTCATTATTGATCAATCTACCAATATCATGGTTAACTGGTTAATCATTTAGTGTATAAAAAGGTCAATAACTTGTGAAAAATGCTCATCACAGTTTCACAGAGCCCAAAGTGGCATGCTTCTTTTGTCCAGAACCCATAAACATAAACATAAATGACAAAGAAAAGCAGCAAATCTTTACATTTCATTTACAAATGTTTGACCCTGTTTGCACGAAAAATGACTTAAACCAGTAATCCACTGTCTTCTTGATTGTCTGTTTCAGGGTACTTCTAACAGTGGTGGCAGTCCTCTCATCGTATTCTATCCATTTACTGCTAAAGTCATCTGGTATTGTAGGTATGTATGTAGCCTGACAAACAGCATCTTCTGATTCTATGATTCAAGAAATGTATTGTCATGTGCATTAAAATGGCACCCGTGCATTCTCATACATCGAAAATGTCCCCTTGCAGCGTCACAATTTAAAACGTATACTACAGTATGAACTAGTACATAAAATAGATAAATAAGTGGCCACTGTGCCCTGCAGACTGTTAAAAATGTGTGACTATAAAAGCTCTGTTTTAAATGACTGGTGGGCACGTAATGCTACAACATCGTGAATGACACCTACGTGGCGTCATCTTCAGATTAGCAAGACCTCAGATCACAATGTGTGAACCCCCAGTACTCTATGAACTGCTACACAACCAATGTAGAGGCTTAATTAGATTGACCGTCTTTTTGAAGTCCTAGATCTTGTTAGCATGGATTGAAAAACATTGATTTCTATCTGGTATGTGTGGCTCAGGTATTCGTGCGTATGAGCAGCTCGGCTACAGGGCCTTTGGGACCCCGGGGAAGATGGCGGCAGGTATTGCCATCACGCTGCAGAACATTGGAGGTGAGGTCACGCTGCCATCTGTCCTCACGCTTACACATAAACACTCTAAATTTCCTCTGACATTTCTGGGATAATACTCATAGTGCTCTGTGATTTGTTGGCTGCGATTAGTGTGTACGTGCTAACGTGTGAGGGCGCTTTCATTGTTATACTGTGCATAAGCTTGAGCGTATTTTAGTCTGAACTCATTGTGTGTTTGTATCTTCTTCCACAGCCATGTCCAGTTATCTGTACATTGTCAAGTATGAGTTTCCTTTGGTCATCCAGGCCTTTCTGAAGGTGGACAAACCTGCAGGGTGAGTGGTCAATGCATGACATAAGGGTTTTCATTCACACTATGCAACAAAATGAGTGAACACATACTGATATAGTAGTTCATGTCTGATTTAATAGTTAAATGTGTGAAACTTACAAAATAAAAAAAACTCTGAACTTCAGAGAACAAAAAGGGCAGGTAACAAAATCAGACTGATAAGAATCCGAGGGGATAAAAAACTAAACAACAATTAAAGAGAAACAGTTAAACTAAAACTTAAAAACAAACCAGAAAAGCACTGAGAACAAACCAAAACTGAAGATGAGGAGCAAAGGCAGAGCTGAGTTGCCTTTTCCCAACATGCCTTGAGCTACCACCGAACCTGACTACATGCTCCACACAGAACAGAAGGAGCAGCAGAAGTTGAAGGAGTTAGTCACATTGCTCAAGGTGTGCTTGTTAGTGTGCAGTCTGCGACTCCTCCATCCTAAAGGTCGCTGTGGCCGCTGCTTTCTGGCTGTGACTATCAGCTCCATAGGTCGCTCTGTTGGCTGGTCCGCAAAAATTCCCCATCTTTTGGCAGCCACAGTTTTTGCCCTAGGAGGCTTCCTCTTCCATCTTCTTCTTAAAGGGTGTGGCAGTAGGACTGGCACATATCTTTTTAAATGATTCACATAAGATGACCAGAATTAGTAGAAAGACACACACAGTTTTGCCATGTCCCCGTTCATAACTCCTGAACTGGTTGCGGTAGACAACCAGTTCAGGAGTTCAGAGGCATTGTTGGACCGAGCAGAGTTCCTGTTTCATCGCTCGATCTCCTCCTGTCGGTCCACTAGTTCACTGGTTCACAAAGCTGTGTCAACACTGTAGCAACTGCAACTTTCTATCTGCGAGGCTGAAATTTTCCATAAAGGAGGCTTGAATGCATAAACACGTGGATGCTTGCACGCACCTGGTCGCAGCTGTGAAAAATATTTCTAACTTTAAGTTTTATGACTTGTGCTATAAATCATGGCGATGATCATTGTTTTGAAATGAAACCTAAGAGTGCTGGCCTGTGTTCAATTCTGTGCAAATTTGATGTAACTAAGCACAATTTGCAGGTGTTTTTCAATTAGAAGCATATACTCTGCCAGAAATGCTGCAGGATTTTCATATTTTTGTACTTAATAAGTTATCCTACGAGCGTGAAATACTGTGACTACATCTGGTTCAGTTTGACATTTGTAGACACTGCCATGCCTCCCAAGGATTAAAGAATAATCTGCTCATGTTTAAAAAAAAAAGCAGTGTGATATCCCATCACTTCTCTGTGTACAAAGATTTTAGCCTCTGCAGAAGAGTTCAGTCAGGCTGCGCCAGTTGGCGGGTCTGATGCTGCTCTGGATGTTCTGAGCAGCTGGCGTGAGAACAGCTGTGATAGTGACCCTGGAGGAGGAGAGCAGCACGGCCACAGAGAAACACTCACATCAAAACACAGCGAGACTCCACGGCGGAAAACGTAAACCATGGGATATCACTGGCCGGCGCAGGTGGCCGCAGAGACAAACAACGCTCACTTCCTCGGATGGGATTTCGAGTGTGAACCTTTAACCCTTCCCCCAGTTTGAGTCTCTCTTCACCTACAATTCTGGCTTGAGATAAGTGTAGTGAAAATTGGAGTGATATTCCCAGGTAATGGGTAAAGAGTTTGGTGGAGCATTTTGCCTCAGAGGTTTAGTTCCTTCAAATTAAAAAGTGGAGTGATGACATTTTGCTGCTTCTCACAAACAATACAACAAAGATAACTAAAGACAAAAATGTGCTGGTTTTAACCTATAGGGAGGAGAATGAAGACTATCCCGGTTGCTCATATTGTTTATTCAGATTGATGTTTCCCACTATAGAGTGTGACAACATGTCCATGTTGTTTTCTGTTTGTTTCTCTGTGCAGCCGCGCTTGCTGCTGTTGGCTGTGGTCAACAATCACTGTTTATTTGAAATGACAGACGAGATTGTTCCAGTGGCATTTTATCTTGTCGGTGGGTGTGTGTTGATAGTGCTAAACTGTACAGGGGGTGGACAAAATAACAAGG
This sequence comes from Pagrus pagrus, assembly GCF_965226575.1. Lineage (NCBI taxonomy): Eukaryota > Metazoa > Chordata > Actinopteri > Spariformes > Sparidae > Pagrus > Pagrus pagrus. The sequence goes on from NC_140187.1 coordinate 18,654,986, forward strand.
ACACCTTATGTTCTAATGCAAAAGACAACAATAGGTCTAAAACAAATAAAGCTTTGTGATGTAATTATGCTGTAATGATAAAGCTTATAATTATACATCTAAAAATGAAAATAATTACAGCTTGCAGTGTTTGTTGGCAGCATCTATGGTTAATTACTTTTGGATAATATTACAAAAAAGATTTTAATCCCTAGGAATTATTCTGTTTATTTAGATTTTTTAAGTGTTTTTTTTGTGTGTATGAATTTTAAATATCAATCTAAAATCAGATAAATCAAGAATGATTACCAATACATACATTTCAGTTGAAAATCAATAATTAAAACACCATTTGCAGAGCAAACACTGTAGCTGTTTATTGTAGCATTTTGAGGGACTCTGGTGGTGCATAATCAGGAGATGATTTGCATTTTCTCCTCATTTTGTTCTTCAGTTTCTCTCTCTAGTATACGATGCTGTGTTCTCACAGCAGGAAACACAAGAATGTTTACATGCCCAGGGACATAAAATCCACTTGAAGATCAAATCTATTGAAATTGATGCGTGTTTTAAAAAAAAAATGAAAATGAAAATGACTAAAGTTTAAGGGAAGATCATTATTAATAGTTACTGACAAAGTCCCTGTTTTAACAAAATTCCTCATAAACATTGTTGTTGCATGACTGTATAGTATTATACTGCATGTATGTGTATGTGTCTCTGGATGTGTGTTGTTGTTAACAAACCTGACTCTGGTCAGCACACATGGACAGTCAATCAACACCTGGTATGTCAGTGCGGAGAGTGCTACTGTATATGTCTATTTGCTTATCATGTGTGTGTCACTGCTTGTGATCATTGGTGATTGTGCGCTTGTGTGTTTGTAAATTATAGTACTCCTATGTTTGTGTGTCAGTGTCCAGATGGCCGGAGGGCAGAATGACAACGGGATAGATGAGCATCGTCTTTTTTGAGATGTGTGTGTGTGTGTGTGTGTGTGTGTGTGTGTTCGAGTGTGTAGCCAACAGATGTTGCAGCTCTGCAGTGTTTCCCACCTGATAGAGGACAAGAAATTAATCAGCCCTACTGTGATCTTAAAATAGCTCAAAGAGGTTTGATTCCTCGACATGGCTGTGAATGAGAGTCACATGTGGTAGGTCGTCTGAGTGGAGTCTGTCTGTCATCTCATATTCATGTGCTCCATTCAGTCTAAATGGCCCTTAATTGCCCATAGTGTTGTAATGTGAGCGTGTCTTTGTGAGGCTGTTCACATTTGGTATCAACATCATGCAGCCTGGACCACATTGGAAGATGGTCTGGGCCGCGTGTGACCACATTCTCCTGGCAAAGTGTCCCGAGACACAGTGAAGGTCCGCCTCCTCGTCTGACTTACCTGCCAACATTTAGCAGCTGTTTGAACGCACGATTCAACTGATTTAACCATTTACACAAAATTAATGAACGAAGACAACATTTTATGGATGGTAAACATGTCACATTTTATATACAGTACAGTGAACAGTAACCAATATAGGCATCCTCTTTGCCCACAGAGAAAGTCCCCAGCCTCCATTTAAAAACCACTCAATTTTGTCAGTTGCTGAGTTAGGAGAAACTTTATAAACTGTTTGAAACGCTGTCTTAACTATTTTGGCCGTCTTGTTAATTTGGCAAATGTAATGTAAGGTTCTTTATTTGTGTAAAAAACATGTATATTGTATACATGTGTGCCATTGATGTACGTGTTCATTTGCATATAACAAGGGAAAGTGAAATCTGATCACAAGTGGTCACTCAAGGTGCATGTTAATGCCAGGTGTGAGCTGGGATTGGCTCAGCCCCTTCAAAGATAAGCAAATATAGGTAACAGATAGATGGATGGTTGTATTAGGCCAATGTGGGCAATCTTTATATAATTCTACATCAGTGTAAGTACCTGTAATGGTCCAGTATTTCATTTTGTTCTGGTCCGATGATATCCAGGAAATTTACTGTATCACAACACATTTTGATTTTGATCACACTGTTATTCGTGGTTAGTGCAACTAATTAAAGTATACTAGTACTTTTCGCCTGGCCGAGCCTGTCTGCCAGCCACTCTGTTATCCAGTGTTTTGCAGAGTCTTTGATACTAAGTTCAGGTTCTCACGAGGGCTTGTTATAAATACTGGAGTCATGGTTCCAGTTTCCCGCATTGCAACCCCACGACTTAAAGAAATATTTGACTAGACATTAAAAAAGTCTGTAAAATATTTTAATTGTTTATTTTACTCTAATTTAATGGTCACATAAATAGAACCATTTGATTATATTTTCAATAGATTTTATGTTAAGATGCTGTTTCAAAGCTTTCTCCACACTAGGATTACTATTCTGCTAGACACTGAGACTCATTTATTTATTTATTTATTTATTTCAATGATTGTTGGTGTCAAATGTAAAGATATTGACCCTAAAAACCTGCCATGTAGTTTGTGTGTTAACTTCTCTAAAAACATTTATATAAACAATAGTGAGCACATGAGCCCTGTGTCCCAGCTACAAAAACAGTTCTTTGTTAAAGGAGCAAAGAGGCTTATTTTTTTTCCACTCTCAATATTTGATTTCAAGGAAACCAGTTGAGTTTGGTTTTTTGTTTGTTTCTGTTCAGCTAGGAATAAAACTACTTAGCATAGTTGTGTAGATAAAAAAAATAATCCTTAATCAGTACCTCTGTTTTGTTTTTCCATCACAAAAGCCTCATTTGTGTGCGCCTCATTTTCTAGCTGTACACGCACTTTTCTCCCCTGTCCTACAAATCAATATCTGACACTGCAAACACTTAGCAGAACTGTGATTGAGGAGAGCGTTTGAGCCGAGTAATTTCAAATCAATGCATTTAATTACGTGTCTTTCTGCTTCTCTGCAGTGAATGGTTCATGAATGGGAACTACCTCGTGATCGGTGTATCTATCGCAGTAATATTACCACTGGCTCTCATGAAACAGCTTGGTGAGTATAATATATCACGTCTTTAGTACAGTGTATTACCTATCTCATTATTGTTTCGATGTGGGTATTTAGATTATGTGTTGTGTTATGATTTGCATAATCAGGTAAAAGCGAGACTGTCACTTTTACAATAGCGTTGAACGTGTTTTTTGGCATTTAGCTAAAATGCTGCACTATTGCAACAGCAGACAGTTGGAGAGGTGTAACATTGCCAGTTGCCTTTGTAACGTTTGTTATGCAGCAACATTTCCTTTAAGTTTGCTAACATAAGATAACATTAGCAGCATATCACCAGAGTAACCGCTTACTGCTGCTAACTGTAGCTGCTGTTAGCTAGTAAGCCCAATTAGCCATGCAGCTAGCTGCCCTATTAACGGACTCTGCCCGGACTGGGAACGTGGGGCACAGAGGGAGTTAGACCATTTTTACCCCAAAATTAGCACATATATGCAGGTTTTTTAAACACAGCTACACCCACTTAAAAAAAGGTGATTGACTCCTTTCCCACTGCCAGGAGGCGTGTTTACGAGTTTGCCTTCCTGTTCATCACAGATGATCGGAACTGAAGCCGATAAATACCCGTGACTAGTGCAGAGTCATTTGACGCGGGAGTAAAGGCCAGATGTTAGCGGGTGTCCGTGGACTTTTTGTCCAGTGTGAAATGGGTATTAGTGTTTGCACAGCTAGCACAGGAGCTTTGGACGGCTTGGAGGAGGAGGTTTTCAGGCCGGGGTTGGGGGGGGGCAGTGTGGAATGCTGGCAGGGATCTGTGCCGGGATGGGATCATCCCCGGGGTGCCAGCAGCCAAATCCGGCAGTAAAACCACTTCGGTGTTGTTGGACTGAGGGCAGACTGGATGCCACAGTGACTCACTATTGCCTGTTGAGGTACAAGGTTGTATTACGAGACAGGATGAGCGGGAGCAAGCCGGTTAGCATGCTAACTTTCGTAGATATGTCTGCAACACAATGCGCAGACATCTTTGACATAACGTCACCAGTATTATCTCTTCACATCTGTTGATAATTTTAGTTAATTTTGTTTTTAAGCTAAAATTCTTACATATTGCTCTTTTTAATGAAATGTTCTGTTGGGTAAACAAAACTATTTTACTATTAAATCAACATCAAAATACTTTCTTTGCCAGCCAACTTACTTTATCCAAACACCCTGCAGAGCTAGAGGCAGAAAAGGACCCGTGGAGCTCACTGGGTTTTATGTAGTGACTTGCTCAAGGATGCTTCATCCAAGGCAGTTTTGTTATTTGTCACCACCATGGCTTGAACCTTGGTCTTTGTGCTGGAATAACAGTTTCTCAAACTACCCTTCAAACCATGGTAGCCTCCTAGCGACCTTCTGAATTGCACAATTGATGCCATATTGTGCATTGAAATATTTTGATGGGTGAGGTTTTTATTGAAGGGCTAATTTCCATAGCAGAGCTGAACTCTGCCTTCTCACAAGGTTGGTTGAGTGTCCTGTTGTATGTCTGCGTTACTGTGCCTGTTTTAAGTACATGAAAATAAAACAGATGGAAAGAAGGGAAAAAAAAGCTGGGGAAGCCAGTTTGGAAGTGAGAAAAAGAGGCGTATTGGCTGACCTCTTGTAAGAAGTCTGTCTCCTGCCGAGACGTGAAGGACAACAGAGCCAGTCGGTGCAGTCGAGTAATGAGCTCCTACTCCCAGCACACTAAATCAGCCTGTCCGCCACAAGACTTGAAGAACATACAGTGGGAAATACGGTTCAGCAGGAAGATACTGCTTTACCTTCCTAGCGATTAGTCATCACTGTAGAGATTAGCAGAGAGGGGGGCGATATTATACATAGTTTATATTAGCATTTAGAGTCATATAATTCAGATTAGGCATGACCGTGTAATCCAAGATGAGAGGAATGCTAATGAAGCGCTTGTCTTTCAGGATACCTGGGATACACCAGCGGCTTCTCCCTGACCTGCATGGTTTTCTTCCTCAGTTCGGTATGTCCTGGCATACATACATGTAAATTACTCATCAACATGTCTTGCTTCTTGTTTCTTGTCATTTGGCAGAAACATCAAGGCACAATATTCAGATGCATTTTTTTTTCTTTTAGCCTTCCCACCATCTCTTTAGTATTCCCTGCTCTCTCTACTCATTGCTATGGACGAATGTTTGCACGCTGCGGTTTCAGGCTGTGTTGGTTCTCTGTCTTTCTCTGACCTAGTTTTGGCTGTGTGAGCTTTAATCCACACATTTCTCTCTCTCTCTCTCTCTCCCTCTGTGCCATATCTGTGCCTGTCTGTATGCTAACCGTGTCTCACAGCCTTTGTTTTCTCCTCTGCACTGTACAGGTCATCTACAAGAAGTTCAACATCCCCTGTCCCTTTGTGGACTTTGCATTCAATGGCACTGCCAGTGTGCTGAACGTCAATGCCACCGATCTAGGTGGGGCGGAAGATCCTGCCTGCATTCCCAAAATGGTCAACCTCAACTCTCAAGTAGGTTCACGCATGTCACTCAAGTCTGCAAATCCACCTCCACTGCCATGGCCACAGACAGACACCCACTTAATGGCATCTTCAGCATGTTGCCAGTGACAGTTCACAATCCAAGCATGGAAATCACACTTTGTTTGAAGCACTCAGGAAGAGATAAGGGCTTTTATCATGCGGTTAATGATAGAATATAGTCTGCGATTAAAGAAACGCTGAAAGGTGGACAGTGACCCCTGAGCTGTCAGCAGAAGAATAAAAATTGCTTTGGCATTCTGTTTCTTGCAGTGAGATCATCAAGTTTGCCCTTTGTGAGGTAATGAGTAAAATGGGAAAGACCTGACATTTCTCTCAGTACCATTATTTTTTACACACAATACATACCTTCACAACAGGAGAGGACTCCTGAAAGACTCTTACTTACAGTCATAATTGATTGTAACTTGACATTACCTAATTTTCATTGAGGCACTTTTACTTACCATAACTTTAGCAATACTGACAACTTTTATATTACACTTTTCCAACCCAGTCTAGTAAGAAAAATCCCTGCTGCTTAGCAGCTTTTAAGTAAGGCATTCCTAAATAGGCTAAAGCTGGGCTGCAGCCAGGCCCAAGTTAATCACAGGGAAACAATTAGCTCTCTGTGATGTGTCTGAGGGAGTAATGGGCAGTAAAGCGCGAGGTTGGTGGTAAGACGTCTGGGATGGCGCTGCTGTATCTATGGTGACCTGTTGGGGTTCATTTTCAGACGGCCTACACCATCCCCATCCTGGCGTTCGCCTTTGTGTGCCACCCCGAGGTCCTGCCCATCTACACAGAGCTGCGCAAGTATGTTCCTATGATGGAAAACTCCCGCTAACTTTTGGACAGGAAATCAGCTGCATAACAAAGAGGAAAGCTACGATGTCTGATTTCTGTTTGGCTGCTCATAAACGAGTCACATGCACCGCTTTCACTTTATTTTGAAATGCGTTGGCACTGCTTGTTTGATATAGCATGTTTAAATTTATCATCCTGCTTTGAACCACCGTTGCTTGTTAAGATTAATTGTGACGTGTTATTGAATTTTTGTGAGGCAAATTAGCCCTGCAGCTGAAGGTGGTATGTTATGCTTTCTGTATGGGCAGATACAGTAATGTGACAGTGGATGCCCTGATGTTATGTGTGTGTGTTTATGCGTGTGTGTGCGTGTGTATTGCATCACATGGCAATATCTTCTGATTTCAGTCCCACCAAGAAAAAGATGCAGCATGTGGCCAACATCTCCATTGCAGTCATGTACGGCATGTACTTCCTGGCTGCCCTTTTTGGATACCTAACTTTCTATGGTGAGGCCTGGTCCTCCTCCCATTTCATCAATCTACCAATCACTCTATCTATCTATCTATCTATCTATCTATCTATCTATCTATCTATCTATCTGTCTATTTATCTGTCTGTCTATCCGTCTGTCTGTCTAACCATTTACGCTACACTGCCTACTGTTGCTTCTTTATTTCTTTATTCATGCTTCTAGTTAATCGTAGCAATGTCACATATTTGTCCTCATATCAGCACACAGTTAACCTGTAGGCTGAAATGCATCACGATGCAGCTGCACCCTCTAGTGGTCATGTATACCGCTAACATGCTGTAATCTTCTGCAGTGAAAAGGCATCATGATTTATCAAGGTTTCAGTAGCTATAGTAGCATATAAGTCATGTTTACTGTATTTATGATTTCACGTTACCATATATTTATACCATGATATATAACAGTACACATCAGTATTTTACAAATTTACCTGTAATTATTTGAAAAATGATTGAATTAATTAATATTATTAGTATAAATGATGTTTTGCAAGTTGTTCTTCAATCATCATTCCTGGCTCTCCTCTGTTTTCCTCTCTGTTGATCTCTTTCAGGTGAAGTGGAAGCGGAGCTGCTTCACACATACAGCCGTATCGACCCGTATGACACTTTGATTTTGTGCGTGCGGGTGGCTGTGCTCACCGCTGTCACACTCACGGTGCCCATTGTGCTCTTTCCTGTAAGTACAATTTTAGCGCCTTAAAAGTGCACGATGTTGTTTTAAATCTTCATTGATTGATTTTCATGCTTACACAAACTAAATAAACAAACTGTATTCATTTTCATGACTGAATATACAAACATACCTTTAAAGGACAACACAATTTCATACTGTTTTGCACTGTTTATATGCGGCGGACCCTGCCAGGTTTCTAGCTTCAAACAGTGTTCTGGGGACTTTATTTTCCTCTGTGAACAGTTTGTTTATTCGGTTATGGAAAAAATATTTCTCAGTTTGCATAATTACCATATCAATATGATAAATATGACCTTTCTGATTTTCTGAATTTCTTTTCTAAAACTACATAGTGCACCTTTAAGTTTACACATTTACTGTTTTTAAAATACAGCCACACAATCGAAAATGACTCTTTTTTTTACTGTTATTATTATCATCATTATTATTGTGATCAGGTGCGGAGAGCGATCCAGCAGATGATGTTTCCCAACAAGACCTTCTACTGGCCCCGTCACATCGCCATTGCAGTCGTTTTGCTCACTTTCATCAACCTGCTGGTCATCTTTGCCCCCAACATCCTGGGCATCTTTGGGATCATTGGTAGGTCAGACCAACCCTGGGACAAGGTGGTGTTGATAGATTTGCACCAGCAAATAAACATATTTAAAGATGCACCCTGAAGAGTCATGAGTAACTTTAATGATCTCTTTAAAGTCTGGATATGGATTATGCACGGTTACTTATTCCACCTCAAATGCAGAGTACTTCAAACGCTGAGCATTTGATGTTAGAGACTGCTGAACGTGAATGGAGGAGAAAAATCAGTAGTGACATCCAAGATTTCGAGACGTTTAAATGATTGGAAAGGGATCTTATTTTCGGAAGTGTTAAAAACTAAGCAGTACTTATAAAAGTTTGTCCAACAGGCTTGTTTTCACTAAATTCTTAAGCCTCATATGATCAATATTCTTTTGTGTTGGTGCAACAAAATAAATACATCTAATTTTGTTCCCCACTTTTCATCCAATTTCCATACCATCACTACAGTGCTGTCAGACTGGCAGCAGCAAATAAGGAGAACGGAAGGCAGTGAGAACCCATGGAGAATAAGTTTTAATTAATAATTTGGTGTCTTTTTGTCTGCCTCCCAGGTGCCACATCTGCCCCTTGTCTCATCTTCATCTTCCCTGCTGTCTTCTACATTCGTATTGTACCCAAAGAGGAGGAGCCACTACGCTCGGCCCCCAAAATCATGGTGAGCAACTCATGAGAAAAAGAGGAAATTTAATTCAGTTTAGTACAATTAGGTCAGATCAAGTTATATTAAGCTGATCTGTGGACTGAAAATGACTAAAATCACAAATAGAATAAATAAACTTGTGCATGTGAACAAAAGCAAGGGATGTAATTCTGGACTGACATTTGACATTTTTTCAGTTAAATAAATTAAACATTGTTTTTTTAGCAACAGTTATTTTAGGTTGTTCAGTGCTGATTCAAGTTTCTCCAAATGTGGACCTTAAATACATCTTTAACACAAGAAATATATGTTATTAGAGCATATTTGTTGGCCGATGAGTAACAAAAATTGCAGTGCAGAGAGACTAAAGATATGTTTGAGAAAATTTAGAAGCAGTGAGGCCATCAGAGAGCACTGACTGGACTTTATTTTCAGCTGTAAAATGTCTCACAATGTCTCAGAACAGTATATTGTTCACAGTCCTTCAAAGAAAAGAGAGACACCTAACACCAGACTGAAAAGCTGTTTTACTGTTCAGTCTGCTGCACCTCTGATCACACCTTGCATCACTGAAAGGTGTGGTTGTGGTGGGAAGTTTGCTCTGCTGGACCTGTAATCACACCCAGCAGTGAGTTCATAGTGTACTGACACACCCTACAGCAGTGGTTTTCAAACTTATTGTGCCAAAGGCACACCAAAGGGCAAACCAAAATCTCAAGGCACACCTGTATTCATATCCACGCTAAATAGCCTCCATAACACATTTTAATTAATCACTCTGTACATGTTTATTTTTTTCTACTAATGCCAAATTTAATTTCACAAACATACTGGGTACCCTGGAAGGGATTAAAAGGATTATTTTAGGGTATATAATTTGCCTCTGTATTATGAAATGAATGTGAACAATGAACTTAAACTGAAAACTCGCTCCTTACTTGTTGTATAGTTATGTATTGGGAACCATTGCCCTAGAGTGCACGTCTACATCATCGAAATCAGAGTTAAAGTGAAGTCAGCTAACGCTTTTAGGGACCTTTTATATATATATATATATATATATATATATATAAAAAAATCCTAATATCGGTAAGTCAGATCTCAAAGATCAATGCCTGTATCAACCTCAAAAAGAAGAATAGTTGAGATTTCTGCCACAATAGGTCTGGAGGCCAAGGGCCACAGGTGCAATTATTTTTGATAATGCTGTAATCTTGAGAAGTTTATCATTGCATTATCTCGAGATAACAAAGCTTGTTTTCTAATAATAACAAGTTCATTTATCTTTTTATCTCGAGAGAAAATGAAATAATTAACTTGTGATCTTGAGATAACAGCATTAAAAAAATATTTGCACCTATGCACATTCTTGGCTGCCATACAAAGGCAAAACAGCAATGACAAAATCATTCAATGATTTACACTGGAAGTTACTGTAAATATGATGACACTCTGAAAATGATGCATCCAGTTAGTGTTCCCACAGTGATCTCTCTATCTCCTGTTATCCGTCACTCTCTAACTCAGTCACTCCTTTTCTCCTCAAGGCCGCCTGTTTTGCTGGGATAGGCTTCCTGTTTATGATAATGAGCCTCAGCTTCATCATCATTGATTGGACATCGGGCACCAGCAAAGCCAGCAGTGGTCACTAGGCACCACCTTCCACTTTTTATTTTTTCAGGTTTTATATTGTTAATTTAGACCTGTGTTGTAATGTTACTGTTTTTACTTTGAATAATGTTTAATGTTGAAGATGCCCTATCTTTTCCATGGGAGAACATTGGCCACAGAGAAGTCTAGAGTTGAAGCTCGCACTCTCTAATGACGTTACATTGTACTGTGCATCCTGCCACTGCAGATCCAGGCCAGTAGACTTCAATGGAAAGTTGATAGTGAATTTTGAAAACAGGTCAGGTGCATAAAGATTGATGTTGACATTGGGAGGCTGTGCCTTGTGAGATGGATGTAAAACAAAAAACAGAAAAATAACAATATAGAAAGTTGCTGTCTGTCTTTATACGCCTGTCCCTGCGACTATCTGTCAACCCTCGCTCTCCCTGTCTTGTCCTAAGGAGATCTACAAAGTGCTGCTCAGAATCTAACATGCAATCTGAGGCGCCTCCCTTTTAACAGCAGAACGACAGAAATGTATCGAATGATAGACCATTATTTTATTATTTTTATGTCTATTATTATTATTATTATTATTATTGTGAGTTATTTAAGAGAAACGTGATAGTACAAGCACATAAAAAACATACGTTAAAGGAATAGTTCAGCATTTTCGATAACACTCTAGGCCACAACAGCAGCTAGTTAGCTTAGCTTAGCATAAAGGCTGGAAAATGTAGAACTATTCCTTTACGGCGCAGCCTTTAGCGTCCCACTCCACTAACTTGTGCTGCTGCTGCTTCTACTGCAGCTGCTGTTGCATATTTTATGGTTTAGAGGTGTTGACATCCTCACCTCTGACAGAGCAAGATGCAAAAAAACACAAAGTATGTGGTGCAGTGTCGCGAGCACTTTTATCATAACATTCCTCAACAATATGATCTAGATGTATATTTTTTATTATTAATCATCACTCGATGAAACCTCAGAGGATGCAGTATGAACTGATGATATGATCCTCAGCACTTACCGAGGCGATCTATATCAGAAATGCAGGAGCATTTTGAAATAGTTCTTGGGCGTCCATATAACTATATAACAGAGTTTAATTTTCAGTATTACTGTGTAAATGACAGTGATAAATGGTATTGAAGACCTCATTAGTTGGATTGTACGGATCGAAGCGATAAATGAAATGAAAAGAAGGAAAAAGTTACTGCTCAGTGATCTTAATCATCAAGCAGGGACCTGGAAGATTCGATGTGTTGTTTCTGAACATTTACTGGAAGTAATCAGAGATAACCAAAACATGTATTAAAAAAAACCACAGGGTCACTTTACAACAGTTAAGTGTCTGTAAATATTTCTGTATTCAGCACAAGCTTGATCTGTAACGGAAATGACAGGCTGTCTCTATAACAATCTCGAAAGGTTTATGGTTAGCAATAGCACTTTCCTTTGATAAGCACAACTTCATGCAGCCATTGATAAGTTGCACCGCAAGCAAATGATGTGTGAGGCGTTCACACGTTTGATAGATGTGATTTATGGGCACGTCCCTTTTGTTTGACTAAATCAATCTAATGTAGATTTCGAGAAAATTAGCAACATATCGATGGGATATTATGGATGTCTTCTCCAACATTACTTGAAATAAACAAAGTAAGCTTTCCTGTGAGGCCCTGCCATGATTAGTTTCTTCCTCTCGTCCGCTCTGTAGATAAAATTAGTTGGATGTAATGTTGGAGGTTTTTCAGTGTCCGTGTTGTTTAAAAAAAAAAGAAAACATGGCTCCACTGTATTTCAACTATAGTACCTATGTGCATTTGTGCTGTTAAACATGGACCTATACTCTGATCAGAAGTATAATTGAAGTCTCCTACCATTGATGGATTAACTGTTTTAACCTTCATGTTCAGTGTTTATTCTGGCGTATCAGTTGAATCTGATTCAGTGACGAAATGCAAGATGCTAAACGATTGATTTTATGTTTTTTTAAACTATGTCTAGTGGTTTATCATCAGTGGTAACGTTTGGGTTGTTTCTAACTTCCTTGCTGCTTCTTGGCAGACAGTAACCTACTAACTTGGAGTTGTTAGTGAGCTGGTGTACTTGCCTATATTTCATTATTTTTAAATGATAAATCCTTTCACACCAGACTACAGTGACCGCTGTATGGGTAAGTTAGTAATGTCCTGTCAATTTGTTACACAACAAACCCCTTTTTTAATCCCTTTGTTTCCATTATATCTAGATATTTGGTTGTCTTTATGTGTCTGTACACAGAGGGAATCATCTGAATCAGCCACTGGGGCATAACTTAGTGTTGTTTAAAAAATACAAGCTTATATTTATCCCAAACTTCCTGTTCGTAGTTTGACTTTAGTTTTTGGCAGTATGTATGACAAAGGCATTTTGGGATATCACGTGTCATTTTTCAGTGGTGCACACACACAAAACACTTTAAAACCTCACAACATGCAAAAAATAAACAAGAGGCAACACAGCAAGGGGACACACTGTGTTAGTGGCTGATAGAAGATGATCTCTGAGGACCTCTTTAGATGTCAGTGTTGTGAGTCTCCCTCTTTGTGTGATCTATTGAAATGTGTATGATTGAATAGTAACATATTAAATACTGACATTGGCCAGCATTTATAAATAATGTATATAAATGTATACCCTTTATATTCTATATGCATATCTAGTTTGTACAATGTAAATAGCAATTAAAGTTTTAGTCCGATTAAAAATATAAATGTAATCATTTTCAAAGTGCTTTTAAACCTTTTTGTCCTTCATGTCGATTTTCTTGTATCTCTATATATTTTAATATGTTGCTGGCAGTTTATTGTACTGTAAACAATGTTGCAATAAAGATAATGAGATAACAGACCTTTGATCTTTCATCATCTGTCATCTTGTTAAAGATTCTTGGAAACAAGATTGTATGATTGTATTTGTGACCTTGAAATCAGCTCTAAAAAACCCCACTGGGACTATGTGTAGTTTATATATTTCAATTTTACAGTGTTTCACAAGTAAATATAATTATTTTCAACAAAAAAACAGTCCACAAGGTGGCACTACAGAGCCTTGGTAGGCATTAGCTGTGGAGCTATGACCATCATACAAATTCACAATCAAAGGGGTTTTTTAGAGCATCTAAGTAAAGTATTAATAATCTAGATTGTTTTTGGTTTATTTTGAGTCACAGTTTTGACTTCAAACTGTCATCATGTTCATCTTTTAAAAGCATATGCAGCCGTTATTCTAGTACAATAACTATCTTACCTTGGCTATTTGCATAATTCAATTTGGATAACCAACACTTAAAATACAGTGACCACTAATGCCACAACTTTGCTTTCCTCACTGCCCTTAAATGCTCGCCAGAAGCTCTACCAGCTACAACAAAAGGTGCTTAAAGGTGCACTATGTAGTTTTGGAGAAGACATTTTAATCAGGAGAGAAAGATCTTCATTCACTGATATTTTTATGGCAAAACAAGCTTAATAAACGAAACGATACAGCACTTAGATTAATAAACAAATGTTCTTTGTTTTCATGATGGAACAAATTAAATGTACAATAACCTAAAGGACGACACAATTTCATACTGTTTTCATTTGTTTATATTTGGTGGACCCTGCCACCTTTCTAGCTCCAAACAGTGTTCTGGTGACCTTATTTTCCTCTGAGAACAGCTTGTTTATATTTCTGAGTCTGTATTGGTACCTTATTAATATTGTACATATTAAACATTTGAGTTTTTATTTATTCTCCAAACCCCTGCCCCTTTTAATAATGTTGCATCCATCAAAAATAATAAATAAATATCTAGCCTATTTGAATATATCATTTTGCATAGTGAGTACTCTTACTTGTGTTACTTCAAGTAGTAGGCCTATATTTAGGATATATTTTTTATTATTTTTATTTGTATTAAAAGGCATTAAAAATATACAAATATTTAAAAATATTTTTAAAAATATATCAAATAAAATATATTAAAAAATCTATAAAAAGTTGACAGTCGCTGTTGCTAGCTGTTTACCGGATATGTAGACTATTACAAATAAATAAACAAAAAAATAAGTCTAATCTCTCTTCACCTCAACTGTGGTGTCACATAAACCCATGGACATATCATAAACCCCACATTTTGCCACCTGGGGTAGTAATTCATGTGAAGCTGGGCAGTTTCCGACAGCGCTCTAAAGGAACGGTTGACTACATGTCCCATGAAGCACCGCGAGTGGGCGTTTACGTTCCGGCGGAGGTTGGCCCTGCTCCTGCTGTCGAGTTGGGAGGTGACGGCGCTGTCTCGCTGTTTGTCGGACAGAGGGGAACTTCACGGCGGCTACGGGTGTGGCTTCAAACGTGAGAAACCTCAACGCGGGGGAAAGAATGCTTAACGACATTAGGGATTAAAACAAAAGAAAAGGATTTATATCAGCAAAGATAAACATCCTCTGAAAAGTGGTCAGCGTGTGTCCGGTAGCCTTTCTGCCTGCAGGAGTCCGTGTGCCCGTTTTTTTTCAGCAGCTGGAATACTTTTTTTTTTGCTAAACTTCGTGGCCCCGTGTTCGTGTCTTTAACCTGTCCTGATGGTCCGTTATAGGAACTAAGTGACCGAATTAGCTAAAAGTCAACCGTCCCCGAAAAGTAACCAGCTTTCTTTCCAGTCGCTGGACAACTTCTTTACTCTCGTCAGAGACCACAGATGTCACACTGAAGGAGTCTTTGGGAATTTCGTACTTTCCAAATCCAAGTTCACGTCGTTTGTTTATTTTTTTTTTAAATGATTGTTGTTCCCTCTCGCGGATGAACAGACTCCGTCACGTTTGTCGCCACTCATCAAAAAGGGAAGTCGGCATACTCAACTTCAACCCTTGTTTTTTAAAATAAGGGTTTTTTTTTTGGCCGGACATACTTTGTTTTTTTTCCCAGGTGATATTTTCCCACTTAAGCAGCAGTCCTGAAGCGTGCACTAGGAACCATGGGTTGTACGGTTAGTCAGGAAGATAAAGCCGCGGCCGAGAGGTCTAAAATGATTGACAAAAACCTGAGAGAAGATGGAGAGAAGGCGGCCAGAGAAGTGAAACTGCTCCTGCTGGGTGAGTCCTCTGTCACAACACTGATACTGGGGGTTGCAAAAGTGCCACAGTGAATAGTGCCAGACGAGTTGTGAAACAGCATGAAACAACTTGACCATTTGTTCACTGATAGAACAGGAAAAAAGTCTCAGTAAGTTGAATTTTGAGCTATTAATAGTCACATTTTGTCCCTCAAAAATGTGGCCTTGGCTCCTCTCCCTTCACACGCTCTGTGAGAGTTCACCCACCTCCAGAAGGGACAAACGTGGCAGCAGATGAAGTTGGTGTGAGTGCAGTAGTTAGCCCTGTGTGCACTTGACTTGCTACATGTTAAAAAAAAAGTGGCATGTCCATGTGTACTTTGCCTCCATTCTTGGATCTGGTTTAATGCAAAAATGTGGGCTTTGATGGGAATGTTTGGGAAAGTTGAAACGGCACCCTGAAGGAGTACAGGTTTCCTCCCACTTGGACAGAATTGAGGGGTCAGACATGAAAGGTTTTGGCTGATAATGAGTGGGCTGCTGGTTGGACGCAGGGTGAACACCCCTGACTGTTCCCAGCTCTGGCTAGAGCTCTCTCTCTCTCTCTCTTTTTCACTCACACACACACACAGACACACACACAAACAACTGATTGAAAGTACTGCTTGGTAACTAAGAGAGAGACCGACTCTTTCCCAGGCTTTTTAAAAATGTCTATTTGGTTCTTTCAACTCTTTCTGGAGGGATATAGCTGCTTTCACTGCTCGGCATATTACTATAGTTTTTTAATGTTGATTCTACACCAGCTAGGGATGCACAGTATACACTACACAAACTTAGTTAGGGATATTGGGATATGAGTGCATATATGCACGTGCATGGTTATGCAATAAAGGTCAAATGAAATGTGTCGCATTGTTTTGGGGCCCAAAAATATTCACAAAACACAAAATAAAAACTGAGAAATGTCACAGAGTAAACAATCAAATGAAGAACTAAAATATCCAAATATCCCTGACTAATTTTGAGTAGTGTATACTGATATGATAAATTATCAGCCTGATATTTGGAAATCTATATTATAAGCTATTTATCTGTATCAGAGCCAATGATATGAAGCCAAATTGCTTTCACTGACTTGACAAGAGCAGTGTGTAAAAACTCAGGTGGCTGTTGCACCTTTAAAGTTGGTTTATGATCCACTAATAAGCACAGAGGCGAAGAAGAAGATTGGCTATTAAACCATCTTTGCTCACTGGCTCTTAACCTTTCTTACCCTCAGGTGTGCATAAACTACAGGTTAGGAACTCCTTTTAAAATACAAAATGTGAAATTGTTGCCGATTTGTATCGGCTGAAAAAGAAATCCATTTTATGTATCCCTTATACTGATGTCCTGCATCGTGGTTTTACTTCCCACGTGCTTATCCTTTTTAGATTTTCTGCTTCCCTCCTTTGTTTTGTATAAAAGAAGGGTCCTGTAAGCTTTAAAAACCTTAATTGCAGCTCAGAGACTTGGAAAGAAAGGAGGACCAGTTCTTATTGGCTGCTTAACTAATAATTTGTATGAATTCAGAGTCTTGTTTTAAATTCCTGTTCCACTGATATGTTTCGTCTCGTGCTCATTGATTTACACTCCAGAAGTTACTCCAGTTATTGCCTCAAGGGAGTAAATGCAATTTTCTAAACGATCAGTGAGTCATTTCGTCAGAATTGTATTGAAGACACCTTGCCGACTATATGCTCTTAAGTTCAAATTGATATTGATCCTGTGAGCCTTTTTTTTTCTGTGTGTTCTCTGAATTTAAATGATCAGTCTGATGAAATAGGAAGTGGTGGGAAATGAGTTAACACCAGAGCAGTACATTTTCAAGAATATACTCCGAGAGCTTCCTGTATTGAGCTTCACATCTACATGTGTTGAAACCTTCGTGTTCTGCACCCATCTCAAATTTCTCTCTATAGCTTATTAAAATAAATAACAATGTGGAAATAATGTGGATACAGTCCATGCATTTTGTAACAGTTTTAATCTCTTGAATGAGTTGTTATTAACTTTCCTGACAAAACACAGAAAATTCTGCTTGAATTGACAGGGCACACACACTCTTCTCTCCTGAGTCTTTGAAGAAACGGCCGGTTGTTAAGTCATGCCCCTGGTTAGAAGGCTAATTACATACCCTGCCCTGTACAGCAGGTTTCATATCAGTAATTACCATCCGGTGCTGTGTGTGGGGGTTGAGGGGAATTAAAGGAGAGGTCTGTATTCAAACCGAGGGTTTCGTGAATTTGTGCGTTCAAGACTCGCGTCGTGCAAGTTAGAGTTTTCCACCTCACATGTGCAGCTTGAAAAACATGTTGCAGCACGCGATGGGTATAAAACTGGAATGTCTTGTGGTAAATTTCTGGTGAAAAAAGTGATATTTACATTCCAGTTACCTGAAGGGTAAATGCATTGATAATACCTGCAAAATGTATTTGGGCACTTGAATTTTCTTCTTGTTATGTCTTGCTGGTCGAATTATGTGATGTTTTAATTGCGTAGTCCATTGAATAAAGGAGGCTTTGTTGCGGTTTGTAATTGTATCTGAAATCAGATTAAGTCTATTCAGTAGCAGTGTGTGGAAAAAGAGGTGTGACATCCAACCAGAGGTGCTACATCTTGTGCTTCAGCACTCACATCTGCTGCCATGGTATTTCCTGGAACAGCTGAGAAAATCTTCACTGCTCCGTACGTGGCCACACCAGTTACGAGTCTGTCCTGTCTGTCTAATAAGACCTCATAACGATAAATGGTAATCCGATGTCCCTCCTAAAGTGAGCTCAAGAGACTGTGAGTTAAGATGCTGAGGTGTAGGTTGAAGAACGCAGGCAGAGGCGGAAATGATGGATCTCTTTTTGAATCAACTCTGAATCACCGCCTTCCATCAGCACACCCAGGAAGTCTAACCTTTAAAAGCGTAATAAAAAAAGGTGGCACTCTACTTTTTGTACCTGGTGTACACAAACAAACACAGTAAGGACTGCCATGGTAGCTGCTTTTCTCTAATCATGCCGCAGCAAGAAGAATGCTGAATTAGATTTTGTCTTGTTAGTTGTTCCCCAGAGAAAGCCATTAGTTAATGTAGCACTGAGGACTTCACACCGTTGAGGCTTAAGCTTTCATTAACAGGAAGCATTCATTCATTCACAGGCTTTGCTGCTGATTCTGGTGTTTGATTGACATTTCATCTCCTCCCCGTTCACAACAAAAAATGTTTCTGCTCACTTCGGTTGATTTTTTCCTATTCTTTGGCTCACAAACCTGTTTTTTCTTTGAGCTCGGCACAAGAAAAGTTTCCTTTTGGCAGCATGTTCCGCCAGTTACTAGGATATATCTCTGCGTAATTCACTCTAAGCTCATACACTTAAATGCACACAAACACACACTTCAGTGTTAATTGTACATAAACACACGCACATTGCTCGGAGGCTGGACAAGCATGGCTGTTCTGTAAATACACTAGCATACAGAATGCATGCATTCTGCCTGTGGGCACAGTAGAAAGGGACATCTAGGCTGATTCTAACTCAAACATATAGACTAAAATATCTTCGATATGTGTGCGCATTAGAGAAGTGTGCGGCATGTGTGTACACATGCTTTCATCTTGACAGGGTAGAGGTGATAGATGAAGGAGAATAAAGACAGTTTCTATACTGCAGTGGAAAAAGGTTTGTCGTATTCTTCGAAGGGAAACAACTCTGTCTATTTAAAGTCTTAAAAACAACTCGTATGGCAGCACAGTTATTCATTTCCACTGAGGATAGTAGATGTGTTGTTCTTTTATGACATGATATACAATGCATGCACACATTATAGACACAGTTTATGACTTGGTTGTTGCTTCAGCTCAGATTCCACTACATAACTGCTGGTGGTCCGTGCAGTGAGGCTGCCACATGCAACAATGTAAGGCTGACATACTGTTTAGCCTGCAGCCGGTTTTATTCATGATTAAGAAATTGAATGGTTAACAGAAAATGAAGGCACCAGACACATGACATGGCTCACGCTACGCATGGGAAATGTGCTGTTAATGTTTTCAGGCTAAGAAATTATTATATCTGTGTGGAGAGGTGATGTATAAAGAAGCTTGTGTAATCCTAACACGGTCAACTCTCCTTTTTTTTTCTTTTCTTTTCCAAAACCTGGCTATTATTTCAAACCATTGTAAAAGGAAGACGAAAGAAACACATGACAAGAAACAGCATTTTCACTTCCTCCTTTATGTCTCTGCAGTGTGCGTGAGGATGCTCATGCTCATAAATCAGCAACTTACTAAAGCCTTGGTGAGGAAGTAGCAGCAAGACAATCTTCAGTTTTTTAAAGATTTTTTTAAGTGTCACCAGAAGCTAATGTTATTCTATTAACAAACTAAACCACGATAGCATGACCCACTTTATAAATTAAAGTCTGAGCATATGAGTAAGAATAATTCTGCAATAGCGTAAGTATAAACAGAATGAGTCTGTAAAGACAGACTAGTGAGTAGATGAGTTTCAATGTTGGGCTTCATGACAGCTAACGTCCCAACTGCCTTTTGAAAAATTTGTAAAAGCATTTAAAAAAGTGGCCTATTTACTGAAGCCTTTTGTGTTGTTGAACAAAATGTGAAAATCTCTCACGTTTGTTTGAACCTCAGATGTTAATTCAGCATCTAAACCAAAAACCCATTCAAAAAAACCCATTGACTTAGAGATGAGGGAACCGCAAGTGAGAAAATGCCAACTCATTCATGGGTTTTAGGACTCATTCCTGCAGGACTCTATTGGTTCCTGTTTGTCAAAGACAAGTAATATGGTGTTAAGGTGTCAAAACGGCTACTTGAGGTGTCTGGATCAGTAGGAACTGGAACAGGTCAAAGAAACAATGGTGGCATACCAATGGCCACCTTAAGGCAAGTTTGAAAGAGACAGAAGAGTAAAAGACAGAAAAGCCTTTATCCTGCTTTTCTGATTTAATTTAATATGACAGTTGTAAAACATTGTGAAATGAGAGCCTGCCCAGTCACGTCACAAATGGACTTCCCGGGAAGTGTTCATCTTGTCTTGCAGTCAGTGTGATGTCACCTGGGCCGAGGTTTGACCACAGTACCCATCAGATAAACTTCTGGTATGAAAATAATTGGAGGTTATCTTTTCAATAATGGCCTTTTAAAGGCTCAGACAGTAATTGAAGACCCAACACCTCGTTTTTGTGTCATGGTTTGAGACGGTCTTTTGACATTACAGAATATAGAAATCCATTTACTATACTGTCAATTTTCCATTAAATTATGAGATAATTAAAGTATATTATTGTTATTTATTTCTGTGTTGCACTGAAAGGCCACAGTCAAACACAGGGTGAGACGTTAGCTCACCTGATTTAATTGGGCTGTAACCACTGTCACACACCTTCGAAGGCAGTTTCCTCTTGTGAGTTCCAGGAGAACAAACAAGTTACCGTTGCTTCTCTTAAATGCTCTGATTAGGTAACTTTTTCAAAGCTTAGCAGCTGTAGACAGCATATTGATCAGAGAGTGAGGGCCTCTATTGAATTGTCCGAGTTGAGCTGTGAGGCCTGAGCTATAGCTTGAGCCTCTCTCTGATCTGATCCCGTCGTTATCTCTTTGCCAGTCGGTGGTTATGAGGTGTTTGACTGGCCTGCAAAGTTCTGAAAAGCTGCTCCCATCAGGCCCAACTTCTCCTTTCCCACTGCAGGTGAAAGAGGTTTTTATCAGAAACACACACAAGAAGTAAAACTAAAATATTGTTTGTTTTGATATGAAGTTTTAGCAGCACGTTGTAGCAGAAATGCAAGTCCAGCACAGTCACCTATTTACTGTAGATGGTCGTGTTTGATGACAACACAAGGTGACATGTTCTAACATTGGTCAGCCCATGTGGTCAGAGCTGCATAGACGCTGGTTACTCCCTCTTATTACAGTCAGTGTCTGAGTTTTAGTGGGTGTCAGGTGTAATTACAGTTGGCTGATTATACAGACCTGGTTTCTCTGGCAAAAGCGAGTCAGACTGACCTGTTAACAGCTCTTCTGCTCTGGCAGCAACACTCTCACTGCCCCTCAAGAAATCTCATGTGAACGTCAGCTACTCAGCAACTGCATTGTTTGACCGATATTTATAACAAACACTATCGGCTAAAAACGTGTCAATCCTATGAGATTTATCAAATGAGCAGCTGCCCCTAGGTTTTAGGGTGACTTGACCGTGTTTACTCAACAGTCTGCACCACAGTGCTGCCCAATTAGCCATATGACGCACTGGGATAGCAAATCTGTGAGTGTGTATGTGAAGGGGCTGAATATCCTGCAATTACAGGGAGAGCTCCGAAGATAAAGCGTGCTCCTGCAGACTGTGTGTCTCAGTGCAAGTCCACAGGGACGAGGCTGCACTATCCTCTCTGCTCGGGAAATAATGATAGCTTAGAAAAATCCTCCACCACTGCCTCAACCGTTACCTCTACACACAGCTCGTGTCTTAGCTTTATAGCCGTATTATTCCTGCTGTTTCGTTAGAAACACTACAGTCGCACAAAGGTGAATATTTTAGGGAGGTGTGTGAGAAGTACAGCTTCAGGCTTCATCTCTGATCTGATCACTGTAGCAGATCACAAGCGTAATTCTCCCCCTTTACCTCCGATAGTGTGTGTAGGAGGGGGAAGTAGATACTGCAGCATGTAGGCCTGCAGACAATTCTGCACGGATACAGGAACTGTTGCAAAATGCAAAGCTGTCTCGGTGAGAGAGAGGATTAAAGCTACAATGAGGGATGTACAACTTTGTTTTCTTGATGTTTTTATAAAGTGTCCGTTCACCCAAATTAAACAAAAACCTCACAGATGTAATTATGAGAGTATCCAGCCATGTAGATACATTTTTGGCTGGTGCTGCTGAGTTTTTCAGATATTCTCCACTGAGATTTCTAGTGCCAGCCTTGTGCAATGAAGGCGAATGGCATTTCCTTTGTGGTGCTAGAAGTGCTGAAACATTAGTCTATTGGTTTTGCCAGGTTTTTTTTTTAACTCTGGTTATTTTGCAAGAATTGCACACCTCACTTTTTAGTTAGAGCTATTTTCTACCAGATTCAAAAATGCTGTTGGCGAGGGTGGTACGGACATGAGATCCACTGTAACTGGGACATTGTTTGTGGATAGATGTGCTGCTGAGGCACATAAACTAAATGTATCTGCGTTTTTATTTTTTTATTTTTTATTGTATTGTATTTTTTGATGATCTGCTCATGCACATCACTGAGTAGTTTGCTCCATTTTGCCACATTTTGCCCCAGGGCCAGAAAAATCTTAGGTTCCAGTTTTGACCCAGACTTGATTGACATTATTCTGTAAAGCCCACGCAGCACTCCCTGTAATGCTGCATGTTTTGCCAGAGTCCTAAGAAAACACAATTCACCCCCCAAGTTCATGACCCCCCTCCCATAGCATCACCAGAAAAGTCAAAGTTCCCCTCTTTATGTTGCTTACATTTCCAAGTGCCTCTAGGGAGTGGGGACTCGGGAATGGGGGGGGGGGGGGCTTTCTTTGTTTAACCATGTCATTAAGCACACATACAGCAAACCATTATCCCCTCTCTCCCCTCCCACAATCCATTTCCTTCTTCTTTCCATTATAGGAAATGAGCTCACTTCACTTCCTCTCCATCCTCATCGGGTTATCCTGTCATTTTTCTGCACTAGAGGGTCAGCCGCTCCTGGGGGGCTTCCCCCGGGGCGGAGGCAGCCTGCACTCTCAGCTTTGTGCCAGTATATATGTTGAAAGTACACTTAAACAGCCAAATGTCAAAATGTTACCCAGGGAAATGGCTCCAATTTTCAATGGGGGCTGTGACTATTTCACCCTCTGCTGACCCTTACAATTGTGGAGGGAAAGTGGGCTGCACTGGAGGAGGAAAGAGAAGAAAGAATTTAATTTGTAACAATAACATTGTAAAAAATAAAACTCATGATGTAATAAGGATGGAAAGAAAGCAGCGGGTGGGCCACAGTTCATATTAACCAAGTGGACGATGGGGGATGGGGCAGGGCAGCTTCTCTTGACCACATATATCCCTGCTGCTGCTCATGTTCACAGTTCAGCCGAGGTTTGATCCTCTCAGTCACTTCATCTCTGCTTTAGTATGGCTTCCGTTCAAACGTGTTCTAGGTGTTAAAGAAAACAGGCAGACAGCTGCTAGCTGATGAGAGGGCAAGCTGCATCAGAGATTTAATCTTGCAAAATGTCAACAGGTGGTATGAACGTTGTATTTGTGTGTTTTGTGCCGAGTGACAGTGTACTGCTGTCAAAAAGCAGACAGCAGACGGCTGAGGAGAGGGGGATGTGTCACTCTCCCAGAGGTACAAGGTGTAACCACTTTTTATCTCTCCCCTCAGTTTACACTCCTTCACTTCTTTAAAGTTGTGCAGCCTTAGTTTTACCCTAGATGTCACTTGATCCGCCTGCTTTCAGCTGCTTCTTCTGGCTTTTGTTAGTTGTTCAGCTGTGTTGCAAGCTGTAGAGAAAGTGTATCAAGTGAGGTGCCTAACATAACTTGAGCAGCAGGGGCCCTTGTTAAGGTGATGGAGGGTGGGGATAGTTCAGATGTCACACTGGGTGAGGGTGTTTTTGTTTTTCTCCCCAGGGGCTCTGGGTGATAATGTTGTAACAGCTGCACTGTCAAGACTTTAATTGAAAGGTCAGTTTGTTGCAGCAGTATTGCCTGTCGTCAGCTCACCGGTATCTGACAAATAGACAAATGTAATCCATAATCTTCATCGGTGTGTCTGATGTAGACTTTTTCTGTTCAAAAATGATTGCTCTGAGTGGTGATCTATCTTCTCCAATCATATTCTCTTCTCTCTCACGAGGCTGCTCAACACTTGCTCTTCAAGTTGACTTTTGAGACTTTGGGAGTAGG
Organism: Pagrus pagrus; assembly: GCF_965226575.1. Taxonomy (NCBI): domain Eukaryota; kingdom Metazoa; phylum Chordata; class Actinopteri; order Spariformes; family Sparidae; genus Pagrus; species Pagrus pagrus. The sequence goes on from NC_140187.1 coordinate 18,679,348, forward strand.
CACAGTGGCTGATCCTGTCCTCGTCTCTCATTAGACTCATGATTAATATAATTGCAAAGTGTATAAGTTAAGAAAGACCTCAAATTTGATAGCTTGTGTTGAAGCTTAGAATATTTGCTGGTAATTCCCCCTGAGGATTTGAAGCCTCCCAAAAACAGATAATCAGGACAGCTAATTATTTCTATATAAATGTCAATGAACCTGACCTAAATGAGGTTAACATTTAGCAGGTCACTGAGATGAAACCATACTGCTGCTGTGCCTGTGTAGTTGGCGTATATGAAAAAAGCACCGAGAGCTTATTCTAACAATGTGTCAGCTTCACAATATTTGTCAAATGTTCACTAGATCACTACAGCCACATTATAGCCTTTATTAAGGAATGCATTGGTCAGAAGCAGTGTACTGTTACACCCGAACAAGCAGTTATATTACATTCGTGCCCTTTTCAGAGCACCTGAACAGGAAGTTGTTAGTGCTGTGGAGCCTGGCAGGCTCTCTGAATGTGTTTTTCTTATTACCCCAGTTACACTTAACAGCTGAATGACTTCAGCAAAATTAATACCTGCTAAAGACTGTAGTTGGTGCTGTGAAATCGATTCATGGCAAGAAATTAAAGGGGGGTTTGAAGGAAATGTAGGATTTCTTCTCAGCAAATTTCTTAGTAGAAAAAACCCCACCGTGTTCATGTTCCAAAACCAATCAGCGCTTCCTTCTGTTATACAAATTATGATCCTCAGTGGGTACAAGTGATTTCACAGTTATTAAGTAAAAATGGCAGAAGAATAAATTGAGACCATCAGTTTTAGTTCATTTTCATCATTATCATTACATCAGTTAATAAGGTTTGGTGTGCTTTGCACACACTAAAATAAGTGATTCTTCACTCAGAACAGTTATTTTTCTTTTACTGGCATGTCAAGATCACTCTGTTACTCACCTCTCTCCAATTTACCATAGGGTTAGGGTTAGGGTTGATCATGATTTTTAACTGTGTTGCACATGACATTGATGTAATTTCCTGTCTAAGCCCTTCATCCCCCTCCTCATCTGTCACTTCCTTTCCCAGTTGGCTGCATGTAAAGTAGAAGTAGATGTGAACCTTTTGTTCGACTGGTAGAGGAAACCAGCACACCCATCCTGTGTCAGTTGTCTGGTTCTGATCGTCACACTGTAGGCACCACTGTCTGCCAGTCTGTGTTAACACACAACAATAAAGCCCTCAAACAAATCAGATTTAAAGCTTTTTCTGCCTGAAACACCCTGTACTTATAAAACAGGAAAGCAGCCGCCCTCCTTCATTTTTTCCACTCAGTTTTTTCTCCAATACTGACAGCAGTATTAACAATGCTCGTGTCAGTGTGTGAAGTTCACAATGCAAGTGGCAGACTTCACAGTGAGGAGAAAAGCAGGAAAGCGACATATGCTTCTCACACGTGTTAATTGGCCAAAAGCATGGTGTGTCTGCGCACAGTGCCTGGAGTTTAAAGAAGTTTTAGCTGTGATACTTTTGGAGTGTTATAACTCATCTTTTACACATAATACTCGGTCACCGTTGTTATTTGTCTGAACACAACCCTCCAGCTAAGAGAGATTTTTGGAAAGAATGTGGCAGAACCGTAAAATATGTTTGTACTTTGGTGTTTTGTTTTCCACCCCATAAAAAAGCAACTCTTAAAGCAGCAGGGCACAATGGAGAAATGTGTGTGTGAGACCCCTTACCAAGCCCTCTAACTTAAAAAACAAAATCCCCTGGCAACGCAGGCAGGGCTGTGCCACTTGTAATTTGTGTGTGTGTGCATGTGTGTCATGGAGGGCTTTCGTGTGGTGTATAATTTGGCATGTGGGAGCCAGGCTGACATTCCCTCAACTTCAACACACAAACTTGTATTCAACTTCATATCAGTTCAAAAAACGTTCCTATGAGGGAATTCTGATTAGTAGGGAGAGAGTTTAAAATAAAAGCACATATTAAAATATACAGTAAAGGCAAGGAAACAGCAATATAAACATTTGCTACTAAATAACACAGCCGTATATTATCCTCCCTGTCACTGACACATTAATGTCTCGGTGGTGAAAAGGTGATTTATTAGTTTTGCATGTCAAAGCATGCTGCTGCACCGCCTCCCTACAAAGACTTTGCATGTTAAGGCAATATACAAATAAAACAGTTGCTGGATTATCTATTTAAAGCAGTAGGTTTAAATTGTTGTTTTAAGAAAATGATGAAAAAGTAAACCAAGCCATGGACATTCTGATGGGATGTACAATGCTACAATAACATAACAAGCAGAAGCACTTATGAACACATGTTTGAGCTGGAGCCCAGAATCAAGAAATTTACTTGTTCTTCAATAGGCTGCAACTATGTTCTCAATACTGTTGCTATTATCAACACAATCCTATTTTGAGAAAATGGGCCGTGAACTGAAAACGCTTTGTGTGAAGTCATGAAGGAAGTTTGGTGTCACAAAAATATTAGCCTTTTCTTTGCAGTGATCGCGCAATACATAATATGTTGACACCCAATGCAAGTGTGGTTGTCAGAGGCAACAGGTGTCGATATTTGGGAGGTTACTACAGCTTAATTGGGCTGATGTGGCTGCATGCACGCAGCACTTTAACATACAGACATGTAGGACTTAGTATATAAGAAGAACACCAGCCCACCAATTTGGCAGTATTTTGGGTTTAAAGTGGGAGAAAATGGTGAGTGAAGTGGTTATTATGAGGCTATATGTTGTCTATGCTGTAAGCAGGTGTTCACTAAACAGGGCAACACCTCAAGTCAGAGTACATCACCCAGCGCAGTTTGCTGCGGGTCTTGCCAAGCAAATGAGCAAATATAATATTGTCTATCGCGATATTTGCATGGGACAATTTTGTGATATCGCCCGACACTACTTCACACAGATATGTGAGGATGAATTAAGGCTGCAACAGTCCCACCTTGATCAGGCTGTGTAAGGAGGGCTGTTCTCCACCACAACACAAACTATCACATACACGCAACACCTGGCTCTTGATGGCTAATTTTGGTGGAAGCGAGTTAAATGGAGAGAGGCTGTAAGTTTTTATCACCTGAATTTTCCTGTTTTAGGGGAATGGGGGAGAAAACGCTGACTCAGTGCTTGCCTTTCAGTGGCTCTCGCATTGACTGAGATTATGTCCTCCAGGATGGCTTTAATCAGACCTGCTGGCAACCTGGGAGCTGCATTCACTTTGCTACTGTGTGTGTATGTGTGTGTGTAATGAGTCTTATAAGGCCAGAGCTCATCTTACAGCTTTTTTATGGTCACAAAAGCACATGCACAGGCCTAGGTATGCGCATTTGCAGATGCTTATAGGGGAAGGCAAGTATTTTATTGTGCCTTTAGTGAGAATAACTTCATCCTAAGGCCATGTACTACCCTGGTTGACTATGCTTCTTGTTCAGTCTTCATTGCAAACTAATGTTCTAACATTAGCAATGACTCGTAGGTAAAGACCTCATAACCATGGGAAATTCCCAGGGTAATTTAGTTTATTGGTTCCTTTCAAACAGGGTCAGTTTCCATGAAATGATGTCACCAATGATATGAAACACTGTGGTAACATGCCAACCAAAGCAAGATTCTTCTCCCTCATTTCTTATATAAAAACATGCAGCAAGTCACTTGGACTATTTTCAAAGCTTAAGAATTTGAATATAAAAAATGTATTATATGCTTTGGGCTGTCAATCCCTTTAAAAATGACTGAAAAAAAATGAAAACTGTACCTCAGTCCTCACATTATATCATTCCCTCTAAATTCCTTTTAATGTCAACTGGATGTGATAGTAGTTTAGTGCTTTCCACTCAGATAACTCAAATTGCAGCAACTGTGCCAATGGCTCGAGGAATTATGCGCCCTCCATTCCTTGCGCAGTTGTTGAATGTTAGTGAGCCGGAGGTTAGGAAAACTAATAAGTAGAGCATATGATGGTCTCTTCCACATTATTAAGAATTCCTTCCCGCCGACAGGGGAGTTCATTGTGGTTCAAATGATACTTGTGTTGGTGTAATCACAGTAATTAGGCTCTGACAAGAGGAAAATAACAACAGCAGCCAAGGAGATATCAGCGAGTGTGTGCCCACCAATGGTGAAAGCCTGATAAGGAGAATTATTAACAGAAGAAGTGTTTGATGAAGCAACACTTCCACTAGCGCCCTACTTCTCCCAGGTGCAAACATAAACAATCAAAGCGGCTGACTAATCAGGAATATTTGAGATAACTGAAGGTAGGTACGGCCTGAGACGCATTCATAAAAAATAACTAGGAACGCAACCCAACAATCTTCTTTTATGACCCTTTATGACCCTGTTTTTATTTTTTTTACCTTTGAACCTTTGGGGCAGGACCTGTAGGCTGTAGCTAAAGTAGTAACTAGATAATGATATGGGACAGTGGCAGCATACTGAGAAAGAGAAAGTAGAAAGTTTTCACTGAAGTAGACGCTTAAGTTTCTGGTGTCTGGATCCCTGTAGGTCTCTCTCTCTCTAGAGCTGGAAATGAGCAAAGTCCGTTACCTTAAGTGTTGTAAATAAGGCAATATTGAGGGACTGGTACTTTGACTTCACTTCCATGAAATGTCTGAGGGAGCTTTTTGTATTTTTGAAGATTTTACCTGTAAAAAACATAAAATAACCTCACAAAATAGTCATTGCTAGAGTTAAAACAGCCCAACAGTAAATTAGTTAGCATGGCTTGGCTCCTCCTGGTATGACAACTGCCGATTATTTTCAAATGGCAAAGAGAAGCAAATTTTTGCTTGAAAAATCACTTGTACGATTGATCGATTCTCAAAATAGTTTGCAACTAAATTTATTTTGATTAGTGAATCGTCTAATTGTTCCAGTTCTATTGACCTACAGGCTACGACCTAATTTCCTGTAATCAACAATAACTAGCACTTTGAGTACTTGGAATGTTTTTGTTTTAATTTTACTACAAGGACTTTGTGTTGCTGTCGTGTGTACCCAAGTTACATGTTGTATAGTTTTTTCCATGGCAGCTCTACAAACTTTGATACAGATAACAGACTTCGATGTTATCACATTCAGTTGAGTTAAAATGAAAGTACAGGCAACACTTCAAGAAACAAACTTAACAGTGTATACAGAAGGTTTCTGCCTAGTTACATTTAGCTATGTAGTTTCCCTGTATGTGTCTCTGCAGCTTCTCTTATTGATGTTTCCGTGTGCCAAGACTAAAAGTGGAACTTCGTTACACCTTACCACTTGGAGTGATGAGTATTCTGCAGACACCTTCGTCTCACATTAACAAGCGTGGCAGTTAGAAGCAAGCAACTCTTTCCTATTTAAGGTGACCCTGATGTCAGGCCACCGCTGATGCCCTGTAGGAATAATGGAACTGTAATTACCTTTTTAGCTCAGTGTAGAGATTTTCCTCATACACTTAAATGAGGCTTAATGATTGGCTTAGTTTTGTTTGCTCAAAGCTGGAGATTTAGCCCTGTATTAGACTGTATTAGATTTTTATTGCTCTGGCATGAGCCCTTGGCTAATAAAAGCACATTTCTGTGTTTCTCTTCAGTGCTCGCTCACTCGTGCCATGTTTGTGTTGCTACTACTGTGAGGTAATACCGTAGCTTTTTTACTTGGTATCCTTGTATGAGCTTGTGAGACTGATACCAATTGAGGAGGATAAGTTGAAGGGTTTTTTGTCCATAGATGAGTCAGTTGAGTTGTAGGTTGTCTAAGGTAAGTAGTGACAGGCTTGAACAAAAAGGACAGGGGGAAAGAGAAAAATTTACAGCAGGGACAGAAAGAGGTGAGGGAGGGAAGGAGGGCAGGGGGACTGAGAGAAAGTAGTGAAGAAAAGGGGGGTGGTGTAGCTGAAAGCAAAAGGCTGGAGTTGGAGCAGAGCAGGGTGCAGCTGAGCCTCTGGCAGGGACACAGCACTGAGGGCTTTATTGTGATTTGTAATTATGTGGTTTTCTGTGGGGCCTCAGTTTGGTGCGCTCCCACACTGAGGCTCTTTTTAGCCAGGGAATACTGAGTAGGAGAACAGAGGGAGGGTGGGGCCGGGGTCACTGTTAACTATTTCTGTTAAACCAAGAGTGAGCAGACATGACTGGAGCACCAGTGGAGTATTGAGCTGAAGCTGTGACTCAGAAACAGTCTATATTTGTTTTGGTTTACATTTAAATACACTCTTAAGTTGTCGGAAACAGGAAAACTTTCCTTTTTCTCTTCATTACCTTTGAGGGATCAATATGTGTGTGTTTATCAGGAGTATTTTTTTGTATACTCGAGGAAAAGTAGCCACAAGTCAAGAAAAGCGCAAACTTGCTTGACCAGACGAGCTGAATGATTGGCATGTAGCCTACATCAAGGCTATTCAATTACTAACTCAATTGGGCCAGATTTTAAAACCAGGAAATGTAGAAGGTCAAGATCTTTTCAGGGGCCTATTTAAAACACTTTTTCTTAGCTTTTGGTAATGACACATGTTAAACAAAAACAAATCAATGTAGTATATAGCAGGGTGTATAGTTCTCTCACTTTTTAACAACAAAAATATTGTTGGCCACATACCTGACATATCTCAATTCGGAGCCTCTGACCTCTTTAATTATCGCACAGTGGTACGGCATTTGGAGATGGTGGAAAAATTAAGAAGCATTTCTTAGCCCTGGCAGGGTTAAACCAAAGGTTTTTATTGTCAATTTTAGGTTTCAGGGTTGACAGATAACTGCCATATTTTTAGTAGAGCACTGGAAAGCTACGAAGCACGGTCGGAACTGTCACATGAGAAAACGTTGATTTGTGAAAGATACTGGATCCGTTCAATCCGTTGGAATTGAGATGGCTCACTCCGTAGCTACTTTCATCATCAGCTCCGGAAAAAATGTTTTTGATAAACTTTGATGTTGTTGTTGTTCTGGATGCAGTCTGATGAGGTATATGACATTGTTATATCACGATTGACAAAATTTCAAAATAGCTGGAAATGTGTTTTGAATTTCGATCATTGAAATCAAAAGCGGAGTTGTCGATCCCACCCACCAAAATCTTTAGAAATCAGGGTGTATAATCAGAGTATATGGTGACTTATATGAACATCACATCTATAAGCATATGTGTATGAGACACACATCGACATATACACATATGTACTATATATATACGGTACATATTTTGTCATATATCAGATTTATGAATGTTGGGCAACTCTGAGGTTGCTTCTGTGTCGGATGTGGCCTGTGGGCTGCCAGTAGTTAACAGCTGGCTGATACTGTGTCATTTATTTTAACAGCCTGCTGATGAATTAAAGTTGGAGCAAATAATAACCTTGATCATGAGTAATTTTTCTCCAAGTTCTATGCCTGCATCTTGCTTTGTTGCGATTTGGTTGTGGATTACTACCATATCAAAAATAGTTCCCAAACTTTGTCCTATTCCTTTGTATGCTTCAACCTCAGATCTGTCTCCACTGTGACATTGTACAATATAGGCAGTATTGTAAGTCCCTGTAAATGATGCTGGGCAGAACCTTATGCCGATATCTTCATTGATATGTAATTTTTTAGTTTTTGTCAGACAATGACAAGCTGGTGCAGTTTGAAGAGCTGTCAGCCAGTTGTGAGTTTTGGTGGTCTGCTCTGCAGTGGCTCAGCTTTCCCCAGTCGTGTGCTGATTGAGACCTGAATCTTTATTCCGGGCAGCCTCTAGAAACTGACAGAGGATCCCTTTCATGAATGTGGAGGAAAGAGCAAATGGGCTGCAGGCAGTGGAACAAACTTTAAAAAAACACAACACAGAGATGAAAACGAGAAGGGAAGTCACACATTTAGGTGTCTTCCAACTGAACGCGAATAGAATGGAGGGAATGATGGGCAGGACGGAGAAGGAGGGAGCTGGTGGGGGAGCAGAGGTGATAACAAAGTGTTGGGAGTGTTGAATTGCCGTCTGCATGTTTTGCTTGTCAGTCAGAGCTGTGCCACTTAAGCTGAAGGGAGCCAACAGCTGTACTGAGATGAGTTAAAAACAAGGCAACAGGAGCACGGCTTCATTGGAGGCCTCTCTGTCTCCCCTGTGAAATGTCCGCATGCCCACTTTAATTGTAGTGCTAGACGTCTATTAACACAGGCTACATATCTGAAATAACATGAAATGTTTTTTGTGATTTTATTTGTATTGATGTGAGTTTGGTTGAATGCTACATATTCTCAACAATAAATCTTAGCTTTAACTTCAACATGCTGTGTATAGATAGTGACTCAGAGCCTTTCTGTGTATCTGCTTATCGATCAGTCTGCCTTTAAAAGCAGGCTGAGCCAAAAGCAGAAGTCCGTGCATTGACTCAAACCTGCCCGCAAAGGCTGCCAGTTGCAGCAGGTTGATTTCCTGTTTTTCTGCCCTTTTTTTTTTTTTGCATCTGTGAAACACAGCACACATTTAGACCTGAGACTCTGTGTACCTCCACTTGCCCAGAAATGTCAGATCAGATTTGAGAGATAACTGTAAGTTACATTCAGCTCTCAAAGTTTCAATCACTAATTCTGTTTTTCCAAATGCATACAATGTCACACAATCTGTTAAAGTGGATCCCCCCCCCCCCCCCTTTTTTTTTAGGAGTTTCAATGGTGGACTGAGACATGTGGTGAAAAATGGCCTGCCCTTTCTACTCAAGTTTGATTAAAGACTGTGGGGACATGAGGCATCGATACAATGGAGGATTCTGGGCTTACAGGAGCGTAGGGGGAGGGCCTTCCTGCTTTCTCTAGGGGACCTTAAATACAGCTTTTCCCGTCTTTACAAGAGAACTGTTTTGTTAACATTGTCACCTCTCAATTGCACCCCAGCTCAGTTCAGGCACATGTGTAATCCTGATGTTTTCCGAGCTCTGCGGCTCAGCGTTTTTGTTGGCTCAGTGTCGTGCTGTGGCTCACGAGCAAAGACAAAGTAGTTTTCATCTGCAGTCTGTGAAGTGCAAGGTAGACCAGTGCTTGTTATGAGCTGAAAAGCCTGCAGTTTCGATGTTTTTCTTTTAAATTTAGAGTTTGAAAGTTCATTATACACTCTGTTAGATGAAATAATCCAGTGTAGTGTGATGCATACGTGATGTTACCTGGGTGCATTGCTGGTGATTTAATTACCTTAAAGAGAGGAAGAAGAAGAAGACATCAAGCAGAACAAACTGTGTGTGTGTGTGTGTGTGTGTGTGTGTGTGTGTGTGTGTGTGTGTGTGTGTGTGTGTGTGTGTGTGTGTGTGTGTGTGTGTGTGTGTGTGTGTGTGAATACAGGCAGAGGGAACAGGAAGGGCAGGGCGAGGACTGTGCAGCATGCTTCCTGTGAGGCAGGAAGTGAGCAGGGTCAGACCACAGAAGCACTATGAGTTATTGCTCTAAACTTCTGCTGACAGAACCCAAAATCAACAATCCATTGGTGCCTCACTCGCCCCTCTGATTTAATACTTAATTCTGATTGGACTGCTGTGCAGCTGTGTCTTACTGATCAGTCAGCAATGACGCTATAGAGACAAACAACATACTTGACAGATTCTTGTATTGCAAAGGAAACACTGTGTTCGGTGTACCTGGAAAGACACCTGTGTTCAGGTTGCTCTTGCCACAGAAGTTTCCTTAAGGTCACTATAAATATCTGTAATGCAGTATGAGGGAGGATAGAAGCTCCGACATTCGTCTGAGGATCAAGCCATGACCTTTCACATGAAAGTAGGAGAATTAAAGGAGTGGAGAGATGGATGACTCAGGTCTATGGGTCCAATCTGTTTATGCTGAATTAAGTATTGGACTGGATGTGTGCTTCGCTGCACCATTTTCTTGTATTAACATATTTACACACACAAAAAGCCAGTAGGGCAGACTTGATTGTATTGTATTGTGTATGAACTAACATCATACTGCTATGCAACAATTAGTTTCTGATTTCATGGTTGCTACTAAAGTATAAGCCTGCATTAAGACCAGCGCTGAATATGGACTGTAATGTTCTATTACAAAAGTCAAGACACCACCCACCATTTGTAAGCACGCCTGGAGACATCCAACATTGTTACAGACTTGCGTGATATTCTTTTATACTAAGCTTTGTCTTATTTCCCTTTTGGAAATGGGGTTGCACCAATAAGCACATAAACTTTCTGTCAGATGGTGTAATGCATATTTATTGCTTGCATTTTATCTTTATTATCTAAGTGTATGATTTACTCTACAAATCACCAAAAGCACAGAGTAAACAACAGTTTTCTCTCAAAAGTGTAAAGGAGACATTATGCTCTTGCCTATGCCCTTGTATCCAGTTGGCTCTGTCATGTTTTTAGCTTCCAGCTAGCTTCTCGATGAGGCGTTTCAGGCACTTCAGGAGCAGTGTTCTCTGTGAAAGATAGGAGGTCCCGTTGGTACGGACTTTGGGCTTTTTAACTTTCAAGACCTTTTACATGCACAAGAACCTTTATAACACACTGAAGGGAAGGATGAAAAATGGAAAAGGATATTAGGCCTCCTTTAAAGTGAAGTAAATGCGACACCTCAACCGTAGCCAAGAGAACCTTGAGGTATTATTTCTAATAATAAAAGCATGTATTTAAGCAAGTTGACCACTTTCAACCTCTCCTTGCAGGAAATATGTCTTTCTCAACTTCGAGTACTTTCACTGGCCATAAATGACTAAACTTGGACTATCACACAAAGCTTTTTACACCGAAATTGGTTTTATTACACCGTACCGTTTTTCATCTACAGAATCTCTTCTCACATCAGAGGTGCTTTTACAGTCCAGCTTTAAGCTGCCTATTCTAAATCATTCTCTATGGTTTTGTAATTAATGTGATGTACAGCAGCTATAGCCTGAATGATGAACCTCTTAAAATCCTCTTGTGAGCTCCCAAGCTTTCAAATGTAGACTGTATTTACTATAACCTTCATTAAGGCACTCAGCCCTGGGTCAGATGGTTAATACACTGCCATTAAAAGTTATTTAACCCTGCATGTAAAATAACTGACCAGATAGTTCTTCTCAGTGCGTCCTTTGGAAGGAAAGTGCTATATATATACACATATATATATATATATATATATATATATATATATATATACACATATATATATATATATATATATATATATATATATATATATATATATATATATATATATATATTGGAGAACAACTGAGCGTAAAGTAAAAGAAAAGGTGGCATGATAGAAAGTGTTTACCCCAGACAAATCACTGCATCAACAAAATTAAATGACTCTATATGGTGAAAGAAAGAGAGGGGCTGAGTGGGAGTGGAAAATACACTTGTTTAGGAAAGAGAGGAGAAAATATCACCTTCCTCTTCTGAAAGTCCTGCTGTTAGTTTCCAGCAGAGAGTTAAACAAACACATCTTAGATTGTGGCATAAATCTTGCATTTGCAAACATCCAGTGCATATATAGTATATCCTGTCTTTTTTAAATGCAGTTGCTATGAAAGTCCAACTCAAACTCGGAACAATAGAGAAAAAAGGTACTTTATTATAATTATTTTCTTAAGAATCAGCAGAATGAAGTGTTCACATCAGGAAACTGAATGACAACTGGAGTGGCTCTGCCCCAGTTTCTGCCTTAAAGCACTCCTCATAAGCTCCGACTCTATCTGAAAGTCACCAACAAATCCTATGTCGAAATCTTTTTTTCAGCTGGCACATTTTATCTTAATGCTTCATTGTCAGAATGAAGAGAAAATCTGTATTCGGCATGTGATGCACTTGTTAATTTGTTGCATAATAACAAAAAATTTGATTATGTTTACAGCAGATGCTGAACAGTAAATTGCATGTTGTTATCGTTAGTTACTGGCATTGCTTAAACTGCTCATCACCCCCACACTTTTCCAGATTTGCTGTTACATGTGTTGAATTGTTCACAATGGCAACAGCACTAGAACACTGGATTACTTTTATTGTGAGCATTGTAAACGTTAAAAATCTGCCATTTTTATGCATGAAATCAAATTGTGTTTTTATTTCTTCATTTAAAAGGTGACAGCTAAGGTATTTGAAAACAGTGCTACTCCTTGCTTATATATTGTTTGTACCACATGATGCACAGCTGCAGTGAATGATTTTCACATCAGTCTATATATCTTGCATCAATTTCCTACAGATGTGGTGAAAATGTGGCACACTTTGACAGGAAGTTTGTGCAGGGTTTGTTAAAAACCTTAAGAGCTAACCATGGATGAACATTTAATGGAATGTGAACACTTTAACCTCTGAAACACTGTCTGTGTCCCTCTGCTTGACCGTCAGAAGGGCAGCTTCTGCTCTTATTCTGTGGTTTGTGCTGACTTCCTGTCGACTGTGTCAGACAGAGGTGGAGCTAAGCCTCCTGTGTCATTGCAAAGATGTATATTTCTATTTCTTGTTTTTCCTCTGAGGTGAACTTCCCCTTAAGCAGCGTGCCACCAATGTTTAGCCCTGCTGAAGTGCAAAAGGTGGTGAATGTGTAAATGTAAATTATATTAAAATAGTTGGTGTTAGCTAACCCTAACCCTAAACTCTCACTTACAAATAAATCTGTTGGATGAGAGCTGGTGATTGAAAAGTTTTTAATAGATCTGGACAGGGAAGTGAAAGGGCAGCAGTTGCATTTAACCTATTACCACTGTGGAGGTGCCCTTGAACAAGACAGTAATCCCCTGACTTCTGGGTCAGCTCAGTGGCTATTAGATCAGACTGTGGCTGTACTGGGAAGCTTCCTGTGCGAGCATGGAGTAGGACGTCCTGGAAAAGAGTGTTTCCTGCTCAATGAATCTACCCTGGATAAATAAGGGTCAAAAAAGGGGAAAAAAAGTCAACAGCTACATGCACTCAGCAAAGAGACCTTATCACCACCCTTTTCTTTATTCCATCTCCTGGATGAAGCTGGAGGGCCCTGTCGCCAGGCTGCGTTGTCAAGGAAATGTCGTCGTTGTCTGGAGACAACTGTGAGGCTTTGCTCTCAGTGTGACCGTGTTAATGAATTAATCTGCTTTGTCTGGTCATCTTTGACCCGATGTTTGATGACAATCTTGTGCCATGTCGGCTTCAGTGAGCTGTAATTGTTAACGTGTGGAAAGGCCCAGATAGCATAGGGTTTCAGCTCTCTGGTTGCTATGGTGATTATCACTGGAGCAGAGTGTGTTTTGAAAGCAAACAGGTCTGTTTTGGCACTATAACCAGCTGGAAGGATGTCACTGACAGCAATGAAGGTGACTGTGCGGGGCTCATGTCTGTTATAACAGAAAATGTCTGACTTTGCGTCCTGTTTTTCTGGTTTTGGCCATCATTCCTATCTGTTATGATAATGTAAAAAAGTCTGTTTGTAGGTATTCTTAATAGTATTTTAGAGTTTTCAACTTCCTGGAAAACAATTTCAAAAAGCTTTTTATGACTCATCCTGCAATCTGGGGCTTTTACTAACTTTGCGCCCAATGAAATGCGTTCTCAAATTTTTATCACTAAGTTGGAGCAGAGTGTTTCTGATGACCAGGCCTCACTGATTACTGTATAAAAACACAACTTTATGACTTAATTCAACAATTTTGGTGAGTTTGAATCTATTCTTTGGATAAAATATTTTCTGGTTTTCCCTCTTTTGTCCTCCAGCTCCTCAACTCTGTGTGACTTACAAAGTTTCCTAATGGACAGATAGCTTTACTTATTGAAGTAACCACTATTTGCCACTAGTCAGCTCAGTTAGCAGTGCTATTGAATGACCCAGCCCCGGGATGCCAGGAGCCAAACCCAGCAAGAAAATCTCCAACCCAACGCACATTCAGCGCTATTGGTTACTGTAAACTACACTCAATATCTGTGACCAGCAGCACCCCCAATGCTGTATCCAGATCTCCCTTAATAAATCCACTGTAAATATGCAAAATCAAATAGCACTCTGCTCGCCTTTTCATAGGAACTTTAAGACTTGCATGTCTATTTGTACCATTAGGGTTGAACAGAAGCACAAACAAACCTTTACTGTATGCTAGGGCTTTGCAAATCAGAGCCAGTCAAACGATTGTAGATTAAGTTTTAAGGCCTTTTTATTTTTTTTAGAAAAACATGGACTTTCTTTTATATATTTGAGCATGTATTTCATTGCCTATCCATCACTGCAGCCAGTCTGAGCAGCTGCTCACACCTGAGAGTCCTGTCAGTGTGAAGTGTTTGTGTTAAGCCCCTCTGACTGCTAGCTTTCTACAAATGCTATGCCAGAATGTTGCCAAAAATAGACCTTTAGCAAGTATAGAGTTACGTATAAGTCTTCCCTGGTTGGACACACCTCGGCTGGAGAAATCCTCTCTCCTAACTTTGTTTGATTTTTCAGTGAGAAAGGACTGCATCTGTTGTTTGCAGTTAAACTGTCAGACATAAAGCAGAGTGATAAATGATAGAAATACTCTCAGGAGAGGTGTACTTTTTGATTTCAGAGGTGTTCACCACCATCTTGATCAAAAACCTGGTGACTGTCTCTGTCATCTCATCTAGTAACATGTCAGTTACCCTGGCCTTGTTCTAAACTGGATCCACATCACAGAGCATCCGTCTGTCTGCCTGTCTGTCTATCTCTCACTTCCTCTCAATGAGTCTCCCTCTTTCGGAGTCCGGGGCCATCCCTCTGGTCAGCTGCAGAGAGAGGAACCTGAAAGGAAGTGGAATAAACAAAAGCAAAGCACGCCAAACAAAGCTGCAACCAAGCGTTGGTAGACATGCTGGTTCAGGGGCGGTGTGCACACAAAGAGCTCTCTGTGAGAGTGGTCGAACTCCGTATTCCTGTGGAGTACTCACTCAGTCGCACACTCGCACACTCATTACAATCACACACACAGAAACAGTACACAGAGATAAACTGGAGTGTACCGTTCTGATCTTTTTTAATACATAAATGTGTTTTTTATTGAGTCATCCCCAAACTTTTGCTGGAAAAATGTACACAGATAGCTGTAGTTGTTATCAGGCTCAGCCCACACTCATTGAAAGTAAATACTATGCTGTTGATTTGACATTAAAATTGCTACATTTAGGTTTCCATAAATGACACTGGTACTTACATTCTGTATGGGAACTAGTCATCATTTAGATTTAAGTGTCGTGAGTGTTTTGTCCAAGCCCTAACAGAGACCTCGGAAAGTCAATGTGGGACTTTTATTGGTGCTTTTTTAGCTAATCAAGGCTCCTGATCTGATTCAGAAATGCCTTCTGCAGCCTCTGTCTGTCAGTACTCTAAATATTATTAACACAAATGACCTTTCTTGAATCTCAGAGGCAACTTAGGCGACAGAGTGATGTGCTGCAGTGTTGGGACTTGTTTGTGCTGGATAGACGGCATGTCACACCCTATACTTTGTATTTGGGCCACTATGTGTCGCACCAGAGAGGAACACTGCTGCTTACTTTTTGTCTTTATTTCAACCACACTTTCTCAATCCATCTCTGGCCTTTCTTTCCTGATGTTTGCAGTGGTTTATAGCATAATGTCAGAAGAACAGGGATCTGTAGCGTTCAGGCTGTTGATTGCAACTAGTAATGCTATGCCTCTCTTAGGCATCATGTTATTGTAAACGTCCAGACACATCATAAATGGATTTACATTTTTTCTTCCAAGAAATACTACATCATGGTACACCCTTTTCTGGTGTAGGCTCTACGGATCTTTTACAGCAATTACATAAAACATTTCTCAAACATTTGTTACATTTCTGTCAAGGAAAATTAGATTTAGATTAGAGATAATTCATTTGTTATGTTTTATTGCCTAGCTCTACCTCCATGCCAAATTTCGGCAAAGGGTGGGGAGATTTTTGTCGTCTGACCGAGAGGGTCGCAGTGCAGGGTTATGTCCCTAGAACTTAATCACATTTAAGCAATTGTTAATGCAGTGTTCTTTAGCAAAACAAGCTTTTGTGGGGCATGATTTAGAAAGAGGCTGTCCTCAAGCAAGTTCACATTATATTCTTTCATAGTTTTTCCCCTTGCTGTACAAGCCTGTCTGCTGAAGAGTTTTTATTTAATTGCCCTAAAATAACTACCACAAACATAGTGCAGGGATCACTGCATGGTTGAAGAACAATTTAGATCAATGTTTTACAATGTAAGCTCTGTATTTATCGCAAATTCAACACTCAAAACCTCCCAATGGAGAGAATTGTCAAAGAAATCCTGTGAACAGATACCCAGCTGAAGCTTGAACATGAACATTAAAAAACAAGGAGTGTAGTTTAAATTGAAAGTTGTACAGAACTTTTTACGGCACAGGATACGGATGCACGCATGATGGAGTTATGGAGGGCTAGCAAGTTGTCTGTTCGACATTTCAAACAGAGATAATCACAGCCACATTGTCAGAAGGAATCGGTAGAAGAAAAGTGCAATTGTCTTATCAGCTATTAGGTTTGAATGATTGAAAGAGCAGAGGACCTTTAATGAAACTGCACAGGAGGCAAACTGTATAGACAGTTTCATCAGCAACCCTCTCTGCTGTGTTGTCTTGTCTTTCATGGTGTCATGCAGCGTCTTTATAGCGGACAGCTGACAGGTAATGGCCAACTGACAAATGAGGTCATCTCAAGGTTGTTTGTGGACCAGCGATGTGTGTTGTGAGAAATCATGATTCTTCCTGGTCTAAATTGTCATTTGCTGCAGGTAGGACATCCTCCATGGGTGGTGAGCAGGAAGGTTCCTTGAGGCTAATGTTATTTCAGTGATGTATTGTCCTTATACTGTATGCACGTTTCCAGTGCATAGCTTAATATAGCTAAGAACAGGCCATTTCTCTCCTGTACAAGCACAAATTTTTCATAAAGAGGCCCATAAACAAGGGTAGTGTCATCTGCAAACTTGAGCAATCCCGTGTTGCATTTATTTAAGAATTATTTAGTACAGGTATTAATCCAATTCCTGAGTGACAAATGTTGAACTAATACAGTATCTTGAAAGGAGGATGAGTTAGCACACTGGGTCGAGTCTCTCAGGTTTGATTGGATCATGCCAGATATTCTGGCTGGTTCCTGAGCCTGCAGAGGGCTTTTCGGAGGCTTTGTGGGCTGGAAATGTGTTAACATTTTTTCAGATGATGTTAATGGGAACAATAATTTAGCTTGATACAGAAATCTTAATGAGACTCCGTGATGTTGTGATACAATATCTCAAGGTGCTTGTCTCAGTGTTCATACAGCAGCAGCTTTACTGCCTCCACTGGAAGGGACAAGAGGCAGCTGCTCATTGGCACGCTCAGGGCCGTTTGCCAACAAGGGATTTAAAGTTTGTCAAGCTTGTCACCTCTCTTCGATGAGTATTTCTATATCCATTATGTCCAAAGCAGAGAAATGACTTTTTTTACCACCTGGACAAAATGACTAGATCTTTCAGGGTCAAGAAATAGTATTACCTCATCTTACCTTGATGAGCTTCTACAATGTTACTCTAATGTACCATAAGTTTGTACAATACCTTTCCATCAAATTCAAAATCAGATCTGTGTGAAAGTTGAGACCAGTAACTCATTATTCACCTTCATGATGCAAAAAGTCAACTTGAATTCTTTCATTCAGTAAAAGGTGTCAGCAAAGCAAGTTTCAGCATCTAAACTCTGAGGAAAATGTGTGAACCGTTGAGAAAACTCCCATTTCACCCCTCCTCTTTTCATTTCCTGTACTTGCAAGTTGAGGTTGCTATGGCGACACAGAGATGGAATAAACTTCCTGTCTGTTTCCTGTGGTAAATTGCTCTTTTTTTCTTCCTTTACAATCTTTTGCACACTTCAGATGTGATGATTTCACGCTATTCATCACTTTATGTAGACAATTATGTAACACAGACAGGACATTTTCAGTTTGCTTTATGAGCAAAACACATTTTCAGACCCTTGTTTTAAATGAGGATCTGTCAAGAGTATTTAGTTATGCATTCCAGTTTGATGAATTTAACTTTAAGAAACACAGTGAGAGTGTGCTCTACAACTGAATGTCATTTAGCTATTAGCATCACGCGGCACAGCTGTTGAGGAATACCAGTTTTATGAAACAAATGCTCTTGCAGCCTTCTTACCCAGCTGTTGAAATACATTTCTCTAAACTGTAATTCTGTAATTCAGCACTTCCACTTAATGTAGTGACAAACTGTATGTTATTAGAAATTCTATGTGTTGGCCACAATCGGCCTACTTTGGCAAAATGCACCAAATGTGGTGGCAGGAGTCTAATATTAAAATAGAAGATGTATTGTTGTTTTTTCATTAATTTATGAGTTAAATCCTAAAAACCTTCACTTCCTTCCTTATGCCTTTAGGCACTTTGCTTCATGGGCACTGGCTTGTCCTATGTCTCCTTCTTCAACCCTAATCCCAATGTCAGTGGATTATTTTACATTGTTCAGTTCTTGATCAAATACAGGACTCAGTGTTGCTAAGAAAAGGCAGAAAAAAATGCAATTAATATATCAGAATAAAGTATTTAATAAGGTAAGTTCACTCTTTCTCAGAATAACACCAGTAAATAGTATTGTAATTGCTTTATTAATTATTTAGCCTTTAAAGTTGAACTTGAAAGAGCACAGTTTTATCTGTGTCAAGTTTAAATTGGTTCACAGTGACTCATTTAAGCTTGAGTTGAAATGCTGAGCGATGATGTTTGCTCTGGCCGTGTCAGGTGCCTTGGTCTCGTCGGGCCTTTCATGTCTACAGGCTTCAAGGCCAGGGCAGCCTCTGATTTTTAGGGCTGTGAGAAGGCCAGTCGTCTCGGGCAGCCTTGGTCGCCTCGTCTACTCTTTGATCGATGGCCTTTCAATGTGGAGTAATTATCCCAGGCTAGACTTGGAGGCTGCTGACTTTGTGGACTGCCATGTTCACACAAAGGTGCATAAACCTAAGAATTCTGATAACGTGTAAATTACTGGCACCACAGCAGATGCAAGTTGAAGATTATTTCCAAAAGGTTCATGCTTAAAATGCCAAATGAATGACTGTAACTGTTGCAAAACTATAGAATAGTGCATTATAGTGTCAGGTATGGAGCCTGGCCACTCTGCCTGCCACAGCAAGTAGTTACACATCCTACTTTCTGCCTTTATATTGTGTTTTAATACAGCCAATTATCCAAACTGATATTGACAGTATAAAATGCAGATTTAATCACATAAATGCCACCTATGGCACAATACAATTAGATTAATCACTATTTTATGTTTATGAAATTGACACGGTACTGTTGACATAATTACAGACTTTCAGCAATATTGGGTTTTTGAAATAATACAAAAAAAGCTGGAGGCAACACAAGTTGTTACTGGACTGCACCTGATTGTCTGTAAGCAAGCATACATCATCTTTTTGGAAAAGTTTAGTTTTAAAATACATTAAAATACAACCATACACTGGTTGGCTGATTTGAAATTTCTGTCTTTTACTGAACTGAAACGACTTTAACACACTTCATTGAACAGAAAAGTTTTTGTTTGTCTTTCTTACATCATCTCTTTGGTTGACATAAATGCTCCATTCACAGAGTAAGATGTGAAAACTAAATGAGCTAATTAACTAACGTCAGTTAGCCACAGCCAAAGATAGTTACAGCAAAAAGTATAGTGAGCAGCCATTAGCGGTTGTGCTGCCTCCTATATTTTTGGAGCTTTAGTGGATTTCTGGCCATATCTTAGAAATGACACCTTTTTTAAAAATGAAGAGTGTTTCTGTGCAGTTCGAAAAGGATGAACACCATTTTTTTTCTCCAGACTCTTGTGTTTCAGCTGAAGATATGATATCAATAATATTGTTCGGTTGGTTTTGGTATTGCTTTTTAAAATGCATT
The DNA here is from genome assembly GCF_965226575.1 of Pagrus pagrus. Classification (NCBI taxonomy): domain Eukaryota; kingdom Metazoa; phylum Chordata; class Actinopteri; order Spariformes; family Sparidae; genus Pagrus; species Pagrus pagrus. Next base: position 18,699,186 of record NC_140187.1, read on the forward strand.
ATTCTCAAGGTACTACCTTTTGATGGACTCAATTATATTGAGAGAAAAAAATAAAATCACGGATATGTAACCTGTGAGTTCACTGCTGTTGAATTTATCATTATGCCCAACCAATCTCTATGGAAACATCCTGAAATAAATTTCAATAAAATGAAGCTTTTTCTTCACGTTTGAAAAAAGTGATCATTCCACATTCCTTGGCTGTGCACATAGCAAAAGTACAGTTACGTACTCTACGTACTTACTAGTAGTAACTTGATTTGACTTCTGATTTGTAGGAAACATAGTTTTACTCTTTAACAGTTTTCACCTTCTATATCATCATGTATTGTAAAAAAGAACAGAAAGAGAAGAGAAACATGCTTTTATAGAGATGTTTGTACCATGCTTCTTTTACAGCTCATGCCTTATATTTTGATGCACCAATCCATAATTCATTGAACCTTTTCCCTCCATCCTTCTGTCTGTGTGCCTCTACATGTGAATGTGTATGCGTGTGTCTGAGTACAAAGGTTAGTGCAGGAGGAGGGCTGGTAATGGATGCATGTATAATGCATCAGCAGTAGATTTCCAGTCGTCCGTAGCCGATGATGCAGCAGATACCTCTAGTGACCAAGACACTCTGTCCCTGTTTGCCTTCATCTTTGCCAGCTAATGGTGAATAAAATCATTTTTCTACTATAATGTGCATATGCAAAGGATCAGTAGAACATATCCATGCTGTTATTTTATTTTTCATCAACTGCATCAGCATCACTGCGTAAGCCAGCATTGCTTCTGTGGTTTAGCTTCATCACTGGGAGCTCTGCAGCTGTTGTGACTGTGGACTGCTAATGCCAGTGTCAGACACTAAGCTCCCAGCTTTGTTTCGCTGCTTGAAGTGAGACTGAAGCGCAAATATTAATTGTGTGAAGTGGCTCGTCCAGTGGATGTACTATGAGTTGCTTTCTCGGAGAATCAAAACAGTAGACTGCGAGGCAGGACAGATCATTGTGGTCCAGTGATCGGCCTTAATTATGGGTTCCATAGTTTTCTGTCTTAAAGCATCAAAATCTGAGACATAAAGCCGAGCTTGAATTGCAAGAAATTGAATCCCTCTTCTGCCAGATACAGTGCAGCAAGCATATCGTTTTATACTCAATGTGAATTCAGGTCTGTTATTCAGGATTGTCGCTAAAGGAGGAGGAAACTGAATGATTAATAGGGGGCCAAGAGCCGGGCAAGAAGCCTGAAATATGCCAGCTACTGAAGATATACAGAGCTGTTGTTCAGCGGTAGTAGCCGTTAATGTGATCAGCTGTTGACAGGAGTGATGGGTTTGCGTTTACAGTTGTGGGTTACCATGAGGCATTTGCTACGTCTCAACTGTTAATGTAAAACAAAACGATAAACAACATTTTAGTCATTGCACTGTGATAAAACATTTTCACTGTGATGTAAGTACTGCCAGAGCACCTTTTTAAATTGATTCTCTTAAAGGTCCATATCGTAGAAAGTTTGTAGTTTGATTTTCAAGGTTTTTTTTTTTTTATATATAAAGCAGGTCTAGGTGCTATATAAATACTGTGAAAGTATCAAATGCAGCCACACTTCAGTTGCAATACTATTACAGTTAAATTCCCCACACAGCTGAGAAATCAACATCAGGTCGCTATATTTATTAAAACCAAGTGTAGAAATGAAAGGGAGGAGGAATGTGTAATGTAATGTGAAATGGAAGCCATAATCCACAGCCCAAGTCACGTAAATGGCACAGGAAGTCTTGTCACTTTGTTTAGCAGCAGGCAAAGACGTATGTTGCTTTATCCTTCTGAAAAAGTGTTTGTGTGTTTGCATTCATCATAGCAGATTAAACATTTGTGTGAGGCATTAAGTCAGTGTCTGACCCTGGTTCTAGTTCATGTTGCCGCTTTAGATGAAGGATAATATGTATGGCTGTAGTTGGTGCATATAGTATGTTTGTGTGTGTGCACATGTGTTTGTTTATGCAGAGGGATCGTCTTTCAATGCCCTTGATGCTTCCCCAGGTCTTTGTCTCTATAGGGTGGCAGCAGCAGTGTCAGAGGTCATGTATGTCAAGCCTAAACCTGACCCCACCAGATGCCTGTCAGATGTAAGCTCTGATTAAATTATATGGGAGTCAAAGTGGAGCGAGGTTGGTGGGACAAAGACAGAAGTGCATCGTGGCTTCTAACAGATGAGCAGATGTAAATCTCGGTGTTTGACCTAAGACAGATGTGTGATTGTACAGGCCTTTTATTTTCTGACTGATTGTTTAAAGAACATGCACAGTTTACTTAAATAACTGTTTGCACGGACCAGTTTACTGATATAAAAAAGTAAATTGAAGTACACACAGTTATCGGCTGTAGTGCAGCTGTGTTTGGAAAGTTTATTGCCTGTCTCATTGCAATAAGATTTTAGTTTCCATTATGACAGGGCTGGGACTCTAAAATCTAAAAATTGTCTAAATAGATCAGAGCTCACATGACCAAAATCTCAAGCAAAATCAACTCTCCTATAAGCAGTGTTATACAAAGAACCAAAAAGAGTGAAGGTAAAGTAAATCTGATCTGTTATTAAATATACTTAAGTATAAAAACTACTTCTCTGGCAGTAAATGTGCAATCAAAAGCAAAGGTCAAGTAAATTATACCATTCCGATTATCAGATCTGATCTGGTTCTGCATTTTTCTGATGATCAGAATCAGTGTCTCTTATCCAATTGCTAATAAAATATATTAATTTAAAAATGCGCTGCTTAGGCTCTGATGCAGCATGTAATCTGCAATGTAACTAGTAACTAAAATGGAAATAGCACCTCAGTTTGTAACTAATTAACATTGACGTGCAGTTGGTTAATTCCATTGGTTTATGAAGTTATAAAATCATCTGGGCACTTTTTAAATCACTGAATACCAGTTACTACAATATTTTAATCATTACAGTATAACATGTTAGTAGTATTACATTTTTTGGGGGCGGAATAAGCGTGTTTATTTGTGATGTAGTGGCAGAGGGAGTCTGCTCCAGATGTTACGATATGGTACAAAAGGCTCACAGGGCTGCAGACGCTCAGCAACACTGCTGCTCGACGCTCCTTCATCCCTGCAAACAGTTCAAAAAATCAACATCAATTATGAATCTATTCCATCTGGTGGGGCTGTGATTACTGCTCCTGGCACTGTAGTGGGCTTGATAGCCTCTCCTGCTCGCAGCTCTGTCAAATGGTTTCACTGCTAGGATTCAGAGCTGATGAAATGAGGCAGGAGAGACGTCTGGGCCAGAGCCAAGAAAGAAATGAGAGGAGTGGAGACCTCACCTATTTTAACCTCATCGGCACATTTAAGGAGTGTAATCTTCAATAATTATTGGCTTACTCAGATTCAGTGACCGATCGATTAGAGCTTCCCTGTTACGTAATTAGATGTTTATAAACTCATCTTCTCCTCAGGGTTGTGGACTCGAATCATTGGCAGTTAAGGGCAGGGACTGTGAAGTTAGTTTGACACCTTTACAGTTGGACCTCACTCAAGTGTCCTACCAGGGTCTCTAAAGGCCATCTTTGTCCTCCTCTCCTCCTCTTCACCTCTCAGTCTCCTCGGTTTATCTTCTCCGTTGTCTGCTACGATTGATGGTTTGCTGTCACACTCATCTTCGAATCCCTCTCACCTCTGCTTTTCTCGACCCCGTTGACTTCTGTCCTACCTCTGTTCTCCAAAGAGCACTTCACCTTCATGTAACACTTCTGACTTCTACCACTTGTCTCAGCAGGCTGCAGACTCCCTTCCCTGTAGACCGGGAAGGTAGATGGTTAGAAGATATTACGTGCTCCACATCCCTTTTATCCATCCGTCCAATTAGTGAAAGGTATAATTTTCCTAATTACTTGAACAGATCCGCCTGAGCGTGTGTGTGTCCTCCATGCTGCATGTGAAGAAAAGGCCTTTAATGGAGAAGCTGTTGCCAGGGGAGCTGATAAAGTTGCTTTTAGACAGATTAGTGAATAGGGCAAAACATGGAGTTACTTCAGAGGGTAAAAACTAACCCTGAATATTTCTGCTGTGTCATTTCTCTTCTTGCTTTCTTTGTCCCATCAAAATTGCTGACACCTGACGCTATACACTTCTGAAGGTCCTCACGTCACATCTTATCTTGCAGAAGAACGTAATATGGGATTTTAGCCACTCCAGCTGAGCGACTGTAATGAGAAAATTAGATTTCCTTCATCTTTGACTATAAAAATGAGACGGACGGTTAGAAGTGTGTCATGCAATGTGAGATCCGACCAGCTTTTTGATCAGCTGTCAAGACGGCACCTGCAGAGGGGTGGAAGTGTAGAGATAACTAGCAGGGAGCTGTCAGTCTATCACACAACCAGCTGTTGTTTCCTGAAGACGTTTTGTTCCACATGTCCCACTGGCCTGTCAGAACACTCTACCTCTCGTACACCTTCAAGGCCGACAGAATCCTGTGTTCCTGTGAGCTCCATCATCAACTTCAGGCCTCTCAGACACACTTCAACACAATACCTTTGTGTTATTACCCTCTCTCTTATTTGCTGTACCTCCCTCAGCAGCCCATTGACTGAAGGAGGGAGGTCTGTGCTGCATCCTTTTCTTCAAGGAAGATGCAGTGTATTGCCAGTAGGATTCAGTACATGTTACCCTGCTGACTATTCAAGGTGTCTATGACCTGTAATCTGATACAAAAGCAATACACGATTCATATAGAGATTACCTACTTGTAATTGTAATTAATTCTTGACAGAGTTCTCACTAAATTAATTTTGAAGTTATAAAATCAGTATAGCTTCCTCTCTGACTTATAGAAATGCTGCCACCTCCTTTCCTTAGTCTTTTACTAAGTAGTTCCCTTAGTGGAGTCTAATAGCCCAGGAGGTACATTGTTCATGTGTCTACTAACCTCTACAGGAGTCCACAACCACCCACACATCACTTCAAGCTCCATTGATTCTTTTTTTCCCATATTTGTGGTCCCATATATGAGATTTCCTTTGTTTTTCATGCCTTGTATTGTTTATGTTTATCATCGATCAATTATAGCCAGTATCAGATTCTTGCTGTTGGAAGGGCGAGAAGTGTTTCCCATACTCAGTACAAGACATGTTTCAACATGTTCTCCCAAACTGGTCCTTGCAGCTAAACACTTAATCATGGTCGCCTTTCTATTGAGGAACAACAAGCATTTAGTGTTTGGGGAGCTTTTAATGATTAATGATAATAAATGATAAATGATAGTTTCTGTGGCTGCCAATTAGTTGAGGTAATTTGTCTCAAAAGCTCAATATAAAGCAAGTAAAATGTTGCCTTATATTTTGTCAATATACATAGATAAAGTAGATTTGGTACTCTTGCCTCTCATCCCTCTCTGCTCTGGCAGCAGTTGTCAGTTTGCTGTCCAGACTTGCTCTTTGCCCGAGGCATGGTAGCCATCTGTTGAAGTCGACTGAATCTCTGCGTCCCTGTCTTTCAAACAGACAGATATGCCCATGTGTATGTGTGTATGTGTGTGTACGCGTGTTTTTTGCGTTCTCAAGTGTACACATGGTCACGCAAGCTGCTTCCATTTCCTCCTTGATTGGATCCGAGAATAGGAAGTGGCACATGTGTCTCTCGGAGGGCCTCTGGTCTCAAGTCTGGATTGGCACATTTCTCAACACATAGCTGAGAAGAACAGGCGGCGGCGTGGCCGCCTCATGACTGGTGTGTAGGTGGCCGAGCACAGTGGGAGGAAGAGTTTGAGGAATGATGGAAATTGAAATTAATTCGATTATAGAGTAAAGAGAGAGTGAGGCCATGGGGAGATGGCAAAATGATCGTTGCTGTTTTGTTGTGTATGAGATAGCTGTGTGTCAGAGTTCACTATAGCCAGGCTGACTCGTCTCACTGGATCCTGCTGCAGGGTAGAGGTGTCAACCCTTTTATTGTTGTGTTTTCCCACTCTAACCCTGTCCCCTTCTTTCCTACTGTTTCCTTGAATTCCCTTTGCTTCCTTTATTACTTTAGCTACTCATCTCTGCATTAACGCGAGCTGCCTCATCACTTTCCCCCCTGTATCTTAAGTGTACTGTATACCAGTGGGGAGAGATTTCAAGTGTCTCATTGTGTTATTTGTTTGAGTCTCAATGCACCTCAGGCTGCTGAGAGTGAGAAAAGGGATGGTGAGAAGTCTCAAGTTGGTGAGAAGTGACTTCTAACAGTGAGATGAGCCTCGCCTGCACTGCGACCAGGAAGCAGGAAAAACAGAATTAAAGTGAACTCAACGGCGTTCTCCAAGTGGATATTGATTTGAAGCCTCATGACATCTGATTTTACCTTTATTGTCTTAAGACTTAAGCTTGCATCCTTGATGTCCACGGGTTAGCCTGTCACCAAGGGGTCAGGTATTGATTTATTCAACAGACCTGCTCTGAGGTGAGGGACAGGAAGGACCAGAGGGCCATCACATTATAGATTTAGTGGATGGAAGAGCCTGACTTAAGAAAAAAATATTATTGTGCTCCTTCCAATGTCTTACCCGACTTTCTCTTGGTTTGTTCCTTTACTTTCTCTACATTCACAGTGGCAGCATAACAATCAGTCAAATAATTGTCTCATTATAACGTGTGACATTCATTTTTCACACAGCGGAGCTGATGCTTTATTCATTTTTCAGTAAACTGTCTGCATGCCTGAAGGTTCCATACAAAAGCACCAGAGTAATTATACAAAGGCAGTCTATTTTGGACATTTTAGCAGCATGTTTTAAAGAGAATTACATGAACATACTGGATTTGAAGTATCAATCTATCTACGGCTACAGAATGTGGACACAGTATCATGAACACCTACAGTGTACAGTTTAATGCAATGCAGGACAGTTGGCATGCAAGGAAAACTGCCTTTGTGAAACTTAACGTTCAATTGGTTTATGTTATATTGAGCTGGTGTTTTGGTTATTACACCCACACTCAGTTGCAGGTCATAGTAGCTCTCATTAGGCCAGAGCTTCCCAAACTTTTTCTGCAGGTCCCCCCTTTTGTAGGTAATAATATTTTCAAGTCCCCCCACCCACTCAAAAAAAACATACACGTATTTTATTTGCAAACTCCGATAGAGTTTATTTTAAACACTGTTATTAACACAGAACTGCGGCTTTAGTGTGACTTCGTGCTAAAAAAAAACTAGATAAGGAATGAGTCACATTTATAGTGAAAGGACTGAAAGTGCAGCATGCATCTGCTGTAAATGTGTTTCCTGTAACAGCATCTATTGCTTTCAACGGATGTTCTCAAAATTCCCAATGCACAAAAATGGAAACTCTCTAAAAACAAACAAAATTGGTAAAGTTGAGGGTGAGAAATGCCCCGTCATATTTTTTTATTTTTTTTTGGTAGCTGGACAAATTTGTCCATGCTTTGCTAAAAGGAGCAGAACCGTGCTTCATTAATTTCATTTCATTAATGCATTTCAAAACTCTCTCTTGACCCGGTGCTTGGTTTGTCTGTTTTGGACTACTTTAGAGACATTGTGGTGCAACATGGCAGATTAAATAGCAGAGGACCTGCTCCTTTTGATAGAACATTTTAAGGTATAAAATGCAATAATTCTTAGTTTTAGGTGATTATACATCAATGACAACATAATAATGAAAATCATATTCCATTTCTGTCCCTAAATCCTACACATGGACCTTTTTTAAAATGTGTCTTTTCTAATACATGTTGAAATTAAATTTCTCTTTCCATCATTATATTGGCAATTTTCACTTCCTCACCATTCATGAAAATCTCAATCAAAATATGGGCCTTTAAAGGCACACTCCCTAATATTGTTGGATTGCCCAAAATCTCAAGGTTTGTCCTTTAAAACATCTGTCGTGAGCTGAAGGAATTTTGGGGCTACTTTTGGGTACTATAGCAAAACCACAGGGTGTGACATGTTGGGAATTTCTCAAATTTACTAATCAAGAAGTGCTTATTATCCAAAGTCACAACATGTGTTCCTCTCATCAACAGTAAAATTCAGCGTTTCTCTTGCAACTGTTTCCAGGCCTAAACATCAACAGCGAGTCTGTGTTCTCAGCTAGCAGCGACCCACACTGCCGCCTTTGTGCCTTTGCTCCCAGTCCCACCAGGATGGATCACACTTTGTCCAAACACATGCACATTTATTCACACACAGTGTGAAAGCCTCATAACCATGAGAGGCAGACCTTTGAGACAGTTAACATTTTGAAGCATGCTGCAGGATACTGATGCAACACAAGGGCACTGCAGGAAGATAAGGAAATGAGTTGATTGTTTTAAGCTGTTGATCCTGAGTCTTGACACATAGCAGTGGGAAGTACCCTTCGTTTCTTCGTTCTCTCCTCTTTTTATGTCTGGTCAGTTTCATCATGCCTCACTGAATACTAAAACTCCAGAGACTGCACGAGCATGCCAGGAATTCACACAGCAGAGCTGGCTGGCAAACTTCTCCCTCTCGTCGAGTTTCATCACTGGTCAAATGTGGGAGTCGATAAAGCGTTGTCAGTTCTTCCTGCTGATCCTGTTTCTGCAAAAGAAAACTGAAATTCCATATTAGGACGTAGGTTTCACAGTTAAACAGAGAAGAAACTGTATAAATTGGAATAGATATGTTTTGTAAGGCTGTTTGAGTAACCCCATCTTCAGCAGATGTTCGGGTGGTTTTTGCTTCTGCCTGGTTTGGAGCATATGACACCTGAAGACTAATCACATTGTTCTACACTGTGGACAGTAGAGCTGCAGCTGATTATTGATTCATCTGCTGATTATTTACATGATTAAGTGGGTAGTCTATAAAATGTGGAAAAAGGATCGAAAATCCTCATCACAATTTCCGAGAGCCAAAAGTGACATCTTCAAATTAATTATTTTGTCCAAAACCCAAAGATTCCTCATTTGCTGACATAAATTACAAAGAAAAGCAGGAACATCTTCACATTGAAGAAGCTGTTAACAACACATCTTTTGACATTTTAATCATTTCTCAAAATATTTGGCAATACATTTTCTCTCTGGTGGAGAATAATATGTGGTAGTGTTGTTTTATTATGATCACTTTTTCCCTACCTAGACAAGTGCACCTTTAATTGGCTCATAAGACTGCTGATACAGTGTATATGACTCAGACAAGTCACATGTCTGTGTTAGTGAGGTTCAGCCATCGGTGTGGCATTGAACCAGCAGCTGCTGTTCATGACTATAATATTCACACACATTTGGTCTCCTGCTGAACTTTCAGATTTCTCAACTTATCACCCATGCTAGATAATTATACCTAAGCTTCAAAACCACCTGTTTGCACAGTGGCAGCAGGCAGATTTCCCCTGGTATAATAATGATAATTGTATTTTACCAGGTGGCCCAAAACAACTACCTGCTCCTCTCCAAACAAAGGTAGATACCCAATTACAGGTGTACTCATTTGAGTCCTAATTAAGAACCAAGTGGGTCTCATATTGTCTATAAATACAGACCTGAGTAATTTCCCTCTCCAACAGTTAAATTAATGAAACCACCAGGTTCCAGAGGGGAAGCAACACGCTTTGTTTTTAATATCTCACCTGACCCAAAGGGATCAATGTATTCTCTCGTGTTTTTAAATTAGCAGAGGTTCACTTCAGTCTGCAGCCACCTAAGATTTGATTAAAGCAGTTTCTGTTTGTATGTGCAGATGTAATATGCATCCAATCCAACCTTACTCCCTCACCTTGACTGTCATCTGACCAATGAAATCACAGGGTCAGCCAAGGCTCTATCCTGCAGCAGCAGGACCCCAGTCAGTCATGCGGGCTCCCTGGCTCAGGTTCTCCTGGCACCCATCCCCGTGTTGGTCCTGCCCGTCTGCCTGTCTTCCAGTCACATTGTAACCCATTGGTAATCAGGCAATTTCCTGAGTCTAGCTGGGAGATTTACAAATTCCCTGCTGCTTCTCCAGGTGCTACATATCATCATGCTAATAACCCCCTTATTCCCAGCACACATGCATACACAGATGAAATGTAGGCATGCACACACACTCACTTTTCCTCTTTTTCCCAATTTTTTTTGTAATAAATTAGTGAGGGTAAAGAATTGTGTCAGACACACAGAAGCTAACTAAAAGACTTGCAGTTTTCTTTTTTCCCTTTGCTACCTTTTTTTCCCCCTCCTCCTTTTCTACCATGAGTCAAAGATGACCACAGCTGTCGTACATGTTGCCCAGTTGCTAGGCAGTGGGCAGTGTTTATTTTCCTGTAAACTCGTCTTTTCTTCATCCCAGGCTCTGCGCAAATAGTCCGATTTTTCTACGTCTCGGTCAAATAGTTTGTGCTGAGAAAACATAAAAACAAAGTTAAGTCCACCACTTTGGCACTGTGTGAAATCTGGTGACGACTATGGTCTTTTCAGTCACCGATGGTCTGTTCTCTACTGCTTACTGTAGAGAGAAGCTCAGCTTGTTGAGTGCTGAGTCATACATTTTTTTCCAAACAATTTTTGGAAAGTACTAGTATCAGTAGGGCCTGTGGAAATGGTGTGTGTGTGTGTGTGTGTGTGTGTGTCATTATGCCGCTGCAGTCCTGAGGCTCCATCCTCCAAAGGGAGATATGGTGATAATGCAGAATTAGCCGCAGATCAGACAGTGTGTGTTACAGTGACAGGATCAGTGCTGTCAGTCTGACTGTCATCAGGCCTCAAGTTCCTGCCACAGCTTTTCCCCACAGAGCCGCTAGAACGCACGCTCGAGACCATTTGCCTCTCGTCGTTACATCAGTAACCGTGACAAAACCATTCTCTACGATCCGTCAGCATTCCTTGGAAATGTGTGTTTGTGTGTTTTATTAAGTTCAAATTTTCTTGGAAGAAACTATGTGTGTGCCTTGCTCTGTAGGAACCCTGAAAACTGGCTTATTAAAGTACAAGTGCTTGTACAGTTGTTGGCAGTCTTTTACTACCAGCTGGCAAGTTTAAAACATTAAAGTGAAACAGCAGAGTGCAGGACTTCCCTCTGCATGTGTGTATATATATCGTGGTTACTGAAGTACTAATAATAGAGATCACTGCAGCAGAAGTCCATTGTTCACTTCTTCATCTACATAAACCCCACTTTGTATTTTTCAGTCAAATAATTTGAAGTCCAGACAGACTCCATATGTATATGCTTGAAATCTGAGAATATACAACATCTTTGTTAATCAAAGCATTAGTGGCACCTGAGGTATGTCCTGAACTTCACTGCTCATTTCAAACTGTTAGCTGTTTCAGATTCACTGGACAAACTCCAAAGGGCATGTTTACTAGTTTGAGGAGAGCATGTGCTTGTTGTGTGTGTGCGTGGTGACAGAGAGGCCTGTTCACTCTGCACTGGTCGGTCACAATCATGAACTCTCATGTCTAGAAAGTGCGTCCTGACAGTTTGGCTCTGGACTCGCATATCTGCGGCTGAGCCACAGAGGCTCCAGGGACAAACTCGGTCACGTCTGTCTTACTGTGTGGCTGTCATCCAGATCAGTGCAGAAACATTATAAGTTTTCCTTTATTAGGGCTTATACCCTAAGAGGTTGTTCTAATAGATCTAATAGATACAGTCTTTAGAGGTTTAAGAGAAGGCTTTAAACCAATAGTGTGGTTTTAACAAGCTTTGATAGAACAAAGCCTTTAATGGCACATATGATTTATTCACGGCTCAGTATTCCATCTGCATTTTGACGGTAAAATGTCTTAGTTATTTCTCATTTTTGTCAGCAGGGAATCTGTTTATGGGTTTTCAGTTCACACTAAGGTATACAGCGAGCCAGAGAGAGTATTTCTTTCTTTGCTTTTCCTCCTGCTTAACAATATGGCTCACAGACTCTCCGGCAGATGGATGAGCGAATCATCACAGTGTGATTTGCAAATTGCTTGGTGGGCAGAGTGGTGACTTCAGAATCATAAGATGGTTTCAAATGGAGAATGTCACAATGTGTTTGTATGCTTCAACAGAAAACCCTTTCATCTCCATTAGGGCTGGGCAATATATTTGTATTATAGTCTCATATAATATCAATATCTTGATATAATATAATGATATATGTTGTCTTAGATATGATATGATATGGCGTAAATGTTGTGTTTTCCAGGTTTTAAAAAGCAGCACTATATAAAGTGATGTCACTTTCTGAACTTACCAGACTGTTGTACTTGTTACCCTTTACCCACTTACTCATTACTGATGAGTATTTATTAAATAAAATGGTGTTAATATTCTCTGAAAGTCCAATAGTCGTTAGGGCTGTCCTAAATACCATTTTTGGACTCTGGTGCTTTGTAGTACTCGACAGCGTAAATTCAAAGCTTAATCTCTCTCAAATATATTTTAGCAGCCGTTAATATAACTAGGTGGCTTTCCCGAAGGCAGGCTGTGACAAATAAATTAATGCATGGGAGGCCCTGTTGCTGTTGGTATGTACTTTTTGTGACATAATAATCGCTATTTTGCAGTTCGCCTTTATTGATAGTCTATAAGTAGCAAAAACAACAAAAAACAAAACGAGTATCCCAATCCCAAAATTGAAAAACGAATACCACATGAACGAATAGTCGAATATTCAGGTCCAGCCCGAATAGTCATCTCTACAATATTTTAATATTTGATTTTATTGTCCAGTCCTAGCATGTATGAAGTGCTTTTGAGGAAACATCAACATGCATATCATGTATCACGATATAGCCTAACGTCTAACACAAATTCAGATTTAGTACACAGCTTTGACACACCTTTAGACTGTTAAAATCTATTTGATATTTTCTTAAATTGTCTTCAATTGAAACAGCACATTCTGTTCTATTAGCCGTTCTGAGCTTATATACCACAGAGGAGCAGGATCTGACAGCTGTCTGTGGAAACTATCTTGGCCCATTTCTACCCAGGGGCTTCACTGTGTATGTGCGTGCTGCATGCTGCGTAGTAGTGTATTTTGAGGGTCATCCCAGAAAGACTTCACCCTGGGGCGAGTACGAGTGGAAAGAGGACTGACAGGCACCCCTGGGTGTGTGTATGTGTGTGTGTGTGTGTGTGTGTGTGTATGTAGTGTTAGATTCCTTGTGGCAGATGAGCTCTCTCTGGTCGCCTCAGGCTGTTAGAATAAACATGGCGGTGGATAAGAAAAGCCCATATCCTGTCAGTGCGAGACGTTTCCATTAAAATGTTAACCGTGATGAAGTGACTTGTCTTGAAATAAAAAGAGGGAAATAGGATGGCAGGCGGCTTTTTTTCCTTCAGAGGAGAATGGTCAGGATGTCTCCAGTTAAATTAAGACACCTCTGTATTACCATTTGAGACTACAGATAGAGTTATGACTGAAAGGGCAGAGTCCTTGTAGGTCTACAGTAAGAGAACAGGAGCTGGTCCAGGATGAAAATGAGAGCTGGGATCTGTTGCAGAGCTGACACTGAGGCTGGGAGGTAAAGGGAGGGGAGCAAGACAAGAGTCCAGATGTGAGACAGCCGCGCTGGCTGCCTGTTTACATTTCTCAGCTAACGGGAGTGTATTTTTAACCTCTGCCTGTTTTTGTTCTCTCTGCAGGTGCTGGAGAGTCGGGGAAGAGCACCATTGTGAAGCAGATGAAGTGAGTGGCTGCTCATTGTTTTGCTTTTCCTCCCATCATCTCTGACAAATTAATGTTTTAACTGCAGAAGCACATGTATTAACAATATGTAAATATGGTTTTCCAACATTTATTTGAGGGATCAGTATGTACTGCAGAAATATGACCTGAATATTTATAGCAATATAATGTCACCTATTGGGCTTGAATCTCAGCCCTGGTTTGACCGAGGAGGTTTTAATACCATTTTCTCATTAGCTGCTGTGTTCCGATGAATCATCATGTTTCATGAAGTGCATTTTCACCAAATCACTTTTTTGGATAGCAAAAAACCCACATGAAATGGCATTTTTGCAAAATGGCTGCTCTTATCGGATAGCAAAGCGGCTTTTATGTCACTGGCAGCGCGACACAAAACAGCGACGTCAAATCCAGACTGAACTGCATCAGAGCAGCTGAGTAGAATCCAGGCTGTGAAGTTGCATTAAAATAAACTGTCTACTCCGCAACTTCACGGTGTAATTGATTGGAGAGCGTTGTGATTGATCATGCTTCTGTGTTGGAAAGCTGCGTCAGCAGCGTACAGAGTAACTGATGCCTACTTCGTTACCATAGCAACCCATGCAGATATGTTGATTTCTGGACCCAAAGATCTGATCACTTGCAAATAATAGTCCATCGCTTAGATCTGATTTGAGAAACAAATTGGTTTAGTCTGCTGCTCAGTATGGCCTAAAATTTGCGGCAGTCATAAACATCAGATGTATGTGGACCAATGAGGAGACGGTAACCTTTCTTAAACTGATACATATGAAAATATAAATGCCATATTTCTTTCTGGTTTTCCAGACTGTGTTTGTTTGAGGTTTGACTGGTGTTCTTTTACTGAGGTCATCTTGACGCACCCTCCTCTTCTTCTTCCTCTTTGGTTTAATGGCTCCCAGATGTGCCTGACCCCTTATATTTTTAGAACAATATGGAATGGAAACACTCATTAATGTGTGCTTTCTTTTTTTCTCCTTTTTTATTTTGTTTTAGAATTTGTGCTAAATTTGGAAGAAAACTTTGGCGTTGATTGAATCCAGTGAATCTTGTGTGGATTCACTAGAGTCAATCAAATCAGCTCACAGCCTTTGTCAAATAAGATGTTTTTGCTGTGCAAACACAAGAGAAGAGAGTTCTGATGTAAGACACAAATGGTTTGATTATATAAAAAAAAGGATTTTCTTAGATGTAAAATATATTTAACTAAAGCAAAATTGTCTCATAAAATCCAGACAGGAAATCTGAAGGAGGTAGAATGCAATAATCCCTAAATGGGAGGTTTAATCTCAGCAAAGGAAAAATGACTGATGAAAACGACTTTTAACACCTCAACTACAAAATATGCAACTAATTTAATTTTCAAAGTATGATTCTTTTTAATTCAAATTCAATTAAAGCAGGTGCCAAAGGACATCTGCCAGTGAAGTTTCCTTTTCTGCTCTGTCAGACACACACACACACACACACACACACACACACACACACACGAATACATAGGTGAGCTGTATCCTCTACATCGCTGCTGATATTGTAACCAGGGATGTCCCTCCTCTGATAAATGTAATCCTCTAGCTAGCTGTTATAGTGAGTAATGCATTGAGTTTTGGTCCAGTTAGCTTGGCACTCCTTGGCTCAGAGCCAACAGGCTTGAAGTAGGCCATTAACAGGCAGTTCACAGTGAACATTTATTAGCAGCCGTATGGAGGACAGAAACAATTGAGTAATTGATCCAATCAATTGGTGAGTCTAGCCACAGTGCAGAATTAATATCTTCTTACATCTGTACTGTGCTACACATGGACGTCAGTAATACATAAGTATATTCTGATTCTGAAATGATGACAAGAAATTGGCCATGAATTTTCTGAATTACGGTTCATTATACTTCACATTTTCAATGCTGAGCAGAAATAGTTACACTAAAAGTCCACTTTTGAGTCTCCAGAGGAAGTGAGTCATGTCACCGTGTAAACCGCATCTCTGGGTTTGCTGATTGTTCCTGCTTCCAGCTGTAGGGCTTCACTGATTCTCTAAGGATGCTTTTAAAACAGAACTCTTGTAGGGAAAACTGTAATGGCCTCACAATGTGAAGATGAAGTGAGCTACTTAAAAACTTACTCTGGGAGGATGCTTGAGAGGCAGTGAGTCATAACACCATGTAAACTGCGTCTCGTCGCTTGCTGATTGTTCTTGCTGCCAGCTGTAGGGTTTCACTGTTCCTCTGTGGATGTTTTTAAAACAGAAATCTTGTAGAGAAAACTGTAATAGCTGCATGACGTGAAGATAAAGTGAGATATTTAAATCTTACTTGGGGGACGATCATATCAAATCAATAATTTTAGTTCCAATTTTGTAAAAGAGAGACTTTAATATGTACAAGCTGACGTGACCAGCATTGTGTCCAAACACTGCTAAAGATATGAGAAAGATGAGTGAGGAGGATTTCAAACACTAGTAAAAGCTAAATGAAATGAATTCACTCCTCAGGCCCTCGGGAACCCTCCCTTCTTGTCCTTAAAACAAGGGGTGAAAAGTTGTGCTAAATGTGCATTTCTACAGATGATGCAGATGAATCAAAAGTTAGTGTTTCTGTTTGCTCCACTGATTGAAGCAATTTGACAAATTTCTCAGATACACATTGCTCTAAAACGCTCTCTCATGTGCACATCAGTGAACACCTACACGCTTGGTGCTTTTGATATGTCATCAACAAAAGCACACATCATACAAAACGCAAAAAACAAGTGCTTCCAAAAGGCCAAATTATATCCTGCATGATTTTTTTTAGGATTTTTGATGTTTTTAATCCACTTACTGAAAAGGTCTCAGCCATCACTGCAGTGAAAAGAGACCAGCAGCACTGTCTTCTCTCTGCTCATAGAGGAGTAGGAGTGAATTCTTTCAGCAACCTAAAAATAGAGAACAAACATAACTGACTCAGATGTAACCCCTCAGTCCCAGACTAGACTCTGACTGAATAGGTTTCTCCTTGGTTCTCTGTAAGATGGACAAATAATAGATTTCAGAGAACCTGTGTGGGGTTTTCATATTCAAATTACGTTTAAGTGTCATATGAAGCTGTTGGGTTTCATTGAGGAGCTGTTTACATGAATATGGTTTTTCATAAAACATCAACATTTTGTTGCATTTTGGCTGTTCATACACACAACAACAGCGTTTTGGGGACCTGAAAACGCAAACTTTTAAAACCAGAGTGTAATCTTTAGAAAACCCACCCTTACTGTCGTCATGTCAACTAGCAATACCCACGACGATGTAGGTTTGCTACACCATTATTACTGTGAAGTGATGTCTCGCTGCTCTGTAGAAGAAAGCGTTTGTGTGCAGGCACATGGTGTTATTCTGTGGTGTTAAATTGCAAAGTTACACCTCCACCTACTGGCCTGGCATGCATACCAGAGCGTTGCCGTTTTTGCGGATCCGTGTGGACGAGGATCGTTTTCACAATGTTGTTGTATGAACACGGAACTTTTTCAAAATGCAAAGGAAAAACATTCCCATTTTTAGCACAACTTTTGTCACGTAAACGCAGCCTTAATCGTGTTCTGAATTTCACGAGAACATTTGAAAATATCTTCCTGTTTTCAATTCTGCATTCTCATTCTGCACAAGTAATGGCCGCATTAATGATGGGATTTCAAATCAATCCAGTTTCAGAGGTGTATTTAAGACGTCCCCTGGTTGACACTAGACGTGCAAGTTATTTTTAACACGGGAGTAATGAAATATTTAAATAAGATGGAAGCAGCTCACACAGTCCATACAATTTAATAAGCATTGGCAAGTTTCAAGTTCAGTGTGTGTGAAAATGTTGTTTTTATCGAAACGCTACTAGTTTTGAATACTACTCCTACATATTTCATCTGATCTATGAAATATCCAGCCAGACTGGTTTCCTGTAATTGGTTGCCAAATGAGTCTCACTCACTTTAATCCTTTTGCACAGCTTTAAAACTCTCTATTATTCCAGATATTATCCAAAGTCAGCATGATTTCCATGTTGCAGATTACAAACACGGGTTGTCTATCATTAAAATTAATAACGATTGTGCCTCAGGGATGTTTGAGTGCTCCCTGCTGCAGTTATAGATGTATGAACAATGGATATCGCCGATAAATGTTGAATGAGACACTGCATAAATTCTGATAGGCCCAGTTAAAATCTGCGTATAAATAATGTGTTGAGGTGTAGAAAGTGCAATTTCCTCTAATAACAAAGAACGAGCAACACTTTGTGTCCACATGTGCCACCCCAACGTTAGATCACGATAAAATAACTCTTAAAATAGTGCTTTTTAACACAAAGTCTGTTCACAATCATGTCAGTCAAAAATGATTTTTATGAAATTAGCAAAAGTATTGTTTGGATCAGGGGAAAACACTGTGGGTTTTTAGTCCTCTTGGCTGTGACTCACAGTGTTTCACAGTGGGCTCACTTGAATTTTAATGAGGTCCCATTCAGCACATCACAACAACCACTGAGCTCCCTGGCTGTGTGGCTCTGGTCTCTGGGCTGTGACAGGCCAGAGGAGACGGTTCTGTTTGGTTTCCAGCCCAGCAGCCACTGTCTCAACCTCTTGCTTTCTCAACCACATGCCTTTTTCTCTCCGTCCCTTACCACAGCTCCAACAGCAAGTAAATATTTGTTTTAGTGTCCTCTAGCTGAGAGATAGAAAAACGGCTGAATTTTCCCAGTACTGCAACTCAGCAGGGATTTGTGACCACACACATGGACCGGATCGCCTGTGATGGATCAAATTAAATATCAATGAAATATACAGTATATAATCTTAGATAAGGTGTATGTTAATAAATATTGTACAACATTTTAACAATGGAATGAAACAATTAGCAAGATAGTCTCCATTCGCACCTGTTGCCCAACAATAAACAAGCACAATACATATCAGCTGTATCTTCTTGACAAGGCTGTAGGTTTGATTTCAAAGATGCTCCTTTATCATGTCATTTTTCTTCTCATGCGTTCCACAGGCTGTAATATTATATTCTGTGGTTTTATTTTATAGGTAGATATTTGTACTGTGTTGACTTCAAGGTTTTCTAACTTGTTTTTATCCCTATTGAGCCTGTTTGTCATTGTGTTCAGGAAATTTGCAAATTACAGCTTGTAATGGCTTGGTTGGTTGCACACTAGATGATATCATCTTGTAAAACAAGATTGGGCAATTTCCAGAAAGCCCAAAGTGACATCTTCAATTGCGTCTTTTGTTCAACCAACAGTCTAAAACCAAAAGACTCTCTATTAACTATCATGAATGACAAAGACAAGCAGCAATTTCTTACTTTTAAGAAGTTGGAACCAGCTACTGTTTTTTTCCAGGAAAATTACGATTCAAGAAAGCAAAATAGTTGGTGATTAATTTTCTCTTGATTGACTAATTGATTAATCAACTAGTCATTGCAGCTGTACCTGGTACTTTATGATAGATGATGCTGTATTTACAAATCACTGTGTTTAACTGCATTATCTCTGATTCACGATCACTTCTAGTCTCGAGAAGATTAACAGTGAATGAAAAGATGAAATTATTTTACTCTGTTTTTATTATTATTGCATCAGTGTATGTAAATGTGTAATCATATGTGATGATGTCAGTAGCAGTGTTGTTTTAATGTCGCATTGTAATTTTCAACAAGTCATTTTTCTACCCTTCCCCTCCCTCTGCTCTCTGTGTTCAGGATTATCCATGAGGATGGATACTCAGAAGATGAGTGTAAGCAGTACAGAGCAGTTGTCTACAGCAACACAATCCAGTCCATTATGGCCATCATCAAAGCCATGGCCAACCTTAAGATCGACTATGAGGAAGCTACCAGAGCGGTAAGTGTCTGACAAAAAAACGTTCATCCTCTTCAGTAAAACGATGATTGACATGCAGCAAAGATGGCCGCGTTGTTGCAGAAAGGGGCTTGTGCTGCTGTTAGCATGAGCCACTGGAAAACCGTTGCTTCATAATAGAAATACCTTAACGGTACTAACAAAACCTTGTGTGAGCCTGTTAAAGTATAGTGTAAAATGGCTACACTCATCTCGGTGATATCATCTCTACTCATTACCACCAAAGCCTCCACTCTGCCTCCATCCTAACCACCCATATCTAGCCGTGAGGATTAGAAGCTGCAGAGTTTATGCAGCTCCAGAATTTCTCTTGAGTGCCGTATGACAGATTGTACAAGAAATCAACTCCAGGTAGCAGATGCTGAAGATGGACTCCTGCAGTGTATTATCTGTCCCTGCTTGTGCGTGTGTGTGTGTGTCTCTTTGTGAGTGTGCTGTTAAAAGAAACGGTAAAGCACTGCCTGTAATCGGGGCACCACCCAGGGAGATGATAAGATCACAGAAATAAAGTTACTCAGGCATTACTCATGAGAAGAGAAAATAATGATTCCTTTTTCTCGCACACAAATATGAATCATATATTCTGTTTCACAGATGATTTGAGAGATAATTTAGTTATAGAGGATGAAGCAATCTGTCACCTCCTACATCAAAGTACACTTGAAAGGAAGGGAAAGGCAGAGAAAAGGAGACAATGGTGCTGTCATACCTTTCTCACAGTCCAACAATTCAACTTAATGTGCACATTTCGATTTATATATTTCTCTTGCTAATAACCGTGATCCATGTTTCTTAGTTTGTAAACGACATCAGGGAATCAGACCTCAGGCTTTTAATTGTGCTAAATTGGGAGAAGTAATAAAACATGCTTTCTGCAGATCTTTTTGGAAACCCTAATAATCCCTGTTTTGCTGTGCATCTTTAATACGTGTGTTCTTTCCAAATTTCACTCACTCTCCCTGTTGACTTTCATTCCACAGAAATTGGATATAAACGTAATTTAATGAGGAAAGAGCGTTTTCGCCACCTGGTATATAGTATGTCAGGATCAGCTCTTCCAAAGTAGCTAGCTCCACGTGACAGGTCCAGGACAGATCAGTGTTTCGTGAATGAGTTTATGAGTCTCACCTTCTCCCCGCTGCAGTAGCCTACAGAGTGCTCTGAGTACCCTGGAACATTTCACAGACTTCAATTAAAAAGACAATATTTATCTAAGAGCCAGAAAGAACGCAGTCAGCATTCAAAACCAGTGTGTGACTGAATCTCTTTATTTATACATACAGTAGAGAACAAGCTGCTTTTAGTGTTTGCCAAACATGACAATGACTGCAAACGTTTGGTAACCAAATACTAGTTGGTTTAGAGCAATATCTCTGCCAATGCCGTGCACTTGTCTAAATAGGTCATGTTGGATTTTTACACAATTGATTTTACATCAGGGCAGTCCCCTTTAACACATGCAGGTTATTGCATGTGTCCATGTGAGTTTAATTTGAAAAGAGTCTTTTTGTTTGTGAAGGATACCAAAGTTGGGACTTGTAGCTTCAGAACTTCCCAGCCAAAAACTTGATTGTAACTGCTGCCTTCTGAGGTTAACCGAAGGCCTGTTATTTAGGCTGGTCAAGGAGAGCGGAGGTAGGAGAAAGCTTTGGTATCCTGCATTTCTGTTCTGCTGACGTCAATATAAAACCGCTTTTGCTGCTATAGCAAGGGAATTTAATTACTACCACGTGATACACAGTAAAGCACTGCAAATGTACTGTGACCTACAGCTTAAGTGGAGGGCCAAACAATGGTTAACTAATATATGAAAGTCTGCTTTTAATAGATAACATAAAAAGTTTAGGTCAGTCCCTGTTAAACACAAAGGGTCAGAGTTGTACGACGAAGGTGATGTAAGCTGTGGACGATGCCCTTCTCTTGCTCCCAGTGATTATAGCTGCAGCACTAACTTTGATTGTTTACACATAAATCCAATAACATCAGTAGTCCATCTGATTGGTGGCTGATGACTAAGTTCCAGTTCAAATATTGCAAACACCGAAAAGGTGAACACCAAGGTTGCATGTATGGTCAAAACAGTCCCCTTAAAATGGATTGAATAAGGAACAATTCTTTGTGGTTACGAGAACTTGCTCACAACCAGAATCTCCCAGGTTTTGTTGTGTCAGTCAACAGCAGCCTGCAATCTTAACCTGTTCTTGAGTGAGACATTAAGCACCAGAAACGTGAATGTTAAAGTACTGTCTACCATGTGATGCGTTTGTTTGTCCAGGCCACTGCACCTTAATAGATGGACTCATTACAGTTCTAAGCTTTATGATAAATGACTGTGTGATGGCCCAGAGCCAATCCGCCATAATATCTGATCACACTATACCTCACTGTTTGGTGTACTCTGTTTCTTCAGGTCTCTTTAATGCAGTCTGAATGGTTGAGAAAGCATATCTCTTTAAAGTTAGCCATCAGACATGTCAAATCCGACTTGTATGGAGTGGAGGGCTGCAGGAACTTATTATTACATAACCAGGGAAATAAACCGGCTGTTTTTCTTTCCATCCTGGAAAAAGCAGTTCCCAGTGGTTGTAGTTCTTATCTGCAAATTCTAAGCAAAAATGACTGAGATAACTGCTTATAAAAAGCATCAATTACCACAAGCACAGACTGCAGTAAACGTGACAACAGCCAGCTACAGTTGGTATGGTGGCAAGAGCAGCTGGCTGATGAGCACTCACCATATCCCATTTTTGTTGGCCAGGCAAGTTTAGGCAGAAAACTTCCAGTTCAGTGAATCTCAGCTCAGTTTTTGTTGTGTTTTCTTTCTAACTGCTGATTACATTCCAAGAACCTCTGTCACTGTTAGCCATGATAACAATATTATATATGTTATGATATACAATAAAAGCTGCAAAAGTGTTTACATCTGGAATTGAACAGTAAGCTAAAAATCATACACTTTATGTAAAAAGTTTTTTTAAATTAATTTCAGTCCTTTTGCCACATTCTGACCTCTCAATATCATATATTTGTAGAAATGAAATACACTCAGGCCCACCATTACTTGGAAGTAGAATACAAGTGGAATGTTATCCATGTATAAAGGAAGTCCTAAATAATAAAACTGCAGTGTTTATTAGCGTCATCTAGTGAAGAAAAATGAGCGTTAATAACCTTAATATCTTTTTAAAAGACCTTCTCTATCTAATGATGTGTGTCCC
This sequence comes from Pagrus pagrus, assembly GCF_965226575.1. NCBI lineage: Eukaryota > Metazoa > Chordata > Actinopteri > Spariformes > Sparidae > Pagrus > Pagrus pagrus. The sequence goes on from NC_140187.1 coordinate 18,721,923, forward strand.
TCTTTTGTCAGGATGATGCCCGCCAACTGTTTGCCCTGTCAGCAGCAGCAGAGGAGCAGGGCATCCTGCCAGAAGACCTGTCCAACGTCATCCAACGACTGTGGGCCGACGGTGGCGTCCAGAGCTGCTTTACACGGGCTCGAGAGTACCAGCTCAATGACTCTGCGGCTTAGTGAGTGACTTACTTACATAAAATGACACACTTTCTTTTTTCCACACCTCTATTGATAGATATCAGGCTGCTCTATCAGCAAATCAAGGTTGATAATATTGAATTTTCTTGTCCAAGAGTTATTTGGTTACTTTTGCAATGAGGTTTATGTTTTGGTTTGAGGAGCAGAGCGTGAGGATAATCTGTAAAAATATTGAATCCTCCACCCTGTCTTTACAACCTAAGCTCATCTCAAGTGTTGCGTCGGCCATACAGCCCATTCTTTACTTCATTTATTGTTAATATGACACCACACTACATTTTCTCTGCATACTCACAGCATGCAGAGGAGCTTCGGTTATTAATAGAGAAGACGTTACAGTTTGTTTAAGCAGTGGCTTTCCCTTTTTAGAGCAGTCGCGTTGTAAATCTGCAATGACACAGCAACCTCAGCCTCTCGGCTCAGGTCTTAATTACCTCAATTACCCTCATCTCTGAGTGCTGCATTTGTTGGCCACATTGTTATAATGTTCCAGTATAATAACACAGGAGCATGAGGTAATTGTGAGAGGCTGCTGGTTGGAGGTGAGAGGTGGCTATCACTCTGACCCTCAAGAGATGTATTGCTGCTCCTACATGGGCGCCCAGAGGAAACAGAGAGCCTCAGCCTGCGTTCACGAGCAGCTGGAGGAAGTAGCTGCACTGATCTCTGTTGAATACACAAGGCCTTTGATAATACTGTGACACCTCCAGAATGTGTAAACTGTCACAAGAGCGTTAAGTGTTTCACAAATGATTGCTTTGCATCGAGGCACTGTTTAACTTGCAGGGGGAGTTGCATTGTTCTCTGTTTGTGTTGGCCAGGATAATCATAACTTCTCCATCCCTGCCTCACTGCTCCCAGTCGACCAGGAAGCGCACGAGTGGACAATGTACAGTGTTTCATCGCGGCTTTGCAGAGCGCTGAAAGAGCCGGTTGATATAAGTGAGGACTGAATGAGTCTGGCACTTGACCATAATCCATGTCTGAGCACCTGCTGAGAGCCAGAAAAAGGAAAGATAAAGAGAGAGAGAGAGATGGCACAGCTCACACTCTCTCTCACTGGTTTTAAGAAAGGAACATGTACTACACACTAAAAAATAATGGATCCAGCTGCCATTATTTGAGGAACTAACCTAAAAAGAATGCATAAAAATGCGCCAACCTCCCTCGCACGCTGGGTTAAAACTGTACTGTTTCACACTGGCGACTGTACCTGATAATCATTTACTCCACTGACAAAAATAAACATGGCGGAGTTGTTAAACCTTATATAGCAACTGTTCTTTCTCCATTAGCAATACTTTGGTGACACTACACTCGACTACCTTGTTTTATTCAAGTGTAAGCCGACCAAATTCAATTAATCTTCGAGGCGTATAAACCCACTGGCCAAATTATGCAGTGTTACACTATCTGATGTGCAGACTACAAAAGCAGCCTAAACCTCTGTGGGGGAGCAGGATTGTGATTAAACTGTCAAGCACGTGGTGTGAGGTTATGCAGCGGACGCTCTAATATCTACACCGAGGCTGTGGATTGTATGGGATTACACACAGTTGTTACACAACACAGTTTTTTTTTAAATGTATTTATGCAGATGGATATTGTGGTGAAAGATGGCCAGAAAATACTTCATTGTGTCTCCCATGGTAACATTTTATGAGTAACAGTTGATAATGGTTTTGTATTTTGGGCTTTTATCAGGGTTTAGGCATGCTGGGCTGGGAAGTCAGATTGCTTTATTTGGCCATGTTTGGCAAACATTCTCTCTCTGTTTCCCTCTCTCTCTCTTTTTTTTCCACACACACACACAAACACACACACACACAGCTTCTTCTTAAAAGATTCAAAACAATGCAAATTATGGAGAAGCAGAATGTCAACACATTAAATTAAAATGTGTCAAAACTCTCCAGATTCCTTCTTTCCAGCTAAGTGAAAATGTAAAAATAGAACAAGTTTAATATTTATCATTCATAGGTTTTATTCTAACACTGAATTTGGTGCCGTGTTGTGGCCGTCTATTCTTTCTGATGTCGCTTATCATAGTTTATCAGGGGATTTAAATAAGCCCGCAACTATTTAATGAATAGTTTATAAAATGTCCCACAGCCCAAAGTGACGCCTTCACATTGCTTCTTTTGTTCAACCAAAACCCACAGACTGTTCATTTACAGTCGTTATTGAAAAAGAAAAGCAGCAAATTCTTACATTTAAGAAGCTGGAACCAAAAAGTGATTGATAAAACTAGGAAGGAAATATTAAAAATCCTTTGTTATACACTGTAGTGGCTAAATCATTGCTCTCCAAAAACCAAAATTGTGTGTGTGCAGTGGATATGAAAAGACACGCATCTCAGTGTCCTTTGGCAGGAATGACTTTTTATGTCTCTGAGCACACATGATCATGTTTGATTTAACACAACAGCTACCACAAGTCTTCTTTACCATGCTTCATCCATATTGGTGTCCTTAGGATGCAAATGCAAAAGAAGCTCTGAGTATTATTTATAAAGACTTGCTGAACAATTTGTTACATGTCACAAGTTAGATTCATTTGTAACTTAGGCCGCTGTAACACAACTTGCTGCCAGCAGTAGGCCCTTCTGTTTTTCTCAGGTCCGTGTGAGGAAACAGAGGGGACCTGAAATAACCTTCCCTGAAATACAGCAGCTCAAGATCTGCTCGCTCTGTTAGGTTACAGGGCAGCGCTCTTAATTTTCAAATGTATTGTTTATGTCCGTGTTCCCATCAGCTACCTGAACGACCTGGAGAGGATAGCCAAGTCAGATTACATCCCCACACAGCAAGACGTGCTGCGGACCCGAGTGAAGACCACCGGCATCGTGGAAACACATTTCACCTTCAAGGACCTGCACTTCAAGTAAGATCCCACTCTGAAAAGCTTTTCTCAACTGCAGAAGCTCATTTGTGAAAGATTTTTGAAATTGTTAAAGGTGCAGTCACCATTTCATTTAACCTTCCAATTTGCTCAGTTGGTGGGCCCCTTGAGCCGATATGCAATCCCGATTCAGCTCAGCAGGTGACAGCAATTAATTGATTAGGCTTATTCTCACCACGAGGCACACATCAACAGCTTTTAGTTTGAATTGTTTGGATGGTTGCCTGAAACATTTTGGCACAATAAACATTATCAGAAATGCGTCAGAGAGGAATACTGTGAAACCCGTTGTGATCTCCACAACTTTCCAAACCCATCACTGTGTCATTTGAAGACACTTGATAAAGCAATCAAAAAATCCTTAAAAATGAAACTGTGTTTCGACAATAATGACTGTTATTTGAAGATTTCTCCAACCGAGGATGATTCATCTGAGAGCGCGCTAATGAGTTGTGCCTTTATGTTTGCACTAAAAGCATTCTGTGTTTGCCAACGCACAATGTTTCCACCATTTTTGAAAGTCAATAAAGTTCACAGAAAGGAAAACATGTGTCTTCCGATTTGTGGGGTTCTTGAGAAGTTGCTGTCTCATTTCAGCAACTGAGCTTGAGACGTCTTTAGCCCAAACAGCTCATCCCACTTGATACTGTTACAGTGGGGACATGGTACATATTGCTCATACACAAAGAAAAAAGAGAAACTCTTTTTTTTTTGTTATCCCACACAAACTATACATATGTGTGGGATTTTCGCGTGCTTATCACAGCCAGGTTACACATAATAATGATAATGAGAAAATGTCTCAATATTATGGAAGACAAACGCATTATTACCGCTTCAGTCTGTTATCTTTAATGCCAGTCTACACCCATACTTCTAAGAAATTGTCCCGTTTTTACAATGCAAATGTCATTCTGATAGTGGTATACTCCTCATTGTTATAAGAAACCTGACGATTGTAGTCATCCCTCACAAATACATTTATATCTTACTGACACATTAGTCACCGCAAAAGATTTGGAAATAGCAGAGGAAATTGTGAAATATAAAACGCTTTCAGTCAGACTTTAACTGCTCTATCAAGGCAGTGGAAATGAAAAGGTGTGTGTGCGTCTTCTTCCAAGCCGGCTGTGTGTCCGTGTCGAATATTTAAGTCTCACATTTGCATCCTTTGATTTATTTTACTTCTCTTTGGACGACATAAATCAAATCCAACCAGCATATGTTTACCCTTAGCAGCTTTTCAGTGCTGTGCTGCTGCGATATATTGAGCTTATGTAAGCAGCGCTGGAGACGATGAGCGCACCGCTGAGGTAAACAGTCTAAAGTGTGTCACTGTTATAATGACTTGTGCTTACTCAGCCTGAAGCTGGGCTGTCCGCGATACTCAAAGGTCTGCTCCAATGAACCCAATTCTGCAAAGTGAAAACTGCTTAGCACGATGAGTGCAGTGTCATGACAAAAAGTGCGTCACTGTGCTATGCTACAAACGGTCGCTGGCAGCTTAAAAGTCGTCAGTCCGCCCTCTCTCGTCTATCTCTTCATGAATAAGTCATGGAGGGTCTCCATGCCCCAACCTGTCTGAAGGCCGCCTGTTTTGTAGTAATATTGTTTATTATTTTGAGGTTGACTTGAAGTACACAGAGAGTGAGCTTGTTTTTCACTGGAGCAGATGATGCCTCACCCCCTTATAAGGCCACCTGTTGCCACAGCAACTGCAGCGAACTAAAATGCCAACAAATGCCAGGAAAATGACAAGGCCTGTACAGTGGAAAGAGGGCAAAGCTGAGACATATTCACTGGAGAGAGAGGGGGGGAGACCTTGAAGCTGTTAAGCTTGTCTGGCAGTGTTCAAAACAGCACGTTCAAGCTTGTTTGTCTCTGTGCAGGATGTTTGATGTCGGTGGCCAGCGGTCAGAGAGGAAGAAGTGGATCCACTGCTTCGAGGGAGTCACGGCTATCATCTTCTGCGTGGCCATGAGTGCTTACGACCTGGTCCTGGCTGAGGATGAGGAGATGGTGAGTTCACACTAGAGCCCATTCCCAGGCTGATTTAAATAAAAGGGAGGTTTGGGTTTTCAGTGAACTCATTTCCTCTATGTGCCCTAGTTGTGCTCTCTAGTAATCTCTTTATCTCTGCATTTTGTGCCCGTCCCACCCAGAACCGGATGCACGAGAGCATGAAGCTGTTCGACTCCATCTGCAACAACAAGTGGTTCACAGAGACGTCCATCATCCTGTTCCTCAACAAGAAGGACCTGTTCGAGGAGAAGATCGCCCACAGCCCTCTGACCATCTGCTTCCCAGAGTACACTGGTACAGTCAGAGCGTCTCAAACAAGCACAGGACACAGCCAACATGTAGACAAAGCCTCAGTTGTGTTTCTTATTTAACATATCCTAACAATGTAAAAGTCAGTCTGAAGTTAAACCGTTTTAAAACGAGTAAAATATTCTGTCAATACGATGTGATATGTTCACTTTTCCCAGTTAAGTTGTTCTTTGTTTCTGTAACAAACTCATATAACAATGTTAAACCTATCCCCAGTGTGTGCCCATCACGCATTACCATTCTGTTCAATTTAAAAAGATAAGCACCCATTTCTTTGAATAATTACCCAGCTATCTTTGAAGAACCAATAAAGTAGTTGAACAAATTATTTCCAAAACCCCCAAAGACTCTTCCAACCATCTGGATGAAAAACTATTTTGTTTGCCTCAAGATAAAAATTATTTTTATTAAACTGTTTCTTTAGTTGCAGCTGCTGCTTAATCCAGTTTGCCAGAAATTAAGTTTTGTCATTTTGTACAACACAAGAAAAATATCAACTTTTTTTCTAATCGAAAATTGATCGAAATGAGCCTTTAATTTCGCCAGTCAAATTCAAATGCACGTAAGCGGTCAGGGGGTGTCATGGTGCATTTAAGTGCACCTCATAAAAAATGTTAATGACAGCTGACGGGGCATAAAAGTCTAAATTTAACAACAGCATAGCCGTCACTGCTGAAAATCGAAAGTAAAATCAAATGGTGGATTTTGAGAGTGGTGACACCCCAAGTTAGAAGCATGAATACACATTTATAATTCATTTGGATCAAGTAACAGAAGCTTTGTGGCTGAACTTGACTATCACAACATTTTCTGTCATCACTCATTTTAAACGTCAGTATGCAATCTCAGAGCACTGCTGTTGACTAATATTGTCCTATGTCCTAAGTTTTGTAATTTTGATTCAGATTATATAAATGGTGCTTTTGACATTCGGAGCTACCATCTTTGTTTTAATCATGAAACTAACTAGATGAAATAATATTTTTCATCCAAATGGCTAGAAGGATTTTTTTAGGATTCTGGAAATCCATTCATGACAGTAGTAAATGTTGTTAAAAGGTGTGTTTCTGTGAAGAGTATCTACTCAGCATTGTTTGAAAAAGCCAAATACTTTCTGTGTGACTTGAATGAAACACTTATTATACCTAACTTTATTTGAATCGAACTACAATGCAGGACATTTACAGAGCACTTCATATAAAAAAAAACATAAAATGAACATAAAACCAGGGAAAGAAAATCAAATCCCCTGATCCCCTCTGCAGATTCTCTCACACTCCTCTAACTCCTCCTCATCACTCCCTGTCCCTCAGGCCCCAACAAGTACGAGGAGGCTCAGGCTTACATCCAGACCAAATTTGAGGATCTGAACAAGAAGAAGGACACCAAGGAGATCTACACCCACTTCACCTGCGCCACCGACACCAAGAACGTGCAGTTTGTGTTCGACGCCGTCACTGACGTCATCATCAAGAACAACCTGAAGGACTGTGGCCTCTTCTAACAACCTGTCTGAGGAAGAGTCAAGGTGAGTTAAGAGAAATGACTCAAAGTGGTTCAGCTTTATAACATGTCACAAAATTAAGCCTGTTTGAACTGACTGATTTTTTCTTTTGTATTTTATCAGATTACTTGAACAGATCGGTGACCATACAGATATAGGGGAATATACACACATCATGAATGACTGCACTGGCCAACCACGATTTCTGCTTTGATCTGCTTTTTATAAAGACACCTAAGAGACTGAAAACCCGACGAGCCTTGTGGAATTTCAACGATTGCTGATCCAGTCACTCGTATTGTTAACTCTTTGGGCTATGACCACAAAAATCAACATTTATTATTGTATTTTTGTTCTTTTTTTTTTTTCTTCTTCTTTATTTTCAATTTACTAGAGGAGTCAAAGGAGAACTTTTTTATATAAATGCGTTCATCTTACTTTTAGAAATTCTGATGTGCAAATTATTAAACTTTTAATCACATGAAGCTTATTTTTTAAGAGTTGAAGCACAGGCATGGACATAAAATATGATTGATAAAGGAAAGTGCTTTTTTTGGAATATATATATATATATATATACATATATATATATATATATTATATATAATGTTTACATAAGTTCATCATTCATAGCCAAACCGTATATTGTTCTGCATGAGTCAACAAGGCAAATATTAGCTCTGTAATCTGCACAAATTATCTAACATTCCTACAAAATGATCATAAAAAATAATAAAACGTTGAAAAGAAAAAGAAAAAAAAAAAAGCTTCACGTGCCGGGGGAAATTATGGCAAAATTCTAACTGATATTTAAAGTATGTGTATACCTAACATTCTCTCACTTTTTATAGTACCATTTCCATGTCTGTTGCAGTATGTTTGTGCCTTGACTTCTGTTTACAACCAATTCCTAGATATGCTTTTAGTACTGTCTGACCTACTGTGCGCCTATATTTTTCTTCCATTTTTCTGCCTAGCACCTATGAATATATAGTGATTATTAATGAGAGACGAAAATCTAATTCAGAAAAAGGTTAGTGTTTTTGGTAAATATTAAAATGCTTTGAAAGTCCTTTATGATTTAATTTAAATAAAAGTAGAGATCACCTGACTCTTGCACATTGTTTTTCTTCTCTTGTGTTTTTTAGTGCGACACTGTTTGATTTTTATGTGGTGGACTTGCTGGAGTACTTGGGGTTAAGAATAATCAGTACTTTCTACAAAATTGTATTTTAAAGGCGCTTGTTGACAGTTTTACACCATTAAAGTAACTATATGGATGTTATAATGGTGGACAGACAGTCTCAGTCATCACATCCTCAACCAGGAAGGAAGAAACAAACTTGCGGAATAAGCTGCTGTGGTGTTTGGTTGCCATAATAAAACAAACAAACAAACAAAAAGCATACTCCCTGATGTCACATGGGTTGAAATGACCAAGGGAAGTAGTCATGTGACGCACCTTATTTCCAGTCAACACTCACTGAAAAGGTGACATAATCCTGAAACTGCGCAGTTTATGTTCACTTTAGAGACTATGTAACTTTAACAGCAGCCATTATGGCCACATGTGACAAATAAGGGATAGTTTATTTATTTATTTGCTGTGGACATGATGGTAACATTGGTGCTGTCCATGAGAGCATTTGGTTAAGTTAAGCGAACAAAACAAAAAGGAGGATAAAAACACAAAACTGGTATAAAAGTCCAGTACTAAAAATATACAGATCAGTTTGTGCCGGTGTATTAGGTTTGAGAACAGTGTTGTTTCTCTTTCAGCATTGATTTAATACCTCTGTTAAAAACATTAAAGTAGTGTTGCATTTTCAACTCGGAGGCAGAGTAAAGAGAAACGTTTTGCTCCTTCAACTGAGAAGACTGATTGCCCACATGAGGTTTTGCACACTGCAGTGTGACAGTTCCTCGACCATGTATTGAGGTCTGTGCATTGACTCTACTGATGTCTTGTGATTGGTGGTAAATGAGCCAATAATGTTGCTTACAAAGCAAATCTACAGATGAGTGAAAAACAATTAAAAGTGTTCTCTCAGCTCTGAATACTTGGTTGCATTGAAGCTTTTCAGGCAGCACGTGGCGGCCAAACACCTAACGAAGACCTCCCTCGCAGAAAGAAAAGACAAAGGTTAATAAAGTCAATATGATTTGAGAAAATGCAACAAAATGACAACAAGAAGCAGAAAATTGTCAATAGACAATGAAAAATAAAACAATATACACGTATACGAAGTAATTAATTAGTGACATAATTAAATGTGATGACAATTTCCTCTAGAACAATTCTACAGATGAAGAGCTGTCAACAACACATCCATTAGTATCCCTGAGTGTTTTATGTTATATATTATAAGGATGAGTTTTACTACTTAACTACGTTTTAAATTCAATTTTACCATCGTAAGAGTAGGAATGTGTTCTTTCTGCTTTCAAGAATGTCAGCGTCTCTCTTTAAACATTATTTTTTGACATTCCTGGCCTTATTTTATTGCCATATTTACACAACTGATTGGAATTTGTCTCAGTCAGCTCACCCAAACTAGACAAGACAGGACATGGAGTCAGTTTTAATCCTTCATCACACATGCTGCAGTCAACCCAGCCAAAACTTTCTACTGGACACCTGTCTTTAAACTGGCTGATGGTGCCATCTAGTGGACAATGTTAGACTTACCTGGTCAGTCTCCTTCAGCTCTGTTTTGCCTTTAACTTCTATTTTTGACCTTTCCCATACATTGTATTTAGTGAGTCTAACTAAAAGACGAGTAGAATTAGGGAATGTATTAAAAAATATTTCATGTCCTTCATTATTAATCACAATATCTGTCTCAGGACAACAGCAGACAACAAGTCTCACTATAAAGTCTTTACAAAGGATGCTTTCACATATGCTTCAACCTGTCTGATGTCTGGATTCAGGAGTGTATAAAGTAGGTGTGTGGCTGTTCATGGTCTAATCCGTATCACACAGATAAGAAGGCTAATTGATGATGCTTTCATTAGATTAATGACTCCCGGTGCACCAACCCTCCCCTGGACTCATCCTGCCAATCTTCTGCAGACGCCCTCCAGAATAGTAATGCTGAGAAAGAACAAGTGAGGGCAAACTTTACAAAACTGCAAAGACACACAACGGGGAAACTCACAGCACTACGAGCTTGGAGGTTCTCTGTAGTGTGGACTGTTATATCAGGTGACATGTCACTGACCAACTGAGGTAAAGGTTCAGACTGTGGTGGTTCATTAATTCATAGTTCATTCATAATGTGGGATTATACAACAGAGGCAGACTCACGATAACTTTGCGTCATCGGATTTTTTTTTAATTGCCAAGTTAAATAAGTAAATTTAACGCTGCTGGCTGTTGTTCTAACCTTGATGGGATGTTTTACAAACTAGGGGTAGACAGATGGGACTTTTTCGGGGCCGATACCGATTATTAGAAATCAAGGAGACTGGAAAACGTCTGCATACATAATGATGGAGTTAAGCATTTACTGTATATACTGTTAAAGACACAACACAACAGATGCGAGTATACTTGAGAGAAGTTTAAACCTCATGTCAACATTAATAGCATACAGCTTTTATAACCCTGTGTTTACTACAGAGATTTAAAAGACTTGCTAGCTTGTGACATGAAGTCTAACCCGTACAGTTTGCAGCTGATCGGGTGCCTGTGCACTCAAATGTCCTCCAGATTGAAAACATTAGTTGTTACTGCTACAGCGCTGCAGTAAATTAGTTTTGTGTGTTAAAAATCAAATCCCAAGAAGCTGCTCAATGGCGTTAAAGCCTTTACCAGCTGACAACCAGCTTATTCCTGCAGCAGGAATCTTGCTTTAACTTGGAGGTGATGATTTATCCAGCAACTGTTTATTATGAAGATTCAACTGACGTTTATAAACCTTTACAATTGCTTAATAAATGGTTTATAAAGCATTTCATTGTTCGTTAATAAGTGAATAACTATTCACTTAACTTCAACTAAAGTTGAACTGACTGAATTGTATCAATGTTGGTGAGTATAAAGAAACAAAATCAAAACATCAGCAGATCAAGCTAAAATCCAACACTGCTACCGTCCTGCACAGAAAAAAAAGGGTAGGAAAAATTCTCCTCATTTTAGTGAATCCAGTTTGGCTGAGATTTCTCTAGAGGGCACTGCAGGTCTACATCTGAGAGACTCCAGCCTCCTCTCAGAGGCACCAAACATCTGGTTTAAACCCCCACAAGTAAAGTGTAAAAGAAAACGTTCTCTTGTGTTCAGGAAGGTAAATGTCTCGCTGCACACTCACAGGTTTGAAGTAGACCTTCTACGCTCAAATGTCGCCCTAAATGAATAGATTGCTGCTTTTTATTCATCTCTGAAAATCAATGATGAGACAAACCTAAAATATGGAGCTTCAAAACCACATCCCGACACTGTTAGACCCATAAGGATCTATCTGGATCTGACAGGCTGGCCTCAGTGATGCAGACTTACCTGAGCGCTCAGCCTTTATGACTGTAACATCAAGAGAGAACTGGTAACAAAACATCAGCGCGATTATAAAATCAAGGATTGTAAAGAAGGAGAGTAAAGCATTCACGGGTTGTGTTCAAGTACCACCTCGTGTAATGAGTGTGTCCATTAGGCATTCAGGGAAGCAGAGATGAGCAGAATTAAAGGTCGGTCTGTGACGAAAATTGAAATAATCACAACTCCATTAGCAGCCATGTGTAATTACTTAATGCATAGAGTGTATGTGCTGATGGAGGAGCCATCCTTAATGGAGAGAAAGATAATGGTGGTATGAGTGAAAGCCTGCAGCTCTCAATAACCTGCACTCTGACAAAATGTCTTCATACTCTAATACTGTGTGTCCTGGAGCTTCTACTGATGCTTCATGTTAAAATATAAAGAACTGAGAGTTCAGTAGTGAAAAATCAAAATGCTATTTTCCTGCATTAAGGCGCTTTAAGTCTCCCTAAACGAGTCAAATGAGGACAGAGTGCGGTGGAGGTGAATTATCAGCTTATAGATGAACTGTGGTAAACTCTAAACGTGATCAAGTTAATTACACTATCATCATGTTGAAGGTTGTATTTTGCCCTACATTGGTGTTGGAGAGAAGTAGGTGATGCAGGTTAGGACATGCCACGTGTGCCCGCATGCAAATGCTGGAGACGAATCTGCACGTGAACAGCAGGCCGTCGGATCTGGATTCACCACCCCGACAGTAACAAACAGATGCAGATCCCTCTCAGTACATCAGATTTGCATAAACACCCATTAACTGAATAGCGTGAATGCAGGGTTGAGTGCCAGATAACTGTCAGGGCTGCAGGCTCAATGCCCAATTAGGCTACAGATGATCACATTTACATTTAGGTATTTTGTTTTCACTGTGATTCAGTGGGTAACAAACGAGCCACCAGCAGGACAAGCTTTTACCAAACGGCTACGATCACAAGCAGCCAAAACAAGAGCACAAAGGTTTGCAATGTGACTTTAAAACAAAAACAAACAAGAAAGAAGCGTTTAAAAAAAGGTTTATCTACACACAAATGCATCACAATTAGACGATTAATCGTCGTGTCGTTGACTCAAATCAATCAAATGCTCAAGTGATGTTTTTTCTGAATGTTTCTTGAATGTGAATATTTGATGGTTATCTGTGATAGTAGACTGAAAATCTTTGGACAACAAGCTATCTGAAGACGTCATCTTGGGCTTTGGGAAACAACTTTTGTTTTGTCTACAAAATGTTTCTGACACGTGGAGACTAAATGATTAGTTAAGGAAGGAATCAGCAGATTTACCATGAAGATAGATCATGATGCAGTCAATTACATGAAGGACAGACACATGATTTAGCTTCAAGACACAAACAAACTGAAAGTGACCTCAGTAACTTATTTTACAGTCTTCGAAGAGCCAGGGCTGGACCAAACTCCCTTGTAAAAGAGATTGAATAGTAATATTCCTGGTAGCCTGATAAGGTAAAAAAAAAAAAAAAATAGAGAGAGAGAATATATTGATAAGTTGTTTGGTCTATAAAATGTCAGGAATTAAATATTGAATATTGTCGATCTGTGTTTCCCAAATCCCAAAATGACGTCCTCAAATGTCTTGTTTTGTCCACAATGTTTAGTTTGCTGTCATAGAAACCAGAAAAAAAAATCACAAAACTTTTTTCCACCAAAAAATGTATCAAACTGATCGAAATGGATTATCCAAATAGTTATAGTTGACAATCATCAGTCAACAATAATTAATTGTTGCAGCTGAAATGAACTTGAGGTCAAAGTGAGACTAAAAGAAAGAACTCCTGCAATTATAGCCAACTCAGCTAATTTCCAATATCAAGTGAGTGTATGACATTAAGAGGAAGAAAGGAAGGAAGGACGGATAGATGGATGTAAGAAAGAAAGAAAGAAAGAAAGAAAGAAAGAAAGAAAGAAAGAAAAGAATAAAGAAAGGAAGGAAGGAAAGTAGGAAGAAAGAATGGTAGGAAGGACGAAGGAAAGAAAGAAAGGTAGGAAGGAAGATAGGTAGAAAGAAGGTAGCAAGAAAGAAAGAAAGAAAGAAAGAAAAGTAGGAAGAAAGGTAGAAAGAAAGAAAGAAAGAAAGAAAGAAAGAAAGAAAGAAAGAAAGAAAAGTAGGAAGAAAGGTAGGAAGGATGAAGGAAAGAAAGAAAGAAAGAAAGAAAGAAAGGTGGAATAAGGTACAGTATTGTGTCTCTCGGTGGTCTCGGGTCTTGTGTTGCAGTTTGTGTTTGCAGATGAGTGTGTTGGAGCCTCCTGCGCTCTGATTGGCTCGTTCAGACACGAGTCGCTGTGACTGGCTGCAGAGCGCGGAGCTGTAAAAAGGAGGCGAGCCGCACTGATCGCCTCAGTCAGTCAGTCAGTCAGCACATCTGTCTACGGGCTGTATCACTACTGCTGCTGCTGACAGTGAAGCCCGCAGCAGCTCGGAGCGACCCGGGACATCTCACTACACGTTGCTTCCTTTGGACGGAGGCTGCCGCGTTAGAAGTGAGTGTCACAGATGAGAGGAAAAGACATGGTGAGTTCATCATTTTATACTTTCTTGACTTTTTTCTTGAACAAAACCAGGAGATGTTGGAAAAATAAAGAGAGAGAAGTAGCCTGAACATTATCCAGTAAAATGTGAAGAGGAGAGTCTGTGTGAGGAAACATCTGCCACTGCAGCAGACGGCTGAACGGTCAGTGATGCTCAGATGCCTCCACAGTAAACAATCAACAGTCTGTTCTGCAGCATATGGAGATGTTTAACTGTCAGAGTGGACACTCACTGGCTTTCATGAGCAGGAATGCAGCTTGTTTTCATTATTGTAATATTATATCGCTTTGATTTAGTATGATATCACAGTGTGATCACTCCTGCTCTGTTAGGACATATTCGTCGGGTACTTTCTCAAGTTCTTGCAACATCTCGCAGAGTTATGATGAGAACCAAATGGGGGCAGGAGGTCTTGCAGCAGGGTCAAATGCTCTAATGGACAGTGCGGAGGCAGAGCACAGAGGTCTCACAGGTTCAAAGGTCGGTGAGCAGAGGATAGGAGTGTGTTGTTAGGTTGGCTTGTGTTGGATGTGACCTCTACGGCCACATTTGAACCTGCATCCTGTGTTTCTCCTCTGCTGGTGTGGCTTACAGGTTTGGCTTACACTCAGCTGGAGGATAATAAGAGTTAAATGAAGCAAACAAAGTAAAGGGAAACAGTCCTTGTATTTAATATGTTATGAAGCCATGCAGCGTGTAGGTTGGAGTGTGTTCCAGGGGGCCTCATCTTTGTTCCTTGGCTTTACATCTACTCTTAAACTCTCACACACACACCGTCACATGATCTCTTTTGCCCTGTTTGAGTTTGAGAGTGAGCCACCGCTGCTCACTGGCTGGCTCCGACCAATCAGCTCAGTAAGTCAGACAGGAAGCAGCAGTATTATATTCCTCAGCGTGTCACTGGTAGATTTCATAGGCAGGCACGCTGCACCCTTAAAGAGGCAGGACCCCTGTAGCTAAATAAAGACCCAGCAGAGCCCGGTTACTCCCCTGATATACTGCAGATGTTTTACTTCTGCTCCAGTGCTCAGATAAATAGTTGAGGTTGGACATGAGCGCGGCGCTCTCTGTAATAACACCTGTCTGGCTTCTCAGTTGAATCACGCCTGAGTCAATGAAATAAGGGCGTTCACTGGCGCGGCTGGCGTGGCCGAGTAAATTAACGGACGGATTGATTTGCTTTGTGTTGAAATCCTCCATCCTATTGAATAAGCTTGTTTGATCAGCAGGTCCGCTGGCCTTTAGGATTACAATAAGAGGTGTTCTGTCTTACTGCCTGCAAGCCTGAGCATGCCCACGACGCATCATGATACTCTGTACTCATGTTATTATTAGAGCCATTCTGCTTTACCTCATCAGAAAGGCTTTGAATCTCCAGATCCTTCGCCCACTCTTTAATTTGCCGACAACTTTTATCTGACCCTCTGTCTTTTGTCTCCTCAGCTCTGCCTACAAGACTCAAGCGACTGCCTACGGGAGCAGATGCAGTACATGATGAGGTCACTGCAAGACCTGAAACAACTGCGGAAAGCCTGCCCTGCAGTCAGACGCCCCCTCTCTCCCATCAGCACCCAACTCCCGGCTATGGTGCGCCACTCAGCGCTGGCACGTGCATGTCAGCAGCGAGCGCTGCAACGGGAACAGCGCACACGCCTGCGGATGTCAGACGCCAGCACGGCCAGTACCTACGACTCGGCCTGCTGCCTGGCGAGTCCTCTGGAGGAGGAGGACGAGGACACGAGCAGCCGGCTGGGCCTGAGCCTCAGACTGGGCCTGGGCTCTCCCTGCAGTCAGAAAAGTCTGGAGTTTGATTCAGGCTACTCCGAGGCGTCGTGGCAGGATGAAGGGGTGGTGCTCAGGAGGACGAGGAACGTGCGGGTGTCGTCCTCAGCATGCCTCCGCACAAACAGAGCACCCAGCGGACGTATTCGACCCAAATCCACCTCTGACGCCTGCCTGGAGAGGTGGACGACGTTCGAGGTTGGTGACCCAGAGGACTGGACAAACTCTTTACTGACCAGAGGACGCAACCGCCAGCCTCTGGTTCTGGGTGACAACAGCTTTGCAGACCTCATACAGAACTGGATGGACCTGCCAGAGTGTCCTGAGCCCACTGAGCCGAAGCCAAATCCAAGTCGCAGACCGGGGCGAGGTTTCTTTGTCAACATGAGGAGGAGACTTGCTGGTTTTTCTAAGAGCGTGGAGGACAGAGTGAAGATGAGATCCACGGACTCTTCTCATGTTAACAGAGCTGCAAATGCTCCAAAACGGCTGTCCTGCCCAGTCGTGGCGTCGCCGGCCAAAGTCCCTTTTTTCCACCAGTCTCACATGGGCATCAACCAGCTGGACTCAGACTTTTACCACTTTGCAGCTCTCATGAAATCAGGCAGTCGACAGCCAATAATCTGCAAAGACATCATCGGCTACATCTGACTTCCCCTGCATGTACAGACTGGACAATCCTCAAAGTCACTTTATTTTTATATGAATGTTTTTTTTCACCTTTATATGCTGTGACTAATAAAGATTCTCATAATTTAAACTCTACTTACTCTTATTTATAGTACTCGGGTCTTGCACGTGACACAGGATATGTGGTTGATTGATATAATTCTGAGTTCCCAGAACACATTTTTTCCTTGAGTGAAGCTTCCGTCCGAGTCATCTGAGTTTCATTACAGCTCATTACAGTCAGACAGCTGCTGGATTAGTTAAAAGATGCTTTTACTGTCCGTGTAGGTTCATTCGTTTTCATTAGAAATGTAATACTCTGGACGTGCATGATGGAGTCTGTAGCTGCGTGGTTAAGAAATTAAGATGAATTGAAAACACGATGATATCTCGTGCAGACTTGCTGTAGTTCCAGGATTAACAAGGGCATTTGAGTTTGTGAAGTCCATTTTGTAGGGACTCGCTGTTCTCAAAAACGTCTGTTCCTACTCAACTAAAAGTTGAATCCTAAGAGAGGCTTTAACCAGGACGACGAAGCTATTTACAGGCCAGAAACAGAGGCTGTATCAACACAGCGCTGTGTGCCCGATGAGGTAATTCCCCATGTGTCCACGCAGACAGGGGTGAGGAGAGGCGAAGCAGCTGGTTGCAGATGGAGCTGAGGTTTACTCTCCCGTTTGCTTCGTGAAGCACAACAGCCCCCTGCCTCATTTAACTCGTTGCGGCCACACAGGTGGTGCCAACTCATCATTGGTTAATGGTACTATTAGTTCTGAGGAAAGCAAAAAAATAACACAGATACAAAGGAGTGACACACGTGGCCAGATAAGCTCATGAGCACTTCACCTTTGCCTTTACACATTTGCTTTGTTCATCAATTCAGAGGAGGGATAACAGCAATAGACGTTATAAAGATAAAGAATTCCCCCAAAAGAGATTTCCCATGCTCCCTGCTGCAGCCCGCCTCACCAATCATGTCTCGTATCACGGCCTAAGAAGAGAGATGGTTCTTACTGGGTGCCTCCTGGTTGGACGTCGCTGCGGCACACTGCTGAGCACTCAGCTGGGATGTAATGAACTCTTATCAGCACTAATAGTCACACCGCAGTGGAAGCTTGGAAAAGTGTGGGAGCAGCCACGAGGGAAAAACATAAAAATCTCTGCAAAGAGAACTTGGAACAAATACTGTGAGCGTTTCTAAGGTTTTCCTGGCTCTGATTTTCCTTATTAGCACACGCTGGTTCCCGGCGGTTTGCAGTTGGACGAGTGCATCAATACATCACCTTCCCCAGCTGACTGAGAGTCGTTCAGGGAAAGGGGATGAGAGGAGAAGAGAGAGGAAGCAACGAGTCCAACCCATTACTCAAACTCAACCTCAACAGCACAAAGTCCCCAAAACATAGTTCACTGTGTATGTCAGCAAGCAGGAGAGCCGGTCGTCTATGTGAAGTATAAAGAGAAGTAGATGTAAAGCGGCTACGGTTGGTGTCATGCTTATTATAAGGAAAAATCAACCAAGCTGACTAAATCACAGCTGTAACAGACAAATAAGCACATTTGCGCAACCGTTTTTAAGCTAGTTGTTGGAGGCGGTTTGTCGATTCAAGTTTAACTTCATTATATGTCATTCAGTGTATTTATTGAGTCTATAATTGAAAGTCAATGATGAGGAAAAATCAGAGGAAAAATGCAAGATGTGTTGAAGCTACACGCTAATGACTGCTGGCTACTGATGTGCACATGCAGCTTGTTGAACCTCTAAGCTTTCAGACACCAGCTGCAGAAAAACAGGTCAGATTCACCTCCAGTGAGCCAAGAACCATTAAATGAGCAAACAGCAACAAAACGCTGTTTCGACCATCAGAGTTAACAGCATGCATCAATAATCACATCTTTCCTCCAGTTAACGATGCACGCTGAAGAATCCAAAACCAAATATTGTTGCTGGGTAGTCACCTCATGGTACATCCACGCAGGATCGTGTGCAATGCAACAATGTCGATCCTGGCAGCCATGTTTTTACACTGTACGTAACCATAGAACATCTGATCTCACTCTTCTCATTGTCTCAATCCCGCTCGAGTATTGACCTCTGCTACTTGTCCTCATTTCTCTACCTTACAAACATCTTTCCTCATTTGTCAGGTATGTGGACAGGAGCTGTGTGCGACGGCATGGCCGTGGTCCATCAACTGGCTTAATATTTGAAATGTAAAATGTACTTGTTCAAACCAGAGCACATGTGTACATAATGTCAGTAAGTCAGCATTCATGACTTTGCTATCCCAGTCTTTGTTAATGTCTCTCAAACAACCTTTAGAAGGCACAGAGGTAAGTAGGATCGCTCAGTAACAGCCTGTCCGCCACTACCGGACACCTTTAAGATGACTTGGCTTTCAAACCATAAAGGATAAATGATGGCTGCCACCCACAGTCTGCTTATAATGAGTAAGACTCTTAGTACCAGCAGCCATAAACAGTGTTCATGGCTTGCTGCTTGAAACCAGTGTGTTCATTTTGCGATAGGGTGTTCACGAGATGATCTCGAGCAGATCTGCTGAAGCGTTGCACACGTACAGGGTGGCCCAGTCTGATGTAGTGGACCCATAACACATCTCCTGTTAATTAACCAGCAAACAGAAGGAGAAGATGGGCCATGTGTTGACGTTTGGCAAACTTCTCATCTCTGTGATTCTAGTGTGTTGATAGAAACAAGCTCTAATTAGGACTATAATCAGGATTTTTGCACTGTGGACCATATACGTATCTTACTCGACAGTTTCAGACTTCATCTTTGAAAGTCCCTCACACTGCAGGCTGTACCTGAAGATGTTTGTGCCGCTGAGTACACTTAATCTGATCAGTTTTTCAATTCAGGGCTATTGAGATGTCACACGGTTAATTCTCTGCTCCTCGAGGACTCATATGAATAAAAATGGGAAAGTGGTCAGGTGAACTGTGTGAGAACAGCTACGGTGCGTCGAGGTTAATGAGCTCAATCCCTCTCAGGAAGTGGGGAAACAAGAAATACAGTAGGAGGAAGTGGTCTGACGAGGATGAATGACAATCACATGAAAAATGAAACTGCTTATCTTACTTGCTGCACACTGGAGTAAATGTTGTTTCTGGGCTTGTTGAATATTTTTTGATTAGGAAAAAAAATCTTCAGTTCTTGTTTCAGATGAGAAAAGATGATGTGTGAAGACCTTGTGATTTCCTTTGAAAAGAAGAAGACTTGCAACTGTTTTTTATTGCATCTGCTGACTCTGAACACGTCAATCCGTGAATGACTCCACACATTATGAAACACTTTCACTGGGAAGTTAGAGGCTTCTGACATCATCGTCGACTATTTTGCTTGAAGCAACCTGTCATAACGTTTTTCACTTCCAGAGAAATCAGGTTTCCATCTGAAAGAGGGGTGACTCGAAGCCATTAAAACAAATGCTATGATGCAGTAAAATCATGAGACAGAGTTAATGAGGAATCAGATGACAGACTGAATATACAGCATATGGTTCGTTTAGTTTGGGCTTTGTATGAATTCCACTGAACTGATTCACCAACTTGCTTACATAACTCCGAACTACAGCGCTGCAGAGAAAACAAAACTTTATATTCAGTTGTGTCCTTCAGGGAACAGGAGAGTTAATTAAATTGTGTGATCTTTGGCTTCAATATCTGTCACAATGATTGAAAGTCTGTCAGCTGCACAGATAGAAAAATGCTTCATCACAGATAGAGAGAATTAACTTTCCTTCACTGAAGAGTGAGACTGACTGACTGCTGAGGCACACGAAGACTGTTCCTATTAACCTATCATCTAACTGAGAGTGAGACAGGAAGTGTAGTGTGGGGGGTGTTCAGCCTGCAGTCTGGCTAAGAATGGATGTGATTAATGTTTTTTTTTTTGTTTTCTTTCTTTCTTTTCTGGCTATGAAATAACCTGGCAAGAATTAAAAAATAATTTCCGGAGTCATTCATTCACTGCTGCTCCTATTCCAATGTTTACGTGCCTTAAAGTGGTTATAATTCCGGTCATTTTAAACCTCGGCCCTATATTTACATGTTTTGATACTTAACAAAAGTTTCCGAATCAGTCCAACAGATCGCCTCAGCTGGCAGCTGCCACATGGCTGAAATGGCTGCATTTTAATCCGGTGGGGAAACTACAACTGTCAAACTTACGTCCACTAAAAGACTGAAGTGTTTTTGCTACTTGCAGGCTGAGGTTGTTATTCTAAGGCTGAAGTTAAACATGCTTATAACAATGCGTTTGGGCACGCCTGATGGCTGGCTCGCCTTTCCTTTGTCCATTTGGAGCGACAGTTGTGTGCATTCTCAGAAATTAATGCTACACATCCAGAGATGTAAGATGCAATATGCACATGAACGGTAGGGGGACTGTAATCTTATTATTAGCAAGAATGTCCGTCTCTGTAAAAATTGTTTCTGGAATGTTGTCAGAATAACAACTTCAGCCTGTCAGTGGTGAAAAGTACTTTTAGTGGATGTAACTGTGACAGTCGTCGTTGCCCCAAAGGATTACATTGCAGCTTTTGTAGCCGTGTCACGGATGCTGGCTAAGGCGATCTCATGGGCCGATTCCAAATCCTTTAGTAAGTATGAATCATCACACACCAAAGGGCCCGGGTTTAAAAAAACAGGAATTCACCTTTTACAAAACACAGACTTCCACCAACCGATCCTTATAGTAGAATTAGGGCCATTAAAATACTTCAATAGTAATGAAACTGTTAGTCGACATGTGGTCATTCTTGACGATTATGACCTTTCAAAGCAAATCTATCATGTTTGAGGTCCCGCTGCACATTGCACACACATCAACTGTGTAATAGATACATGTAATAGAATAAGAGGGGAATCAGGAAATCATCACACGAGCTTTATTTAGAAACCACACAGCTGCTTTCTGCCTCTGCTTACTATAAAGGTTCATGGGAATCATAACAGACCAGATGACACAGTCGAAATATCCCAGAGGACTCTGCTTGGGTTCTCATGGTCAAACAGGGCCTCTTGGGTCAGACCCTACTTCCTGTGTTCAGTACAACACACAGCTTTACAAGCAAACCCACAATCCCATAGCATAAATAAAACGGCCTCGTTAGGGGTTAAAATAACAGGCTGTTTGGTTATGTCATTATTGGTTGTTCAATTAATGACATAAGCACAACACAGTATCAGTATAGGCTCCATTTTTTAAATGCTCCTACATGCAATGCTAATGCAAAAAAAAAGATTGTAATATTGGCTTTCTGCAAAATCAGCATAGTTTCTAAATCAGTTTGTTTGTCTTCACTGCAAAAAAAATCAATATTAATTATATTCATAATAATGATCATATTACTGCTTGCTATGATCCAGTGTGTGTAATCCATATCCATTTCATCCACCATGTGCACGATAGCATTTCCATCAGCGGTTTCCTGCAATGAAGCTCAATAACTGTAATATCACAAAGAGCCATTCACTGCCGTCTTGCAGATTTTTTAAGCTTGAATAAACATCCACCTTCTCTGGAATGTCATGCTATTCATTGCCAACTACTATTCCTGTTAATTCACTGTACCTGCATGTGAGCGCGGGCCTGCCCGGGCCTGCATCGTGTCACGTCCCAGTTCATCCACACTTGGCTCAGTTGGTGACACGACCGCGGGGCCTCAGCAGAGCCTGCAGCCTGCTGCCAACGGGACTTCTCCACACTCTTCCTTGGAAAAAACAGGGGAAAAACACACCACAGTAAAGAGAACGGAAAAAACATTAGCTTCTCTGGAGACAATTAATGGCTTTTCTACTTCTTGCAGAGCCTCATGTTTCAGCGCTCCCATAAAGCAGCAGTTTCCCTCTCTTTGTCTAAAAAAAGACAGAGCCCGCAAGGTCCACTTGTAAAAGACAATTGTTTGAGACAATGGGAATGAGACTCAGATTTGTTTTTGTTTATACGAAGGTTCGACTTTATCATCATGCAGCTCTCTCGCACTGCGCGGAGCTAAAACTGGTTCGACAATGGTTGAAATAAATACTTTCCAAACAAAGCCCGTGGAAGATGCCAAAGCCACATATGGTGACAAACTCTACACATCACTTGAAGCCTCTGCTGCGTGAGGCTGCGAGTGTGAAAGTGTCTTCAGGCATTCGGAGCGTATTCACAAAGACACGGCCCAATGTGTGTTTATAGTCTCACAGACGAGGCAACAGCCCCGGCACAGTCAAACACACACTTTCACTGCCAAACACAAATATTCACACTCTCATACACACAAACATTGTCACATAGTTTACCTTGATACAATAGACACAGAGGGTTACAGTCAATAAACCAGAAACTCCTCTGAAGAGCTCAGAAAACAGGAAGAGACTTGCTCAAAATCAAAATGCTCTTAAGAACACACAAACCCTCAACAGCTGTGTTTACACGCACCCAAATATTACACTAATAATCAGAATAACAGTCCGATCAGAGTGCCTCATGACCACAGGACAAGAGGAAGAATCTCCCTGTCCTGTGGTCTGGTCTCACTTGAACTATTGGCTTTGGGGCATCTTACCGGATGCCTTTATTTAGCGTCTACGTAAAGAGTTTAGTTGGACTCTCTAATCAGAAGTTAATGTCTTCTGATTTAAGGGAAGAATGGGGCCTTTTTACCCGGAGGAGCCAGCATGTGACCTTCTAAAAAACTCCTTTGTGCCTTAAATTAGCGATAAAAAGTGACCCACTTTGGCTGAAAGGAGCTCACGTGGCTGACATTCAAAGCACAAGATAGTAATGTAACTTCTGTCTTGTCAAATATTGCAGACACAGGAAGCATCATAGACTTCGGCAGTGTGGGAGAGCGGGCTTTCCTGGCTCAACGTCCAATGAACTCAGGGTGGTGAAAGATAAGGAGAGGTAGAGAGAAGACACATAAATCCTTCACTATGAGGAGGAGAGAGCAGATGCTGACGAGGAATAAAAAAAACAGAAGAAGGGAAGAGGTCTGTCAAAGAGACTGCAGTGTTTTTAGTCCGTGTGGGAAATCAGATCATCGAGCCTGCGAGCTGCTCGGTGGCACAATTGGTGATTCTGGCGAGCAGGAAGCTAAGGTCAGCAGAGCGACCTTGATAAGTTGTCTTCCTGTGGTGCTCCTCAGCATGGTCATGCCACTAACTGTCCCTCCTCAGCTCTAAACAGAAAACCCTCGATAGACGTCCGCACAATAGCGTCCTTCTTCAGCCTAACATGGGCCACACTGAGGAGACAGACAGAAAGCAGACATTGTGTGGTCTCAAAGATCTCTCAGTCTCCCACTTCCTCCGACTCTTTTTCTCTCTGACATTTTCACTTCCTGCTGACATCCCCCCACCCCGTCTCAGCCTCTCTATCGCATGATGTCCTCTCAATTCACTGCAATAAAAACGATAAACTATTTGCATTTTAGCTCCCATCAGTACAGACCCCTGCAGGTATTTGTTGGTGAAAATGTGCTATTTGTTTGCGCAGACTTTGCTGTCGAACCCGTTGGTCATGGCTGACTTGCTCTCACGCTGTGTCTGGATATGGATAATTTGTTATGACGGCTGAACTTGTTTAGTGACCTCTTGTCCTGATATATGCCAGAGCAGGCTGAGTGTAAATAGAAATGTTGAGAAAGATGAGACAAAATGTCCACGGAGGCCATGCAGTCACACACAAATTATCATGATAATGATACCCCGCAGGTTGTTTGTTTATGTTTTCAGAGATTTATTTCTCACATGCTGAAGTAAAGGGAAACTGCAGTGTGACCCCAAGTACTCACCCTGATGTTGTCCATCTTGGACCTGTTAAACTAACATGGCTTCAATGCAGAAATCTTCATTACAGTAAAAACACACGTGCACATCCTCTGTTGTATGGCAAACCTTTAATGAGCGCTCTCGTTCTCCAAGAAGCTGCCACCTGACACAAAGCATGACGTTTAAAAAGCTGTTCAAAGTTCGAATCATGTGTCACAGACGATCAGCTGGGTTGACGGTGGGTTTGAGGGCATGTCGTCATGTGGGTGAAGAGAAGGTCAGAAGGTGAGACTATAGGATCATGTGAGAGACCAGATGCCTCCACCCTCAACGTCACTGATAACATTATTATTTGGATGTGGGAAATCAGGAAATGGTGGATGGAGGAAATCATTTCTTACATATTTCACACAAACGATGAAAGTCATCTCACATAACCTCTTTCTTTTCGGCCCAAAAGAAAATATGATAATAAATAAAAAAACTTTAAATTGTTATTTCGCTTCATAAACCATTTATTAAGCATAAAGGTTTATAAACATCAGTTGCTTAATAAATGGCTCATAAAGCAAGTCATTGTTTGTTAGCAGTGAAAAAAACTGTTAGCTAAACTTTAATCAACTGAAAAATGTCCTATTTATTAATGATAGTTATTGGAAAGCACATTTAACCTATCTCCTTATATTCTTATCTTTTTCCAGTTCGACATTTGGAGGGGACGTCGCTTATTCACTTTTAGCTGAGCGTTCGATGCTAAGATTGATAGCACTCTCAAGTCTGTTCATTAAATATTGAGCTACACCAAGCACCTGGTTAGCTTAGCTTAGCATAAAGACTGGAAACAGGCAAACAGCTAGTCTGGCTCAGTCTAAAGGTAACAAAACCCACCTATATATATATATATATATATATATATATATATCTTTGAGTATAAGTATGTGTTCATACGTCAGTTTTCATTGAAAGTTTGGATATTCATTCAAATTGTACTCAGAACTTAATTATGATTTAAATAATTACAGACTTGAAATAAAACTCAAGTACAAGTACCAAAAAAAAATGACTTAACTACAGAAGTTTGAGTAGATGTACTCAGTTACCTCCACCCCTGGTTTTAAGGAGAGTTATCCCTGAACCCTTAAAGTTCATAGTATTGGGTGTAAACTGTTCCTGAGTACATCTGCAGCCATTATAAGCAGTAAAAGCTAAATATAGTATTTATTACAATTCCATCTTGTAAAAGAAAATGTAAATGTGACAGAAATCAGCCACTAAATCTCCTGTTGCAGCAGTTTTTTTAACAGAGGTAAAAGCTCCAGGCTGGCAGAGAGGCTCGTCCTGCTCATGGCCCCTGTGTCAACACACGGCCCAGTGGAGGTGGGCTACTGCAGGCACCAGATGGCCGTCTGCCGCACCTGGACTACTGTTGATTTTAAACAAAGCTGTCAGATTTAATGCAGACCGCCTGACTGAGTGACCGCCTCACTACCACTGATGTAGTCAAATATTAAACTTAAGAGTTGTCAACCTCCCCCTCCACCCACAAGCCCTTTCACCTCTCACTCCCTCTCAGCTGACACACACCCTACACACACTGCTCACGTTGTCCTGGTCCATTTGGATTCAGTACTGATCAGTGTGGAAATAACTGTAAGCAACTTCTTTGCTTCCAGCTAGAAAAAACACAGCATGTGAGCTGCTGAACATCATCATCCACCACCTTTGGGTAAATTACTTACATCCAGACATTCGGTCTTCGTCAGGGGATGGTGTTTACTCAGTTGTCATAGTGATAATGATTTAATCTAAAACACTGTTGGGCCTTCTCAGTTAAGTTAAGCATGAACGTTTGTTCTTGTCCTTGGAAAGTGTGGTTGACATGTGAGCTCAGTAGCTGTTGAGAGCTCTGGAAAACTTAACTTGCTTAACAAATACATTTTTAGTTATGGTTGTTTTTGCTGTACTGATTTTTTTGTAAGGCTGCAAAGAATGATGTTATTCATTATCGACTCATCTTTTCAATTTCATCAATTTTAATTCACAAAATGTTACAAATGTGTTTCATTGCTTCGTCGCAGCAACAGTCACAAAGATATCAAATAGAGCTGTAACTGACACGGTTGATGTAAAAATGACCAATCATTCATCATCTATGTGGTTGTTGATTAAATGTCAATTGCTTCTTTTTTTCAGCAATATTTTCTCTTCCCGTCATTGCACTGCATCTGAGTTGACTTTACATTATTCTGTTCATACAGTATTACATAACTCATGAGTGTTTGAAACCACGCTCCATTTCTGTGTAAATCATAAGTAGTTATGATTCAGAACGAAACCTTAAACATTTGTCAACAACAACCAGTTCTACAGTTTCATAACCAGTATTTCAAGCGCTGATGCCGCCTTTGACCTGTGATCAGTTAACTGAGTCAACGGTGAACGTGAAGGTGCGACAAGTCGGGTGACAGATGAGTCATTGTGCTCCGTAACGGTTAATGTAAGTGCTTTTGATTTTACACAGCAGTTTTGTTTTCCTAACTGGACTCTTCCCGACAGTGATCACTGACATTAAACCATTTACTTTAACGAGAGTCACATTTTTGTGTAAGACAGTAGCATGCAGTCTTGTGGTTGCAATTGTTGTTGGACCCTCTGATTGGTCTCATCCGTTAACAGTATTTGAGAATTGGTCAGCAGTGACAGAATAATTTAATGGAGTGAAAACTCCTGCCTGGCAAGACTGAGCCTATCACATGACCAGTCTCCTTCATTATATCACATAAAGGACGACAGATGATGGGTACCAAACATTTCTGGACATGTCAGGGGACAAATTTGCCACTAGAACAGTTTATAAACAGTTTTCACATCCAGGCACCAGCTTGGATTTAACGTCTTGCAGGTGTTAAATCGGGAACGCTCTGGATCTTCGTCTGCCTCGAGGCCTCTCGACTTAACTGCCACTGCAGATCAGTCCTAAAATAACCTGCTGTCCCTCCTCAACCTGCTGCCACGCCTTCTGTCCCTTCACGGAGATGTGAATGGCAGGAAATCAGCAGATTGAGTCAGGAAACAAGATGGATCACTATTACGCTCCAGGCAAAGCAGTGTGGGAACTCCAATCAGACTTTAGACCGGCTGAACCAGCCCAGTAACGAGGGGAAACGGCAAGCAGGATGCAGCGTGGGAAAAATATCACTATCATTGAAAGTTCAGTGCTGAGTATGAATTAGCCCTGCGGCCAGACGGATATTTTAAATGTTAAAACAGATTGTTTTGGTATGGTTTGAGAATGGTAATGCTGGTCAGTCCACTTCACTGACATGTCAGTGCAGGCTGACATGTATCAACAACTATTGGATGGAAATTAAAAGGAAATCTTATCAGGAAATTTGTTGCATCCAGTCATGCACACCTCTGGGTGTGTTGATTCCTTAACATTTCATCTATAGCGCCATCATCAACTCAACATTTTAAAAAGTCTAACACTTTGTTTATAACCAAACACTTAAAAATGAATGACATCCTCACCTGCCTCAGCTAGCTGTTAGCTCTAGTTAGCAAATGTTAGCATGCTTACACACTAAAATGCTAAAAAAGGCTAACAGGATACCTGCTAGATATCAGCTCGTTGATTGTCAATGGAAAATGTTAGCATGTTGATGTTAGCATTATACCAGTGTGCCAAAATACAGCCTCACAGAGCTGCTGTCATGGCTGTAGCAACCACATGTATGTTTCTGCAAACCATGTTGAAACTTTACATTTATTTTGGTTCAATTTTCAATTTTGAGCTGTGACAAATGATTAATCCATCAATCAAATAGTCAATCAACAGAGAATTAATCGGCAACTGTTTTTACAATTGACATGAAAACATGTTAAACATTTGTTGGTTCCAGCTTCTTAAATTGGAGGATTTGCTGCTTTTCTAGCTGATTATCTTTCAAATACAATTTGATTATGTCAGTGTCAGCTCTGGGGAAATTGTGATTGCCATTTCTTACTTTAAAACGGTGAATCAGTTTATTCAGAAATTAACCGTCAGATTACTCAGTGACAAAAATGATTGTTAGTTTCATCTTATTATGCTCAAAATGAAAGAAAAATAAGAATCAAACACTGAGATGACAAGAAATATCAATGTGATATCTGACAAAGAGACACAGTGGTACAAACACACATGAGCAACAATGAGCTTGGGATGTTGACCACTTTATGACCGCGACAGACGTGGTGACCCGTGGCACCGCGGTGTCTGCGTGGCTTCAGGGCCGAACAGTACAGCAGCTTTTACATCTGACAACACAGACTGACCACTGTGTTGCTAATTACTCTGCTGTTGAGCTCTGTCACCTCTGTGGCCCCTGGTGACTCGTCACCACCCACAGCACACCACCAGCCCTCCCCCAGACACAGTGCCCACGACAAAAGTGAACGTCTTTTGACAAGAGAGAATAAAACTGTGACTGAGACCCAAGCAATGATAAAATATGCAGGACACAGCATGAACAGATCCCTGACAGCCACAATATAAATGAAAACTGAGTCTCCCACTGGGATCTCCTCATTCACCCCTGCATCACCTTATCAGTCCTATTAATCACAGAACCATGTGATCTAATCAGGAGCCTATTTTTGTGCCATTTATGTTATCTACGCTGCCTTTTCACCGTCTGTGTTTGAGTACAAACACATACATCAGCCAAACCAGAGCAAATAAACCTCAGATAATACCTGTGTTTACATAGTGAACTCAGCTCGTGCTCTTGGCCGGTTTTCAGCGATGTGTCGCTCTGCAAGGCTGCACGCCGCTTGGTACAGATCAAATACACTGGCTCAGCTGCAATTAACATCCACATTCCTACTGAGTGGTAAACCCACAAGCATGCTGAGTTTGATGTTTTTACTGCACATGCAGCTGAATCATCACTAACGTTTCTTACTCACGGTTCCAGATGAGATTTTCTCTTTTCAAGCTTTCAATCAAACGGCAATCAAACAAATATAAGTTTTTTTTTCTTCTTTTTTAGTGGCAGGATGTTTCTTTAAAGGAATAGTTTGACATTTAGGGAAACACGCTTATTTACTATCTATCACTGGAGAGTTCGATCTGAGAAGGTCAATACCACCCTCATGACTCTACGGTAAATATAAACCTAACATGATAATCCATTAATCACAACTCATTTCATGTTGAGATGAAACAAATAAGACATAATGTGTTAGTAAAGTTTTTTAGTTGGATTTCTTCCCCGTGTTTCCAGACTTTATGCTAAGCTAAGCTAACCAGCTGCAGCTCTACATGTAGAAAACACACATGGCAGAGGTATCGATCTTCTCGCCTAACCCATCGAAGTATTTCTAAAAAGAATATGTCAGAATATTTCTTTAATTCCTTCCTTTGTTTTTGCAGACTATATGATTTGATGACATTTACCTCAGATCAGCAGGGCCTGTTGTGTAAATGTACAATGTGCTGTGTTGTTTTCTTTCCTACCTTCTGCCATGTTACCTGTCATAGCACGAGATCGTTCAGTCACACTGCCTCAGACCACAGCTGTAAAACCCAGAGGTGTTAATTGAGAATGATCCTATAACGAGGAGTTCAACTTGGGGATAGTCATCAGTATTAAGTCAGCAAAATTGTACCTCATCTGACACATCTCTATCAAAGAGGGTTTCATTTCCACAATCTTGTTTTTCCATCTACACTCATGAACAAAGAGTCAAAGGTCCTTTTTGCAAATGTGCCACATACCTCACTGGATGACCAACTTTAACAAGACTTAGCAAGAACATTGAAAACAAATTAATTCAAATGAGTAGCAACAAACAGAAAATGTCTGCCGGTTGGGGAGACAATGAGGTCCAGGAGCTTTCTACCCTCCAAGCAGAGGACAAGACCAACAAGAACAGGGATGGTAGGTTATTGTTTCCATATGTAAAATGTCACATTAGACGCGCACGTTGTGTTATACGTCACATCTCTTTTGTTTGAAGGATGCTGACACGCTATCCAAAATCACACACTGTTGTTTAGTGCAGTTTAATAAAACAAAGGTGGCATATAGCAGGGTCTTTGTTGCGGCGGTATTGCACGAACTGTTAAATGTGCTTAAGAGTCGAGATTAGATGATGCTGCCGCATGTTTACTCTGCTGCCACATTTCCTCCATTAGGCAAATGAGAAACCACGCTCTGATCACAAGTATAAACGCACATCACCTGCAATGGGAGCAGTCTGACCTGCTGCCTTTGATTAGATGCTAATGTCGTTATCACACTGGTATTTGGAACGCCCTTCTATTAGACCAGAGAAGCGAACACTGGTGCTTCTTTGTGTACAGCTGTGTTTCTCCACATGCACTCTCCTATTAGGGTTGATGTGATCACATTAGTCCCCCCGCCCCCGACTCTTCAGCCACTTCCTGCCCCTGTAGCCCAGCAGGCAGCAGCGAGGTGGTGATCCTCCTCTCCCGACTCCGGTCTGACACAGAGCTTTCATGTCACATCATCAGACTCTACTCTCTCTTTCTCACGTTCTCTGTGCGTCACTATTTCTGTCTCTCAGTTTCTTTATCTTTCTCGGTCTCTTTGCTCTAACCTCAGGGGGACTCTCTCTCACCCACAACAAACCGAGAGCTGCCCCACAGAACGTCGCAAAAAGACCAGAATAACTCTCAAATGAGCTGCTTGTAGTGGATCTGACAGCTAAATTATGGGTGAAATGCATGTTCCTTGTCTTTAGGCTGTTGGGGGCGGAGTGGGGACGTTACCCTCGCAAAGTTTAGGGTCTTTTTAGGTCTGAGAAAATATGATTTAGTCAAATATAGTTGAGATGTGGCCGGAACTTGTTCATTTTGCAGAATGGCTCAAGCATTTGCACAAATGATCTTTCACACTACCCGTCTGTTTTACAGTATACATAACTCTTCTAACAGGGGATGTGGTTGTTCAAATTAAAACCACAGCAGGAATGTCTTATACCTGGACGGGTCCTTTCATTTGCCGGAGTGCTTTATGTTGGCCTGTACCTTTCTCAACATTATTCATGAGCCCATCAGTCTTTCATTCACTCTGTATATTTCAGTGACAGAGTGCACCGAGGACACTGTCAGGTGAAACATCTGGTTTGGGGTGACGCTCTTTGGTCTTTAATGGCCTCTGCGAGAGGCCACATCAATGGCAGGGATGATAAATCTGAACAATGAGAGAGCCAGTAAAGCAGTCAGCAGGGGTTCGACGGTGCAGGAAGTGTGGCTCCTCTTGACCCCTGAACCCTGAGGTGATGCCCTTCAGTCTGCTCTCTGTGCTCAGATATCAGACACCCATGTGCTATACAGTACAAATGGCAGGCTGCACCACATATACCCTGTCAGAGACCTACTGATTAAATACGTGGTTTTTGGTGTTAGGTTAGAATAGATGGGGTTGTTGTTTTTTATTTGAATTACAAAACAATCCTACAGTTACTACACTGATGTTAGCCAGCTCCACTGTATTCTCAGAACAGAATAAAATATTGTTTTAAGGCCTATGGTCGGGTCGTCAGTGAGCGTCTGTGGCCATAGTTTTTGCGATGCGTTATTTCCCCTAACGCAGCTGCAAAACGTACCAGCTAGTTTGCCATTAGACTGTCGTCTTGTTGCGGCGTGTTCAAGTGCAGCTTGTTGGCCGGGACACAGACCACGCGAGATAATGAAAGCCGCGAGTTCTCTGATGTCAGTTTTATGTGTCTGGGCCCTAAAGCTCACCATTTACCATGTAATATCTTGTTTGTTTAATCTGTTCAAAATTCAAATAGTAAAAATGATAATATACGAAGGAGGAAAACATCACAGTGACAACAAGACTCCAGGAAGTCACAGCTGCCGGTCAAGAAAATAGTGCCAGACGTAGTCTAATGTTGGTTTTTGTACAGATTAAACAAACAAGATATAATGCATGCATTAGAAAGTTTTGGAGGTGCTGGTAGGCAGATTTAATTTTGCCCTGGAGCAGAGCCAGGCTAGCTGTTTCTACTGGTTTTATGCTGAACAAAGCTAAACATCTGCTGGCTCCAGCTTCATACGTCATGGAAACATATGAGAGTGGTATCAATATTCTCGAGTATTGGCTAGAAAGTCAAATGAATTTGATCATCCCTGAGAAAAGATACTGCCCTGTTGGCGTATGAATTCTCAGATGGAAAAGAAATATTACTTATCATCTGGACTATTATCTTGACTTTGTTCTTAGTGCCTGTCAGTAAACAACACAGACTTGTTAGCGCCATTGAGAGAATTCGTTTTACAACAGTCTGGCTCTATAGTAGCTGACAGTTGTACACATGAAACTTCTCTTCTCAATTAGTGCAGAGCAGATGTCACAGTAGTTGGGTGAAGATCAATAGGGTCAGTTGTGACAGACTGGTCCTTAGTGTGACCGGGCATTTTTACAACACTAGGCCACTGGGACTTTAGCTGCTTACAACAAGAGAAGGAAGTGTGGCACTATTAAGAGCACAAGAACAGAGGGACTCTCACAAAGACAAAAGGGTCCAGTAGAGCTAAGTTAAGCCGCCTGCAGCCAGTGACCTCCTGCACCCTGAAAGCTGCCCTTTCAGATGGGCTCACTGTCCGCTGCTCTGGAGGAAATGAGATGCTGCTGCCAAACAAACCAGTGATCTCAGTCTATATATGGAGATGGCTGAAAAAGCACTGAGTTTAAACAGAGTAGTTAAAATCTGCTAGTCTTCCCTATGGGCAGACGTTTACAGCAACTTGTCCAAACAATAGCAAGGGAGGCGGATGTGGGGAGGAAAGGTTTCACTTTATGTATCCAGTGCCATATTTGGATGAAAGTGACAGCTGTGGCTTATCATGCCACTTAATGATAGAGTATACTTGTGCACCATTAGCATGTCCTGGGAGTTTTGAAGCACATTATATATACTATATATACTATATTATATATATATATATATTTTAAAAGCTGTTGTGTACAGCAGATAAGAACATCACTAAACACTTGGCCTGTGCTGCAGGAAGAAATCCTTCTTGCTCCCAGATATTATTGAGTGGTTTACTCTGCTGCCTCTGGAACCACTTGTGTGCTCGTACTGGCCCAAAATTAAATTTGGCCTCAACTCAATCTTCTGCTTGTCCACTGCTATTCTTCAAGATGAATGGGCTGCCACGCCAAGGAGGGAACACATTCCACGTATTTGTTTTTACTGCAAACCTCTCTGTAAAACCTAGTTTGGTACAAGCATCAGGGAAATGAGAGCTTTTTGAAAATGGTGCACCATTTGCGAAGGAATCAGATTTCAATTAGTCTGGCTGCGACTAACACTAAACTCCAATTTTGTTGAGTGAGTCACAGCTGGACTACACCAATGTCAGACTCTCACTACCCATCTCTTATTTCAGGTTTTTCAAGCTGTCCCACACCTGATGGTGCGTGGCAGTAATCACCTTCGCACAGCAGGCCCTGTCCAATCAAGATAATTGGCACCAGACTGCGAACTACAAAGGAAGGGTTGAGCTTTGGTTTTTTCTGTCCTTTTACGGTCTTGTATGTGTTTATGAGTGGATAGCCCCGGTCAAAGAAAATGTACAGGAATCCATTAAATCAATTCTCTGCTTTACTCACAACTGTTATTTCTGTGGCAGTGTTTCTATCTTTGTACGTGTTCAGACATTTTAGAAGTTGATGAAGGCCAAAGAGGGAAATGACCATAAACTGAGTTGAAAAAGCAGCTGATGCAATATTAGTTTTGCTTCACAGCATTTAAAGGAAATTTCAATATCTAAATGTCAGCAGCATAAAAGTCTGGCCTGAAATGTGACCTACAAAGGCATTAAAGACATTAAACATCTAACAGTTCATGCTCATGTTCCACCACATTTCCTTTATTTCGCATCATGCAGTGCACACTCTTTGATATCAATCAAATCAAACCACTTTGAAAACATTCTATAATAAAACGCTTCAAAGTTTGGGTATATATATGTCTATTTGCACGGCTTTAGGTGAAAAGGTTGATACCACCATTTGTATGCTAAATATGAAACTTCAACGAGACAACAACACTGCAGGAAGTTATTGTGCTATGAAATAGTCTTGGCGTTTTATTCCCTCAGTGGTGAGCTTGATATGTGCTGGTAGGCGTTTCAGTAAGCTAAGCTAGCGGCTGATGGCTGCCAACATTAGCTTCATGTTCAGTGTACAAATATAAGAGTCTGCCATGTTGCACCACTATGTTTCTACAATAGTGCGGTACGGACAAACCAAACATTGTTGAGTGAGATGAGGGTGATCAGTTGGTTGCAGTCTGCAGCCACACCAACAGATTCCAGTAAATCCTACACCATGGACCTTTACCTGTCCACAGTGGAGCTTCAGAGATATAAAATAAAACATAAAATACAGAAGAAATAGATTTATCATTTTTCGGTCCAGTGTTTTTTTCTAAATCCAGCATGGTGAGCAGTTAATTATAGCTGTTAATAGGAGTGGCGCACAGGGCTGTGCAGCAGCTGCCCCTCCCCTGGCACCCAGGTGTGAAAAGCTTTTGAATGCAGTGTGGAACTGGGCCACTCTCCCTGGAGCCAGGCCCACAAAACCACAACCATATGCACTTTCACATTCGCACGGGGATGACGAGCCTGAACGAGATAAGATTGATAGCGAGATGGGAGTATGAGATAGAAAATATGAGGAATGAAAACAGGAAGTGCAGTATAAACATAGCAGGAGACATCTGCTTCTGCAGCTCAGCCTTTGCTTAAAATCACTCTGCTGAACTGAATTGTTTTGCTTACATTTGCATTGCTATTTCGAGCAGATGTATGTTATTTACAGAGGGCCTCCTTATCTGACACGAATGCATCAGCGTTTGCCATATACTGTAGTGCTCGATAAAGAACAATGAAATGTGGGTTTTATCATGACAAAACACATGCAGCATGAAATGTTTAACGAAAAATAATTTACGCAGAGCAGCCTGTAAGATAATAGCTCTCATCTAGCTGTGACCACAGAGCAGTTTGAGGATTCTGGCTTGTGGCGAGAGCTCCCAAACTGCTCAGCTGCTCTCCTCTCCCAGTGTTTAATCACCAGACCACGCCAAAGAAAACCACCCAGTCTGAACTCAGAGCAAAGCATCTGGTTTACCACAGAGGACATTCTCATGCTCAAATATAGACGAGAGCAGAGGCACAAAATGACCCGGAGAGACATTCTTTCCCAGCAGAAAGTTGCGGCACACACCCTGAAGCCTCATCCAAAAATCAACATGTTGTTTGGCAGCGTGGCACTCCTGTGAATAAAATATGATGGAAGGGAAACCTCTCTCCCACTAACCCCTGTTTGGAGCTCCTCGACTACATGTTTAGGGCTTTGTGAACACACTCGCCCTCTCCCACAAGTTGGAGAAGCCTTTCCTTTCAGCAGACGCAACCTCTCTCCTGTGGTTCATTCCTGCCCTCAGTGGGTTTAAGTGCATGTGTGTGAGCATTGCTGCACGGGGTTGCGCTATAATTAAAGCATGAGTGCAGTTTTGGCTTGGTGGGAAAGCGAGATCCAACAAGAGTGTTGTTTTGAGTGATTTGGTGATGGAGGGTGTATTGTGCACCCACATCTGCCTCGCTGCACATGTACCTACGGCTCATTTACAACACCTGGAGGGTAAGATGATGCCTGGCCCACCAGCACGACGGGACAAAAGATGTGAAGTCAGCCAAACCAGCGCACAGCAGCAGAGAAGAGGACAGAATTAACATAAGATCCCCACTGAGATGAGGATTAGTGATAGAGAAACACAATACCAAGAGGAAAAGGTGGGAAATCTACAGCAGCAACATAACAAACCCAAACTGAGGCTTCACTGAACTCCTCCTCCTCCTCATAGCAAGTGTCTCATCATAGCTTAGCAACTGTAAGAAGGCGCAGCAGGCCTGTCAAGCTTTGAAACAATGCAAAGGTGAAGTTAACATTTTTGCAGGTCACATGTTACTTAGGGTGGCATTTGTATGAAATGGCCAGAATTCAAAGGTAGCTCCAAAAATATCAAATATTTCAGTTTGTCAAACTTAAACTGAAAACGCAGAGGCAGCAGCCAAAATATGACACAAATCATCTTAAACCAGTCACAGCGATTAGAAAATAATCACCAAAACTGAACTACGCAAGAAACCTCCCACATCGTAAAACACTGCAATCAGATAAGAGTTTAGAAGTTTTTCAGCAAAGATAGCTGCACTGTAAACACGATCCTTTGGACAAATGTTTCCCAGTACTTTCCTCCCCAGAACGCCTGTGACAGCAGAAATTATTGCCGACTTCTTGTTCCCGTTTGTGCTCCGCTTGATCCATTAGGCCACTTTAAAATGACATGAGGTAAACAATAGTCTCCTGAGAGGTAACAGTGTGGCCCCTGGGGACCCCGCCTGCAGTGTGGGGGGTCCTGCCCCTGGCACACTTCCCTTGACCTCAGGGTTATCACCATGGTAATCCCGGCTACGGCACCCATGAGGAATGACGGTGGCTACTGGGTGATACCTGGACACACTGAAGCAGCTGTGCTGGTGTGGTGAGGAGTCGTTTGCTGCATCGGTATAGACTAAACCATATCTGTCATTCTCACATTAGGGTGGTAATCATGTCTCATCTCCACAATAAAAACAGACAGTAACTGCTGAAACATCATAATTACAGAATTGGTTTTAAGCAATCATATGTCCTCCCTTATTTCCGATCTAAACAACACATTGTCATCACTAAAGATTTATTATAGCGCTCTGTGTCCGTATTCCTACATGTGCATAATCCCAACATGTGTGTCTCCACATGTAGCGCTGAGACTGTTTGGGTTGAGTCCAGGGTCAGTTGGTTTCTCCTGACAGTTTTATATACCCAGTAGATGACTGGCTGCTTGCGCTGCGACGCTCAGATGTTTACTTCCTCTGGTTGAGGGTTTAAAAGCGTGCTGCGATGGTGTGTCGCATGCTGTATTTATGTTTGGGCCCCGGCTGTTACCATCTGATCGGGCGCTCTGCGTGGACCCTCGCTGTACCGCTGAGGCTCGGGGTAACTCCTCCGCCCAGGCAGGCTCCTGTGTGTTGACATTTGAAAAACCAAATAGCACTCAGCAGTGAAACATGAGCGCAGCACGAGGAGGAGAGGGCAGCAGTTTGGTGAGGAGAGTGAAAGAAAGAGAGAGAGAGAAAATATGTAGTCGTAAAAAAAAGAAAGAAAGAAAAATAATGAAGGAAATACCCCACACCCTGTAAGATGAGGGAGATGAGTTTCAAAGCTGCTCCCTCCCTCCATTCCTTCCTCCTTTTCTGTGTGCAGGCCGGAGCAGCTGAGACTGCTTTCAGCCTGGCTTTGGCTCAAATCAACTGTCAGAGAAAATCTGTTTCTAATATGAGCTTTTCCTGTGAATGCAGGAAACGGCCCTCCACACAAAGCACAGCTTGTGAGGAGTCACCGTGGAGCTACTGCACTCCTCTCGCTCCCTTTCCGCTCTGTAGCCTGCAGTACCACTCGAACCCAAAAGAACAGGGGTGAACTCTGAAGAGATGGATAATGGAAAGTTATGTTTTGAATCCTGCACGGGGAAAGTTATGTATGTTCAAGACGTCCAAATGATTTCCATCTTCTAGGCTTTTCATTTTTTCTTTTATCTTCAGTCCCGCTCAGCTGTGAAAACTTAGAGTTGTATAGATGGGCAGACTGCTCTCCCATT
Organism: Pagrus pagrus; assembly: GCF_965226575.1. Taxonomy (NCBI): domain Eukaryota; kingdom Metazoa; phylum Chordata; class Actinopteri; order Spariformes; family Sparidae; genus Pagrus; species Pagrus pagrus. The sequence goes on from NC_140187.1 coordinate 18,759,901, forward strand.
CTTTACATACTGCAATCCAATGTAAATTAACTCAAGACCAAAGGCCTAGTGGCCTGGGATCTACTAGACTCTTTCTCCGTCTGGAGGGCTGACATCCAGCTTCCAGGAGCACGCTCGAACTGCTAACTAATTTGGAGAATTGCAGCCCTAATCACCGAGAACATACCCTCATAAAAAAAATGATTTATGTTTTTGCTGTTTCATGCAGGCTACCGTATGCTTCCTTTTTGGTCCTATGTTTACTTGTGCTTATTTTATATTGCTTATATATATTTGTATATTATAGGACTTGTATTTGCTCCAGGAGTTTTCTGAATCTCACCCACAAAATCTGCTTCTTTTTTCAAATGAGCAAATAAACAAATACAAAAAAGAGGCAAAACCATCACAGGTTCACAGCCACTGATTCCCTTTCTAAATGGAATTGGCAGAAGCATCCGTGGATATTCATATCAAAGGTAATTTGACAGACAATTCAGAAAATTTCAACTTTACTGTGAAGTGATGTTTAGCTGGTTGAAATTAAAGCCTCCTTTCATGTTGTGATGGGATTAAGTTTCTTTGTTTTGTTTTATTCCCATTCATTTTATTACCGTGTGATTGTTCTTTCTTTTTCTTGGTATTTCCTCCTCCATTTGCATGATATAAGGTTCAAAGGAACTGATGTGGGGAAAGAGCAACATAAATTTAAGCTCTCTGGTGGCCAAGTAGCATTAATCATTATTTTATTTGGATGTTTACTCTTCAATCTCCTCCAAATTATCTGAGCCTAAACTTTTTATTACATGCCACCAGAGACTCGTTGGCTGTTTTTCTTCCCTTGTCTTTTCTAAACTGCCCAGATGTCCCAGATGTTTTCACTGTGTGCTTTAATGTGTTATGTCAAAGCTAATAAAAAATTGGTCACAAAAAAGAATTGACTGCAAAAACAGGCCCACTTGAAGGAAGTAAATGTATGGAGGATTAGAGTATTTTGTCTTCTCAGTTTCCGCACATGTAGACAAGGATTATCATCCCAATGTGACATCAATACTCCTCTTTAAAACACTGATCCAAAAATCCCTGCACCAGAGTATCCTGACTATCCTGAATCCTATGTTTCATCGAAAAACCAGCAGCGTAACATAATATTTCCCAGGGGACACGCCGTCATCGCACCCACCGCATACCACAACAGGCTTCAAGGCCTCTGGCTCAGCCCAGAGGATGTGACAGGAATCAAAGAGGCTTTTGCTGCTTTTTAAATCAGCAGCTCTAATACTTACTTACTTACTTGTCCAGACACTTAAACCTGCTTTACTAGCTGGGATTGGCCTTCAGAAGTCAAGGTCGGATGACCTGAGTGCTTTGACAGATAAAATAGGACTCCCCCGCAGGCTACTGCAAGTAATATAAAGACTGCTGTTCAGAATTAAACCCAAATAGATGATTAACATTTTAGTTGTAATTTTTATAGTTTTGTAGAGATGTATGTGTGATTGATACATGTTAATTGCTGCATCTGAATGTTGCTTTTCAAGCTTCAAGCACACGACAAGATAAACCACATGAGGCCACAGCTGGACAGTGTCGCTGTCATTGTGCTGTATGACAGCTGCATCTACTGAGGCCATCCTGTTCCAGATACGACACAATGCAACAGGGAAGGAAGGATCTTTGGCTGAGAGACACATATCATCACCAGAGCAGTCCTGCCTAACAAGGAGCACTCCTCATTAATGATCCTTTTCTCTCACGTTTAGCTTTATGACAAACAGCACTTTGCTGAGTAGTTAACCCCGAGGTCAGGCCTCCCGAGGGCCAGCATGACCCGGCTCCGTCCAGCCACATATTCATTTAGGTTCAGTGTGTTTGGTCACTGTTCGCACGGGTCACTTGTATCCTCTCGGTCACTGAAACTATGTCCCAGCAGAATGTGAGGTGACTTAAAGAACTTGAGTTTTAAGACATAAGTTATACACTACTCTGCTTTGACTAATAATGTATGTCTGAAAAAGTTCAGTTACTCTGTTATTATTCTTAGTATTACACCTAACATCCACAATCTGCAAATATTTTTCATTTTAAAGTGTAACTGCTGGACACAAGATGCCTCCGTTCATGTGTCCTGAAGGCTTCCCGTTTCTACATCACATGCTCCACACATGTGGACACTAATGGTGATGTCACAACATCATGCTCATACGTACAGGTTTAACTCAGATTCAAGGTGAGTACACAGAAACTTCATCTGCAGCGTGAATGTGACAACAGGCTTCTAACTTTGCATCATCCTGCACAGTAGTGAAGTAACAACAAGCAAAACAGATTTTGAGTGGAAGAGTCCTTTAATTAGTAGTCCGCTTTACCTGTTAAGGAGTTTTGCACAGATATGATTCATTCTTCCTTATTACATGTTAGTAATGAGGGAGCACAAGCTGATGAATTATCTTTGACGCTATGTGAGCAGTAAGTGACCCTGTGAGTCTGGGCACAGGATCAGATACAGACAGTGAACATGAACACATGGTGTGTCTTCCTTTTACTGCCGCAGGTCCATCTACAGTATGCACCAACATCCTACACACAAGTGAAGAAGTATTTATTGACATGTGCATAATAAAGATGAGACATGGACCCCTTTGTGACATCTTTTAAGGATGTAATGCAGCTGCGTATGGTCCCTGATGGAGTCTAAAAACTTGTGGTGGTGACTGGATGAAGAGACTGGTTGAGATCTGGATGGATGTAAAGAGGAGGCTTCTGTTGAGCACAGACTTGGGGAGCTGGAGGTAAATGAGACGGAGGAGGGTTACAACAATTGCTGCTGAAATGGCAGCTGACAACATCAGAGAGGGGAAGGCGATATGATTGGCTTAAGAAGATCGTAGTATAATCTTAATGGTTCAAGGGTAACTCTTTTTATTTACCCGATTTTATACGTTAAAGTGTTTTTACAGGTCTCAGGGAGTACTACTGGATATGTAGAAAAAAGTAGAATGAAGCCTTTTGTGGCTCCAGAGGAAGCTCCATGTAATCTGATAAACTGCCTCCAGTGATGTCACTCAGTGGCTAAGGTCCACTGTGGGTGATGTAGGCGGCAGGTTTTGAAAAGGAGTCCACTGGTCAAACGTTGCTGTCCTGTCACTGTTGGACTCATTGAGAACATTTAAAAACAAGTGATCAAAATTGTTACAACCAGAGATATCACCTTCTTTATTCCACACATTCCTCCTTCTCTTCAAAACCTGGTGCCTTCATTACCCACAATGCAACTGAGCCACTGAGTGACATCCCCGGGGGCACTTTATCAGATTACATGCAGCTTCCTCTGGAGCCGCAAAAGGATCTATACTACTTTTTCACACATGTAGTAGAACTCCTCAAGACCCATGAACACACTTAAATACGTAAAAAAAAAGTGGAGTTGCCCTTTAAACTGAAAGAGTTTGGACTGAATTTAGGAAAAAAGAAAGAAGGGAGGATAAGCGTGATGTTGAATGAGTTTGGGATGAGTGATTTTAAGACAGGTCACACTGCCCGGGTGTAAACTGAGAGTGCTGTTGGAGTGTAATGGTCCTGTGAAGGCTGTTGCTTTTACTTCTCGGATCATTAAGCTCATGGACATCAGCCAGGCCAGACCTTGAGCGGGGCGAGCAATCACTGTGTGGAATAACTTTACATAGAGCAGTTAGAGTGAGAGTGTGCCTCTGGACATGCTCTATCAGTCAGCGTAGGGCCTCGTTTACATCAGGCTGATATCACATTCGCCCTTATTCCCATAAAACATGCTGCGCACGGACGGATTTCAGAAACACTTTCCTGCATGGAAAAATAAGGGCCACTGGGACCTCTCACTGGATCCTTTTTCCAGTGGACGCATGTGTATACACGTGTGCATGTGTGTGTGTTGGGGATCCTCGTGTCCATCCCTATTCATACGTGTCATGCCTCCATCTGGATCCTGCTCTCTGACCACATGTCAGGTAAGTCAGCGCCGAGTAACAGAATACAGGCACAGATGATGAGCTTTTACAACGAGCTAACCTGTCATTTATCTGATTCTCCACGCCAGGTCAACGGACTGAAACCGCGGGGTCATGAATACACGGGCTTCCTGTTGAAGCTCATAGAGGGATAAACAGACTGTCACATGTATTAAGTTACATATGACACGCGGAGATTCTTGACATTTCCAAAAACATAGAGGAATAAAACTCACCTGACCTGATCACACCTTTCAGTCAAACTTGAGATATAATGACGCCTGCTGATGTGAGAAGTGTTTTGATTGATAACTAATGAAAACCAGGTGAGTCTCAGTCAGGCACTCTGGTCCCGACACAAGGTCACCAGAGGTTGCAGAGAGAGGTCAGTCTACCTCAGGGGGCTGATGGGGGGGCAGAATAGGCTGAAACTGCAGGGGTCGGTTTTCAATTAAGTCACAGCTCAAAGTGTCACAAGGATATATGAACAGCCCACTGGCTTTCCTTAAGATGAAACTCCCAATCCATCTTTCCATTGAGAGCTCAAAGGAATCAAAGAAAGCTGATGTCTTTATCAAACATGAACATCACTCTTCCATCTTTGCTCGTTCCCTTATCTGTCACCCTTTATCACTGTGAGACGTGTGTGCACTCCCTGTGTGTCTTCATCTCTGATCACAATCGATCACGATCTTTGCTTTGCCTCCGAATTCTCTCGTAAAAGCTGAAGTTTTCAGCCTCAGAAAATCAATAAAGAAAGTAATGCAGTGTGTGAGGAATGTGTTGTTTCTCTGGTTTGCATTATTGCTCTTTGTTAACCCCAGGAAATGAACCTTCCCCCTAAATATCTGTGCTACATTAAATGTGCTTATTTGTGCTGTTTGTATCCGCCTTTGTATGTGCGAACGACGGAGAGAGAGCGGTGAGAGATCGTGAAATACAGGAAAGAAAGAGCAAAACGTCGGGAGACATCTATCTCACTGATGGATGACTCCATCTTGGAAACTCAAACATGTGAACCAGATGGTGGACAGGAAGGGAAACAGGACTCTGCTGATGAATAGGATGACAGTGAGGTCCACATTTATACCAGAACGCTCCTTTTTTATTCTTTTTTATTACTTGATGAGCAGTTGCAAGATCTTGGAGTGTTTTTGATTCGGGATAAGCAATTAATAATTGTTTGAATAGTTAAAGGATCCATGAGTACAAATTTTTGTTTAAAACATTCAAAATCAACAGAATGTGAAGAAATAACATCAAAGACGTCTATGTATTGTGTTGCAGACATATCTACTGAAGTTAGCATCCTAACCTGCTAGCTCCAGCACATCCTGTCTCACAATACCATTTTGTAGCACAAGAGGCGATGGTAGTAGTCAGATACTGCCGCTTCACGTCTCTCTTGCCCCTAATTGAACCCGCTGTGTCTTTGTCGTCCCTGGAGTCAGAATCCTGGAATGAATCGATGTAAATCAGAGATGTGGACTAGAGTCAGTGTGACTTGGAATCGAGTCGACTCAAGTCGCTGTTTTGATGACTTGCAACTTGACTCGACAGAAAATAGATGACTTAGACTTGGAAGTTACCTAGACTTATGACTTGACTTGCCTATTCATTTTATGTTTTCAGGATAGTTTTTGTAGTCTGGCTGTCAGTATTTGACTCTTTAAAAGTGAAGGGGTGGGATTGATCAAGAAAAAATTAAGAAAGCATTTATAAAGTTTTTTTTTTGATTATACTTTACACCTTGGTGCTTGCCCCGCTCACTTACTGCCAGCATTCACCAACAATCCAACGGTGCTCCGACCGCCCAGTCAGGTTAGAGTCAGTGAAGGACCCCTTGCTGCATTGCTAACTGAGCTAACAAGCTGACAGCAGCTACAGTTAGCATCAGTTAGCAGTTACTCTAGTGCTACGCTGCCACTTATTTGTTTCGAGTATGAATTGGACAGGTTGCCACTTCTTACATATCACATTTTTAATATCCCTGATATTACTATTAACTTTCCTAATGCTTTGGCCATGGCATTTGAAGAGGCCCCTCTGCGTCACAACATTCCCCTCAAAAGGGCAAAATAATGCTGCAGAAAGACTCAATTTAACAATTAGTTGAAGAAACCCTGTGACCATCAGTCAACATCCAATGCTCAGAGGTCACTCACTGGTCACTAGACTAACCAGCGTCACTTCAGTATAGTTTTGTACACATCATTATTGGTTATTGTAGTGTTTGAATTCACAAGGTAAACACAGTGGTCTCAGGGTCTAAATTCACAGTACTTACTGACACAGAAAGTAGAGTGTGGACACCACTGCTGACAAGTAATGAGCGACAGGAAGAAATACAGAATGATAGTGTGTACACTGTTGTTTTCTTAAAGGTAATAGTCAAGACCCTAAGAAACAATCTGAAAACCAAAAAATACTTTAATCCTGGTTTGATGAAGAGTTGTTTAAAATGCCGTGGGCTTTTGGCAGCAGAGTGAAACAGATATTGCAGAGCGGGAGAGTCTAGCTCCAGAGCAGCAGAGCTAAACGTGACATTGATTAATCAGCAGTAAACAGATTGGGTCTTCATTATCTAGTCTCTAAGGACTTAATGATGGCCTGAGCTTTGCAGGCGTAGGAGGGCAGACAAGAAAGAAAGACTCATTCTCAGGGTATTTCTATGACTGACTCTTTCTCGGTTCTTTCTGTTAACCCTGACTAATCTTTCAGGGCAGTGTGACTTAGCAGTGGAGCCTAAAGACTCCAAAATGATTGGAGACTATTAATACTCTGCTATTGCATGTTGGGGCAGGTTATAATTAAAAGGATAAAAATAAAAAAAATACTCTTTTGTCTTCACAGCATCATGACTAAGTTGTCCTTCTGCATAATTTAAATAAATGGTTCAGGCTGTATCCCAGCATGGAAATATGAGTGTGATGTTCCCAGATGTTGTGTTAAGCCCAGGAGAAAGAAAGTTCACGAGAGAACTGGGGGCACAAGAGGAAGTTTAATTTCAAGCTGAAGAGACTTTGACACCCCAAATAGAAAAGACATGTCTTAATATCAACTGCAAAGTCATTTATGGTTTCAAATGCAAACCCTGTTCTCTTAACTGCTACATGAACACTGCAAGGTACACTGTATTTCACATAAGTGTGTTTTTTTTTTTACAATATTAATACAAGGATACTGAATTCGTGAAGATTTTACAAAATGAGTGGTGAACTCTGTCCTGACTTCTGCCTTCTAAAAACCAGATTCTGCTCCAGGGCCCGCGGTTGAGTCTGGAGTGGGGGATGTGGAGGATGTGGGGTGAGGGGGGTCGGACGGTGAAGACTGTACACGCTGCAGAGAAATTAGACAGGTTGTCAGCTGAGTGTGCAGCAGGGCTTTGGCGGCTGGCCCTCCTCTGGGAGTCCAGGATGGAGGAGTGTGCGAGCCGTGCACAAGGGGTTGAGACACGGTTTCCTGTGTGTATTTCCTGTGTGTTTAATGTGGAGCTCAGGGCCAGGGCCTGTTTCCTGTGTGTGATGGGTGCCAGGCCTGAGACCCCGACACAAAGACAACACAAGAGCCCACCAATGTCAGTAGCAGGCCAGGCAGCCGGTACACACATCAGGACAGCTTCACAGACTTCTGTATACAGACTCAGAGCTTCAAAGTTTACAAAATGTAGCTCTTCAGAGACAGAGCTCTCTTTCTCTTTCTGTCTGCCTGTTTTTGTTATTACCAGAGACCTCAAGACCTCTGCCCGGAGGGCTCGATACAGCGAGGTGTGCCACTCGGCATGAATACTTTGATGGAATTAAAAGTATGACACAAGAAGCTGAAGGATTCATGTTTCTCAGTCTGTTTTAATTTCCTAAAACATCAGGGCATTGCAGTTTTTAGCAAATATTACTCAAACCGAAGTAAAAGGGAAATATACAGGGGACTATTTAAGTTGTGGAGGAATACACATTTGGTGCACTAATGAGTATTTACAGCAGCAGGACAGTGTGCAATATGTGGGATTTACTTTAAAAAACTACGGTGCCCATCGTCATTCTGATGAAGGACCATATGAACCCAGTGTGATCAAGATAAAGATGAAGTTTTTGGACAGCAATGGAGGTCTATGGCACCAGAAAATAAGATCAATCAGGCTTTGTCTGCACAAGCAATACTTGGTAATCATGGTAATAATTAGTTTTTGGTGTGGGGGGCTTGTTAAAGCCGCTACTGTACAAGAAACTTTCATATTTTGTTGATTTTGGAGGTTCCTGTAGACAAAAGTTGTATTGTTTCCAAAGTCAAAACCACAAAATATAATGTCAAAAATAAAATTACGTCAAGAAAATTCTCCTTCTTCTTTTAAACTGGTTAACGTTGAGACTGATTCACAGGCAGTTAAAAGTTACTTGTAGTATCTTTAATATTAAGGAAACATAATGTTTATTGCCATCCTTATCATTTGAATATATTTATAATAAAAGTTATTCATTGCTAACATAAAAATCAAACCTGTTCTCATTTATTAAACACTAAAGCTGCAATAACTGATGCTGGGCAGCAGAGGAGAGAAGCTGTAAACAAGCAAAAATTTCCACCAAAAGCAGATACAGAGCAATATAAGCATTATTTCTTCCATATTTCTGTCAAATTTTTACTCTTCTTTCAGCTCCATTTTACCCTCCACCAACTCCTAAGTGAAATATTACTGCTTAGTGCTAAACTGTGTTCACCAGCTAGTTGTTGACTTTGCCTGCGAGCTGTTTGGTGCCGGACAGGTCGTGTTCAGTGGACTTTTAAAGCTCTGTCACTGAAAACAGCTGCCTGCTGAGGCCACACTCAGTGCTGATGAAAGCAATGTGAGTGGACCAAAACAGGAGGGCTGGACAGGTTAACACTGAGCTGAAAGATGCTTAAAAGCTCCATAGAGGAGATGAGAGCTGCAGAGTCTGGTGGGTTCATCACTACAGGCAACTTCTTTCACAAACAAGGGGTCATGTGATCCACTGTTGCTGAAAAAATATTGATTATGGCCGCTTTATAGTGTTTCAGCTTGTTTGAAATATGTGTTTGCACATGTGCTGGCGTGTGTGTGAGGGGTCAGGCCAGGAGCTCTGACAAAGTGACAAAACCTCACTCAAGAAAACGGAGCATGTTTGCCCAGTAAGAGAAGCCTAAAACACACAAGCAACACAAACAAAGACCCTGGACATATGGGAGGATGGAAAGAAGAGAGGACAGAGAAACCAGAGAGACAGAGAGAGGGAGAGGGAGGTAGGGATCAAGTGAACATGACTGAAGCTGTTAATTCACCTCAGACAAGCTCAGACACATACAGTGAAACTGTGACGCATTAAATTACTCCTTCCTGGAATCCTCAACTTTATATGCCTGAGTGTGCGGTAAGGACGATCTGCGCATCTGCACATCCATGTCTGTGACGTATTACTGTTGTGACTGTGTAATTACTGATTTCTTAATTTCCAGACAACAAAGCCTCAGGACAGATTCATAAAGCAAAACGCAAACGCACATGAACAGTCACTCAACTGTTGACACACAAACACGCACTGAAATGCAAAATCAGGCAGGCAGTCATTTATGGGTGTGTGTGGTGGTCAGCCAAGAGCCGGGGTTATGTGAGTCTATCAGACACACACCGATAGGTTAGCCAGGCCGCCTCCAGAGGGAAGGCCTCTGACGGAAAGAGGCTGCCAGTCCTCTGTCATCGTATGTCAGTGCAGTGCAGTCTGGCATAAACTCAGGGAGGCAGCCTGAGACACTTCAGCTGTACTGTAAAATATGAGTATAAAGGTAAGAGGCAGTTGTTTACACACGAAGGCAGAGTCAGCCAGGGAATGAAGGCCAGCTGAAGGCAGCAGGCCTCAACACAAGCTCTGAATATATGCACCATCATGAGTACTTTTCCTCCTTAAAACTTCACTTCACTTGCATCACTGCAAACTCATATGTTATTTTATTATGACTCATTATTGCACCATGAGATACAAATGAAAACCCAATCAATGATAGTGGGAGATGTTCAGACATTTTTAATCAGCGGTTTCCAATTAGAGGTGCTCGAAAAATGGAAAGTTGGTTTGAGGGATAGGGTTAACTGTGACAATAAGGCTGATTGTACAGGACACACTGCCAAATAACATGAGTCAGTTGTAACACGATGTCACCATGTGATGCAATTAAGAGTGCACTGAAAACTATTTGGCAAGTGATGAGAAAAGTTGAAAAGGGAGGAAAACCATTAAATAAACTAATTAAACTTCCAGCTCCTACAACACCAAGTGACAGTGGTGCAAATGTAAAACTGTCTGAAAAAAGACACCAAGCCAAAACAAGGCAATGTTAGAAACTGTTTGGTTTGTATAAAAAAATATTCAACCCAATTGGCAGAGTAAATGTTGGCACAGATATGCTAAAACTTCATGCTTCTAAAGGTTCAATTTCACATTTCTCTCTGGTCACAACACTGTGGTTGTGCTCTGGTTAGGTGTAGGCACAAAGACCACTTGGTTAGGGTTAGAAAAAACACCATAATTTGGCTTAAAATGTCTGTTTTTGTTGACAAACATGGATGGAGATGGCCCTACTTCCCATCAAAACAATCGCTTTTTTTGACACAAAAACAGTCAGAAATTGTCCCGAGGTCCCCTTAAAAAATCCAAAATATAAAGTTTTGAAATGCAGACTCTAACTGCAGTCATTGGCTTGGCAGCCTTGTCGCTGCCTGCATCTCCCACACCATCCCCTCCACATCCAGACTGCAAAGCCAAGTAATAAACATGTAATGTTAATCTAATATGAGTGTAAATATCAATAAGGTGCGCAGCCTGTGACACGTAAAAATTTGAACCCATCTGCAGTTTACAGAAACTGTCACTGCTCACATTTTATCCTGGTGACTTTACTGAAATATTAAATAAATTATCTGGTTTTAAATATTTCTAAATCACAAGTGGTGTCAATGAAGGGCTCATCTGATAAGGTTTCGGACGTACATCAGACATGAATGGTTGGAAATCAGCGTTTTAAATGACGATCAGTACAATGTTATAATTCAGCTTTGCAAATTTTAAACAAAGACCCAGAAATGATAAGGCACACATGTTCTAGTGTATATTTCATTCATGCTGTTAAAACTGAAGAGATGCAGGTCTGAGCTCAAAGACGAGCCGGCTCTAACCCTCAGGACCCCCCATCACATCTATGAATCCCTAACCTGAGCAGGTATCTGAGCCTCAGACATAAACCTCATCACAGACCTCTTGCCACAGCTATAAGTCCCCCGTCACTCAGCTCTCAACTCTTTTATGTACATTTGTCCAGCCTGCAGTTCACCGGAGGGGGGGAGGAAAGCTGCCATTCACTGAAACGTCTATTGCACCAGTGTGTGTGTATGTGTGTGTCCAACAGGGCTGAAAGGATAGTAGGGGGACGTCTATGTGATTAAGTACGAACAAAAAAAGACCAGGCTGGAGTCTATTCAAAAGGCTCTTGAGGATAGAAAAGACCTCTCACCCATTACTAGAGACCCCAAAGCCTTTTTTATTTTTTCCTCTTGCATCGTTGTGTTCTATTTACTGCAGAAGTCATTTATCAAAAGAATGAAAGGAGTGTGTGTGTGTGTGTATTATTAATCCGTGTAAGAAAAATGGATTTCTATTCATCCGCTCTCACAACATGTATGACTGATAAAAGCGCAGCAGTGCCTTAGTTACCAGCTGCATACTGTAAACATGCAGCATAATGAGGCATCAATAACTCATTAAAAGCTAGACTCAAAATACGCTGGGATGGGCAGGCATGTCTTGCCCATTATTGCTTCACTTTTTGCAGTGTCACGAACCGACAGGTCTGAACATGAAGGCGGCAAATCTGGTCAGAAGCCAGGAGGGTGGCAAACAAATGACATTGAAAACTGTGTGTATGTTTAACAGCAGAAAACGTCACTAATATACAAGTAGCACACATATACTTAATATATATCCTTGTTATTAGAGCTGCATCTAAATTCTGTGAACATTATTACACCAACGGCACACTTTGACTCTGGTCAAAGTGTGCCGTTGGTGTAATAATGAGACAACAACACGCTCATCCTCAGCTGATTGGGCTGAGCACTGTGTCTGTTGGTTTTAAACAAAAGGTCAGGGTGTCTCAGCTTTACTGAGGCCTTGTACAGCAAAGACTTGTTATTCTGCTTTAAATCCACCTTTAAGTACTTTGGCATTTACGATCTGACTTTTCCTCTGGACACTCTGCTTGGCTTCTTATTGTTATTTGACTTGTTATTATGTCATATTATACTGTTCAAGTTGGAATCAGCTGCTGCAAAAGCTTGATTATGTGCAGGCAGATGGCTGAGACGACTACTCTTTACTTTTGAATGGTCTTGTGCTTCTAGATGGTAGAAAATCTTTCCAAACACATGTTATTTTGTGTGAGGTGTTTGCAAAAAAAGTCATGTTTTCCACAGCTATGGTTCAACTGGACTGATGGGGCATTAGGAGACAAAGACACCGCTGAGCAACACTTAAAGGGTAACTAAACCGTTGGACTCATTATGGACGGTTTAAAAACTAATGATCAAATTGATAGAGCAGAACTTGAGATATTATATTTTTTTATTCCATGCATTCTTCTTCCTTTTCAAAACCCGGTCCTACATTACCCACAATGCAACTTAGCTAGAGTGATATTACTGGAGGCAATTTATCAGAATATATGCAGCTTAGTCTGGAGCCACAAAAAAGCTTCATACTACTTTTTTCACATATGCAGCAGTACTCAAGTACCCCAAGACTAGTAAACACACTTGTAAAATGTAAAATTGGTGGAGTAATCCTTTAAGTAAGAATATAAGAAATCAGCAGTCATTGGTGAAAGAAACTGGACGCCTTTAAATAGGACCAGGTTCCTGTTTCAGTGTCAAGTGCACAATAATGCCTCCAACAGGCGTGTTGTTTTCCTGAAATATTCAGAGCCCAACTGAGAGCACTGTTGTGGTTCAATAATGTTCCAGGGTCACTTACACTTTTCTGGACTGGAAAACAAAACCAAAGCATATTTGGGGGGAAAAGGGGAGTTACAACATTAATCTCTCCTGTCAAGCAACACTGCAGGAACTTAGACCATCATTTAACCATTCATTTTTGGAGGTCAAAACCTTTTTGACTAATTTTAATTAATTTGGCATCTGAACTAATATGTTTTATCCAAGTAAAAACATCCATACAACAGGTGATTCCAGACTTTTGAACGGTAGTGTATATGTGACCATTTTTCATTTGCAACAACAAATTGTTTGGTATTTGATCAACACAATGGGAACTAAATCATGGGTTGGCCTCAAAGGCACTCAAAGTCTCTGGATGAATCTCTGCTGCTCTCTGTGGGCAATGTAGTTCAATAACACCTTTAAAAAAGAGCACTAGAACTTCTCACATTGAAACACAGTTCAGTTTCCTCAGTTTAATACCAAGTCTTCAGAACTGATCCCCAAACCATCTGTGATTCTGGGCTCTTTTTGCACACAAAACATACAGAGGGCTTAAAAATATGATGTTTTGTTATGAATTAAACTACCCAACAGTAAATAGGCTCAGACGCAGCCAAAACTAATAGTCACTTAATCAATGTATCAATCGACAGAAAATAATCAGCAACTATTTTGACTATCATTTAGGTCATTATTTGAATACTATTGTGTCACAACTGTGTCACAGTTTGAGCTGTTTGTAATTGTGATGGGATTTCTCAGTATTATGACATTTTTTATAAACCCAACAGTAAAATGCTGCTTTAGTAACTGACCAAATATATTAAAGCCACAGGTAACATTTTTCTGCATTTACTTTCAGTACATTTTTCCCAGTAACATGTCCATTGCAGGACCTTTACTTGTAACTGAGTATTTGTAAAGTATGGCATTACTACAATAACACTCAGCATATGTAATGAATACTCCTTGTATGCAGCCACGTTTACTGTCTGTACACACAAACAGGACATTTGCCCAGTTAGGATGTTGGTTTCGATTTCCACTTCCACATTCCAACAAAACTAATACGACACTTTCATAACTTTCAACACAGTATTTGGTCATACTGCAAGAGTGGAAATGAAACAAGCTGTTGTTGTCCTGTGGTTCCCCCTACTGGTGGTGCAGTATATTTCACAACAGGCTAAACGGAGGCAAAAATGTGGTATAAAAAGTGCATTGTGAAAAAAAAAAACACTGACTTCAACAGCTTGTTAGCTTTCCATCATATATTTTAAATGCTACTGCTCTCACGTTTACACCATAACTTACATTTTCTGACCTGCAAATGAATGTTTTCTATTCTGTGTCCTGTTGTGACTGTTACGTGTGATTGTCAATAACAAAACGCCTTCAGATAATATGCGATTATGTTAAGCACACATTATTGCATGTTACTCACTTTCTATTGAAAACTATACATTTAAATGTAACCTGCACATGTAGAGGCTGCGCTGCTTCTCTTATACTCACACTCATTGCTTCATGCATTAAATGTAATATGACTACATGCTCTGTCCTCTGCCTCCCCTTCATTTATCTTGTTATTAATTCTGCTAATAAAGTTAAATGATTGCAGCCCACACATCAGACTCAGTGACTCCTTCAGAAGTGGACACTGGGGAGGAAAGTTTATATTAACCAACCCTGAAGGAATTTCTGATGCTAATCTACTCCACTGTATGAAATAATACAAATTAATTTGTACCTCTACCCTGAAACACTAGAGGACCTCAGAGACTTGTTGTGTTTGCCCTTTGGCTTTAACCCAGATACATTAAAATGAGACAGATTGTGTGGTTTGTTAGAAAGCCCCAACATATCTGTTTGAGACAAAACAGAGGGAGGATTTTCTTAGTCATCTGTCTGAAAATCAAAGAAGGGATTATACGGTCAGTACACACACCCCTTAAACTAGACCTCAGCATTTACCACTTGTGACTATCTACGTTAATTTCCTTTCATGTGTCAAATGTCGATTTATGAAGTGCTAGTGAAAGTTCAGACAGGAAGAGTACTCTTTCTCATGCTCAGTACTTCTCTTACCATCCTTTCATTCACCCCTCCCACACATGCTCACTCATAATTGCCTGTCATTATCTGGAGCTGTCAATTGATATCAGCTGCTCACACCAGCTGGTCCACATCTATCCAACAGCACCGCGACACACCTTCAATGTTAACCTATCATCTTGTTGATGTACAATTACAATCACACACAGTTAAAGATGGGAAGGCAACGCCCCTCCTGTATTGAGTTGTCCGCCACAGAAGAGAACTAGAAAGTTCATCTTCATGGCAGAGTTGGTCCAATCTGTAAAAAATTAAAATGTTACCAGCTACGAGCTGGGCTGAGTTTAAATAAAATAGCCTAAAACCACATCACTCCAAACATGGCATGGGACAATATGGAAATGTTGTCATGATTATCCTGAACGAAACAATTGGGATTCACGATATTCTCCTGATAATGATCAAAATATGCTCTTAAAACGACACTAAAACACTCTGTGGAAGCCCATTTCATAAAAAAAAGAAAACTTAGGCTTGATGAAAAACAAAAATCTCATCGTAAGTCATAATTATGATTATCAAAAGAAGAAATTCTGATATAAAAAGTCATAATTATGAGATCTCAAAATTCTCATAATTCATAATTTTGATTTTATCTCAGAATTTCAACATTTACCTCTTACATCTTGACTTTTTAATCTCAGATTTTTTTTCTGTTTCATCATTTAATTATGACTTTAAATATCTCTTATGACTTACCTCATAATTTTGACTTTCTAACTAAGTTCAGACTGAGTCTTCATCATTTTTTTAACTGGCAGAAATGGGCTTCAATACTAATGACAAATGTTTTTTGTGTCACAGGTATGACAGCTGATGCAGATGCTAATAATAGGGAGTAAAGAAATTCTTATATCAATATAATGGCAGATATTCTTATACACCCAGAATATATACATAAACAGATTTTTTTTTCACTGATCCCACAGATGTGGTTATCAAACACTTGTGACAAAGATACGTACATAATGGTGGCAGGATACAGGATACTACTGCAACACTAAACTTAAATGGGACTTAATAATTATAAATTACCTTATTAACCTACCTAAATAAGGTTTTCATAAATCAAATTTCCTTGGGCGAAAAAGGATATTCGATGAAGATGAATAATAAGTAGCATTCGTCTAACAGGAGATGTTTACAACTCAGAGACTAATATGACTTGGGGACATGAGGAAATGAGGAGCTGCAGTAGTTATAACAAAAACAAGACCCTTTAAAGTCTGCGAGCATGTACTGTATACTGAAAATGTTACAGAAGTCAGGCGTCAGATGTCTTTTCCCTGGAGTCAAGCAGGGGCCCCGTGAATGGTTCTGTGGTTCAGTGCGTGCCGCTCTCCAGTTTAGGTCGGCCTATCATAGCAGAAATGCATCAAGTGGGTCCAAGTGTTGGAGAAGATTCCTGACAAAAACAAGATGAGCACTGGTTTGACCTAGATTGATGTTGCCTTCAGGCAAACCTGTTTAATGGGTGGATCTTCTTCATGTAGATGCTGTAGAGATTAAAGTTTGGCAGAGCAAAGGTCTGGTCTCTGTACCTGGCAGACATGATGACAATATGACTTTCACAATCATTGACCTTGGCTTCACAAAGATGACCTCTGTAACTTCCCTGCAGAAGACTGCCTGCCGGTCAGAGGACCTTTACAGCAGGAGAGCTGAGATCAGGAACCGACTACTTTGCTGACTGTCATCGCCCAACACCCCAACAGTGTGGGAGAGTCTGTTTCTGCCAAGCAACAAACCAATGAGTGACAAGCAAGGGACTAAAGTGTAATCAAGGAGAAGTCTGACTAAACTCTGTTGCGACCTCTCTCATGTGAAACCTAAAGGGACAGTTCACCCCACAATCAGAAATGCATTTTTAAAAAACTTGAGCAAGGGCCAAAAAAAAACTTGAGCAAGGGCCAAAACACGTTAATGGTCCTCGAAATTAAATTCAAATTTGGGAAATTAACAAAAAAAAAAAGAAAAAAAAAAAAAAGAAATGCATATTTTACCTTGTATGCTGAAGTAAACATGTATGTGACGCTGTGATCCTGCCCTCTCACTGAAGTTACATAGTGCAGAAACAAGTGACAGCTGAGACAGAGACACCATTCACCCTGTTACAAGACACTGAACCATCAATGTGATTTTAAGGTAAAAAAGTTACATAATGTTGCTTTAAAAAGAAGCACATATTGCCTCTTAGTTCAAAAGCCCCAAAATATTTGTTTGAGACACGACAGAGGATTTTCTTAGTCATCTGTCTGAAAATCAAAAAAGGGATTATACAGTCACTGCACACACCCCTCGCCAGCTAAACCTCAACATTTCCCACCTGTGACTATTAATGTTGATTTCCTTTCATGTTCCCTTTCAAGTGTACTGCATTTTTGCTCATGTTTACCACAATTGCATTCACTTTCTGAACATCACAATGAGATTGTTTTTGTTTGTTCATGAAACTGTGCTTGAAACAAGCTGCAAGAGGTTGAATACAAACTCATGCTCTGAAGAGTGTCTAATGCATACACTGACAGCAGCTCATAAGGAATAGGTGCTTCACATTGATCAGTTTGATAAATTATCAGTTCATCTTTTATCTGAACGACAGAGCCTCTTGAAGAGGGGATGATGTGTATGTGCAGACACAAGCACACCAATAACTCTTGTAAGGAAGGCAACACAGCCCTCACTGTCAGTCACTGTGGTATTTGCAAGTGAACACTGACATTAAAGCCTCTGAACCCTGTTGTTATAGAGAGTTATGGGATGGGTTTAAAGGTAAAGTGGTGTTATTTTAAATAGCTAAAAAGCTTCGGTACATTTTTTTTGCATCCTATCCTAAATCCTAAATGTATGTCTAGTTGGAAAAAAGGAAATACGAATACTCCCAAGAGTTAGATGAGAAGATTGATACCAATCACAAATCTTTCTGCTTAGCATGAAGCTACCACCAACCAGCTAGCTAAGCTTAGCATAAAACAAGAATTGGGGAAGCAGCTCGCCTGGCTCCGTCAGGTGTTCTTAGAATACCAAAACAGCACTTTTCACATAATTATGAGAAGGATCTTTTGTGCGACACACACTGTAATTATGACTTTGAACAGTTTATCATTTAAAAATATCCAACATGGACTACCCAGAGTACACAACATTTGCAAATACTGTTGTTAAAATATTGCTTTTTTTTGCGCCACCTACACTTACAGATAAAGGGATTACAAAGAAAAGTGGTGCCAAACCCACCGTGCTACTTGTTTTTTCTTTTTTTTCTATCAAGAATGTAAAGAAGACTCTTTTTTTTAATTTGTTCAATCCTGAGGTTTTTTGGCCTTTAAACGTTTTAAATCATGTCAGATCTTCCGGCCAAGAACAACAATGCCCACCAGTGCAATTACTGAGGAAATGAACAACAGAGCCAAACTGGTGAATCATCAAAGACAGTGCCATTGTCTGCACCAGTTTGTTCAGACATGTTACCACTCTGTTATTAGAAACCCAGTCTTAACATCAGCTGCATTCTGTCTGACTCTCTCAGTTTTTCCACTGCAGGTCAATGGGAACCCACAAACAGAGTTGTGAATGTCAGGTTGTTGCGGTAAATAAGCCGTGACCAGGCAGGAAGCAAAAGAAGCTGTGATCTCTTTAACTTTTAACGCCTCATGATTGCTCTGAGATGATCTGAGTCTTGAAAGCCAAAGAGCGATGAAAAGCTTTGGAAACATGTGGGAACTATTTTCTACACAAAACTGAGACCTGTTATCAATTTTTTTGGATGAGTTATAGTCCTTTGATTACTTGTGAAATGTTTGCACATTACTATAAAATCTTGTGCATGAATGGTTTTCTTTAAGGACACAATGTAACTTAACCAGTTTTATTGGTGTTACTGAAATTGAACTCTTGCATCCATCTGTATTCCTCGAGCTGGCATGTCAAGACATTCTTACAGAAAATTTTGCAAATGCAATTAAGCGTGTGTGGGGCTGTGAGGTTAGACATGGAAAGGCAAGTTGATATGAAAACACAACATGATTTGATTTGAACCTGTGTGTACATGGGCCATATGCCAGGAGAGTACATTAACTTTACAGAGCCCCACCTGTCTATCTACAATCTACATTCAGATCCAGGTGTGAAGTTCCATTTTTTTTTAAAAATCCTAAATGAATAGCAATATAGATGATCATGTTTTAACGTGAAACTTTTCACCTTATCACAGATGGATAAAAAGATAAACAAAAGAAGTGGAGCTGCAATCAAAAATGCCTTTTTAACCCATTTAGATCACATCCACAGACACATTGTGCACCTACTTAACAATATATGCCAGAAAATGACCAAAAATCCATTTCTTCGTACATTTATATCAAAATCCAGTGATGTCTTGGTCCTGTAGAACAAAATGTCACACTTGTGAACGTAAGCTTGAACCAATGGATTTCAGCCAGTTATATCACGCCATCCACCCATCAGTCAATCTACGTATAACTTTAAGCAGTGAGCTGGTGGCAGAGATCTAAGATTTCTTGTCAGAAAGTGGAGCAGAGTACTCACTGATTTCTGGACAAAAACACAAATTTATAATTTTGTTCAGGTGGTTCAAGTGAACACGGCCAGTGTCGGGACTGAACACAAACTCTGAGACAAACTGCAGCCAGTTTGACAACGGGGAAGTCAGTACGGAGGGGGTTTAGCTGCTGTTAACAGTTAATGTTACTGCTTGCTCATGTAGTTGTCCAGCCCAGCCCCAAGGAAGAGCGCCGAGCTTTGAAGTGGTAAATTTTGCCCATAAGCTTACATTGTGAAAGATGTGGCTGTAAAACGGTGGATAAATATTTTGGGCATCACAACCCTGACAAATGACTTTTTTGCCTTATTTGAGCCATCTGGTCCAATAGAATTTGGAGCCGCAAGGTTAAATTATTTTATCCCTATTCAAGTTAGCCGGGTATCGAACCAGGAGTTAGCTTGCTTGGTCAGCGGTAGTCCCTAGCACGCACACTCTATGGGCCCCACAGCAAGGAAGGTCCAGGTAATTACATAGCTGGGAAACGGAGCATTTTTGGCTTCATGCGCCACTGAGTAGCTTTCATAGGAATGAATGGGGCTCTGCCTCCAACACCTTATCCATTTTTTTTGTAACATCCTTGCATCCAGCTGACTTGAGCGGCCATATAAGATGACTAATGTCAGGCCCTGTGTTACTAGGAGCCAAACCCGGCAAGAAAGCCACCTTGGTACTGTATTCCCTGCCTTCAAATTGGCAGCCGTCAGTCTCTGTTTTGGCAAGTCCTCATATTACTAAATCGGCTGTGTTCACTGGGAGCTCACAGTCAGGCAGTCAGCTACTTTCACATGTAGCTATGGCATTGGGGTGAAATTCACATTATGCACCAATGCTATTGGCTATCATAAACACCAATCAATATCCTTAACAGTCCCTCCCTACCTAACTGTTTTTACAGGTAACACATAAATACGCGGAAGCAAATAACGCTCCACCTTCCATTTAATGGGGACTTGAAATGAAGAAAGTGAGAAAAAAATCCTGGATTTGTTGCTTTATACGAATCCACAACAAAAAGTTGATGGGGTCCATTCTGGGCTGAGTCCCATCCTCCACTCAAGTTTTGTGGAAATAAACAGAGTAATTTTTGTATAATCCAGCTGACAAACCAACCAACAAAAGGACAGGTGAAAACATAACCTCCGTGTTGGAGGGAATGAGAAATGAAATCCATTAACCCCTTGGTTTTGAAAAATCTATATTTGAGCTCCATACAAAGAGATCTATTAAGTCTGTTAAATTGTAGACCATTTTCACATAAAACATTTAAGCATATTCTTTCTTTCAGTCTCCGTAATGGAGGTATCAGAGCAGGTTACTGTGCCATTTGTCACCTGGACAGTTGGTATTTGGAGAGAAAGCTGCAGGCGATTGAGGATCAAAACAAGAGAGCCTAGCTGTTCATCCACCTCTCTCCTGTACAACTGTGCCTGAGAGAATGAGGTGAGAGCTGTGAATTCCTGCCTCTAGTGAGGTAAACCATCCCTCCTTCAGGTCCCTGAAGGGTCAGAACCCATTTGTTTTTCAGGGTAACTCTTAGCAAACACACTCTCTGAGCTTTGGTTCTGTCTCAAACAACGTGAACATAAGCGGATTTGTCTGGTGTCACCAGTCTGCACTCAGACAAAACAGCAAATCCACTCACACAATAGTATATTCATGAAGCTGAAAGGGAAAATGACTCCCTACAGGACATAAACACTACACTCTCCTGTAATCTCTCCTATCACCCACGTCGTCACACATCTTTAAATCCAGTTAAATCAGCTAAACATATAGAGCTATCGGTGGTGGAGAATGGGGAGATCAGTGTCAATCACATAAGAAAGGACAGAAGACAGACACCACATGTCATCATTCAGTCCTTTTGCATTCCTCTCTCCATCTGGAAACAGATCTCTAAAACAGCAAGTTAATCGTGGTAAGTTCATCTTCCAACATCTTTTCTCAATTAATATCCGATTTCATTTTAAGGAAGTTTTTTTGAAACTTTTATTTTGAAATTAAAGGTATTTTCAGAGAGATGACTGCGGGAAACCCATTACCCCCAGGAGATAATGAGGCTATACCAAAGATACTGACTAACTGATAACTGCATTACTGAGTCTGACATGCAGTGAAATGATGATTTATTGTCCTTTAAGCATCCAACTCCAACCAACCGCCTCATAAAAAACAAGTTCACACCTGTTGATTGACAGCAGCTTGCTAGGAGTTCGTTTTTACATATAACAACAAGCTACGCTTCATGCCTACCTACTCCTCTTTTAAAAAAATATGATCATGATAACAAAACATGATAGCGTTGGCAGACAATGACAAATATTGCTCACAGTTGGCCAAAGAGTTTGCTGGTGATGTTATGATAACTTTTCACTGACAACTTCTCCTGGTTGCACATCTATGTAATGGTGTGTAACTGAGATATGAGACGGATATGACTCTTTTTCATTTTTCATCCACTATTTTTCAGTGTGTTTGAATGCAAAACCCTGCTATACATCCACCTTGTCAAATCCTTGTAGCGTCAGGGAAATAATCACTTTAACTACAGCAACTGGCTACTGAACGAATCCATCAAAACAGTTGGGGATATAGGGTAAGACAAGGCAAGGCAAGTTTATATGTATAGCACAATTCAGACACAAGGCAACTCAAAGTGCAAACAGGGGCATAAAGATTACATTAAAAGAAATTAAAAATTGCATTTAAAATATATTAAAACAAGTAGGAAGACATCAAGAAACAAAACATTAAACAAGTTAAGAAATAGGAAAGTAGGCTAAAATAGAAAAGGTTTAAAAGAGACAAGAATAGAAAACAATAAAAGAGACAGTGCAGTTCAAAACCTTGAAATTGCTTCAGTGAAAGGTTGTGGCAAACAGAAAGGTCTTCAGCCTTGATTAAAACGAGGTGAGAGTTGGAGCAGACCTGCAGTTTTCTGGGAGTTTGTTCCAGATATGTGGTGCATAATAACTGAATGCTGCTTCTCCATGTTTAGTTTTGACTCTAGGGACTGAAAGCAGACCTGTACCTGACGACCTCAGAGGTCTGGATGGTTCGTAACGTGGCAGCAGATCAGAAATGGATTTTGGCCCGAAACCATTCAGTGTTTTATAAACCAACAACAGGATTTTGAAATCTATACTTTGACTGATAGGAAGCCAGTGTAAAGATCTAATAACTGGAGTGATGCTCAAAGGCACATCAGTGGTATAACCCTGTACAGAGGTCTCCAGCAGCTCTGGGAATCCAAGTAAATGTGTTCACCTACCCAACCTTTAGGCTGTTTATTGTTATAGCCTGGTTATGATTAGGACAGAAGGACGGACGTCACAAGACAGTATGCGAAGGAGAGTATTTTAGGGTGGGAAATTGTGTGCAAAGATCAAATTGAAGCAGTTGAAACCCCAAATCATCTTGTCTCTATTGTCCCTAACCAACACAGACTTAAAAAAGCGGTGTCAGGAGAACACATCGAGCGGTGGAATGTGTTTTTATTAGTGCAGCATGGTTACAGTTTCAGCTCTGTTGGCTGGTTCGAAAGATCCAGAGCTGCACACAACACATCTGCCTCGCACAGATTTCTGTAGACCTCAGACTGCTGGCCTGCCTGTTTACACCAGCCTCCGCCTCCTCCCTTTTATTAAAAGTACAAAAAGAAGAGGCTGAACTTCAATTCAGTTGCTTAGAAGCAATGAATGCAAAGAAATACACCATCCATCTGGACAGCAAGCGCAAGTTTTATCCCAAAAATGGGCGGATGAAACATGTATGAAGTGTATCACTTCTACATACACTCACATGTAGAACATAAGGAAATATCAATAAAAGTTGTGCATGGTATTTCAGCGGTTTGATTTACAAAAGTCTTGTGTCAATGAATCATTTCGTGAGAAAGTTGTGACACAGTAACTTAATCTCTAACGATAGATGGGCCTGAAGGAGCTCCATAAACACTCTGTATCGAAATCTAAGCCAGAGCTCAATCAAAATCATAACCACTTGTACAAAACAACCTGAGAACACACACAACAGGACCTCACACGAAACAAAGCCCACAAAGACTGATAAGTCTAGTGAGAGACGATAATTCACACAATATAAAGTACAACACACTGAAGACTAGAACACCAGTCTTCTGCTCTGTACATTCAGCACTGTCTGATGAGAAGCAGAGGTTCACCTGAACACAATAAGAATGATATAATAAGGATATGGTCGCTGTAAGGTACCATTATTGTGAGTGGAGCAGGGTTGTGCAGGTATTGCTATGGTAACAGTAAACAGCACACTAATTAGAGGGAGCAGTGGGGAGCTCGTCTGTAAAGCATCGTGAGGTGTTTAATTTGTGTTGATGTGAATTATACAGGTTGGACTCGGAGAGGCTGGTAGGCTGGCAGATCTTGGCAAGAAGATGGCAGAATCAAGGAGTGTCTGCTGACTGACTCTATTCCACTTTCATATGAACAACTTTATGTACATCATGAAGAAACGATTCTCACAGCCTGAAAACTGCCTACAGCCACGCCAACAGATCCACCATCTTCGTGTTGTGTGTTAGCATGCTAACAATTGATAGCCTATTTAGCTCTTAACACAAAGTACAGCTGAGTCTGGTTGGAATCGTATTAGTTTGGCTGGTATTTAGCAACAAACCAAAGTAGCCAATTGGACAAAATGAAATTTTGACCTGATGGTGGCGCTAGATGAAAAGTCAGGAGACCATCAAAGAGATTAAAGTTCATGTTGTTGCACTGGTGGACTCATGGGGTGGCCAGTGCCCCCGCCAGTGTCCCCGTGTTTGAAAAAAACACAGTGAAAGTGCCCTCTTGGATCAATACCATCCTCAGTAATTCCTGACTTGTCCCCTTTAATTAACTATCAAAAAGCTAGCCTTACTTGTGACAGTCTCACTCCAGAGGGTACAAGAAATAGACTCTGAGGCTCTGCTGTGGTTCAGTCCGTCTACGACAGGTATGTCACACTTTTGACAAATATGTAATGTGCAGCCACACACCAAACTAAATTATTAAGGAGGAAAATTAAGTTAACTGATCCAAAACTAAAATAAAAACAAATGAAAATTATTCAACAGTTTTGAGCTAACTTACAGTCTAGTGCAGGTTAGCAGTTGGCACGGCGTTGCCAACGTTAGCGTGTTTGCAGGTTCAGTCTGATCGTTAGGCTAGCAGAGCATGATAATTAATTAATGAATTACTTTAAAAAACATAAATTAAATGTCTGTCAGTGTTTCACCACAATTGCTTGTAGGGTAGATTAAGTGCTGTCAATTTCAAAATTATGGAAAGATAGCATTTCACTGTAAGAACTGAGCAAGGACTTAGATTTAAACTTGAAAACATAAAAACAAAACAAAGAACTGATACATGTATGTTAGAAATGCACAGAACCTTTTTTTTTTATAATTATAAACCTGAATGTTCTTGCTTCAAACGTCTACAGGCCACGTGGGATAACATAAATAAAGGAAATCTGACAAGGTGTGACCCTGAGTGCCCTGTCTTACCTGGAAAAGTAGCGGAATTATTAGGCCAATGTTTCAGCTGCACATGGTTACACAGGGAAGCTTGCAGGCAGGAGCATGGGAGGGACGAGAAGCGACGAGAATGAGGTTGGAGGAAGAAAAAAAACCAGAACAGTGAGAGCTCAGGACTCCCCTTCAGGCATCCGAACAAGTCTGGACTGTTCTGCCTGCTGCTTGTGCTCAGCCTACACTGAACAACGCAGCCTCGGGAACCGCAAACAGCGCCCACAGTTTTGACAGAGTCCTGCAGGGATGCACCGACAGGACTTCACTTCTTGAGCTGCAGTGGATGATCGTGGAAGTTTGCGTTGAGCACTTTTTTTTTTAAAGCTGCGACAGTGGACATCGGTGGCCGGGGACTATTGCTGTGTGTCCACACGCTGCACGGAGAGCCAGGGCTTCTGGATATGCCACAGGTGGAAAGGTGGGGAGCAGCAGGCTGTGGCCGGGTGCACCGAGCAGAGATCCCCCGGTAAGATGAGGCAGAGGCGGGGAGATGGGGTTCAGCGGCGGGCCCCTTGTTGTCCAATGTGCATGGTGTAATGAAGATGCATTCAGGGGCTGCACAGTTTTGCATGTCGTCATGCGTGCAATATCATACATGTCAGCAGTGAATTACTCTTCAAGTTCATGCTAGTAAGAGATAACTCCTGTCCTCCATAATGTGTAGATCACTTATCTGAACTGTAGCCAGTGCACCACTCCTTGGCCTAATGCTTTCCCTGCAGCAAAACCTTGACTTTGAACAAGACCAAGCAGAGCCTTCATCACTTATGTTTACCCGTTCTGAAATGTAATTGTAATCAAAATAGATAATGTTTGCAGCATCAGGGATTAGACTAAAATAACATAATATTTCAGTGCATATTTGAATTAAATAGTGCATAACTCTGACAAACACTGTCATTATATTCCTCTATACTCCTCTATTCCTCTATTAGAAACAGTCTGCCTGCATTAGTTTTCATGACAGTGGCACGGTGGAGCTTACCACCGTGTTGACCTCGGCTGAACTCATTTAGTGAGAGGGCACTGCGACGGTCCACGATGCTGCACAGAGGAAGACATCCTCACTCCTCCGCTTCCTCCTCCGCCTTTGTGTCTTGATTGGTTTCAATTTTCTGTTCCACTCAGGAGGGCATCCATGTCTTTGCTGTGGTTTGGCTCACGCAACATCAAATAAATCCCCTTTTTTAAACATGGACTATAAATAATGCCCGGACTGATTAGACTCTTCCTCTCTGCCTCACCTTCGCCCACTCACGCTTTCATTCGCTGCATTGTTTGCAGGCTACTTGGCTACGTTTTTTTGGCTCGCCAATCTGGTACTGGATTGCTCTGGACTCATCCCAAGTGTGTCATCTAGGACTGGTGCTGGTTACTTTGTGTGTTTGATGTTTTTTTGGTTAGGAAACATTGTCTGTTGTTCTAACTTGAGGTTTAGGATAGGAACATCACACTCTAAGACTGGTACTTTAAACATTTTTATGAACAAAGGGGCATTTTTGCACAAATACCTCTGCAGCCAGAACTTTTATTCTTAGTGAATGTGTGTGTGTTTTGATTATTAAGAGCTTTCATGGCTCTTGACTGTGTTTATGTTGGATTAAACTAGCTATTAACCAGAGGTATTGACTCCTTTGTGTCTGCTCATTCATGTCTTTGAATGAGAAGGACGACCCATTGATGAATGCAGTCATTTCCCTGATGTCGTCCATCTGGCTTTTGTTACTAGTAATTCAAAGCTTGTGAAATACTAAGGGAGGATAATATCAGTGATTCTCTTCAGACTTGTTCCAACAGGAGGTCACACAAGATTTTTCAAAAGCTGTGGTTTTTAGTAATTCTGTTTAGTTTGGACGTAGAAACAGACTGATACAGTAATCCATTATTGGTTGAAGTGAGAGAAGCTGTACTTGACCTAGAGGTCAAAGGTGATCTGTCTCCCCAGACAGCCTCAGAGGGAGGGCTCTCCTGTTCTTGCTACCAGCTGCTTGTGACTACCAAGGACACAAAATCCTGGTGTGCAAGCACATTTGCAGGAGACTTTGGTAATTTACTGTGACACCCCGCCCTCGTGTGACCCCTCCATCCCCTTGTCCACTCGTGTCACTCTCCGTCCCGGGACTGATGTTGTGCTGAGGGAGCTTACACAATCCTGCACTCTGTCACATTGCAGTGGCCGGTGGCCCGCCGCCCCCCTGGGAGAATGGCATCTTTACTAAACCACAACCCTGTGATCCTGCCTGAGCTGAGCTTTCACAGAGCACAGCCCGGCCTCTGTAAGGCTCCCACCAGTAGCTCTTGGATGAGTCCTAATCTCCTTTTCTTCCTGTCCCTGAAAAGTCCTTTTCTTCATCTGTCAGTGCTGTGGCACACGGGTTGTTATTCTACACTTAGTCCTCACTTAATTCCTGTTGAGGATGGCTCTTTGCAGCACTTTGCTACTGTGCCATTGACCTTTGAACCCACGTGCTTTCTTTAATTCCCAGGTGGCCTATAGTGGGTGTGGCCATACCCATAAGTTACTTCATCCTTTTAAAATTCCAGGTGTTGAGGCCACCCGAGGAATGTACTTAATAAAGGCTTGATGAGTATCTTCACGTAGCCTGTTATAAAAAAGGAGTTCATCGGAGGAAGTGGGCTACTCCCACAGCTGGCATGTGATCCATCCAGCGAGTTATTTCAATAATTATTTGAAAATATATACCAGCAGGTTTGTATGTACACACAGATCAGGACAGGACCTGAAAATAGAGCAGGGTGTGTTGTAGGAGTGGCAGGAAGAGGAGGAAAGAACAAGAAACCTGGCTTTTTTTTTTTAACGTTCGCTGCCACTTTTCTTCTGTGTCGTCAGCTGGTGTTTTTAATGGCCCTCGAAACATTAATGCCTTTCAATTATGATCTGTTAACTTAGCCAACATGTAGCTGCTCAGAATAGGCTGTGGGTATGGACTGTGGTCTCAACACCTGGCTCACAGAATGAGACCAGAAGTAAACATTATTCCATTAGTTTCCATTCAGGAAACAGAGAAATAACATGAAAGAGGGGGAAGCTGACGTGGCTTGTCAGGAGCTAATTGTACATAATTTCACTTTATAGGTGTAAAAGTCTTAAAATAAGAGCTTTGAATCTTGAAAAGGGAAAGGGGCAGTAGACTTTGAACATATTAAGCGTTGTGTGTGCTGCATGTTTGTGACAAAAACTCTGAAACTGGTGGGTTTGTGGGCTCTGCATCTTACAGAGGGAACAAACATTTATGGGTAATTATGAGCTTATGGTTCCGGCAATGCCTGAAAGTTTTCTTTCTTGAACCAATTAAAAAAGGGTAAGGCCAACGGATTCCTGTGTCTATTTTCAGTATTGCTGCTCTTTGTGTACTTTATAGTATTTAAGTATTATTAGTATTAATCAACTGTAGTCCTCCTAAAACTTTGAGTACTATAATTAGGGGTGGGCAATCTGATGGTTTTGTGTCCACAATCTACTTTTCAGGAAATCGCAGAGATTGCAGTATTTAAAGTTTAGATTATAACACTCTAAACTTAAGCATGAATTCGACACGATACCAATTCTTACATATTGCACCTTTTATTTACTCTTATCTCTATTTCCAGACTTCACATAACCTCACTGACCAGCAGATCAGCACTACAAATCAGTAGAATGATGGAGCCGAGTAGATGGCTTCTGTGTTTGTAGGTGAATATACAGCCACAGTCAGAAGAGCTGAGAGTTAGTTTAGTTTAGCTTTTACTGGAGAAAGAGGTAAAAGCTAGCTTGGCTCTGTCCAAAACTAACAAAACCTCTAAAGCTCTCATGTCATACCTTGTTTGTATAATCCATACAAACATCAAAGTGTAAGTGACAAGTTGTGGCTTATGTGCCAAACAGTTTGTTGGCTGGTTGTAGTCACACTGTAGTTTCTGTCCGAAATCAACAAATGAGAAATATAGAAAGCTTTAATTAGTGAGCTTTAGAGCTGCTGGTAGGCGGATTATGTAACCATGACACAGAATCTGTCAAAAACTGTTTCTGCTTGTTTCCAGTTTTTATGCTAAGCTAAGCTTACAGACTGGTGGCTGTTACCTTATTTTTACGAGACACATATGAGAGTGGTATCAATCCTCTCATCCACCTCTTACCAAGACAGTGAAATAGTGTTTCCAAACATGTCAACAACTATTCTTTCAAAGGACAACACATCCTCATTATTTTGAGGATGGCTACTCAGTGTTGAGGATGCATTAGCTATTGTAATAGACATTAAATGTGCACTGGGTTTCGTACACTGGGAACCACAATAAAGTGGCTGCCCTCCAGTGTAGCTTTCTGTCAGCTATGGATGTTATCAAGCCTGTCAGCATGTATCAACTACATCTGTCTTTCATGTGGTCTAGTTCTGACAGTCGGTCTGGTTCGGGTTAGTGTTCCACCAGAATTCCTCGCAATGAAAACGTCCAAAATCCAGATGATGCTGATGTTCTTTGCATTATCATAGAGACTGAGAAAATCACTTCTGTCTGCTGGTGTCCCCACTGCTCTCCCGTATACATTTGATTTAATCAGCCTAACTGGTTTCTCATGGGTTTTGCCCGCTGACAGTGTTTACTTTTGCTATCATTGCTCTCCAGAGTAGATCAGAGGTTTTCGTTCCTTGGCTCAACATCTGTCAGCTATTTGCAGTAGCCACCGTGTCGTGCATCACCTCTGTAAAAAAGGTGCATGTGAGTAGAGGTTGTCATGAAGAGATGGGTTTCTCTCACCAGATGTAGGCTGTCACTGAAGTTTGAAGCTGAAAGTGATAGTTTTGTTTATTGCTTGTGAGCAGTGGCCGGTGACACTTATATATAAAGGTGACACAGGCCACAAATCAATCAAGTCCTGCATTCTCTAAGTCTTAAAGATCTGTTGCACGTTTTCAAAATGTTACAAACTGTATTGTCCATAAGATGCATTCCAGACACATAGTAACCAAAGACAGACACACATTGTGAGTTGGAGTTGATAACGGTATAGAAGTTAAAAGGTTTTATGGGGCATCCTGCGTATGATCGTCTTCCCTATTGAAAAGAGACACATCTGAATGGAAATGACCTGAGTTTATCTGCTTTAATGAGGACAGAGAGCAATTGTGAAAATAATCAGCAGATTATAAACAGAAACAGAGTCTTGGAATGTTGTGAAGTATTTTTCTAAGCAGTTGGTGAACGCGACTGCAGATTTAGTTCCCTCGAAAATCATGAGCCATGTGACCAGTTTAATTAGAAATGAAAAGAAATTGTAGCTTTTTATAATCAGAAGCTGACATTTTTGAACTGACAGTAACAAGTAACACTAGTGGAATGTTATCTGCCAACACGTGCAGCCCTTTGTAGTGTAGATGTCACATCGGTCATGGGTGATAATTGCATCTGGCTCCTTTTCAGCTTCATTTAATACATGTTAGGACTGGCATTATAAGTGGTTTATCTTCAACATACTTAAGTCTGCTATTTGCAGATTACAGTGTCTTATAATTTCAGTTTTGTCAGATCACAGTGGAGGTCATTATATTCTTCTCATCCCATTCACCTATTGTCAGTCTTTTCCTGGTTTTGCCACAGCTTGCAGTAATGTCACAGAGAAAGGCTTCCATCTTTGGTTTAACACCTGGACCACAATTATTGAGAGCTAATTTTAGACATTTCACTAATTTAAAGTGCAAAAGATTATACTTAAGTCTTCGGTAAAAGAGTAAAAGTGTAAGCTTGAGTATTAAGTATAAGCCATGAGGAAGCTGTATTTTGATAGATTGTTTTCATTGTAATTCCCCTTAATTCTAGTCGAAACAGGATGTTCTGATGGGACATGTGGGGAGAGATGTCCAAAACTATATGAAAAAAAAGAGTTCATAATTGCTTTGTGCATAAACCTTGAGTTATTACATATTCAGGATTTTGTTTTTAGAAGGCAGTGCAATCACAAAGAGCAACATCAGAATTACAATGAAAAGCAAGAAAGTTTACAGAGCAAGTACTACATGTAATGCACCGTAAAACAGACAACAGATGATATTCATGGCATTGCCCTGTGTGTTTTAAACACATTATTATGTGTCAGGAGGGTCATAGGTAAACAGGAATGAGCTCAGAAACTGTAAAAAGGGGGACCCGGTGTTTTGGAAAGTGTTTTTGTTGTATTGTGAATGTCTGTGATGTGATGAAATTAAGCATTTAAGCTGAATCGAGGAGCAGTCACCCAGAAGTAAGATGTGCCGTCTGATGTTGCGTTGTCTGCGGATGTCTGAGCTCCTGCTCATTACTCACATACATAATTATTGTGAAGTATTTGTAGAAAGCCAGAGAGCATGAAAGTATTTATCTAGGTTAGACAGTGTGGACTTGTTTTTAATCTGCAATCATCATATAACTTGTTTGTATTTTATCAACAATTTCAGGGTTGCAGGTCAGGGAGAACAGGTTGTTGCACATAAGTCTGACAATATGTTAGTATTGAGTTTTCATGATACTAGTTCATGTTTAATCTAATATTCTCCCTGGCTTCAGGGTTTATAGGACTATATTTAATTTTAAGATAATCAGCCATGGTAATATTAAAGGTCCCATATTAGGCTAATTAGATTCATACTTTTATTTTGGGTGTCTACTAGAGTAGGTTTTAAAGCTTTGATACTGTCCATTGCTACAGCACCTCTATTCACCCTCTGTCTGAATGCTCCATTTTAGTGCCTGTCTCTTTAAGGCCCCTTGCTCAAAAGCCCAGTCTGCTCTGATTGGTCAGCTATTACAGGCCTGAGCATGCATCGATTTCCACTGGTGATGGTGTTTTTGCAAACACGGCCATGTTGACGGTAATACTGAGTCCTGACAGTTTATTTAAAGGCACAATTTCTGAATATGGGCTTTGTGCATTGCTTCACGGATAAAGCATTTTGATACTTTTACAGTATTTATATATCACCTAAATCTGCTTTATAATCAAAAAAGAAATAGAAATCTAATTTTCTACAATATGGGACCTTTAAGGCGTCATCATTACATTACAGCTTTTACATTTCAAATCACAAAACTATCTCATATTGGGAAAGGCAAAAATGGGACTGAAGTAAGATGTGTGGGCAGGGGATAACACTGTTTGTCAGTGTTATCTGTGCACATATTACAGCACAGTCCATTAGTCCGGTATAATAAAAGAGACTTCGCCCGGTAGTAAGACAGACAGAAGAAGAAAGCATGTTCAAAGGCTTGAGGCTTGGCAGGCAGGATATCAAAGATGCTAGATGGGTCGGAACAGGTATGCACAAGTCAAGTCTAAGACAATCTGACAAATAACAGGGCTGAACTACCATCAACATATGCTGAGGAACAAACGACTAATGGGACACAGCTGAACAGGAAAGTGACAAGATCAGGCACAAACAGGAAATTCGATGGGTATGAATAGAAAGTAGCTGAGGGACGGCAGCGATTCCTCTAACGGGATGGTTACAACTCAGAGACTAATATGACCAGGGGACATGAGGAAATGAGGAGGAGCTGGTAGTAGTTATAACAAACAACAAGGCAATTTAAACTCTGCTTGCATGCATACTGGAAATGTTTTTATGTACCAGTAAATGGAAATATTTTTCTATTAACAGGACATTTTAAAGCAGTGCACCATTCAAATTTTCTGATGTCATGAAAAGATGTATTTGTCCTCTGTGTGCCCAGGTTGTGAAGATGAGGAGCTGGGTTCTTACTGTGACTGTCCTCCTGTCCTCCCTGAAACAGGCTGAAGCTCAGGGTATAAATAACTCACAATTCTCCTCCCATCTGCAACGTCACCCCCAACAGTTCTCCTCATGTGTCAGTTTGTGTGCAGAAAGTTTTTATGTGCTCACTTGTGTTCTCCATCTTGTATTTGCAGGCAGGTGTAATAATGTGCAAGCAGCAGATATTGTATTTCTGGTCGATGGGTCTTCCAGCATTGGCCGACCTAACTTCCTGCAGGTGAAGGGCTTCATGGCTGGGATCATCAAGCCATTTGCCAGCTCTGTCAGTGAGTCAGGGATACGGTTTGGTGCCATACAGTACAGTGACACCTCCAGGTGACTGACAGGAGTAATATTTACCTCATTACCTGCGCAGGCAATGACAAAGTATCTAACTGCAGGTGCAGAATTATGTATTAATGCTCATTCTCTCCTTCCAGAGTTGAATTTACATTTACTACCTACCTGAACGGCACTGAGCTGGTCAACGCTGTGCAGAATCTCAACTATAAGGGTGGAAACACACGCACTGGTGCTGGTCTCAAGTTTGTTGCCGATAACTTCTTCAACCCTGCGTCCAGTCGGGACGTCCCAAAGGTCTGAGGAGCAGCCATTCTGTTATGTTTTATTATCATAAAACTGCATAATTAAGACAGAACTTCTTGTTTTTTCTAATTCGACCCCCTTAACTGTCAGATCACCATCCTGATCACGGACGGGAAGTCACAGGACAGCGTGCAGGACCCAGCACAGAAGCTGCGCAGTCAAGGAGTGCATATTTTTGCCGTCGGTAGGTGTCTCACCGTCATTTGTGATGTTCCTCAGAATAGTTTTGATTTTATAAGGGCTGTACTGAATAGTTTGAAGCTTTGAAGTCTCATTCAATAAAGCTGACATTTAAATGTAGCACAGCTTTTTTTGGCATGTCTGTTTATCTTGTTTAAACCCAGTATTTGATCTACCGAAATATGCTGCTTCAAAACATATTTGTTGGCATTTAGAGTTTCAAACAAACATTTTCACTGCGGTAGAAAACGTTTTGCTCTCCCGCATGACAATCACTAAGGGAGGCACACACCTGTATTAATGGGGCCGTCTAGCAGCGATCTAATAGCACCATTTTTATTATTACAATGACAAATAATCACTTTCAACTATAACACTATTATTGTAAATTATTTAAAGCGTACAAGATAAGATTTTTATCTGTGGATTATAGATCTGAGTTCACTTGGCACTCCATCAGGATGTCACTGTTTGGTTGTTATATTCATTAAAGAAAGCTGATTTAATAAGAGAGATTAACTCATTTAATCCGATTAATTGCTTTCCTCAAATTGATAATTTTGTTTGAGGATTTTTTTTTTAGGGTGAATAAAATATGATGTCAGACTTATGAAGCTTCATTCAAAAACCTCAATAAAAGCTTTGAATAAAAAAACAATTAGATTAGGGGTACAGTCCAAGTGTTTTTGACATGATTATGAGCCACTGTGATTAATTTTTCTGTGTTTGTCAGGTGTAAAGAGTGCAGACAGAAATGAATTGGCTCAGATATCCTCGCAGCCCAGCAGCGACTTCACCTCCTTCGTTGGGGACTTCAAACTGTTGAACACACTTCTTCCTCTTGTGAGCCCCCGAGTGTGTTCAAAGGCAGGAGGAGTTTATGCGAGCGATGGTATGTGGGAATATCACCAGTGTGCTAAAATACACACAGACATTATGACTTTGTCAGAGTGCAACCCTGCATTTCATTTTATCCGTCTTCCCTCCTCTCAGAGGCATTTTCTGGTCCGACCAACATTCAGTTCACAGGCCAGACGTCTGATTCTCTCAGGTTTCGCTGGAGTCAAGCAGGCGGCCCCGTGAGTGGTTACGTGGTCCAATATGTGCCACTCTCCGGCCTGGGTCAACCTATCACAGCAGAACTGCGTCAGGTGAGTCCAGATGTTGGAGAATTTTTCTGATGAGTAACCTGTTACATTACAAGAGTTCTGCCTTTAAAAAACAACTTGTTATATGTTGTTTTATTTAAGCGTCAGCAGCTTTTCAGTGATTTGATTTGAATAAATACCTGTGTGTACCTTATGTGTTAACAAAAATGAAAAGCCCTTTGCGATTTAGTTTCAGCAGAGAGATATGTTCGAGCTTGTTCTGTACCTTTCATATCTAGTCAGTGTAGCCAGTGTTGGCTGTTAATGATCTGACAGCCAACTGGGTAGAGGCATAAATGCACAGCCTACACTAGCCTCTATGAAGACAATGAAACATGGAATCGTCGAGCCTACAAGGCCTCATGTTTCATCACACATGATCCTTATGATTAATGGTCCGCTAGCAATTAATGGCCAAAAAAAGAACAGAGAAATACTGTAATATTTTAAAAGTAGCACACTGCTTATTTGAAAATCCACTGAAGTAACTGGTTACTTGAATTGGAGAACTAATTTGTTATGTTACTTGTTACAAAAGTAATCTGAGTACTAAGTAACACATTGCCACCAGCACTGTTTCTGACACATGAAGGTGAGCCCTGGTGTGACCTAGATTGAAGTAGTAAATGGAGTTTAAGGAGCCAAAGTCAATCGTGCATAGCGAGAGAAACATGTGCCTTCAGGCTGTGTATAAACCTGTCTAATGAGTGAATCTTCCTCACGTAGGTGCTGTAGAGATTAAAGTTTGGCAGAGCAAAGACTAAAATTCCCTTCTCCGTACCTAAGAGACATGATGAGGACAGAAGAATGCCATGTTTCATTATCTATCTGTCAGTCACTTTGCAAAAACTTGTCTTCGGCTTCACAAAGATGACCTCTTTGACTCCCCTGCAGGAGACTGTCTCTGCTAGTCAGAGGACCTTTACAGCACGAGAGCTGAGATCAGGAACCGACTACCTGGTGACTATCATCGCCCAATACCCCAACAGTGTGGGAGAGTCTGTTTCTGCCAAGCAACGGACCAGTGAGTGAAAAAGTGATGGACGCAGATGTCAGCAGAGGGAAATCTGCCAAAATGTCAGGCAGTCTCTCTCACATTAGACATACGCCAGCAATGTTTTCAATGTTTTGTTCTCCTCATACAGGGTCTTTGCCAGGGGTCTCCAGTCTACGTCTGATCCAGGCAGGCTTCTTCTCTCTCTCTGTGGGCTGGGATCAGCCTTCATCTCCTGTCCAGGGCTACAAAATCACCTATGGACCTAGAGGTCAGGCATACACACAGACCTTTGTTTATATTTCCTGTTTGTCTCTATCTGTCTTTGTCTTTCTCCCTGCCTGACTGTTGCATCAGTGTTTTTTTTAACACTTACAGTTTATTAGCAACGCCTCCTCTTTTAAACATTTATTTAAAGGTGCAATATGTCAGAATTTGAATTTTAAACATATCAATACAGTGTGAAGAAAAACCAATTTTGATGTTAAGTCAAGGACGTCTTTGTACTGTGTTGCACAGATGTGTATTGAAGCTAGTATGCTAACGAGCTAGATCCGGGCCTGAAATCCTCTTTCTCCAAGCAGTCCAAAGCTACTGTGCTAGCAGCGTAGACACCAACACTCCCCTGGTAATTCCACTAGCTGCAAGGCTAACTGAGCTAACAAATTAACAGTGGCTACAGTCGATGTAGTTGGATGAATGGATGTAGCAGTTTCTCTGGTGAGATGCTGCCCCTATTTGTTGGAGTATAAATTAGACAAGAGGCCAATCCTTACATATTGCACCTTTTTAATCTTCATTTAATCAGGTGGTCTCATTGAGATTACAATCCTTTTTACAATCAGCAAGTAAAAAAACAACAACAAAGAATTAATAAAATCAATGATAGGAATCATGGAAAGCATCAGATAATTAAGCTTTCAAATCTGAAAAGAAATGAGCAGGAAATTTGTCATTTGTGATAAAGTGTAATGCACTCGCAGCAGGACAATAGAGTATATTTTCATAGACATGAAGGTTGACTGCACAATAGTTTTACGGTTGGAGGAAAACTCACATGCGTTTTAATGTTTGCAAGAAGCCTCGTTTGACTTTTAACTTCTGAGCCAGATGTTGAAAATGAGTCTGAATGAAACGTCTGCCGTCAAGACAAATTCCAAAGTATTTGTATGACTCAGCCAGAGTAATATGGATGGCATTTAGTTCAAAGGGCATGATAGTTAGTGACTGGTGGAGGAAGAAAGTACCATTTACTTGGTCTTTGTTGTCAGTTGCGACAGAATAATCTAATCTAACCTTGGCGGGTTGAAGGATTCCAGAAAAACGAAGGAGTAAAATAAGCTACACTTGTCAATAACAGTTAACTTGTTTGTGGTAGCAAGTTGGAAACATGCCGAGTATATACAGCTGTCAAGGCTCAGTGTTAGGAACAGGAGCTTCTTTTAACACCTTACCTCCCTCAGGCGCTGGCTGTCAGTAAGGACTTTTATTGCTCAATCATTACCTAAATATCAAATACATTTTATCACCACCAGTCTTGAAATTTAACAGACAGTGAAAACCTTTACTTATGTCATGGATCGGCAGTAATTCTGTACTTGCATTTATAGAGACAAGGTGTGGCGCGGATCATAACAGTGTCGAGATGTCTGGGTTCTTATAACATGATTCAGGAGAGTGGCCCCTGAGGGCTGATATAAACAGTTTCTCCCTCCACACATGTGGCAGGAGTGCCAGTCTCACACGGAGCTCCTCTTCTGACTAGTTAGGCTGGCATGTGTGTGTGAAATGAGGTCAGCGTGTATCCTGTAATGAAAGGTGTGATGTTTCTACCTGTTCCTGCTGCTGCCGGTTCTAGCAAGTGTGCATGCGAGCCTATACAGGATGTACACACAACACAGAAATTTTGCACCAACTCCAAACAATATTTCTCTTCAGCGGGCTTGTTGCCATATTTAAGCTTCATACTCTGAGGTGAGAATGAGGTCAACTTAATGAGGTGAGGACACATATTTGTGCAGCTTGTAGTCGGTTAATTTGTCTGATGATAGTGCAATAATTGGACTCCAATTCTGTGTCCTGTCTGTTCTGTGATTGGATGAGCAGGTCAGCCAGCCGCTCAGCTGTTGGAGCAGTCTCTGTCTGCGGACTCCACATCCGTCCTCCTGGAGTCTCTTCAGCCCGACACAGAGTACGTCGTCAGCCTCTACCCCCTGTTCCCCCGAAACTCTGCATCCCCATCCATCCTCAATGCCAGAACATGTGAGTCCACCCTGTGGCCATTTAATAATAATGTACTGTTATGTTGTATTATGTGTAAGATACATTTTATGAACAGTAATACAATACAGTGATACTATCTATTTAAAGGTTTTCATGATACCAACAATAATTTCCCACAATCCTTAGCATTGTAGCCACTGAGTGACATCACTGGAGGCAATTTGTCAGATACATGCAGCTTCCTCTGGAGACACGAAAGGCCTTATACTACTTTTATCACATATGCAGTAGAACTCACCAAGACCTGTAAGCACACTTTATAGCGTAGGTACCTATTGATTTAAACATATGGTGTTTGTTGTGGTTTATGAAGTGTGTGTCTGTGTTCATATTTTTGCATGTGTCAGTGCGCCTTGAGGCGGTGCAGCAGTTAGCAGTGGAGACGGAGTCAGAGGGCAGCGTGCGCGTGCGGTGGCGAGTTGTCAGCGGTGCGCGGGCCTACCGTCTGGTGTGGGGACCATTTACAGGTCAGGACAAAGCTGACAATCAAACATCGTCTTGCATATCTACCAGAAAAGGTTTTTTTTCAAACTAATTTGTGTACACATAATTATATTTTGTTTTTTTCTGTTCACAAAGGTCGAAATGTTGAGACTGTGGAGGTTGCCGGTGACAGCGAGTTTCACACTTTGTCCAGCCTGCAGCCCGACACCGAGTACATCGTCACTATCATCCCGCTGTATGAAGGCAACACTGAGGGCCCTGTAGCGACGGCCAGGTTCAAAATAGGTAGGTGTGGTTACACAGTTCATCAGAATATCACTCTCTGTGCGCTGTGGATGCTTCTCTCACAGTTACACACACAGTCACCAAAACAGTTATTTGCCACAATACACTAAATTACATTCCATTGTTGTGTCAATTGCTTCTCAGATTTGTAATAGTCGTACACACTAGCTTTGTGAATAAGTGGTTGCCTTCATGGACAGGAAGCAGAGACGGAGAAGACAGCCAATAATCTGGCCCGTTGTTTGTCTCTCTTCTGTAAACCTACACATGTTAGTGTTTAGTTCAGTTTGAGGAACATTTCTCGCACACCTACACACTCATTATGCACACACGCCATCTGTCTCTCGTGAGAAATGCCCATATGGTGTCGCTTCAGTCGGACCAGTGTTATTTGAATGAAGGCTGAGTCACTGCATCGACCAGAGAGCTGGCACGGAAAACTGGAGAACTGCAAACCTCTGTGTGGCCTCTTTCTGCTATCAAAGAAATGAGATATTTATAGTTGTCTACGTACTGTACACCACAGTACCTTAGACTTCAACTCAGCTTGTTTCTGTCTTGTTTGTTCCTGTTTAAACTGGCAGAGAAACAACTGTTTGTTGTGTCTGTGGTTGACATGAGTCGACTGTTCCGTCTCAGAAGGAAAAAAGTCGACTTTTTGGGGCTTTTAGTGAGGACAAGATTGAATGAAGACATCATATTAATTTACAAGTATGTGATTATTAATATTCATCGATTCCATTAAACTTTCTAACATGTAGGATGCCAGAAATTAAGTTTTGAACAATATTTCAAAGACTGCATGACATGTAAAGTTGCATTTTTTAAAAAGGATTTTGGTTTATCTTCTTCCTCATTACCAACCACTTTAATAGCTTTGCACGACATTAAATCAAGCAATATAATGCAATCTGGTAAATGTTCAGTTAGTTTGTGTATAGTCTGACTGTCAGACCTAACAGGGGCATCAGTGGGTGTGTAATACTCACTGGTCTTCAGACTTCTTTCTTTGACATGTGTGCTCTCCATGGACACTTTCTTGTGGGTTTATGTTCACCACCATCAAGACCTGTGGCCATAAACAGTAGTATACATGTAGAGAAAGTGTTTAGAGAGTGTCAGGCCTGTAGTGTTGTAGTACTTGAGATTTACCTTGTTCTTCAGACTGGTCCCAGGATCATTTTTTCTAAGGTCTACTGTATGTCTTGACTCTAGCGCATTTTTACTAGTGCTTTGCTTGAAGACAATGAGGATTTTGGATTTTATTTCAAGAACAGTAAATAGAGGAGGGAAACGACACATGAGGAAACAGACGGCACTTTAAAATGTATCCAAATATTCTATTCCTAGCCTGTTGTAGTCTACAAACTCATCCTACTCCCTCAACATGGGTGCTGCCACTGTTGTGTGACATCAAAACTTTAAACTTTATTTATTTATATAGCACCTTTCATACATTAAAAATGCAACACAAAGTGCTGTACAAGTTAAAAGACCCGACCCCCCCCATCCCCCCCACCAACCCCCCACCCCCGACACACACACACACGCAAGCACACACATACACACAAGTACATGCACCCACTCACTCACTTAGGCATGCACACACAGCCACAAACATACACATTAAGATAGGTATGGCTGGGCACTGAGGATCCAGGTGAGGAAAGCAACATTGGGGAGCCATCAACGCTGGGAAATCTTGTCGATCCATGGCCACAAGGCCCTCAGACAGACAACTGCTCCCTCATGAAGCCGGGGTAGATCAATTTGCCTGAGTTTACAAGTAGGAATTCCAGTGTTGTACTATTGTACTTTTCTAGTAGGAGGTTGGAAGTTTATGTGTTCTGAGTTGTCTGGAACGAAAGTGTTTGTATTTTACGAAGGGAAATCCCCACAGAAAATTCCTCTGCAATTCCTGGTGATTATTTTATCAAGACATTTTTCAAGGTACACCCATACATACACATATATATACAGTATATATTTATATATGGCAATAAAAGAGGTGACTGAAGAGGAATCTTCATTTGTTGTCTGTTGGTGTCTGGATGTGGATCTTTTCAGATCAGTTTGAGGAGTGCCTATGGTTTGCTTGTTCCAGATCTTACTGTAAGTGTTTCACTGGCCCGGTCTTTGACATGACTCGGTTTGCCTTTCCTTTGTCTCGGTCGTGACTTGGCCTCAAGCCCTCCAAGTCTTCTTGATACACTTGGTCTTGGTCATGGATCATAAACTGGTTTTAGTTTTGGTGGTCTTGACCCCAACACTGCAGGTCAGTGTTAAAAATGCTAAATGAAATGGGTCAATCAAAGAGAAAACAACACAGAGTGGCTACAGCCCCTGAGAGCTGTAGACTGTCAGCCCCCACAGCCGCTTTTAACCTGATGGTGTCATCTCTATTTGTTATCACATGTAATCAATCACATGCACATACACATGAACACAGCGTTCACTCAGTTGATGGTTTGTGCATTGACAAGCACAAGAAAAAGAGATCACGAGGGAAATATATGTAAGTGGTATACGAAAGCAGCTGGACTTGCTTGAGTTTCTTGAAGATGTTTCACCTCTCATCCAAGAGGCTCTTAATATAATTAGTTCATATAAGTTCTTATATACATTTTTTTTTTCAACATTAGTAAATAGGCTACGTTTTGGTGTCTGCATGTGTCTCTCCTGCAGTTTTCTGCCATCACTGCCTGTCACAGCCTCTTTCTCTTTATAATTGTTGTTTGTGAGCTGCTGTAAAGCCGTCTACTTCTCATTATAAAAATTCTCAGTGTTAAACAGTGATTTATCTTGATCTGTGTCTCAAACTATGCCGCTTTGGCTCCTTGAATTTGAGGAAATTGGCCCTTGAAAGTCCTTGAAGCTTTTGAACTGGCTGTTTAAGAAGGTGTGGGAACGGTGTTGATCTCTGTTGTATTGTACCGAGATACAAACCTCAACTCTCATTATGCTTCTCGACACACCTCATACACCCTGTACATAATGGCACTCAGAGCATTTATTTATGCAGTAGCATTTTCTAAGCATCAAATGAAATCTAAAATTTTTAGCAACTGCTACCATGGACGCTGTTTTGTGTGTGTGTCTGTGTATGAATATGGTGATTAAGTTAAGTGTGGACTATGTAGGCTAAAGCTAAAGAAGCTGGAAAACCTCCAACATTGATTTATCATTTAGTCTATGAAATATAAAAGATATAAAAAATACTCATCACATCTTTTACCACGTCCCAAAGTGACGACTTCAAATAGCTAATTTTGTCCAACCACCAGTCCGAAACCCAAAGACGATAAAAGGTCAGCAAATCCTTTTATTTAAGAAGCTGAAACCAGCAAATGTTTGACATTATTGCTTCAAAAATTACTGAAACGATTAATCGATTATCAAAGTAGTTGGCTATCACGTTTCTTTCAATCCACTAATCGATTGATAGAAATAATATCTATCTTAATTCAATATTCTTTGGCCCATTCTGTACGTGTATTGAAAGTTATTGAGTTAATGGTCATTGCATTCCTTTGATTACTTGTTGCTGCTGATACTGTCATTGTGTGTATTAATACTGGTTTCAGACTGGTGTTTCTGTATCTACAGACTGGTGTTTGTTGTTTCAGCAGTTTGAATTGGTCAAATAAAGTCGGTATCTTTCAAATTCATGAGCTTCTTTGTGTTATCATCCCTCTTCCATGGAGCACAAAGAGGTCATTCTATGCTAAAAGACTTGAACTTTGAAATATACCCACTTGGTTTGACTAATTAAGCCTCATATCAGACTCAGCTGAATTTTTTGCCAAGTTTATTAATATAGCACTTTGCATACGACGGCGTAGACTCAGTGTGCTTAAATAAAACATGTACTGTGGATTTTGTCTCCATCACTGTTCACAGCAACCAGTAAACCACTCAGTGTACAAATAGACATTTCAGTATTGTTTTCACGACAGACTTGAAGAAATGTGAACCCACCCGCCAAGATTTTTCATTGATAGATTGATGGGCATAGAGCTTTACCTATGACAAATGACATGTTAGTTAATGTGTGTTTCCCTCAGAGCGTCAGGAGCAGCAGGTCCTCAGAGCATCTACCAGCGGCCCCTCCTCTATTCGCCTCACCTGGAGAATCATTCAGTCCTCTCGAGGGTACCGCCTGCAGTGGAGCGAGGGGGAAGGTCAGATTTTAATGTCACATGCACGCTTAAACATTCACTTATCAATTTTGTACTCTTTTTGTACTCAAGTTAAAACATTCTGCAGTTTTAAGGAAGAAGATGGACAAGTTCTTATTATGCCATTATTATAATTATACATAATTTAGCTGACATGTTGCCTCCACTTTTAAGTTGTAAGTAGTAGGAAGTAATACTTAAGCTGAAGGTAAAGTACATATAGTAGGTATAGATGCACTGATCTTGGGCCGTTATTCTGTCTCCAGGTGGCCGCGTCCAGAGACTGTCCTTTCCTAGAGACACCAGCAGCTACGAGCTTACAGGCCT
This sequence comes from Pagrus pagrus, assembly GCF_965226575.1. Classification (NCBI taxonomy): domain Eukaryota; kingdom Metazoa; phylum Chordata; class Actinopteri; order Spariformes; family Sparidae; genus Pagrus; species Pagrus pagrus. Next base: position 18,803,293 of record NC_140187.1, read on the forward strand.
TCAGCCCAACACAGAATATATCATCACCCTGTTCACCCTGTACGATGGTCGTGAGGAGGCCACACCTGTTTCCACCGCATCCAGAGGTCAGTAAGGGGGCACTAAACTCTGAGTTTGGTTTGACTTATGGCTCATAAAAGTGCCGGGGTTAAATTCCAACCAGTTCTGAATGTGTTTGTACAAATATATGCTTGAAAGTTTCTATGTGCTTCGATACATTTTTCATGAGTGCAGAGGAACAGCCAGTGGGGAGAGTGTCCAACCTGAGAGTCGTGGAGTCTCTGGGCAGCACTGTCAGACTCGGCTGGACGGGTGTAGCCGGGGCTACGCAGTACCGCATCATAATCCAGAACACACAAGGTACACTGACTGATTTCATTTGTTACTCTATTATTCATTTTGATGTATTTCGTGCCCAATTATGAATGAAAACTTGTGAAAACGGTGTGTCTGTGTGTTTTATGTCATGTCAGGGGGAACACAGGAAATCCGGAGTATCCCTGGAAACCAGACGACCCTTGACCTCAGAGACCTGACAGTGGGAGTGTCTTATGGTGTCAGTGTCACAGCACTGGTGGGGACAAATGAAGGAGACCCAGTTACTGTCTCCATCAAACCAGGTGGGCGGAGCAGTGACGATGTGTTCCTGTCATCATGTCTTTATATTCTCGACTCCTGCTTGTGTTTAATTGCTTCCTTGCTCAATCTGTTTGGTCTTTTTTATCGGTCTTTTTTATGAACATTTTCAGTGGTGTAACAGTAATTCACCTTGATCCGTGTCTCAAACTATGCTGTGTTGGGTCCTTGAATTTGAAGTATTTGGACCTGGAAAGTCCTTGAAAAATTCTTGAACTTGATGTTTAAGAAGGAGTGGGAACCCTGACTGCCGTTAGCACTTGTGTATATACACAGTATTAGCGTTACCAGATTACCCAACATACACTATGTGTCGAACTATTTGTGAATACAGTATCTTTGAACGCCCAAAGCCTTATCGAAGAACCATTTTGTCCCTGTTGTTGCTCTTCAAGTGAAATATAGATGTATACATTATTTCAGAGCAAGGTGCTGGCAGAGTGACTAACCTCAGAGTGACAAACGCAAACAGTCGGAGGATTCGCATTGCCTGGACGGCTGTAAGTGGAGCAACAGGGTACAGGGTGACCTGGAGACAAGGCAGCAGTAAGTGTTATGTCTAGTTTATCCTTTCTAATCACGCATTAATGCATCCATCTTTGACATGCAGTAATTGGGCCTCAAGGAGGCAGATAATATAATTTTTTGCTTCCTGCTGTTGTGTTAATGGAATGTGTATAAGTAAAGTGGGTAAAAGTGTATTTGTCTCTTGTACAATTGTCCTTTAAAAAAACAGTGGCAGCAGACTTTGAAGTTTCATATCTTCACTCCTCTCTGTGTTTTGGCTTGTAGTCAGTTTTTTTATCTGCATGACTTTACATTTTCTTATGTTCTGCCTCGCAGGTGCGGAGCAGTCCCGTCTTCTCGGAGCCGAGGCCACGGCCTACACCATAGACAACCTGCGACCAGATGAGGCGCTGGTAATTGGTGTTGCAGCTGTGGTTGATCAGCGCGTCGGAGAGGTGGTCACGCTGTCTTCTCGTACTAATCCCCATGGTGGATCAGTGTCTGGCCTTCGCATCATTGACGTCACATCTCAGAGGATACGCATTGCGTGGTCACCTTCCACCAGGGCAACTAGCTATAAGGTCATTTGGCGTCGTGATGACGGTAAGCAGTGATTAGAATCAAAGCTTTATAGTCAATTCAAGCGAAAATGAAAATTTGGTGTGAAAAAACATTTAGTTTATTGAAATAAAATAAAAAATAGACTAAAACTAAAACTAACTGAAAAAATATTGTGTTCTAACAAAAATAACAAAAATAGAATGAAAATATGTAGGAAATGTCTTTAGTTTTAATCTTGAGGAGTCATGGTGCATATATTTATTGAGACTGGGATGTCTCAGTGACTGTGGGTCAACTGCCATCACAAAATGTTGTGTTTGTATTGTAATACCTATTTTGAACTTCATGTCTTATTCCTGAAAAATAATATAACCAATACTTAACCAATAAAAACCAATAAAAACTAATTTTAAACAATAAAAAAAAAATGGAACAGACAAATCCAATCTGAAAAAATTAACTGAATTGACTCTGATTAGAATTAACACTCAGTATATACAGTATATCCAAACACAGCACCCTCTTTCCTCTTGTATCTATAGTTGGAAAAGGAAACAAATGTCTACGTTTCATTCATGTTTTTCTTGGTGCAGGAGTTGAAACAACTCGTAACGTGCCTGCCGACGTCTCTTCCTTCACCATCGATGGACTGCAGTCAGATTCAGTTTACACTGTGTTAGTTTCCTCGCTGAGTGGCTCTCGAGAGGGAAGTCCTGCCACCCTGGTAATCAGAACAGGTAACAAACTGAATTTGTCAATACACATTATCGTTGTTGTACAGAGTGTCTTTAGGGAGAAACCTGGCTACGTGTGACTGTCTTGACCTTCAGAGTCGGATACGACTGTGGTCGGGCCTGTGACGTCACTGCAAGTCCAGGAGACCCGTGGAGAGGTCGTCCGAGTCACTTGGGTTGGTGTGCAGGGAGCGACAGCTTATCGTGTGTCCTGGAGGAGAACAGACGGTTTGTTTTTGGTCCATTTGTACTTTCACTCATCTCACATAATCAGTGTTTCTTTCAAAGCATGAAGTTGCCTTTAAAATATGCATGCCATGTTTAAGTTAGACTTTAATAAGAAATAAGTTGTTTTCTTCTGATGGATGTTTTATGGCGGCCGGTCTGTGTTACTCATCGTTGCGACTTTTTGCTGCTGTAGGTGGTGAAGAGAGGAGTCAGGTGGTGGGGGGAGATGTGACAGCAGTGGATTTAGACCGGTTGGACCCCGGAGCCCAGTACGAGGTGCAGGTCATGGCTTTAGTTCAGAACAGAGAGGGAACCCCTGTGTCTGTCAGAGTCACTACACGTGAGTCTAGTCTTTGTTTAAATAAACCTCGAAAGTGAGATTTGCTTGTGTAAATTCTCAATAAAATGTTGTTCTCAAATGCTAAGTAGAGTGAAATATAAGATATTACATTGTAGACCTCAGTAATATGTGGTCTCATGTCACATGCCATTATTTAGTCACTTTTTAAAACCTTAAACTGTCAGTGTTGTGTGCAATAATTTAATTTTGCACCGTATACTAAATATTATATTTTGACAAATGTATTGGATGAAATGTCTCTGTATACAGCTGGGGCCTTCACCCCCGCTCCGTCAGTACCTGCCACAACTTTACAAGTGGCGGAAATTACCCAGAGTTCTGTGCGGCTTGGCTGGAATCCACTACCAGGTGCCACAGGATATATTCTACGCTGGAGAGACGAGTCAGGTGAAACATATTATGATACATGTTATAATTTATATTTCTCTGAGACTCTTCTATGCCTGCTCTACAGTCCAACCGTTTTCTCTATTCACATTTCTCAGATGTTGGTCGAGGCTTGTCTGTCACGCTCCCCGCTGCGTCCAGCTCTTACCAGGTGACCGGGCTGCGTTTGGGCCGTCGATATCGCTTTACCGTGCAGCCCACCTTCACAAGTGGAGTCGGGAGAGAGAGCTCTGTAGATGAACGCACTGGTAACACATGAACACCTGCTTTATTCATATACTTGCAGTACCTTTATGATATGTGACTTATTCCTGCCTGCTTATATGTTTACAGTGTGTGCGGGCGGGCGTCTGGATGTGGTATTTTTGGTACCGGCATCTACTGATCGGATTAGCCTCGCAAGACCTCTGCGTGAACTCCTTACAAGTGCAGCAGGGTCGCTCAACACTATCGGACCCCGAGACTCACAGGTAAATGCCTTACCTTCAGTAAAAACACTTACTGGGTTATGTTTGGGAAAAATGGGACCAAAATGACAAACACTTAGGAGCAGGCAAGTGACAGAACAAAAGGCTACTGTTAATAAATTATGCTGTAATCCATATAAATCCAAAGTGCAAGCAACAAAACTGACAAAGACAGACTGGGGCAAATCCAAAATAAGGAATAAAAGACAAATGCAAAAACCATGAGACGTACAAACCTGAAGCTTGAGGAACACAAGGGCTGAAAACACGAGGAGCAACACAGAGATACCAGGAACAAAACAGAGGATGCAGGAATGACGTGAGGAAGCAGACAAACTGAGAGAGACTAAGGGAAAAACGCAGGTCTCAATACACAGGGAGGGTGCACACAGACAAAGGACGGCAAAAGAGAGGAAGTGAAAGGGAAACATGAGACATGAGGATATAAACTACAAAATAAAACCCGAAAATACTAAGATTATAAAATATGAATGAGGCTTCTCAGTCTGAAAGGGAAGCCAATGTAAAATTGCCTTAATCCTGCATTCCTTCTAATGGCCAGCAGGGGGCGCATCCAATGATTTCAGAAAGAAGCCTGATTGTATGTAAGCTTATGAGAAAAATGATCCCACTTCTCACTTGATTTATCACCTCAGTTAACAGTTTCCTAATGACACCAGCGTGTCCACTGGTTCTCAGTCAGATCCAGTTAGTGACCTCCTTAGCTCCACCCTCTCCTCCACATATGGTCACTTGCGGCTCCAAAAACAAAACATGGTGACAGCTGTGCTGCTGAAATTGAGGTTTAAAAACGGTAGCTCACAAACCAATGGGTGTCGTCACAGCAGGTTTATACTCGGTCTAGAAACCAAATGGAGCAGTCATCTGTCGAATGAAATTAACTTCCTGCACCTATTAGATCACTACAGTTGGCTGCATCAGGACAGTTTAGTTGAATACTTTCAGCCACGAAATCTGTACAACTGATTTCGAAAAACACTTTGTAAAAATTGGTCCTCCATCTGAAATTTAGCTGCATTGTGCATTTAGAGGATTTTATCTGTGGACCGCCAATCTTTTTGATTATTTTCTGCCTGTTTCAGGTGGGAGTTGTCGTGTACGGTTACAGACCCAAAATATGGTTCCTGCTTAATCGCCACGCCCGGTCTGACACACTTCTGCAAGAGATCCAGTCCACCCCCTTTGATGAAAGCCCAGGGAATAACATTGGTCAGTGTTTCTTTCTCCCTCCTCTCTGATAGACTGATAGACTGATGTCTTTCCTGTTGTTCTGTACTTACTGAACTGAGCTTCATCTCTGCAACCGCTCTACGGTATGTGTGTGTGTGTGTGTGGGCAGTGATATTGTCTGTCTCCCTCTGCAGGTGAGGCGGCGACATTCACCACACAGTATCTTCTGAGCCCTGCAGCTGGCCGGAGGCCGAGGGTCCCTGGTGCTGTTGTCATCATCGCAGACAAAAGATCAGCTGACAACCTTACACTTGCAGCCAGCAGACTCAGGGCTACAGGTATGTGGGAGCAGTCATGTGTTAAATTAAACAAACTTCCTGCACCTATTAGATCACTACAGTTGGCTGCATCTGAAAAATTTCAAGCTTTCAGCAACAGGAATGTATACAAACATTTGTACTGGTGTCTAATACTGAATCCACAAGAATGTCATATACTACACATACAACTCTTAAAATCTGCCCCGTTGAAACCAGTCCGTTGTATGTTTGCCAGGTGTGACAGTGTTAGCAGTGGGTATGGAGCAGGCAGATACTGAGGAGCTGCGCCGGGTGGTGACGGATGGCAGCATCCAGAACATCCTGTATGGCCGTGATGCAGCACAGTTGGGCACTCTTCATACTGATCTGGCAGACATGCTCTGTGGTCTTGCCAGAATACCAGAGGTATGAAGAAAACCACATTTGGTTTATAGTCGTGATGTTGAATGCAACTGCGCACTAATGACCCGACCAAAACAACATATTTTCCCTTTCCTGTGTTAATATAATCCTGTGCCTCCTAGTTCAGCTATTTGACAAACAAATGCAACATGTGGATGTAGATTCTGACACATGTTTATGGTATTTTGTGACCTTTTATTTAAATAAAAGAGAATTAAAGTAATAAGGGAGGATATAAGACACAACCATCTCTCTCATCTCTTCCTCTGTCCTTGTTTTGTTTAGCCTCCAGGGCCAGGTTGTACTATATGCCCACAGGTGAGTCATCCTCTTAAGTGTATTAAAGACTGTGCCCCAGCTTTGATGAACATACTGCAGATTTGGTGACTGACAGACACACCCTTTAGGTTTTTCTCTCCTCTTCCCTGCATTCGCCTCCCTCCTGAATTACTCCTGTTTTCCATTTCTTTCAGGGCGAGAAGGGTGATCGTGGAGAAAGGGTACAGTGCAGAAAGTTGCTGAATTTTTTACCACTTCTCTGGTATTTTAAGTTTTCAGCTGTTATGGTGTCATTTTTTGTTTGACTCCACAGGGTGAGAGAGGCAGAGATGGTACAGATGGACGTAAGGGAGACCCTGTGAGTTATTCATTCACTCTGAACATGAATAACTCACTATACAGAAATGTACTAATCGTTCAAAATGATACTGATTGTTTTTATTATATTTGTGTGTGTGTGATGCAGGGTCGTGATGGTTTGCCTGGGAGGGATGGCCCCAGAGGGCCTGAAGGACCCCCAGGTCAGCCAGGCCAAATATCTATTGACCCCTCAGGGGGGGTGAAAGGAGAAAAGGGAGAAAGAGTAAGTAGATTTAGAGCTGTACAAAAAATATAAAAACCTGCCTTAGTAGGAATAAAGTAACAGATGGGTTGTTCTCTGTTCAGGGTTTTCCTGGCATTGATGGAAATCCAGGGTTGCCAGGACGACCAGGTTCCCCAGGAAATGCAGGGGTCCCGGTGAGTAGAGGGACCATGGACTCCTGGACATCTTTATGTTGTTGAATAAACATAAAGGTCATAAAACAATGCTGTTTTTGTGTCTGCAGGGTTCACAGGGCATACCTGGTATCAGAGGAGACCCAGTGAGTAACCGTCATCCTCCTGACCTGCAGAGTTAATAGATGGACTTCTGAGTATGAAGTACGTTGCTTCCTCCCTAAGGGTTTTTTTTTGTTGTTTTAGGGTGGACCAGGTGTGGCAGGGCCACAAGGGCCAACGGGAAGTAAAGGTGAAAGGGTGAGTAATCATTTTTAAACAATTTCCTAACCCACATGCTGATAGTTTGTTTGGGGCAGTTTGAAAGACACCTAGAACAGAACAAAATGATTCAGAGGGATCTATTGTTAGAAATAGAACATAATCTTCATAATGACATTTTCATTAGCGTGTGATGTAACTAAAAATCGTTGTATTTTTGTTACCTTAGAATTAACCTTTTATATCTACAAATGGAGAGGACTGAGTCCACCATGTTTAGACAGTATCCTAGAACAAACAAGCCAAACACTGACTCTAGAGAGGGCCTTTCGACCGGAGATGAGGGTGAGGTGAAGGGTGTTCAGTTGGTTGCAATCTGAAAACTCACCACTAGAGGCCATCAAATCCTACACACTGGACCTTTTTTTCAATTTCATCATTCACACTATTTACATAACATTACAGAAACAAGTGCAGAAAGAACGAATCATGCATGCATATATATATATATATATATATATATATATATATATATAAAAATATATATAAATGTATATAAATTATCTGGCATATAGCATTAGGCAAAATGAAACAAACTGTTACTTTGAATAAAAAAAATGTATTTCTTTGGGTTTGGGAAACATTTAGGATAATGTACACAACTCAACAAAATATATAACAAAGGTGAAAATGTTTTTAGCATCTTTAACACAGAAATAAAGCACATATCTCTAAAGAAACAAATATCATGGCTAAAGATCTAAATCAAAGAGAAAACCAAACTGTATGCTTCAGTGCAAAAGTAAAAGTTAATAATTGAGTATTCAAAATCAAAGGGGCTCAAAAGAAAATGTGTGAGATCCTCTAGATCCAGTAAATACAAAGTGAACAAACCCAGAATACTGTAGATCCCATCCTATTAAAGAAATGACACAAACAAATAGATGGCAATGTCTGTGTGTTCACTGTGCTTTTTTTGATGCTTTAGGGTGAACCGGGCTCATCTGGACCTGGAGGGGGGTTTCCTGGGAGGAAAGGAGAACCAGGCATCCCAGGAATACCGGTAAGAAACAAACTGGAAAGCAAAATGTTCTTAAACAACTTTAAGACGATCATATCATTGCTATCGAGATGGACACGACATGATAACTAGCTGTCTGTCTAGCTGTAGCTGTATAGATGTTTTGTTGTACTAAGTTGTTCCTATATATTAACCAGTGTTAGTGGGTTTTATAATTAGGCTACTCCAGGTCGACCAGGCAACGACGGGGCCAAAGGCGCCGCAGGAGTTCCGGGGACACCGGGTCAGGACGGTCGCCCGGGTATACCAGGAACACCAGGACTCTCTATCAAGGTAGGCCTCCTCACCTGCTGCCTCTCTCCACCTCAGTCAATAACTTAAATATACTGACATCAGCTCTGTGAGATATTCACTCATGACTGTAAGATACTTTCTTTCAAAGATGCAACAAGCAAGATTTTGTAATATAATTATATTTAATTGAAGTAGTTTTGGAAAAGAAACTGATGCAGAAACACAGAAAGGTAATATTTACAATATTAATGAGGTAATAATACCAACTAAGAAAAGTATTAATTTATTGGATATATTTCTATATCTGAATAAACAAACTGTCCCCAGAGGAGAATAAGGTCCCCTGAACACTGTGGTGACTTAGAAGGGTCCTGCAAATAGAGACAAAGTAAAATCATATGAAATTGTGTTTTTTGTTCAATGTATTCAGCAATTAAAATAAATAAATGAAAGTTTGTCTCTTCTGATTAAAACTACATATTGCACCTTTAAATATTTCAGCTGTTTTTCTGAACTGCTCACAGACGTTTACAACAAAAGATTTTAAAATCAAATGCATAAAAAAATCCGGTTGGATGTTGTCAGCTCAGCCAATAGATTATTTTTGTCATCTATAGTTCAATCAGGAGAGACTTAGTTTTTAATGAATAAATCTTTGGCAATTAGGCCCCATCGTGACTGTCATTAGATTTTAAGAGGGAAGGTGAAGCTTTGAGTAGTATAGGAAAGCCCGGTGATGGAGCCGAGCTGCTTCTGGTGGTGATGGGATGAAGATGATTGCTAAAGATCTGGATGGGATGAGGTGGACTCTGGTGAGCTTGGACTGGGCACTGGATATGATGAACTGGAGGTGAATGGGGTGGAGGAGGGTTGCAACAAATTTGAATGAACAATTAGATCTTATGCTGAGTATCATTTTTATAATGTTACAGTAAGTAGACATCAGATTATTGCAATAATGGATCCAATTTTGAAAATCTTTGATAAAACCACAAGTTTCCTCAATGGATTCTCTCATTTAGACTTACAGTGCTATAAAAGTCCACTACACCAAGACAAAACTCTTATTATCCGACTCAATCACATGGTGGTAGTATTGAGCCACTTAAGTATTTCATTCAGTGGAGGCTCAAACATTTACTGTATATGAGATCTTTTGTCACATTATATCATTTTGAATGTATGGATTTATTCAGTCAAGTCAGGGTTTTTATTTTTTTATTTTCAATTGTGAGACAAGGACTGAAAACTGTATTTTTCCTGATGCATCCAAAAAAAAAATATTTTCATATTTGATAGTTGTGTCAGATACTAATGGTATTTCTAGTACGTATCTGTGCTGACAGTGTCTCTGGAAACTTGCAAATTACACTGTAATTACACTAAATGATTGATTCTTCCATCACAACAGTTTACAATTAATCAGTAATGGAAAAAGTTGTTATAATTGGTCTTATTTAGAATGACAAGTACTTATTTCTGTTATTACATTAAATGTCGAGCAGCAGAGAGGTTGGTTGGTGTATGAATCAACCTTTGAGTATTTGTGTAGATGTTGTGTAGATTATCATAAGCCCCAGTTCATGTACTCTTTATCACATTTCTGTTAAATGGCGGAGATTATGTGACGTGATTCAGAGCAAAAAACTTCAACTCACCATGTCTTTGTCACCTATTGAAAAATCACTGCAATGGTCAGCCCTCCCGACTAAGACTCCAGTGAACTTTCCCCCAGAAAACAACAGCCCTCCTTGTGAGTGAGAGCCAGACAGAGTCTGCTATTTACTGATGGCGATTATGTGATGTCATTTAGAGCAAAAAACCTATCTTTGTGACTTTCCACGATGCATGGTGGGTCATAATCTCAATCACAACACATTATACTGTAACAGCATCCATATAATTATAAATGGGCAGTGGATACATGTTTGGATTAACAGTTGGAAAGCCGGGAAACACAGTGTGAACAATCAAAGGCGGCATAAAGGCGAGCCTTCTTTACAGTGATAGTGCAGAATCTCTGTGTGAAAAAGGCTACAGAGTAACTCTCCCTAACAACAGTGTTTACCCTCCTCTCTCCTCTCTCTCTTTGTTTCTTTCTGCAGGGAGAAAGGGGCAGCCCAGGAGAGAGGGTGAGTCACATCATCACCAGCTTGTCCTCTCACTGCAGAAATGTCCCAAGGAGCTCACAAGCATAATGATTCCAGCTCTTATCTCTCTTTGCTGACAGGGACCTCCAGGAGTCGGCAGCGGGGTGGCCGTGAAGGGCGAGAAGGGCTCCCCAGTAAGAGCTGTCAATCACTGCCGAAGTGCTGACACGTTTAGTCTGCATCTGAACTGTGTGTGTGTGGGGGGAGGGATGTATTTTGCATTTACTAATTGCATTTTTATTATCAGGGAGCTTCAGGAACTCCAGGGGCCCAGGGTCCTAGAGGGCTGACAGGACCACAGGGTAGCAAAGGAGACAAGGTAGCTGCAGATTGAGTCAGTGCATGAGTGGTTGAGCATATGAGGTGCTTATCTCAGAGAAATGTTCTTTTTCAGGGCGAAGGTGCTGATGGGCCACCGGGACCTGCAGGCAGACAAGGAGAGCCTGGGGACAGGGTAGGTTAAACACACAGCAACTTCAGATGGCTGATGTCATGATGATGAACGATATATATACAATATATTCAGCAAATTATACAAAGCACTGACAGCACATACCTCTGCTACAGTATGCCTGTACAATCCTCCTCACACCCGTCGCAATTTCAAAACATTCAGATCTGCATCTGCATCCACATCTGCATCACGTAATAAATCACTATTACTTTCTATTATGTTGTGGTCGTTCGAGTTCACCATGATGCTGAAGTGCCATCTATAAGCAAACATTACAATATTAATTGCTTTACACAAGATGTCTCCTACTTCACTGTAAAATCCATTCTCAGTGTATGTGTATGGGAGATCTCAATTTTCTACATCAACCTTGATGGGGCTCAATATTGGCCCCAGATTGGCTTCGAAGCCATTTGTGATGTCACAAATCATCCTCATTGGCTCGTCTCTTAAAGAAACAATTTTTAAGATTTGTCCAGAATTTTTGTTCAAAACAAACAAAAAAGTGTTGATGTTATGTCAAAGATGTCGATGTGTTGCAGAGATGTCTACTGAAGTTAGCATGCTAACCAGCTAGCCACAGGTTCCACCTTGAACCGCAAAAGGCGATAGTCCGGTAGCCCCCATAGTTTCAGCTGGGAGATGTAAAAGTGGCAAGTTCACTACTAAGTCTAATAAATTAACAAAATTAACTCACAAAATGTCAAGTAAGGAAATATTTTATGCCTTCTTTCCTTATTTAACAAAAAAATACAACTGTACACCGCCTACTTTCATTTTCAGCAGATGAATGTTAAAGAAAAAATCAGCCTTCTATCGTCACAGCTCAAACATTTGACAGGAGGAACAGGAAGAAATACACATTTTTGACTGCAGGGGAACTTGCAGAATTACAGTAATTTGCATTACATTTGGTTAATATTAGATAGAATGTCAGTGTACAGTTTCTCCTTCTGCCTTTATGGACACAGACACGATTAGCCAAGGAAAAGATAATTATGCACTTATGCCTCACAATTCAGGAATTACAAGCAAAAGTGTAAAGTGTTTCAGAAAATGGTCACAGGGTGGCGCTGTCTACGGCTACAATTATTCAGTTCTTTCTTTGCCCGTGGCCGGACTGTCCACCACAATTCAGTGAAACAGGACCAAAACATAACCTCCTTGATGGAGTTCATATATTTATGTTCAAGCATTTTGCTCATGTCTTTCAGGGTCCCCGTGGGCCTCCAGGAGAAATTGGTAGCAAGGTAAGATAAAGGTGAGGAAAATCACTTCTGTGGTGAGGTGTAAATAGAAGAATGACCTCTGTCACTCTCTCTCTGCTCTGATAGGGTGACCGCGGGCAGCCAGGTGAGCCTGGATCACAGGGAGACAGGGTGAGTTACATGATATGAGAATGAATCAGCCAAGTATGTGCATGTCTGTGTCTGTAGTGTGAGTCTTTGTGGTGTCAGTGTGGGTTTTTAATAGTCTGAATGACTGTGGTCCATATTCACAGGTAGGGCACCAGGTTTTATAGCTAATTTTACCACAGGGAACATTTATAAAGTTATACCAGCAATCTTGTGGAGCCAGATGTGTGTTCCATCATGCTCACATTGGTCTAAGTTAAAAAATGTTGGTTAGAGAAGGGTGGAGACACAGCAGGTGTTTTTTTTTCTAAATCCAATAAAAAGATATACTACAGACAACGTGTTTGTACCTGAGCTGAAAGGCAGCTTTAATCTTTAATGTCGATGCCAAGGTCTTTTTCTTTTTTTTTCTGGTGGGATGGACGTCTGTCTGTTAAAGATGATCATAGTTGTACAGAATAAATGGAAAGCGTTGGTGTTGGCTGACAGATAAAGCCTCTTAGCATCAGAAAATATTTCTACATTATAGAAATCCCTTGATTTTTTCGCACATACAGTAATATTTATTTGCAGATGAGCCAGTGCAAGTTGAGAAGCTCTAACAATTGTTAGTAACAAACTATCCCAAACAACTGTAGCGCATTTAAAGTATTATCACTTTAAAAGTCACATAATGTGCTAAATATGCACAAAGATCAGTTTCAGAATGGCTGGAACCCCTTTCTGTAAGATGCAGGTATTGTTGACAGCAAGTCAGACAATCAAAGGGGAGGGCATTTACGCTCCAGTTATGACTAGAGCTGTACCGAATGTCAACATATTTGGACTCATTATTAGAAATGTTTGGATCACATGAGTCGGAAAAAGTCCTGCGCAGCCACAGCTGGAATCTAATTCTACAAATAGAATAATACTGTCAGTGTAGCCTAAACTTTATCTGTAGCAGTGCAGAAATACTGAACAAAATGAAAAGACGTGCAAAAAAAATGTAAAAAGCTGAACAGCATTCAAATGTGGATTTAGAGTTTCAAATGTCAATTTTATAAGTGAAGCTTCGACGCTCCAAACTCATCGGTCATGCAATTTGCACATGCATGTGTTGATAGAGGGGCATAATGGGCACATTTCAGCTAGAAAACAATCAGTGAATGAGGACATGTGTCTCTTTGCAGGGGGAGAGAGGACCGGCTGGTGAAACTGGGGAGAGAGTGAGTTCAGCACTGTTGGTTTAGCTTTTAATTTAAATGAGTTCAGCTGTTGACATTTCCCTCTTTTAGTGAGATTTTTTTGCTGTTATTTAAATCATGTTATCTCTTAGGGGGACCAAGGGAAGCCGGGCCTCGCAGGAACTCCGGGTTTGAGAGTGAGTGACAGACTGCCACGTAGTATTGGTTAATGACGACACTGTGCCTTTTTGTCTGCTATTTTGCCGCATGGTACGACTGTTACAAATTCAGGGCGAGTCTCACGAATGAGTCTTTGCATTTGTCATCAGGGTTTACCAGGGCCCAGTGGACCAGCAGGAGAAAAGGTGAGACTGATTCAATTAGATGCAATCGTATGAGAAGCAGCGGGTCAATAGGAACGTGACGCCAGCGCAGAATGTTTCATAATCTGATGTAATGCATTTCCGAGCAAAGATGAAAGAACAAGTGAATCCGTCTGTTCCCAGGGAAACGAAGGTGCACGAGGGGAGCCCGGCCGAAGTGTAAGTTATCAGATAAGGAAAAAAAAATCAGAACCTATAATAATTTATCTTTCTTATCACTTTGGATGTGCACTTAATGCCCATGGCGGTCTGTGATGATGAGTCTTCACTGTATTATTTATGCAGGCTCCAGGTCTACCAGGGAAGAAAGGGGATCAGGTAAGCAATCAAATTCTGTTCTCGTTTAACTTCTCATTTTAACAGAGTGCCATCCTTTATTCTGACGGTTTTCCTCTCACACAGGGGGAGCGAGGCGTGCCTGGTACCGAAGGGTCGAAGGGAGATAGAGGAGAGCAGGGACTGAGAGGAGAGAAAGTGAGCGACCAGAGGACGATACAGGGGATGATGAAAATATTCACCTGCTTGTGTGTGAGGTTCACACTGGCTCTGTCTAAATGACGTTTCCTTTTCTTGTCATTTTGACAGGGGTCTTCAGGGTCAGGAGGGTCAGCTGTCCCTGGTCCTAAAGGAGAGGCTGGAGAGAGGGTAAGTTCGTTCACACCTCCCTATCAGAACAACAAATGTCACAATCATAACGTTTACATCTGCTGTGATACATTCCTGACAACAACAACCATTATTCATGAAACATTCCCTCGCGCCACCTGTCAGTGTAAGTCGTGGCCCCAAAGTTGCTCAAACCAAGAAATACATTAAACATGTGCTCTCTCCTCAGGGACTTCCTGGTATCAGTGGAAGGCCGGGTGCCAAGGTGAGAGGCCTGCTCTGTTGTGTTTTAGCCCTTTTGTTTGTTTCTATGTGTTTGACTGTTAAACTGGTCCTGTTATTGTTCTTTAGGGAGACGCAGGTGAACCAGCAGAGAGGGGGGAAAATGGACGGCCAGGAATCCCAGGAAAGCCTGGTCTGGCTGGGAAAGAGGTCAGAGTGGTGTTTGGGATCTATATTTCTTCTCTATGCACCTTTATCAGTATCTTGTTGTTAGCCTTCTCTACATACAGTAGAAGTGGGGTGATACTTGAATATTATTTATTTATGTCTAAAAGTAGAATTTTATTGAGATGTTATGATCTTTAGAGCCGAGGTATGGAAGCTGAAAATCGCTGCGCTTTGTTTTCTCTGTTATCTCAAGATCACAAGTTCATTATGTTGTTATCTCGAGCTCTGTTATCTTGAGACAACAAGATAATCAACCCATTATCACTTTCTCTCATTACTAATGCTCATCAGAGATCAGGAGTGTCATGCCAGCATGCTTTGACAACTGTAGCAACCGATTTAAGATGGAAGTGTCAGATTAAGGAGCACCCATTGTTGATCAAGCATCAGACCATACTTCAGTCAAGGTCTGACATGAATGAATCCTCCCAGACAGTCGTGATAGTGATCTTGAAGACTAAGATTGGGTGTGTTTAATTGAACCAGACACTTATTTTCGACTTCTTCATAATTATCCTGTGATCTCAAGGAAACAAAAGTCGTTTTCTTGTGATAAATGATGTTGTTATTTCGAGGAAATCGACCCTTTGTCAGATAATAAGACAAATGAACCGGTCATTTCGAGAGAACAGGCTCCATTATCTAAAAATATCTACAAAATAATTAACTTGTGGTTTTTGATAACAGCTTTAAAATAATAACTGCTCTCCTCTTCCTCGAATACTTAATGATGGGTATTGTTGAACTGATTAGTCAATCGACTTACAATTAAGTTTCAGCTACTCTGATAGTTGACTAATCTGTTAGGTATTACTTTATACCTGCTTGTCCGACATGAGGATTTACTTCTAATCTTTGTTTTATACCATTTTAAACAGAATATATTTGGGCTTAAGACTGTTTGTTAGACAAAACAATTTCTGTCGTCCAAATTAATGATTAGAATTCGGGCATGAAGTGATAAGTATCCTCGCAATAATATCAACCTCGTGTCTCAGGCCTTTTATTAAGCAAATGGGAAACTGTTACTGTCTTTCTTTAAATGGTTCTCCACTGGGGCTGAAGGATTAACCAAATATTATCTGAATCACTCATGGCCAAGTGCAATGTCTAAATTGTAGATGCTGCTATCTTTTGATAAGGTATGTGTGTCACAATATACCATTTATTAATGACCCATTGTAGTTTGCAGAGATGACCCGGCCTACAGATCATATTCTCTAGTCGTAAGGGAACACTATCACATCATTTTTTAGTTTATTTTTTTTCTGTGAAAATGAAATGCAAAAATGTTCATACCCACTAAAAATTGTGCCTCATTTTGCAATATCAGTCAAAGTGATCACAATATGATGTGTTTTTGCGCAACAATCAGTAAACAAATAGCAATCAGTATCAGTACCGTAATCAAAGATCAGACTGCCTGTTAAGTGTCTTCTGTTTCCTCTGTCCTTCCAACATGCATCTCTTTCTAATGATGCCATTTCAGAGGTAAAAAAAATAACACTTTGTGTGTATGACATGCAAACCTTTGCTAATTTATGTTGTACATGTTCTCTGTTGTCTCTACTCAGCTGATGAAGAGTTTGAAATGTAATGCCACTGAAGTTTTCTCCAGGTACAATCATTGAATTATTTATACTCATGTTATACAGGGACCTAGAGGAGAGAAGGGTGATGAAGGCACACCTGTAAGTGTGATCTATTTCCTCTTATTCTTACAAACATCTCAAACATCCATTCTCCTTATAAAATGTGTGTTTATTTATTAAAATGAATGTGTACATGTCACCAGGGTGAGTCTGGACTTCCAGGGAAGCCAGGAGAAAGAGGACTGAGGGTAGGACAAGTGTCTTTTCAACTTTAAACATACAGTAAGTCGATGGAAAGTTAACGAACGTTTTTATTACCCCTTCTCAGGGACTGGCTGGTCAACCAGGACGACTGGGAGAGAAAGGAGACCTGGGAGACCCAGGAGAGTCCGGACGAAATGTGAGACACACATTTATGTATCATCATACAGACAGTTTATCAATATTCTTCTGTGCTACTTGACTGAGAAGAAGCAGTGCAGAAGGTCAGCTGTTCAGCATCTTTATTGATCTGTGTTTGATCGCAGGGTAGCCCAGGACCTTCAGGGCTGAGAGGAGAAAAAGGAGAAGTGGTTTGTTATTTGCTTTATTTTTACAAGGTGCTTTTATAACTTTGCATCTACTGTTTGTGGATTCACACTTTTCACGCTGTTCTCTTCTTCAAGGGACCTCAAGGGCCTCCAGGACCACCAGGAAAAATGGTGAGTGCGTTTTCTTCATTGGCATACTCAAATAAAAAAGCTTGTAACAGAAGTACTGTAAGGGCAAAATGCATCTATGAGGACTTATTTGAAAGGCAGCATGCTCTAGTTTGTGAGAGTTTGCACGTTTATTATGGGGCCTAAACAGAAGCTATACTAGATCAGCTCCAACATAAAGGAAAACAAATTTTTAACTTGTCTTGTTTAGAAGCATTAACAAAACCATGATCAATGTTACAACTATGAGAATGACCACATACTTTTTACATTATATCAACTTCATCTGTGTAAAAATATATACCTGTGGGTCGAACTTAATAGCAGCTTGTTAGTTTTTTGTTTGTGGTGTCAGTGGCGTTCCCACACCTTGACCCTGATCTGGTGCAGCGGATCCATTGGAATTGAAAGGAGCAATGTGCAAGATATGGCCAGAAATGGAGTTTAAAACATTAAAATATTAACCAACATTATCAAAAGGGTGCAAAGAAACATTGTTGACGTTATGTCAAAGACGTACAACGTCTATGTACTGCATAAAGATGTCTATTGAAGTTAGCATACTAACCAGCTAGCCCCGTTCCATCCTGTCTCATAATGCCTCTATGTACCGGTAAGAGGTGATAAATTAATAAACTCAGAAATTGTAAAGGATTTAAATATTTTTTTTGTATCTATTTTCCTTACTAAACAGAAGAAATGCAGCCATACACCTTCTGAATTCAAGTTTCTCTTTTACTGAACAACAACAAGCTTAATTGCCACTACTGCCTCTGCCACCTTAGGCCGGGCTCACACTGCAGGAGTTTGGGGCTGATTTAACCCCAATTTGCGCCTCCTCACAATCGGAGGAGAAATCTGGGCAGAGCGCTTGGCTGGTCCCAATGTTCGGCCGGGATTTCTCTCCTGATTTCTCACTGCGATTGTATTTACGTTAGTACTGTACTTCAATATAGACAATGAGAGATACCCCGGAGCAGCTGACAACCCTAGTTCTTGCGGCTAACGTTAGCTAGCGTACTACTGTTGACAGATAATAAAACTGACAGTTCTCATCGAAGAATAGACAGTCCGTGTTTACCGTGTCCCCAAACATTTCATCACCCAGACTCATTTAATTTCTGTTTTTTCACACACTTAACATTACTACAGCAAGTTGTGTCCAATTGTTTACATTTGTGATCACGTGACTGAGATCATGTGAGGCGCTGCATCGCTCCCTCTGTAGTATGAGAATCTACATTTTTTATAGTCTTGTAGTGTGTGCAGGTTTGACATTAGAGAGAAGAACATCTATGTGCATGATGCAACCAGTATTCACAGTTGGTTATGATTTCAAAAGTCCTGTAGTGTGAGCCTAGCACTGAACAGACTGGTGATGGTCAGATGGACAGCAATTGTAGATGACAACAAAGAAGTTATCAGTGTTGTTTTCTTTTGTAAAATGTACATTATCTGACTATTTCTTTATTTCTCTTTAGTTACAGATATCATGATATTGTAGATTGTTGCCCCTTTGTTGTGATAAATCATTATTATGGGAAGAATTTGGTGATAGTTGTGTATCACGAGTTTGATACATTTTTATCAAAGTAAATTAGAGTTAGGAACGTATAAACAACTTCTACAATCTAGATCCTCTCAGCTTTGAGACTACATTCAGTCTCCTGTGTTTGATCTCTTCAACAGGCTGACATCCAGGGCCAGCTCAAAGGAGATAAAGGAGAGCAGGTATGCACTGTAACTATGAAGAGCTCCACTTTTTGCAGTTATTGTGGTTGTTGCAAAGACACGATGGGAGAACTCCTTAATAAACCACCATGTCATTATCAGCTGAAAATTAATTGGATAAAAAAAAAAAAGTAGCACAGCTAAAACAATTTACGTCATTGTGAATCCCAGGGCGAAGATGGCGACCCAGGAGAGCACGGCAGCAAAGGTCAGAAAGGCGAAGCAGGAACTCCCGGAGCCCCAGGCCTACGAGTGAGTTTGCCTCATTCTAGCAATTTATAAATGCTTCTGTGAGCATCTGATAAGCCACTCTAGTATACGCATCTGTATTCGCACTGACCTCTTTCCCTGTTGATTTAGTATGCGTGACTGATGATCCTCTGTGACTTCTTGTTTTCTCCCTGCTGTCTCTAAAGGGTTCGGAGGGACAACGGGGGCCAGCAGGCACAAGAGTGAGTTTTCTCTCTGTCACTCATATCCTTATAAATAGAAAGCTGTAAATATCTGAATCACTAATTTTCTTTAACACACATTTATAATATTATCACTTCTAATATATTTCTATTTTATATATGTCCAGGGTGACACAGGAGAGAGAGGAGCGCCTGGAGAGAAGGTTTGAAATCAATCACAGTGACTGCTCCTCACAATGCCACCTACTGAACTGACCCATGTCATTTTATCAATATTTAAAATTGAAGGATTTTCTGCTGCCCGTACGGTGCCAGGTGTCCTTCATTCCTATATATTCTGCAGTGGATTCCCAGTGGGATGACGCTCAGAGGGTGAAGTTCTGTATTGTACATGTCATTTTCTAACCCTTAAACCTTTTTGTGATCAGGGAGAAAGGGGAGCATCTGGGTTGGATGGACGTCCAGGTTTGGATGGTAAACCAGGTGCTTCTGGACCAGCTGGACAGAGGGTACTTCTGTTTCTGCCAACTTTTCACCAAACTATAAAACACACTATATGTAGAGGTGAGCGGTGAATATGTGTAGCTGATCGCTGACACTTTTTTTTGTTTTTACAGGGTGATCCTGGGAAACAGGGTGATCCTGGGAGAGATGTGAGTGTCCTTGTTCCTGTCAGTTTGTTTAAAAACACAATTGCCATATGATTGATCATATGATTCAAATTCTGCATTAAACACATCCACAACACATTTCAGTGAAGATGTCTTACTCTGAATTGCAGTTGCGCATGTTTATTTATGTGTATGTGCTGCAGAGGGCACTGTGGAGGTGTAAAAATTCAGCCTTCACTCCTGTGACCGGTTGCATAAGCTGACTGTAGGGAAAGATGTTCTCAGTATGGTTTCAGGGGAGATTAAAATGTAATATTGACCATAAATATTGATTCTGAAAGTCCAAAACTGCTCTTACAGTTCAGTTCAAGAGCCTAAATGCTGTTTTCAGGGGTGAACACATGAAGCTTCTATGACTGCTGCTGCTGTACATTTCTGTCCTGTGCAGTTTTATTCACATTTAATTTTCGTAGATGTATACATGTCAGATATTTCTGGGGTTTTTTTCATACTTTTTCCAGATATGCACCGTTGTGCCAGCCCTAGTTTAAAGATGATAGAATAGCTTATTTTTCTGATACTTTTAATGATGTAGTTAGAGTTTCCCATCATCTATTATCCACCTTTTCTCAAACACATCTTCCATTTTCATTATTTCTTGAGTCACTATCTCCATAAGTTAAGGTTAGTTCTTTAATCATACTGTACTAATCCATTTGATCAAATCTGGGGGCTTGTTTTTTCTACTCTTCCTGCCTCAGTGCTGTGATTCTCAGGATTCTGAATAGATACTTTTCATCTCGATTGACAGCAGCTGGAGGTTTTCCCAATATGATATGTTCTGCTTTTAAATACACAATTTAAATAAAAACAACCTCCAGACATTTAAATCTTACTGAATGTACTAACATCCCCACAACGCAGTGAAAATATTACCGATTGTAAATCAGTTCTGGCTCACCAGGCATTTTGATTGAGTAAAAGTGAGATTAAACCTTTCACTGTGATGTGTTGGTTTCAGGGTTTACCAGGACTTAGAGGAGAGCAGGGCCCTCCTGGTCCTGTTGGGCCTCCAGGAACTCCAGGGACACCTGTGAGTAAACACACTCCAGCACTCAGTCTTTAGATGATGTCTTTATTCATCAGTTTCATTCATTCGTTTGCTTGTCTCTGTTTTTGATCACATCTACTTATCATCCTTGCTGTTGTATTTCAGGGTAAAGCAGGCGAGGATGGCAAGCCTGGGGCTGCTGGCAAAATGGTAGCTGGTTTACTTCAGAGTCTTGTTTATAAAATCCACTCTCACTGACATAATGTGACACATTGCACTTTATATGAGTGACTTGACATATTTAGATACTGGCAGCCAGAATATGAATCTTGACAGTATTGTTCAGTATGAGTGTGTCCCCTCTCCATCATTCTCTAATTGGTAAAAGCCTTGATGTACTCTTTCATGTGAACGATGTTCACTGATCCAGAGCAGTGCAGACGTTTGTTTGTGGTCTGCTGTGTAATGGCTGTCTTGGCATAATGGCACTGAATTATCTGAGTGCTCCTGCAGCGGACCGGCTATTACTCAGTTTGTTCCTGTGGAGTTTGTAATGCATTTCGTTTGACTTACAGGGAGAGGATGGTGTTCCAGGTGAAGATGGGAGGAAGGTTTGTGGCTGTTTATTAGATTATACGAGTTGGCATGACAAGTGTATGCGACAAATCTGTGAAACAGTTCTTATTTTACTGATATCCTCTGAATGTTGTTGTGTACACTGATCTGTTAAAGCAGAGCATCTTTGATAAAATACAAGGTACTTTTGAATATTATTTTGATGAGTTTCTTCTAGACACTCCTCATGTAAATTGACTAAAAATGAAAATGAAAACCAAACAATAATTTAGTCTGGTAAAAGTTTTACCTTTTTATTTACTGAGTTTTAAGAAACTTGTTTATGAAGATTGTCCCCATTACGTCTGTATTTCTCTTCTGTCTTTAATCTGCAGGGTGACAAAGGAGAAGCAGGAGCAGCTGGAAGAGATGTCAGTTTTGCCAAATCTTAATATCTAATATAATATATCATAATATCATCTCTTTGTGTTTTGTTGTCAGTTTGTCTATAAACTGTATCCTGTCTGACTCAACCTGCCCTGTCTCACCCCTCCTTCCTGTATCGATCCCACCTTCCTTGACATTACTGAATTACACATCAGTTTTCCTCCCTTCTCCTCATCACTTTCCCCCTCCAGTGTGTATTTATCAACCGTAGTTTGCTCTGACATTGACATTACCATCACGCGCTCACTGCTGAATCAATAGGCTTCTCAGAAGCAGCTATATACATTCACTAGCCTCTAATGATCAAGCTTAGCCTTTAAAGGGAAGCCACTTCTGAGAGGAATCCAGAGTGGCGCCAAATGTCAGAGCTGTTTTCATGTGCAAATTCATATTAATTATCTCTAGAACATCAGTGGAGGGGTGGCAGCGGCCACCTGCTTTGATTTTATAGTTTACTCTCATATAGTGCAGCAGGAAGTTACCCTGGGTAGAGAGAGTCTCAGTTGTGTAATCGCATGTGTTTTTCCAGGGCCGTGATGGGCTGAAAGGAGACCGGGGCCCTGCTGGACCTGTAGGACCCACTGGCCTTCAGGGGTCTCCTGGAGTACCTGGTGCAGTCGGTCCTCCTGGACAGGTATGACCAGTGTTGAAAAAAGTACCCAAAAGACATACTTGAGTGAAAGTTAAGATATTGTGTTAAAATATTACTTTGGTAAAAGCAAATGTCACCATTAGGAATAGTACTCATTCAGCATGTAATCTGCAAAGCAACTAGTAACCAAAGTTATCAAACTTTATAATAAAAGATTATATTTTAGTGGAGTGGGAGAATAAAGGGGCAGAAAATGGAAATGCTCAAGTTACAAGTATCTTCAAATTGTACCTAAGTACAGTTCTTACATCTCTACACTGGGTGTGACTAATATAGAGCTGCAACAATTACTATCATTGAGTAATCTGCTGATGAGTTTCATGATGAATCACTCATTTAGTCTATATTATGTCAAAACCTGAAAAATGCTCATCACAGTTTTCCTGAGCTCAAAATGAATGAATCTTCAAATCGCTTCTTTTAGCCCAAAACCTAAAGACTCATTTAAGAAGCTGGAGCCAGTATTTGTCTGGTATTTGCGCTTGACAAATGACTGAAACCATTAATTGATTATCAAAATAGTTGATGATTAATATTCTTTCGATAGACTCATCTTTGATAAATTGTTGCAGCCTTAAACTGATGTAGAGGTATTTGAAAAATATCATGAATGGGGTGGATGAATGTATCCTGTCCCTGTCTCAGGTTGTGTACGTAAAAGGAGCTCAAGCGGCATCAATCCCAGGCCCACAGGGGCCCCCAGGAACCCCGGTGAGTGTGCATGACTTAGCAGATTTCTGACATTGCTGTTAATTACATTATTTAAATGCATATTACAGTCTAACACACACTGTACTGCTTCTCCTGCAGTGTTGTGTGCTAGGAATAATACAAACCCCTATGGGCTACATTGCATTAACAGAAAAGAAGTCATTATACACACCAAACAATTCCTCTGCATGTAATTATGTTTTCATGTAACTGTATTTCTGTTTGCTGACCATCATAGAAAAGGTATTTTAACAGACATCAATGTGTTTAGCTCTTGTGCGGTCATGTTATCAACAGCATCACTCCTCCTGTAGCAGCACAGATGTGTGTTTTATCTACATCTCTCTGTATGCTGCTGCAGCCCCCCCACAGTCTTATCTGTTGATGTTTTTATCATTGTCCTTGCTCTGTCCTTCAGGGCGTACCTGGGACCCCGGGAGCTGCTGGAGCCAGAGTAAGTCATGGTTGTCTTTATTGATCTCAGTTTGCTTTAGACTGGTAACCACTCAGTCCGCTTTGTGACCTTCTAACTTTCTCTGTTCCAGGGTGAGAGAGGTTCCCCTGGCCTTAGAGGTGAAGCTGTAAGTTAAACTTCCGTCTCTATTATAGTGAAAGTGTCACACGGGTGAGTTTTCGTGTGTTTTGTGTTGACACTTTGATATCTTTTGGCAGGGAGACCCCGGAGAGGACGGAGCGCCGGGCAAACCCGGGACAGCAGTGGTAGGACGTAGCACATCACCCGTCATGACACAGCTGTGGCTTGTGGAAGCATTTATTGATGATGTTCTTCATCTCTGTTGAATGATGTTTGTGTATTTCTATTATCAGGATGTCCAGAAGGCATTGGCAAACCTTGGCATTCAGGTATGAGGACTTATGACTTGCAATTTAATAATTCTGTCAAATGTTTGTTCGTTGTCCTTTAAAGCGGACATTTTTTCAACTTTCCCCTTCCTATTTTCCTGTGGTATTACTGTTGGTGCCATGTCATGAACCGTGTCTACCGCTAATGGCCCAGCTACTGTCCACAGCAGAAGACAACCTTAAGAGTCCCAATTCAACCTAAAAACCCCGATCTCAGTTCTATTAAAAGCAGAATAAAGGTTATAGGTCATATTAATAACTGGCTGGGTAGGTTTTGTTACTTGCTGCTCTCCATCGAGTGATTGCCTCTCCGTTCACTTCTTCTTTACCTCGGTTTCTATCACTCTCCCTCTTCACCTTCTTTGCTTCCTCTCTTATTCCAGTTTTTCCACTGGTACCAAGGAACCAAGCAACCAAGGAAAACAGTGCCTTTTCCCATTTTGGTTATGCAATGGCAGACACGCTTCCTTTGTGCTGTAATTCGACCTGAGTGAAAGTGAGGTTTATAGGGAAGCAATATATATGCAGCTGGCGTCAATTTACAGTTGAAGCATTTACACAGCCATCACACTGTGCAGTCAGTATTTACTGAATGATAAGTTAAAGCAAAAAAGGTGTCTATTGACAGTGTAAAAGGTTTGAGAAATGTTCTATTTTCGGTATTTTATAGCCGCGTTTCCACCCAAAGTACCGAGATCTTTTAGTCCCAGGATCTACCTGTCAAAGAACTAAAAGGTTCCTTCAGCCTGTTGTTGTCTGTGTTTCCACCGTGGTCGAAAGACCTGTGAAGATTAGGTAAATTATGAGGGATGAAAAAGCCATGATTGATTTTACATGGCATTCTTTCACGTGATTATATAACAACGATGATGGTCCATCTGTCATATGTTTTCTTCTGTAACTCCACGTTAATATATCAAAGCAAACTGAACCAAAAGCAAAGTAATTTGTGACTGCAGATTTTTCAGTACTCGACCAATCAGAAATGTTGAGTGCCCCCAAAGTTCCTGTACTTTTGGAGATTACTACCCTCTGAGCGAGGACTTTTTGGGGGGATAAAAGATGTCCCTGTAGATCTGTCCCAGATCATACAGTGGAGACGCAGCTTATGTCATTTAAGAAAAGATATTTTTAAATGCAGTAGACACACGTTAATATTGGATTTGATCACGATGAAGTTGTAGCTTGATGATCCCTTTGAATATGTAAATGTTTGCTGGCGTATTTCTGAAAGGCTAACTATTTTCCCACTCATATCTGTCAATACTTTCATGGTCCTCTAATCAAGAAGACATGTTTAACAGTCGTGTCTAAATTTGAAAATACTCTACATTTGGCAAACTTTAAATCCCCATAGGAGCAGTAAAACAATGTTTAATCAGTAAAAAATACAAATATCAAAACAGCCTGAATCTCAGTTCTTACTCATGTATCTATTCCCGGTATATGGATGAATATTTTAGCATAATTGTCTTGCTAATGGAAACATTTCCTGGAACTTGTGCAAAGTGTTATATTTGTCCCTTTGTTCTCACAAATGTTATCATACCATTCAAAGCTTCCGGATGTATTTATAACTCATGTTCAGCTGTTGTTTCTTGTGTCAAACAGCTCAATTAGTTTGAAAATAAAAATGTCTTCAATCCAGTAAAAAAAAGTGGATTAACAAGAGCTGCCACAGTCAAATATGGGATTTGCTCCTGGTTTATGGCCCTTTATAAAAATAGGACTGCGCAGTTTAAACCCACAGCAGCATGTGGGGGTTGATTTCATGGATGTAGACCAAAGAGTGACGTAGGTCTGTGACTGAATTGTCACTTCTAAGAATAAACGTAGCTCAGACAGTGTGGAGGAGTTTACTACCCCCTAGTATTCTTGCAGATGACAGACTACTGTATCTCAGTCTCCCAGAGAAAAATAAACCTTTATACTTGAGAGTTTCTGTGTGAATGCATTTTGAAATGACCGTCCTGTGACCTTGCATTTTTCGGGCTCACAAACGACACTGATGACAGGCAACTTTCCAGCTGCTGCGATCAAATCTGACTGGTTGTTTGAAGCATTTCACAGACAGAAACCTGTGGCTAAAAGTTACAAAGCTCTTGCAAACTATTTCCCTTTTCTGCCCTCCACACAGGTGTCTGATCTGAAAGTTGTTGTGGACAGGAAGGACATACCACAAACTCCTATAGTGCAGAAGACAGAGAAAGGTGCAAAAGGAGACAGGGGTGAATCTGGACTAAGAGGACAACCAGGTTTGGATGTAAGTACGACGAAGGGCATCTTAGAGGAGTAAAAATGAAAAACCTTGATGAAAACCCCAGGACGATCGTAGAACGTCCAGATGATCCCACATTTATGTGTTTATTAAAATGTCTAATAAAATCATGATTCAAAACGCTTAAAAATGATATTTATCTCTTCCCACCAGGGTGCTCGTGGTGTTCCAGGAGAGAGAGGAACAAAAGGGGACCAAGGGGATCGAGGACCCGTGGGAGCAACCGGGCCTCCTGGTAGAGCCATTGGAGAGCGAGGGCCCGAGGGACCCCCAGGGCCTGCTGGAGAGCCAGGCAAGCCAGGAATACCAGGAGTTCCTGGACGAGCTGGGGAGCTGGGAGAGGTTGGAAGACCAGGAGAAAAGGTGAAGAGGAGAGTTTGGTAAACAAATAATTTTGATTGTTTTTGAATGTAGCATAATTCTGCTAATGTCATGCGTGTCTGTATTTCAGGGGGCGCATGGAGACAAAGGTGACAAAGGAGAATCTGTAAGTGCTCGTGGTATACTGACATTGTTTATTTCTGTCCTCATGTTAAGGTCGTGAGAAGAAATTCATGTTTTTCTAGTCAATGAAGTGAGAGTTTCTTCTGTTTTTCAGGGTAAAAGTGGGCTAACAGGGCCACCCGGCCCACCAGGTCAAAAGGTAAACTCCTCCTTGTTATTGATGCAGTGAAACCAAGAAGATTCAACATTACGTAGATACACAGAATAAAGTCCATAAGCATTTGTGTGGGTGTATGTACTATAGGGAGCATCTGCTGATGCAGTTCTGGCTGGTACACCTGGAGTCCGAGGGCCTCCAGGAGTTTCAGGACAGAAGGGAGAGCCGGGTGCTGCAGGACCACTAGGGCCTAAAGGAGAACGGGTTAGATTTGCGAATAAAACAATCACATACAGTATCATTTGTCAAGTCATGCTCTTTCATGTGTTTCTTTATGCAAATGAGCTCATTTTAATGTGTCTTACAGGGTTTTGTGGGATCTCGTGGTGATAAAGGAGACAGAGGAGAGCCAGGAGAAAGAGGACGTGATGGCTCGCAGGTGAGCTTGCTCTCAGGTGTAATCGACAGACAGGTGACAAATTTAAGGAAAAACCTGAACCCTTTAATTCAGTCAAACCTAATCCAATATCAAACTCGATAGCCTTGTGTCATTCTACATTTAAAACCACCCATAATTGTTTAACCATAATTTAAGCTCACAAGATCTAGGATCCTCATCAAATTGTTTTTACTTATAGATGGAAGCCATCTAAATACACCCCATTGTTTTCATCAACTGAGAAATTAATGTTAAAGGAAGTGAGAAAAAAAAATCCTGAATTTGTTCCTTTATCCAGATCTGCAACCAAAGTTAATGGGGTATATTCTGGCCCAAGACCCATCCTCCATCCAAGTTTCATTGAAATCTGTTTTGTAGCTTTTGTGTAATCCTGCTAACAAACCAACCAACCAACGGACACAGGTGAAAACAGACCCTGCTTGGCAGAAGTAATGAGTGGAGAAACATAAAAACCACTGGCTCTGTTATGCTGTGGGGGACGTTTGACTAGCATGGTCCCCTTAAAGGGAAGGGTCACTGCAAATCAAAACAAAGTTTTTCTGAGTAATCACCTTTATCCTATGATGAAACATCTGTATCCTGATCAGTGGTCTCACTGCCCCCATCCATAGAGCACAAAGGGTCAGTGAATGTTTTAATAAGCATGAAAATTATGTGAATCATACACTGTGGCCTTTGCAGTCACCAGAGTTCAACCCAGTTGAACACCTATGGGATGTTTTGGACGGATATTAGACAGCACTGTCCACCATCATCATCATCAGTGCCAAATGAGGGAATATCTTTTGGAAGAAGAATCTTTACAGTATGTGTCACATATAATCATACTCGGTTCATTGCTGCATTTATCCCATCCCTAAGGAGCAGCGTGCAGCTATTGTACGGCACCTGGGGACCAACTCCAGCTCTAGAATTAACTCACATTTTTAACCTCATATGCAAGTCTTGATGGTGGGAGTAAGCCAGAACACCTGGAGGAAACCTATGCAAACTCCCCACAGAAAGGCCCGGCCCCAGCTGGTAGCTGAACACAGCACCTCTGAGTCAACATGCTGGGTTGCGTTGCAGAATGGATTAGGATCTGTGGGCAGCAAGGATTATTTTTGCGCTGATAACATATAATTGTGGTTCTGCAAGACGTCGTGGTTAGAAATACTGAAAATCGTCACACACAGGAGCGAGAGCCAATTTGCCTCATAGCTGGGGCTTTTTCTCTCCAGAAAAACAAATACATGTGTGGAAAAACAGCATTTTGAATTTAGTAAGAGACTTTGTCACCTTTCTGTAGATACATTACTTTAATAATAACTCCTAAACTAGTGAGAAAATCTGTTTTTGATTATACTGTTGTTACCAATACATTGTTATTCCATTTTTATAAGAAGTGATCTGTGGTTTGTCATCTTAGGGAATACCAGGAGAATCAGGAAAACCTGGTCTGGATGGGAAACCGGTAAGTGAAAAGTACTGGATGTTAGCTGAGTTATCCTGAATGAAGGTTTTTATTCCCCCCATTTTCAGCTTGTTATAGTAATACCTTTTGTGACTAAACTTTTGTGTAACTATTTGGTCAATATTTCTTCCAAAACACATGGTGAGTGTGTTTTTTTACTATGAGAGAAGCGATAGTAAATCATTTATAGTGAATGTTTTCATAATATTCTTGCTCATTGTGTATTTGTCTTTATAAATGTGTTATGTAAATATGTGAGTATTAATGCATGTGAAAGACGTCAAGCACCTGCTAATCTTTTTCAAAATGTAAAACCAGCAGGATTCCAGTTAACATCAGAGGACACGTTAAGGTTTCATCTTTTTTTACGAAACATTTTAAAATGATTTCTAAAAGCTCCAACGCACTGACAGTCAAATGATGTACTCTATTACTTCTGGCTGCTAGAATAAATATAAGGAGAGGAGCGATACGAAGCACTTCCTCACACTTTGTGTTTTCCTTCCCTCCATGTCGGAGCAGGGCCAAACAGGGCCTGCTGGTAATCGAGGCCAACCAGTGAGTAACCAGTAACCCAGCAAAGGGACCTTCCCTTAGGCTTGATCCTCAGAGAAAATCACTGGGTTGGCTGCAAGCTGATGGAGCTCTCTTTTCCCCCTCTTGGGCCGAGGCTTCATAGATCTTAGACAGTAACCTTTTGCAGCTGTGCGGCTAACTCCTCACTCTTTGACCCCAGCCCTCCTGATGTGTCCCTTATACCTGTCCATTTCCATGTTTCTGTTGTTTGTTTCCCCTCTTCTAACACTGTTCTCCACCCACCTGTCCCCCACCCTCCTGTCATCTACTTTCCTCTATCTTTCATCCTCTCCAGGGCCTGCCTGGGTTCCCAGGAGTTCTAGGCAGACCGGTAGGTTTCTCTGCTACTGGCTGGCATGCTTGAGCGCTGGAGGAGGAAGGTTTGGGAGAACTGGTCTCTGTTGTATCAGATACAAGAGGGATAAAGGGGAATGAACCAAAGCTATATTGAGCTATGTTGAGATGTATCCACATTGACCAACAGCAGACTAGAACAAGCAATCATCAGGATGCACACACCTACATGTACCTCCCAGGCAAATTCCCCCACTTTAAATCCAACTCATTTGTATTGGAAACATCCTTCTGGGAGCTGGAGTCCGGGATAAGAGTCAGACCTCGATCGACACATCATGAAATATTAATCAAGACCGCCTGTCCCCAAAGAACCCATGTCAAACTCAAGAGTTGAGTTTTTGAAGTTGAATTTTAAGCATGTAAATCACCACAGATTTGTCGGAGGAGATGAAAGGAAATCAGCTGACATCCTGAGCCGAAGCTCTAGCCAGATCCAATGCACAATAGTGATTGGGCGGGGGTGGGGGTGCTATATTGGGTGTTCTCCAAAAAGTACTGTGATGTCGATTCGCTTGAGTCTGCTTATCGTGCATGCAGCTGTGCCTGCTGTCTGTTGTGTGCTTATCCCTCTCGCAGCACTGATTTTTCAGAGCTTACCATGTGAGCGTCTCTTTGTTGACACTGTTGATCCTCTGTGTTTGTGTTGTCCTACCTGTTGTCATGAGTCAGTCAGATGTTTGAGTGATTGTAAATGTATGTCTCCTGCAGAGACTCAAGTACCTCGGTGATTCGTCTTTGTGTTATTTACGTCAAATCCATGTTGTTCAGTATAAGCACATAAGATGTATAGATTTGAGAAAAAAAATGTATATATTTTTTATGTGCGCAGTTTTCTAAACATATTTATGCATAAATATGTGTTTGTATGTCTTTTGTTATCACTGTGAGGTTGCCAGACAATCAGTGGAGACTTCAGGAAGTCAATCTAAGTCTCAGCAAGGACGTGAATAAGCTTCTGCTAAATGTTCCTGTAAAATGTGGCCTATGTGCAGTTGTAGTAAGTATGTTACGATGTGAATGTGCTGTATATGACTTGTATTTTGCTCCTAGGGAAACCCAGGAGAGCCGGGCGTAAGGGGCCCAACTGTAAGTATCAAAAAAATGATTGTATAAAGATGGACAGCATGCCTCCACTTCACTTTCCCAGTGTCCGGCAACGTTACGGAAACTTTTCCTTTGAAGATACTTTTTGTTAGATAATAAGATGTTTTATAACCAGAAACACAAGCCTCCCTCAGGAAGAAGTTTGGATTTTATAGATGGAATTTATTGCCAAAGTCATGGCTGAGTATTTAACTGATTTTGACAATCTAGATTAAGCTACAGCTGTTAAAACGTACCTCGCGTGATTTCAGAGCAAGACTTCTTTGTGAGCGAGACAAAAAGGATTTTATTAACAAAAAGGTCACTTAAGAAAACAAAGCACTTTTAATGGACGTAACATTGACAGCATTGCCCCAAAGGATTAAAACATAAAATGACAGACACCATCTTTGGGGAAAAATGTATCTGACGTGTCAGCGGGGTTTATGACCTGTACTGCAGTCAGCCACCAGGGGGCGATCGAGATGGCTTCACCTTTGGGGAGCTGTCATGTTGTTTATCTTCATATACGTACATTCATTGATCACATGATGAAGCATGAATACACAGACTCTCATGTAGCAGTTTACATGTTGGTGATATGTGTTTCAATTAGGGACCCATGGGTGCCAATGGTCCCCCAGGTCCAGCAGGTGTGAAGGTGAGTTTACTACATCTCAGTGTGCTGCTACCTGTTACGACATGTGTACTGAAACTCTTCAGTTTGTTCCTTTCCGGACAAAGTCATAAAAAAGTTGTTTTTTTCCTCAGGGTAATCAAGGAGAGCCAGGTGTTGGTGTCAAGGTAAAATAGCTCGCCGCAGTGCATAGCCACATAACAGTCTAGCGAAGATGTATAACAGATCTGCAGTGTGTGAGTGAATTTCTTCTCTCTGCAGGGGCCCCCTGGTGCCCAGGGGAGCACAGGTCTGCCGGGACCAGCAGGCCCTCCAGGAGCTGTAGTAAGTGTTGCCATAAATCACAGTTTCTCTTCAGGGGGAAAAAAACTGCTTTCATGTTTTCTCCTTCATTGTGTGTGTATCACATTGTGCTCCCTCATACCACGGTATTTATTTCTGCCCCGCAGGGTCCACAGGGCCCCCCAGGACTGTCAGGGCAGGTGGTGAGTATGCACTCTTGATCTGGCTGCTGCTGTTGCTTCATTGCACATCGAGGAAGTGTAAAATGGAAGAAATGTTTTGAGCCTGAGGCATTTGAGTTATAACTGAAAATGGGAAGCTAATTAAATAAAAATGCCAAAACTTGTTTATCGAGCTTTTCTTGATAAATGGGAGCTTCAGCTGCGTTTTGTGCTCATAATTTGAAAACGCAGGTCAAGGAACATGTGATTTGTTGTACCTTCAGCTGAAAAACAAGCAATCTCCTCAGCATGTACACGATACTGACATTTGTATTAACAGTGAACACTACGACCAACTTCTCTGCCACTATTCTCTCATTTTCTGTTTTGCTCTCAACTGTTGGCTGTTTGTGTAATAATATCTTACTATTATAAAAGAAATATATTCAAATAATAAGTGAAGACCTTATTATTAAAGGGAAGCATTGCTAATTTTCAACCAGCTATTCATTACGGTGTAATCACAACATGTAATGTTTTGTTGTTTTGATGTATTTATTTCATAGCTTCATTGTTAGTGTAGTTTCTGTGGTTAGTCTTTGTAGGGCAGATGCGAGAAGAGCCTCGAGACCCGAAACTCAGGTCAAACTGTGAAACCGAGCAGCCCTGATCAAATATTAATCAGGATCCTGTTATGGCTTTGCCTCTTTCTTGTCTAAAATCTTTTCAGAAACACATTTTAGTGTACTGTTGGCTGTTATATGAGACAGTTTGTGACCAGGCTGTCATTGCTCAACACACAACAAAGTCAAAAGAAAGCAACGCTCAGCGCTTAATAGATTGTTGCAGTGCAGCACATTCTGGTTGTCTTAGGTTTCTACCATTTGAGCAAAAGAACCACAGCCCCTTTTCTCTGTTTTAGCATTTGTATTGAAAAGCACCCATTTCTAGAATATTTGTGTCTTAGACAGCATAGACAGCCAAATTATATGGAAAGGTCATGTTTTCCTGCGGTGAAATACTTCTTTGAAAGGACATATTATGAGTAAAACAAACTTAAATA
The DNA here is from genome assembly GCF_965226575.1 of Pagrus pagrus. NCBI lineage: Eukaryota > Metazoa > Chordata > Actinopteri > Spariformes > Sparidae > Pagrus > Pagrus pagrus. Next base: position 18,836,499 of record NC_140187.1, read on the forward strand.
CATATTACATGTTGTATACTGAAGTATTTGCTGCTCCTCAGGGTGAAGCAGGTAAACCAGGAGTCCCTGGAAGAGATGGGGTGCCCGGCAAAGAGGGAATACCTGGATTACCAGGAAAGCAGGTGTGTGTGTGTGTGTGTGTATGTGTAGTATGTGTAGTGTGTGTGTGTAGTGTGTGTAGCACTGTGCTGTTTTTTGCAGGTCCTCCTCTGTGTCATCATGGTGTAATTTGTTCCTCAGGGCATTGTTGGACCACCAGGCCAGTCCGGTTTAAAGGGGGAGCAGGGAGACAGCGGTCCTCCAGGGAGGGTGAGAACATGCCGAGCTGCCTCTGGCTTGAACCGCAGTCAATGAAATTGGTTTTGTGGTCGCTTTTATTGGATGTGATCCAAGCAATAGAATGATTTGCTGCCTGAAGTGAAAAAAAAGAAAACATTTCTGTAGTGCTATTATTAGCTTCCTACTGCAAGAGTTTTCATCTGGTGCACAACAACACTAGGCGGTCTTATTCTGAGGCTTCCTTCAGGGGCCGCAGTCAGGCTGCTGCTGTTTGTCCACCTGGGCCTGCCTAGAATCAAAATGGTGTTTCAGATAAATTTTCCTCTGCTATTTGTACACTTGTTATAGTTGCCCTGGAGTCAAACTGTTGGTTGCTTACATATGCTTCTTCTAGCTGTTCCTATAAACTCTGATCCAGGCTGCGTCAGTGTGAGCTCCAGACAGTTCACAAACAGACAACAACAGAATAGAGACATCCTGTCTGACTATAGATGATGGGATCCACCACCTGTGGTTGAATCCAGTAAAGGCTTCAACCAATCAGAACAACAGTAGGACAGCGCTACCAGTAGGCTTAAAGCAAGCTGAGAAAATCAATTCTCACCGAAGCCAGTCGAGAAAAGCGCGAAAACATCTTTTCCATCAACATTATAAAGCGATGTCTCTCAGTGAGCAAATTATTGTGATATTAAATACCGAGCATTAAAAGTCCTCTGTGCTTGGTGAGTACTTTGAGCTGGGATTAGGCAGTAACACAAGAACTTCATCTTCCCTCGAGAGCTGTCTCTGTGGGATTACTCTGTGTTACGACTGTTATTGATTGGCATTCAAAGCAAATGCTCCTGCCCTTTCTGACCCGGTGAAATGAGTTTTCACATGACTGAAACATATTTGGTGACTCCTTCTTGTGTTTATCTGATGCAGTACAGGCCTTGCTTTTTTTTTTTGTTTTTTTTACAGAATTTGATCTAAATGAAGGGAAAACCCAGTGGAGGCCTGTAGTGAAACTAGCCATGAAAATGATTTGCAGCTAAATCTTTGCATACATTTATGGATCATTGATTCAATGAATGCACTCCACCAGGCCGTCCGATCTGGATTGTCTTGCGTCAGATCATATTTCACGTTGCAATAGGTGAGCTGTAAACAACATCTCTGGCTGGAATCTAATTTTCAGCATTCACCATGCAAAAGGAAGAAGTGCATCTACTCATGGACGAGCAGCTAGATAACTAATGTAGGACACCATTGTTTACCATGTTTACATCCCACACTGTAACAAGTATGTACCTCTTCTCCATGAGTATGGTGCGTGTTCTGCACCATATTAAGGTTGAAGGTTGTAGAGTGCTTGAAAGAAAATAGTCTCACAACAATGTCTGTGGATTATCTCAAGTGAACTTGAACTGAACTGTCCCTTTAACAAGAAAAAGAGCCTTGAGAACACTCTGGTATACATATTGTGAACTTCTGTTAGGAACTGGCAAAGCAAAATGAACTGGATGTCTATTTGAAGCTGCTCCCATGGTCAGGTTAAACATCAATGAATTGAGTTTTTCCTTTTAATATATTCTAAGAATCCTTTGGTAGAGCTGAAGGTGAAGTCAAACCTCTGCTCAGCTGTGATTTATCAGCTACTTGGCCTTCATCTGGAAACTACCTTAGCACTGACACTGATAATATGATTGCCTGCCAGTTGTCTGTATTTGAGTGACTGCAGACATCTGCTAATAGCAATTGGCTCGGCTTGACAAAGTCTGAGCCAATTCTGCCGATGAGGATCTCAATTAAGCCAAATTTCAGCTCACTGAGACTGAGAATGACTGAGAAGGTCACACATTCATAACTTTCTCTCTGTGCATAGAGTCAAAATCATTTCATGTCATTACACTGCAGACACCAACAAGACTAATTTTAAACTTTTATCATACTGCTACCAAGCTATTAGCAGCCTATTTGTGCACCTGACCTTATCTTGTAAAATGGCGTGCAGTGTACTCTTCATTTGCCCCTGCAACAGATTACCCCTTGTCTCAGCCAGGAGCGATCAAACTTTTTAGCCTGGAGCACAGCTTCTTGTAATGCAGCACAGCAGGTCTGCTGCCAGATATCGTAATGACATGTAGTAGCACACACATTTACTCGCTGTGAACTCCCCCAACCGCAGTGTTTTTTGAAGCATTTTGATGGGAATTCAGTGCACTGCTCGTACACATAGGGGACAGCTGTTTCTCAGAGATGAAATGTCCATCTGGCAGTATGTGGAAAGGCTTGAGCTTCACATTTAGCTTCCAGAGCACATGTTTACTCAGCCAAGGAAAGGGTTTCATCTTCCACAACAACAAAAAACAAAAATATCCCACTATTTTCTGTGTTATCAGCCTTACTTTGTTGTCAATGGTCTTGCACGTTGTTGTTGGTCGAACGTCTTCTCCTCTTGGCAGTGTTTTCTTTATTTTAAACGTCATCATATTCCTTCGCACGATGCCTCTATGGGTGTTTTGTCAAATGTATAATAGAAGGTAGCTGCACATGCTACACTAGAGAAGCTCTTTTAGGGCGTAATACTACTTTTTCTTCTCCTGAGTTAATGTCATGTTGCAACTTGTATCAGAGAGAGGGATGTAGAGATGTAGCAAAGGTCTCACAGCATATGGTATGTGTCTTAACCACCAGGCCGCCAGACACCCTGTCCTGTTTTATCTGTTAAAAACGGTTTAAACATTGTCATGGCTGGGAGCTGGTAAGAAGGGTTTCGAGATAAAAGACACAAATATTGAGCTTGCTTGTCAGGCACTCAGTATTCGTCGCCACTCCTGCTGTTTGTGATGTTGACATGAATCGTGACGAGTGTCTCGAACAGCTCCCTCACTGCTGACAGCCTCAGGTTCAGGACCTTGGACAGAGCCCCAGTGACACTGTCAGCGAGTTCACTTGCTTGATAAATAACCAGGCAACACTTGTCCATCTGCTCAGTGGCTCCACCATTTGTTCACACACACACACACACACACACACACACACACACACACACACACAAACGAAGACAAAGACAAAGTAAATTTTCCAGCTTCGCACTTGCAACAGACTCGTGTAAAGCTTTCTAAACTACAGCATATTTTTGTTTCAGTCGTTAATTAAACATCACGTCCTTGTGTTTCTTTCAGTATTCTCAAGTACAATTATTTGGGGGTATTATTAACACAAGACTTTAATGTTTTAAACACAGCCTGCATCAGAGCAGAAATCTCTCAGATTTAAAGTGTGCTGTAGCGCAAAGGTTACGGGTACGGGCAGTACTGGTTGTGAATTTGTTGGCTGTCCTTGCCGAAGACATTAAGGCTCTTAATCTTTAAGAGCTGGGAAGACTAATGGTTGAGCTAATATGATACCTGTGTAGCAAGGCTTTTAAGTGCACATTTACGTCTTTTCATGAACAAGAACCCACATGGTGGTGCACAGGTAATTACTATTATTTTCTCAATTTTTCCGCACTCTTACAGGCGGTGGCTGGACCACCTGGAGTCAAAGGAGAGAGGGTGAGTCACTCTTCTCAGCATCAGTGTGGAAGTAACCATTTATTCACATTAGTAGCTGTAGCATTGACTGTTTTGAAGAATTCAAAGTGGATGCAGAGTAAAGCCAATTAATAAAGCCTCAGCAGAAAGTGAGAGACTGGAAAATGATAGAGCAGAGCAGCTGAACGGAGCTGAACTAACTTCCCTGGCTGTGATTGATGCAGGGTCCTCCAGGTCAAACCCTGCCAGGCTTGGCTGGAGAGAGAGGTCTATCTGGAGAAAAGGTGAGTCAGACCCCAAACCATTAGCACTGAAGGCTCACTCTCAGTCCATGTGGAAAATGTGCCTTTTATTAAAGCTGTATGACACCTGCTGTCTGTCAGGGTACCAGGGGAGACAAAGGTGCTGCTGGCACCAAAGGAGAGAGGGTGAGTACCATCACGCTGCAGAGCAACACCTGTACATCACGTTAACATAGCAACACGTTGACAACATGTAATCTGTCGTCATACTAGGGAGTGGCTGGTGAATCAGGAGAGCCTGGAGAAGATGTGAGTAATCAGCATCCACCCTTTGTTTCATTGATTCTCATGTTTTATAGTCCTGAATGTAGTCTGTCATCAGTCAGTGACAGTTTAATACCACTATAACAATACCATTAGTACTGTGTAATTAAGATAAAATCTCATCAGGATTTAACGGTTGAGGTGAACAAAGATGCGTATTAATCTGGGAATCTTACATTGTACTGTAGATTTTAACTGTGGGCAAAGAGTTCAGCTTTGTGATCAAATCCCTCCAGAAGTTTACTCGTCTTTGCACTTATCAGAGCTAGGGATGTTCACAGCAACTGATGTCCTTGATGTGGAAGTTTAAACTAAACTAGTCTAAAAGTAAGAAAACAATCAGAAAAAAGTCACAATTTAGCACAGTTTTATCTATAAGGTTAAACATTGTCCAAAAAAGTATTGTTTTGATTATAAGAGCCATTATAAAATTGCTGACCTCATTCCTCAGCAGTTGGGTAAGAAGGTTTTTTTTTAAGAAATCTTTTCAAATGTTTCACCTTTCTTTTTCAGAATACACTTCAGAAATAAACTTCCAGAGCAGTAACTCATTTCTGTCAGGCATTTGCCCACCTGTGGCCACTGGAGTAGACACATATTCAATAGAGTTTGTTTAATTCTTTGTATGACAGGGTGGCAGGATATAACCCCAAAATACTTTAGGATCAAGAGGTAGCTTCACAATCTATCATTTTCTTAAATCATTTATGAAACCAGTGTTGTTAACATGGATGCTAGATTTTTATGAAGCGGCATTTTAGTGCAATAATGAGAATATGTAACCGAAATGTTTACTTTAATAAATAATAATAATGAGTTCCTGAAGCCAGACTAGTGAGGGTAGGAACCATAAAATTGACTGGTCGACTTATCACGTACATCCGTTATGGGAACTATTATGTATCCGTTATTGAGGCAACATGTTCTTATTAAAGTACAGAGATTCTGTATTGCTCTTGACAGTTTTAATTTAGCATCCTTGGTAATTATTATTTTGTGAGCTCCCCATGCTGCTACAGCCATAAAAATCAGGTTGACATTGAGCCTGTGTCTGCTTGGAAGGCTCCAGATGTTTTACTCATCCTACTTAGATTTATGTAATGGTGGTATGAAATTTCTGTTTTCCAGATATCACAAAAATGTGAAGCAAATGTATAATAATACGACTAATTGTATTCAGTATTTTGACTTTTTTACTCTACATTTAAAACTTGGACTCTTTTTGTCAAGCTCGGCTACAGACTACTATTTAGTCTCACCTTAATCAACCTTCTATCTATCACAGTGTGATTAAAGTCTCCACGCCTTCTATCTAAAAGTGTCAACTGTAATCTCCTCTGATGCTCCAGGTTTTGATTATTTGTCGTCCTTGAGCTTAACGAGGCATGTTAACTGTAATGACAGCCAAGCCGCTGACAGTAAGCAACCAATACTGATGGGAAGCGTCTTCACCAGCATAATGATGATTTCGCATACATTTGTAACACTTTTTAAACAACCTGCACACTTAAACATTATTGTTGTTTTTGTTGTTGTAAATAAAAAAAATGAATGAATATATCTGTGTTCTGTATCATTATTGGTATCTCATTATTGGTATCCATGATCAGTAATTCTTATTCTCACACCCGCTATTTGTGTCTTTGCATGCAGGGGGCACCAGGATCTTCTGGGCCAAAAGGAGATAAGGTGAGCTTTTGTCATGTGTTTCATTTATTTGCCTGAAATCAAACTTAATCGGTGCAGCAGGTATGACACGATGTGTGTTGCAGGGAGAGAAGGGAATCGGACTGTCAGGTCCTCCTGGTCGGGTCGGGCCTCCAGGTTTAAAGGTGAGCAAGCACATGTTTGTCCTTTCGAATCAGTAAGTGTGGTTCATCAAGTCAGAATCTAACTGCGACTTGACTTCAGGGGGATCCCGGTCTTCCTGGTTCACCTGGTCCTCCAGGGCCACTGGGGAAGTCAGGTGATACTGGGCCTCCTGGTCTGAGAGGAGAAACTGGACAAAATGGACCTCCTGGACCACCAGGGGACAGGGTCAGTGGAGCCACTGATTACAAAATGTTTTCAATCTTAATCTCTGTGGTATGATTTTCAACTGCTGAGGTCTTATTTTCAGGGACTCCCAGGCTTTGCAGGCCGCCCAGGAAATGTCGGACCCCCAGGCCCGGCTGGACCTCCTGGACAGGCAGTGAGTTCAGTTTTTATTACATTAGTAGCTGCATTCAGCTAAAAGTTGCCTTACATTGGCTTGATTTTGATCGTGCTCCATAACGGCTGCTTATAGATACAAATGGGTGACAAATTAAAGGAAAATAGTGTCTTAGTCAGGCGTTGCCTTGGCTCAGCTGGATAGATGTATCATCATTCTGCCAAAAGATATTCCATCATGGTGTGTTGATGACAGTGGTAGAAATTGCTGTCAAACACATTGGTTCATAGTCTTGCATGTGTTCACTAGGGTTGAGATCTGAGGACAGTAAAGGCCATCGCGTGTGAGTCATCATTTTCATCAACCCATTCAGTGAGCCCAACACGTTTCCAAACTCGTCAAATACGTCAGAGTGTTATGGTTGCAAAAATGTGAGGACCCGAATGCAGACACAGTGGTAGGCAGGTCAAAAACAATAAGCAGGCTTTACTCACAAAGCCGGTATCCAAATATCAAAAGGCAGGCAAAAAATGGCAGGCAGCAAAAGCACAATAAAAGGCAAGCAAAAGAGAATCCAAGGAAAAACTAAAAATACAAAACCAAGAACCATCCAGAAAAACTGGAACAAAGGACACATGCAAGGAGCAAACGCAGACGAACCAACATCAGCAGGAAAACAGAATATGCAGCGATGACACCAAGATTAAAACAAACAAACTGACAAAGAGTACGAAAAAGGAGCGCAAAAATACATAGGACAAGAAGAGGAAGTGAAAAGCAAAACATGACACACGAGGAGATAACTGACAAAATGAAACAGGAAACAACTAAACCAAAAACCCAAATGATGAAACAAACGCCTTAATATTCAAATTATGCCGATATACTTACCCATCTACTGTCAGTTTTGCAATCAAGTTAGACATTAAAACTACTTGCAACACCTGGGAGACTTTCAAAATAAAGCTTGCTGACTAACCACATATTATGACATATAACGACTTTTCGACTGTTATAAACATCAAACTGTTTTGGTTTGGTTAAGTCAACAAAACTACTTGATCAGGTTCAGGAAAACATCCTGCTATGTAACATTATTTATGTAAGCTAACTCACTTACACAACGTATCTTTCAAACCAATTCAATGTTGACACCTTGTCACACATGGGAGGTGAACCCCACCCTCCTGTGGGAAAGTCTTACAAATGATCCACCCGACCCAACCCGCTCTTTGTACAACTATACGCTTAAAGGGATTCTCCAGGAATTACACTACAGGGTTAACTATATCTTCAAACTTAGAGTCGAGGGCAACTGACCAGGCTGCTGTGTTTGACACATTGGGAGAGAGAACGGGCTGCCTGGAGGAGACCGCTCCCATCAGGAGAGAGATGTTTCATCGTAGCTTAAAGGTGATCACTCAGAACAAGTTTGTTTTGATTTGCCATGACCCCTCCTTCTTAGGGGACAAGCGGACCCAAACCACGCCAGCAAAATGTTGCATAACAGAGCCAGCGCCTGTTATGTTTCTCCGCTCCTTTATTGGAGTTTTTCCTTTAATCTGTCACCTGTTTCTAGTTGTGATATGTAGTTAATAATGTTTTTAATTTGGTCCCTAAAGTAAAGCTTTTAAAGTATTAGGTCTGAGAGAAAAAGAGAGAAAGCCAAATGAACTGATGGACTGTCAGATGTGATTGGCTAAATGCTTTGTTTTCCAGGGCTCTCCTGGTACCAATGGGGTCAAAGGAGACAAGGTGACAGTCCAAGCCGACACATATTTCCACCTACCTGCTTAAATGTTAATAGACTCTTGTGAAGGGTGTTCATATTACTTCTGTTGCCAGGGGGAAGTTGGCGTCGGAGTCCCGGGTCCCAGAGGAGAGAGAGGAGATTCAGGGCCCAGAGTAAGACATGAGATACATCATTATATCACTGAGGAGATGTGATCTGATATGAATTTGCCTCAGGATGATAGAAACCAACACTTGTGTGCCTTTCTCTGTCTGTCATGTCTTAGGGAGAGGAGGGTCGTGCTGGCTTGGATGGGGAGAGAGGGCCAACGGTAAAATATCATGTGTTTCCTTTTTTATCCATCACTCAGTGACATGACGTGCACCAACAGAGCCTTTGCACCAAAACTTCAGGATCTTTTCCATCATTACTTATATGGGGACATAATCTATCTCTCAGATTATAAGATAATTATTTAATAGGGCTCATGATGCCCGTCATTTTATATCGAGATCAACCTGTGCCGACTGTGGAGTCATACAGTGTGTGTTTGTGTGTCCATCAGGGTCCCTCAGGTATCCGAGGCACACGGGGAGAGAAGGTGAATACCACCAGTCCTTTTCTCATTTTTATGTGTCATTATATGAGCCGTGTCCCCCGAGCTATCTGCTCATGTAAGGGGGTGAATTAAATTGACACGCCTGAATGAAATGTTTTGCTCTCAATCTTTTCTTGTCAGGGAGACGTCGGGCTTCAAGGTGACAAAGGAGAGAAGGTGTGTGCATTTTAATATCCAATAAGCCCCACTGCTCACTCGCTATTGTATTTGTTGATATTTGTAAACGCCAGTGACACAGAAATGGAGAATATTTGTGTCAGCGGCGGCTGTTTTGAAAGAGCTCTTTCATGAGGTTTACTCTGAAGAGAGCAAGAGGAATATATGAATACACACAATGTTAATGAGCTGTGATACTATTGAGTGGGAAAAAGTAACAGGATGAAACGTTGTGTCTTGATGTTTTGGCTTTGGGGTGAAGCCAGATGTTTACAGCTGCACTGTCACTCGCAGGGGGACACTGTGCTGGTGGGAGGACCCGCTGGAGAAAAGGGCAACAAAGGAGAAACAGTCAGTGAACACCCGGATGGGTCAAAATGCTAAATCTATAGAAACATATCCACTTTTATTCTGTTTCTTATGGTGTATATTTGGATTGTGGATTTCAATGTTGTTCCATTTTAGGGTGACAGGGGACCCAAAGGTGTGCAGGGAGAAAAAGGGGTGAAGGGTCAAGAGGGGCCACCAGGGGAGCAGGTAATTTTTTTTTCACTCTTGTCAGAACATATGTGACAGTTTTGGGCTTTCTAATGACCAACAAGGGGCTTACTTATTAAGAAAATATGTACATGAACATAAACGGCATGACTTCCATTCTCCTCCTTACCCTAATGAAGGCCACTAGGCCGAAACGTAGCCTGTTGTTTGACATGTCCAAAATAAATTGGTGAAACTGAGATTTGTCGACTGTGCTCTGAAGAAGAGTGTGTGTGTGTTACTGTAATCCCTTTTAATATTCAGCAGTTGAAACATGACTTTGGTTTAGCACCACTATTTTAAACACACTGGGAAGGCGCATCCTCCCAAAGATTAGCTAAAGAATCAATTTAAGATTTGGTGAAGAACATGTCAGAACATAGTGAAGTGTGCCCACCTGTCAGTACCAAAAGTGACTTTTTCTCATTACTCGTTTTATCCAACCAGAGAAATCCACAGGATCTGTTACACTTGAGAAACCCTGTTCAGAGACTATGTTTGTCTTGCCTGTTTTGGGTTATTGTAGAAATATTGTAGACATTGCAATATGGCATACATATAAAAGGCTCACTCCAAGTTAACATAGAAATAGCTATTCAAAGGTTCAGGTGATTATACACTCATCAAAACATCAGTGTGAATATTATATTCCATTTCTGTCTAAAGATTTCCTTAAATCCCCTTAAATCCTACGCACTGGACCTTTAATTGACTCATTGTTTTTAGATAGTTTGCCCTTCAACAGTATTTACTCTAAATTAGGGTTGGGTGACATATTGTCATTAGTCATGTGGATCTGATTGCCAAACAGGCTGAGGCCATCGATTGGTTACTCAACAGTCAAATAAGATCAGAAGTATGAATCACTTAATGATGACATTTAAACAATATTCTGGTGGTGTGCAGGAACCAAAACCAGAGATTGGATGTCTCTTTATTGATATTACAAATGATCGATATGCATGTGTTTGACATCAGGGTCTGAGGGGAGAGCCGGGAGAACGAGGATCCACTGGATTCCCGGGTGCTCGTGGCCCCGGTGGACAGAAGGCAAGTGATGCTGAGCGTGGATGATGATTGTGATTAAATCAGTTGCAGGATTAATAGCAAAGCCAATCATTACAGGTTGTAATTTTACTGCTCTGATTACTGTAATTGTGTCGTTGCTCTGCAGGGAGAAGCCGGCCAACCTGGAGTGCCTGGCGAGTCGGTCTGTGATTTATCCTTCCATCAAAATACACTTTCTCTGTGAGGGGTTTTCTCTCCTTATTGGACATAATGAAGGATGATTTCTGTTTTGTCTTCCAGGGTTTACCAGGAAAAGAGGGGCTGCTGGGGCGTAAAGGGGACAAAGGAGAGATTGGCATCATAGGAATGAGAGGAATCAAGGTATTTTCATTGTTGTGTGTGTGTGTGTGTGTGTGTGTGTGTGTGTGTGTGTGTGTGTGTGTGTGTGTGTGTGTGTGTGTGTGTGTGTGTGTGTTGTTTATTCATTCTGTGTGGTTTCAATCTTGAAAGCGTCTTTTAGGAGTCGATGATGACAGTCACTGGATAATAGTATAAAATTAATATGATTGCAGAGGATGAATGCAAATTGTTACATTTATCTGCACTGAATGTTTTTCTTCACCCTAACATTATGATGATTAATACCTGGAAATGGCTGTTTTGCTCAGCTGGATTGATTCAATTTCCTTTTTCTTTTTTCACTTCATTCATTCATTTGAATTCTGTTTGAATCACTGAACCAATCAAAGATGGAAGCGACTACTCAGGCATGTGGAGGGAGGCTGGGCTTTATATTGTTACTATTATGACCTTTATTTAATCAGGTAATCATTGAGATAATAGTAATTGAGTACAGCAGGAAGAAATGAGTCAAGAGAGACACACAACAAAGACAGCCAGTCACACACAAGATATACCTACAAACAGCATCAGAAGCAGGCCCCGCCATCTCTAAAAAGTTCAGAACCGCTCAGTGGGTTGAAGCTTTAAAGGTCCAATTCATGAAAAAGTGGATTTTTGATTCTAATTCCCATCTTGCCAATACTGACGTTTTGGGATTGTAGTTTGGGTCGGCCGTCATACTAAAGCATCAGTATTTGAAAAGTTTGCGAATTCTTACAAATCGGACCTTTTAAAGGAATATGTTGAATATGCTGGGTTGGCAAGTTTGTTTCCTCCTCTTTCCAGTATCCAGTGTTTCCAGTCAGCTAACCCACTGCTGGCAGTAGCTTCGTGTTTACCGTTGAAGATAATACCAGTGTGCTATCAGACGCCATGCACATGGATTCAGAATGGCTGGACCAAACAGCATCAGCCCCTCCAGCTGCGCTGCCACTTATCTTGCTTTTACTTGTCATTTTTGTCTGAGCACCTGTTATCAGGAAAAGTATAGCATCCTGTTCTGCGTCATGTCCTGTACACTGTGTGTGTGTGTACAGAAAGTGCTCGTGCACAGTGATTGAGCCTGAGTGGCAGGTGAGAGGACTGTCTGTGTAAAGATGGGCTCTCTGCTTGTCTGGTTTGGAGCATTTTTTCTTCTCTTTGCGCCTCTCCAATTGCCTCTGTCAATGATGAAGTTGTGTGTTTCCAGGGTGACCGAGGATCCAAAGGGGCTTGTGGAAGCGAGGGACCCAAAGGAGATAAGGCGAGTTTGGGACAGACTGATAAAATGTGAAAAAAGAAGCATGAATGAAGACATTGTGTAGAGATAATTTAATACGTAGTGGGATTTTGACACTGTGGGGGGCGTTTCTGTACAAATCGTGAACGGAAGCATTTTAACATTTAATAGATAATAGACACTGTGCTCTTTTAGTTAACTTAAATAGATTGAATGTGTCAGACATGTGTGAGTAATGTACTTTGTGGTAAGCACATGAACATAAAGTGAATCATGAGTGTTTGTGCTCAGGGGGATGCGGGTGTTCACGGACGATCTGGCCTACCAGGAAGAAAAGGTGAACAGGTATGAGTCATATCTGTGGTAGAAAAACAGGTATCGTGTCGTTGATTCTTTGCATCTGTGAGCTTCTTTAAGATCTGGCATCTACAGGCTTCTCTCTGTGTTCTCCAGGGAGAAATCGGACACTCTGGGGCCCCAGGGACCCCCGGAAAAGAGGGAATAGTCGGCCCCAAGGTATGTTCTGTACAACTTTGTGTCCAAACTTTTGTGTCCAAATGCAAAGTGTGACCACTTTTCTTTGTCGGTGTAGGGAGACCGTGGTTTCGACGGGCTCGCAGGACCTAAAGGGGCCCAGGGAGAGAAAGGTGAAAGGGTGAGTTTGTGACTTCAACTTCTGCAGGACCATCACTCATCTTCACAGCTAGCTGAGTTACATAACTAACTGTCTCTGTGCTCATATACTTGCAGGGTCCACCTGGGGTACCTGGTCCTCCCGGTCCCAGAGGAAATGATGGGGCCACAGGCATCACTGGCCCTCAGGGACAAGCAGGTGCTAAAGGCCCAGAGGGGCTTCAAGGACAGAAGGTGACTGTACTTGGCTTGACAACACTTTAACATGTTTTTTCTGTGGCGGTCTGACTGAGAAGATGAGAGAGGGTATTTTGTTGTTGGTGATGTAGCAAATAAAAGTACAGTATAACAGGAGCGAGAACATACAAAAGTGTGGGTTACGTCACTGAGTGCGCAAAATAGCAGCGGTCAGGTGTCTGAGTGGCAACAAAGACACAACTTTTGTTTTTTGACAGTTTTGACACTTAAAGCATGATGTAAGAGGGATGTAAAAAGAATACAGCGTTTTTTGTATCCCTCCTTGATTTGTTCTGCTCTTTCTTCTTCACCTGACTGTGGTAGCCTTGTTTGATTGTTTCATGATGATTGAGAGTTTGATGGGTCGTGCGTCTGACTGGCTTGTCTGCTGCATCATCGAGTAATAAAGGAAGGCGGTGACAGCAGAGCAGAGCAGCATCTGTCTCTCTGATGGGTGCACCTTTTATTCAAACTGAGACACTCTTGAGTCAACCAAGCTACATTATTTTTCTGAACAAATATTTTGCTGTGGTGCAGCCTGAAAGGAAGGCTGAGCACTAAGGCGAAAACTGTAACGTTGTACCGATTTGATATACAATATATAAAAGGAATTCTGTATAAGAAAACAAAAGAAAGAAAACTGTTTCTTCTTTGCTTGTTTTCGTTGAAACTATGCCGGCAAATACCACCTGTCAAGAGACTATGTGTACAGAGGCACTGGGACGTGCTGTTGTGTGTTTGTTTTTTTACTTGTAATGCAGTTTTATACATCTGTCTGCCACAGACGTGTTGTAATATTGTTTTTCCTGTGCATCAGGGGGAGAGAGGTCCAATTGGTCCCGCCACAGTGGGTCCACGCGGTATCCCAGGGATCCCGGGGGAGCGAGGAGAGTCGGTAAATGTCATACTTGCTCTACTGGTTGTTTTCTTGACAGCCCACTTTAGCCCCGTTTCCACCAAGCTGCTCTCAGTGAAGTAGCATTTGAACCCGTAAACACAATGCATTGTAACTTTACCTAAATGATCCAGATCTGCTTGGCTACTTTTTGAAATTGAGTATTTCACATTTCACTGCGACATTTTTCAGGAAACTGAATTCTTTCTTTCTTAGCCTAGCTTTCCTAGCTTTAATATTATTAATTGTTGGTCAGAAATCCCATATAAGGACAATACACGTTCAGAATGAGAAACCAAACACATCTAATCTTTTTATTAAAGCTGGTTTAACCTTTCACTTTGACTTTGCACTTAGTTCATGTGCTGCACCTGCTCTCAGTCTAATGAATTAATGTGCTGCGAGCCTCTCTGTGGGTCATGTGTGTCCTAATACCTGTCCATGTTGCAGGGAGAGATGGGCCCAGATGGAGCCAAGGGAGACAGAGGAGAGCCAGGCATGACGGTCAGTGCTCGAGCCTTACCGTGGGGCTCGATCTGAAGATGCTGACACCAGACAGCACACACACACACACACACACACTTACACAGAGTTGATATTAGGGTTGTGTTTGTAATTTTGCTTTGCTCTGCTCCCCTCTTCATTTTGAATTCAGGAGGATGAAGTCAGAACGTACGTTCGCTCTGAAATGAGTCAGCACTGTGGTGAGTCTTTCATGCATCTCGCATTTCTAATTTATTACAGAGTTGTCCCCAAGCTGAACTTTGGATGGCAATCACAGCACATGAGTCAGAGCTTGAGCTAAACTCTATGAGAGTGTGATAGAAGAGAAACTGCACCAATGCCATGACTCTTGAAACTGACCTTTATTATTCGCTCTCTTTCTGCTTCCTTCCTGTCCATCTGTGTGATCCTCAGCGTGTGGAGGTGAGTGAGCCATTCAGCTGCAGCACAAGAGAGGAGGGCGGACAGAGGGCTGTGAAGTAGCATGAGTCACAGTGGTGTACTATACCACATATGCTGCTGTAGTGAGATGAGTCAGTCTCATATATATTATTGATAGGCTTCAATGCATTTACCCTCATTTAGCATTTTTGTGGATTTTAAATGAGTGAAATTCATGATGAATTAACTTCGTGCAGACAAATGTAACATGCTGGTGAAGATTCTCAGTCATTCAGGTCGTGGTTTCTGTATGTGCTATATGGAGGCAACTGGAACCTTAAGCAAGTCCAGTTGCCTTCGTAGAGCACTTAGATACACAAATATAACATACTGTCATTCCCTGTTGGTCTGAACAAACTAACAAGATGGTGTAAAATACACCGCTTGTTAAGGTTTCTTCACAGATAAATCTTATTTAAACAATATTTGCCTGAAATATCTTCGACTGTCCCTCGATGTTTTGTGATGTCCCTGAGTCAAGTTGGAGCCCTTTAGCAGCTTGTTGCATGTAACTCACGTGCAATAACATGCACACGCCCAGCTACCAAAACGAAGAACAGAGAAGCTATGATTACAACACACATATAGGAAGTGTGACTTTAATCTCTATATATTCATATAGTAAATCGTTGTTTTCTGCCATATTAATGTTCAAAATCTAATATACAGATTTTAAACTTTAGTTTATAGGTCAAACAATTGCCTAATAAATGGTTTAGAAAGCATTTCATTGTTAACAGTGAAATAACTAAAGTTTAATTAAAGGGGCACTGTGTAGTTTTGGAGAAGACTCTTGACCTCTTGAAAATTTAAAAACTGTCTAATATTAATGAGGTAATGATTTGAACTGTGTTGTCCTTTAAGGTCAGTTTGTTTATTCAGTTTATTCAGTCATGAAAACAAAAATAGTTTGTTTATTCAGGTTTTTTTAGGTATAAAAGAGTCAATGAAGATCTTTCTTTACTGATTACAAGTTTTTGTAGATATTGAATGTAATGAGATTACTGTAGAAATTAGACAAATATACTTGATAATATTTTGAGTTATGGCAGAGAAAAGGTTAAAGTAAATATTTAAAAGTAAATAAATTGTTTTATTTGGAAAATTAGAAAATGAACGTCAAACTCGTGCACTTTTCTCAAAGTTTTCGTTGATTTCTTTTTTATCTGAGCTCTTAATCAATGCAAGACTTCATCAGTGTTGTGTTGCAGCAGCATGAGATAAGTGATGGTGATGCAGTGTTACTGAGAATGAGGCCAAAACAAACATTTTGCTCATGTTTAATTTATTTATTATTATCTAAGAGACACTTCTGTGTGTTTCATAATGTTCAAGTAAGTAACAGTGAGTCTTCAGTTGAATCAGCGCTGATCTGATTTGGACTCAAGTCAAAAAGTGTTTGACTCGAGTGCGACACAAGTCCATATAGCAACGGCTTGAGTCCTTAAAGGATTACAGTCGGTTCTTGGAAGATTGCCTCATGTTGAGCAGTCCCTCAAAAACTTTGTAAATCCTTTTAGCTGGTGTTTGTGTTGGAACGGTGGAATGATGTTTGTGGTGCTCTGGGGGTTGTTGGCTCATTTGTCTGAATGTTTTACTACGAGAACGTTCTGTCCTTCCTTTTGTTTTTCATCATGTTACCTCTCTGGTCCCCCCTTTTTCTCTCCCTCCTGTGTAACACTTACCTGGTCCCTCTCGCTCCTTAAATCCTGGTCCTCTCTGCTCCCTCGGTGTTCGCTCCTCTTTGTCCTATCTGGCTCTCTCAGGATCAGTCCCAGACACTCGGTCCCTGCCCCCGGTCAGGGCTCGGCCCACACCAGAGCAACAACTGGCCCTGATGGGTGAGGAGGGTGAGTGTGTCAATCCACCGCTTTGCCTGTGGGCCTCCATCTGTTTATGTGTCTGCGTGTCCGTCCCTAACAAACAGGTTTAACTTGGTGGTGCTGCGTCTGGAGACCTCTGAACGACGGGTGGTTTTCTAATCAAGAAAACAGAGGACTCCATTTGTGTTTATATTCTGTATCTCTGAGCATATCCAGACACATACAAATATTCGTGTCGAGGCTGTATTTAACTGACTGTTCTGAGCCTGCCCTCTGTCGAAGCTTGGAGGTTTGTGATCTTCTGACCCTTGTGGCGTTGCTCTTCTCTCAGGCCGTGAGTTGCGCGTCGTGGTGAACACGAACGACCCCGACTACGAGCACATCTACTCCATTGAGTCCTACGATGACCCCATGGATGAGCTGCTCTACTTCCCTCCCTCTGCCAACCAGAGTGATGGTACTGTGTCCAAAGCTGAAATGAAGTACCTCTTTCTGAAATACTAAGTACCACCTAACCCAGCCTGGTCTCATGTAACACTTGTGAAATGAGCACATGATCTTAAAAACCTGTGTGTTCCCTTCTTGAAAGTGAAAGAAATACTCCAAACATCCTCGGGTCTGGTAATGCTCGAGCAGAAGTAGTTTGTACGGCATGTTGTCTGACTGTGACGGAAATGAAAAGCGTTTATATCACTTCCAAACCACCACAGCTGAAACGGGGAGTGAAAAGCCGAATATCATTAATGATTAAATTCAGCACACATACATGACAGTCTGTCCTTGAAGGCATTCAAGTCAAGTCAAATTTCATTAAATAGCCCAAAAACTACAAATCACAATTTGCCTCAGGAAGCTTTACAATCTGTAAAGCAGACGAGTCACTCTGTCCTCAGACGGTCAATTTGGGTAAGAATACTCCTTCACAAACCTCCCCTCTAACCTCAGGCAAGAAGTGACAGAAAGGATTTAGTGTAACAAATGGAAACCAGAGATCTAGAGAAAGGGGGTCTGTTTTCAATGGTTCCCAAAGTGATGCAATCAAACCACAAGCAAAAACAGTCTTTATAAAGAGAAAACACAAAGTAATAGAAAGTGTCAAATCATGATATTGTTGGTTTATCTAACCTGTTAAAACCATACGACAAATAATTACATTTTTATTATATGTAATCAAACAAAACAACTTTATAAAATCCCTCCTCATCACATTTAAACGGTGAAATACAGACAGCCAGGCTAAAAAACAGTGAACACAGATAAGTCCTTTGAGTCATAATGTCTCAAGTCGTGAGTGTTTAACTTCCAAGTCAAAGTTAAGTCTCATGTAATTTATCTGTCAAGTCAGGTTGCAAGTCATTATAAACAGTTTTTAGCTTTATCTTTCATTTCAATATTTTCATTTTCAGATGATAGTAAAGTGATACAATACAACTCGCAACCTTAACAAAGTTGGTGTACTGTTTTTCCAAACCATGATCCCAACCTTGGTGCTGCTCCCACATTTTTGTCCATTATGACTTACATCTGTTATATTATTAGGGCGTGTGTGTGTTGTTATTATGGACAAAAATCACACTGGATATAATATGAGAAGAAGAACCAAGTAGTCAAATGCTGGGAATCCCCTTTAATTAAATTATTTCAGTCACCTAACATCGACGCCGACTTGTTTATATGCTACAAACTTATTGTGTGACAAACAGACTATGGCGTTTCGAATCTGTGCTCATGTCCCGTAAATCTGGTTATTCAATCGGCACATAATCCAATTTGTGCTGTGAGGAGCGTGTCTCATATTATGTATGCGTTCCACTTTGTGCTCATTTCATGACACTATGAGACTGTGTTGACTTCACAGCCTGCTTCAAGCACACACCATCTGAGCCTGTGACCTTTCATGAAGATACATGATCTTTACACCCCTGTCATCACATTAATCTACATTTCTTTTCTATGTATTCTGGATGTGTGTCTGTTTGTGTGTGCCCCCGTGCGTTTACGTGCGTGTGTTTTTGTGTGTGTCGACAGGTGAGGCTGTCAAAGATGAAACTGACAAAACGGTCAAAGTTGAACCAAACAAATCAGCCAGTGCTGCCGTTAAGAAAACAAAAGCAACAGTTGCTGGTCAGAAAGCAGTCAAAGTTACACCTGTGAAAGCAGTGCTGTCCAGATCAGTCAGGTCCAAGAGGAGAGTCACAGGGGAAGGTAATCCAGCTCATGGTTGTTGGGATAAGGGCGAACTCTGCCTGCCTCGTGTCTGGCCCTTTCTGCATGTCTGAGGCTGCATTGGCTGCTTTACTTTTGACTCAACGGCATATATTGAGTAAAAGAAAACACAGATATCAGTGCTAACAAGTCACTTTGGATCTAAAAGAAAAACACGGGAAAATATCGAAATAAACAGGTTGGCTTTAAGTTTTAGCTCAGTGGTCATGAATGCTTGTTTTGGGTCCCTTGTTGTTCTTTATTGCTGTTCTGCCTCTGCTCTTTTTGACCGGCCTGTACTGTCCTCATCGTGTGTGTCTTCTTTGTGTGTATGCATGCACACTCTTCACATGTGTGTATGTGTGTTGTGCAGCTCCAGCTGACCTGTGCCTGCTTCCCATGGAGGAGGGGAGCTGTGGACGATACTCTCTGCGCTGGTACTTTAACAGTCAGGTTCAGGCCTGCAGGCCGTTCATCTACAGCGGCTGTGAAGGGAACGACAACCGCTTCGTTGAGCTGGAGGACTGTGAGGAGGCCTGCTTAGGGGAGGCCACAGGTACACACACACAGAAACACACACACACACACACTAAGTTCAGTGTATGTGAACTATGGCTGTGGCTAAATGATTCATGATAATGATATTATTTTGATATCTATAGAAAATGTTAACAACAATGCTTTAAGTCAAACTCTTCTTTAATTCATCTTTGTTTCCTGTGTTTTGTCGCTTTTTGGGCAAATAAATAAAGCTCAAAGCATGTAGGGAGGTGCAGAGAGTCTGTAACCATAAATGTAAAAAAGCAAACAAAAAGGACAATTACACTTAATAACTAGTGTAAAGGTGACCAGATGAACTGATAAACAAGAGATCTGGCAGGTCTAACATCAGAGAACATTATCATTATTAACACAATGTCCATATTTCATTTGTTAATGCCACAGTGAGTGTCAGTATCGGTATATCTTGACATCCCTAATGCGTACTATCTGTTGTGCAGGTCCTCGTCCCCCACAGACAGCGCGATGATTGTGGCCCACCCCTCGTCTGCCGCAGGAATGTTAGCCGTTATATTGCTTTTATAAATCATTATTTTGTCAGATGTCAATGTTAACATTTGTTTTTTGTTTATTTATTGTTTCTGTAAACCCAACCAAACTTCATCCCATGGTTGAGAGGGGAGACCAGAGGGATGCCTCCTTGTTTTATGTTCTCTGTACCAGGCAAAAGAAAAGACAGAACAGTGTTCATTAGGCTACACAATGCTTTCTCTTTGTGTAGGAGCCAAACAGACATTTTTAACGTTTGCACACTGAATAAGAGCAACTTTGCTTTTTTTTTCAGACTTCACCCTGATTTTCTCAGTTTGACTTTACCACAGTATTAAGGCATTTTAGTACATCCATCCATTTCAAGTTGCACACAGATAATAAGACTTAGTGTCTGCATGCGGGAGGGAGCAGACAAATTAACGACTCATCTGATAGTCTAATATGATAATCCTCAAGTAAATACCAATACGGTGAAGCTCATTAACTTGACGGTGTAGTTCAGTCATTATGTGCGTTAACATGGAGCCTGTCGCTCCACTAATTATTGGAACGAATAGAAATTTGCATATTTAAAAGTCTTTCCACACATTCCTACCATTCCTATCCAAAGATGCACTTTTCTGTCGTCCATTGTTTGAAATCTACAAGCACTTTGTTCCACTTTTTCCAAAAGGTGCATATACAAATCTGTTTTTAATCATATAGCGCTGCATCACAAATCATAATAAGCCTCAAACTAGTACTACTTAAGAGGCATGTCTGATTAAAAAAATAGCACCTTACTGCAAATCCACAGCAGGAAACAAAGCATTTGACACTTGACTTGCTGGTGGAAGCGTTTGTGGAGTGCAGTATAATTATATTTTGTAATAATTAAACGTTTGTGAGAGTCGTTGATCTGACTGATTGCATTAAGGAGGAAAGAGGTGCACATGTGGAGAGAGCTGCCCCTTCGTTAATAATTTTTTGTGTGCATTGTGTCCTAATGACCTCTTAAAGCTGACACATACTGCTACTTGGTATCAAACTTACTTATAACTTACTTATTAATCAAGATTCACAGACTTTGTTTAGTTATGTCAAGGAGAAAAGTGTAACACTAAACTCGAAGCTGAAATACATAAAAAACATAACAGGACTTTTTTTTTAATGAACAGCACAAACTACAAACTTTATGAACTTTACCAAACTGGTGTTTACTGCAAAGATGCTGCATGATGAGATATTTTTATTGGTGCTCACTCCCTGATTGTACTGACTGTTTATACCGCTTAGTAAATAAGAAAGGTTGGTAGAGATCTGGCCTCTGAAAGTAATTCTCCTTTTGTACACAAACATTTAAAAGTTTTCTTACTGTACTTTCACTTGTGTGAAAGTGAGGATATTTTAGTCTTTAGTTTTGTATTTCAGATTTGTTTCTGAGGGATCAGTTTGGTTAGCAAATAGACTTTAGAGGCAGCCTCAGCAGTCAGTCATCACTGTGGAGAAGATGAGAGGGGCAAATCAGAGCTTTAGTAAAGAACTAAACGCTGCAATGTGATTGTTGAAATCATCCAAAACTGATCCAGAAGTCAGAAGTGAATCAATTCAAACTGGTAAATATATGAACAGGTTTCGACCTTTATCTTTAAAGGACAAGAGAACAATAACGTGCCGAACAGGAAGAATGTGAATCTAGACCAAAAAGTCACTCACATCTCACACAACAAGGTTTTAATTGTGTTTGTTTGTTCCACTGCAGTGCTCCTTTCTAGTTGAAATCAACTTCTCTCTGAAAGTTTTTATGTTCATGGTCTTTTTACTTTTTATCAAAAAAGCAGATTTCTCCCAGCGATCCATATCCAAGCAAACTGTCACCTGATACTGTCTGTGGACTTTAACCTGCCTGAAACAACTTCTCTACATCATAACTATGCAAGCACAATTATATTGGGTTATAATTATAATGGATATAGTTGTATCATGTGTATTAAATATGAAGAATCAAGCACATTATTCTGCCAATATTTTGTATATATTGTTTTATATTGTTTTGGGGAAAGTTGTGTTTCCGACCACGACTGCATGTCTACCTGCCGGAGAAACGGTGCTATTTTTAAAGGTATTTTTATACTGTTTATTGAAGATGGAAGCTTTTGTATTTACTGTATGTGGTACAATATTTTAATAATCATTTTTAATAAACCAAATGTTTAAGTAAAAACAAGATTGGTGTATTCTCTGGTTTGAGCATTTAGTCATTGACAGCTTCTAAAACACACGTACACTTTAAAGCCACGATCTTCCTCATTCGTCTGTTCGACAACTAAAATCAAATGAGAAAGTCTCACTGATCTGTGTCCGTCTGCACACGAGAAAAGAATATTTTCAATCATGGAAATTCACATCATCATTTTCAGTGGAGGGGTTAATGGAGATAAGACATCATCAAGTGTGTGTGTGACTGTGATATAGATGTTCTAATTTCATCAGCAGATTTTCTTAATGAGAGGATTTTCTGCTTGTTGGCCACGACTCCTTCTCCCTTGGTTTTTCCATGCTCTCTGCCCTCGGTTGATTTCCCCTGGTGGAGGACACACTGACTCCATGTTCGCCTCATCACACCTCAACCAACGCACGGCTTTGTCGTCGCCTCGCCCTCTTCCCTTACCTGACTTAATTTCAAAAGTTATCTCTGTCGGCACCTTATCGTGCTGTAGGCTTACATGTGTTTGGCAGAGGCTGTGCAGGATTCGATCTCCATAAAACATTTCTGGATCTTCACAGCAAAACAGCATTGCAGCATTCTTCCAAACAAGTAGATGGGACAACTGAAAAATAAAACCATTTTCTGTTGTTTTCTTTCTGTTTATTGTAAAGTCGTCATGTTCTCCAGTTGTTCGTGGACTACGAAAACTTCACAAGAAGATGAGGAGGATCGCCATGGGGATTAGTAGATACTGACAACATTTTCAATCGCTAAAGCCAGAGAGGGCTACTGTAAAGAGTAGCAGGTCCAGTATAGTGAGCCGCAGTAAACCCTATAGTTTTGGAGCTACCTTCGAATTCTGGCCATATCTTACAAATTAAGCCTTTAAGATGTCCCTCAATTGGGATTAAGGATCCAAAGTGTGTGTGTAGTCCGCATACTATGGGTCATATCGTTTATTTGCATTTAGAAATTACCACCACCATTGAGCCTCTTTAGCAGACTGCTGTGTGCAAAGTGGACACACAAGAGCTGTGTAACTGTCTCTCTAAATGTGGAGTGTGTTTTGGGATTAAACGTATTTAAACACTTCTAAATTTCAAAGCAGCAGCTTCCTGTGATACCACAGCGTGGAGCTACCTGTGCTGAGCCTGAAGGACTGCAGCTTCATCATCCGGTCTGACATACATGAGCTGTTTTTATGACCCAATCAGCTCATAAACCAGAGACGGAGGACATTTTTGGGAGCACTTCTTGACTGAATCACTGATCTCTGACATAACATGCAAATACAAACCTACATGTATGAATTTATGCTTCTCACGCTGCTCTGCTCCCTGCCTTTCCCCCAATCTGCTCGACTCCTCATGTCATGTTTGTCTGTGTGTGTGTGTGTGTGTGTGTGTGTGTGTGTATTTCATGATTCATGTGTGAGAGATACATTCCACATGTCCTAAAAATAGCAGCCGTCACTGATTTCAGCAGCCGTAACCAGTCGGCTTTACACAAGGCTCCAAAGCCTTAAGAGCAGTCTCGCAAGTCTTTGAAAGGACGTATGAGGATACTAGTGTGTGTGTGTCTGTGTGTCTGTGTGGGTGTGTGTGTGTGGGGGGGGGCTTATATGTAAACTAACTGCAAACTTCCATGAAACAAGGGCTGCTTTAATAACCTTAACTAATCTGATATTCACTCTGCTACCTCTGGGGCTCCTTTGGGCTTCTCCCTCCAAACACACACACACACTCAGATTTCGTGACTCAAGGCTGTCCTTCACAGATCTGTGCTAATGTGTGTGTGAATGTTGGATACAACTGAATTGTAATTTAATATCAACTACGCCTCACTGCATTTATGTACTGAGCAATATCGATGTTATTGCAATTCCCAGCCTAACAGCGGCACGGCTGGTATAGAAGTTGAGCTCAGAGTGAAACATTATTGAGATGATGAGCTGCTGCATGCAAAATAGGAAGCGTGTCAAAGGGGCTACATTTTTCAAATATGGCAAAATGGATGTTAAGTGCTGTTATTCTCCACCATAAAAGTGGAAATGCTGCCATTCGAATGAGGCACAATATGGTTTAAATCCCTTCTTTCTCTACTCGTGACCCTTCAAGGGTATTTCACAGCCACCATGATCCTCCTGCTGGTATGTGGTGGGGTCTAGTGGAGGACAGTCGAGCAAACGCTGTGTGCACAGTGGTGGCTCCCTCTGTCTGTGCGAGGCAGAACTGCTCCTCAGATGTGGAGTATGCAGAAACACGTTTAGGAGTTGTTCATTTTTCCTCTTCGGTGACCTTGACTGTTTAAAGCCCCAGGGTCTCGGCTTGGCAGGGAGCTCGATTGGTAGAACCTCGCCAAGAGAGAGGAGCAAGCCAAACTCTCTCTCTCTCTCCCTCTCTTGCTCTTTTTTCTGCCACCCACCTCCCTCCACAAGTACAAAGGCTGTTGCTATAGCAATGAAACATGCTAGAAATGTGCTCAGTCTCACTTTTACCCTCTCAGCTGTATTAGCATATGATCCGTATCACTTCTATCTTCGTTTCTATCCGACTTGCTCGCACGTATTGCTCATTAAGCAAAACATAGAAAGCGTTTGTGTGTGGTCCTGGTGAGGTGCGTTTACACACGCGTGTGAGGAGAAAAGTGAATTACATGCACTGTGGGATTACTGTAAAGCTTGTGCATGCTGTTCGCAGCAGATTCCCCCTGGTGCTTTGACCCCCGAGGTCTCTGTTATCTCCTGGAGTTTGTGCGTGTGGACGGGGGGCCTCAGGACTTCCTTCTGTCCTGTAAGTCTTTCACTTGAGCTCTCACAGTATAGTGCCAGCCTCAGCATCTGTTCAGTCTATTGATCTGAGCGTTTGGGTTAACCTCTCACGGCTCCTGGCAAACTGGTATTACACACCCAGCCTATCTCTGCCCATCTCATATCTTACCCACTTTGAGTCATAGATGTGAGTGCTGAATGATGTGATTCAGAAAAATTCAGCACCTAAAGAGGCCTTTACGAATGCAAAATGAGGTTATCCAGGCCTCATTATCTCTTTAACTTCTGCGATTTTCCATTGAACAACTCATTGGTAAGGCCAGGCAGCACCTCCTCCCTCCCTCTCTGCCTCTTCGTCGCTCCGTCTCCCCTCCTGTCCATCTCCTCCACACACCAACAGAGAGCAGCGAATGTGTTGTTTACTTTGTTTAATTCTTCCTCCAGCAGATGAGTCAGTTATTAGCATATCTTCATTATTTCGCTGATGAGCGAGGGCCACCTGAGTGTCACAATGCCTCAGCATTATTAAAAGGCCCTCGTGGGATATCTCAAGCGCATAAGCCTAAATTAGCATATGCCATTTCTCATCTCTCCCTGCTGTCATTCAGCAGCCCCATGCTCTATTTCAATTTATGCTCAAACTACTGACGGCCTGAGATTTTTTAGTTTCTCAGCTCTCCCCATCCATCCTCTCTCCCTCCCATCTTTCGCCTCTCTCCTTCAATCTTCCTCCCCTCCAGCGATCCACTTCCCTCTCGTAACTGTAAGCAGATCTCTGATCTGTAATTTTGCAGCTGACTAGGAAGCAGAGAGTGGTGGAAATTGTTGGTTATTGCAAGAGAGGGGGGGAGGCAGTACGATAGGATCCTGTGAGGAACTTCCTGCTCAGTTGAACTAATGCAACACCTACACCTATTCCTGACAGTGTGGTGCAGCAGGGTGACATATGGACCCGGCGTGGCTGTGGTTTGTCCTTGCTGCTTGTTACCGGTGATAATAAGATTTCATAAGACTGTCGGTCAGAGGCACTTAGGCTATGTCAAGAAATGTACTCTTAAGTGATTATATAGTACAGTATCCTTGGAGAGTGTTAATGGGGAAACTAATCTTCCTTGAAATAACTCATACAGTCCATGCACATCAAAGCTTCATTAAATCAGCAGTTGCACATCAGGCGGTTAAGGTACATTAGCACAAGTGCCAGTTTTAATGGCCACGCCGTTACCTGTAAAATGGGTGTAACCAGTCACCTGGATTTTGATCATACTTGAATTGCTACTACTACTCTTATAACGGTTGTTTTTTACTAGTTTTTACATTCCTCTGGGATTTTATCTTGAAATCTTGGTATACGCATTATCTTTCATTGGCTGTTCTGCTGACCTTATTTTCTTTTGCCTTCGTTTTAAAGCATTTTGGTCAACACGTTATAAATGTGCTATAGAAATACATTTGGCCTGACTTTACTGGCCAATCAGCTGATGATTAAGCCTTTGATTTTGAAGTATGAATGAAGCCACTGATGCTAGTCAGTTAATGCAAGGACGGACAACTGTACACTAGGAACAAAGACAGTAAGTGGAAAGTCACAACGAGACACATGAGGATATAACAGCAAATTTAAACAGGAACTAATCAAACCATAAACCCAAACCATGACAGCGGATACTTCTGTATCTTTTGCCAGACGGCAGAGTGGGGCTGGGGTGGGTGTTGTCTGTTAGGATCCCTTAAGGCTCTGTGCAGACATCTAACTTCACTTCATCTCACATGTAAAGCTAACGACATTCCCATCAGCTTCAGCTGTACTTCCAGTTTAACGCTAATTAGCAAATGTTAGCGTGCAAATGAAACATGATGTTACAGGCACGACTGGCTGAGACTGGCTTGATAAAGCAGTAACTCTTGAGCAGCGTGTTGTTTCAACATTATCACAAGAATACATTTTGGAAATGTGCGTTTCTGCAGAGACATGTTGAAACTAAACATTTCTTTATGTTCTTTGATGTTGTGACAACGTTGACCTTAGGTTTAGGCACAAAAACACACTAAACTACGATGTCAACACTGTAAACACAGATGCTAAACGTCAGCATATAAGACTCACAAAGCCGCTAACACTGGTCTCTGTTACTCTGTGTGACATTTATGATATTTATGATACCCACAAACCTTAACCTCCTCAGTTTGTTTGTGTTACCACCAGCGTCACCATACTTCCTCTCAGACAGGGTTAAGGTTCACAGCGCAGTCTGTTGACCTCTGACCCCACTTAGCCTGTAGCCTGAGCTGCCAGACGTCCTTGTCAGCGAGAACAGGCTGCAGCTCCCAGCTCACATTTCAGTTTTGATTGTGGATCAGTGAAGTTTACCCTCAGCTTTTGACTCACTTCTTTATCCATTTGTTGTAACGGCTTTGAAACACTATAGTCCTCCATTTAACTGTACATTCCCTTAATGACTTGAATTGTGCCGTTGCTCCGGACCCTTGGGATCATTACCTCAATGACTTTTCAGCTCTCTGCTCCCTAACTGACCTCATGTGACCACAACGGCTTCTCTAAGTAATTGGCTACTAATTAATTAAAATCTGTCTACAGTAAGGTCCCCTTTGACCGAATTTTGCCAAGTTGCAACAACTCAATTCGAAAACACAGAGAGGAGATGGAACGAGACTGATGCAGAGAAACTGTCACTCAGTGGAGATAGAAGGAGACTGGTGAGGTGAGACAGATTATTTCCTTCTTGTGTCTGTAGATGGATGTATGGAGGCTGTCTGTGAGGATGTATCAGTTTGGATTACTGGGCTCCAGGGCTCCTTCCCTCTTATTCGGCGTATTATCTCTGGCAGGCTTCAAGTAATATCTTCACTCCGAATCAAATGGCACCCTAGGGCTCTGGTGTACACACATATATATATATAAAAAAGGAAAAAACAAAGATACGAGTTTGTAGAAGTAGTAGTGGCACGTTTGACCACAAGCCATTATCAGACTTATGCATGCAGGTGGGGTACAGGAGAGTCCTGCTGTTGCTGTGCCAGAGAAGTGAAGTGTGGCTGAGTGGGGATGGGAGGGAAGTGACAGGCTGTACGTGTGGACGAGGAACAGGAGGGCCGGGCTGAAGACAGGGGCCGTGGATGTCAGATGCCGCCAAGGGAGAGCAGACCACAGAGGCAGGGGTCAGGGAAGGAAGGGGCCCGAGAGTGGAGGGCTTGAAGTGACAGGTCAGTGCGCGTCTCCTCTTCCATCCATCACGCAGTCCCTTTGTGGTTCAATCAAAGCAGAAATGCCTTGACTGGGTTTGACTGCAGGAGCGCAGGTGAATGCGTAGTCATGCAGACACCTGTGCCCAGTTGTGCATGTTAGAAAAAAATATCATCCAATCAAATAAAAAGACAAAAAGATGAGTGTCTCACAGTGTCACTGAAGCATGTATATGTAAATTAAGTATCTGTAATGGCGACACTATATGTAATTCAGAGTGAAAATGCATTTTCCCAACCCCGGCCATTAGAGACACTAGATAGTCCAGAATTGTTCTGAAGCCATATTGTGCGCAGAGATAAAACTAATTTCACAGCCCATTAGCCTTATTTGAAAAGCAGCAGCCAGTAGACTCACAGTGGGGCCCGCCGCATCGGGAAAATTATAGTTTACAGTCACCACCAAATACCAGCTAAAGGTGAACGGCCAGCAATGACGGGTCACACAGTCACGGTGACACAGTGAATATCAGACCCACTGTGCAGGGCCAGGGATACTTCCTGGGTACGCTAATGAGAGGGTACATCAAGATGTCATACTACCCCCTCCTTAGGCAGCAGCTCACACAAATACACTTCAGAGGTGGCATTTAGTGAAGCGCCTCTCCCTGCCCTCCTCCCCGATCTCAATGCCGGCAAAAGGTAAATTTCTCCTCATTCATAATGCAGGATTGTAATTGGCTCCTAAAAGACAGCCACAGCAGATCTTTGCCGTTCTCTCTTCTCTCACTCGCTTTATCTCTCTCTTCATTGGCTGTCTTTGTCACTCCACCTCACCCATAATCCTCTCTGTCTGCCCCGTGCCCCTGGCTCAGCGTTTGCCTCCCTCAAACCTCAGCTCAAGGTCACTTTGTTGAGCCACAATGGTTTCACAAAGACTTTTTTTTCCTCCCCTTTCATCGCCTCCTCCTCTTCCTCATTCCAGCTCATGCGAACAGTTATCAGGTCGCACGGTTTGGTAGTTCATTTTCTCTCCTCTTGTATCAGCATTGTGTCGACTCCTCTGCTTTTTAAAATGTTGTTACTCGTCTGCATCAGAGCGCTTCAGTCTGCTCTTCAGTATCGGCGTGAACTCCTTGTTCGTGTTGCTCTTATTGCTTCCTCTCCTCTCAGGTCTATCTGATCAATCTCGCCGCTTAGTTCGAGTGCCTTTCATTTGAGCAGGAAGTGTAGCTGAGTCAGTGGGTGACATGGTGAGCCATCTTGACATTTTAATTTGCACTGTCTCGGTTTTACGGGACACTCCAGCTGGCCATATTCCTGTCTGTGACTATAATAAGGTCAGCTCTAACTATATGTGTCGACAGCATGTTTCTGTCGCATTCAAGGGCACACCTAACCATGTCTGAATATAAATCAGTGCTTAAACATATCCCAGTTTTATTCTCACTGTATTTAATACCTGTTTACTTACTTATTTAGGCTTTTGTGTTCCAGAAGGAACATAGGCCAATGATGACAGCCCTCCATCTTTTCTGGCCTGTGCCTTTTGATCTAGTTGCTGCCACGACCGCCCCTTAGTCTTCCTCTGTGTCTCTTTCCTTGTGGGTTACACGTCAATGCCTGTTGATTTATTTTGAGTGTACGCCTGTCCAGCTCCACTTCCTTCTCATTTGAAGTGCTATGGGTTCTTGCTTTGGTTGGTGTTGGCGATGGTGTCTGACCAGAAGTGGTTATGATCTACAGTATGAGTATTGGTGCATTGTTCTCGCTATCGATCTATTGCTATTGTTAGGAAAAGATCCTGTTTTGGCTTAAAATACTTGTTTGGTCGCAACAAACATGGCTGGAAATTGTAACAGGTTCTCCCTAAAAACATCCAGTGGTTTCAGACTAACAAATGCTCAAACACAGTCTTGAGGTGGGGTCACTGGCTTGGCAGCCTTCTCTCCTGTAACTGCACGACCATACCCTACACCTCCTGATGTGACAGTCAGGTCACAAACGTGTAATGTGTCACATTTTGTAGAAATGTCAACGTACGCAGCCTGTCACGTGCGAATTTAATGTTTGTAGAAACATTAACTGCCAACATTTCATCCTGGCGACTGGCTGTCGTTGGTTACTTGGCACATGGTCCAGTCGATGCAGAAGAGGAAGAGGACGGGCAACAAGTTCAGATCATCTCTGAGTATGAATCTCTAAAGTTTCCCTGGGCTGTGAGGAATGTACCTTTTGTGTCGCTTATTTGAATTATGCCGGCGAGCTTCTTCATGCCAAATAATCTGTTATTCTTTTCTTCCCAGGATTTCTTTCTCTGTGTCTTATTTCTCCTCACCACCCCCTTTACATGTCTTCTTTCTTCGAGTCTTCTATATCTTGAAAAGTAGAATTTGGGTCCTTGTGCTCCTTTTATCATCATTTCATAACCCTTCCTGTTTCGTCTGTGGTGGTACTTGGTATTATCATCTGCGTCATTTGCAAGAACGGACCATTGTACTATTAAAAGTTTGTTATTTTTAAGTGCAGAACAGAAATGTGCTCTAATGGTACTTCTGTATGAACCCTGCTCCCTCTGCATGCAGTCCTCTGCTTCTCAACTTGCCTTGAACTGAGACGTCTGTTTTCACAAAGACCATGAGAGATATTCTGTCTCTTCATCTCCACTGCTATTACTGCTGTCTCTTCTCCTGTATACAAGGTCCTGATGTTCAGTGTTGAAATGTTGGTAGATATTTGGTGTCCGAAGATTCAGACGCACAATCTCATTGCCATTTTCTGTCTATACGATTGTCTTTTGACAGGAGTCTTTTAAAGGGTTATGGATTTCTTTGGTTTTCATCATAGTTTATGTAGCATGTATGTTTTTTTTGGGCTTGCTAACCCCAAGCTAGACAGCCTGTAAATGGTGTGATTCCACAAATTCAGTTCTCACACCTTGCAAGAAGAAGAAGTGGTTGTTATCCTTACTGGCAGCTCCCAAGTCTTTGGTAGTTCTTTGTGTTTTGGGTGGCAAACAGGATACGATTAACACTGAGGAAACAAGCCACTAAAGTAGACTTATCTAATTTTATTAGAATAACACCATCAAGAACACGGAGAGCTTGTCTCTCTCCACAAATGTTTCTTGGTTTCTGATGTGCATTGAAAAACACGTCAACTTAAAAAATAAAAAGAGCATCAGCAAGTCTTGTCCATGCTAGTGTTGCTGCCCTGTCAGGCCATCACTTAGCTCAAGACTTCACATCTAGGGGTAGGGTGTCCTGATTTTTGATGGGATAGAGGGGTATTGTGAAATGTTAGAGCTAAATAGTCCTCCAAACAGAGGTTTTTACACACAGTCCTGCATTTTGATGTATTTCAATGTGGCATTCCCCCTTTGATGGGATATGGTGCCCGCACATGCAGCTGGTACCGCTCCTCTAATATCAGTGCAGACTGGCAGGGTCGGAGCACAGGTTGCTAATGTTGTTAAAGCAACGCTAATGTTAACGGCCAGTAACGAAGCAGTGTTCTGTTTTATTTGATGACTTGGTTAATAACATGAAGTTGTGAATGAAATGCAAGCGTCCATGCTTTTTCTATCTCCATCAGATAAATGGCAAAAGGCATTATGATAGAGCGGGATTGAAACAGTAACACATGAGAAATCCCCAAAAGCTGAAGGCGCCATATTGCAAATATCCGGTCATAAACAGCATCGACGTCAAACTGATGACATATGGGGGTCTTGAAGGGTTCAGTCACTACCACTCTGTTCTGAGGGGCAAGAACTCCAAAACAAGGTGTAGGGGTAAAACTTAACATACATTTTACTAACTGGAATCTCATTGGTAGCTTCAGCACTCACAGCTGATTCATAAAGCTTTTCACACCTTGTCGTAGCAGGAAAAGCACAGGTGTAACCATATACATTAATGATACCTCGATTTCAGCCAGGTTTAGGTTGTGATGCAACAATTAGCAATGTTGTTACACCAGTGTGTGCACTCCAGTCTGCGATCCAGTGGGTAAAGATAACCAACTACAGTATATGTGCTGGATCTAGTGTGCGTTTCTGTGAGTTTGTGTGTTGTGACTTCGGTGTGACCAGGCCGTCTCTCTTTCTGTTGACTAGTCAGTGGGGCTGAAACCAGGCTGAGCCCCTGGCCTCGACACATGTCCAGGTTTGCCAGAGGTTCTGCCGAGGTCTTTGATGCTCTGCCAGAGAGACTGAGACACTGACGCCCTCAGTGCCAGGCATGCTGTCAGACAGGACACGGGGACGTACTTAATAACCTACAACACAGCTACAGTAGGTACACAAACCAGCGCATATTATCACTCCAATAAATGTTTCATTTCAATATGGATGTGGAAACGTTACCAGACGGTTTATATTTCCTACCTTGTAAAGGAAATAAAGCCACAGGGAGAAAAACTGATCTGATGCTTTATTTATAATCCCTGTTACAGGGAGGTCACAGTACTGTACAAAAACATCCTTCAGTGTTGTAGAGATTTTTACTTTACATGCAACAGACAGCTTGAGATGTTTCCAGCTACAATGAGGCGTGACAGACAACTTCTCACTTGCCCCGACACATCAGAGAAAAGGGTCACATCTTCATCACATCACTTCATAAAATGAAAAAGCAGGGGTTTCATCTGAGCCTTAACATTTTGTACTGACATTTAACAACCACACGGGAAGAAATCCTCCGCAGAGGAAGGAGGGATATGAGATTCTACGAAGACTCAGTCACATGTCGCATTTGACTGGAAAACCTTGTACGCTGCTGTTGCTGCCGCTCCTTAACCCCACAGCTGCATGCAGCGAGTCCATGCCCCTTGTCTTGGTGTTGCTGAAAGGCATTCTGGGAAGTAAAGGAAATCAGTGGAATAGATGAGGTGATGGAGTACACAAGTCAGATGCAGGAGAAGGCGTGTAGGCTACATCAAAGCAGTAAATGTGCAGCATTTATCATAAGAGAGACATTACAGTGACTAGACTTTTCCTTCATGTTGCACAGATTCTTGCTGTGATGGGTGTGGGACCCGCTGTTCTTCACTGTCAGGCCTCAGCACATAAACATTTACTGTACGAATATTTTGTATTTATATGTGCGTTTTCATGCACATGTCTGTTTTGGAGCATTTTGCGTGTTTTCATTTGCTTTCTACGATAATGTGTGTGTATGTTTAGATGCTTTTCAGTATTTTTCCTTGGCTGAGTGACGCAGGCATATGGTATGTGGGTGTTTGGCAGATGCTCCTAATCACTGGCTAGCTTTGCATTTGTATGTGACTGTTTTCACAAGAGATTCAGATCAGTAGCAAGGGCAAGTCTCTGTGTTTTTGTGTTTGTCGAAATAAAGATGCGGCCGTGGGCTCATGGGGGGGCCTCGGTGTCCTGTAAAATGTGTGGCGCAGTGACAGGGAGAAGGTGGGCTATGGAGCAATGATGGTGATGGAGGGGGTGGGGTGCGAAGCAGGTTGGTGGGAGGGTGACAAATGTGCAGAGAAACCGGCTGAGATCATGAGGTAATCTGTGAAGGATCACAAAAATGCTCAGTGTCTTTTCCTCCAAAGAGATAAGTACTTTGTTACCTTGAAATAGAGCAAGGCTATTGAAAGGCTAGCTGTTTCCATCTGTTTCCTGTCCTTATGCTAAGCTAAGCTAAACTAACTGGCTGCATGCTGCTGAAGCTGGACTGTACTTTTAGCGGACAGATATCAAAGTGTTGTTAGGGCACAGTTTCCAGCCGTGTTTGTGGTGACACCAAACTGATATTTTTGACAGGACCAGGTGTTTTTAAGTGTTAGTGGCGACCAAAACATTATGTTTTCTTTTAAGCCAAACCAAGTTAACCTGACGCGGGAAGGAGTCGCTAGAAACTGTTTGGAAAAGGGCAGGCACAGGAAGGTGATTGGATAACCAACTGTCTATCACAGGCTAATTTCAACCAATCGGATCTACAGTAGGATAGCTCTACCAGCGGTACCAGTTGCTAAATCAAAGTCTTACCATAGATGGCCGGGAGAAGAGGGATCTTTTCCATCGAGATAAGCCTACAGTGCCGTTCTTTGCTCTTCTTTTGATGGAGAAAAGAAAAAAATTTTAGAGGCATGACATGTTTCTTGTTCAAGGTTATATGAACAGCAATTATTCCACCATCTGTTTAGAAGCACAAGGGTCGAACATGGACATTTCAGATGCAGGTGTAACAGGTTCTCTGAACCATTTACCAATTCAAAGTACCTTTAATATTCAGATTTTCTAATACATCCATTTGGGAAAAGCAAATATATTAAGTGTTAACAGGGGATTTTAGCACACATTCCACCAGCTGACAACCGCTGCTCCAGCTCTCCTCGGAGACCACAGGTGTTCACACCTTCTATCCAAAGCTCCCTCTGCACAGTTTATCTCACACAGTCATTTACGCCTCTCGCTAAAACAACAGTCTGTGAATCAGCTGTGAGAATTGCAGTGACAGGGGCCTTATATTTATAGTGTGTCCAAGGTCACAAATTTAACAGTCGGTGACCTTGATCCCTGCACACAGCTCATGGTGACAGAGTGCTCATTGCACAGCAGGTGGAAGGATGCACCTCACGACGAGATGATAATCCCAGGTAAAATATGGCTTCAAGCCTCATGAATCTGCTCCTTAACCAACCAGCTCATCCTCCACCGGCGATGCAGTCGCCACATGGAAATTTAGAGTCTGACATGAGCGGGGCAGACGCTCACTGTACAGCCTCCAGTGTGCAGCAAAGCACAGACGGAAGCCTCCGAATGTTTCCTCCACAGCGTTTCCTCCACAGGGGGGACTTGATGTTATCAAGTCAAGCCTGAATCCAGTCATTCTCCTTTGAGGGAGATCAGGTGAAGTGTGTGTAATGTGTTTGGAGAGAGGGAGAAGGAGGGGGACGCAAGTAATTGGGAAATCTCGTTGAATTACTACAAAGGGGCGTTCACCCTTGAGGAATCTAAGGTCGTCCTTGTGAAAGGCTACCCATCACACACACACACACCACACACACACACCACACACACACCAGCCCCCCACTCCTCCTCCTGCATCCCTGTCTCCTCCCCCTTCCAACAAAAAACCTTCTCCCTCCTCCCTCCCTCCTCCCTCCCTCCTGCTTGCAGATCACCGTATTGGTCGCTGGGATGGAGCGACTGCGCTCCAGCGAGCGGTTAGCGCATTATCATGCGTTTGGCAGGTCCGTGTGTGGGCTGCTGCTGTACAAGTCCGCTGCGTAAAAGTGGACAGGTGTGGGCGCGCCGTGTTGAGTGGGGAATTAACAGAAAGACGCCAAAGCACTGTGATATGAGCTGATTTGGGAGCGGGCACCAGGCACTGCTGCGCTCTCTGTATCTGCAGCCGTGGAGGGCTTCCCCCCCTCCCGCTGTAATATTTATGACAAAACGGAGGCAAATTATTCTGGTCACGTTTTTGGCTGACAGCCGGCTGTCCTGGAGAGCGCTGGAGTGAATCGGGGTCCAGTGTTGGTGATAGCGCAGCGCACCGACACCTGCAGTAGGATGTAAAGGGGAATTCCCACTCACCAAACTGGTAAGTTTAACACTTCTGATCAGACTCGTTTTTCTGTGTTTACAAGAACATCAGCATATGGGGGGTTTAAACTGAGACTTGGAAGGGATCTCGGCTTTCAATTGGATACAGTCTTCTGCTAAATGAAACAAATGGTGGGCTGTGTAGTGAAGTGGAGGGACAGGACAGTCCAAACCTGTTTGGGCTGTCAGACTGTAGGCGACAATAACAAATCACCTCGTTGTCAGAGCAGCACTTGAGAGGGGCCTGAACACAGCCTCCGGACTTGTGATTTCAATCGCTTGTTTGCATTTAAAAAAAAAAAAAAAAAAAAAAAAAAATCTTTCAGCAGCTCCTGGAAAATACAATTTAAATGTGTGTACTAATCTGCTTTCATCCAACACGGCTTGAAGTAATTTTGCTCCTCTAAGTGTCCCATTTTTCCAGGGACCCACAGACTGTTGTTGATGTGCTTCAGTCACATGGATGCGCCACGCTTGACATGGAGGTGGCCCGTTTGATCACTGTGAAGAGCGCAGGCTGAGCTCAGCTAATGTTTTAACCGGATAAAATTATTCCACACTGCACATCATTAGATGTTCCTGAACTGTCAGGACCCCGTGAGAACATGATTTCAAAGGACTGTTTATTCGGGCTCCTCTGCATTTATTCAGCCTCATTAGAATTAAAATAGTGGGAATAGATGTTTTTTAGAGCTTCATGGGAGAATTTGCATTTTCTCCATCT
Organism: Pagrus pagrus; assembly: GCF_965226575.1. Taxonomy (NCBI): domain Eukaryota; kingdom Metazoa; phylum Chordata; class Actinopteri; order Spariformes; family Sparidae; genus Pagrus; species Pagrus pagrus. Next base: position 18,872,934 of record NC_140187.1, read on the forward strand.
GACTCCTGCTTTAATGCAAATCAGAGTTATGAAACATGTTTGCAAAGTGTTCGTAAAGCTATATTTCTTTTTTTTTTCTAACTAATGCTTTTAAAATCTACAAACAGGCTGCTGCGTCTCTTCCAGTCCTGTCTTGCCATGTGTGACAAAGACAGTTGCCATCACTGCTCTGTTGTTGACGAGATGTGAAATGGGAACATGTTTGGTTGGAAGGTGTGAGAGCGCTGCTCTTTGATGAGTTTCTCCCTGCTGTAAACAGCATAATCTCCAGTTATTGTTATTGCCTCATGGTAATTTCAGACTGTTTGCACTAGTTGAATGAAGGGTCGGTGCCTTTTGTGACAATTACAAATGAAATTCTTGGGATTGAGTGTTTTGCTTCCTGGCATGAGGTCTTCACCTGGTGACAGCCTCTGTTTCTATTGTTAAAGTTGTTAAAAATATTTAAACGTAGAAGACATGTTTTTAATATTACGTGTATATACAGTTTGTGTATATACAACTTTTGTCTGAGATAAAATGAAATTAGATGACAGTTTATGGTCTTTGGGCCAGTTCGGAGTGCAATTTCAGCGAGGCTTCTGCGTCCCACCAGGTGGAGCCTGTCACCACATGGACAGAAAGCTACGTTTCGTACAACACAACTAAAGGCCTAAAAATAGTTTCAATTCCTGACCTCTGTCTTGACTGCTGCGAACTGTAGCTGCGGCTAGCTCGTTAGCTCAGTTAGCCATGCAGGTAGTGGTTCAGACTGGGAGCTCGGGGACCAGGGGAGTGTTAGTGTTTACGGCGCAAACACAGGATTTTTTATTTTTAAATTCTTACATATTGCCTCTTTAAGCAAACAATGTTAAGCAAACAATCTTACCAATCTTATCTTAGTCGGCCTTTTTAACTGACACTGTGGCTAACTAACAGACTTTATAACAAACTATTTAAAACTACTGAAAACCACATCTTGACATTGAAGCAACATTATGTAGAAATTTACATTTTGCGTGATTTGGCGCCCCCCACAGTTTCTGAGTCATAAATACAGATCGCAAACTCAAAACTCAATACCTTATAACAATTTTATGTGTTGAAAACTTGTATGTTGAAGTTAACATGTATGTAACGCTGTGATCCTGTTACAAGACACTGAACCATCAACATGATTCTGAAGCTGTTATTTTAAGATAAAAGTTACATAACGTTCACCTCCTGATGAACTTTTTTGATGAGACTGAGTACAAACATGCAGGAGATTAACGGTGCGTTAAAGCCCACCTCCTGCGATGTTTCCCGGCTGTTTGTGTTTGTACACGTGTGTGTGTGTGTGTGTTTCCTCCTTTTCTCCATGTACAGTAGAATCCCTGCTGTGAATCCCAAAGGGCCAATTGTTTTTAACGTATTTACCATTTCCACTCACTCTCATGGCGGCAGCGTGTGTTTTTGTATCTCATATGGGTCATTGTGTGTTTGCGTCTGTGCGTGTATTTATAGAGGAGCTTTGATGCTGCTGGTGGGGAAATATTCCTCCACACGTGTCACTCTCCAGATAGATGCTGCAGCGTAGTTGAGGGAAGCTGTCATGTTTTCTTACAACGCAGTGAGAGAAGGAAATCTGTCGGCCACTGAGCTGATGAGTTGATTGAGAAGTCTTACTTACCTTTCATTTTTAACAGAGTTTTGTTCAGGGTACCGTAGGGCAACAACAGTGTGGGAAGATTTATGTAAGAGCTGCTCATGAAAGGTTTCAATAAAGCTTCTGCCTGTGTTTTGTTGTGAATATAATTGAATGGCTTTAAGACCTTTTCCTATAAAAACCAGTGTGGTAGGTTTACAGTATATAAAGGTTGGCACAGCTACAGATCATTGCTGATTTGCAAGCATTTTGAAAGACAGTTTTAACGGTTATGTTGGAAGACAAATGGCTCCAAATGTTCTTATTTGAGCCGTTATGTTGATCCATTTTTATTGTAGGCCTATCTTTAGCTTTCCTTGTAAACAAATGGCTAGACTTTTTGCAAGCATGGCAGGTGTTGAGTGAATATGTGCCACATGTCACAGCAGTAACCAGAAACAATCATATTTACTGCTGTAAAAGCCTCCAGCAACAAGCTTTAATAGCAGCTGTATTTAAGGAATTCATATTGTGACTTGTATTTTTCCTATTTAGAACAATGTTTTGACTAAATAAGAAGACAAGTGTTTATATTAGATAATCAATTATGGGTAGACATGTTAGAGCCGTTTACTGTATACAATAGAAAAATAGTCAAGTCATTTGCTTTACTGTATTTGATGTGCTAAGGGTAAGCGCTTCCATAGTTTGATTGCTGCATTTTTAATTAGAAACAATGAAGACCACAGTTAGCCCTGGCTTCTGATTGGTTAAACGATATAACTTGTAGTCCTGTGCTTGTTAGATAATGTAATTGAAGCTATGGAGCCTTGAGCCTTATAATATCTTAGGAAGAACACGGACTATCAAGGTTTTGTTGAAGCAAGAGTCAATATATGCTTGGACTCTACAGTTTAAGTGGGCATTTTTAAGGAAAAAATGGAGCCACACTGGCAGATCACATCCCGTTTTAATTGTCTTAGTTGACCTAAGCCATAGAAACAAGATGTCAGACCTTGTGTGTTGCTTCTGAGCACTAAAGTGCACACGTCTTTGCATAAAATCATTAAAGCTTCGAAATGAGAAGCAGCCTCTGAACTCATACGACGACAGAAAATGAGGTCGAAACATAACAACCACCAGTAACCGCCCTGCACGTGGATGTATTGATTACTGATGGCTGAGACCGAGCATCCTTCTTGTCAGCGCACTCACGCTCACCGTGCGAAATTAAAAGCACACTGTACTTAATCCCCTACAGATAGTACAGTAAATAACTGTCTGAGTGCAGGGAAACGTAAGAGGTGAAGCAGATCACAGCGTACAGGAGGAGGATTGCTGGAACAAGTAAGGCACACAAAGAGCGAAAAGAGAGACGAGATGGAACGATAAATCATTAGAGGAGCTGAGTGGAGTGAGCAGGGTGAAATAGACTATCAAGAGGAGGGGGACAGAGGCAACATGGAGGAGAAGTCCCGTATACAAAGATATTATAGACTCAGTGTGACCATCCACAGATATCAAACAGTACCTTCAGTGTGTTTTCATATAATTACATGAGTATTCTCATGCTGCTACATTAGTTGGATGCAGACAAATGTATCTCATTTACTTTGCCCCTCCTGGCTTTCGTAGGAAACCTCTTTGCGTAGGAATAGAAAATGAATCCCTAATTTTGGGTTGTGTGCATGTGTGACTTTATGTGCATGTGTTCCCTCCCTTAGGTTAGACCCCCATCTGTCGTTATGGTGTGATAGCACAGACGCCTGCAGTGATGCTCTCCCCTCTTGGCCAATGTTGCCCTGTCTGCAGGAGATAAATGGCATTAATTGGGCTCTAATTGCCTTCTGGAGTGAAATAACTCAATCATTTTAACCTGCCGCAGACAACTTCCGTCTTTCTTTTTTCTCACACCCCATCAGTCCCACTTACTCCTGTGCTCTTATTCCATTGCTTCAAATGCATTTTTTCTAGTTTGACTGACCTCTTCACTTCTTTTAAACCTGATCCTCCGTGGATGCTGAGCATGAGTCTGTTAGCCGTGGAACATGATATTTTGGTACACAGAGATTCCTCTCTCTGCAGGCACTGATCTGCTGAAGCAAGGTTTGATTAGATTTAAGCTGAAGGTGAACGCTACAAGAGTGCAAAATTTCTGCTTTGCCGTTCCACTGCAACGCCTCGTTAATGGCATCCTTTGGAGTTCTCACAAGAAAACTTCACAGGGCCTGTTTAAGAATGAAATGTTTTCACTTAAATATCTTTTTTTTATCCATAAATAAAAAGAAATCAAAGCTACTGTACACACATCTAATGCATAAACCCAATTAATTGTCGACACATTTGGTCAAACAGACTGTTAGAGCATCTTCAACTGAGAGCTTTGACAATAAATTCAGTCGTTATCTACTCATCCTGATGCCGATGGAAAAGTTTCATAGTCCATTAAACATTTCTGGAGCTTCACGGCAAAACAGTGTTGCAGCTTTCTCCTGAAGTAGATGGGGACTTGTTTTGAAACTAAACAAAATAACTGGCAGAAAAACTAAAACCAAAAAGTGGCTCCATAATCCAAGTCTCCAGAAGTTCAGAGATGCCAAATTGATTTGAAAATATGTTATTTAAACCCCTTTTTAAGCTGAAATCTTCAGTGTAGCTGCTAAGCCTGAACAGTTAGAGCACACCCTGTCTGAAGTGGGTGTTTGAGCTGGACTGTACATAGAGGGTGTAAATAATGTCATTTAATTAATCTGGGATCTTGAAATTTCCATACTCATGCCAAATTACGCTTCGCAAACTGTATTTATTTTATTTTTTCGGTTGTTTTTTATGTTTTAAAACCATCTACCCATCGACTTCAGTTCTTTAGGAGAATGCTGCAACACTGTTTTGCTGTGAAGCTCCAAAAATGTTTCACAGACTATGAAACTTTAGCCACCTCATGCCTGACAGGACTGAGTAGATAATGACTGAATGACTGGCCAAGATATCCTGACTTTTTGCCTCTACCAGTCAAGCGCCAAAAACACTTCCCTTAATGCAGCTCAATATCATTTTTGATTGACCCTCCCTGTCCCTGGTTCCCTCGGCAAAAGGCCTATGAGATTTTTCAATTGGATTTTGGATTATTACAGAAAGTAATTTGATACTTACACGGTTTTGTTCAGCAAGATAATCTTTTTGAAGTGGACATGCACACGGCAGTAGTAAAAAGCTAAAGTTCGGCTATAAACATCCTATGTCACGGTCACATGATTTCATCGTCACCACCACTAAGCTTCCTACACTTAAAACAAGAAGGCAGAGCAGAAAATGTTAAAACACAAAAAGTCAATATGAGTAATTACAATTAAAAGGACTAAAAATTATAAAATCACGACAGGACAGGAATGAAGAACAGATTAAAAGATCAAGAGCAGTAAAAATAATAAAGGATAATAAACTAAAAATTAACAAATAAAAGCAGTAAAGGACGGTAAGAAAAATACATTACTATTATTTCAGGCATTTAACCGAAAACCCATAGACTTTGAGACGAGGGAACTGGAAGAGCAAAAAAGCTAACTCATTTCCAGGTGTCATTCCTGCAGCGCTCTATTTGAGATAACCCTAATTACATCATCTGGAGCTTTTTCTCCAGAGCCACAGAAACACTATCAAAATGACTCCCAATCCAACACTCCTCACGGTGTGTAATCTCATCTTGATGTGTAAAATCAGTGGAGTGCACCTTTAATTATAAAAAGAAAAAGATGTAAAAAAAAAAAAAAAACAACAAAAGAAAGAAAGAAATGAAGTGAAGTGAAGAAAACCCACTATTTTGAGTCAACATCTCCTGTTTGTGTGAGATTGTCAGTGTTTGTGTTCAGCGCAGTAATGCAGGTCCGTGCATGTGAACGCGGGTCGGAGCTTTCTCCTGCTTAAAGTCAGTCAGGCCTGTTATCACACAAACAGCTGGTGGTTTTGGTGCTCTGTCTGACACGGGGGCAGCATTAACGCGAGCGCCGGCCTCGCACTGTGACTCGACTATTTATTCATGGCACTTCCAACACAACACTACCAAACACAGGTGGGTGCAGCATACAGGCCACTTCAGTCCCACCATTAAGTCCTGATGACGAGCGCTGTTTAAATGGAGGGATGGAGGGAGGCACCGCTAATCACGACCAATCACTTTAGAACACATGGGGAATGTAGGAGTAATTGCTGGTATAATAGAAATATAATTAAAGCTTTTATACCTCTCTGTTTTATTGTCTTACGACCATTATAACTAATCATTCCTATTCTCTTCGATGGGCCGGTAAACAGCCTTTTCCAGAGTGCTGATTCACGTAACAGGCTCCACTTTCTCTGACTCAGTTTTAATTCATTTCAGCAGCTTTCACACTTGATTTTGATTTCTTCTTGTTTTAAAGACCTATGATTGCACAGCGGCCTTGATTAGCGCTTATTGATGGGTAGGCACGTGTAATAGCAAAATGACAGGCTTGGGACGTCATAGCTGGATATAGGATACTGAGAAGTGGCTTTAATAAATGGTGGAGCTAAATGAAATCCAATCGGACATACTGCGAGGTGATAATGATGCCTCACGTGCTGTGGATCAGAGCTGTCTACCAAGGTCTTTTCTCAGTACGGAGCTGTTCCTATAGATTATAGGCTGTGAAAATTAACCTGCCTACTATAGCTTTCTTATTGATGTTCTGGTGGCAGCCTGTCACAACTGCGACTGGAAATATGAGTCTATATTTCACCTACATGGTCTCTGAGGTGGTGACAGCAATCTGTGAGCGGCTGTGTTGCATCATGACTTTAATATTCAAAAATCGGACGATCAGGGGGGGATTACACAAAGATATTGCACAGTGTAAAAGCAGAGTGCCGGTTGTAAGATGGATGGTGAAGTGGGAAGGCGAGGCAGCGCAACTGAGACTGTTCAAAAAAGAGATGGATAGAGGTGGTGAGCGGGGAACAAACATTCCCCTCCAGCGAGCACGCGACTCAGCATCCATCTGCACACCCCGAAGCCTCTCTCCCATCCATCACTCCCTCACCGCACCTACCTCCCGCTTTCATCTTACCTCCCGTTACCCCCGTCCCTTTCTCCCTAACTTGTCGCGGGCAGGAGTGCAGATGGGATTCAGCAGTTTCTTAAGCACACAAGATGTCATTCACCTCAGTTGGCAATCCATCTTCCGCTGTATCACACGGGGAAGGGAGCATGTGCAGAGACGTGGGCTGGCTGTGTGGGTGGACGGCAGTTAGCAATGCTCAGGACTACATGGTGTTCTTATGTGTCTTTGGCGAGCATGGAGGGAGTTATGATAACCCGTTTTATGGCCTCATGTCAGGGGCAGCAGTGTTGGATTGGTGTTGGAGCTACACGCAGTATTGAGATTGTCACATTCAAACTGCATTTCTCCTGAAGTTGTCCTGTCTTGATCAGAAACACACCAGATAGGCTGGGATGTTGTCGCTCCTACTGAGCGGGTTGTGTTGTTGGCCGGTCCAGGCTGGTTTGCTGGAAGCCTTCCAGGGATGCTGCTGCCCAGCTGGTGGCTGCTTGCTGTTAGCGCTGCTGGAGGAATCGAGTGGGAAAATTAAGCCTTTGATCGATTGTCTCACTGCGGACGTTAGGAATACCTAAGACAGCCATGAGTCAGCGCGCTGCATGCGCCCTCATCCTGTTTGCTTTCTCGCTTTTCCCCCTTTTTCTCCCTCACTCCCCTTCTCTCCTGTCTCTCTCATCTGTTTCCCTTTCTTCCCTAAATGTCAACTTTTGGTGTCAGTCCCATAGAATCAAAGAGCAAAGTCCTCTTTCTAGTCTCAACATTTTAAACTGACATTTTACAGTTTTACAAGGAAAAATCCATCAAAGGAGAAGCAGAATTTCTCCACAGATAGTATCCTGAACATACCATAATACAATGCAGCCACACTTCCATCTGTATTCAGGTACAATTCCCTCTTGTCTCTTTCTGTTAGCTGAACAACCAGATGAAGCTTACCACCACAGCATTTTCTTTTTTCTAATCTCATTTTTGGGAAACAAAATTTGATGCACGTCTACTTTGGTTATTGTTGTCCTTATGTAAACAGCAGCAACGCTCCCCGTCCCAGAGGAGGACTCAAGCGCAGAGAATGAGGAACGAGCTGGATCATTTCCAACTGCTGAATATAAACCACGGCAGCAGGTAGACTGATTAAAAACAAGAAGTCCTGCCAACAGAACGGACTAACTACACTGACTTAAAACAATCCTACTCAAACCGAAAGGGAGGTGTGCTCTACTAAACAAGACTTCTCAGATAAACATTGGATGGCTGAAACATGAGCTAATGGATGTTTGAGCTGCATATCTGTTGTCCTGAAGAGCTCCTGTCTCTGAATACCTGTATATTCCACTGTACAGTCACTATGGATGCTGTGTGTTGTGTTTGGTTTTACTTCTGTACACAACGGCGTGTTTTTAATGGTGTTGGGATTGCTGATGGTAGAAACTCCATGTGAGAATTTATTATTGTTTTTCAGTTGTTTGTCTTTGTTTGCTTTAGAAAGTGTAAGATTTTGTAAGATTTACTATAACTGGAGCCTCATTTATAAAATGGACTCACAATTCACAACTCGCAAAATGATTGTTTTTAATCAAAGTTGTCTGGTAGATTTGAAGAGAGTTGGATGTAACAGAGTCTGTTTGTGCAGAAAGCAATCGAGGTCACTCATCCCAAATCACATTTGTCACCTTGTCGTTATTATTTTGTGTTCTTTGTCAGATAATAAATTGGAACATAACAATCAACGGGTCTGCCATTGTCATGACTCGTGATGTTTGTTTCGCACGTGATGGGTTTATGCCTTCATTCACAGTGCTCATTGACCTCATTCCTAAAAAAAAATGATGTCGCTTTTTTACTGTGTGATATTCACTTTCTGTGTGTACTCATGACAAAAACAACAGTTTCAAAATGTCCGACATGCAATCAATCATTTAACATAAGCACACTGTCGAAAGTGTGCTTATGTTCGATGGAAGCACAAGTATAAATCTAAGACCATTTTTATACATTTTTATAAAGGCCCCCTAGCCTTTTCTGTCAATCATAGGGTCTGAAAACAAACACATTATAGTGACTCTAACACTTACTTCACTACACAAATGATTTATAAGAGAGAGATTCAGCCGGCCTCGTCTTCTGTGAAAGTGTTACACCCTAGGAAATATGCAAACTGAGCACATAAAGTTTTATAGAGGGCACAGGCGGTGCTTACATTTAAATAATTAGCAAACTCACGTGTACACACCACATCGTCACATCTAGACTGCTGTAGACTGAGGTGAGAATGGGAGAGTGCCCTCAGGCCTGGTGCAGGATCAGCACTTTCAGCACGCAGCAGCGTGATGGACAGCAGTCATGACACAAAGGGCCAGATTTAATAAACTGTTTCTGCCTCATTTCAGATGCACCTGGAAACATGCGCGCGAGTGAGTTGCTTATTAGACAGGTGCACTGACCTGGAAGTGCAGTTGTCATCTGAGGTGCATTGTAAGTGAAGTGTGCCTCATTGAGGAAGGGTGAGAGACAGTTTTTGTGTGGAACATCCTCTGGCTCTGAAAAACTGGGCTAATTTTGAGCAAATACAATACGAGAACAAACATATTTGAATAAAACAAAACAGCCTCTTTAAATGAAAAAGCGCTGTACTTATGATTAAAAACATACAATGTCTGACTAAACATGGGCATCCCAATCACCAGAATAATTGTTTGTGTCGCAACTTAACATTTCTTTATGTTTAATTTTACAATTTACGTTGTCACAATGCTGCGGTTATGGTCTGGTAAAGTTTAGGCACAAAGACCACTTGGTTGTGGTAAGGAGAAGGAGAAGACTGTGCTTTGGCTCACTTGGTTCTGTCGCCACAAACACGGCCGGAAATTGTACTGACATCTCTTTAAAAACGCCCAGTCTTTTTGGCTGCAAATAATCCGTAATCTCCTTAAAAATGTCCAGTGGTTTTGCGCTTACAAATGCCTCTATGACCTCTTTGTTCTACTCACAGGAAAGTAAACTTGCATGTAATCTGAATGGGATTTGACATGTTTATAAAGATGCTGACATGTGTACAGATTTAACTTCTCAGTGGCTTGCAGAAACCTGAAATGCCAACATTGATCCGCATAGGGGACAACGAGTTGTGGCTTTGTCATTAACTTAATTTCAACTTGGCATCCACCGAGCTGCTGCGGCACTATGCTGATTGCACTCTTTTAAAAAAAACAAAACAACTCTTGCAGTGTTCTGCTGCAGTTAGCCTGAAGATCAGGGAGACATCAGCTTTATCGGTGCCATCTGCATCCAAGTCAGTGCACCTTTTCATGATTTCTTCAGCAGACGACTGACACTGTTAATTTGAGCCTTCCACTGCACTCTACCTCTCTCAATGTATTAATGTTTCGTTATTTCACGAAGACATACCCAGCGAAAATGCAGAGAAAATGAAATGCCTTTAAAACAATGTCTGGGCCGAAAGCATGCCTGCTGTTTGTCTTTGTGCTGGGCAGAAGTAATTTAGCCTCTGGCTGGAAACGTGTCATCAGGAGAAGAGCTTAGAGAGTGTGTGTATGTGTGTTTGTGTGTGTGTGTGTGTGTGTGCATGCAAGATTGTTAGAAAAGACAGACTGACAACAGGATCTGCTTGAGCATTTACCCTCTGATATTGTGAAAAGGGGCTCGACAACCTGTCATCTTCTACCCAACACCTATAATAACCCTGACAGCAGGGTCCGGGAACGTGTGCCGTCTAGGACATGTCTTTTTGTTGTTGTTGTTTGTTGTTTGTTGTTGTTGTTGTTGTTGTTTTGGAGCAAAGCACAAAATCTGAAGTAATTAAGAATGAAATCATCTGCAAAGCCAAAGTAATCTATAGATGACAGTCATATTATTAAGCTTTTAACACACGATTGTAAATTATGCTGTTAATTGATGACTGAGGAGAGGGCACATTAAGACTGAAACAAAATCATCCTCTATGACGATCATTCAACAAAACTGAAGCATTGAGCTTTGAGATTTGTTTGTCTTCAGGCTTAACTACCAAAGCAGAGCTGTCAGAAGGAGACTCTTTAGATTTGAATGCCTGTTTGGGTCATTTCTGAATATAACGTGTTGTGTAGCACATGCCTTAAGCTCCCTCTGCCCCTTTTCCCTTCTGTCTGACCTGTCAGTCACACACTGGATGTAATTTGTGAAAGGGAAGTTTCACCCTGTTTCCAGCTCTATTGGCACAAGTAACTCAACGCGAGCATCAACGTGCACACAAATACACACACAGAAACACTGCCACAATAACATAATGCACTTATAAGAACTGAAACATTATTCCTGCAGACTACAATGCAGTTTTCACCTACCAGGACCACACACTGTGTAAGACTGATCTGCAACCTTGAATGAGCCTGAAAATTTACATATCCCTCCGAGACACACCATCACTGGTGATCATTAGAAAAAACATCCAAATTTCACCACCCTGTCCACACATTTTAATTTTCTCCTTCCCTCTGTCCCTGAAAATACTGGAATATTATGACTTCTCCTGGCCGTAGGTCAGAGTCACAGCTGTTCATATAAAGCACTTCTGACATTTTGCCTTGCCCCCAAACCACATGCTAATACAGACTTTATCTACTTTTTTGTCCATGGCCCTTTGTTTCTCTTACCAATTCATAACCTGGCCTGAGGAGTAATGGAATACATATTACAGGATTATTTAGTTAGGATAGAAATAAAGGTAACTGTATTCCATTTAAATCACAGTAAAAAGAGATGTAATCAGATTACAGATACATGTAGTAAAAAACAAGGGGATTACTACCAGGATTACAACAGAAGTAAAAGATATACTAGTCTTTGAACATTCACAGGTGTACTCATGACAACGATTTACAAGTCTCGAGTGAAATTCAATACGTAAGTGTGCATTCTTACAGGACACACAGTTGTGTAATAATATTATATAGTAGTCGTTATTTGCACATTTGGTTTTGAGATAATCTTAAAGTAACCTAAAGTAATGAAGTTATATTACTTTAATATTACAATACTTGAACTAAGTTTCTACAGGTAATTAGTAGGGGAAGATCAATGCTGGATAATCTGAATCTGCACAGTAACTAGTTAGTGGAGTGGAAGTGTAAGGTGGCAGAAATCAGACTTGATTAAGAGGTTAATGTTTACTGCAGATGTATATATCAGTTCCAATTATTGGTTAAAGTCCTCCTTGATTACTAACGAACAGTATCGGTATCAGTCCTGAAAAAAACATACCCGTAGACCCCTAGTAATTAGTAACTGTATCAGAATACTTTTTTAAAGTAACCCTCCCAACCCTGTTCATCACGCAGCACTAAGTATCCATTATCATGATTGTGGCACACTGTTTCTCCTAGTCGTAGAAAAGCAGAAAAATCATCTGCTCATATCACCAGTACACAATCATCCACTTGTGATTATTTTCAGGATTGTTAAGACAGATGATGGCCTGATGTTTGATGAGACTGATTAGATTAGTGACTGCAGAATACCACAGATAATTTAACTCTTGACAGAAAGAACAAATGAACATGTCTCTGTTTGATTTTCACATGACCAAGTGTTATATCATTCCATATTTTGTATCATTGTTTAAAGTTTTTACTACTATAGTTACACACAGCTCAGTTCTTATCCTGACACTAATTTACTGCCGGGCTTCAAACAACCCTCACATGAGATGGGAGACACTGCTTGGTCAATGCAGTATTGACATGTACGCTGCCTCTGTGATTGGTCTAAGTGATTGACTGTTAAATATAAAAAGCTCCTTTGTTTGCTCCATTATTCTCTGTTACACCATGTTGTCAACCAGACAGAACAAAGTCTGTAAACACAATTGATTTCGATGACAATATAAGGTCCCAGCCCACTGAATATTCATGCTACGTGTTATGGTGGGTCTGGATTAATACTTTTTTACTCTCAGGACTGTGAAATCAGGTAAAAACAGGTTTGTTGGAATTTTGTAACCCAGAGGCCAGATTTGCATATTTTGGGGGATAGTGGAAATAATACAAATACTGGAGTTAAATTCAACATTTGAAACATCCAACCTTTTTGGGATCATGCACTTCATGATACTGTGACCTGTGCTAAAATAAATGAACAAAAAACAATTCTTTAACTGCAGTTGGTGATTAAAGGAAGGAATAAAAAGAACTGGCTCACAACTATTTTATGCAGCGCTCGAAATGAAACCACAGGTACCCGAGAGAGGATGAGATAGGGAGTGTGTTTCTGTGCTCCCCTGCCTCAGGCTTGTTAAATTGGCAGATCGATGATGCTTTAAATCAATGTTCCAGCAACACCGCAAACCCCATGGAACCCATTAGTGGATTAAGATAGACCACTGTTCCACACTGAGTCCTGTTCTGCCTGCAGGTCCTTTCCACATGACAAATTGGAGGAAAAACTGTGAAATAAAACAAAGAGAAAAGGGCAAACGAGAGGGGTGTGAACAAAATCTGTAACAGTGGAAAGGTTGACAGCAAAGGCTGTGGTCAGCGCTGCCGGTGAGGACACACTTGTAGCTCTTCATTCTGAGGGGATAGATTTTTCTTACCGTATATCAACAAGAGGTCTTATATCTAATCAAACGACACTTTATATAATTCCTTCCCAAGCGCAGGAGAACATCCCGCCAACCATGAATAACATGCTCCACATGCAAAATACTCTGTCTCTGCCTGTAAACTGAAAAGGGAACAGAGTAGGAAGGGATGTGAGCGATATGGGGGAGCAGATGAGAAAGAGGGGCTGCAGGGAGAGGATGCCAGGGGAGCTGGTCTTTCTCTGATAGCATTGTTTATGTGCCACTGTCTGCGGATCATTGATCCATTCGTCTTCATTACGTCTCCCTGTGAGAACTATTAACTGCTGCCACCCTCAGTTGGGTGCCTGCTATGTTGACATTCACTGCACGGTGTCTCTACCAGCCCACCAATGTCCCTGCCACCTCTCCTCTTGGAGGTATAAGCTGACAGGTTTATACCGCTCGTGGAAAAAAAAGGCAAGAGGATTTAACAGGAGGACTTTTAAATTGCCATTTGCAGGATTTATACCGGCATTTATTGTCTTCACAAGGTGGGTTGTCCATCATGCAGGGACAGGTACAGGTATAGAAATTATATAGTTTGCTACTGCCATCTCAACTGTGCAGCTATGGTTGGTTTCTGTATGTTTCCACATGCTTTATCCTTCAAGCTTAGTTTCTGACCCATATAATGTATGTTGTGTAATAATGAATCAAACATCCACCCACTCATGCTCATGAGAAGCATTGTTGCATCTCTTTAACAGAATTCAGCGTAGCACATGAACTATAAGCACAGACTGGAAATAAATCCCAGTTGGTTTGTTAAAATGTGTAGACTGTTCGAGGATCCTCCGACTCCCTGCTTAATACACTTATACCTGCAAATGTCCCCTGAGAGACGTCCTGCTCGAATTCCTGCCTGAACTGTTACCATTGTCTATGCGAGGCATGTTGTTGTGTGACTGCCTGAGCCCAGTGAGACATCATGGGCCATCAGAAGCAGCTTGAACTGCACCACATGACCCCAATCGACTGTCAAGATAACTTTCACCTCGCTGTGTCAACTTGTAGCTGTCCTACACTCGTGAAATGTGACAAGATTGACTTGTACGTGTTGTACAGTGTTATTTTTGAGAAAATATGAGACAAACTGACTGATAACTGCTTGATCTTTCTCTGTCCTCTGTCTCCCGTTCTCTTCCTCTCCTAGAATCAACCACAGATCTGGCCCTCATCCTCATCACTGCCTCGTCTGAGCCAGAGGAAAAAGAAAGTCAGAGCATGGTCTGGTGTGGCGGCCACTGTTGCTATGTGTGAAGGAGTGCCGTGGTGTCAATGGAGACCGAAGGCTATCGTGACCTCCTGGAGACCAGTGATGGTCAGGGGGTAGGCCTGCTGGATGGAGGGGGCGAGGTGGGGGTGGAGGAGGGCTGGAGCACATCCTACCCTCTTGGTTTCCAGGTGTCTTTGACCACAGTGCTGATACTGGAGCTGGTTTTGGGCTTCAGCAGCAACCTGACCGTACTTGTGCTCTACTGTGCTCAGTCCAACCTGGTGGATTCAGTCAGCAACCTGGTCACAGTCAATCTCCACGTGCTGGACATACTGGTATGTCTGCTCTGTCTGCCACTCACTGTGGCTGTGATCCTGGTGCCAGCCAATGGAAGCGGAGTCAGCAGCCTGGCCACGCTGTGCTGCTTTCATGAGGCCTGTGTCACATTCACCAGTGTGGCCACAGCAGTCAATGTGCTGGTGATCAGTTTGGACCGATACGACATCTCAGTGCGTCCAGCCAGTCGTCTGCTGACCCCGAGGCGTGCAGCGCTGCTCCTGGCAGCAGTGTGGGCTGTGTCTCTTGCTGTCTTCTTCCTGCCCTTCCTTGAGGGGGACTTCTTCTCTTCGAGTACTGAGGACAGTGAAGATGAGGAGCTGGAAGGGCAGAACCTTGACTCTGAGGTCACCACTGGATTGACCACCATATTTACCTCCCTCTCTCCAACCTCTTTACCCACAACTCATCCTTCCCCCCCTTCACACCACCTGTCTCCAGCATGGCAGAACAGGACACTGCTGTGCGTAGGAGGGCAGGGGTACTACACAGGCCTGGCTATGTATTACCACTTGTTACTCCAAGTGCCATGCTTCTTCATCGCTGTGGTCGTCATGTTGTTCACTTACTCCAAGATCCTGCAGGCCCTCAACATTCGCATTGGCTCCCACATGATGAGGAGTACGCGTGCAAAGGACTCCACCTGCAGGATACGCTGCAGGAGGCGGAAGAGGAAGGACCTGAGCCTGCCCACAGAGGTAGTGTCCTCCAACCAGAACCAGAACCTCAACCATCCTCCTCTTATCCCCTCCCCCACCCCTACGCCAACATCGCCCCCACCACTCTCCTCCATGCCCCAGGGGATGTCTGACAGTGGAGCAACAGTCACCACTGTCAGTACCGCTGCCACCACACCCATTGCCACCACACCAGCCACCCCTGCATCTCCAACCCCAGCTTCAACCTCAGCCCAGACCCACGCCACCTCACCGCTGCCTGCGTCCTCCATGGGTGTACAGGCATCGGTTTCTGCCATCATCGCCTTGAGGCGGGCAGTGCGCAGGCACAGGGACCGTCGTGAACGCCAACGGCGCGTCCTAAAAATGTCCCTCATCATCATATCCACATTCCTGGGCTGCTGGGCCCCTCTGTCTGCAGTCAATGTTCTGATCCTGTGCATGGGTCCCAGTGACGGCCTGGTGCGGCTGCGCCTTTGCTTCTTGGCGATGGCTTATGGAACCACTATTTTTCATCCTCTGCTCTACGCTTTCACCAGGCAGAAGCTGCGTCGTGCCCTCAAAACACGTGTCAAGAAAAGAGTAGTGTCCCTTCTGCAGGTGGACCCAGCTCCTAGCGGGGGGACAGTTATTCATAACTCCTGGGTGGAGGGGGGAGGCCAGAGGAAGACTCGCAAGCCACGGGTGGAGGCCAGTGATGGCACTGATCGATGCCTCACGGAGGCAGTGAGGGAATGAGGCTGGTCTTCAGACTGCTTTTGCATCTGTGAGTGTGTGTGTGCAAATTTGAAGTATTGTATGTACCTTACTAATTTGCCAGAGATGGATCGTGTGTATATTCGTGCATGGGTGAGAGAAAAATGAGAACCAGTTAGTTTACAAAGGTCAGGACACATCCCATGACCTCTGGTTCCATGCAGATGGGAGACAGGTGAGTCCTGAGGTCTAATTAGAGCCGGCTTTCTGCTGTCCCTTCACAGGCCCTCATTAGTCCACTTCCTGACTGACAGGGTGGTCACTGTGTCTCCATGGCAACACTGGCCAAGCATTTAGACAACACTATAGCCATGGCTGCTGAAAACACTAGTGTGCACCCAACGTGTTGGGTAAGGGTTAGATAACAGCAAATGTATATGTTATTGCTCCTGCGTGCACTTTCAACTTGCATGTGCATGTACATATGCACAGTTAGACAGACAGACACATGCACACATGCATACACACACACACACACACACACACACACACACACACACACATGTACACGCATACTGATCTATATTTAGTCATTATCTGTGAAAGCACACCAATATCTACCTGCACAGATATTCTCAGTGAGAAAATAATTATTGGAAGTCTCTGTTTCTTTTTGTTTCCCTTATTT
Source organism: Pagrus pagrus (assembly GCF_965226575.1). Classification (NCBI taxonomy): domain Eukaryota; kingdom Metazoa; phylum Chordata; class Actinopteri; order Spariformes; family Sparidae; genus Pagrus; species Pagrus pagrus. The sequence goes on from NC_140187.1 coordinate 18,889,844, forward strand.
TTCATGCCTTAATTGAGTTATTAAGATATTCTCATGGTGCTGAATGTCCTGCTGTATGTTTACAACAATGTATCAGAGTGACAGTGTTTGCACATACTGTATAGCTTATAGCAAGGTAATGGCGGGTAAATGCGAGCATTCAGATTCAAAGTTTACAGGCTCATTTGAAACTACCAGGAAACTGCAAAAAAATCTGATTCTGATTTCATTTCAAGGAAGCACCATATTTTAGAAAAAAAATGTGTGCAAGTTAAAGCTTAAAGGCATGACTTTATTTTTTTATTTTCATTTTTTAATAAGCTGTTCACGGTCACAATGACGTGGGCGAGGATGTGTGATTGTGTTCGTATGTTTGCATGTGTGCATGTATGCGTAAATGAATAAATGAGCGTGCGTGTCCATGATTATGTGCAATAAATCATGAGCAAAGCAATGACCCCTAGGATGTGAACAAAGAGAATGTGAACACAGAATTGTTGGTTTTCTATTTATGGTTTGGATTACAGGGGAAGAGAGAAGAAAGGGACTTCATATGAACAGCATTAGGCCACTGGGCATAATATAAAGGCAAATTACCTGGAGCGATTGTAAAATACACAGACCACTGTAATGCTACTGAAATTGTATCACTTCAATTTTAAAGTGGAAATCAAAGGGCAACATTTTGTGAAAACTGTCTTTGTAGTCTCTGCAGGTAAACTAGCATCTTAAACCAGAGAAATCCTAACGTGTGACATGGGACATCTGTCTCCTCATTTTAGCTGTTTGTTGCTCTGGAGGGCAGAGTCACTGCTTTTGGACAGCAATTTGAGTGGCTGCGGAGGCAGACAGGCCTCTGCCAGCTTCTGGACTGAGTCCTGGACTTGCTACACTATATCTGTGTCTCTCTTTCTCCTCAGGGCTTCATGTCTCATTTACAAATGTGCTGGATATAAAACAACCAACCAGCCCTCAGTCAACTGTTGTATTCTGGGTGTTGCAGTAGGTAAAGATTTATGTCAGTAGGTAGATAGAGTACACTTTAAACTTTATATGGGCTCAAGTCTTGGAGAACTTCTTGGGCTTTGGGCTAACTCCTTCATCCTCACCCCTTTTACACTAATTGTGAGCCAGACAGAAGACAATAATTCTTGTGTATTCATGTACATTTTTCAGGGATGTAAATATTGAAGTGTTTGTTTTGGGTTTTAGTCAAAAAGTGAAGAAAAAAAAAAAAAAAAAAAAAGGTTTACTTTTGGTCACAATCATCTGCCGGACAGAAAATCAGCCATTGTGAGCGAGTTGGAAAGTTGCTGTAAAGAGAAATAAGTGTATTTGTGTTAATACTGTATGTGTGTACACTGTACTGTACATTTATGACCATGTGTATAGAGAAATATTAGTATTGTATAAGATTTATATTATGTGTTATTATTATAGAACAGAAGAGAATCTGTATTAAAAAAGTGATCTATCTAAGAATTGATCTATCTCAGTGTCGGTTCATAGACCTTTCATGTTCAGTGTACTGGTTGTTGATTTTCAAATATTGATTTTTATGTATTGGGGAATTATACAGGAAAATCTATTTCATACGTGTCTGTGCACATGCATTTTATCTGCTGTAATATTGGAAAGAGGAGAAATGTGGAGATGTGTGTCTTCACTGACTTTACAGACAGCAAAACTCAAATGAAAGAAACATAAAGAAATGATTTTTCAATTTAACAACCTGAAAGATTTTTACAACATGTAATAATTAATTACTTAAAACTTGCTGCAGTGGTTTCGCTGAGACTATTTAAGAATTCACAGGAATCTAATCTGTAAATGAAAGAGTGACATGTGACTCTTATATCGTGAGTAAGAGCTCTTTTCCATCACAGATGCAGCTGTATTTTTAAAGGGAGCTGCTTGGATTCATCAAGCTCAGCTAAACTGGGGAATTCCTCTTTCCCTCTTCCTCTGGACCGTACTGTCCGAATCTGTCTCTCCTATTTCCAGCTGTCCCTCTCTTTCTACATCTCCTGTTTCCGCTCCCCATTTCTCTGATCCCTAAATTTAGAAACTCCGTCCCAGATACTTGCAGTATTTAGTGCTGACTGTAGTGAACCCTCACAGTGCCTCACTGTGATGTGACAACTGTGCTAATCACCAGTACTAATGAAGATGAAACTTGCTAGTCAGGTAAGCATCTGTCGAGAAAGCTCAGTCTCTTGATGTAACCATAACAAATCTGTCTGCGCATGTGGTGTGTGTGTGAAAGTGTTTGCTGCCTTACTGATTTGTGCATTGAATCAACATCGTAGATTCCTCCATCCTGCTTGATAATCTCATCAGTCCCCTCCCCTTTCACACCCTCATTTCCTCCATCGGTTCTCCTTCTTTTATTCCGCCGGTCTGCATCTCTCTCATCTCTTATCCACACTCAGGCCCTCCAGAACAAAGCGAGGAACAGCTGCAGTGTCTGTGAAAGAAGGAAAGTCACCTTGGGGAATGACAGAGGAACAAAAACGTGAGAGAGAGATGAAGAGAGACAGAGAGGGAGAGAGAATGAAAGGCAATATGGAGGGAAGATTAGGGGGGAAGAGAGAGGAGAAGGGAGGGATAGAAGCTGGCATCGGGACATCATATGACTAATAAAGGGACAGCACTGCATCACTGCAGAGCTCCTTCGGAAAAAAAGGGGAAAAAAACACTAAGTGCAGAATGATGAGATTAGTAAGCTTTACTGTTTTCTACCACTGATGGTAGAGTCTTACAATATTGCTCCTGGGCAGAAAGCACACAAGTCATAAGTCAGAATAGCCAGCAAATATTTATAGCCCCTCGTTTCCTCTTTTGTGATTTATGGCAAAGTATTCAACCAGCAGTGACTTTGACAAATGTTTTGGCCACCATCTGAGCCCAGTATTTGATGGAAATAAACAACAATAGACTGGCGCTGCTTTGACATGACTTACTGCTGGTCCCAGCTCTACACAGGCCCAGGATTTGACCAATATTTTACAGATTTTATTGTTATCTGATGCTCAGGAGCTGATGTGTTAAAAAAAAACAATCCATGTATAGTGAAATGTGGAATTATCTAAAATACACCTCACCTAACATTATACATGATGCATTCATTTAAAATGAATGATGGGACAAAAGGTTTAAAGTGTATTTACATTTTCAACCAAATGGAAATCAATAAAACAACGCAAATGTCATAAATTCAACCTATATTAACAACATTTGTATAAATGCAGTTATCTTGAGATAGAGGCATCTCATCTCTGTGGAAGTGGAAACAGGAAATAAAAGAGAAAGAAAATGACTGATAAAAGCTTAGTACGAATTTCAGTTGCAAACAAACCTTATACGATTTCATCATGTTTTTTCCTCCATTGTTACTTTCAGAGGACAGTCCACAGTTAACAGCCTGGTATGTCAGCCAGGAATCAAAACGTATGAAGTCAACCAGCGTTTTATGGCCACCAATGGCGCCATCTTGTGTCCAAACTGTAGCTACACCAACTGTAGCTAAACAGTAAGAGTTGTATTTCTCCACTTTTACCCTCCACTGGCGACGCTGGCTGCTTTATCGCATTACCGATATCGTTATTTTTCTTCAAAAGTCACGCCAAGAAACTTTTGGCCTGTCCCCACTGTGCTCAAGCGGATCTGTGACCAGAGCTGTGTAGCTAACGTTTGCTAACAGCTAACACGAAATTAGGTACCACCACGGCTAGCTCTGCTAATGTTAGCACTCGGGCGAAATCATGTCTTTACCATAGAGACGCAGCTCTGGAGCAATTGGTAAGTATACGTTTATATATCTGTACTTATCATTATGAACTGATTGAACATCAGACCGATATATGCGCCGAAATAGCTCAGTTGGGAGAGCGTTAGACTGAAGATCTAAAGGTCCCTGGTTCGATCCCGGGTTTCGGCAGCGATGGTTGATCCTTTTTCACGTTTCTGTGAAAACACGGTGACCATGCTACATTGCTAATTAGCACAACTAACATGTCTAAAAACCGAACCTTTTGGTTTGAAATGACATCTTAACATTCTACCACATAATCTTATACGACAAGAAATAAACATTTATCGCTACAGAAACATGCACGACAATGGAAAAGTGCTGCATAACCCATAAAACCCCATATTTTAAGTTTTACCTAGCTTGAAGTCCGTACGTGCAGCTGTTGTAGTAAGCTAAAGTTTGAGAATCGAAGATAAATAAGTGTTGTGGTCGAGTTAAAGTAACGTTTAAGTGCGTTTACCGTATTGTTAACATTTTAACATAACGTTTTATATTGGTGTTGCAAGTATATTTGTTGTCAAGTGATTAGAAGTTTTAAATTTCACAAAGGCGTTTCTTAAATCGTGATTTGTTTCATTTGCATCACAGGGAACTGGGACTTATAAACTTTTATGATTTGCATTAATTTTTTTAATACAAAAACTACAGCGTGGCCTTCTGAAATGTTTAGTAGTATAAAGCAGGAAATACTAGCTATAGTAATGTAAAAGTCCCTCATGCATCTACTAATTCTACTCTTCCGTCAGATATTTGGGTTTATAGTTCATCTATTCTTGTGATCAGTATGTAACAGTTTGCCTGATATCACAGTAAGCATGTATACATACCAACATGGAGTCAGGTGTGCACATGAAATTAAAAGGAAACCAGTTGCCATGGACTGTCACCAGGGGGCGATGTTGTCCAATAAATCGTAACACTGCAGCTCTTCATTTAAGATGAAAAACAACCAAGTCTGCAGTTCATAGGAAGTTTAAACAGAAATACAGCTGTTGCTCAAACCTAATTGTGATATTTTATGGGGATTGACATGCTTTTAATACGGTTGAATGGACAGCCAAAGCTGCATAATATTTTTGTACAACACCTTCTGACCGTGAAAATTTACAATTGGATTTTCTTGACTATTAATTTACTGTTTCCAAGCTATCTGTGTATCCGTTGTTTGAGAAGGACTAGTGCTTGGAGCTACGTTAAATATGTGTAGAATTGAAAACCGGGATTGAACATCATATGTTTGAACTTCAAGAGGAGACTGTGGCATGATATGATAATATCTTTGTATTATCCAGCTTACTCCTATTTGACCACATTTTTAAACCTTTATTGAAGAGAGTGTCACTGAGTGCAGTGCTCTCTTCTCCAAGATCAGCACAGTTAGACATCACACCTGGAAGCAGCTCAGTATAACCACAGTCTGATCTACTGGCCACTGAGCTTCAGCTCCCCTGAAGGTGCTAATGAGGGAGGGGTTTTAACTTTCCCTAACTGTCTGTCCAGGAGATTGTATCAGCGACCCTCTGGTCCAAAACTCGCTTCTCTATACTTTAGGCCACCACTGACTGATGTGGTGTGTAACCCTCAGGACATCACTGGATTTTCAGCATCTTCAGGCATTTTTCTACACCCACACTGGAGTTTCTCAGTTTGTTGAGAACAATGCACTGGGAGAACTGGGTGTGTTGTCACAGAGATCTGTTGCAAAAAGTAGTATAGTGCAACTATATATATACACTAATATATAGATATTATATTGTTATCATGATACGAGAGTAGATATCATCTTAGATTTTGGATATTGTTGTATCATGATATGGAAAATGTTTTGTCTTTTCTTGGTTTTAAAATATAAATATAGAAGTCCTTTGGAAGAGATTTCAAAATATCTATATATATTTTGTGTATCGTGATGAAGTGTTATTTTAAGGCCATATCGCCCAGCCCCAGTGCAACTAGACAGTTGATCCTGGCTCGTGTTTTTGCTGTACATTGTAACCTCATACTTCAAGGCATATTGGAGTAATGTTTAAAACATCACTCAATTTGGTTGCACTTGCACACACCAGGTATAATATCTTGTTGCATGGTGCTAATTAACCACTTATCTAGTTAAAAAAAATGCTTCTCCTGTGATAACTCTCCAGAACTGTACAATCCCACGTTAAAAGACGATAAACCTGCTGTGTCATAATATTTGATAACCCTTTAAATGGGACGCCCTGATTTATATTTCGTCTTCTGCTCTGCAGTGACTTGCCCGACGCCAACGCAGCCTCTTGCTTTGTTGTGCCATCAACTTGTCGGTTTAAAGGCGCACTCATCCCAGCAGGTTTACACAAATGTGTGTCTCACACGACTCCCATGTGATCTCCCTGACTCCTGTGTGACGTCATGGCATAAATAACTCACACAGGTTAAATGCTGGGAATTCACCACCACTCGCTACTACCAGGGAAACCTTTGGGATAAGTAGCAACATGTTTATGAATCTTAAAATTGACTTTTTTCCATTGTTGGGGCAGTTTCTGGTTCAAAATGGATTTATATGAAAATAGTTGTGGTTGTCTTCAGTTGTGTGAAAGTGTGTGTGTAATTGTATACAGAGCTCAAATTGCTATACAAAAGCCAAGATCAGATTGTGTATTATTTAACTTGCTATCATATCCCTCAATTCACACATATTTCTAATGACACATTCCTGGTCAGCAGCAACCTGACACTGCTCTGACACTCAGTACCTCTCTCTAATTACCACGGTACTCTGTCTACAGCAGTTATCTTGCTCTCTCATTACTGCTTTACACAAGTTTTGATTTTACACCATAGCTTTGTTGTGGTTTTATAAGTCGTGTAAATCTTGCAAACTCATCAAAGAAACAAAGTAATTTTTCCAACTTTCCCAACTTTAATCACAACCTAAACACTACAGAGGACATGCTCTTCCACCACGTGTGTCTGTGTATTTTGACCTCTGTACAGACAAATTGACTTTTGTGCAGTAAATTTGATCTATCTCTGAACATTCGTCTTCACTCCTCTTTTGGCATTTTATTACTGTTTCTTTGCCTGTGACAGTTCACATGTTAAAATGCCACTCCTAAGTTTATTTATACTCACACCTTTCCAAGTAAAGGCTGAACCCGTTGAACTCTGAATACGACACGTGACATGTTAATTTTGTGTGTGTGTCGGTGGTTTCTTGAAGCAGACAGGAGTATGTGTTTGAACTTGCCTTTGATAAGCAGAAGTTATTTACGTACATCTGTTGGTCTATATTTAACACTATATGCAGGGGTTTTCCTCAAAAGATAAAAAGGAAAAATATCAAATTCATAACTCAGCACAATTATTATGTATCAGGAAACATGTTAGTAGTATCCTGTGAAAAGAAATGTGCCGATGTAAAGAAAGGGAATACAGACAAAGTTAAAGGACTAGATATTTGAGAACATTTTTGTGAGTTGTCAAAGTATAGTCCATACGTGTAACTGTAGTGTTATTATGTAACAGACGGCGACCACATGGTACAAGGCAGTGGTTGCGAAAGTCTGGCAGTTTTCCTAAAACATGATGTTCTTTCACAGTCAAGCAACATGTAAAAAAAAAAAAAAAGAAGCATGTTCTGCGGTATTGTAACTTATAATTATTTGAATGTTGCGCTGACATTTGGGGATAAAGTCATGTGGTCTGGTAACTGCATTACCTGGAATTAGTCTGGATTTAGTAGTCGTCTTGTGAGTTTAGCAGGATTTATGATTCAGATACAACTCACCTGTTTCACATGACTTTGACACTCTTTGGTCAGGCAGAGATTTTGAAACAACTATGTGTTAATGTTTTTGTATGTGTGTGTGGATGTAAAGTAATAAGATAATGATTTGTGATCTTGTATTATTTGTAGGACTGTGACCAAAATCTCTACCTACAAAACACCAAAACAACCATTCTACAATCCACAATACAATGCTGCACATTTTATAGATGTCAGTCTTGTGCCTGTGAGTGTCTGTAATCTAAATGTACTTTCATAACAGAGTGTTTATTGGCAGCAGTGAATGAGTGACAGCAGCCATTTTGACTTGTTGTAGCAAGTAAAGCAACTCATTATATTACTGATGGCTCAGCCACACGTGTGTATGGTCACATTTGCTTGAAATTAAAGAAGCACGTCAGCAAATTTGCGTCCTAGCTCCCTGTGGAGTTCAACTTTGCTGAACTTTGATGCAAATTTCACCTCGATAGGCGACGGTCATTCACCTGCATTTGCAAGTTCATGTGTGACTGCTCCCTTAGTTCCTCAGTATGTAGTTCCATCAAGCATGAGCCAGCATGCAAAGCAATACCAGGCTGTGGAAATGCAACACCTAAACTGAATACAGGTGATTGTGAATTCATGTTATTATTTGCTCCTGTGCTTTTCCCTCTGCAACAATTTGCCGCTTTGCTGGTCAGAAGGCCTCTCGTGTTCTCTCGTTTGAGTCTTCCATCTGCCCAGTGTTATGATTAAGACATGAGACGACTCAGATGTCCTAGACTCAGCAGTTACATTGAGTTTGTGCGTCAGCGTTTCCCACAAAGAACAGGATGAGTGCTTTGTTTTGCCGTATAGATACTCAAACTTGCCCCACTTCCTGTATTTACCCAGCCCACTCCCCAATGCACTTCCTCTTTTCAGACCTCAGCTCACACTTCTGCAGTCTTCAGTTGCCTTCAGTGTACTCGTCTAAAGAAGTCACACATGGTCATTGAACTCTGGTAGGAAACAGGATGACCGGCGCCCTCAGAGTAATTCATGAACTGAAGTCAGAGAAAGTGAGAGACAGGCGCACAAAAAGAACCACAGACAGATATTGTTGCTTTCAAACGTGCTGTCATTGAGTGCAGACTGTGGTCCCTCTATTAGTTACAGGCCTGGTGCCAAATACACAAAGACCAGTGTGGTTCGCTGATGTCAGGAGAGAATAAGGCCTGTCTACCTGTGTCAGTCCCACCTGTTTCAGTCCTACCTGTCCCAGTCGGCTTACAATCAGCTACTGTGCCATGATACAATTTGAGATTGTGTTTGAGTTGAGTTGACCAGCTGACCAGTTTTTTTGTCGCACTGAACATTGGCTTTAATAAATGGTATTTGATCACTTTTATTTAGTGAATAGTTGTCATGTTTTGTGAGGGAATGACATGTTCAAAATGCACAGCTCAAAGTACCACACGTTTCAGCAACATTTAAAATACAATTTGGTGATAGAATAATGTGGTTAATGGTTTCAAATGGCTCCGGTATTTTTATGGACAATTAGAGAAAAGATTACGCTAAATTTTGAGTGTTTCGTCACTTTAAGACGAGTCGAGTGTAGTCTAAGTTTATACTTTTGTTTAAACGTCAGGGAAATAAGTCATTAGGCACGTTGATATCTCACATGGAAAATCACATGAATGAACAAAAGAGAGGTAACACTGAAGGCCTGCCTAATGGGGTTATCGATCCAGGCTAGGAGCATGTGATTGTTAGCGATTTGTCTTTCTTTGGTCCAACAGTTTAAAACCAATCTATTCTCACCCAATCTTTATGTTCTCTCTACCAAGTATGCCTTGTTCATGATTTACTCTAACAATCCAAAATGTATGTTAAACATTTAACACTTTATAAGCCAGACAGTAAAGTTTGACTTATTATGGCAGCAACAGGTTGAGTTTGACCCTCAAATATAATTCCTAGCTTCATGAGTTTAGTTGTAATTTAGTTTGATGCACTTTTCCCTGATATGAAATGGTGCCAAATCTTTCGTAAGTTCATTGTTATTTAACCATTTGATTGAGACCCAAATCTTCTTTCACACTATGGCGGAAGAATCCATTTGGTTTATTTTACAAACCAAAAGCACTTGAGCCAATATTATCAGGTTCTTCAGGGCCGTGAAAGCTGACAATGGGTACAGTTGGTCCATTGTTAAAAGATTTGTTTCTTTCACATATATGCGGTAGATGAGAAGACATGGGGGTGGCATGGGAGTGCTTGGTGTTCTTCCAACCATTTTCTTCTGTTATATTCTCAGCCAGACAGACACAAGAATGAAAGAGGAATCTGTTGTTTGTATGCAGAACAGTACATCAGGGCAAAACAAACTAAATCAAGTTTATCCTCTAATTCTGCTTTCCCTTTCATTTCCCTTGAATTAACCAGTTTCAGTCAGGTTTTCAAAAGAGTGCTGTTCTTTCCATCACCTCAGTGTTAGACCTGTGCCTTGGAAAGGTGCCCAAGAATGTAATTGATGTGGAAAACAGCAGGAAGTTCAGAGCATTCAGGAACGCTATCACAGATTAGATCAAATGTTTCCTGTCAGCAACAAACAATGAAGTGAAAGGTGTAGTAAAGGTTTGTTTGGAGTAGAGCAGCAGCTCCTATTCTCCTGTTGTCATCTCAGCATAAAGCACAAAGTATAAAATATTAGCTCCAATTTCCCCCAGTGTTATCAGGATATACGGTGCACAAGCTAAACTTTGGATTAATAATCTTAATCAACAGACTGACTGAGGACCACTTAAATCAAAGGACTCTGGAGCTGTTTGTAGGAGCTGTTTGTAGACAGTGTGTCCAAACCTTTGCATTTTTTTGGTCTAGACATGGATTCACTTTAAGAATGATAAATGTCCTTCTTGTAATATGGAGCGACATGTAACACGTCTGGAAAGCTGGGAAGATGCCTGGAAATTTGGTTTGAAATCTAGCAGCTGATCCACTGTCTGTGTGTCATGAAATAAGACTACAGAAACAGAGATGTGCTTTGGTAGAAAACATTTATCGGCATGTCTCTGCTCTCTTATTTTTCCAGTTGCTGATGGACAGCAGTTGTAATATAATCCATTGAGGGACATGCCACAGTGGTACAGACTCTACTGAGAAGGACTTGCAGTACTAGGCCTTCTAAATGAGGCTAAGAATTCCCATTGACCAGTGGGCTGGAGAGTCTTTATTTATAGCCTGGGAATGACCCGTAAAAGAGGTGCTTGCATGAGGGGCTGCTGCAATATGTTGGGGGGGTTACCATCACCGTGACCCCTGGATCAAAGTGTCCCTGACGAAACTGTGCTCGGATCAAGAGTGCGCAACAAGGGTGTTGGCTGAGTCTTACTCAGCACTGACTCCAGCGAAAAGAAAATGATTTCCAAAGCCCTCCCGGTGCTGCGTATTATTTGACAAAACATAGATAAACGGTTGATGATTCCTGTAAGTCCTCTGATGATAGGGAAGCTGGTCCAGCCGAAGCTCAATGATACTCCAACTCTGATGTTTCAGGGATTCATCGAGACGGGTGTCATCTGTTAAACACCTGCGGTCAGCAGGGAGTCACTGGTGACATTAAGTGTGGTTGGACAGTCAGCTCAGCAGATATGAGGTTTCATAAACACCAGGTAAAGCAACCACATCTTTGCAAGCCTACCAATCATCCTCCGCCCCGTGTGTGTTTATGTAGACCTAATGTCATATATTCACTGGCCCTGCCCGCTGTTTACACACATCAGATAGCTTCTTCAGCCAGGGAGAGTTGGCTGAGAGCTCAGAGAGCAGCAGTCGTAGATGGTAATGATTCTTCTGATTAAACATCTGTCTGAGAAAACCCATCGGCTGTGGTCTGACGACGATTTAGCCTCCGGGTCCAACGACCATTGTTTCGGGTATTTCAGTGTAGCCAGAGGATATCTGGGCCAAGACTTCATCTAGCATGCACCAGTCATTGCTTACAGTCTGATTAGCAACGTTGAGAGACGTGGATGACCAGATCGTTTCACAAGAAACCAGTTTGTATGAATTTTGGAGTTGTGAAGTAACCAAAGGTAAACCTTTGCCAACGTCAGTGTGACTTAGAATACAGTCATTAGTTGTGTGGTATGGTGACAAAAACCCAGCTCCTGCCAAACATCATAATATCAACATCCGCACTGTGTGAAAACCCAGATTTTTTTTTCTAACGAAAACTTAACGTCTGTCCAACGTCAGAGTCCAATGTCCTACTGACATCTGGTGGCAGCTGGGTTTTGCTCTTCACGTGGAGTGTTTACCTGCATGAAACCAAAGTCCACTCAAACGTGATTGGTCAGTTGAAGTACTCTGCTAAAACCAGAAACCAGAACACTTCCGACACCAAAATCTTTGCCCCATTCACAGATATCTGTTAATAGAGCAACAGGAAATAGACTCTACAAGTTTGCAATTGTATATTTAGAAACTCCAGGTTCAACATTTTGCAATATCTCAGCTGCTCTGTGAACATTGTTTGATTTTGTGCTTCCGTTTTCAAGTTGGCAAAACATCAACTCCCGCCTTTAAAATTCCTGCGCCAATTTCTTCTATTAGCATTTTGACTGAGGGATAGATCTTGATCCATTTTCTTTTAAAATGACTACCCTCTGCTGAGATCACTAATTGACATCAGCAATGCCCCAGTTATCAGGGTAATTGTCACACCCTCAAGGTCCTCTCGTCTGTCGCACGTGTTGAAAACTGAGGTCAGAGTGAGATGAGATCATTTCACTCTATTCTTACCGTTTCTCTCGGGAACCTCAAAACAAGTCTATTGGGCCGGTATTATTATCTCTCTGAACTCATTCCATCTTTCTCTCACTTACAGACAGTAGTAGTACACGGGCTCATTGATCGTATGAGGTGCTCTGCGGTGTTGAGTGGCCTGGTGGATCCATTGAGCCATCACACATCAGAGGTTGCCTGGTGTTAGGTTACCACATCCCTGCTTCAAGGTGAAGAGGTTTCAGATGAATAAGTGAAGCGCTCAGGCCCTGCGGAGTCCCGACACACACTATCATGTAACACCTGCAGCACAACAGCTACTGTAGCAGTCTGAGAAGCCTTTGTGCTGTATGTACCCAGCTGTGATTTTTAAGTTTGATATAAACATGTTTTTAGCTATATAGCAATCACAGCCCTGAGAGTAAAACAATTATTTCTGCCTACCTAAAGAGGTAAGAAAATATAAATTGAATAGTCTAGCTTTCATGTGTAAACTTTGAAACACATTTTTATTAACTAAAAGACATATGTCTATATGATAATGTTTTGGATTATATCTCTCAGAATCACAAATTTAGTCATGATGTCCCTCGAAGTGTAGGCCGGCACAGAAGAAATTAGTTTTACATACCAAGACACAAAAGATCCCTGCAGGTCGCTGAACCCACCTCCCGCTGTTAAAGAGAGAAGGAGGGAGACGACATGTGACAGAGGTCCCAAATTCAATTCAAGCTCAGTACATCACAGGTGGAAATCTAATGGACTCTTAAGAATACAACGGGTTTACCATTATAGTTTTTATCTTTTAAACTCAGCCAGTTCATTATCATTATCTTTGAGTATTTCAGCATTAGACAGCCTTTCATAATCTTATACATAATTATCCCATTCAAAGAATCTTTCAGCCTCCTCAGTACAGAGAATAGATATTACTCATCCTCTGCAAGCGCTCTGTCCTCGTTGTTCTTTCTCAAGCCTGTAATTCTGTAAAGAATCAATGGCTCCCTCAGTGTGTTTGCTGGGAGCTTTCTGCTCTACTGTGCAGACAAGGATCAGTTTCCCTGAATCTTATGTAAGCTAAAGATCTATGTGCAGCTCTTGTCAACAGTGTTACTGACCCTATGCTTGTGCTTACGTTTGCTCCTCGTGGTGATCCTTGCTGGAGCTCCAGCTGAGCTCTGCTGACACACCGGCTCTCCACAGGAGATGAATGGCGGCTAGAAAGAGCTGTCCATGCATGTGAGCAAAAACAAAAAAAAAAAGCCTGCAAAGGCATCAGCACTTCACAGATATGCACATTTTAGCAAACTCAAACCATTTTTTTTTTTTCATTTAATAGATTAAGTTAATTAATGCAACACACAGTGTATTTGAGGCCGTCGAAAGTAAGGAGAAGTTTGGTGTTGACTTTGGCTGGTGACAGCATATCTGACATCTGACATCTCACTTTTCACCTCCATCTTGCATAAGACAGCATAGAGGGAATGCCCTGCTGGCCTCTGTGGGTCTGAGTTTGCTCTTTGGGGGGAAGGTGTGGCATGGAGAGAATGAAGGAGGAAGGGACACAGACGTAACGATTGGAAAGAGGAGATGGAGACATATGTATGCATGTGTAAAAACAGAAACTTTTGCTGACTCCTCTGTCTTCAGACTAGGGTACATTTGAAAAAACTATGTCAACCATGTCAGAAGGCCAAAAGGGTTGATCGCTGTTCCAGATGGTCACACTATATTTTCAGAAAGTCTTTCCTGGATGGCATTCATAGAGTTGAAACCCTGCTTGCTTTCTCACCTTCTTGGTTGTATTGATGTCAGATTGTCAGTTATGACAAGTTACAGAAATTGTCAGATGCAGCTTCTCCAATTCCGATGTCAGAAAGTTGTTGGTGGAGGGAGTTTTAGTGTTCGACCGTCCGCAAAGCACTTCTGTTGGAGTGCGCCAGTGTTTTACTGTGGAAAAAATAACGCGACAAGGTGTCCCATTGACTGTTTTCTTATATTTGTTCTGAGGGGCAGACATTATTTGACATGATCAATTTTATCTCAATCATGACCCACAAACGAAGTTACGAAGTAATTTGTCCCGAAGGCATAGCCGTATACTTGGCTACATCACTCTATTGGTTTGTTCACATAGCATTGATCTGTTTGTCAGTGAGTTTATGTAAAGTTTGGAAACAGAAGTAAGAGGACATTTATACCTGAAAAGTAGATTGTGAATGCCTTCATGACCGATCACAATCTTAAGTCATCAGATCGCCCACCCCACCTCCTCCAGATCGTCGCCCTGATGATCAGAAAACCCTTGCAGACATTATGTAATATCCTTGTGGAGGATCGCTTCTTGCATCCTCAGTGTTTGCATCAGTGTATAGGTATGTGTGTGTTCACTGACTTGGGACATTGGGTATCTTACATGGGGGCACGGGTGGAAAATGTTATAAGAAATGTAAGGAGCAAAGTGGTTGCAAACTCGTATGGGTTCTGTCTCAACTCTCCATTCCTCTCTGGCTATATTTAAGCTGTTCTCGTTAACAGCAAATGTGTCCTCTTATGCTCTGGCACAGGCTGTGATTTACCTCTCTTTCTCTCCAACAAAAAGGCCGGGCTGTTTTTAGCTTTGTCTCTGAAGGCTACCTCCACCATCCCTCCCTCCATGTTGCAAGGCCTCGGAGGATTTCTGGGTTGCTCCTTTTCATTTTTTCCGCTTCAAACTTTATCTGATACTTCACCTTTCACTCAGGGAGGCTTGCCCTAGTTCCCAGCTCTTTTTCTGGCAGAACATTTTTTTGAAGACTGCCCCATCAGGGAGAATAGGTGGGAAATACGGATTAGGTTATAAAATCTCCTGACTTCTCATTATGTCATTATATCATACCAGTGCAGCTCCTGCTGGCATGATTAACTCCCCACTTGACTCGTCTCCTCGAGCCCTGCCACTTTCGTGTTCCTGACATCACGAGGCAATTGGACACTGCGTTCATTTTGGAGTTTGTGTTGACATTTGTTTTCACAGTGTAAGCTGTCCTCTTTTCTGGCAGTGCCCTCCGTCTGCTGCCATAGAGTTCTCACCCAGTCTGTGTTCTCAGAGGAGAAAGCCAAATGCCCTTTGCTGCCTGCCAGTCAAACGGCTTTACATCCCTTCCATTTTGTCCTGTCTTTTCATTGTTCTTTCTGTCCTCCTTTTGTCTGATCCCATTCTTGATCTCTGTGATTTACCGCTGGTAGTCATGATGGTGGGCTCTGGGGTCAGTGTTACGCAACCCCGGGGATTAATCCATGGGACAAATTGAGTCAGACAGGCTGAAACTTCTGGAGGCTGAAGATACATTCCTATAGAGCTGGTTAGAGGAAAGGATACTCTTCATTCTTCATGGCAGAAGTTAATAGGTTGAGGATATGTTTAAGGGAGGGTCTGACATAAGGTTGCATTATTTGTTCCTTGTAAATAATTTCTTTAATAACTGATATTTAAGCCTTTTACAATACAGCTGGAGCTGACTGATATTGATTTTTGGAGCTGATGCCATTACCGATCTCAGGGAATAATTTTTCAATATATCAGCCAAAATATGCACACATTTTTTCAGTGGTCCCTCAAATGTGGAAAGATATGTAATGGAGGAAGGATATTTTACAATTTAACAATAAACTTTGTTGTGTAACATGACGACACTGCAAACTGAAACAGTTAATATCATTGGGAATTTAATGATTCTAAGTTACCCCCACCGCACATCAGACAACATATAGGCCGATGTGATATATCTGTGATTGGCCAATATTGACCAACCAATATATCAGTGAAGCACTAACTAACCACAACCTGTCCAGACCTTCCTCCTCCTCTCTTTTGGTTTGTTCTTGGCAGTGCCCCTTAGCTTGTGCATACAAGGACAGATGAGTTGCCCCTGTGGCAGAGGCTTACTCTGGCCCAGGTCCCAGGACCCTCGGGATTCCCATAAAACCCTCTGTCACTAAGGCTCACTGGGTCTAGTTTCCTTTGGCACCAGAAGGTGACAGAAAGAGAGCAACGAATGATAGAGGGATTAACGGAGGATTGGCTGAGCCTTTTCTCACACACATCCATGCTGGTGTTGGTGCTGTTACCCTGGATGGATCGCATATATGTCAAACATGCTTAATAATGTTATATCAACCTGCTGCCAATGCTCTACTCATCCGTAGTGTTGGCCAGCACCTCTAACCGCATTCCCTGATATAATACAAGCTGGGCTTGATGCCAAGTCATTATGCCAACATTTCCAATCCAATTTTGAGTGGGTTTTATGTTACTCTGTATCCCCTGGATCACTAACTCAACTTTATGCTGCCATATTCACAAAGTACACTCACTGCAAAACCATCATTAACCAGTCCATCATCAGGTCCTAGTGTTGTCTATAATAAGTCAAATAAGCCACTAGGGGTAAACTGTTTTAGGGGTTTCCAACAAAAACTGTGTTTAAAGAGCATTCTCTGTGGACTAGTGTTATTAACTGAGAAAGAAATGTGACTTGTAGTTATAGTTCAGGGGCCTCATTAAAGAAACATTTTAAGTCATAAATCCTAATGTAGAATAGCTTTTACAGAACCAGAACCTTCCTAACTGAAGAATTTGCCAGTTAGGAAGCCTAAATTAGGATGGCATAGATCCTGTCCTTAATTCAAAATAACTGCCAAAAATAGCAGCACCACTGTTGTTAGGTCAGTTGAGGGAACAATGTGAACACCAAAACAATGTGGCTACTCAACTGTTGATGAAGCTAAGCCTGATGTTAGCTTGTTGGAGAAGCTAACATTGATGTTGGCCTGTTGGAAAGCTAACACTGTTGTTAGCTTTAAATGTCCTGGACCATCTCCTCCACCGACACACATCATAGCTAAAATTCAAAGCCCACTTTACTTGTACATTATGGATGAATTCGGCAACCAAATTGAGTGTTTTGCCACCTAGCAAGGCCACCATTACTGTGTGCTTTGGATTTCTTTAGATACAAGGTCTGAGATAGGATAGGACACAGCCATGAGTTTAAGAATTTCTTCTGTAATCGGAAGATTAGATTTTTCCTATCTTTGAAACTTTCTGTTAGTAAAGATAGGACAAGCAGTAAGGATTTTCTTTCTTTAATGTGGCCCGTATATAATTATAGGTGACTAAATGAGTATGTATGTGCCTGTGTGTAAGTGCTGGGATGTCGTTGCAGAGGTCTGAACAGTCCTCATAGCAGGTAAATGATGTCATCTCACACATCACTTGTGACGCAGGCCAGTGATCTGTGGTGTAGTAAAGCACACACACACATCTTCACTATCCCTCTCCCTCACCGCCATCAACAGCATCATCATTCTCACGCTGTCCCAACAGACTGCAGCAAAAACCTGCCCCAGTCATTTACCCACTAAATGACCTCAGCTGCAGCCATTACCACGTTACCACAGAAGCCCACTGTCGCACCGTCATCAGAGTGCCATTAACACATTTGCAGTCACCTCCTCCACTTTCACACCCAAAATGCTGCAGGATCTGACTGTGGCAATGATTGCTGGAAACCACTCGTTAACAGCTAAACTATCCACTGCTGAGAATTAACGCACTTCCTCCAGTTGGACTCTGTCATGATGCGCCATTTTATGTTATTACAATCATTTGTAGTGGTGGTCACATTCACCATACCTCCTGAAGAGAGGCTTGAGGAGATGTGAGCAGAAAGCCTGTCTTTTTTTCTCATAATGGCCTTCAGGGACTCTTTACTTCATTTTACAGTCATTTTAGTGGAAATAGTTTCTGTCTCAATTCATTTGGGCAAAATGTATGCCCAGTTTCCTGGAATGTATGAAACGAAATGACGTGAGGAAGCGAGGAAGCAATAAAAGGAACAATGGCTTTTCTAAACTCATTCCATGTAATTGATCAGACTAACAAAGAGAAAGCAATACGATTGATTTAAAGGAAAATTCAGTCATTGTCTACTCTCCCTCATGCGGATGGAAAGTCAGGTAAAGTTTTGTAGTCCACAAAACATTTCTGGAGCTTCACAGCAAAACAGCGTTGCAGCAGACGTAGAAAAACAACTGAATAAGAAACATTAAATGGCTTTTTGCAGCTCGTCTCGTGTAATCCATGTCACCAGATGCCCGGAATCCCCATTTGATTTGAAAAGACGCTTATTTAAACCCTCAACACTTGGTCAAGCTTGTGCACCCGCTTCAGCTGGAGTGCGTGCTAAAGCTTTTCACCAAAGAAGAAAATGGTTTAAATAACGTCTTTTCAAACCAATTTCAGATATTGGGGCTTCTGGAGACTTGGACTACGCCAGATGAGCTGTATGGAGCCATTTTTTATGTTTTTGTTTTTTTTGTTGTTGCTTTTTTACGTATTATCACAAATCCCCATCTACTTCAGTTGTTTAGGTGAATTCTGCAACGCTGCTTTGCTGTGAAGCTCCAGAAATGTTTTGTGGACTACAAAACTTCCCCTGACTTTCCATCTGAGTAGACTTTGACTCAGTTTTCATTTTTGAGTGAACTTATCCTTTAATTGTACTGGTTCTTACTTATTTGACTTGTGTAATATCTTAAATGAATTCTGCCGTTAGGGTTAAGGCAACACTATTGTACTAACGCTAATACATGTATGGATATAATGTTAATACAGCCAATTGGTTCTGATTCATAATATTTATCGATGTATCAGTAAATTAACAATTTAAAATAATTTGTACACATCCGTCTCCTCAGTGTGTTTTGGGGGGGCTCTCCATCTCAGCTGCGTCTGTGTCTTTATGTCAGTCTAGTATTTTTCCACTGAATTCATGGAGGCAGATGAGGTGGCGACTCCTTCATCACAATGGCTCAGGTTTTTTCTTTTTTTTTTAGGTTTGTGTTAAGTAGCATTTCACCCTTCATCCCACCTCCTTCCTTCTCATCTTCCTTTACGCCATCACTCTGAGCACTGCAGCGCTCGCCGTGCTCGGAAAATTCCACACTGCAGCAAAGAGAGGGGTGGTAGAGAGAGAGAGAAAGAGAGGGAGAGAGAGAAAGAGGTAGGGAAATGCAGGTGGGGTGCAGGAGGGAGTGATGGGATTGGAATATGCTCGAGAGAGTATTCGATCATGTGAGTTTTTCAATATGTTGTAGGAGGAAGAACACGTTTACACTTTGAATGATGCAAACGCTAAGTTAGATGTGTGAGATAAAGCAGAAAGGAGCGGTGTGTGTTCATCTGTAATTAAGAATAAATACATATGCAGATGATGAGGGTCAAATCAATACACAGAAAAATTGAGGAAAACTGAAGCATTGAAAGATTTTTTTAAAGATTTTACCTCCCGAGCATCAACACAGGACATATGGAGGACAGTTATTTCTTAGAGGACATGTAACTGATGATGTGCTATCTATCTATATTATGAGCGATGTAAATATGCTTGAAGAGGAAGGCAGGAGCGGTGTATTTATCTTGAGGCAGTGAGTGATGGAGGGATGGTGAGTTGCAGCTCCTCGGACTTATTAACCTCTGCAGAAACGTGCATACATCATCACGTGCGCTGAGAATAAGCAGAAAAGCACTGCAGTGCCCAAATACTGCTTAGAGCAGGCACCCACTAACACTTAACTCAGAGTTGCGGCTGTAATCCACACTCACACTTCCTTACATATACTGTATTGAAAGGGACACTACGTAAGATGTGGCCAGAATTGTGGTTTAAAACATTAAAAAAATGAACTAACATCAACATAATGTGAGGAGGATGTGAGTAATACATCTATGTGTTGTGTTGCAAAGATGTCTACAGATGTTAGTGTGTTAACCAGCCAGTCCTGTAGTTTGAGCTGGCAGATGTATGGAGCTGCGAGTTTGCGATGTTTCACAAAGTATTCTTAACTTTTACAATAACAACAATAACTGACAATATGAACTCACAAAATGCCAAAACAGGAAATATTCTTACATCTCCTCTCCTTATCAAACAAAAAACTATATTTTTCTCACTCATGCCTAACTAAGACAAGCTTACTTGCCTTGTTAAGTCATGTTAGTGGCCACCTGACAAATATAAATCCAATATTCACTTTTAGCTTTAAGCTCTGGTTTTGGTCTCTACCAACCCCTGAAGGAAATATGTGTTTTTTAGCAGCTACATGTTCCTCTATGCTCACCGGCTAGCCTTTAACTATGTCCGTCTGTTAAGTGTTGAACGGAAACAGCAGGTTTTTAGAGCTTTTTTCGACACACAGCTGTCTGCTGTGACTGAAAATGATGTTGTGAGAGTGGTTAGGGCGAACCAAAACAGTAAAGTTACAGACAAACAGCTGAACAATAAACTGAAACTGCTACAAAGCTCCGTAAAGCCGGAGGGACCTGCAGACTCAGGGGTGATAATTCGCTTTAGGTTCATCACTACGAGCGACATTGTCACATTAAATTCATATCGTCATTTACTTTTTATTGACAAACTCAGACTAGATACCAATGTCACATTGAAACACACTCAGGGCCAAGTGCCACAGAACAGACGTCACAATGTTACAAATCAATCAACCACCCTGAGGGATCTGTTCAATACAGATTGATTCAAAACAACTAGCCTAATACACTATTGATCAACATCACGCACTTTGCGGATGGACTGACAAGTGGCTGGAAAATAAGGAGACTGTGACACGTGAATAGAAGACGGGCGTGCTACTAGCGATCATTATATTCAGTCCACATTTGTAGACACTTCTATTTATAACGAGGTTATGTCCTATGTGCCACTCATTCTGCTTTACAGCAGTGCTGTTTTAGGCCTGATTTAATTTGCAAAGGGTGACTCGTGCTGCAGGGGAGCTGTGCTTTTTGAGTCAGCACTTTCAGACAAATGAATAAACTTTTTGTGATGCTACTGCAGGAACAGAGCAGCATCTATGACTCAGATACACCCTGAAGTAAGACATCTGCAGGCTTATGATGATGATGATCTGAAGCTACAGTACCTTAAAAATGTTCAGTTTTCATAATTTTCAGTTTGAATCATCTTGTTGAAGATTGACTGTTACCTTGCAGGGCAGCTGCATTTGTGTGATCATGAGATCATGTGATCTCACAAATCCATCTTGCCAGACTTCAAGCCATGCATCAGTTGTTGTAAAGAAAGAAGAGAAAAGAACAACACTGAAGTTTTTTCTCGATGGTAAAGATGTTTTCACTCTTCTCCCGGCCGGCTTTGCTAAGAATTTGATTCACCAACTAGTTCTGCTGGTAGTACTGTCCTTCTGTTGATCTGATTGGTTGAATTTAGCCATGTATTTTTCCCTTTCCCTTCCCTTTTCCAAACAGTTTCTGACGGCGCCTTTCCACATGGTTCTGTGTAACAAACCATCTGGTGGTTCAGGTTACCAAAATACTAGCCCTATAAAATACTAAACTAGCTGAAATCCAACATTAGTACGTATGTAACCGTGTGCTTATTTGCATTGTGGAGATGCTGTTCAGCCTCTCGTTTACAGCTGTGAATTATTAAGTTAATTTGTGCTTTGAAACTTGAACAGCTAAGCTCTTGTTCCACATAACCTTCACAAACCAATCTTAGTTTCTGAGTCAGTCTGTCCTTTTTTTTTTCCTTTTGCAGAGATGATCAGTTTCTCAAGAAAGGGAAACATTTGCATGGATATTGATGTCACTGTGTGTTTCTGCATGGCCTCTGATTCATGTCTGGAGTCTAGACTGGGCACGACTTCAAGTCTCTCACATTCCCTCCTATTATAAGTCTAGAGAAGTCTAAGCAAAGTCGTGAGCAGCGTGGGGCTAATGTAGGCACTCATGGACTTTAACTTGTTTACATTTACCCAGAACCCTCGTAAACTCTGAGAACCTGATGTGAAACTAATAAACGTGCAGCTCTGGATCACATCCACACATTGAATCCAATTCTTAGTAATGTAATACCAGGAACTCATTTTGGATTTTGGATCATTAATGTTAGTTTGGGGAATTCGTGATAGCTCTCAAAGCACTCCACTATAACTCTTTTCTGTCAGCAGTCCTGGGAACAAATGAGGCCAAGTCCTCCCTCTTCCTCCTAACTCATACCACAAAGCTCTGGGATGGCATTTTCAAATAGATTGCTGATGTGAACGATATTGCCGGTGAGTTGCTCCAAGTCAACAAAACCATCTGGGCAGTGTATTAAACAACTTAACTGAGGAACAGTGGCTGCACATGGTGGCAGATTGAGAACAAACCTCTTGGTCCTGAGCTGTTACAACTGACCTGTCTTACTGCTGTTGATCAACATCCTGGCCTGAAAGTGAATGCAGCAGCGGGGTCAATAGCAGCCTAATCCAAAGTGCTCCTGACTGTGAGATATTGATGGTTTCTCACCATGATAGCATACATTAGTGGGACTGAAGTGCTGGTTGACTAATTAAAAACAAATGAGACTGGTGTGGCGGTCAGTTTGGTCTTGTCTAAGTTCATAATATAGTGAAAGCTGTGGTCCCCATTGAGCGATCCACATGGCACAGCAGCCTGAGTAAAGTTCGACATTTTGTGAGTTGGCGAGAAAGCTGGATGTATTCCAGGCCTCGCCCGTCTACACAAGTCGATGCTGCAGTATCGGCATTGAACTGGCAGTGAGGAGGCTAACGGGATGTCCTATTTAGGAATACCAACAGGTCTTCCATGCTTACATATTCTGGTAACATTACTGTAGTCATCCTTTAGCTGTTAGCTTACCTCAAAGCTTATTAGTTTTACGCAGCAGTCTAACTTTGCATATTAGTCATTATTGGTATTATTATTATTAATTTTGACCTTCCAGCAAAATGGAAATACTATGTTTTTTGGCAGTAGACTCACAATATATGAGCTACATTCATAAACCGGAAAATGCATTTCCTCCCAAAAATGCTGTGTGAATGCTGAAATGCCAATTGCTGGAAATGCAGAAATTGCCTCGCACTGCCTTAACAACAGACATAATGCCAACAGCTGATCTTGCAGTCCAGTGAACGGACGTGAGCTGTATGATCTAACCACTTAGTCACTGAGCAGGACTGAAATGTGTATTTGTATGGAAGTATCTGTATATAAATGTTGAAAAGAAGTCATAATGTATGAGAGATGTGGAATATTTTAACATATCAAAGCCTTGTAGTGTCTGTCAAACTGGCAAAGAGAATCTGACACAGTTTCCTTAAGAAAAAGCTTTCCAGCAACAGGATTTTAACCACTTAGCCAGAGGTTTTAACAGAGTGTGTTAACTTGTGAAACAGACTCTAACAACTTGACTAGAAACAACCCTGAATGCTGAATCAGCACTCACACCAATAAAGACTTCTGTTCATGGAAGAGCAAATGTTTGCGGACGCTTTTTGCATTTACAACCAATAATAACGGTTGCAATACTAGACACTAACTAGATACTCCATGATTTTATGGTCAGTGTGAAATTGGTTGTGAAAGTATGGCTGCATGTCTCACAGCCTGTACTTTGTCACTAAATGTCATGGGGTTTAAATTAAGTTGGACCCGATTCGCTGGACTGTTGCATAACACAGAGGGAGCACACAGGACTTATGTTCACTCCTTCCCCCCTCATGCACACACACGCCCAGACCACATTTGCACACACCACTGATATGTGAGGGAACTCCGAAAGCCCTTACATCTGCAGACTGAAAACAAAAACACCCTCTCTATGTACAGCCAAGTGGGGAGGAGTCTTGAGTCTGACTTTTAACAGATGATGTTTATCCCACTTTTCCTGGAAGAAGGGAACTGGTGTACAACAACGCGCACTTGACAGTCAGACCATGTCCATGACCTTTGCACCTAAAAAAGGATCAGACTTGCACTTTTTACTCGCCACCGGCAAGTTCTGTGTCAGTGCAAAAAAAAATAAACAAAGCTAGCATTTTATGTCTACTCATTTATCTGAACTGCAGAGACAAGCAGGTGTAGTGTCCCAGATGCAAAAGTAAACCGCCTGAACATCCATTTTCTGCTACGTTTAATCTTGTACAGTGTCTTGTGTATCGCAAAAACTTTAAAAGAGCAGAGGACAGTGATACATTTAGGGATTTTTAGATTTTAGGACACTCTTTAAAGCTCAGTTTAAATGTTTTAACCACCACCAGTGCTTTCATGTGATCCGATGAACTTCAGTTTCATGAAAGTCCTTGATTGGTAAATGTCTCCCTGCTCTGTTTGTTTTGGGCTGTATCGTCAACGTGCACGGGTCTGAGCTCAGACAGAATTTATATTGTGTGTGTGTGTGTGTGTGTGTGCGCATGCATGAAAATCAAAATATTATGGTTCTAGATTTTGGCAGTCTTGGACTCCACGTGACATCCTGTGTAGCACGCGGAGAGCAGGAGGAGTGGTTTTGTTTATATAAATCAGACCTTTTTTTGCCCTCCCTCTGCATGCTTGGGTCATATGGAACCCATTAATGTACAGGGTACTTCGAGCCCTGCACGGCTATAACTCACATCGTGTCATTTTAACTCATTCACTCCATTGCAAACCTACAGATTGTATTCATGAAACTAGATTTGTGAGTTTCAATTCAAAGCTGACAGCTGCTTGTATTTACGAGTCTCCGTTGCTGTCTATTAACGCCCGTGTTTTGAGAAAGCTGCAGGGAAGATACTAGAGATAAAGCTGCACGTTGCACCCTGATGAAGAAAAACTGATGTAGGCCATGAGGTTAGGAAGTTTGTTTTCTTTCTCCCAACATACTCCGCCCACCAAGGTTTTCAGGCATTCAGCACTCTACTGTATGCCCTCTGTCAGTATTGGACTGTATCCAGATGTAAACTCAGCACTGAGTTGTATCTTGTAAAAACAAATTTATACCCCACACTTTGTTAAATGGCTGAATTAGTGCTTATTTCACCACCACCAAACCACAAACTTGTGTTTTGTTGATCTGTTTTGCATAAGGCCTGTGCAGTTTACCTGTGTTGACTGGGTAAAGAAGGACAGTGACCTCTTGGTTTTAAACTTGTGACCACAGTTTGTGTACTGAATGTTCATTTGCATGAAGTTGATTCGCATTTCAATAAGGGATAAAGATGTTTATTTATTCCTCTCAGGGAAGTAGGCTCTGTGATTGAAGCGGCCTGTTTTTAGTATGCATGTGTTGAAAATATTTTTGAGTTTACATCTTGCTTTGATTTATCCCTGAGCTGTGTGTGTGTGTGTGTTTGTTACTCTAGGGGAACTATATGAGTACTGCAGCCGGCTCCTAAATAGCGGAGGCGTTGACAGTTAGTTGGACTGTGGGTACAGTGAGAAGTCACCGAACAAGGATCACTGTGGCGAAAGGTAACTTTGTTTGATTGAAAGAAAAACAAACAGACATGGACAGACTTTCTATATTTTACAATAATCTATAAATATCTATTACATTTTCTTTGAATTAAATATTGGATATTTGAAGTTTATTTTTATTATTATTGTTTGTGTTGTGCTTGTTTTCAGAGGAAAATAAGGTCTTCACAACACTGTCTGAAGCTAGGAAGGTGGCAGGGTCCGCCACATATAAACAAAGTAAAACAGTATCTGTTGTCCTTTTAGGTCAGTTTGTTTATTCAGTTTGTTTAGGCAGAAAAAAGTCAGTCAATGAAGATCTTTCTCCTTTTGATTAAAATGTCATCCCTAAAACTACATAATGCAGCTTTAAAAACATGATTTCAGAATAATTTGGAATGATTTTCCTATAAAGATGAAATTATTTGCAATGAGCTGCAAAGCAGATGTGTGAAAGGCTGCACAAGCTATAGCCGATTCATTCTGGTGCACTTGACCACTTTGACGGGATGTGGACGACGTGAAAGCAGACAGACGGACAGGATGTGGGGCAGCAGGGGGGCGGGGTTGCGGGAGCCTGTCTGAGGCCGAGCACGTGGAAGAGACTTGGTGCGGCGGCTTGGACGGTACCCAAAGGCCACATGCAGTCAGAACCTGCATGGCCACCCAGATCCTGGATAAGGGACATTCAACCTGACCCAATTTTTGGAGAAATCAGAGCTCAGGCATCATGTATCAATGGACAACACCCCACTCTTAGTTTTCTGTTGGAGGTCAGAAGTCAAGGGTGAGTTTGAAGAGGGGGGTGGATAATTTGGCAGGTTGAAGGTGTGTAAAAATGTGTCAGCAGAGCTATAACAGACCACCAGACAGGAGCCGCTGGGGCTATGTATAACCTGAGGCCGTGTGATATGTGTCCTGATGGGACGCTGTGTAAAACAGAATGTGATAACTTGCTAATCCTTTGTTACATATACTCAATTTAAAACAACAAAACAAATGTGTCACCTTATCAACTTGTTTAATTTTTGTAAATATATGCTTATTCTGAATTTGAGCATGTAACATATTTGAAACAAGTTGTGACAGGGCCGACAGAGGACTGGGAATGTTGTGGAATGCTCCAAAAACACATGTTGGAACAGTCTACAGGTAAACAGGTTATTGGTCACACGCGATAGTATAATGATTAGGTATGATCCTCGAATCCTCCTCGTTCACAAGCAAGAATGACATGAGGCTCACCACTTTGTGTACCACATGATCGTATAAACGATATTACTTCATGGCCGCACCTCTTTTTGTAATATTTGCATTTTACCAAGTGTCCCAACTTTTTTGGAATCAACTAATCTGGAATCAATTAAACATCACTCAGTTTGAATATTATGTTCGCCTTACAGTTCTTTCTGGATAGGTAAACCCTGCTTTCCTAAACCAGTCTGCGTCCTGCCCGAACTTACCACAACCCAATGAAACCTCCAATATCTCTTCCCACACTGCTCACATACATGCTGTCCTCTCGGGACTGTTCCCATGGTGATGAGCTAGTGCATCGATCTACTGGGTGTAGAAACTGGGCCAACACACTCAGACACTTGAACACGTTTCACTATTTTCCACACATGCACGTGAGCGATGGCCCCGCACAATAGACAGAAACATGAACTGTGACACTCCCGGCGATTTGTTTGCCAATACACTTCATCTTTTCTCCTCAAAAAGTCCCCATGCCTCACATTACAGTGTAGCATGTCTGTTTACAAACAGAAATCCTGTCGGGGTCCCACCTTGAACAAGAACTGCCCCCTGTGGACTTAAGAGAAGCAGTCAGCTGCTTCCTTTAAAGTGGGTCAGGGTCTCGCTGGTTGTTCACTGACAGGCTGATCGCATGGTATTATCTTCAACAACCTGAGGAGGCTGCGGCGATTTTAAACACTGCAATCAATGGCATCTTGTGACTGCATGCATTTATCCCTGTCAGTTTGTTAGGGGCTTTCCTGCCACGACTACATACACCACCTATAGCTTATGTTGGCACAACGCCAGAAGGTTCTCAACTTTCACTCGTATGCACATGATATGCAGTAGATTTCCAGTTTGTTTCTGCAGTATCAGTGTTTTCAAGTGAACGTGAGTTTGTTATGTCAGATTACGTAGTTGCATTTCCAATTTTGCAACTGCCCATAACCTAGAGGAAGTTGGTTTATGGGGATCATCCAAGCCAATAGCTTCCCCCCTCCGGTCATAGACCACTGTGGCACGTGTTACAATTTAATGAGCTTCAGGAATGCACTTGAGGAATGTGTCAATGCACTTGAAGAATCTGGAGTTAAACTTGTGAGGTTGCTCAGGTGCTCTCCAAAGCCATGGTCTGGGAAAGTAAAGGAAAGCTATCACCAAAGCAGCTGACACATCTAGGCCTACTAGCAACTATGAAATACAAGTTCACATTACCAAATATGCATTAGCTTTCAACTTACCTTGAAGACCAGTGGCATCAAAATAACACACTTTATCTAAAACGTGCTGCCCCTGTTGTTATCACTGTTTTATCGCTCTTCAGCTGCTTTTGTTACCTCCTCCCTGTGTAAACAACACACAATAGGCTAGTATCTGACATACCCTGACTCTTGGCTGTGAGCAGGTTTATTGCCTCAGCCTCAGGTTTCGATAATCACTTGAAAATGTGCGGCATCAATGGAGGAAGTCATATCCTCACTATTATTTGTTTACTTACTGTATATTGCCCTTGCTCACGTTTTACAATTGCATTTACCGTGCAGCCAAACATCCTCATTACTGTCCGAGGGTCATCATGTTTGTTGTATTACTTGTTTTGTTGATGCAAGCACAGCAATCTGCCCTTGTCTGTCTTTTGATTGAAGAATAATAGACAGAAAAAGAGAAATTCCATTGAGAATGTTATTCGTAAAAAACAAGTCTTGACAGTTCAAAAGACATGAGATAAGTGATCGAGATAAATGCTGATACGTTTTTATGATGTTGGAAGATACACCAGAAGACAAACAGGTGCTTTGATTGTCCAGTCATTGTCTCGTGATCAGATGAGCCTTTCTTTCCATTGTAAATAAGGGGAAAGGCATAGGGAATGATGTGGGTGGTGGTGGGGAACGTAGGAGTAAACAAGTCTGTCCTTGACATAGCATTGGTGTCAGAGTGCCAGCAACACTCATCACTATCAACACAGTGAGATTTGCTTGAGCTGCCCGTAGCCTAAATGAAGGAGCATATGGGCCCATCCCCTCTCTGTAGCAGGCTGTCCTACTCGCCCATGTTTCACTTCCTCACGTGTCTAGGAATGAGGGGGAGGGCTTTTGGATTCAGTGGAAAATTGGATGTCAAGTTGGCAGTATAGCACTGTTGTGATTTCCCCCACTCAGGAATTTTGAAGCAGTCCCTGCCTCACAGCCAAATGTTACCCCCAATTTTGGCTGTACTGTGCTGTAACTGTACAGTCCTTCACTCATTATTATCTTGATGGAAAAGAAGTCCATTTAAAGTCCATGACTAGGCCTTGATATTGCCTACAATACTGTAGACCAGTCTGGAACCAAACAGTCTTCATCTTTGAACTGTTTTATTATATCGAACCGAAAAATGCTGCCTGAAAAAACCTCTTCCAACACAGCATAGATCTCACCTTTGTGTCACTTTTCGAAGTTGGTTTTCCAGTCCAGCATCATTGTTGCCCCTTGGGGGCATAGCAACTGTCAAGTACCATTTGGGGTATTTGCCTCAGGAGGCTGAAATGACCCTGTTAGAGCTTTAAACACCTCAAAGAGGTAAACAAGTCAATAGATAACTTTGACAAGCGACACAGAGGTGAGATTTATGAGAGAATGTTTTCAAAAGGTATTTCTTCAGTTTTTCAAGAGAAAACATCTCAAGAATGAAGACCAACTGTTTGCCAAATGTATATAGAAGTTTTTCTTCCCCACCTACATTAAAGAGAATGTCACAGCCGCTTCCCTGAGCTCCTCTATGGGAACCATTGGGACTGTCTCACCCACTGTGTGGGAGACAGTCCCAATCATTCCCATAGAAAACAGACCTAGATTGAGCAGTCATCCATTATACAATATACAGAATAATCCATTTGACAAACTGGGCCAAACCACCAACGGATGAGTGATCGGCGAGAGTGATCCCTAAGCTCATGGTGGTGACATGGCAGAGCGAGATGGCTCATGCTCTCTAGGTCACTACAGTACAGTATAGTACAGACACACAAAACATACAAAGTCAGTAATGGTTTGATTTGGTAGGCTAATTATTGATTCCCCTATGCGTTGACTAAACCTCACCTTTCCAGTGTTGCACTGATCCAAGTTTCTTTCCCAATACTGATCTTAGGCTTATGCTATTTCTCTGCTGAGTACCATTCCAATACCAACTCTTTCTTTTTACCAAATTCAAATTGGGAATCCGGAAAACTTCTTATCAGTCCAGGGACATACTGAGTCATAAGTGATAGCAGGAAATTTACAATGGCATTGTCAGAACCTATATTTAATGTGAAGTGATCAGTCAGTAATGAGGTCAGTATTGAAATATTGGTTAATTTCTAAGGTGCATCTCGAAGTACCATGTCTGGTATACTGGATTTAAATGAATTGAAATGACAAGGAATTTCTCAATTTTCTCTTTATGTGAAGATGCATTTGTAAAACGCTGGATTTCAAGAGACTTCTGCCACCTCTCCGGTGGGTGGAGTTCACAATGCCTGCTGTGTTTGTAGAAGGCCTTGAATTATACAATGTGCATGGAGGAGGTTGTTGGATGTTGCATCATTGCTCTGTTTCATAGCTGACTTGAGGGCCTTGTGGCACAGCCTGGGCCTATTGTCCTGGGGCATGGACCCATGACATGAGAGGGTAGAGCCGAGCTAAGCTGACATAACAGTGACGCATCAGTGAGGCCGGGGTAACTAGGCTATGAAGACCTCAACTCACACACATGAACACACGCTTTCTTGGATCTTTCATACTCTAAGGTCATGAATTTTAGTGTCCAAAGAAACATGGTTGAAGAGTTTAAAGCTATGCTATCTACAAACAAAACTCAGCTGCGTCATAACAACGTTGTAACTTAAAAACTTGTGCCATAAACACGTATTCTGTTTGGCTATAACATGGTACTTGTCAACATGTTTGCTAACACAGTCAAACATCAAGTAGGTGCAACAAAACAAGACATTTAACTTAGCAAGCCAGCTAATCTTACTCTGAAGTCCAACAGCAACAAGTCCAGCTTGTCTTGTGGCCTTTTAGTTCACGAAGCTCTCGCCAACTACTAAATGCCAATCCAAGATTTACTGTTGGTCGCCTTCTTGCTCAGTCACTCTTTCTTTCATTTCTTATCTTCGTCCTTTAGCGTCCTCTTGACCTCTTTGCCTCTGTCATGATATCCGTAGAGACAGCTCAGTCTGGCTCCGTTGCCCACTCACCTGGCTCCGGTTCTGGTGTCTATTTCGGAGCTCATCCCCGCCAGCATTCTTCACTGGGTCCCCCTCCACCCTCAACACATCTAGATAGATAAATCTATCTTATTTCTTATCTTTAATGTTTTATCACAGTTTGTATTAGCACCTTGATAAAGGGTAATGAGATGTATATATATTAGAATTAGATGTCTGGGTTTCTTTATATCAAACTAAGGGTCCATGATGTTGCAAAGTTTAGAGCACACACACACACAGAAACACACTAGTTTATCCCTGACCACAGTATTGAGGCCCACTCTACACCTTTGCAATCACACAAGTAAAACCTTCACACGGTAATGCGACACGGCCACGGTTTTCTCTCCCGAAAGATGGACTGGCATGATTAACACAATATTGTTCTGTTGATCCTGGGATCAGGACGTCTGGGAAACCTAGTGTGTAACTCCGAACACACAATCACACACATTGCTCTACGCACACTCTATCTCTTCTCTTCTTTTGTTCCACATTTCACACTAGGCCACCAGGGAGCCCCTACCTGTGAGACCAGTAGGAGGAGAAGAGTGGGTGCCCTGTTTAAGTGCTGATAATGTAATCCCTTCCTTGCCTGTGTCTGGATCCTTTCTTCCCATTTGTAATCCCAGTGCAGAACTGGAACATCAGAGATTAGTGCGTGATTAGGCTGTAAATGTCCAGTGACCTAAGCTTGCCTACAGTACCTCAGCTTTGTCTGGCCTGGCACACCAGTCAGACTCATTAGGTCGACTGCCACTCACAGAGAAATTTCCTGTTTGGTCTCTACATCTGAAGCTTGTTGGGTGAGCAATGACCTTTTACTTTACACTGAGCCAAAGTGAAGCTAATCTAGCTAACCTGCATTTTAACTTGCAGTTTAAGTCCTTACTATTCATGCAGTATGTTTTCATATATGACAGCCTAAAGTAAAGATGTTTGTCTCTGGAAAAACTAGGCCAAGGGCTTTACAGAGAAATGTTCCAGTAATGTAGTTAACATATTGTCTTGCAATGTTCTCCCTTCAAACAAAATTCAATAATGGATGCCAAAAATGATTGCTATCAGGGCTCTATTTATATCAGCAGCCAAGAATTCAGATATCTGCCTCTGGCATGTGTGTTATGTTGTAAAAGGATGTTGTTCTTCAATATGTGATGTTGGGATGATGATGATGGGATAACTTGTAAAACAGCTCTTCTTTGTTTGTGTGTTACACAATTCAGCACAATCAGTCTTAAAGCAGGTAAAAAAATAGTATATTCACACTGATAAATTAGCTTGTGTTCACACCATCAATAACATCAAAGCCACCTAAAGAAAGTAGCATTATAGCAAGATAAATGGGACTTGCCTTTGGACAATTTTCACTTGTTTCATTGGCGGATTCTTTTTACTTATTACAAACAAAAAAATACCTTCTACTCAACTCATTTTTGAAGTGACATTTTTTTTTTCAGTGCAGTCTGGTCAGCAAAAAAGCTGGCTCAACTGTCGCCACAGTGTACATCAACATCACTTGCAATGACATGCAATTGTCAGTGCAAGTGTATATTTTTCAAGGTGACAACTGCAACACAAAAATTCCCTGTGGGGCAAAAAGGGTCCAGGGTGGCATTCCGAAGGGCCGCCATTCCGAACGTTCACTTTCATGTTTCGGAATGCCGGCCCTTAATTATTTTTGAAAAAAGGTCACCATTCCTTCACCATAACCCGGTCGGACAGTTGGAATGGCGGTCCTTCGGAACGGGTGTCGCCCCCCCCGGGCAAAAATGCTTTGTCCCCATAACAAGGGCAGTTAATTTTTGTAGTATGAATTTTATGAAGATTTAATGCAGCCCTATTTTTGGTCAGCTGTCCAATTCATAGTCAGAACAAATAGGGGGCAGCATATCACCAGAGTTACTGCTAACTACAGCTAACTGTAGCTAGTTAGCTTAAGCCCCCAGGATGAGCAACAGGCTTTAAAGCCAGTTTTCATAGTGGCCAAACCCTGTAATTACATCATCACGTGATGCCAAATAATACTTTTTTCCACAAGCTTCCATATAATTGTGAAAGAGGCATCTGTAAAACGGTGGATTAATATTTTTGAGCGTCACAACCCCCACGAAATTACTGGTTTCACTGTCATAACTAGAGCCATTCTGTCCACTAAAATTTGGAAAGTCTAGAGGAGCCATACGATTACATTATATTATACCCATTCAAGCTAGCTGGGCAGTAAACCAGAAGTTAGCCGGCTTGGTTGGCACAAGTCTCTAGTGAGCATGCTTTGTGGGCCGCACAACATGGAAGATCCAGGTATTTTCATACCCAGGAAGTCGAGCTCTTTTGGCTTCAAAACACCACAGAGCAGCTTTCATAGGAATGAACACTGTCCAGATTTAATGTAACATCTTTGAGTTAGCTCTGTTAGCTGTCCATCTAGTGGTCCAGACTGGGAGCTTGGAGCGTTAGGGGATTATTGGCTTTGACACCGATGGTACAAAAGCCAGGGTTAGCTGATTCACATGCTAACTTCAATAGATGCCTCTGCAACACAATAAATAGATGTCTTGATGTAGAAACTTTTATAACTTCACATGCTGTTGATCATTTTAGTTCACTTTTTAATGCTTCCAACTAAAGTTCTTACGTGTTGCACCCTCAAGGCTAGTATACAAGATATTTTGCAAGTAGGCCTATATGGATGTTAAAAATACACAAAGGTACAATTACATTGATTTAATAGTTGAAATCCACTATGAGCAGGTATGCCACCCAAACACATCCTTCAGTTTTGATCTCATTTGAAAACATGAGTTGAAAAGAAACGGCAATGTGTGCAATTCAAAACACCTTCTTGCCTTTATTTTTTTAAATGCAGTCTGCTGAAAAGGATATTTAATGTCTCAAGAACAAGATGAAACTTAAAATCCACCCGAGAGCCTGTCTGTAGGATAACAGGAAGGACGAAACTTGCAAGAAATGCCGTCAATGTTGTGTTTTTGTGTCTAGTATTTTTCCTGCTCTCCCCTCCCCCCTGTTTTCTCCTCTTCCTCTTTGTTTGCTTGATCTGCTTGATCCTCTCCTAGGTGCCTTGTCTCCTCCCAGCGACAGCTCCGGCTCTGTGATTGGCTGCTCGTGGGGAGAGGCGGGACTTGCTTCCTGCTCGTGCTGTTTTTCTAGCTGGAGGATCAGCTTCGTCGTCAGT
The DNA here is from genome assembly GCF_965226575.1 of Pagrus pagrus. Taxonomy (NCBI): domain Eukaryota; kingdom Metazoa; phylum Chordata; class Actinopteri; order Spariformes; family Sparidae; genus Pagrus; species Pagrus pagrus. The sequence goes on from NC_140187.1 coordinate 18,924,142, forward strand.
TTCGGTAACAGCCAGACGTCGAGGACAGCGGAAATTGACCTTACATGAGGACGTTGTGGCAGTTTTCAGGCTGTAAATGTCATTTATTATTACACATACAAACACGGAGATTATCCGGACCAACGGAGGAGTTTTATAATTTGTCCTCAGATAAGGAAAAGCGAGGAAATAAGGGATTTCGTCGCTGTTGGCTCTGTCCTTCCTGTCCAGCCCTTTGTTTTTCACTGCTGCTCTCGAGCAGGAGACCAGTAGCGCCCCCGTGCGAGCACAGAGGAAAGAGCTTGAGGATAGGGAGCCAGACGAGCGGCCGTGCTTCTTGCCTCCCGACCGACGTGGGTCCCCCCAGCTCAGTTATCCGATGCGGAGTGAGGATGAGTCCCGCTCTGGAAGCCCTGATGCAGGCGGACGGGACTCCTTATCCCGGAAAAGGGGTGATGCTTGAGCCATTCGTGCACCAGGTGGGAGGCCACTCCTGTGTGCTACGATTTGGGGAACAAACAATCTGCAAGCCCCTCATTCCCCGGGAGCACCAGTTCTACAAGAGCCTCCCCCCTGAAGTGAGGAAGTTCACCCCTCAGTATAAAGGTAAGACCTGGAGGATGTGTCCAGATGTGTGTCAGAACAGCGCATGTGTGGTGATGTTTTGGTACCTAGCTTCAATCCTGTGCTTCTTTTTCTTTGTGTTTGTGCAGACATCTTGTGATACACTGTATAATGCTTTATTGGCTGATTTTAATACATCTGTGCAGATCATAAGGATGTTATTTTGCATTGGGTACAGTGTGGATGCATGGGCTCAGGGTACAGTGTGGATGCATGGGCTCAGGGTACAGTGTGGATGCAAGGGCTCAGGGTACAGTGTGGATGCAAGGGCTCAGGGTACAGTGTGGATGCAAGGGCTCAGAGTACATGATGTACACAACAACATACACCAAAATGTATTCTCACATCTATAGATAGATACATCACTGTATTCAGTGGCCTCATAATGTGACTTTCGTACAGTGCCTCTCCTATCGGAGCAATTGGCAGGCACCACAGGGTTCAAGTAGCATCCGAGCTGAAGGCCTGACTACCTGCCAGGAGGATGAGTGGCCAGAGGCCTTTCAAGTGCCGTGTCTGTCATTCAAGATGGCTCTGGTTTCAAGATGAAATAGATTTCCTCATGGATCAAAAATAAATGGGACAGATCGCAAGGGGAGCAATTCACAAGTCAGTTGAGGAGATTTACAGGTCTGGTTCCAGGTGCACCACAGAAACATGGACACCGATACACATTTTCACTGACACACATGCTTTTAATTGGAATATCATGTTTCCTGGTGGCGTCCAGGTCCACAGCCTCTCACGGTTTCACCCACTGATGCATACGAGCCTAGAACACACTGACACAGACGTCTTTAGGCGGTCAAATGACAGAGGTAAGACGCACGCGTGGTAACTGACTCCTCAGTAATGCAGCGTGGGACTATAAAAAGACCCTCATGGGCAGTGGGATTTGGAGATAAGATAGTAGAGTACGTCTGGGGCCTTCATGAACAGTGACATCAGCAGTGACGCTTGTCTGTCTCTTGCATACCTCAAAACACAATATCTAATGGTTGCAGGCAAACCTTGCAGTGGCCTGTAATGAGAATGAACAAGAAGTTCATACTCCTAACAAGGATTGGACTACTAGAACTCCTGAACCTAATAAAACAATAGATGTTGATAACAATCAGCAACTCCACCAACGTTGCTAGTATACGATGGTCGATTTATGTTCATCAGGCTGTAAATCTCAATCGATGCACCAGTTTATGAGCCCTCCTCGTGAATTAAGTCCGAGTGACTCACAGGTTCCCACACTCACTGAGGTGGTGTGATGACAGTGCAGCCGTGAGTGGACGGCGCAGCCCATAAGGACAGTCCTGAGAGGCTGGGCCTTCCTGCAGGATGGTGATGTCAGCGCACATGACATCAGCCAGGCTGCGGAAGAAACGTGGATGCTGGGTCCTCAGGCCCGTCATTTAACATGCAAAGACTCTACAAAAGCATTTTAAGCATCGGCTGTGTTTGATCATGTTGTTCTCAGAGTACATTGCCTTTCATATTCTCTGTTATTCAGTGGCTGTATTTAAAATATGTACAATTATCACTAGTGTTGTTGGATGCTGAATGTATAGACGCGGATGCTGCGTCCATATCTCTGTGACTTTCTCTCTCGATCAGTTTCCTTCCTGTCTGTGGTTTATCTGTATCAGCTGCTGCAGCTGTGATGTTTATTCTCAGTGCAACACCTCCCCCAGCCCTCACAGAGGCATGCGACACACAGGCCCTTTTAGGGAGCTTTAGTGGGGGCTGGGCCGGAGTGGGTACTACTGGAGCGCCTGTTAGTGGATCATGTCAGCGTTTAAGTACAGTGTCTCTGGTGTTGATGCCTCTAAACAAACTGTAAAACAACAAGAGTTGATTCAGTTCTTGTTTCATTTAAGGCCTGTATTATGATCTGTGTCACATCTTATTGACACTGAATCATGGTATCTCAGTGATTATTGGTCATGTGATTATGCAATCCTTCTCTGTGGCTTACTGAGCTGTTATTCTATGTATGTTGTTTGTATGGAAAGACAGTTGTACATCATTTCCTCATGTCATTGCTGACTGATTGAAGCTCTGAATTATGAGTCATTGTTTGTGTTTCATGAGGATGTTTATCAGTTGTTCAATAAATGGTCCTGCTTGGTTTTACACATTTTTGGTCTTGCGTGGTGTTTTGTGTCTCTTGTTTCCTCAATAATGAGTCATATCAACGCTGTTTTTGCTGTGACATATGTTGTTTCTAACAATGTTCTGCTTTCATCTTCCATCTTCAACCTCCATATAGCATGTTAATGTAATGTATGTTTGTGCAGATGGCTGTATGAATGTCTCACTATCTTATGTGGATATGTGTTTGAGGTTATTGGATAAATGGCCATGAAAATACTCATAACCACTCTCTGCTGCCCCTTCTCACCCGCTCTCAGGTGTAGTGTCAGTCAGTTTCGAAGAGGATGAGGAAGGGAACTTGTGCCTCATTGCCTACCCCCTCCACAGTGAATCGGGGGACCTGGAGAACAAAGATCCCTCATCAGACTGCGAGCCCAAGACCAAGATGCTGAAGTGGAGCAACAAGAAACAGTCCACGTTGCTCCTGGACAATGACAACTACGGCAAAGACCGAGCTCGACACAGCCGTAAAGAAGATAAGATCATGAGGTTAGGGTGCTCTTTCATAAACAACAAGACACTTCATGAATATGTTCTGTAGCACGTTAGCTGACCTTTTTTCTCTTGTTGTGACCTTTGCAGTTATAATCGTGACGAGATGCAGCAGCAGAAGCAGGCGGAGGTTCTCTACCTCAGCCTGGAGAAGGGCAATGTTGTGCCACAGATCAAACACAACCCCTGGAGTCTTAAATGTCACCAGCAGCATCTGCAGAGGATGAAGGAGAATGCAAAGCACCGGAACCAATACAGTATCCTTTCATGAATGAACGGCTGCAGTGAAGAGGGACGGTTCTTGAATGTTAATATAAGCACGTACACGCTGTGTGTTACTTTACATGTCCTCTGTTGCTGTGTGATCCTTGACCCATATTCACAGAATTTATCCTTTTGGAAAATCTGACATGGCGCTACACAAGACCATGTGTTTTAGACTTGAAGATGGGAACTCGCCAACATGGGGATGACGCATCGGAGGAGAAGAAAGCCCATCAGATTCGCAAGTGTCAACAGAGCACATCTGCCTCTATTGGTGTGCGGCTTTGTGGCATGCAGGTACGGTAGACATTACAGCTGTGATAAAAAGTCAATAAAATGATTAGTCGGTTGAAAGAAAATAAACTGCCGACTAATTTAGTTAACGATTGACTGTATCAATGTTTAAACAGAAATTTAAAATATTTGCTGGTTATTATTTGGGTTAAATACTGTTAATTGGATTAAAGAAGCAATTTGGGAACTTGTGATCAACCTTTTTAAAAGAAAAAAAATGTGGACATTCTTTGACAAAATGCATGATGGCTGTGAAAATAATCAGCAGATAGTCACAGAGATGTAACAGAATACTCTGCACTGGTGTTTTTATGTATTGGTTGCATTTGGAGTTGTAAAGCTCATCTTTCTGTGTGACCTGCAGGTATACCAGTCAGACTCAGGCCAGCTGATGTTCATGAATAAGTACCACGGCCGTAAGCTGACCCTCGCAGGCTTCAAGGAGGCTCTCTACCAGTTCTTCCATGATGGGCGTCGCCTGCGTCAAGAGCTGCTGTCCCCGGTGCTGCGGCGACTCCGGGAAATGCAAGCTGCCTTGGAGGCCTGTGAATCCTACCGCTTCTACTCCAGCTCCCTGCTCATCATCTACGATGGAGACCCTCCCAGGACTCCCAGTAGACCCAGACACCGGGGTGGGGAGGAAGGTGATGAGGATGAGCCATCTGATGAAGAGGATGAGGAAGATGATGAGGAGGAGGAGGAAGAAGAAGAAGGCGCCTTTGGTTTCCCTCGTTCCTCCTCAGCCGGTGGCAGCGCTGGTGTGGCTGGAGGGAGCAGCAACAGTGGCAGCAGTCGCTCCTCCCACAGCACAGGAGAGGCCAGCAGCCCGGAGGTGGACGTGCGCATGATTGACTTTGCTCACACCACCTGTCGGCACTTTGGAGAAGACAGTGTGGTGCACGAAGGCCTGGACAGTGGGTTCATCTTTGGCCTGCAGAACCTGATCACCATCATTTCCCAGCTAGAGGATCATAGTTCGGACTGAGGCTGCTGCGGAGCCAACACGGTCTAAATTTTTAAGCATGGGAAGAGCTCAATGAGCTGAAACCCTGCTATGGTGCATCGTCCTTCTGCTGACGTGGGGGTCTGAGCCTCCTCTGCTTGGAGGGAACCTCAGACACCTCGGGGTCAGGGGGAGAGTCTGTGTGGTCGTTCCTGCGCTCTCCCTTACCTGCCAGAGGACAGGGCTGCCTGGGCCCTTAGTTGCACTTTTCTCTATCTGAGACTGCTCCTTTTCTTTGTTATAAGTGGTAGGAGGGATGTTTTACGAGGTGGCAGTCTCTCAGAAACCACTAGGATCCCCCCATCTCCTTCTCTGGTACAGACTAGTTTCTTTATTGTTAAGTCCTCTCTTAGAGAGAATGAGCGAGGCGGAGATCATTGAAGCTCAAGTGTAGTTGTAGGAGCCTGACGTGGTGCTTTACCTGTGATATGGGTTAAGTTTTTTTTTTCCTGATGAAGTTTGGACTGCCAGTCCCCAACAGCACAGTACATTTCAGTGGGGAAGTTGACTGTACAAGCTGACCTTGGCAGGCTAGGTCAACAGCCTTGTAGCAATTGACAACGTAAGCCTCTGAGAAGGACATTTTGTGTTTTTACTGGTGTCTCTGAAGACCCTTGTAACAAATATGGTTTGTGAGTCCACCAGGCACTTGGATTTACACTTCTTTGGTGGAAGAACAAGATTATTTAGGTCTAGAAGAAGGGATCTGCCTTTTTTCTCCCCTGTACCTTTTTGCCTATGAAAGACTTTTTGCTATAAGGGGATAATATCCTTGTTTTGTCACTGTCTTCGTTTTCGTCTGATTTTCTCCTCTTCATTCCTGAAACTCTGACTAAACAAAGAGAATATATTGATTAAAAACACTAGCTAAAAAGACTATATAAAGACTATTTATTTGCAAGGATTGTTTTCGAAATGTTTAAAAAAAAAAATGGAAAAAGCTACATTCCATATTACCACTCTCTAAATGTTCTGTTCTGATACCGACTTTGATTTATTTTATTATTGCAAGAGCCGATACCTCTCTTGTATACCTGTGTGTTAACAGTGTCTTGAAAAATAAAGGCATTCATTTGTGGTAAAAGCTGCCGTCTACCCTGTGTTCATTTATAGTATGAAATATCTGTGAATATATGCATTAACTGGACAGGAAGTAGTGACGTGGGGAAAAGGGAAATGAAATTCAAGCAGGATGCTGACACAAGATCTGTCAGTGTCGCTGTTACAAGAAGAGAACATGAGTCATCTTTTGTGTCTGATCCTACAGAAAGTACTGATGTTTCATCTTACACAGCACAACTACAGACAATGCTTTCTGTTGTATTGAGTGATGTATCTCTAAGAGGAATGCAGTCGGCAAAGAAAGAACTCAATACATAAACTCATGATGGTGTCTTTGGAGGAAAACCCGTTATACTTCTCTCCTTGGATGTTTCACAAAGTGAACTCCAAATTTATGGAGACAGTAATGACTCTTACTATTAAACTCAATCAGATAAACAGAAACCGTTTCCAGATGTCTGAAGTTGACCGCTGAAGTTTCTCATCTGAGTTCAGTTAAATGAGATCAGATCAATTCTTGTTCAGGCCATGTGAGTCCTCATTTGATCAGTGAAATGAGAGATTGACCTGGCAGAAGAAAGTTCACAACAGAGAGGAAAAAGATTTTTGTTCTCGCTTTTGAATCACATTTGATCAGAGAATGAGTTTTTCTTTGCAGTGAAATGGATTGTGAAGGATTTTGCTGATGTCTGAGGTTGATGCAAGACTTCAAGATCACGTCCATAAGTGACATCTGACACAGCTGTGGTTGAATATTTCTCAAGCAACTGATATACACAAGCATTTAATTCTGACACAATGTCACTTAAAAAAATAATTTTCCTAAAACACTGACTTTAAGTATTTTAACTACTAGCTTATTCAGTCATGAAAGCAATGAGAGTTTGTATATTTAGTTGTTTAAGCATAAAAAAATCTGTCAATGAAGACAGAAATCTGTCTCTTCTGATTAAAATTGATTCCCAAAACTACAAAATACACCTTTTTAAAGAAGGTAACTCAACCTATAAAGTCTAAATTAGCAGCTCATGGTTTTTAATGAGCATTCATTATTATTTCCCATGCTTCAGTGGGCTGTTTCAGCTTATTAGATGCTTGAACTTTTGGTGGATTTATGAAATGATACAACTCCCCTACAATTAAGAAGAAATGTTGAAGATGTTTAAGTAGCGATATGTATTGAAGTTAGCATGCTAACCAGCTAGCCCCAGCCCAGTTTGTACCTCAATAGGTGATAGCCCAATAGTAAACAAAACCAACATTTACCCGGTGCTCCAAGCTCCGAGTTGGGACAGATTCCACTCATATGACTGCTTGCTGCACAGCTAACTGAGCTAACTGAGCTAACTAGCTAACGCTGACCCCCAATTTAGGAAGAAGTTCTCCTTAACTTTAAATGTAATAATTGCAGAATAGAATAATAAGGTTTACGTATAAGTCTGCTTTAATTACATTTAATCAGACTATAACTTAACTTTTTTAAATACTTTAAGTACTCAAAGCTTTTCGATGTGAGCCAAAACATCATGGCATGGTGCTGTTTACTTCTCCTGTGCGTAAATTACATAATTTAGACTAACTGATCCACAGGAAACTCTGCCAGGGGAACAGACTTTCGTGTGCATGCGTCATCATTGTTGCTGAGTCCATTACTAAGCAGTTTAGTGCAGGTTCCTGGCCTGATTGCCATTCAGCGGCGACATCGGTGACTGATCTGCACCGGGGCTCGGATTATACACTTCAAACAAGAGAAGAAAAACTTCCCATTCGAGCTGTAATGCCAAGCAGGAAGCATTATAAGGTGTTAGCCAGCAAACAGCTCCCAAAGCAGCAACCTCAGATGACCTCAACATACTCTATGCAGCCTGAACTCCACAGTAAAAGCTGTTGCCAGTCAAAATCAGCATCTTTGTACTCAGCGTAATCAGGATTTCCAGCTCCAAAAAACATTCTCACGAAAACACCAGCTGTGTGGAAAGTATGCTTAGAATGCTGTGGTATCTTTCAGCACCCCACTCTACCTGTTTCACTTGAAGGGTTGGATTGTTAGTGAGAGACAACAGGATTTTTCAGAGGCGTTGCAGATACAAGCTTTCAACCCTGAACAATTGGCGTGACGCGGATACTGGAGGTGGAGAAGGGAAAGTTACACTCAGAAGTGGCTTAGGCTGGCAAAGAACACACATTGATTGAGTTTACATAGCGCGATGTGAAAAAAGTGCTTCTGGGTTTTCTAGTCTTTCTGGTCTGCACAACATACAGGACACACTGGTCTGACCGAAGACTCCCAGTAAACAAACCACAAGGGCTTCATGCAGCTCGCAGCCATATCATCTTCACATCACAGTTCACTCCCAACCGGCTTCAACAGGCCGACTCAGAGCCTTTAGATGACCTACATACCCATGCTTTATGTGCAATATTCTGTTACAAGACTATTCATGCACATAAGTGTCATAAATCCATGACCAAACAACTAAACATGGCTGGATCTCTTGTTTTTGAGCTTGAGTGGATTATCAGATCCACTCATGGCTGCGCAGGTTTCTCAACGACAAGACATTCTTTTGCAGTGATGGAAAGTAACTAAGTACATTTACTTTTTTACTCCTCTACATTTATTTAATAACTGCATCAGAGCCAAAGCAGCACATTTATTTATCCTATTTTATTTTATCTGCCGATGAACGCCAACGACGATAACGCCAAGTCAGCACTAAGTACACAGTTTATACATACATGTAAATGTATGTTTCATTTATTGTACTTGTACTTTTGTTACATTTATTGGCATTGATTATTTCTTTTAATATTTAAGTAAATATCAGATACTTCAAGACTTTTACTCAACTACTATTTGTATGGGTGACTGTCACTTTTACCAAAGTAACATTTTGACATGTTACCTGTACTTGGGAACAGCCTGACATTCCGAAACACCTCCATTCCGACACACCGCTGTTCCGAATCCGACTTTCAACTTCCAATTACTTCCCAATATGATTAGGGTTAGGGGTTAGGGTCAGGGGTACCACAATAGCCTTTTTCGGAATAGCGGGGTCTTTAGAAAAAATGAGAAACCACGCCATTACGATGAATGGAAGTCTATTTTCGGAACAGCGGGGTTTCGGAAAGGCGGGGTGTAACCTATCTACTTTTGCTCACGTATGACTTTTGGTTACTTTAACACTGTTTTTGATATAATGTGAAGCTTCATCTCTTCTCCGTCAGCCTGTCTGGGATGTTCAGGGGTTTGCTGCAGTGAACACCATCAAAGGCAAGTGAAGGGAGACTCGGGCAGTTTAGGAGGAGACAGCACGAGGCACGAGATGAGAGGGATTATCATTTCCTGTTTTCAGCTCTAAAAATAAGCAAACATCCCCTGCCAATCTGCTGCCTGCCACAAAACAGATTTTGATGATTATGTTTTGCTCCTCCATGGTGTAGACATCAAGCTTGTTCATATGGTTTTAATGATGAATCATCAAGAATATATTTGATTGATAAAAGCAGAAATCTCTCGTTCTCCTGTGTATTGAGACATTTCTTCACTTGATTTGCTCTTTTCTTTCTTTCCTTTCATTTTTTAGATGGGTGGGCCTGCTTGTCTGTGTTGTGTCTGTGTTGTGTGCATGAAGGTGTGCTTGTGTGGGTCACAGGCAGTTGCCTTGGTGACTGAAGTGACTTTTTTTTTAACAATGATACATTACTATGGCAACAGCATCAGTATTTTTAGCAGTTCTGCACCACAAAATGCAGGGGTGCCTTGGCCTGATTGCTCATTCACAAAAAATGAGATGACCTGAATAAATGACACCTGGAATAACTGAGCAAATTCTCTCTTTTCTCTGCATTACGAGGCTTGCTTGATTTAGCAAAGCATTACATTCAGGCAACGTGGTGGCTTTGCAATGTACTAACAGAACAAATAAAGCCAGATTGACCCCAATAGCACACAGGAAATTTATGTAAGAGCCGATAAATCTCAAGGTAAATCTTACTCTGGTGATAACACATGAAATCACAGCTCGTACGTGGCGGTACAGTACACACACAGGTGTTTGTGTTTGCCTGCATTGCCTACATGGTGGTGTCTGAGCTCATAGTATGACGGTCGTCACAGTTCAAAGGTTACTGAATTTCTTATCTCACGGCTAGCTGCATGGCTTTAAAAGGCATTCTGTTGCAGACACGATGTCCTGCTGCCAAAGAGAAGCCGCTTCTCTGTGAAACCACCCAGCGAGATAGGATGTGAAAGCACACGCTCCCTCACCCTCCCTGCAGCAACAACAGAGAAGTGTGCGTGAGCTTAAAATAACCCAGACCGGAGCATAAAAAGGCAGAAGGAGGCACGGGTTTGTGCCATTTGAAAAGTGTTTTGTGCAGGGATGTAGGTAGGAGTTTGGAAGTGTTTAAGCTCTCAAGACAGAGAGGTGAAAATAGTCTGGAAATCCAACAGTTCTTTGGATACCTTTCCTGAAAGAGGTGAAGACTGATCCAGACACAGGTAGAAGGGGCCCGCTGCATGCGTCTCCCATATTCCTTGAAATCATATTCTTGGTCGGAGCCGCTGTAAATCACTTCTGTACTGAATCCCGTTGTCAAACTGACCTCCGGCATTCTTGGAGGCTGTGACACCAATTTGGTGTCCAGCTTTGATCACTCTGACGTTGGGTTGCCAAATCTTGTTGAGCGGGCCCCGTCACCCATGGTGACTCCCCCTGTGATCCGAGGTCTTGCTGCTGGCAAACTCTAGGCCCATTGGCTTCATGGTTAACTGAGCCATGAGCTAAGTAGCTAACGGTAGCTAGCTACAGTCAAGGGTCAGATCTCGTGTTATCTCTGCTTCTTGCCAAGCCTTGGGGAAAACAGAGAAACGCTTTACATGAAAAACGAATGGAAACCAGAGCTAAATATTGAAAATGTACACAGTGGAAGCTTCTAACCAGGTTCTTCAGAACACTTAGCCAGCTAACCACCCAACAACCATGTCGAAAGCTCTGTGGCTGGTACAAAACCAAACTAAAGCCTTTCTGGGACAGTGTAAATAAAACCATGAAAGAAATTACAGGTCATTTGCACTCCAAACAACTGTGCTGTGCTGTACCTACAAGGACCACACACATGTCATATGTTCAAAGACAATGATGTCACAGGCTGTTACGAAACTCTCCTTGAACCCTGCTCAACAGATCGATCAGATAACAACATGCAGCCACCAGGAGGAATAAAGTGACAGCTGATCAGAGGGAGAATTTATGACATAATAAACCTAAATACTCGGTGTTCTGTCCTGACGACTGGTGGCCCATTTTGATATCAGGACACAGTTTTACCTCTGTAGCAGTAGTAGCTGTATTGGTACTGTATTAATGTAGAGGCTTATCACCTCTTGAACCATTGTCCCTGAGGGCCTACAGAACAACGGTTGATTAGATAGGTAGGCAGGCAGGCAGGCAGGCAGGCAGGCAGATAGATAGATAGATAGATAGATAGATAGATAGATAGATAGATAGATAGATAGTAAACAAGGTCAAGGAGCCCTGACAGTTGAGGTTACAAACCCCACATATGTCCAGAGTATTTCTTGATTCTCTGTCAGTTTCTTTGTTTTTTTGGACAGGACCCAGTCAGATTTTAGGATTATATAACTCCTCCCAATGTTTGTGTTATTTGTCAACAGCTGTGATTAGGGGTTGTTTCAGGCCATCAACAACTTTATTTATATCACCAAATCCACAAGCGTCTGTTGTCTGTTCAACAACATCACATGGTCTTTCTCACATATTTATACAGATGGGATACACTTTAAAGTAATGTGTGAGGTCACATTGACCCTTGGCAGGGATTCTCAAACTCTCCCTTTACTGAAGGAACAAACGAACATCATTCTTCCCAAAGATGTTCCCTAGTTTGTTTGTCGTAGTGATAAAAAGCTGTTTTAGCAACAGTTATAAGAGCACCAAAGTGGACCAACCTGATGGAGTTGAATTAGATTGAGACTGGCTGTAAAGGCCATACACGATTTACTTTACCTTCATAATCATCAAATCAACCAGAGACCCTTCATGTCCCGTGGGAGAGGAGGAGACCACCAGAACTGAAATGTTTCAAAGGATAAACACAACATGAAAGAGCCAGCCGACGCCCTCACTGTCAAGCATTCAGGTCTGTACAGTAGGTCAGTCACTGTTCCCAATGAAACAACAGTCGTCGTCATCACTGAGGTGTCTTTTAAATGTCTTGCGGACATACATGCACTGTGAAGAGGATGTGATGTGAGCGTGTGAAGGCGTGGTGTAAGTGAAACCAGTGTGTACGTGAGAAAGAGAAGCCCTTTCCCAGTCGTTAAAACCATCCAATAAGTATGTTGAAATCAAGATTTTTGTATTCTTGTCACAGCACACACACACCCATTCTCCCAGCAGCAACCACGGTGTCCTGCATGAGTGTGTGTGCTTAAAATAGCCCAGACAGGACAGGACAGGCAGAGGGAGCTACGAGCTCGTCATCTGGAATAATCTGGATTAAGCCTGATGACTACTACTGTCCAGTCAAGGGCGCTTAACTCCCACAGGGTAAATGTTGTTGCTTGTCGCTGCCCGTCACACACACTCACACTGGGATTGTTTTGGTTCTCTGCTGGTTAAAACATAGCTGCATTAATCCTCCTCGTCTACATTTTCCACTTCATACATGCCGTGACTCTTTCCCTGGAGTAATTGTGGTGCCTGTAGATGGATTATAATGAGTGAGTGTGTCTGTAAGTGGGTGGTGGAGGAGGTGTCCTTCAATGAACAGCTCTCAGTAGCTGTGAAACACACTCTCATGCATCTGCAGCACAATTATGTCACAGGATACTTTTTAATTATTGTAATAAAGAGTGTAGCAGAGCACGCTGACAATAGTTTAATGTCATGCTGACTTGTTTTATTCTCTTGCAGGAATTTCTCAGTGGGTTGTGTTGTTTTACAAGAGAAAGCAGGTCCTCTTCATTGTGTGTTGTGTTGTTTCAAGTGATTTTTTTAGAAAGGTATGTTTATCTGTTGTTCATCATTAAAGAATAACTGGTCTCATCACACTATAGCAAGGGACTGCACATCGTAGTCTGGGCTGTGTTTAAGTTAAGAGCATATATATCAGGGGGCCTGTAAACATGTTGCATAACACAGTGAAGCTCGCTGAGCACAGCTGTTAGAGTGAGATTAGCATGACGGCAAAGTCAAAAACAGCTAACAGCCTCCCCGCTCTACTTCTCTGGGAGTTCAAGTGCTATTATTTACCAAGCCTTATCTCCAGTTAGACTTCCCACGTCAGCTTTTTCTGTACCCCGTCACTCCTTCCAGTCGGTCTTCCTATAGACTGAGCAGGATTGAAAGTATATGGACAATCTGTTCTGTCTTAGCCTAGCAATATTAGCTGCATGGCTATAGGGCTGGCAGTGTTGGTCGTCCATTGCTTTGGTCCAGACTGAAATATCTCAACAACTTTGGGATGTATTGTTATGAAGTGTTGTACAGACATCCATGGTTCCCTATGGTCTGGTGATCTGATGACTTTATGTTTCAACAAGTATTGAATGTGTCACCATGACATTTTGTGCAGATATTCATGAGCTGTGATTAGTTTATGTGAGTATTTCCATTTTGTACCACTTTATTCTTCCAACCCACTACATTTAGGAAGCGAATATTGCACTTTTACTCCACTACATGTATTTGATAACTTTAGTTTCTGGTTACTTCACAGATTGCAAGCTGCTTCAGAAGTCGTGCATTTTTAAATTGATTTACTTCATCTGCATTCGAATTTTAAAAAAAACAAGCAAACAAAAAAAAACCCACTGATTCCAATAATCAGAAAAATGCTGATTATTGGACAATTGTCCAGGACGTTAATCAGTCGATCCATAGTAAACAGTATATTCATACATGTAAATATATGTAGAAATGTACTTTTTCCTTGTACTTTTAAAACTTAAAGGTCCACAATAAAAGAATTGGCCACCTCTCAAATTCCTCAAAACAAATAGAGGGCAGCATATCACCGGAGTAACTGCTACCTGTAGCTGCCGTTAGCTAGTTAGCTCAATAAGCTGTGCAGCTAGTGGTCAGGACTGGTAGCTCGGAGGGGAAGTGTTGGTGTTTACACCACTAGCACAGGAGCTTTGGACTGGGACGGGGCTAGCTGGTTAGCACGCTAACTTAAGTAGATATACGTCATAATCTTAAAACTGTTATTTCATCCCTTCTGTGCCTTAATGCAGCCTCACAGAACTGCTAGCGTGGATGTAGACAGACTCTTGGTCAAATGATTTGGATGTAAATGTCACAACTATCAGGGTGATATACTTGAGACAGATTGAGAGACTTTTCCACTGTATACTACAATTACTGGATCAAGCACGACGTGTTTATTCAAAGCTGAAGAGCCAAGCTGGTCCTCATTAACCCTCTAAAGCTGTGTGAGAACATGTCTGCAGGGAGGAGTCAGGGGTCTCTGATCTACATGTTTATGTAACCTGGTACATGAGGTCGAGGACACAGTGTTCTTCTGTCTGCTGGATCAACGTAGTGGATTAAGGGGACAATCATATCTACCAGTTAAAGCTCACCGACCTTAACCCCTGACCTGTAGTAGAGCAAATATACTGTATGATTGTATGTCCATGTGGAGTATACAGTATCAGCAGTCTGTGGGTCACCAAGAGATCAGAACAGCTGTTCACCACAGAGAGAAGAGCTACTGAGACGAACATTAAAGCCTGCTCAGACCTCAGGTCAAATAATACGACATATAATTCACTTTATAATGAAAAATCAGTCATTAGAGAATTTATAAGAGGGCGAGAAAATATACTAATGTACTGTTGTGGTTTTCCCAGAGTGGCAGCAGACAGAAAACAGGAGAAGCGGGATAGGACAGCTGAACAGGGAGTGACTCACTCTGCTCAGTCTCATGGTGATCTTGTGACTCTTTACTCCCACCCGCTTTCTTGTATTTATGCATCCCCCGCCACATGGCAGAGACCTTACTATTATCCTGTCACTGTAAACATCCGATTGCGGCCTTCTCAAGGCCCCTGACATCTGCTTTTACCTTCCCAGTTATCTACTACTGTGATAATGTGCTTTGCATACACATAATGTAGATAACGTAGTGAGTTCGAAGAACAAACAAAACAAGTTGGACATGAATGTCGGTCTTTTGAGAGGCAGAGATGGATGGAGGGTGCTCACTGGTGTACATGACAAGAACGTGAAACACGCATTGGAGGAGGGCGAACTCTACGAGACAAAACAAGGAGGTATGAGGTAAATGTAAGAAGAATTCAGGGTCACAGGGGAACAATTGTAAAGGTTTGAGGAATTCAACATTCCTCCACGTTACAGCAAAGTCTTATGTAAGAGCAGCTGCTGAGTAACATTCTCATGTGTCTATGTGCACACTCACAAAGCGGAGTAATGTATTGCTAGTGTGTGAGCTTGTGATACTCACAAATACGCCTTTCATAAATGCTGGCATTACTTAAAGGATAAGCTCACCCAAAAATTAAAATTCTGTCAATATCTGCTCACCCGCATGCCAGTGGAAAGGCAGGGGAAGTTTTGTAGTCAGCAACACATTTCTGGAGCTTCACAGCAAAACAGTGTTTCAGCATTCTTCTTCACAGCTGAAGTAGACGGGGACTTGTTTTAAAAATGTAAAAAACAAATTAAAAAAACATAAAAAACATAAAATGGTTCCATACAGCTCATCCAGTGTAATCCAAGTCTCAGCGTCTGAAGTGGGTTCACAAGCTCAACTGCACATCAAGGGTGTAGATATAGTCATTTCAAATCAATTTGGGATCTTGAGGCTTTCAGATACTTTGATTACGTTGGAAGAGCTTTCTGAAGCCATTTTACGTTTTTCTGCAGTTGTTTTTGTAAGTTTTAAGTCCCCATCCGTTTCAGTTGTTTTGCTGTGAAACTCTAGAAATGTTTGGTGGACTTCAAAACTAATCCTTTAAAGCTCAGAGATTTAGGAAAAATAGGTCACGTCTATTGATTTAGATCAATAAATACTGTTTCTGGCAGTCAAAAGTCCATTCATTTCAATATGCACTGCTTCACTGTACATGTGAAGTAAAGGTTATCATATGAATTAATTGTCTGTTTCTTTCAGTGGGCCAAATACAAACTTGCAGTTGAGGTGCAGACAATGAACCGCAACGTCCCCAGCTCACTCTCATTCACATCTTCTCTCTCATGTAATTCCTGTTATCTCTCTTTTTTGAAGGATGAAAATAATCAGACAAATAGCCGTATCTGTGAAAAACAAACAAACAAACTAAACAAACAAGAGTCCGCTGTTTTACGAGGTGGTACGTAACCGATTGCTTGGCTGGGGGCTGTTTGTTCCTGTGTGTACTGGTTTTTACATTTTGTTTTTTTTAAATAAACAAACTATACGTGACTTTAGAGGAGAACTTTTGTTCCGATGAAGAGCAGTGTTGCTCGAAACGTCACAACTTTGGTGTATTGAATAAATGGATATTGGAGCCCTGCAGTGTGTGAGCTTTCAGTCAGGCGTGTTTGTTTACTTGTGTTTCTAGTCATTACTGTGGTGAGATAAGCTGACTGACTGCTACAATCAAAACATAAGGGTGGTATTTATCTTCTCATCTAATCCTTAACAAGAAAGCAAATAAGCATAACTTTTTTTTTCAGATGAGACTATAGAAAATGGTGTGTGACAGCTTTAGCTTCAAAACATTAGATAAGGCCTCACTCTGTTGGAGAAGTTATCTTTTCGCATGTGCCCCAACACGATGACCACTCTATTATCAGGGAGCGCTCTGAAAGACTCGGCTCTCTCTCTGCTACACTGTGTGTGCCGTCCTCCTCTTACAGCTATGTGAGAAATGCTTTTTACGACATCCTGTTGTCCGATGGTCTGTCATCTTTCACTGCCTTCTACTGAGAATTTCAGTAAATACTGATGTTTGTGGCCTCAAGCCTTGACGGTCGCCAGCGCTGATGCAACCTTTGTTTTCCTCATTCAGACCTCAGCTGGAACTGGCGCCGTTTAAATATGTGGACTAAATTCTTCTTTTATTCATTAACAATGCAAATCCAGTTCAAAGTCCTCTCTTAGTACATGAGCATTACAGCTGTGCTGAGGCTAAAGCTTCTTGACCACAAATGATTATAATAATAATAATAATAATAACTTTTGTATAGCACCAAAGTGCTAAACAAAACAAGATAAAAACACAAAAACACTCATTTGAAAGCATCTCTCACACACGAACATGATGAATTTAGAGCTGGGTGTCATGATTACCCTTTGGCTGGACATTTCAGAGAATATCACAATGCTAATGATTCATTGTTTCACAAGGAGGGGATCAAGCACGTCAAACCTTTGGTCAGCGGAGGGGACAGAATACAAAGACTCAAAGGGAGGCTTTTTGGATTCATAGACACGGATGCTTTGAAGTATCCTGGTCTTAATGAGGACATAGACTTCACATGTTTTCTGTTATCTATTGTTTCTGTAAAGGCTCCCCCTCTCTTTTTACAGCCTTTATGGGCTAATATATCATATATATGGGTGCCTGCTTTGTATTTTGTAAGCATGTGAACCTTTTGTGTCTTCTCATCTCTTGTTGTTTCATTGCTTCATTAACTTGAATTTGCTTCACCTGGTGTGTCATTATCTGGGTCATGTGAATGCCTCCTATTGGTTGTGGCCACTATATAGGTGGGGCCACATGGTGTTGTTTGTTTGTTTGTAGCCCTGATGAAGACCTGATGTTTGGCTTTTTAAAATTGTATTTAAACTATTGCCCTTTTAAAGATTTAACTGCTACAGTAAAGGCTTTTTAGTCTACTGATGTTTCTTTCAGTGCCTGGCCTGCTCTTTTTCGCCCATTTTCCAAGAGCACCCAACACAACTTTTTGTTACCATTGTGCATTTGAGCCACCAGCCATCGTTTCTCTAGAAGCATGATAATCTTTACAAATGAAGGATTTATAAAAAATGGCTGTTGTATTGTATGTATTGAAATTGTTAAATGTTGCTGCTATTTTGTCCTCCCCTTCATGCATGTGTGTCTCTGTCTTTGTTGACAATCAGGCTGGCTTGAGAGATGCTGTCTCAAACGGTCTTCAACAGTCTGCCTCTCCCACTCTAGATCATTGTCAGGCCACTGCTGCCCTCAGGTGGAGACATGCATGTGTTCATGCAGGGAGGATGCAGCCAGTGCTGCCTGAAGCCAAAACTGTCTTCTTAAACAGGGTTGGGGCAGTTACTTGTGTTTGTATACTTGCTATTTATGTATTCTGATACATTTGGTAATTACCTCTTTAAAAGTGTAGTCAGTAATGTAATCCACATATCACAATATGAGGGTAGTGCAATTTGATTACTTTCCGGTACTTTTGGATTATTTCAATTCAAAACACACAAATTAAGACTAAAGGTATCAATAAAATGACCAGACTCTTTATTTTAAAGTTGTAATCTTGTTAGAGGGCTATATTTACTGAGTGTATCTGTGATCTAATCACATCTTTTTATTAATTATTGTTGTCAATGTAGTAATATACTGTGAGCAGTGTTTTAATGGTGAAGCTGGTTAGTTGGTGGAGCTAATGTCAACTGTTTTATATACTGTTGTTTAACAAATTCATTATAATTTTGTCATATTTTGACCATGCCAAAAAATGTAGCCTCTTAGATACACGTCAGTATTTACCCCTGGACAATTCAAGGGGATCTTAAAACACTTCACCTCAGTGTGTAATTGTTTTCACTGAGTATTGTTCTTTTGATTATTATTTTTTTAACCCTGCTTATGTTTGTGTATCTTGACATCATTGTAAATGAGGGAAGCCTCAATGATTTTTTTAGGTTTAAATAAAGGTTTAAATTTCTGTGCTAGACTACTGCCCTGCTTCAGGTTTGCTGTGTGTCTGTCGGCGTGTAATAATTTGATTAAACAAAACTGTATTTGAGGATACGCTTCATGTAAGCTGGTATCAACTGAAGAAAGGTACCAAAACTAGATAAAGACACAATAGGACAGGGCATCAGACTATGTCAAAAGGCAGGACGCACTGGACCTTACCATTTCAGCTATTTAAGTGTAGCCAAGTGTTACAGTCGAATTACAGTTCAGGCTGACAACCTGCAGCCTTCAGGCCATCAGAGATGCCTGCTTGGAACGTCGGCCTTGATACAATGGACCATCCAAGTAAAGTAACACAGTGTCTTTGTACATTAGACGGTTGGATTAAATAGAGATAAATAAGAATATATACATTATTATTATTATTATTATTATTATTATTATCGTTATCATTATTATTATTATTATTATTATTATTATTATTATTATTATTAGTAGTAGTAGTAGTATTATTAGTATTATCATCATTATCGTTGATATTATTATTATTACTGTTATTGTTGCACACTTTTCTGCATAACATAGATGAAGCTCTCTTTTACCATTGGAAGAAGAAGAAGAAGAAGAAGAAGAAGAAGAAGAATGTGGAGTTGACGCAGTGAATTAACACTGACATTATTGAATTGTTCCACTTCTTGTACTCTTATCTGACCTTTCACAAGCACAAACGTACAGATGAACGTCGAGGCTGGTCCTGTGTGGAGCCTGGTTCTTTAAATGGTCGCTGTTCGTGTCTGTAGTGGTGACGTGTCTCTAAAGTTTCTCCTCCTCCTCTCCTCCTCCCGGCGGCTCAGTCAGTCAGTAGTGAGGTTGAGTCTGCTCAGATTTACATGGTAAAGGAGCACAGAGGTGGACAGCTAGGACAACATGGGCAGTGAGTATGACTTTCACACACGAGTCGTGCGAGACTTTATATCTAGAGCTTTTGTAGCGAGAGTAATAATGGTATTTTACTTGTTTTAGACAACTTAGTTAGCTAACGGCGTTAGCGCTGGCATTGGTAGCAAGCTAGCTTACGTTGCTAGCTAGCTAGTTGGCAGTTGCTTTTGTACTATCGTAAACCCTTTGTAATAAGAAGTTGTGAGTGGATTCAATCAAACACTTGAGTATTAGTTTTTTAACCGTGATAACTTGCTTGTAGTGAGATCTTAAAAGCGCCACGGTGGCTCTCGTTGGATGGACACATCTTCTAAGCTAACTAGTTAGCCACTCATTCAAAGACATTGACAGTCTAGTGATGACGACGCATAACACTACCCGTGTTGTCTTCAGCCTGCTGCCCCTAAAGCATCTGCCTACTGCTAATAACATACACGTGGTATAAAATAATATAAAGCTTTAGTAAAACATATCTAGAAACTACGTGATACGAATACATTATTTGGTAATCAAATCTGTTTAGTGTTGGTTATTGTAAATTCAAACGTGCCGTGAGTCCGCCCACATTTCACTGCCACGTCCCACTGACACCGAGCTATTATTTCCAGTTTACTCACGTAAATACTTCATGTCTGCCTGTTTTCAGTCAAATTCTTGGAGGTGATAAAGCCTTTCTGTGCGGTGCTGCCAGAGATCCAAAAGCCTGAAAGAAAGGTGAGAGTTCTGGTCATTTTATTAGTACATCTGCTTTTGGTGCTGCTTTAGTTATTTGATGTAAACCCTCTCATAATGTGCCTGACCAACAGATCCAGTTCAGAGAGAAGGTATTATGGACCGCCATCACTCTGTTCATCTTCCTGGTGTGTTGCCAGGTAAGTGTCGCCATTAATTAATTAATCACCGTCTTTACATAATCTGTTGCTTCAGTCAGCTTGGTTGTTCTTATAAATGGAAGTTGAAAACCATATAATTTAAATGAAAAACTACTACTTGTCCTCACTTTATTGTTAACTATTTGGTTATTTGACCTTCAAATAAAATTGTTGAATGACCTTCATTAAAGGTCTGAGGACAGATATATTGTTAATAAAGTCAGTACAAGTCGTCTCAATGTGCAGTATTTTTAATTTTTATTCTTTTTTACAATCAGAGTTTGTAATTCAACACAGCCATCAATTAAATTATTTGATGTGACTGTAAAAATATTACATAGCCTCACAATGAACCATGTCAGGTTTCTTTTTTCTAGAGATAACTTATTTTAATTACTTACTAATCTATCAATTGTCTAATTAAATTTTAATTGACTTATTTAGTACTGCAGAATAAGAAATATGACAACTGCAAATCACTACTAGTCCTGGCCCCAAACTATGCATTCAATTTGCATTGGTTTCCTGTATCCAACAACAAAGAGATTAATTTAAGATGAAATGGAGAAAAGGGGGAGAAGGTGCACAAAGAGAATTCTCAATGCTTTTAAATTTAAAGGTCCTTAGTAAATAAATGAAAAATAATCACAGATTAATTTTCCACTGATTGATCTGTCGATTAATAAAAACACAAAATCCTTAACCACCTGCAGTGATGTTAGCACGGCACAGTTCGAATAATATGTGTGTCCGGAGGATTGTAAAACCAAAGTGAAAAACTCACGGGTTTGCATGTAGTGTTGCCCTTAGTAATCTTTTATCTAAACTAATGATTTGATTACATAGTGTACCTTAAGTTGGACTTGTAGTCTAGGCGTTATTTTTTGAGTAGCAACTTGCAAGCTCATAGAAGCATTACAATTCAGGAATAATTGAAAAATATTGTTTGCCTCCAGATCCCCCTGTTTGGCATCATGTCCTCAGACTCTGCAGATCCCTTCTACTGGATGAGAGTCATTCTGGCTTCAAACAGAGGTATTTGTCAAGCTAATAATCAAATAAATATAAAATGCATGTCTGCTCCCCTGCTGGAATTTCCTAACTTGACTATCTCCCTCCAGGTACCCTTATGGAGCTGGGTATCTCGCCTATCGTCACCTCAGGCCTGATAATGCAGCTGCTCGCTGGAGCTAAGATCATCGAAGTTGGAGACACACCAAAAGACAGAGCCCTGTTTAATGGAGCTCAGAAATGTAAGTAAGCTCTCACCAGGAGGAGGTTAGACTCCATAAGTATGTTCAAGGATTGTCTAACCTCATGTTCATGTTGTTCAGTGTTTGGAATGATCATCACCATCGGCCAGGCCATCGTGTATGTGATGACCGGCATGTATGGAGATCCCTCAGAGATGGGTGCAGGAATCTGTCTGCTCATCATCATTCAGGTGAGAACAGGAATCTTTTCGTCAAATTTGTCACAACCAATTGTGTGATTTGACTTCAAATATGTATTCTGTCATTGAAATATGCTTTAATTACACACTAAAATGAAAATAATATGACGTGGAAAGGATATAATAATATGTGAATTATAACTACATTTATCTTTTCTGTGTTCTTTCAATGAAGTTCTGTGTCTGCTTGGATCAGTATCAGCTTCTTTGCTCCCCCAAAGTTCCCTAAATATAAGTGTTTTTTTTTTAATGCAGACAAATCCCCTTCAGTCATGTTAACATTTAAACTAGTCATTATCAAACGTATAATTTTCCTTTAATTGAAGAGCATGAAACTGACGGCACTAATATAAGCTGATGTCTTCTCAAGTCCAAGAGATAAATCAAGGTCATCAAGTATCTCAGAGAAACTTCTCATGATGTCTGGTTATCAAACTCAGGTAGTCATTGTTCATTAGTTAAATTACATAAGCACCTGGTTTGTTAATGAGTTTAACCATAAAGTAAAATATGCCCCTGCTCACACTGTTATTAAGTTCAGTTATTTAAACTAGTCAGAATAAACAGCAAAGACTTTTCAAAGAAAGTGAATTTCCTAGCTATGAAACATCTTCACATGACTGTCTCTGTATTTCTCAGTTGACTGAATCTGTGTTGTTCTTCCACAGCTGTTTGTGGCGGGAATGATTGTGCTGCTGCTGGACGAGTTGCTTCAGAAGGGCTATGGTCTTGGTTCAGGAATCTCACTGTTCATTGCGACCAACATCTGCGAGACGATTGTCTGGAAGGCCTTCAGCCCCACGACTGTGAACACCGGAAGAGGTAAGAGAGCACAAAGTGGTTAGTTATACAAACAACTTCGCAGACGGTCAGAGGTTTTTTTCCGTTTTTGTTCGATAGATGTAAATTCCATAGCCGTGATCAAAGTCTGTCTTGTTGCTTCTCTGCACTCTCTTTAACTGTGTGTAATTCTTGTGACTTGTTGTGTTCCTAGGCACCGAGTTTGAGGGAGCAATCATTGCGCTTTTCCATCTGCTGGCTACCCGCACAGACAAAGTGCGTGCTTTGAGAGAGGCCTTCTACAGACAGAACCTGCCCAACCTCATGAACCTCATCGCCACAGTCTTCGTCTTTGCTGTAGTGATATACTTTCAGGTGAGTGCCTGGAGTTTGTGACATGCGTCATTTCTCAAAGTTTAAACTGGGAGTGTGTGGGGAGTTAGGGGAGTGTCAACAGTTCATTGCTCATATGTGTCCTACACATTTTCCTCTTCTCACAGGGATTCAGGGTCGATCTGCCCATCAAGTCCGCCCGCTACCGTGGCCAGTACAACACCTACCCCATCAAGCTCTTCTACACCTCCAACATCCCCATCATCCTGCAGTCTGCTTTGGTCTCCAACTTGTATGTTATCTCTCAGATGCTTTCCACACGCTTCAGTGGCAACTTCCTGGTTAATCTGCTCGGTACTTGGTCTGTAAGTATCCCCTTATCACACCTTTCTGTTTACTTTGTTGAGCTTTATTCAGAGACTGAGTCTCCAAAAGTGACATATTCTTGATATTTGTGATTGTGATTGATGTTGGAGTCATTTTCTGTCCATTAAAGCCTTTATTCTTTTTCTCATGTTTATAGGACACATCATCTGGTGGTCCAGCCCGAGCCTACCCTGTAGGTGGACTCTGTTACTACCTCTCCCCCCCTGAGTCATTTGGTTCTGTTCTGGACGACCCGGTCCATGCGGTCATCTACATTGTCTTCATGCTCGGATCATGTGCCTTTTTCTCCAAAACCTGGATCGAAGTCTCAGGCTCCTCTGCCAAAGACGTAAGTTTTAATGACTTTTGAGCAGGTGGTTTGGTGGCTTTATTTCAAACAGACTTAGTTTTAAAGCTCTTTTTTTTATTCACTTTGATCCAGGTGGCGAAACAGCTGAAGGAGCAGCAGATGGTGATGAGGGGACACAGAGAAACCTCAATGGTCCATGAGCTGAACAGGTAAAATCAAAATTCTTTTCATGTGCAGTTCCTTCTTGTTTTCTATTTATATACTTCATCAGCTGCACAAAACATACACGTTCATCAGTTCGAATGGTTGCAAGAATTTACATTAGCTCATGTACTTGGCACTGTTTTTTCACAAAGCAAACAACACCCATCTTATAATCAAAACTACACTACGTCCTCATATTTCACATGAACTTCCTTTACTGCCACACCTGTAAACATTCACCTACAACTTATGTTGAACTTCTTACTTCAAATTAAATCCCTATTGCTTGTCAGGAAAATGATCATGATGGTAGGGTAAAGCTGTTCTTATCAGATAAAAGAGAGAAACTCTTTTTGCATTAGTCACCTTCCCTCAGTGTTTTTTTCCTTTTCCTTTGCAATTAGATTTCTGTCCTTAGAAATGTTGTTCCACCCAAACATATAAAAGTTACGATCCTTTCTGAAGGTACAAAGTGCAAAAATGTCAATTATTGAGCTACACTAAACTTGGCAGCGTGGCAGCAGTTCAAGAATGTGGCTCCCATTCTTTTTGCTGAAGTTTTCCTCAGTTGTGGTCGTCACCACTGTGTGAGCTTTCACAATATGTGCTGCTTAAAGGAACAGTTCAACATTTTGGAACACTCTAGAATTCAGTGAGTAATCGATTAGGTTTCAACTATGAAGTTTATTGGCAACTATTTTGATATTATCATCCATTAATCACTTCTCCACAATCAGTATGACTGTATTTGAATATCTGCCATTCTTACTACTGAGCATTTCGTCTGAAAGACCTTTTAAGGTGAATTTCTAATATTTAATCAATCTCCCTGTTTTGTGTTTTAGGTACATTCCTACTGCCGCTGCCTTTGGTGGGCTGTGTATCGGTGGTTTATCAGTAATGGCTGACTTCCTCGGAGCCATTGGCTCTGGCACCGGTATCCTGCTGGCCGTCACCATCATCTACCAGTACTTTGAGATCTTTGTGAAAGAACAGAGTGAAGTTGGCAGCATGGGGGCCCTGCTCTTCTAAAAAAGCCAATATCCTCCCACCTTCAATCAACTTTTATTACGATCACCAACTTTGCATTTGTTTTACATCTATATGAAGCCCCTGCATCGTCAGCTCTCGAGTTTGAGGAATCTTCAGGAATCTCAGCTGAAATGGGACCTAGTGAGTTGATGGGGCTGCACACAGCTTGTTGCTCCCTCCATGAATCTCCCAAAGTAACACCAAGACCAACTTTTTTCAGCTGTACTTCATCAGATTTTCTAACTGACTCGAGATTATAGCTCCCCAGGGTTCATTTAAAGGCTTCTGTTGTGTGTGAGATGGAGTCCTGCAGGGGTTTGGTCCTTTTTTCAGACTGACAATAGAGTGCTTCAGTATGCAGGCATACTCGACCAGGATGACGGAGGTCAACTGCCTGTTGCGTGCAAGAAAGCACTCGATGTTCTGCTTGGTGTTATCTTAGTTTATACTTTTATTTTCAGCTGTATTTTATTTTTTTCTGTCAACAATTACGTGAAGGTGTGGACCAGAAGCTGAATCAAGTACTGTCATTTTCCTGATTTGTGACCCTGTGTCAGAGCTGTTGTTTCAGCAGGGTCTTGCAAGAAGAGGATGCAGAGCTAACATTGGGGTCCAACTGTCAAAAGAAATTTGTTCATCTTATTTTTGTGAACCATTCAAAGAAAAAAAAAAAGTAAAAGGTCCTCGCTGTTTTACTGTATGGCATTCCCAGTGAGATGCAGTATTAACTCACATGTCACATTCATTTTTTTGTTGCCACTTCCTAAAATTTCTATTGTTTTGTTTTTTTAATTGTCTGCTCTAAGCATACTTACATTAATCACTTTTCCACAACTGACAAATTATAATTTTCTGTACATAGACCATGAATTAAATAATTTGAATTTGTCTTCAGTGTAAGATAAAAGTCTTTTGAATATGTAAAGAGAAATGCATTTCAGAACAAACTTATAGAAAAACATTCTCAATAAAACCTTTTGTGGAAAAAGGCTCAATGGGTTTACTCTTCTACTTGTCTGAATGGAGTGAATTTATAGAAACTACCATGTGATTTTTTATTTTTTTTTCTGAGGAAAAGTCGCCTTTTGTGTGCAGTGAAGGGTTGTGTCTCTTTTTATACAATAATGTTTGAGGATGTTATTCCCTGGACATAATATTATGTCCAGGGAAGTTTCCAATAACTAGATCATTTCACTTCCTTTATATTTTTCTACTGCTACAAGGCAGTGGTAACAACTTTAACTTTATTAAGCACATATAAGAGTTTTTTAATGACATTTAATTAAAAACAATGTCTATAACAGCAGAAAGACGGCTATAAGGACATATATGTACAATATGTGTCAACAATTACAGGATTTACAGTTGCTGATAAAACTAATTGATACATCTCAAAACAAAACTACATTATAGTGTTATTAATCGTATATTACGTTTTTATATGCTGCTTATTCCTGCTAAATGAGGGGGTTAAAGTAAAATATTGATGCTACAGCAAATAGTCTGTATTTTCAGTACATATATGACCTTTCTTATTATCTTCATTTAAGGATTGTGATTCAATATATTGTGATCTACAGGACATGAGAATTTATTTTCTTGACAATGAAAATTTAGAGTAAAGTAAAAGTAAAACCACAAAGAGCCACTTGACTGAATAACATGAATTGGTTTATTCAACCTTTACAATATGATTGCACCCTTATCTCCCACCCCCAAAAATAAATTAAGACTGGAAAAGTCATTATGGTTTAGCAAGGTTTTATTGTAAATAATGTATATTTTAAGTGTAAAAAAAACAGTTCACATTACAATTAAATGGACTGCAGCACATACATAGATTGTAGCTCACAGGAAGAGGGAGTAAAATTGGCTGTTTGTAATTTTCCCTCTGAAAATTACATTCCTCATCCTTTTTGTTTGGCATCTCTTGTCAGGGCAGTAATATTTTGCATTTTAAAATCAGTTTTGCTCTCCTCTGTCACCACGGTGGAGAGGAGGTCGTGTGGCTCGGGCAACACTTGACAATGCCTCAGCCTGTTCAGTTGTCTCCTGGATCAACATACTTAATATATATTATAATATGTATCAGATATTCTTTCAATACAATTTGGAAATTGTGATTTTGTTGTTGTGTTCTGTACATGCAACATCTATTGCATGTCTGTCCGTCCTGGGAGAGGGATCCCTCCTCTGTGGCTCTTCCTGAGGTTTCTTCCATCTTCTTTTTTCCCTGTTAAAAGGTTTTTTTTTCTGAATATGGCAAGTTTTTCCTCACTCAATTTGAGGGTCTAAGGACAGAGGATGTCGTTGCACTGTACAGTTAGTAAAGCCCACTGAGGCAATATGATTGTGATTTTGGGCTATATAAAAAAATAAATGATAAAAGAGAGAAACAGAATATAATCAGGAAGTTAGAGGGCTATTGTTCTCACCAAAATATTCCAATTTCCTTTGTAAACCCTCCTTGTGTTAAATTACAAGCTTTGTTTTGTGGCCAAGACACTTTTGACATGTTGCTATGCGGTGTCTTTGGCTGTAGGGGGCAGCAAAGCGCCGCGGAGTGTCTGCGCTACCGGAAACAGAACAGGAGAAGAAGAAGAGTCCACGCTCATGCAAGGATAGTTGTGAAACATGAGAGAAGCTAGCTGATGCTGGACCAGAACCTCAGACCTTCTCATGTGTCGTGTTGAGTGTCAGTAAGAGTCGCTAACCTCGGAGCTGTCGCGGTAAAAAATCATAAAGACTAGTTGAATCTACTCCAGCGTGAAGAAATGAGCTCGGTCAGACAGGAAGGTAAGATAACCATGCTGTGCTAGCAGGCTAACTCATCTGGAAGCTAACCCTGAAGTTGGTTGAAGTCTGAATGAAAAATTAATGTTGGCGTTGAGCTGAGTTGATAAAAGTGTACAAACAAGCTCGTTGTTTAGGACTGTTAAAGCCTGTGCCCGTTTCACCATCAGCTAACAGGACTGTAAGCTCATTGCAACCATCAGAGAGTTTAACCTTGAGCAGCAACTACAGCACAATATGTCATGTTGGGTTCATACACAAGTATTCATCTTAAGAAATACAATTATAGTATGTTGATTTATTTGTGTTTTATGTCGATTAGTAGTATGGATAAATAAAGAGGTGACAGGCTGATATGCTGTTCACTTCTTTACTTCTACCTTTGCAGCAACACAAACAACACTTATAAATAATAAAATGATGTTAGTGTCAGTATAATAGTATAATTTATTAAGTGCAGCTAGTCTGTCACTGGTTCCTTTCTCTCTAAACTCTAGAGGGCCAGCCGGGTGAGAAATAACACTGTAATTAATTAAAATACAGTCAGAGTAGTTCATCTCAGGGGTTAGGGTTAATCACACAGCTGTTCAATATTCGTTATTATTACAAATATTTCTTATGACGCAATATATAAATATTGTGTATATGCATACTGTTTTTGTTCAAATTGCATTTGTTGAACCTGTTATTACTTTGTTATTGTCAAATTATTAAGTTAACTAGAGGCTGTAGAAGTCATTTAGCAAGCCATTGTGTTGGATTAGGTGCCTCGTTTCTTTTCACTGATTTTGTTTTTGTTGTCCTTCTACATTTTACACAACAGGTAAAGACCAAATCATCTTTGTCACCAAAGAGGATCATGACGCTCCCAGCAGTGCCGAGCTCGTAGAGGAAGATCCTAATGACCCGTATGAGGAGAGAGGTGAGGAGCAGTAAATCTACCAAGAGGTTACAGGCTAAATTCCAGCTTTAGTTTATTACCTTAGTGTTGTTAAAAACATATAAATATCAATACTGAATATTTGAAATTGTTTCAATACTTCCACAGTATCGATACTGATACCAGTTATGCTTCCTCAATCTCTCTTGTTTCCCACAACGATTTGACACAAACAGCGCTGAAGCTGTATCAAAGTTAGAAATTCCAGTATCGTGACAACACTAACCTGTGCATTAACGTCAACCTCTTCTCTAATCCTAGGTCTGATTCTTCCCAGTGGGGAGATCAACTGGAACTGCCCCTGCCTGGGTGGGATGGCCAGTGGTCCCTGTGGGACTGAGTTTAAGGATGCCTTCTCCTGTTTCCACTACAGTAAGGAAGAGGTGAAGGGCTCTGAGTGCCTGGAGCAGTTCAGGGCCATGCAGGAGTGTATGCAGCGTTACCCGGAGCTCTATCCTCAAGACGATGACAAGGCACCACAAGAACAATCATCAGAAACAGACCAGAAGTCACAAGACTCTGCATCTGAAGAAGCTTCAAACTCAACATCTGCCTCTGAGCAAGACTCTAATACCACACAACCCAACACAGAGGGCTCAGGGGAGAGCTAATTATGACCCATTAGGCTTAAAAGTCCAACTGAAATCATATTTAATCATCTCTTTTTGCAGCGTAAAACAATGTCAACATGTATTGTTTGTTTGTTTTTATAAAGATTATTATTTAGGCATTTCTGGTTTATTTAGATACTGACAGCTGCAGAGAGAGAGAGAGAGAATGACTTGCAGCAAACAGTCCAGCCTGGATATCGGATAGGCTATAACTGACCGAAGTAAGCAGAGCTTTTTAAAATGCTGCAGCCAAGCCGCTAATGAGCTATCTAACCTGCAAACTGGCATTAGCGGCGCACTTCTCCCCGATGAGTGTTTGTAATTTGCTCATTCAACAGGCTAAGGTGACATGTTCGATAAGGAGGAGACTTTGGCAAGAACGCTGATGGGTGTTATTCAAAATCTGTGGCTGCTGCTTTATACAAATATGGTTCAAAATGATGCAATTTGATAGGGTTGTGGAAACAAGTTCTCTTCGTAAACAAAGTACTGAAGTTATTTTGATGAATTAATGCAAATGTGGGGCGCCATTGTGAAACAAAAACAGTATAATATACAAATTTCTCCCTTTTGGTTTCTGATGTCCTCAGAGGGAAATACATGAGTAACAGAGTAGATGTTTATGCTGTAGCAGATTGATGACGATTTCATTTCAGTTGGATTTTAAACATTTTATATTGAATCAGATGCGCTTCTACTTTTGTAAAACTAATATAATAATCAATGGAAAAATGACTATGTACTGTGTTTAAATTGAAGTTGTTCAATCCTGCCTCTGGGTCAACACAACACAGACTCTTTGATTCAGTCAACAGTGTAGAGGACCAAGCTTAGTATACACACTGAGGTGTGTAGTGTACAATTTTAATTACTTTGTCGGTTCGACATGCTTTGATTTAACATAAGTTCTGAACCTAAGATTACAGTAAACATGTTTTATTCTCATATTTTTTCAATTCCATTCTCTTATGTGTGCTGTTTTCTTATGATGTGCAGAAGATTGAATTGTACATGTATGTTATGTCCTACAAAGTTTATATTCATATATTTACTTTGACTCAAAGTTTATATCAGTAATGTTGCTGATGAAGTTGCTAAATTCACAGAGGTGTGAAGAATGTACTGTACCTTGAAACTTTCTCCTGTGATTCTCGAGTTGTGTGTTTCCACGGTTTGTCCTGTGGGACTGCATTTCTTCTGCTAAATTGTAACCAGACTTAAAATTTTTACCTCAGCTGAACCATTTGTGTGCAACACGGGACTGATTGGAGTGACTTGAAGTGAATATTATTGAAAGTTTTATAATAAAAATATATTGTCAGGCATTATTGTTGTTTATCCCTTCTTTATCTCCTCAGCCTGACAGTGCAGAAAGGACATCATGCTGTTCTCGGCATATTCAGAGTCTACACTGTCAAATGAGCCAATGTGAACTCTGTGAGCAGCTGTATCAGAGGGTCACTTAACAAGTTTCACATGAAACTGCACAAATAAATTAAGTGTTATGTGGTTGTAATTATTTCAAGGAGAACAGAGATTCTGGAGAGCTGTACCATCTCTGTCTGCCAGTGACTTCAATCAGCAAAGATCCCACTGGAAACCTCGAGGCCGTTATGCTTTTGAGGCTTCTTAGGTCATGTACTCTCTGTGCGTCAGATGCTTGTGCTGTGAATGTAGGTGTTTCGTAAGGACATGTATTGATTAATCTGATCATTATAAGTAACGGCTTTGTTATTTTGTTTGTGCATTCCACCCACAATCAGTTTTTTAAATCAATCATGTGGTCAGTAGTGCATTATAATTCAACCTTTACAATGACTAGGTTCGACTTTCTGGTGAGATTTTTTCCTTGTCGTGTAACTAACTCACATTGTCTGTATGATTGCATATTGAGTATAAACATGCACCCACTGGACCACATACAAAACTATTAAGTTATAAAAGTGTTTCCTCACGTGACTTGATTAGTTAAAGATGGCTGGATGTGCAGGTGGTGATAGTGCTCTGTATCATAAGTGCCAGTAATACTTCAAAAGGAAACAACATGACTCTACATAATAGCTGTTGAGCTGTTCAAAGGTTCTGGCATTCACGCTTTTGTTTAACTCAGTTACATGTCAGCATCAGGGGTCAGAGGTCAGTGACAGTGTTTGTCCACTTTAAAGTCCCTTAGGGATCAATAATTACCAAACACCCTTTTCCATCTGTGCCGTATCATTGGTGGACTGTGAAGGGCAAAGATGACCTAAAAGCCAATGAGGCAGCAAGATAAAGAGTGATCGCCCTCGGATCTTCAGAGCAGAAAAGTTTTCTCTCCAGAGAGGACTATTGTCAGTGAGGGTGAGAGCTGCTCAAGTGTGTGACGGAAAAAACTCAACAGGATGTCTTCTCTGAAGGAGCTATGCAGCGGTCTACCCCTGGACCCTTTGCCCCCAAACCGAGGGAGAGACCCCAATGTGCCACATGCACCGACACGGAGCCCCAACCTCACAGCAGAGGAGGAGCGGGTGAGTTAACATGCAAACAACTTATTATTAATTGTTTCTATCGCCTTTATTACTTAATCATTTTTGTAATCAAGTTACTTTTTATGATACTTCTGTCTACAAGTGTAGCATTTTGTTTTAAGCACACATCAGACCTCGCAATGGGCATTTAGACCTCTTAGATTCAGGAGCAACTAATAACATTAATAATGGCTGCACATCTTACTTGTTAAAGTCGAAACTTTAACATGACTATTAAAAGGAAAAATTGGTGTGAGACGGATCTAAAGGAGGTTTCACTGTCATGTCAGACTGTCACTTAAAAATAAATGCGTAAGTGGAAGGACAACCATTATGCCATGCTCTGTACTCTGACTTATTGCATCACCGTTGTGGGCTCATGGGCTCATCTAAAAAATTGATTATTCTCTAAAGTCCTCAACTGACTGCCCAAACTCAGAGGAAGGGTTTCAGTCAATAATTAAAAAGAGGCTCGACCTGTTGAATCAGGAGGAACCTTACAGTATTGAAAATCTTCTCCTTTATCTGACTCTACTGAAACTGTTTTCTATGTTCACTAACTTACTGTGAATATGGCTCTTCCCTCTAGTTGGCGCTGCGAAATGCATTGCGTTATTTCCCCCCTGCCGTCCATGTGACCCTCGCACCCGAATTTGCTCAGGAGCTGCGGCAGCATGGGCACATCTACATGTACCGCTTCTGTCCCACGTTACGCATGAGGTGAGGCCGACTGAATGAATTTCATGAATCTGTATCGGCTGGTATTCATTTTGTTTGCAACAACATCTCAGAAAGCACAAAATTTCACAAAATACAAAACAAGATCACACAACACAACAACATCCCACACAATATTTCACACAATACATTTCAGATTACAAAGAAATGGGGCAGTTTTTGTTGTGAGTGGACAGAATCTAAGTCCCAGTGTTGTTGTGCTTGTGAAATGTTGTTGTGTTGTCTTAAATGTAGTTGTATTTTGACCCTCAGATAGATGCTGAGGTTCTGTAATGTTGATAACTGGAATTGAAATCCTTTTCAACATTAACACCAAATACAAACAACAGAAAGAACACAGATGCTGATGTGTCTGTCTTCATGTAATATTATCATCCTTCTGATATATCTGTCAGTCAGGCTTTGATGACAATCCCTGCTGCACAACACGTACACTGAGTGTTTTGCGTTTACACAAGGTTGTAACTTTTCAAAAAAGAAATAATACAACCTTACTGACGACACACAGTACCTCACCAGAAATAAATAGAAATGCCATCCTGTAGTTATAACAAAAGTTACAGTCTCACTATGATGTGAGTTGAGTTTCCCTCTGTTTCCTCAGAGCTTACCCTATCGATCAGTACCCGTGCCGCACACGTCAAGCAGCCTCCATCATGCTCATGATCATGAACAACCTGGACCCGGCTGTTGCTCAGGTGAGCCTCTAACACAGCTCGTAGTTTGAAGTCTTCAGTTGGACTTAGTGTCTTGATGAAAGCTTAATGTTTCTTTACCCTTCAGTTCCCCCAGGAGCTCGTCACCTACGGAGGGAACGGACAGGTGTTTAGTAACTGGGCCCAGGTAAGACCTGAGTTAGCTTGTGATCAATCAGCTGGTTTGATTATGATGCTTGAGTCTGAATAAATGAATATGTGTGTGTGTGTTTGGTTGCAGTTCCGCCTGGTGATGCACTACCTGAGTGAGATGACAGAGGAGCAGACTCTGGTCATGTACAGCGGTCATCCCATGGGCCTGTTCCCCAGCCTGCCCTCCTCACCTCGTGCCATCATCACCAACGGCATGGTAATCTATCTGATTATCTGATTTAACAAGCTGGTACTTTCAGCCCACACGTGTACTGACATACTCTTTTTTTTTTTTTGCATCATACAGGTTATTCCAAATTACTCCTCCAGAGCTCAGTATGAAAAGATGTTTGCCCTCGGTGTGTCAATGTAAGTCTTTAAAGGTGCTTTTCATATTGTTATTTGGTTTCTCCATTATTATTATATTTTTTTAAAAGATAGAAAACTATGCCAAATTAAGCCCTGCATGTGTCTTGATGTAATTGTCTTCCCTTTGTTTGTCTGGTTTCAGGTACGGCCAAATGACAGCAGGCAGCTATTGCTACATTGGACCTCAAGGGATTGTTCATGGCACTATGGTTTGTAAAAAAAAAAAAAATGAAAAGAGACACACAGCTCTCCAGTATCTCTTCATGCAAAATATAGATTACTTTGAATGAGTTGTTCCCAACCTGAGGCCCCCTCAGTGCAGTGTCAGGATCAGGATTTGCTGTAGCAAAACAAGAACAAAATAATTCCTTAAACTTATTTTTTTTTGTGTGTTTGAATTACTGGGTAGTTTCACCTCTTTAGACCTCTAAAATGTATTTAAATGAAACAATCTTCTCTCAGAGCTCACAAGCATACAAATGCAATAAAATGCTTACAAACCAGCCCCAACCTACGTAAAAATATAAACAAAAAACATGTACATCTACAGGGAATGCCCAATGTCAACTACGTGGATAATAAACAAGTGCCTCTTCAGGGATAATCAAACTGAAATGTGCTTTTACAAGCTCTCAAGCCCCCAGTGAAATAAAATGTTAAAAACTGAAGGTGTATAGGTTCTTGGGTTTCAAGAGGTTCAGTTAAGATAATATAAACAAACAAAAGAAAGCCTGCAGCCGTCCAGCTATTTGCAAGGCAAGCAACACTTGCCCAAAAAAGGACAGCCCTGATGCAGGCAGCCTAGTTGACTGGTGACTTTTGTGGTCACTCAACTTGGCTGAAGATTAAACACAATTTCCCTCAACTAGAATCTCAGTAGTGGCCTAAACAGACCGGAGTTTCTGGCTGGCAATCTAATGGGAGGAGGTCTGCAGTGAGTCAGGGACAGATTCAGAATGAGAGTGAGTCGTCCTGTTTTTCATTCGTTTCCTTGTGTTTTTCTGTGCAGCTGACTGTGCTGAACGCCGGCCGGAGGTACCTGGGCTCTGACGACTTGAGGGGCCGAGTCTTCCTCACCTCTGGCCTGGGGGGCATGAGTGGAGCTCAGGCTAAAGCTGCCGTCATTGCCGGCTGCGTTGGCGTGATTGCTGAGGTCGGCTGATACCCTGTCATTTCCTGTTAATGCTCACTGCTGACTAAGCAAGAATGAAGGAGGAAATGTTTTTCAGTGTGTGGATTTGGTTTCTGTGTAGGTGGATGAGGCTCCTCTCAGAAAGAGACATGAGCAGGGCTGGCTGATGGAGGTCACCAGCAGCATGGACCAGTGCATCAAACGCATCAGGTAACAAAGAGACAAAGTAGAAACATAAATGTTCAGATCTTTATTAAAAATTATTGCTACTTGCTTTCTTTTGCTCTTCCATTGATGGCCATGAGGGATTTGGTGTGGTAAATGGTAAATGGACTTGCATTTCTATAGCGCTTTTCCAGTCTACTGACCGCTCAAAGCCGCTTTACAACACTTGTCATATTCACCCATTCACACACACATTCATACACTGATGGCAGAGGCTACCATGCAAGGTGCCAACTGCTCATTAGAAGCAATTTGGGGTTAAGTATCTTGCTCAAGGACACTTCGGCATGCAGCTAGGAGGAGCCGGGACTCGAACCAGCTATATTAGTGTCAATTTGTCTGTGTTTTTAGTTTTTTGCACTAATAGTCCAGACTCTCAGAACTTGCCATAATAACTGGCAGCCCTGTTAGCTAAAAAAAAATGTCTGACAGTTTTGTGGGATATATTCTCATTCTACTAGCATCCTTGTAATAGCACACTGTGAAAAAAAACTGAGGCAGAGGTCCTGCATTGAAAATGTGTGTTTTTGTAAAGTATTTTTGTTTTGTTAGCAAAATGCACTACAAGTATCTAAAATCAAAACTACTCAATGTAGCAACATGGCAGTCAGACTACTTGTATATCATTAGATTCCTTAAAGAAAAGTTCAATATTTTTGCAAATACACATTTGAAGTTACATCCAGCTGCTGGTTAGCTTAGCTTAGCACCAAAACTGGAAAGAGAGTAGAGTCATATGACATGGAAATACTGAGATATAGTGGAAGTATCTCAGATTTTACGAAGTACAGTACTTGTATATTAATATAAATAGCATTCCACCACTGCCTGTTATATGTTGGCATGTTAGCATTGCTACAAATCGAGGAAAAAGGGCTGCTACTGTGATGAAAACGAAAGCATGATAACAGTCCGTCTGCTGAACGATAACGTAATTCGGATGATTTTGTGTTTCTCAGAGAGGCCAAGAGCTCCAAGACCCCTCTCAGCCTTGGTTACCATGGCAACATTGTAGACTTGTGGTGAGTCAGAGGTGAAACACAACCCAGGTCTGCTGCTTGCAACACAGAAACCTTTTGTAACTTGAAATCCTCGTCCCTCCCTTTCTACCTTTCCATTCAGGGAGCGGCTTGTGCTGGAGCACGACAGGACGGGAGACCTCCTGGTGGATCTGGGTTCAGACCAGACCTCCCTACACAACCCATATAACGGAGGCTACTACCCAGTCCAGCTCAGCTTCCGCCAAGCCAATCAGCTCATGTCCACTGATCCTAATCGTTTCAAAACCATGGTCCAAGAGAGGTGAAATGAATCAGACAGAAGGACTTTGGTGTATTTTCTGTGATATATGGGTCAGTGAAGCTGATTTTAATGTGTTTACATACGATCACAGCCTTCGACGACACGTTAAAGCCATCAATAAGCTGTCTGATGCTGGTATGTTCTTCTGGGACTATGGCAACGCATTTCTCCTGGAGGCCCAGAGAGCTGGTCAGTGGTTTAACACACACTCAGAATATATCATCATTATCATTCAGTCCATGTCAGACCAATATAAAGGCTTGTGTTTCTTGTTTTTATAGGAGCAGAGGTAGAAAAGGTTGGTGGAGGAGCAACTGAATTCCGTTACCCGTCTTATGTACAGCACATTATGGGGTGAGGCATGTTCTGATTCATTAAATCTAGCATTAATCTTGTAATAGCACTGTTGGAAAGTGATCAGATCTTGTCCTCTTACAATAGATCATTTGTGATCGCCCTCCTTCTGCCTTTGTCACAGAGACATTTTCTCTCTGGGCTTTGGCCCGTTTCGCTGGGTGTGCACATCTGGCGACCCCCAAGATCTTGCTGTAACGGATGACATTGCTGCGACCATCCTTGAGGAAATCAGTGCCAATGCGACTGATCGCATCAGACAGCAGTACAATGACAACATCCGCTGGATCAGAGAGGCAGGAAAACACAAAATGGTCAGTGACTTTCTGGACAACCAATGTCTGCAGTTACTCTTTCTCAATGCAAATCCGACGAAGAGACGCGGATGCTGATTTCCTCTTTCTACTCTGTTTGTTTAGGTTGTGGGATCCCAAGCCAGAATCCTCTACTCTGACCAGAAAGGAAGAGTCTGCATCGCTCTGGCTATCAACCAGGCGATCGCTGATGGAAGAGTTTCAGTAAGTGGAGAAATTGGCTGCTAAGGAGATTATTTTGTGTTTACTGCGGTCTGCATCAGATCAAGTTTTCACTAGAGTCTCAGCAGCACCTTGTGTTACTTCTGTTGCTCAGGGTCCTGTGGTTCTTAGCAGAGACCATCATGATGTAAGCGGCACAGACAGCCCCTTCAGAGAAACCTCTAATGTGTACGATGGATCTGCTTTCTGTGCAGGTATGTGGTATGCTCACTACAGTTGTACGTAACTACCAGCTTTCTAAGTTAAATCTGCTGTTTAACATGACAATTTTAAAAATAAAGCATCAATAAAGCAAAATGTGGGCGCCTGTAAGCTCAGTTGGTAGAGCAGGCGTCCCATGTACAGAGGCTGACCTCGCTGCAGTGGCCCTGAGTTCGAGTCCCGGCCTAAGTTTCATGCTTCGTTCAGTGGACGCTGATGCAATTGTGACTTGACTTGGAAGTGGAGATATTGTGACGGACGATCAAGCATAAGGGAGCAGCACCACAGTCCTTAAAAAGTCTGATCCTAGTTACTCATGAAAAATAAAGTAGTTGTGTCTGAGGTTTGTGGCTTTGCCCAAAAAACTGTCCCCGGTTGCATACAGCCTCCTTTTTCTATCTTTCCTGTCTCTCTTCATTCATAAAAACCAGAAACGCTGCAGCGATGAAAAGTAAAAGTGAAAGCTCACGATATCTCCCCCTTACAGACATGGCGGTCCAGAACTTTGTTGGTGATGCGTTCAGGGGCGCCACATGGGTCGCCCTGCACAACGGTGGTGGTGTTGGCTGGTAAGGCTGGCTGCTAATCCAGTGAAAAGCAATCTGTGTGAACGGTTATTGTGATTTGTCAAAGCCACATATTTAATGAAAGGACAGTTCACCCCAAAATCAAAAATACATATTTGTCCTCTTTCCCGTGGTGCTTTTTATCCATCTAGATTGTTTTGGTGTGAGTTGTTGAGTCTTGGAGATATCAGCCGTAGAGATGTCTGCCTTCTCTAGGATATAATGGAACTAGATGGCACTTAGCTTGAGGTGCTCGAAGCGCCAAAAATTACATTTGCAGAACTCAACAGCAATGTCTCTTACCAGAAATCATGACAGGTGGTGCAAGATATACACAGACCTTCGTGTGCAGAAGGAAACATGCTTCTACTCGTGGACGAGAGGCTGAAGCATGGGATGAAAACATGAATGGCGTCTCTGCTGAGTTGTAATGTTGGCTAGCTTAGTTAGCAATCTTCTCCTCCATGAGGAGATGCACATTTCCTTCTGCACAGTGATATGAAAAGAAAATAGTTCCTCCATGAACCTGCTCACAAGGTCTGTGGATTATCTTGAGTAACTGGGTCATGATTTCTACTCACACCAAAACATTTTAGATGGATAAATGGCACACCAGGTAAGAGGAAAATGTGTATTTTTGATTTTGGGGTGAACAATCCGTTTAACACTTATCTCTCGTCACACCCACAGGGGCGAGGTAATGAACGGAGGGTTTGGTTTGCTGTTGGACGGCACAGAGGAGGCAGCAAAGCGGGCCCGCCTGATGCTCAACTGGGACGTCTCCAACGGGGTGAGAGTGTGGAGAGATGAGCAGCGCGATAGCTTCCAGCTTCACTGCAGTGTGCTCAAATTGCAGATGCCTGCTGTCTGGCTCTAACCTGTTGCTGTGTTCTGCAGGTGGCTCGTCGCTGCTGGTCTGGAAACTCCAACGCCTATGAGACCATCCAGCGCACCATGGAGGACAACAGGCAGCTGCGTGTCACCATGCCCTTTCCTGTACAGGATGAGCGCGTGCTGGACCGTGCCCTGCAGGGCTAGCACACACTGCTAACGATGCCAACACTTTAGCGTAGGTTAACTTTCAGCCTCTTATAGACACACAACAAAGGAAACATGCAGCTGTAATCTCTTCTGAATAACTCAACATACTGGAAACCTGCAAAACATTTAGTCAGACCTAATGAATCAATGCCAGTGTTGTTATATAAACTGTTTGCCATGAATACACAGAATTCAAAGTAGGTTAAAGTGTTGTGCTCGGCTGTTTTATCAATTCAAATCTGCAACAATATATTCTTTATTTTTTTGTGCTGAAATTAAAGTCATTAAAATCATTAAAGTAATGAAGCCCATATGACTCATTTTTATCCCAACAGTATAGAAAAATAATGTGTCCTATATCATCAATGACAGGTTAATGGTGGAGAAATGTAGTTAGTGTTTGTTTTATATTGCGAAACAAAGAAAGATTTTAGTTTAAGAGTGAAAAGCAGCTGGCAAAGACTGAATGGACTCGTGATCGGACACCAAAGCCAAGTTTTGGTCACAGCTGACAGCACTGAAGCAACAAGCAGGTTTGTTTCAGTTTTCCACATAGATTCCTGTTGAGACCTGATTTTTTTACCAGACACACCTTGTGGACCAAAGGAAGAATTGTTGGAACAAATGTGCGACTTTGGCTCTGATGCAGCACGTAATCTGCAAAGTGACTAAAAAAAGTTATCAGATGAATGTAGTGGAGTAAAATGTACGATATTTGCCTCCAAAATGTAGTTTAGTGGGAGTAGAAAGTAGCAGAAAAAAGGAAATACTCAAATAGTCCCTCAAAATTCATTTAGCAGCAAACATAAATAAAGAAAACACTGATTCTGATCATCAGAAAATGTTGAAGATGGGATCTGATAATCAGTCTCCCCATAGTATACAGTATATACATACATGTAAATATATGTATACTTTAATTTTACTTGTACTTTTGATACTTAAGTAATTTTATTATCAGATATTTAGCACTTTTACTCAAGCACTATTCATATGGGTGACTATACACTTTTATCAAAGTAAAATTTTAACACAATATCTTTGCTTTTACTTAAGTATGACCTCAGAGTGCTTTTTACAACACTGCATTTCACAAGACAATAAACCCCCTTAAACCTCCTCTGAGGGAGCTTTACTGCTGCACCGCTGCTGCTTCATAATCACCTCTGCATGTGACAATGTTGAAGACGTGGTTATTAACTTAGGTCTTACTTGTTCTGATTTGTAATGCTATTCATGTGTTAAACTTTTATTAATGTGAACATGAAATAATTAAAACAAAGGTTTGGATTTGGTAAATTTTTCAGTTGGTGTCAGAGTGAATGCTGGTTGAAGGGGCCCCCTGGGATTTTTTTTGCCCAGGGCCCTTACAGACTCTAGAGACGCCCCTGCACAAAGGCTGTTTTAAGGAGAAACTACTGTAATGTGTTTTAGGAATCAAGTTTTCATTCCTCCTCGACTTTAACCATGCACCTATTACTTTCATTTCTGATCGTGGCTTTTGGTTTCCCTGCCGTGCGTCTTTACGCGTGGTTGTTCCTTTAAGAAACTGAATTTGAGCCGCTCCGCGCTGACGTAAGGGAGTTGGAGATGTTGGTGTACCCTGTAGGAAGAGGCAGATAACCGTGATGAGGACCAGGCAGGGGTACCAGCTCTCTCTCTCTGCTTTCTTTCCTCTCAGAACAATTTAGCGTGTTTTATCATCTCTACACACCCATCCAGAGATTAGCTGGAGTCTTTTGTAGTTCTTTGTGCCAATATAACGCTACGATTTCAGACCTCCGCCCTTTTCTGTACTCCAAGGAGGTTTTATAGATCACATACCTCTCTTTTTTTTGCTCCTACAGTGTTCAGAGTGGGTCGAGATGGTCTGTCGGGAAGTACGAAAGTCCTCTGGACTCTCTCGAGTGAACTAGGATGACACCGGATATGTTCTGCAGCAGAGGCTGATGTGATTTGCTCTGCATCACTGTTGGTTTTTACAGAGGAAAAAAAATGCATCATAACCAGGAGGAGCAGTCTGTGAATGCAATTACTGCGCAGCACTCCACCGGCCTGGGGAGCAGCCTGGTCAGCGGCCTGACTGACCTCCCACCGCCTGCCTACTCCAAACTGGAGTTCAAGAGGCACGCAGTGACAGAGGACTATAAAGTCACAGCTCAGGTCCTCGGCCTGGGCATCAATGGGAAAGTGCTGGCGTGTTATTGCAAGAAAACAGGAGAGAAATGTGCTCTGAAGGTGTGTGTTTGTCTGCTTTCTTTATGCTGTGTGGTGTGAACAGTCCTCTGGAGGCTGCTGTCACTGAGAGCTTCCCTCAATTATTCATGTCTACTCTCTGATCTGCACCATTTAATGTCTGGAAATCTGTCCACAAGTGTGATTTTTGCCATGTTAGGTGGATGTTATGTGACGCAGATGAAACATTAATTCAATCATGGATGCATGCAGCAGCAATCTGAGAGCAGATTGAGTTACAGAGCCGCCCAGACAGTGGACGTGTCTGTCAGACAGTGATGTGCTGTCTGGGATGATTTCACACAGTTTTCATGATCGTTGTGTGGACAATGATCTGCTCTGTTCGTATGTCTCATCGTTATCTGAGCCTCTGACATCTTCAAAAGTAAAAAGCTGCATTTTTCACTCATCTACTCACCATTAAAGGGGCACTATGTTGAATTTCAAACTCAGATCTTTAATGAGACAATAATACTGCACAGTGCACCTTAAAGTATCAGCTTATTAAATGTTAAAAGTGATTTTTTTCTTAAAGCCAACTTGGGAAATTTAAGTTGTGAGAAGGTCAGAGCCGGTGAGTCAATAAACAGCTGTAGGTTTGCAGCAAAGCCTTAAGAAAATACAAACAGGAAGCACTGCCCCGTGAGTGCCTCCACATGTTTTCTTTGGAATATCTTTAGCGGTGAGCCACAGCGGAAAAGGTATGATGAAATGTGAAGAGCGCGCTCACAATGTGTCCCTTGAGAGAGTGGTAAAGCCGTGATTTGGAGCAAAGCCACACCTTTATAAACATTTATATCTGAGCCTTTTCCACAATGTCCTCAAGGATTTGGGCTGGGGTCTGCATGTCTAGAAGAATAGGAGATCCTCCTCCCCCGTGTGTGATAACCACAGCTACAGCCCTGCGTCTTTAAAGACAGAGCGGACTGCTTAAAGTATTCACTCTTAATGCTCTCAGCAGAGATTACTGCAGATTAATGGCTTTGATAGTAGGCATTATTACAGTGAGTGTCTTCACTATAAGACATGTGCTTGTCTCTGGTTTATTGATTTCTTGTCAAAGATGTCAAACTCATATTAAGATAAATCAGTTAAAAGCGTATCTGCCTTGGAGAGTGAGACCTGCAAACATAAATGCAGGTGTAAAACCTCAACTAGACCAGAGATATTGTAGTATTTCTTTTCTAATTTTTGTCTTCAGTTCAGCATAGTTTCAGAAAGTTTCCAGAGTGGATTGACTCGTTTCAGTTTAGTTTTTATTGTTTAAAAGTGGTTGGTTTTGTTTCTTTAAGTTTCAAATTTAGCTTTAGGGTTTCTCTTAAATCATAATATGAGAGTGTTTATCAGGGGCAAGATTGAAGAAGTCTGTTTTTTCTTGTCACACATAGTTTTATAGTTTAGTTTTAGTAAACTACAAATAAAAAAGTGCTACAAAAACAAATATGAAACAGTAGCATTTCACTGACGTGTGTTTTCTCGGTGTGGAGCAGATCCTGTGTGATACTCCTAAAGCCAGACGGGAGGTTGAGTTGCACTGGCGAGTGTCCGGAGGTCCCCACATCGTCCAAATACTCAGCCTGTATGCGAACTTGCACCAGGGGAAGAAGTGTCTCCTCATCATAATGGAGTGGTGAGCATTACCAACATGATGTTATATACATTAAGTCTCTGCTTATTTTAGGCCTTTAAGGGGAAACCGTGCTGAAATAGATAATATAGTACAGTTTTATATTAGGGTACATATTTACAATAAACTAGCTGGATATTAGCATGCATATAAGTAGGATGCTGGTTCTTGATTAGTCAGTATAAAGCACTTATTCTGCATGATCATATTCTACATCTAAAGGGCAATTTACACACAATTTTCATAAGTAAAGTCATCATTACTGCTTATTGATGGTAATAAAGGAGTAAAACCTGTTTGCGTTGATAAGTGTCAAATTACAAGTGAATTAGTTATTGTAAAGATTTCACTTTAGAATGGGAAATATACACAGTACTTCGAAAGAAATACTAAACACTGGTTGCTTTGTGTAAGAATAAACCATATTTATGAAGTGTTGTTAACGGAGAATTTATTATTTTACCTGGAATATTCCCATTAAGATTCAGGATCTCTTTCACGAAGGCGTTCCGGCCAAGACAGCAGCAATCAAAGTTTCACATAAAGAAGGAAGCAACAACGTAAAAATCTTCACATAAACAGAAACAAGACTGAACACAATCAGCAAATGACATCAAGACAATGATTTACCAGTGCTCAGTGACAGGACATGTGCATTCAGTAGTCAAACATACCAAGATAATCAAGTTTAAGGCGTCTCTGTAACTCACACGAGGATGATGGTGCAAAAGCTTTAAAAGCACTTTCACCAAAGACAGTGCGGGTTTGAGGAATGAAATTCATAATTTGTTAGAATAGAATGACTGTTCTTGTTGTGTTACCACCTTATGATGCTCATACTGAGCAAAGGTCATAATGTATGTGCTGTGACCTCCTTACGTACTATCAGAGAGCAGTATTTAGGAGGTTACTGAGGGAAATCTCTTCGATAATTGTCTAGTAGTTGTAGAATATGGTCATGCAGAATAAGGTATTAATAAGTTCTTTGTAAAGAGCCAATATGCTACTAATATGCATGCTATTAAAAGATTCATATGTTTACCCTAATATAAAGTGTCACCATGTTTATTTATGAATTTCAAAAACTCTCCCTTGAGGCTGAGAGACTACCATGCCCAGTTCAGAGCCCGTCTGTCTAGAAACATCTGGATGGTATCTAGATCCAGCTGAGCTTGATTTCA
The DNA here is from genome assembly GCF_965226575.1 of Pagrus pagrus. NCBI lineage: Eukaryota > Metazoa > Chordata > Actinopteri > Spariformes > Sparidae > Pagrus > Pagrus pagrus. The sequence goes on from NC_140187.1 coordinate 18,968,401, forward strand.
GCTCACACCTGGCTTGAATTTGATTTTGTACTTTGGGTAAAACTACATCGCTGCTCAACAGAAAGGAAGTACACTGCACTCGCCTGTACTTTTTGATTCGGCTTTTGTTTGCATCCTAGCTTCTTTTACACTGCAGATACATAATTAACAATATACCAGGGTCCTAACTTATGAAACTTTTATCCTTGGTTTGTTAAAGTTATACCCTTTTTAAAGTCCCACACAGCATAAATTGTTATTAAAAAAAAGACTTTGTAATATGTAATATTAATATTTTTCTTACTTACATAGTTGAAATACTGTATATCTTTGAGATTTTGTATTCTTTGGAAAAGAAATGACACATACGCCCATTTTGAATGTATTGCTGTCTACGCACAAATGTTGTTTTTTGGTGATTTGTCCTCTTGTGCAAATAATTCAACTCAGACTCATAGAGTGAGACATCACATTGCACAACAACAAATGGACAAGATGGTAATAACGTGATTCAGGCTGTTTGCGAGTGTTGTTTTCCTCCTTCTTTACGACAGAACAGACTTGACAGGATTCATTTGCATCACTGACCACATTACTGTGGCTTGAATGACTGGATGCCTCTGTGTCCCCTCTGTGTTTTGGACTGTGTTCGCATGTGTTGCACCATCCACTGTTGAACAAACCGAACTGTTTTTAATGAGGCCATTTTCACTGGAGTATGAAACACTTTCTGACGGAGGAGCTACATTATTAGCTGCACTTTGAAATAAAGCTCATTGGATATGTGACATCTTGAACATAAAACAAGCTTTGAGCCCCAGGTGTCACATGGTAGCACTATTAGATCATCTACATCTTATACTGTATTAACCTTATACTGTTAGATGTGCACAAAAGCTTGCTGTAAATTCTGTTCTTGGTTGTATTTTCCCTTTAAATGCGTCCTCACAGATTGCGTCATCTGAGTCTGCCGTGGCTCAGAGACTGGACTCATCTGAGCAGTAAATTGTGCGGCACAATGACTCACTTTGTTGTCAAACCATGATTGCAGTAGAGAACTGTGGTCATTCGCCAAGAGTCCCCTCGCTGCCCCAGTTCTGATCTCTTTGTTAATTTTGTCTCAGTATGGAGGGAGGGGAGCTGTTCAGCCGCATTCAGGCCCGAGGAGACCAGGCCTTCACAGAGAGAGGTGAGTTACAGTTCACATGAAGCAGCTGAAATTCATGGGTTTCTGTACATGTTACATCTATGTCGTGTCCGTCCATCAGAGGCGTCAGAGATCATGCATGACATCGGCTCGGCCATAGAGTTCCTCCACCACATGGACATCGCTCATAGGGATGTAAAGGTACTGCTGCTGTCAGAGTAACCCTTCACAGAGAATCTAAGCAAGAATTTAAACCTAAAAACATAATTTTGAATCTCTCGCTGCAGCCTGAAAACCTGCTCTACACCACCAAGGAGAGCAACGGCACACTCAAACTGACTGACTTTGGCTTTGCTAAGGAGACAACGCTGCACAACTCCCTCCAAACTCCCTGTTACACTCCGTATTATGTTGGTGAGTGTTTGTTGTCAGGATGGTACTGTAGTCGGAGAAATGTATTATAAATGTGCTATTACAGGCCTAGTTTTTGGACGTGGTTGCTGTCATTCATGTTGTTTGTGTGTATCCACATATCGAGCTGTTTCTGTGCGAGTGTGTCTTCATCCTCCACATCAGTGTGTTGGTATTTTCTGTGTCTGTTTGTCCATTCAGCCCCAGAAGTGCTTGGGCCAGAGAAATATGACAAGTCATGTGACATGTGGTCTCTGGGCGTAATCATGTACATTCTGTGAGTATCATGTGCGTCGGATTCAACTCAATGAAACCTTTATTGCTGTTCTGGTATATTGTATCCACTGTATTGTACTGTGCTGTACTGTATGAAGTCTGCCTTTTTTAAGGAAGACAGCAAAGTAAAATAGTGTCTTCTCCTCCTCTGTTTTGTTTCTAGTCTGTGTGGGTATCCCCCGTTCTACTCAAACACAGGTCAGGCCATCTCTCCCGGCATGAAGCAGAGGATCCGGTTGGGCCAATACGAGTTCCCCAACCCGGAGTGGGCTGACGTTTCTGAGGAAGGTCAGGCCTCAGACATAGAATTAATTATCTTCATAACTTTGTTATTAAAATCAGTACTAGGGTCATGAATTAATACATATAATAAAATGTATTATTTGTTGTATTTATCCATGAACAGTGCTGGACAAGTTAATAAGTTACTCTGTACTTAAAATGATAATATGACTTTACTTATTACTTGGTTTCAAAGGTAATTAGTTACGTTACTAAATAACTCCTATTACTTTTACATAGATAATTTCTTTTCCACAATGTAACTCACCCAGCAACAAGCTTCTTTAGATCCTGTCCTCTTAACATTTTTCCACAACCATGTCCTACTCTGAAATCCAGTTTCTGTTGTTCAGCCGGGGTTCATGCTGCTTCACCGGCAGCAGAGGCCTCATTTACAGCTCTGGTGTTTCACATTGCAGTGCTGCCGTATCAGATTCTTCACTAGTTTATATGTCGTTTGTTGTTGTTTTGCCGCTTGCACAAATTTTGCAACAGATCACCGTGTACATTGCATCTGAGACAAACTCATTGAGACATACCTCCCTCCCCCTTCCTCCACCCTTCAGCTTTTTAGCTAGTAGCCGACGTGACCTGCCCTGACCTGTCGCACATACAATTCAGCGTCAGACAGCCTACAGAGGACAAAAAGCAAATAACATTCTGGCAAAACTCTGATAAATCAACTGTGTACTACCTGCTCAGCACCAAAAAACAGAAAGACAAAGTTAGTGACTAGCTGGTGAACATAGTGGAGCACTAACAAGCTACATATTTTTCTTAAGCCTTTTTTGGTCTCCACCAAAGAAAGGATTAAAAGTTAATATAGAACTTACTTTCATCAGATGACTAGAAACACAATTCTGAATGAATGATCTGTGTGAATGATAATATTTCAGTGTTCACAGCTTGTTTCTTCCCCCAAGTGGCAAAACAATTGATTAGTGAGGGCCTAAAGAAGCACGCTGCACCGACCAAATCACATGTTTGAAGATATCTGAACAACCTGTACAACATATCCAGTTAACTCCAAAGAGGCTTCATCATTACAAGTCCATTTTGCACTAAAACCTTAATTTTATGTCCTGCAGCCAAGCAGCTTATCATTCAGCTACTGAAGACAGACCCCAATGAGAGGATGACCATCGTACAGTTTGTGAACCACCCCTGGATCAGTGTAAGTTATCACTGTGTAAGCAACGTGCCTATAGAACCGTATGTTATCCTACCTTTAATTAATGAGATTTTGTGTCTTATATCAAGCAGTGAAGCATGTCATGTCAATGGCAAATACTGCCGCACCTTGGCTGCCGCTCCGTCTCTGAAGAAAAGTTTTTTGAACCTTAAATCTTTACCTTGACCTGGTTAGGAACAAAGTTTCGTGAGCTGGTGGTCCCCTCCTGCCGGCTCTTGCCCCACAGCCTGATCACACTGGACCATTGTTGGCATCTAAGCTCGCCATTCTACCTGGCAAGAGGTCCCCTCCTGCTGGCTCCCGCTGCATCCAGGTCTCCCAAGAGGGATTCCTGGCGTGGCCTTGTCTTCCTGCTAACGGGGCGGTCATTTCTGCGGTCTCTCCCTGCATCATCTTCCACCAGCTCATGTCCACCTGCTTGTTCCACCGGGATCTTCCCGTCCCCGCGTGGTCGGCTGCCGGACCCTGGCTGGTTTCCTCCGCTGACCGCCACTGCATCGGGCTGACAATCTCCTCATCTCAGCGGGACCGCTAGGCTAGTACGCTGGTGGCCCCTCCAGGCCTCCTCTCCTCCTCACCAGGCTGGTATACTGTGGATTATCCCATGAATACTCCTGGGGCACACCTCGCTACTCCTTCCCCAGACGCCCTGCTCCTGGTCACAATTATCTCCAACCTCCCTTTTTTATCAAAAATGCTGGAACGCACCGTTGCCACTCAGCTCAAAACCCACCTCATCTCCACCGACCTCTTTGAACCTTTTCAATCCGGCTTCTGTTCTCAACACAGCACAGAAACAGCCCTCCTTAAAGTCACTAACGACCTCCTCCTCTCTGCAGACTCTGGCCACCTCAGCATCCTCATCCTCCTGGACCTCACAGCAGCTTTCGACACCATCAACCACTCCATTCTTCTCTCCCGCCTTGAATCCTCCCTCAACATCACCGGCACTGGCCTCTCCTGGTTAAAATCATATCTCACAAACAGACAACAGTTCATCCACATCAACAACTGCACCTCCTCCACTGCTGCTCTGTCCCAAGGCGTCCCCCAGGGTTCGGTGCTTGGTCCACTCCTCTTCATCCTATACATGCTTCCCCTTGGCAACATCATACGGCGTCATGGTCTGTTTCCACTGCTACGCTGATGACGTCCAAATCTACTAAATCCATCACCACCGCCACTCGCTCCACACTCACCAACTGCCTCACTGAAATCAAATCCTGGATGCAAACTAACTTCCCTCAACTAAACTGCGACAAATCAGACATGGTCATCATCGGCCCCAAATCCCTCATCAAAACCGCTCACAACTTCTGCCTCACCATAGACAACTCCACTCTCTCTCCCTCTCTACACAGTCGCAACCTCTGAATCATCTTTGATAACAACCTCTCCTTTCAACAACACATAAATCAAATCACCAGAACTGCCTTCTTCCACCTCAAAAACATAGCCCGCATCCACCCATCACTCTCCTTCTCTGCTGCAGACACCCTGATCCACGCCTTCATCACCTCCAGAATTGACTACTGCAACAGCATCCTCTATGGCACACCATCCAAATTTCTAAATAAACTCCAATACGTCCAGAACTCTGCTGCTCGCATGCTCACCCACACCCACACCCGTGACCACATCACCCATGTCCTCCAGAAACTCCACTGGCTCCCTGTCCCACAACGGATTCAATTCAAAATACTCCTCCTCACTGACCTTTTTAAAACTGCTTTTAATGTATAACTTGTTTCTTTTTGTATTTTTATTGTGTTGTTGTTTTTATTATTCTGCTTTTTAACCCTGAAGTGTCTTTGTGTACCCTGAAAAGCGCTATATAAAATAATTGTATAATTATTATTATTATATTACTGCAGCAGTCAATGGTGGTCCCTCCAACACCCCTGCACACCTCTCGTGTTTTGACAGAGGACAAGGAGCTGTGGGACGATGTGAAGGTGGGACTCTGTTTATTTTCAGAATATGACCACAAGGTGGCAGTAAAGCACCAGATTTACAGCAGAAAATGTCTCCCAACAGGAGGAAATGACCAGTGCCCTGGCCACCATGCGCGTTGACTACGACCAGGTGAAGATCAAAGACCTGGACATGTCCAACAACCCGCTGCTCAATAAGAGGAGGAAGAGGCCTGAACCTGGAGGAGCCCACACATGAGGAGGAGACGGAGGAGTGGTGTGTAACAGTCACAAAGAAGTCACATTCTCTGAAGAGCATGGGAAAATGATCATTTGAAAAAAATAGTATAAAACTATGAAAAACAGAGTGAGCAATATTTTCCCATCTACATGTCACTTCTTGTCTTTTAGTCACTTTTTATGCGTCTTTGTATAACTGCACTCAATAGTCTAATAAATGTCATTTATTTTGATTGTTTCTAGTCTAATATGGGAAATAAAACTGTGTTTTTTATGTTTTACAACTGTGTTGTGTGACTTTTTTACATACTGCAGTGGTGAAAAGTATATTTACTCTAGCGCTGAACTATTTAGAGGTAGAGGTACTTTTAATTGAGTATTTCCACTGTCTGCTACTTTATACGACTATCCAACTACTACCCTACATTTCAGAGGAAGATATTGCAATTTTACTCCACTACATTTATGTGACAACCTGAGTTAATGGTTACCTAGTAGATTTAGTTGAATAATACAAAATATAATTCTATGTATTCATACCTGAGAAGATATTTACAGCAGATAAACTATTTAATTGTGCAATATGAGAGAATTGTCCACCTGTTGAATTCATACTCCCAACAAATATTGGCAGCATATCACCAAAGCTACTGCTAACTGCTGCTAATTGTTACCTGTTTATACATCCATGGCTGTAGCTACTGTTAGCTTGTTAGCTCAGTTAGCCATGCAGCTAGCCAGACTACCAGGGGACTGTTGGTGTTTACATTGCTAATACAGGAGCTTTGGACTGCTGGGTGATAAAGGTTTTAAAAAGCTGGTTAGCATGCTAAGTTCAGTAGATATCTCTGCAACACAATGCATAGACGTCTTTGACATAACGTCAACACTGTTGTTTCTTTACGTTCTGTTGATATTTTCGGTTAATTTCTAAATTTTAAAGCTAAAATTCTTAAATATTGCACCTGCAGTTAGTGAGTTAAATCACATTTACCTGCTTCATCATTAAAGAAATATACATATCAATGCATCAATAATAATCCAATCATACAAAGTAGATTATTCTGCATTTTGCACTTTAACCTTTGGTGGTTTATTACAGAAGTATATTTTAAGGCTAATATTTTCTTTACCTTTGCTTCAGTAAAAGATTTAAACTCCTGACTTTTACTTGTAACAAAGTAATTCTACATGTAGTATTGCTACTTTTACTCAAGTACAAGATCTGAGTACTCATTTCATCTCTGTTTTTGTGCAGGAAAGCTTATTTTACACAGTTTGTTTGACAAAGAGAATTATAAAAACCTGTATTGTGACTGTTATTGTTGCTGCCAGGTGAAAAAAAGAATGCAGGGATTTTGTGACAGTGTGAGAAATTGGTTCTTCTCTGTAAACAAAGAAAGACTGTATGTGGAAGTCATTAAAGATATTTATTGGCAAGATTACATCCAACCAATAAGTCCCCGAGGGGACTTTTATGAGAAATAATAATGTGGGTACTGTAACGTGCACAATTAAAGGAAATTTAAACTATGAGAGTTCAAGTTGTATTTATATCAACCTCATCCAGACATTTCTACCCACTTGAAACTTCTTCCTCTGAGAGCCTCTGCTAAGCCATTAATGTTGTCTGCTGCCCACTGGTAACACTAGTAACTGGTAACTAAACTGAGGGAAATGGAAACATAAAAGCTTCAGTGAGCAGGACCTATAGCATTGGACCTGCAAACCCAACACCCCCTTTAAATTTTTAATGTGTACAGGATCACAATAGCAGGTGTAGGCAGCAGTAGAGCAACTATCCTAATGTAAAAACACTTCATAATATAGAAATAAATAAATAAATAAATAAATAAAATAGAAATATCAAAAGAAAAAAACTATAATGGCCCCTGTCAGTGTTATGTTAATATATTGGTTAAAGTGGAGCTAATTATAACTACTTTATATACTGTTTGAGAGTTTAATCTACAACATTTATTTTTATAACTATATGTTTGTACATCAAACATAAATCTAAAAAATAACTCAAAGTGTCGACATTTCACCTGAAATTTAGCAAAGTAGAAATACAAGGTGGCATAAAATAGAAACACTCAAGTAAATGACTTCAAACCTAAATTAACTTGGTTATTTTCCATCACTGCTTGTAGGTTATGTCTGTTTATCTTTGACAGTTTCATACTGAGACAGAACTGTGACAGGGTGAACTATATGTGATCAAAACCTTTACAACAAATTAATCCACAGTTGATCTTGCAATTGAGGGATAGAAACAGTCACTGTAAGAACAGACATGCTGTACTTTTAACTAATTTTGTATGATTAACAAACATCTGCTTTCTTTTCCCACTGACTGTAAATACAGTTGCTCAGTTAGTGAAGTAAAACCACAGTGCACACACAGCGTACACCAAGTCAAATATATTTGCATGGTCACCAGCTACATCAGCTGGAGATATTTCCATTCAAACCAGTTACGGTAAGGATCAGAAGTTAATGTGTTCAGGCTTAGTGGGTTCAGTGGATTAGAAAAAAAAAGTGGGGAGACAGTGACAGCAGTGGTGCTTAGAGGGTGAAAACAAAAGTTGTGTGATGGCGTCAAGTCTGATTCCTGGATGTCATGTCATGAGTGATCTGCTGACTATCCGTGAGAAAGGCGTCCTCTTCACTCTGCTCGAACCTCACTGTAAGGTCAGTTCACTCAAATCAACAGCCACAAAACACAACTTAACAATAATGTAACTCAGGTTTTTCTGTATGTATAAACACCTGAACCAGTGAACAGCAACAATATATGACTGTCCAACACACTGTACTGTACTTGTAAAATTTACATCTTAAGAATGAATGGACGTGAATGTGTGTTAAAAGGGTAAAATATTTCCAACATAATACTACTTTGTTAAATGGAACACATGGATGATATTTTGTTTTAGTCTGCAATTTCTATTTTTATGTTCTGGTGGATGAATGAGCTTTCTGTGAGGGCTGTTTTGTTTACAGTTCGTTTCTGCTGCTTGTATTTCCTGGATCTACCTCAATATGTAACGCTAGAACATCTAAAATAAAATCATAATCTTTTTCCATGTGAACTTAAAGGTCCAGTATGTAGGATTAATGCAGGTCCATTTTCTGCAGGAATGTGATATAATATGTATATAACCAGGAATAATGATTAAACGTAATTGTTGTCATTAGTGTACAATCATCTGAAACTAAGAATTGTTGTTTTCGTTCCTAAGAACGAGCCCTTTCAACACATCCTCATACCTAAATGACTAAATAGATCCCTTGTTAGAGTCTCCCAAAACATTATATATCACCGTTCCCAAAACAACATGGCAGTTGCAGAGTTACACGTACTGGACCTCAGTTGTATAGTCGCAATTTGGTTAGGTTTAGGCAAGAGAAATATTGGTTATGTTTAGGAAACCATCATGGTTTAGGTTAAAATCACTACATCACTTCTGCAACTTCCATTACAAACGTCCCTATGTTACCTAAATTACTTACATTACGTGATGTACTGTATGTCACGTCACTTCACTACGTTAGTAAGTTAGTAAGAACTCACTGTTGTCTTCTGGATTCACACTGGACAGGAACAGTGGGAAGTATGTGCTTGATCAAACCGACCGTCCATCCCTGACCTCCTCCCTTCACTGACTCCCGCTACTTTTCCTTTTTTAGCTGTAATAATTACTGCAGTCACTAGAGGTCGCTGCCTAAAAAGAGGCATAAATATGGGTCATATTAAGCTGCTTTCTTATTCAATCTATACGGTCACTTTTCTGATGAGGACAAGTTCTGCCCTTTATATCTACAGAGGGAGCTGGTCCTCTTCCACAGAGTCCATAGTAGTTTATATGTTTGTTTGTCTGGGTTTGTTTGTTTGTTTTTGTTTGTTTGTTTGTTTGTTTGTTTGTTTTAACAGGCACAGTAGGGCATGTTCAGACAATCAGTGTTCACTTGGTTGCAATCTGCAACCTCACCACTAGATGTCACTAGATCCTGCACACTGGACTTTTATCAAAAGAAAATAGTAACTAATGAAATAAATAAAAAGAAAGAGGAAAAAGCGAGGGGGGATGTGAAAAAGAAGACAAACACATTAACAGTAAAATGTCAGATTTAGCCAGCCCTAGTGCTACAGACTGTTTTGTTAAGAAACTAAGGGGGAGCTTATGTGTTTCTCTGAATGACACAGATAGCAGGGACTCTCATGGACAACAGTGACATGCACTAATATGTGAAGAGATAAGAACGTGGTCGCTTGGAGCCATGGAAAATACTGCTAAATTAAAGAACAAATTTCAGTTGGTTTTATGGGCAAGTAGAACAGCGTGTCGTCAACATAACAGTGAACATCAGAAAAGTAAATCATTAACAGAAAAGATGACACCTTAATCCTGACCCCACATGTTTTGTGTATTATGGATTATGAGGATTTGTCTGGTGGTTACTGAAAACTAATGGTGAGGTATGACTTGAAAGAGAAGTGATAACACTGGATTATGTCAGGGCAGGGTTTAATAAAGTGGTTTGGTCTTGTGAAGCTCGCAGTTAAATGGATCATTTCACAGCATCATCAGCCTCTGAAAAGAGGTCATGGTCTCTCTGAGGAGCAACCTCTCTCGCTCTGAAACTAAACCAGAATGTCTCAAAGGTTGCTCTGAGGCACAAAGAAGAGGAACATTGAGACTTAAAGTAAAATAACAGAGGCAAAACTGTACTAACTGTAGGGAAAATGCAATGATGGAACTTTTTCAGTCAAAGAATTGAAGTATCTTTTTAAGATGGAGTCAATTTTCCTGACATTTTTGTGCTCTATTCACACATTTCGAGCTGCTAGAGGCTCCTGGCTATTCTTCTTCATATATATGCATAAGTTTGAATAGGTTTATTCCATTCTTGTGATCTGTATGACTCCTGGTCTATTTCAGCTGATCAAAACTACAGTAGCACAGGTACTAGGGGCCAAAGAGAGTCCAGGCTGGAGTTGTTTGGGTTGTGGTGCTTTGTGTCTCATTGAGGACGAGTCTATTCACTCCTACTTCCTGCGACTGTACTGTGTCAAGGTAAGAGGAACTGCAGAACTGATTAGAGATACTCCACCTACTCACATCTACCAATACACCACTTCCCTCAGTAAAGTGACAGCATGTGACACCTTGTTTCTTTTTAATTTGCACTTAATGGGTGTGCCTATAACTACGTTAATATCTGTTCATAACCTATTTCCTCTCTTCCTTCCCTTTCATCCTTCCCTTATCTTATCTTAAACACAGCGTGCAAAGTTACTGTGGGAGCAGGAGCTGTACATCCCATTCAAATACACTGCAGCTCGAACGTTCTTCCACACTTTCCCTGCAGATGTAAGCGCCCCTGTTTTTGTGCAACATGCTTAACAGAGTTTTTCAGCTGGTTTAAGGTGGATTTACTGTGTTTGCACAGAATCATCAGGTAGGCGTCAACTATGCAAATGAGGAGGAGGCGGAGGAATTTCTTCTTGCGGTGGAGGCTGTCCAAAGAGTCCAAGGTTGTAAAAACAACAAAAAGATGATCCCTAATAAAAAAAAATTAAAAAAAATGTGCTTCAGTCATCTCTTGTTTCTGCTCATTTTACATTGTCTGTTTTGTAGAAAAGATGACCGGGATGATTGAAAAAATAAGTGCTGAACAAGAGGACAGCTCAACAAGTGACCCGCCTGATTCAGGGTGACAAAAAGGACTTTATCGATGTAAAGATGAGAAGAGAACAGATGATATGAGTTATAGTTTACTTTGTGTCTTTGTTCTCTGTAGAATTGAGCCTCCTGACCATTCAGAAGAGGAGCAGCATGTAACCATGAATGCACCATCAACAGAAGTTACACCATCCACCAGTTCAGTAAGGAAAATTACAGTCAAACACACATCAAGACAATGTCAAATTGTAAAGAGTCCATGTGGAAATAAAATGCTAATTTTGCCCATTCCTTGCTGTATCTGTTTGGTGAAGTTTCAGGATCTGGACGCCTCTATGAAGAGGCTGTTGATCCGGGCACAACTCAGTGAGGAAGACCTGAAAGACAAAGACGTTGCTGAAGCTGTCGACTGCATCATCAATCAGTTTGGCGGTGTCAAAGCTGTGCAGAGAGAGCTGAGGAACAGAGGTTCTTTATTCTAGGAAAATGTTGAGCAGTGTATGCTCAGTATTTAGTTCAAGTTTTTTGAAGTTGGGAGGTGGTTGGCACGCCCCCAGTTTGGAAATCAGCAGGACTACCAGTGATGAAGCTAAACAACGTACTGCTGTGGACAGGGTCAGCAGCGAAACGCAGGCTAGACTGCCTGGTCAGAAACTGTCATTTCACAGAATATAGAAGTTGCTTGTCTACCGCTGCATGGATAAGTGAATTTATTTGTGTTATTGTGTCACTTTTGTGTTTTAAAGAGTTAGTCTGTACTCACCAAAATCACACAATAATGCAAAACAAGCTAAATGTTTACTGTTTCTGCCAAAGGAGTCATGTTTGTTTGGAGAGAACAATATTTGGCTTATATAACAGCATTTTCTGGTTGGAAAAGTGTGTCTGTTGACACACACACACACACACACACACACACACACACACACACACACACACAGTGAAAACATTATAAATATGGTGTACACTGAAAGGGATATGGATTTTTTTTAATTAGGTGGGCCGTTTTCAGGTGCTAAAATACATTTTATGGCTGACCCTGTCCATTGCTTAGCTTCCTACACCTGCAGCATGCCGACCGCCATCTACTGCAGATAATACACTGACAATGGTTAAGTATCTCATACAGCCTCACTTCAAAGAATCTGAACTACCCCTATAATGTTGTTTTTAAAATGTTTATCTCATGCTTCAAAAGTAAAAAAAGTGATAGCAGCTTCTGGCACATTTGACAGGCCCAGTGTCTCAAACGTTGCCGAGATCTGCGGGGGCGTCCATCTCCGTTGCTCTGAAGAAAGGACCTCTGCCACCTGTTCCCTTTGTCAAAGGCAGCACCTTCTCCCATCAGACACCACTGAGCACAAAGTCACTAAACCAGAGTCCACTTCCCCCTTGGATTCCTCCTCCTCCATCTGCTCCTGCTCCGCTTCCTCCAGAGAGGATCAGGAAGAGCACAAGTTTTAAAGACGTAAGAGGGCTAGGACACAGTTCTGTAAATTTCCATTTGAGTATGTAAAAAGAGGAGAATGAATGATCATAACTTTTCTTTGCTGTGTTAGGTGGGCTCCTCTAGTGCTCCTGAAAAAAGTGACCTCATCCTGAATGCACTGAGAGACATCAGACAAAAGCAGCAGAACCAGCGAGGCACGAGTGCAGATGGGGGTCAAAGAAAGCCCGACGCTGAAGTCCAATGATATGTGCCTTTAAAGAAACTTTGGTTTAATCTGTGCTGTTTCTGTGATACATTTATTAAAACGTTTCAAATATACATAAATACATACAAAAATACATTTACTTTTGAGAATTCAGTGCTTCACCTTCATCAGGCAAATGGCTTGTGACAATAAGAAGCCATCTTAAATAGGGAGCAGCTGCAAGTCTGCAACCAAACATATACCCAACGAGCAATGTGGAGACATTAACACCAAACATCAATTTACTATATTACAGTCTCCAATATCTAAAATAAATAAGGTCCAGAACACTGTTTGACGCTAGAAAGGTGGCAGGGTCCGCCACATATAAACAAAGTAAAACATGGAATTGTGTTGTCCTTCAAGGACAGTTTGTTGTCTCAGTTTATTCAGTCATGAAGATGAAGAGCGTTTGTTTACTCAGTTTGTTGAATGAGTCAGTGAAGATCGTTCTCTTCTGATTAAAATTTCTTCCTGAAGCCACATTGTGCAACTTCAAGGTTTTCTTCTTGGGGGGGTTCTTTCTTCTCCTTTTTAGGTTTTAAAACAAGTCCCCATCTGCTTCAGTTGTTTAGGACAATGATGCAACACTGTTTTTCTGTGAAGCTCCAAAAATGTTTTGTGGACAACAAAACTTTCCATCCACATGAGGCTGAGAAGATAATGACTTTAATTTTTTGATTTTGTGGTGAACTTTTCCATTCAGACGCCTGCAGTCAGGGGTGCAGGTGCAGGTGGAGGTACATGAGAACATCTAAACAATAACAAGTGGATGTATACATGCGCGCGCGTGCGTACAGACGCGATGATGAGCGCGCGTCCCTCTCAGCTGCTCACTCTTCATTCATTGGTGTCTGTGCGGCTGTAGGACGCTCACTGCTCACCACGCTGGGAACAAGAGCCTTCAAACCGGGACCATGAGGGGCTCCTGCCGCCCGAGAAACACGCGGGACAGAGCAGGTAGGCTCGCACTCCCGCTGAGGTGTCACTTTAGTATTTTTTCCTGTGTTTTTATCCACTCCTCGTCAGTCGACGTGGTGTGCGGTGGGCGCTACAGAGCAGCTGTGCTAGCGAGCGGATGAAGTAAACAAGTCTGTCTGTCACGTAGGCATGCTCCAGAGCTGACAGGGCTCTGTACCGAGGACAGGCGGGACAGACTGCGGCACACAGCCGCGAAATGTGGGGAAGACTTGGCATTTCAGCTTTCATGGAGCGAAGAAATAGTTTGTTACAAATGCCAAGGGGGGCTTTGGTAGCTAGCATCCTCCTGAGTGCTGTTCAACCTGGCTGCAGCTGCTGTTAGCTAGCCTCTAAGCTAGCTGGTGGACTGACTGTCAGGAGTAGTAAACACTGACTGTTTGCAAACATCAGGCCACTTACTACAATCTTATGTTAAAGAAGTGATATGAATTAGGTTACAGATGTCATCTGATTAAGTTGAGGTTGCTTGAGGCATTTTCTACAGTTAGTTATTGACAAAGATAATGATGAGGAAATACAGTCTGACCACAATGTGTGCATGTGTGAGAGAGTAAAAGTGACAGTCAGATCTCACCTGAAGGCTCATTTTTCTTAAACTTCATCAAGGGAATACCTGGTTTGTGGACCACCCTGGATTTAGGAGCATCTTGCATGGCTCTCACATTAGTTACAAGCAAAGTGACACAAGTTCAGGATCAGAAATGGCTTTATTGATCAAGCTGCTCACAGTGCACTGACACAGAAATACAATGTAGAGTAGCATGTGCAAAGAAAGTAGCTGTATATACAGTATATTTAAAAACACCATAAAGAGTACACACCAAAGAGTCTGTACAAGTCAGCTATTCTGTTTGTTGTAGACAGCACAAGTAGTGCGACGACATACAGATGTTTCTTCAACCAGTCTCATGCATATTTCAACATCATTTCTGTAGTGGCTGATGTTAATTTTGTTCACTGTTTGTAAATGACGTGTTTATTGCGAACGCCTACGTTAGGTTGGCTTCCCCTTTTCACAACATGTGTCGCAGTGGATGTGACAGATGGAGAGGAGATTTCAGTGTTCAGTGGCATCCAAAATCCTGCTCTAACAGGTGCTCTCCTGCGTTAAAGGAACCTGAATGTTTGTGTAAACATTTCAGTCTGAACTTGTGTTTGTTTTGCAAACCAACCCTATCACATTCTTCCTGTTGTTGAGAAGACTTGCTACAAAGGATTATGTGCATGAACGGCATCTGAGCCAATGCTAGCACTATGACTATGGCCTATATAATCCAATGACTCAGTTATCATAAGAATAAGCTATTATGTAACTCTATTGGTCCTGTAGCCTGGAGGGGCCGTTCAGCATGATGTATTGTTGACAAGCGCCATGCAGAGAGGACAAACTCTGACTAAGTCTCTGTTAGACTTTGTGTCCTGATAGAGGGATTCGCTCTTGTTCCTTGTACGAATATGGTCACAGTGGTTTAAATGTCTGCAGGCCGAGCTGTTGTGGCAGATGTACGAGGGATGAACAGAGCTCAGGCTGTGTTGGTGAGTAGGAGATGTGCTCTGCTAGTTGTGTGTCCGCCAACACACAGAGAGGTGGGGCTGAGCAGAAAAACAGGAAAATCATGATACAAAGCCGCATACTTGGAGTGTTTATTTTAAGAAAAGGTCAAACTTTGTATTGAGCCGCTTTAATATAATATGATGTTAAGAAGGCGCTGCGAGTTAGCTTTGTGTCAGGAGTGCCCACATCGCCCGTATGTGTTCAGAGCTGCAGAAGGAGAGAAACCTGCTTCAGTGGTTGCAGCAGACCCAACACAGATTATTATATCCCTACAAACACTCCACAGTGGCCGTAAACCTCCACAGGATATTTATCTCCATGCCCCAGCTTTCGTAAATCTGTCCTCTTTCGCCTTCTTTTCCCACCTTTCTATTCTACTCAGTAATCCTTATTTTTTCAGTTTTTATCTCTGTCGGATCCTGCTCTAAATAATCACAATAAATCACTTCCTCTCCTCCTTGTTCACAGGCTCGCTCCCTCCCTCCCTCGCTCTCTGCAGCTCCCTCCCTCCCTGTGTCTGCTCTCTATCTAGGGGAAAGTTCACCCGCTCACTCAGAATCTCATTATAGGCTTCAGGCAGCAGAGCTGTAGCCTACATGTGTATGCATGATGCCTATGCAGTACTTGTACGTTGCCTACTCTCAGTGCGCTCATCAAGCAGATGTTTTGCATCTGGGAGCATTCAGGTTCAGGATTGTTATTGTTGTTTTTGTATATTATGCTTACGAATGTTTGCAACCATTCTATCCAGTGGAGACATTAATCTTGCTCGTGTCTAGCACAATAGGAGCCTATTGATTCTGGATTACAATAGATACTGTTTAAATAAATGCCAGAAGGATTAGTCCATTAATAACAATTGATCAACACAAAATACATTGGCAACATATTTTAGAGTCAAGTAATCATATAAGTCATTTGTCAAGCAGAAATGACACTGCAAACACTGTTTGCAACTTCTCCAATGTGGGTATTTGCTCATTTTCTCTGGCGTATGTCGGTGTAAAATGAATATCTTTTGGTTTTGGACTGTTGATTGGATAAAACTAGGGCTGCACAATTAACTGCAATACAATCCCAATCACAATATGGATAAGTGCAGTATCCAGAAGCTGCAATGTTTTGATAAAGGTACAATGTGTGACAAAACAGGATTAAAATGAAGTCCTGTTTTGTTGCGGAGATGCGTTGACCTACAAATCTTGTTCTCTACATGTAAAGAAACATGTTTCATTAGTACAGACTAGGGCTTTCACAATATCAGATTCTCACTACACAATTATCGTGGCAAAATGAATGCAGGATAGCAATATTATTGTGATATTTATAGAGATATTTTGGCGAATAAATCACACTGGAAATACAAGTGTAGGTGTACAAAAGTTTACACGTAGTGAAAATGAAAAAAGCGAAAAGGCAACCAGCTGGATTGATAAATAAAAGATATACACGGCCTAACAGCTGCACTGGATCATTCACAAGATATAATTGTATGTGTATCATTAACACAGTATCAATATTTAATTTTATAATATCACTGTTATCATCAATATCAGCATATTGTGTAATTAAGTATTGCAAGTTAACAGAATCGATAATAAAAATAATCATTGGTTGTGTATCTAATACAAATCAACAAGCTTAATCAGAGGACAGAGCACAGACTAATAATACAGGAATATGTGGACACCCCTGAAATAATACTTTTATTATGAGTCTGTATTTCATGTTTCGGGCTTGACCCCTTAATTCTAATCATTTGACATCATAATGATATAATATTCAGTGATATTTTACATTTTAGAGTGTGCTTCTATCTTTGTGTAAAATGAAAGTTCTTGCGCAAACTTTGCCAAAACAGGCTCCATAAAGAAATGTTTTTCTAAGTTTGTAGTGGTGGGACATGACTCAGGGTGCAGGCACAGAGTCCTGACCTCAACTCCATCCAACTCCTCAGGGTACTGACTGCCAGCCAGGTGTTATCACTTAACAACAGTGTCTGGCAAATCCCTGCAGTCACGTACCAACATCTTGTAGAAAGCCTTCCCAAGAGAGGAGGCTGCTAAAGCAGTAAAACATAGAGTAACTACATCTTAATGCAAATATCATTCATATACTGGTGTACAAGTTACAAGTTCAACAGAAACCAAACTCTGAGTCTTTTTTCACCATGGATTATGGAACAACGCTATGTTTTCTTCTGCTCCTCCGTTACTTGCACAACATAATAACCTAACAGATACAGCAATGCAGCTTTTATGCCAGCAACCAGGCAGCAGATGTGACAGGAGGTCGATAAATTCTGCAGCTGGCCCTCAGTCGAATATGACGCACCTTCTGTAGCTTTGTTTGCAAAGGTTATGTAAGGTTATGCTCTTAAAATCAAAAAGTCATAGTTTGTGTCACGTTGTTGCTGTCTTCAGATGTATATGTTTAAAGTTTGAACAAAGATTTTAATCGCAACTGAAGGAATCTGGCTCTTTTTTTTATAACTTTTTGTCAGGGCAGACTTGTTTTCCTTTTTCAAAATGCCCTGCTGGTTAAAGTCTATTTAAGGAGTAAATTAGTGTGGGCGGGTAAATGAGTGAGGCCGAGTGTTATGAACTGGACCATAAGCACGACATCAAATAGAAGCTTGTACCTAAAAAAAACTTAAAGTTGCAAAATAGAGAAATGTAAAGTTTTATCATATACAGGTTTGTGGCTTGCAGAAATGTGCATTGCCAACTTTTATTCTGGCGACTGGGTTGTTAACTTTCTGTCAAACAGCTGCGTGGGGATAGTGTGTGTGTTGAAAGTTACGTGTGTGTGTTGGATGAATTGCTGGTAGCTCTGGGGTGTAGTGTCTTGCTGATCAGATTAGTCCTGCTGACATGCAGACTGTCCCTGACAGCAGTGCCCTCTGACCTTTACTGTTACAGTAGACGTTGAACTGGTAACCGAGCGGTCAGTAGGCCTCAGAAACATCTTTGTCTAAGCTACATTGTTTACTTCACTGAATTTCTGATGCGTGGCCTTTTTAAAGTGAGTGCACAGTGCCACCTGGTGTCACAACTTTGACACTACACTACTATTAGTACAAGTCTCATCAGAATGACAACAAACACTTGAAGAAGTCTTCGATACAGAATTATTACAAGTGGGACTGTGACATGATTCAGTCATTACTTGAAAGTGAAACTTGACCCAGTTAAGTGATGACGAGGACTTTTTGTCAAGACATGATGTAGTCCGCATTTTCTCACAAGTTCCCATTTATAGTTTTGGTTTGGCAAATATTAACAGTGCCGAAGTCACACCCCTTCCAGTGGAGCCCGTGGGACCTTATTTTAAAAAAAATATGTTTGGTAGTGAATGGAGAGAGACAAATTAATTTTTTGATCCTTCTTGAATTGTGCCATGAATCACACATATGATGTCAATTTAAAAGATAATTTTCCAAGACAAGAAAGTTGCAGTTTGTCGTAATTAAAGTAAAATGCCATCTAGTTTTGTGTCAAACCGCTCAGTGAACTTTAAGTTATGGGTTTTGGTGACTGTTCAACAAGACGATGTCACTAACGCGACTGTTGGCTGTGTAGTCCTAATAATTATGTATTTTCACTCTTATGTTTGATTAGTTTGATGACAAACTGCAACTGTACTGACATGAAAAATGATCTTTCATTCATTCACGACACAATTCAGACGGGATCAAATAACTGCTTGTCTCTCTCTATTCACTACCATACAAAGCTTTTCCAAAATAAGGTCCCAGATAAGGGAAACCAGAAGGGACGTGACTTCTGCTCTCTATTGCTGTTTTTGGTTTACACTGTTGTAAATAAACACATATTCAAACTAAGGCATTTGTGCTGTAACTGAACCCAAGACCCGATGGAAGACGTAACTGTGCTGGAGAACAAATAATCAATCTTGTGTTGACATGATCAGTTAATTAACCAATAATTTGATAGAGGAATCATTAGTTGTCACCTATCAAGTGAAAATACCCGATAACTGCTGATTTAAACGTCTCTGTGTTCATATCATTGCAAACTGATCATCTTTGGGTTTTGTTGGCTGTTGACTAACAAAAAACAAGCAGTATGAAGATGCATTTGGGCTGTGAGAACTGGCAACTCACAAATATTTTCATCATGGGTTAATCAGTTGATTATTTCCTCGACTAATTGATTTTTTTCTTGAAAATGTCACCATGCCCATCATAATTTCTCAGAGGTGATGTCATTAAGTGGTCTGTTTTCTCTGAAAAGTCCAAAACCCAAAACATAATCAATTTACAATGATAGAGGAATAACTGTTAAAGTCAGCTGGAGATATTTTATTTATCAGTAAGATAAATAATCAGAAAAATAATGATCAGATAAACTGAAGATGAACATACTAAGCACTAATGTGTTTTCCTTTACATTAGATTTCTCAGTTTTCTCAAGTGGCTGACTATCTTGTAAATAAGACGACCGATTATAATGTCATCAAATGTGAGTTTTAGCAGCTGATTGACCAAACATTTCTATCGTCACAGAGAGGATATCCTTCAGTGTGTGAGTGTGTGTATAGTTGAGGTTGCGTGCTGTGTGATGTGGAGGCTGTGGGGCCCGTGACTGGGTCGTGTAAAGCTGTAAAGCTGGAGGTTTCGATAGTGTTTCGCGATCATGTTTATCCGAGCTCCCATCAGGCAGCACGCCTTCGCCATCCCCGTTCCGCCTCTCCTATTGGCTGCTGGGCCCGTCTTCTCTTCTGTGATTGGTTCACTTCTCAGTTGCATTCACAGCCCATGTGTGCTACATGTGAACAGCTGTACGCTTGTTTTTCTTCCGACATCTGCTTTTCCGCCCCGCGTCATTACGGTAATTTTTAAAAACGTGTTTTCTTAGAAAGAGTCTGGATCTGGATGTGTGCTTTGTCCTGGAAATATTTGGGAAAACATTAAGGAAAGGGATTCAAGGAACTGCTGAGAGCACCGAAAGTTCAGTAACGTGTGCAGTAAAAAAGACAAGAAAAACAAAATATGCAGTATAAAGACAAAAAAAGCAAAATGTTTGATTAAAAAGACAACAAAAGCAAAGTGTTCAATAAAAAAGACAAGAAAAAGAAAATGTGCAGTAAGAAGACAATAAAAACACAATGTTTTATAAAAAAAAACAACAACAATCATGTTCAATAAAAAGACAACAAAAACCATTAGCTACAGGTATGTTTCTGTGAACATTGACCAACTCTTTTTACATACTGGTTAATTGTGAATGCTTGTGTTTATCTCTTTGATTTGACAGCATGGACTAGACACTTTCCATTACATTTACATTTGGAAAAGCTAGTAGGCTTAGTATGTGCTACATTGAGTACAGGATCATTGTCTCTACTTATCTTTTGAGTAAACATAAAGTGCCTTCCCAGTGTGCTGAAAATTTCAAACGTAAACAACCCCGTGATAAGTCCCTGGCATAGCACTGCAACATGAAACAACACGACAGAAATGCTGGCAATGCAAAGTTACATCCTGTACACGGCTCCTTGTTTTCCTCCCTGACTCCGCTGTGCGCAGTCCCCGGTCACTTACGGTAATAAGAAACTGCTGTTTCTCAGCTGATCTGTGACATCCTCCCCCCTGCAGCCTGCTGAATCAGACTGCCAGGGCTGTAGCCCACCGCCTCACTTTAACAGTAGCAGGCTAAGCTTGATCATCCACCACCTCCAGGATGTTAGACAACGAGGAGTACATGTTGGACCCCTCCCCGCGGGAGCTCACCCAGAACCCGCTCAGGAAGATCTGGATGCCGGCGTGCAGAAACGGGCACATAGCTCAGAGACGGGGTAAGATGCGGGCAGCTGGCCGGCAAGTGCCGCAAAGGATGTGACAGGGTGGTGATGTCGGGCATCTGCTGATATTCTTTCTTTTTTATTCATAGTTGCTTTATTTCAGACATGTGTTCCTGCTCCCAGCCTGTCTCTGGACATATTCCGTTGTGTGGCATCAGCGCGCGGTGTTTTCAGATGTTGCGCACTAATAAAGTGCTGATCATCCTCGATGCCTTTCGGTGCGTGGTAATGTTGCATCATGCTCAGCTTATATGGCTCGTTTTTCCTCTAATATCACATGCGTGGAGGTAAACTTGAGCAGAATAAGTGGCTGTAATTAAATTGGACCCTATGACACACACATGACCCAGATGCATCAATTTACCCGGGACCAGCAGCACTCCCAGCCAACATGTCTGATTGTGTTAGGCTGGACGTGCCAGTGAGCAGCTGCTTTTTATTTCAGCCGGATTCTCTCAGTCTGGTTTGCTCTCTCTCTGCAGGTCGGCTTGGTTTTGCTGAGTCAAGCTCTGATGGTTCGGCTACTGCTGGTCCAGACATCCTGCACCTGGCACTGAAACGCCTCACTTTCTTCAACTTTTCTCCCCTTTAAACATCTTTTGCCTCCATATAGTCTCCTTCGACATCAGTCCAAAACCCCTTGTCTAGGTGACAGCAGGAAGATGCTGTCCTGCAGGGATATGTGGAGAATTTGTCTTTTTCAATAGGCAGGAGTTGGACAGTTTGAGCCAAAACCGTTCAACTAGTGTATTAAAAATGACAGTTTTCAACAAAGTAATTACAATAAAAAGCTACACAGATCCAATCCAAAACACAGGAGAAAAGAACTGCCTACTTCAAATAATGTTTAACATACATTTTGAAATATTTATAAAAATCTAAAAGAAGCTCTGGTCTTTATTTCAATGTTTATATATTTATTAATTCTTAAACCCACACAACATTAGCTATACTTTCCTTATCAGTACATGACTAACCAATTGTGTATGAATACCAAAATATAAATAGATGAGCTAAAATTTACAACTTACTAAAAGCCATGACTATAATAATAATCAAGTTATTTTGTTTGTTTGACAAATATCAAAATGTTGAAGTTGTCAAAAGTCCTGAATATCAGCAGGTTTGATTCAGATAAAAGCCTCAAGATTTTGCTTTCAGGTGGTTCAGTGAAGTGTAGTTGGTCGCTGCAGTGTTCAAACCTGACCTTTGTTGTTTTACAGCATGTTGCTGCCTGTAATTACCCAGCGTGTCTCTGACCTGATTTTCCCTCTGCTGTGTACACGCACAACTCGTCCTTTTATTCACAGATTTCTTTATTTGTCGGGCCTTCGTCTTTTCTCATTCTCTCGAAGCGCCGATAGGACAAAAATCCAAAATGCTGATAAGACGTCTCAGTGTCTAGAGAAGCATGTGGCTGGTTTTTTCCCCCATCAGTTCGCGGTTTCAGTTGTTGTAATCATGTCTCTGCTCTCTGGCTTGGTTTTTCTGTCATAGTAATGTGTGTCACTGTCACACACAGTGAGCTGAAGTGTTTTCACTGTCTAGTGTAATTATGAGCAACCTTGAAGACTAATTAAACTCTTGCAGAATGGAGAAGTGTTGACAAGCCATGTTCAGCAAATGTAATGTGTGAGAAGTGAGTTAAATCCATTAAAAATCTGTTTCTCTCTCTCACAGTGTGCATGACCAACTGCCCGACCCTCATCGTGACTGTTGGACTTCCAGCCCGAGGGAAGACCTACATTTCAAAGAAGCTCACACGCTACTTAAACTGGATAGGCGTGCCAACCAAAGGTACCTGCTACGCACACACACACACACACACACTCACACAAACTTTACAGTATAAACCAGCTAATCTTCAGTCTTAAAATTGCATAATTTTCATCCGTAACAGAGTTCAATGTTGGCCAGTACCGGAGGGAGTGTCTGAAGATCTACAAGTCCTTCGAGTTCTTCCGTCCAGATAATGAAGAGGGCTTAAAAATCAGACGGTAAGTCTACGCGGACTTCTCTCACTGTCAGCTGATTTCACGCGAGGTTGGCCAACCATGACTCCACACACTGATTTAAAAACTCCTTCAAGTAGACCGGAGCAGCTCATCTGTGAAACGGATCACCTGCTGAGGTGAAAGCCTGCAGACTTTTGGCTCTCCATGGCACATGATTGAGCACAGTGATATACACTTTATTTCCTCTACCAGAAGCGGTGTCATGTTTCATGTTTTCAATCCTAAGTCAAAAACTGAGTGAAAAGAGCATTCAGTTATTTCAGTTATCAAAAATCCTGCTTCACATACACTCTGCAAAAAGCCACCAGGATTAAAAATTGCTGCAAGTTAGAAAACTCAAGCTGTTGTTGTAAAGTTCCCTTCTGCCATCTAGTGACAGCATGTCTGAAAAAGAAATCAGCAGTCGATGTTGGTTACAAATCTCTCAGTACACTGACTCTGTGTCTGCAATCTTTTTACAGTCAGTGTGCGTTGGCGGCACTTAATGATGTTCGGCAGTACCTCAGTGTCGAAGGAGGACAGGTGGCGGTGAGTCCTCGGCGCTGTCCCTCAGTTCTCCATGTTAAATGATCATAATATCAGTATATGTACTGTACATCCGAGCTGCTTATGCAGTGTGTTTGTCCTGCTGTTTCAGGTTTTTGATGCCACAAATACAACAAGAGAAAGAAGATCGACCATCGTAAAGTTCGCTGAGCAGAATGGCTTCAAGGTATATAAATAAGGCAGCTTAGTGTCAGATTCAGTCAGTCACTTTGACTTGACGACCTTCAAGTTTACTTTACTGTCTTGTCAATCCAGGTCTTTTTTGTGGAGTCTGTGTGTGAGGACCCAGATGTCATTGCACAAAATATTGTGGTAAGGTTTGTCTCTTTTAATATGTACAGGTTAAATCATTTGCAATGGAATAAGCAAACAATGTACCGTATTTATTTTGAAAATGTTGACATAAGACTACTTGCCATAGACAAATTCACTCTTCCTTCCTGTGATAGTGTGACAATGCAGAGTTTCACAACATGAATGTTTTGGGCGTTTTCACACTGGAAGTTTACCGTAAAAACAATCTGGTGATATGAAATCTGAATCGAGGTGTAGACCAAGAAGACTTGAGAGCTCTGTCTCAGATGTAAACATACAAACAAAAAAAAGCATTGTCAGACAGCTGACTTCCTCTTTACTCTGCTCACATCGTCTTCCTGTGTTTCTCTCTTCACAGCAAGTTAAACTGGGCAGCCCAGACTACAGCCACTGTAACACAGAGGAGGCCATTGAGGACTTCATGAAGAGGATCAAATGTTACGAGTCCTCCTACCAGCCTCTGGACGAGGTTCTGGACAGGTGAGGATACACGTTTCGATCAGATTAAACTACCTCTGTAAGATCACAGATGGTTGACTTGACTCTCTCGCTCCAGGGATCTGTCCTACATAAAGATCATGGATGTGGGCCGTCGTTACCTGGTGAACCGCGTCCTCGACCACATCCAGAGCCGAATCGTCTACTACCTGATGAACATTCACATTACACCACGCTCCATCTACCTGTGTCGCCACGGCGAGAGTGACCTCAACATCAAGGGACGGATCGGAGGAGACTCTGGCTTGTCTGCCAGAGGAAAAGAGGTGTGTGATTATATCATGAGTTTAATTGTAGTCCAGAATATGTGTTGGTATGGTTGTTTGAGAAAAATCATTGTTCTCATTGGATTTGAAATACGTTTCTTCAATGGCCTCTTACACTCTAGTTTGCCAAACGTCTGGGGAAATTCATCCAGGACCAGAACATCAAAGATCTGAAAGTTTGGACCAGCCAGATGAAGAGAACAATCCAGACAGCCGAGTGCCTGGAAGTGCCGTACGAACAGTGGAAGTCTCTCAACGAAATAGATGCTGTATGTCTGTTGTTGTTTTCATTAAAACAAATGTCTCTTAAGTGTTTGTTTACTCAACCTAAACACATCTTCTCCCCTCTTTACAAAGGGTGTGTGTGAGGAAATGATGTATGAGGAGATCCAAGAGCATTACCCCATGGAGTTTGCACTGAGGGACCAAGACAAGTACCGCTACCGCTATCCAAAAGGAGAGGTGAGAGTGAGATTCTAGATGTCTCATTACTCTTTTTCCAGGGGTGAATTGTTTTGTTTGTGTCCTGAGAAGTGTGTGTTTTTGACTTGTCTGCGTTCCTCCGTCAGTCTTATGAAGATCTGGTGCAGCGACTGGAGCCTGTGATGATGGAGCTGGAGAGACAGGAGAACGTTCTGGTCATTTGTCACCAGGCCGTCATGCGCTGTTTTCTTGCATATTTCCTGGACAAGACTGCAGGTATGAAGGACTCACAGTAGGTGACAAACAAGTGTATGAACATTTCTCATTGTTTTTTTTGTTTTCTTTTATATATCTTAACTGGAATGCATTAAAATGTTATGTGCTCCAGCCTTAAAGGATAAATTCACCCAAAAATTATTATTTTTTCTATCTACTGATAGAAAGACAAGTGAAGTTTTTTAGTTTGCAAAATACTTCTAGAGCTTTATAGAAGTGTTGCAGCATTCTTCTTGAGTAGTAGACTGAAGTAGATGGGGGACTAAAATGTCTCATACATCATCTCATCCAACATAATCCAAGTCTCTGGAAGCTGCTCGGTGAAGCTCGTGCAACCATTTCAGACAGCGCTAATGCTTTAGCCTAGCAGCTAAGGTGAAGATTTTGTCATTTAAGAGGGTGAAATAATGACTTTTTCAAACCAATTTGGGATCTCAGGGCTTCTGGAGACTTGGATTACCCTGGATGAGCTGTTTGGAGCCATTTTCTGTATTTTGGAGGTTGTTTTTGACGTTTCAAAACGATTCCTTGTCATCTTAAGTTGTTTAATAGAATGCTGCAACACTTTTTTACTGGGAAGTTCAAGAAATGTTTTGTGAACTACAAAACTTCACCTAACTTTCCATCGGCATGGGGGCGAGTAGATAAAGACTGAATTTTCATTTTTGGATGAATTTATCCTTTAAAAGAAGTTATGCTGTTAACCTTGACCCTGAACTTAACAAGATGTTTCATAACTTTCTATCTCTACCTCCACAGAAGAGTTGCCTTATCTCAAGTGCCCTTTGCACACAGTGTTGAAGTTGACCCCCATGGCTTATGGTGAGTTCTGTCACTTTTTCTGCTCATATTGTGATAAGCTACGTTGTTCTTGCATGTTAAGTTCCCCAAAAATGCCTCCCTGAGATTTTGTAGCATCATTTTGTCTGAAACGTAAAAGCATAACTTACATTTTGTTTTTCCACTTGACCTAACTATAATAATCCTTGTTTTGTTTACTCTCACTCAGGATGTAAAGTGGAGTCTGTCTATTTAGGCGTGGACTCTGTGAACACACACAGAGACAGACCAGAGGTAGGTATCCCAGGCAGCACACAGAAATGTCTCTCAGCAGACGACGTAGACAACTCACCTCACTGCGCTTTACCTCCAACTCATCTGTGACTCAGTCGGGAGGATGTCTCGCAGTAAACGGTTCACCTGTCAGAGCTCTGTGTGACTGTCTTTGGTGATATCTGTGGAGTTTTCCATCGTATTTAGTCTTCATCTCCCATCTGAAGCAGGCCCAGCAGTCAGTGCTGATCCCTCTTGTCTTATCGCACAGAAAATGTAAACGTGTCACACGTGGCAGATTGTCAGTGTTCAGTCTTCGTCCACTTGTGATCCCTGACAACAACCAAGATATCACCTCCTGCCTCCATGCTGTTATGAGTCATTGTTATTTTTTTTTTTCTCATTTCATTTTTGTCTCCCATTGGGAGCAGAATCATGCTGTTTTTCTTCTCTCAGGTCTTTCTCTATGGTGGCCTGGAGAGCTCAACACACTGCAGCTTAAGAAAACACATGCAGAGACTAAACACAAGAAAGAAAAAAAATGCTGCAAGTTGTACTGAAAACAACAGAAATTTGTTTACTTTTCATAAATCAATATGTTTATCATTCTGATTACATAACTCTTGGTAAGCGAGTAATCAGCAAAAGGACATTTACAGCAAATATATGAAATAATATCAGAATTATAGATGTTTTTATTTTGAACATATTACATATTTGTAAAAACAAAGAAACCAACAGTAAACCAAAAGCTTTTAAAAATAAGTCAAGAACAACAAAATGAAAATGGAAAGAATACTAAAATTATACAACAATTCAATCTGGAAATTCTCAAAAAAACACAATTTCCATGTGTGAGAAGGAGTAGGACGAAGTGTACACTTAATAAAGCCTACCCCTTCTCCACTACTAAGTTATCATTAGTATAAAAATATTATCATTACATGCCATCAGGATGTTAATTAAAAGATGAGAAAACATTTGCATGTGTTTTATTAAGTTGCAGTGAGTTGAGCTTTCAGAGCCACCGTATTTTCCTCAGTTTTACATCTTTGTAGGAAACAAAACTGGAAACCAGGACAAATCACTCAGCTGTGTGTGTGTGTGTTTGTACTTGTATGTCGATATTTGTGAGGACCAATTTTTCTTATAGATGTAGGACATTTTTTAGGACAGCGCTGTGTGAGGGTCGAATACGTTGTCAGTGAAGCTCCTCACAAGTATAGAAGTACAAGTGTGTGTATGTGTGTGTGTGTGTGTGAGTGAATAAATGTTTTTCATAATATTTCATAATATTATTTTGTAAATCTGTCTTTAAATACCATGAATTTTCCAACATTGGGCATTTTTTAATAATAAATGTGACCTTGATTGTGTTTCCTGTTAGCATAAAGCTGTGTAAATCGTTTAATATGTAACCTTGCTGTTTTTTTTTAAATTGTATACAAGTGACACGTGTGACAAATACATTTAACCTCAACATACAACACAAACTGACGAACATGATCATTTTATATGTTTTATTTTAAGATAACTTTGTCTCTGTTAACATGTTTACTGTTATAAATGTGAAGGGTTAATCTGTGATACCGACCCAAAAAAACTGTCTTTAAAGCTTTCATCACTAGACCTCCACTTGAATCAAGATGTACAACTACGAAATCATTACTAATAGTGTTCATCTGTTTCATGGATAACGCACATGCTTAGATTATTTAATAAAATGTAACTTTTTTTCCATTTTTTTTTTTTTGTCTTTGTCAAGGTTTACTCATTGTCAATATAAAACTCTGAATTGAAACAAACCTCTTCTCTTTCTCTGGTTACTTTTTTGTTGTTGGAAACATCAGTGATGTTGACAAAGCTGCTTTGCATTCAAACAATACAGTGTCTCTATAACTTCTTTATATTTCACATAAGTCAGTGGAGGTTTAATTTGTGAGTAGTTATCTACAGTAAAATGCTTTCTTCTGTACTTGTCTGAAATTGATCATTTAAATAGATTTGTGACACAAAATGACTCTGAGCCACGAGCATGTTTTAACGTCTTCACAGCACCTTGAAGGTCTGTTCTTATATACAATCTCTGAATACGATGAAAACATGAATTCTGCTTTTAATAAACTAAAAGCTATCAGAGTCATTTTACTGTTAACCGATATGAATAGAAAGGATTACTGAATTAACAAAAGTCTGATTTGTAAATATCAGATGAGTGATGTAGGATAATAACTCCGTCCTCTCCTCTCATCACTGTTTCAGAATGTGAATGTGCAGCGAACCACAGACGACGCTCTGCAAACTGTCCCAGCTCACTTCTAATCTCCTACACTTCCTGTTCCAGCTGAGACCTCGTCCGACTTCCTGTTTGGACCCCTGAACAGCATTATGAGAACGGTGCCGTTCCACTGCCCACCATGGCAGCTTCTTCGCTGACACGGAGAGAAGAGCATTTTCCTTCGAACTGACTCAAAACTGTAAAGCACTTTCACGTTAACGTAATCCATTTTTATACATCTGTTCTGTTACTGTAGCTCGACTCCCAGTGAGGAAAACGCCAATATTTTTGATATGTGAGTCTACTGTTATCATTGAAATGATGATATTCCCTTAACTTTCAGCATCTTTTTCCATGATATTTAATATCTACTGTATATTACATTGTGTACTGTGTATACCGCCATATGCCCCGGTGTTTCTGAAGATGTATCTGTCACAACCCCCAAAAAACTGTGAGGAGACTAACTACTACAGTTGATCAGTCCTTAATCCCTGAACGGTGAGCTGAAAGTTGTTTTTAAAATACGTTTCTCTTTGCTAGTTGCTGAATTATCTTAAAAAGGGTAACCATCTGGCTCAGTGCATAAAGGTTAAGATAAATAGTAAACATTCCAGAGGTGAAGATCAACTTCTTGCACCACAACAGATGGAAACAGCGTTGTAAATGCAACTTTTCTCTAAAATGTAGCTTCTGTTCTGTAATCCAAAATCCTGAGCGATGGGACGCTTCCATCATTCCACCATTTTTAACCAAAAAGGATGGACTTTGGGAGTTACAATGAAATGCTATGACAAATCTTCAGTGGTAAGTCTGTCACTTAAAGAGGCAGCGTTTGATTGATTTTAATCGCTCATGCCTGTATGAGTATAAAGGTACTGTGCAAACTGTACACGCATGTTTGTTTGATGTGAGTTTTGTGTGAAAATCAGTATGTATTATACAATGTCATTTTTTTTGTGGGGGGGACCTCTAGACACTTTCTGTTATATTATACATTTGATAATGTATAATACTGCACTGAAGTTTTTATTCAAAATGCCTTGTTTGTCTCTTGCTGTCAATCTCAATAAACCTTCAATGTTTGGGTTAGAGACAGCTGCAGTTTGTGATTCATGACGCCACAACAGATAAAAAAAATCACTAAAATACAAAGATAACTTTTTATTTCTCTTCACTGCCAGCAATTGTATTTATTTCCATTCTTTCCATTTACAATAGGGTTTACTCTGTGTACTCGCAACAAGAACTGTGCGCCAATTGATTGCCCTCATGGTTTAAAGTCTATCATGACAAAACAGCTAAATCAAATTCATGTGCATATAATATATATATTAAAAAACATTTAAATTATTTTTAAAAAAATCCATAATACCCTGTGCTCACTAATATTGATTACAAATATCCTTTTGAAGGACCTACCCTGACTTCTTCTGATGTTTGAAAGGCAGAAATAAAGGTCTGGTGTGAATATTCATTATGTACAAGCATCAATATTTTTGAGCAAAGGCATATTTTAAGGTTAAAGGGCGAAAACAACATTGGCCCGTACATTTTTACTGTACATCTTCTGTTTTCTCTTGGCTGATCATATTTTGCCTCCTCTCTGCCCTGTGATGTGACGACACACAGTGACGGCCAAGATTGCAAAAGGAATGTATTCCCGGGTTTTCTCTCTCTGCCTCAGAACTGCAAAATGAAACAGAAACAATGTCTAAGCTTCAGGACATCTACAACACAACGAAGAATATGTAACTTTTTTCTATAACAGTATAACTTTAATCACCTTTAAGATTCATTAGATTCTAGCACTAAAACGAAATAAAAACATGGCCAAGAGCAGTATCCAATTAAAATACTTTTAATAAAAATGCTGCTGCATCGATTCAAGCATAAAGAAAAAGAAAGATGCAGAAAAACTACAACTCACATTTTTGAGGAACTCCTCAGCGACGATACGAGCCCTGGCGTTGACGGACAGTTTCATTTCACTGATCTCCTTATCAATTTCCTCCATGAAATGAATGACAAAGTCCACCAGTTTGTGTTTGTACATCTGCTCTGTGTGGAAGTTGGTGATGAGAAAACTGATGTCATAGCCCTGCGAAATGACAAAAGAGGAAGATAAGCTGAAGATGGTAAACTGTAGCTGTTAATAACTGAAAAGGTCTCACTGTTTAAACAAATCATTTCCTGACTATTTGTGGAAAACGTTTGCGGCTAATAGATAACTGGAACATTCAGGGTGCATTCAAGAACTCCAACCAAGTGTATTCAGGACATTACAAAACATAACTCCTGCCTATCTTTAATATTTACAACATCAAAAAATGAATGCGTCATTTTAATTTTTGCTTGTCTATATTTTGGGCTATTTTCCTTGAATAAACAAGTATGTGTGGGAGCCCTGTAAATGTGACAGACCCATTTTCAACGCCCACCTACCTCCACTGGTTTCCTCCTCAGGATGAAGAAGTTCTCTGCTCTCATCATCATGAAACGCATGAACTTATGGCACAGAATCTTCTCAATCTCATCTGCCTGCAGCACCCAGGAACAGTCAGGGTTACAGATACAGTTCTGATCTTAACATAATCATATTAATTGCTGGTTGTTAAGCAACCATCTGTTTGTATAAGGGTTTAAAACACATAACCATTGGTTGGCAGCAGCTTGACTGACCTGCTTGACAGCGATGCTGACTCTAACAGAGTTGATGGAGCCCTCAATCAGAACTTTCTCTTTGTCATTACGACTGATGATCACAGGCTGGAGGAGAAGCTCTTTACTACTCCTAAAAGTGGGAGAAACACACAGATTTCATGCACTGCTTGGTTGTAATCGCTCCAAAGTCACACTCAGAGTTGCTGTGACAGACTCACCGTACTTCCACCTCTGGCTTGTTGTGTCTCTCCACCACTTGAGAGGAGAAATTCTCCAGGCAGAGGGCGGCCTGCAGAGTAGCACGCACTGCATTGAGGTATGGGCGTAAGGTTGCAGTCTGAGGTGGGAGGAGCGAGAAAGAGTAGATGATTATCATTCCTAAAAAAAAGAATGTCTGAATCTGCAGGCAGGTGCAACTGATAGTGAGAAGTCTGTGGATCGACAAGCTTCAAATACACACTCTTCCCTGGTTTCACTTCACCTGATGACAGCGTTCAGTATGCAGTCACTGACTAGATCTTTGTGATCATCTTAATGAGCCTGGACTCCAACATGGCGTCAGGAAAGTGCTCTTGACATTACTAAATGATTAGTTAACTCTCTATATAATAAATCAAGATAATGGAAATGAATGCAGGCAACCTGCACAGGCTACGACTTACCGTGTCACACCAGTTTACATATTTCAAAAATTTACTCAAATTACCTAATAGGTTATAATGGCTTGC
The DNA here is from genome assembly GCF_965226575.1 of Pagrus pagrus. Taxonomy (NCBI): domain Eukaryota; kingdom Metazoa; phylum Chordata; class Actinopteri; order Spariformes; family Sparidae; genus Pagrus; species Pagrus pagrus. The sequence continues at coordinate 19,000,649 of NC_140187.1, forward strand.
CATTAAGCTAGGCGTTGTGGAAAGCAAGATTTTGTAAGTTCTATAATATATGTGCAAAGACGTTTTGTCAATTATGTCACAAAACATCAATGAAATTCTGACAAATATGAATATTACAATAATTTATATAGACATAGATTCAACACTGACAGTTGGAATATGTAGATGTTTACTTGAGATATAAATGAGCTCACATTGAGTAAAAAAAAAGAGTCGAGTCCAACATCATACTCAATGTGTGATTATTATATGTGGCAATTCTGTCGACTATTGTACTTGGTTGTAACATTATAGAAACAAAATACACTATTCGTATTTCATTTTTCTTTTCTGATCTTTGCGTTTGTGTCCAGTTAGCCTCGACATTTTGAAAGAGTACTTAAAGCCACAACAATAGTAGACATTGATGTTTTTACCACAACCACTTCAATTGAGAGTGTCCTTTGACTAATGACTCAGTGTCCGACTGTGACTGTGAGCAGGGTTTCTTTCCCTTGGACTCCAGAGCCCAACGGGTCAATCAACAGCCTATATAACAGTAATGAATTGCATAATACACACAAGAGCCTGCCCAATATTATCGGCCGGTACAAAACATAATGCAGAAATATGCTTGGGGCAGGTTATGATTATGGGAACTATTTAATTCACAGGGAAGTTTACTGTTTCAGTGCTCCGATGTCATTTTCCCTAAAACAAGAGGTAAAAATGTTCAGCCTGCATTACTTACTTATCATTTTCATAACCACATTTGAAGGATCACTGAAAAAAATGTGTGTATGTATATATTGTCTTTCTAAAAATATTGGCCGATATGTTGGTATCAATATCAGTCAGGCTCCGCTGTCTGGATTATATACTTTACCAATTACAAAATGCAGCACTTAGTGCATACACTACTCAATATTATTTAGGGATTTTGGGATATGGGTGCATATATGCGTGTGCATAGATACACCATAAAAGTCAAATGAAATCTGTCACATTATTTACGGCGACCAAAAATATTCACAAAACACAAATTAAAAATTCAGATATGTCACAGGATAAACAACAGTCAAGTGAAACACTAAAATATCCCAATATCTCTAACTAATGTTGTGTAATGTATCTTTGTCACAACTCCCCAAGAACCATTTTAAGGGTTTTCTATTCAAATGTTTCTGTAAATTGTTTATGTTAAAAAAATCTGACAATTTAATTTCTACCGATTTGATTTTGTGTCGGCCTCATACACAGTATGAGATGATGGTGTTCAGCTGAACCTCATATCTAACCTCACTGTAGCTCAGCAAACAAAATGCAAAACCAATACAATTTTAAACGTTGTGACAAGTACAGACAAACTGACAAATGCAGCTGTGAGACATTTCAAAGCTTCGGCTGCAGCACAATGTCATCGAGTGTCTCAACATCATTTTCATTTGGTTCACCAGATGTGTCCTCTCTGTCTATCGTCACATAGCATCAACTAACTACAGTACAACGACCAACCGCACACGTTTCGATAAATACTATATTGTATTTGGAGTCACCAGATACGTATGCACCTGTAAGTACAATGAAGTACCTAGCTTTCTATTATGTCCGATATTTTTCCTTTTAGCTAAGAGGCTGACAAGCTAACGTTAGCATGCTAGCTAGTTAACTACCTGCCCAAAAAAGACTAAAGGGAAGCTGTGCTAAGCCTTCATTACGGACGAGGAGCGGTAACGACTTAATATAGACCAGGTCTGATATATGTAACTATTAACCTGCGTCTGTTTATCAGCATAAATGTCAAATTTGTCTTACCATTTCTCTGTGTGATGAGAGGAAGCTAAAAGGCGGAAGTAGCTACACTTGTCAGGTCTTTTCCGTGAACATACCGGAAGTCAGCTCTCTGCCTCGAGCTGCGTGTAAAGCAGCTGTGTGAGCAGCACGGAGGACAAATACACCAGACCACAACACCACAGTTTAGCAGTGAATGTATTTTAACTGTGTGTTTGGTAGTAAATTATATAATGAAAGACGATGCAGGACGTTTCCTCACAACAGGATAAAAAGCTCATTGGAGACAGAACCTGCTTTACCTGCTTCTACTTCAATCAAATATCAGAGGTTTTGTAGTGTAGTTAGCTGTGCTACAGTAAATGTGCTCATGTGCTGCACTATATTGAAAAATATGCTTTGTATGAAAAAAAAATCTGATTCTGATGATCTGATCTGATTCGGATCTGACTCAGATTGGGATCCTGGGGATTTGGAGGCCACCTCTGCGTATGGTTTTATGTTGGTTTATGATAACGTGGATTGAGTGATTGGGGTCTTTGACTTGAGTCTCTTCATCCCACTAGATAAGTTATTCAGTGTATCCATCTTCAATAAAACACACAAACTCGTGGAATTTGTGCGGTAAGCTTGTCAGCGCTCACTCCCGCTTGGCTCCCACACTACTTCAGCCCGGTGTGTTGGACCCTTGCAGGGAGCCATCAATATTGGTCACACACGGACACACTGATGGAAACCAGCCGCCACACTGAGCCAGAATTCGGCGTGGGTCACCTCACCTTCGTGGCTCCAACTCGCTACACAATGAAACAGAACTCCAGGGCTATTTAAAGGCCTCCAGCGGACACTCGTTTCACTGATGGTGCCAAATTTTATTTATTTTTTGCTAAATATTATGCCTGACACACTCTCCCAACAAAAACTGACTCGCCAGGCAGTTTTCCCATTTGAAATGGCTTTACTTTTCAAATGATTGGCCTCCGTTTGGCCGAGATATAGCCTTGAAAGAATTGTCACAACCAATCCGGTGAATGCGCATCTTTTAAATTCAAAGTTTCATCTCGTTTACTCTTAAGCTCTGAATCTTCTTGACTTTATTTATGTCATTTTATCTCAAAAACACAACATGTGGTGATGATGATGTTTATTCATATCAATATGAATATTATCAGCCTATCAATCACTTATGTTCTGATTGGTGAGGCGGACTTTCACTTTTTAAAATCCTGGTTAGTATCTAGGCCTACAGTCTAAAAAAAATACATTTCTGGTGATTCAACACATACAATGGATTAGGGGTCAATCAATAGGCCTATGTTTGTGTGTGTGTGTGTGTGTGTGTGTGTGTGTGTGTCTTGAATATTTCCATTTTCTGGTAGGCTACTTTATCCTTCTACTCCACTGCAATTGGAGGCAAATATTGTTCTTTTCAATCACTACATTAATGTATTAACTTTGGTTACCAGTTACTTTTCAGATAACATGCTGCGTCAGAGCCAAATGAGTGCATGTTTCAATTAAGGTATTTAATCGACAGTCAGATTAAAAAAAAAAAAAAAAAATTAAAACTGATTCCAGTAGTTAGAAAAATGCTGAATATGGCGTCTGACAATCGATAGTATACAGTATGTGCATACATGTACAGATACGTAGTATCATTTACTTTTACCTGCAGTAGGCTACTTTTGATTCTTAAGTACATTTAATATCAGATAGCCTACTTTGGGACTTTTGCTCAAGTATTATTCATATTGATGACTTTCACTTTAACCAAAGTCATATTTAAAGTCAAGTAGGAGTTTTGGATACTTTGTGTTAAAAACAGAAGTTTTGTTCCGACCTACAATCAGCGGAGCCTTTCTACAATGTCAGCACGGACAAGTTCCGCATGCCCTGTACAGCTTGTGCTTGGAGATGAACTGGTCCCTGTCTGACTCGAACACGCAACCTGCGGATCTCCACGGCTTTGCGCATGCGCACAAGTAGAGGTGAAATTGCCAGCTACTTTAACCCCTCGGCCATCGCGGATGACGGCCACCTGGCCCTGAAAAGTCGGACCATATGTGGTGTGCCGTTGGTTTCTGTGTATCCATCGTCCGGCCACAGCGACGGACTTCATAATCAGCACAATATTAACATAGCGGTCTGATGAGCGTGTCCGTGTGCTCTCTAACACTGATTGAACTTCACTGTTTTCCTCCTGGTCAGCTTCAGAGTATTCATTGTACCGCACAGACAAGTTTCACTACCTGAAGAGTGATTTTGCCGCTCAGTGTAAATGTTGTTACAGTATTCAACTTGGGACTAAAATGAACGTGGTGAACTCAATGACATGCTTAAGATAGTGAGTAAAATAACTTATCATCCCTCGTATTGGACTTGAGGCTATTTATCCCACTAGATAAGTTATTCAGTGTATCCATCTTCAATAAAACACACAAACTCGTGGAGTTTGTGCGGTAGCTTGTCAGAGCTCACTCCCGCTTGGCTCCCACACTACTTCAGCCCGGTGTGTTGGACCCTTGCAGGGAGCCATCAATATTGGTCACACACGGACACACTGATGGAAACCAGCCGCCACACTGAGCCAGAATTCGGCGTGGGTCACCTCACCTTCGTGGCCCCAACTCGCTACACAATGAAACAGAACTCCAGGGCTATTTAAAGGCCTCCAGCGGACACTCGTTTCACTGATGGTGCCAAATTTTATTTATTTTTTGCTAAATATTATGCCTGACACACTCTCCCAACAAAAACTGACTCGCCAGGCAGTTTTCCCATTTGAAATGGCTTTACTTTTCAAATGATTGGCCTCCGTTTGGCCGAGATATAGCCTTGAAAGAATTGTCACAACCAATCCGGTGAATGCGCATCTTTTAAATTCAAAGTTTCATCTCGTTTACTCTTAAGCTCTGAATCTTCTTGACTTTATTTATGTCATTTTATCTCAAAAACACAACATGTGGTGATGATGATGTTTATTCATATCAATATGAATATTATCAGCCTATCAATCACTTATGTTCTGATTGGTGAGGCGGACTTTCACTTTTTAAAATCCTGGTTAGTAACTACAGTCTAAAAAAAATCAATTTCTGGTGATTCAACACATACAATGGATTAGGGGTCAATCAACATGTGTGTGTGTGTGTGTGTGTGTGTGTGTGTGTCTTGAATATTTCCATTTTCTGGTACTTTATCCTTCTACTCCACTGCGTTTGGAGGCAAATATTGTTCTTTTCAATCACTACATTAATGTATTAACTTTGGTTACCAGTTACTTTTCGGATAACATGCTGAGTCAGAGCCAAATGAGTGCATGTTTCAATTAACGTATTTAATCGACAGTCAGACTTAAAAAAAAAAAAAAAAAAACCTGATTCCAGTAGTTAGAAAAATGCTGAATATGGCGCCTGACAATCGGCCAGGCCCTTTTTCTCAAGTATTATTCATATGGATGACTTTCACGTTAACCAAAGTCATATTTGAAGTCAAGTAGGAGTTTTGGATACTTTGTGTTAAAAACAGAACTTTTGTTCCGACCTACAATCAGTGGAGCCTTTCTACAATGTCAGCACGGACAAGTTCCGCATGCCCTGTACAGCTTGTGCTTGGAGATGAACTGGTCCCTGTCTGGACTCGAACGCGCAACCTGCGGACCTCCACGGCTTTGCGCATGCGCGCAAGTAGAAGTGAAATTGCCAACAACTTTAACCCCTCGGCCATCGCGGATGACGGCCGCAAGGTCCTGAAAAATCGGATAATATGTGGTGTGCCGTTGGTCTCTGCGTATCCATCGTCCGGCCACAGCGACGGACTTCATAATCACGTCCGGTGGCAGAAAATAGCCTAGGAATGACAAAATTACAAAACACTCAGTCAGTGACGCCACTATGACAGAAGGCTGAGATGATAAATGACAACAGAACAAAACACACTCAGTCTGTCACTTAAACACGGATTGTTTTTTCTTCTGCTGTTATTAATTATCTCAGGAAACCCGCACATTGCACATTTGCGCAGGCACATTTATTATTGCATATTGCACACGTCATTACATACAAGGACCTTTACTGTATATAGTAGGCCTATGTTTATCTTTACTCTAATGCTTTTTATTAGATTTTTATTCAAACCGTTATTTTATTCTTTCCAATATCTCCTTATTATTGGCTCTATTTTTTCAGACTCACTCTTGTGCTGCTACTTATTTCCCTCTGTACTGCCTGTTATACCTGTCAATTTCTTCCAAGGGGATCAATAAAGGAACTTCTTATCTTATCCTCATCTAACCACGTTAAGATCTTTCCCTGCCTTTTCCCTCTAGATGCATCCGTGTGCTCTCTAACACTGATTGAACTTCACTGTTTTCCTCCTGGTCAGCTTCAGAGTATTCATTGTACCGCACAGACAAGTTTCACTACCTGAAGAGTGATTTTGCCTCTCAGTGTAAATGTTGTTACAGTATTCAACTTGGGACTAAAATGAACGTGGTGAACTCAATGATATGCTTAAGATAATGAGTAAAATAACTTATCATCCCTCGTATTGGACCTATTTATCCCACTAGATAAGTTATTCAGTGTATCCATCTTCAATAAAACACACAAACTCGTGGAGTTTGTGCGGTAGCTTGTCAGAGCTCACTCCCGCTTGGCTCCCACACTACTTCAGCCCGGTGTGTTGGACCCTTGCAGGGAGCCATCAATATTGGTCACACACGGACACACTGATGGAAACCAGCCGCCACACTGAGCCAGAATTCGGCGTGGGTCACCTCACCTTCGTGGCCCCAACTCGCTACACAATGAAATAGAACTCCAGGGCTATTTAAAGGCCTCCAGCGGACACTCGTCTCACTGATGGTGCCAAATTTTATTTATTTTTTGCTAAATATTATGCCTGACACACTCTCCCAACAAAAACTGACTCGCCAGGCAGTTTTCCCATTTGAAATGGCTTTACTTTTCAAATGATTGGCCTCCGTTTGGCCGAGATATAGCCTTGAAAGAATTGTCACAACCAATCCGGTGAATGCGCATCTTTTAAATTCAAAGTTTCATCTCGTTTACTCTTAAGCTCTGAACCTTCTTGACTTTATTTATGTCATTTTATCTCAAAAACACAACATGTGGTGATGATGATGTTTATTCATATTAATATGAATATTATCAGCCCATCAATCTGTTATGTTCTGGTCTGTGATGCGGACTTTAAGCTAAATGAAAGTCATTGAAACACTGTCTGTTTTATGTGCGCAGGTGCGGACATTTACACAGCCGTGTGCGTTAGACTTTGGGGCCCCCTAGTGATAGCATCAAGAACACAATGAAGATGTTCATACAGGTAAAGGATACAGCTCTGGTGCCTACAGGAGCTCTGTGGGATTAGCAACAGTCTGAGAAAAAGCGTTACTGTTAAGGATCCCCCGCCTCTGAAAGCATTTGATTTCATGCAGAGTATTTCTGTTACCTGAGTGTGTCAACACACTGAGGCTGTCAACACAAACAACTTTCAGTACCTGAAGAGTGATTTTGTGGCTCAGTTTAAATGCTGTTAATTTAAAGTTTTAATCTTGTGACTAAAAAAATGTGGTGAACTGAATAATATGCTGAAGAAATGAGTAAAATAAGTGATCTACCTACAGTATGCTAAATAAAAAGGCAAACTGTATGAAGGTTTGGTGTGGAGCTGTTACACTATCTGACCCTCCCTTCTGAGCAAGAAGGACTTGTTGGTATTGTTTTTTCCACAGGGAATGATGAGCATTGTTTCAAGTTGTAGATTATAAGAACATTTGAATGTAATGAGTACACCTTGTTTTAATGACTGTTCAGCATTAGATACACAGCCTTACATCTGTCCTGCCACTGAAGTGTAAATTGTGCATAGTTTCTTGTGTAGTTACAGACTTCCTTTGAGTCTGTTAATCATATTTGATGTTCCTACAGGAACCTTGTATGATCTAGTAATCAGTCCCACAGCCACCGCACCACTAGTTACTCAAATCTTGTTTGATTATGACGAATCGAAGTGATCTCGCGAGATGTAGCATAATCTTAAAGCTTGGTTGCTTTAAAACAGTTTTAAACAGAGGGTTAGGGTTTAACTACTTACATTATTTTTCTCCATTTAATGTTCATTATGTTGTGTTTTGTATATCTATATATTTGTATTCTCCGTGTTTGATGTCCTTATGTAGCTTTATTTTTGCTTGTATTTGTTTTGTGTGTGCTACTGTTCAGTTTACCTGAAATCTTTGTAAAGTATTCTCTTTTTAATATGCAAACCATCATGTTTGTAATTATTCTGGCTGATCTGACCTCTTTTGACATTGAAGTTAGGGGGACCTATGCTGTGGCTCTGTGAAATGTACACACAGAGTGGGTGAAAAGGGGCAGGTTTAAACATAGAGTTTGAGTCATTCAAATCTATATATTAATCATTAAAAACTTGTACAGGTGAAGATCTCAGAGAGATGTCAACCAAAGCATGTGAAAACACATGTATAGGGTCATGTTTTCAAATGCTTCTTTTGTCCAAGCAGTATCACATAAATGTCATGTTTCAAGTCATTCTGAAAACATGTAAATGCCGAGAAATAATAAATAAAAATAAATCTTCTACAATGCAAGTGAGGCAGTGTCTGCATGCATTACAGGTGCAATATGGAAGAATTGGCCACCTGTTGTAATTATACTCTAAACAAATAGGGTCAGCATGTCACCAGAGTAACTGCTAACTGCCGCTAACTGTATTCTGTTTGTACTGTTAGCTTGTTAGCTCAGTTAGCCAGACGACCAGGGAAGTGTTGGTGTTGACACCGCTATCATAGCAGCTCTGGACCGCTGGTTGAAAAATGTTTTCAGGCACAGGGCTAGCATGCTAACTTCAGCAGATCTCTCTGCGATACTGCCGTTTCTTCACTTTCTGTTGATCATTTTAGTTCATTTTTGAATGTTTTAAACTAAAATTCTTACATATTGCACCTTTAAGAAATTGTAAGAAATTAATCAAATCACACAGAAATTGAGACACGTAATGGGAGACCATTGATATATTCAAGAGTTTTATTATTTGACGTCCCAATTTTTCTTTGACAACATCATTGGCATCGCAGTGATTTTTTTCTATAAGGAGAAAGAGTAATACCAGGGCAAAAAGTTGGATCTTTTCTTTAAATGGAGAGAGAGACCATCCATTTCAGTTCAATCCAGTCCATCAGCCATTTTACCTTTACCACCTATACACTGTAATGCACAATCCGTTAAAAATATTAAGTACTTAGCCAACCTGAGCTACAAGCAGATAGAGAGAACAGCAATAACAAAGACATGACAGAAGACACGTGTATGGCGTGTTGGTGACACATATTGTAATTCCATAGCATTGAAAGATGTCTGATGAAGGACATAACACATACAGCAGTAATAGTAGCAGTACAAGTAATGTTACATAAAAGGCAAATATTAATATATCAAGGAATTAATCCATGTTGTACACTGTGACTGCATTACCAGCTTTTACTTAATGTCTACTTAGGAGCATTTCTTCTGCAGTGTGAGGCAGTTATAAACCTTTGTTTGTTTTTTTACATACAACCTTGAAGGGAAAAGGCAGTACAATCACCAAAGTGTTCAACAGATTCTCAGGGGATATTTGACGGTGAAAACAGAGTGAGGAAGCATAATTTGAAGCTCACCAAAAGGCGTGCGGTTAGCAGAAGTTGCCCAAAATCAGTCATCCCTATTTAACATTTAAAGGCAAAAACATAAAAAGAAAAGTGCAAAAAAACAAGTGTGTTTCAGATTGGCTTAAGAAATAACACCAGCCAATTAAAATATATAATATATTTATATATATATAGTTCAACTTGATTATTTGTTAGGCAAAAGAAAGCAAAGACAAAAACAGAAAGAGAGAATAAGATACTTGGGATGCTGACATTAGCCAACATCATCTCACATTACAGAGCATTGGCCAGTCCATCCAGAGGTCCCAGTTGCACTCTTTGAACATGGCTCCATCTTGCCCCCTCGGTGTGAGAGTCAGGGGCCACAGTCAGAAAAAATGGGTGGGCGGGGCAGGTGATCACTCACTATCGAGTCAGGGGGCCGTAAGGTCAGAAGGGATGTCATTCTTCTCTCGTGTGATCTTTGGGCACTGGATTTGTCGGCGTATTTTTTTTGACAGTACGCTAGTGTATTAATGTGTGTACTAAGTGGGGATGGGGTGGGGTGGGGCGGGGGGTACATCCATGTGCAGCGTACTGCGTGAGGGGGGTGTGTCGATGGAATGAACAATGGCGTGAAGGAGGAAGACCAGTAGGGAAGTCCTTTCCCTGGGAGCAAGGTGCAGGTGATGTAATTGGTGTCGGGGTGTTTTCAGAAAGCCAAGAGAGAAGATGGTCCAAGTTGTCCCTTAGCAGCTGCAGCTTTCTGCTGAAGGTTTAGCTCTGTCGTTCCTATCCAGTTTTATGGGCTCTGGGAATTCATTATACAGCTCCACCTCTGTCTCCTGGCACGCATCGAAAGACAGAAAATAATCAGTAAAAAAGAAAATTCTATATACTAATAACAAAGCACACAACTCCATTGTCTTTCATTTTTCTTTTCAGCATCTGTTACTCACTTGTTTGAGGGCGTTGCGTGCAATTGTCTGGAATGCCTGTTCTACGTTAATGGCTTCTTTGGCGCTGGTCTCAAAGTAGGGGATGTTGTTCTTACTCTGACACCAAGCCTGGGCCCTTTTGGTGGTTACCTGTGTGCATGAATGGGAAAAGGTTCATTAATATGGTAAGCTGAGATGTACAGTCTCCAACAACCATCTTCATGTTTTAACAACATCAGGAATGTTAAACTAAATGTTATTACATGTGATACTTTTTTTAATAAAGTGGGTCAAGATCATCATACACCATACAACACATGAGGTCAACATTGTGCAGAAAGACAGACATTTCCAGGTAGATTATAAAGCTCCAATGTCCATCCTTATGGACTGTCATATACAGGGGTGTCTACTGGCCTGGTGGTTAAGAAGCACGCTGCGTCCCAAAGCTTGCCTGTGGATTTATACCCTCCCCCTTAATTAACCCTCCCAAGCTGGGAGTATGGCTCCACACTCTCACATGGAGTGGGAGGGTGTAGAGTTCAGATTGGAATTGGGTGTACATCATAGCAATGTCCCTTTTTTATTTATTGCATGCTATAACCCTCTCACTCTTTCTCTGCATGTGCTGTCTTTATCTTTACAGATACAGACATACCAGCTCCCTAAACACATGCAGAAGAGTGCTAGACGACTCTCCAACTTTTTTATCTCTTTCTACTCTAATATTGTGAGAGAAATTACTCACAATTCCCAGCATTTTAATGTTAACAGCAGGAATGACAGAAGTCCAAAATAGGCAAAAAAGAAGGAGAAAACTGGTAAGACTGACAAATCTACACCACTCTTTATTTAACTATATAACTATGAGCCTTGCTACTGACTCTTGCATTTTGATCAAGTGGCTCTGTAAGTCCTCATGCAGCAGTGTGAGCCCGTGTACACTTGACCTTCGGCTCTTGTGCTGATTATAATGGTGGTGTCAACTTAAGCCTTGAGGGCTCAGACCTTCTCCAGCAACAGCAGCAGCAGGCATAGTGTTGCTGTGTGCTCAGTAGCATTTTAACAGCACTCAAAGCCCAATACCCATAAGTCTAGCAAAACATGCATATCAGAGGAAAAAACGTAGCTGAAACATGTCCAGTACAGACAGTCTTGTCAGGGTGGACATTGGATGTTAGCCTTGGTGTCAGACAGATCTGACATTTGAATGAAGGGTGGGTAATGATTTAAAATGAAGTCATCATAGAGGAGTTATCCACCGATACCAACCTGTCTATTCTCCAAGTCAATCTTGTTGCCTAGCACGACAAAGGGGAAGTTCTCAGGATCTCGAGGGCTGGCCTGGATCAGAAACTCATCCCTCCAGCTGTCGAGTGTCTTGAAGGTGTTGGGTGCAGTCACGTCAAACACCAGCACACAGCAGTCTGCTCCACGGTAGAAGGCAACGCCCAAAGACTGGAACCTCTCCTGGCCAGCTGTGTCCCAGATCTACACAACCACAAGAAACAAAATGTTAAGTGACTGGACGAGATTACAGAACAGAGGAGGACACTACAGCAAATGCTTGAACAATTAACAGCTAAATTCACCAAGATGCAACCTTTCCAGTTTTATTCAAGCTGTACCTGCATTGTAACGAGCCGGTCGTCCACCATCACCTCCTTGGTCAGGAAGTCTGCTCCTATTGTCGCTTTGTACTGGTTACTAAACTTCTTGTTCACATACTGGTTCATTAGGGAGGTCTTTCCAACACTGACAAAGACAAGACAACAACAGACAGCAGGATTAATAATACTGTAGACCAGGAGCAAAATTAAAAAGGTAGTACAGTTTGACTCAAAGTCAGTATGAAATATGCAGTCATAACATTTGGAGCTGAGTGATATATGGATCTTATCAAGACCTCATCTCAAAAAGCCACATGTTAACTCAACAAAAAACATACAGATGGATTGAAAGCTGATTGATCAAACACCTCTGCAGTACTTTTGTAAGTCTGTGTAGAAATAGCCACGTATGGTCTTTACCTTTGTGATACTAATGGGACTGAGATTAGCTGTTATTCCTTTTACATATTAAGAGACCGTAAATTCAGTCTGATTTAAAACAATACATTTAAAATATTGGATTTCTTCCAATGTTACCCAGCACAAGTATCTATTGTCACAATAGCTCAAAGGCTGTAAAACATCAAGTGCCCTTAAAATAGTCTTTGACAATCATGTGCAGTAGTTTGGTAGCAATAAAGTCTAATTGGGCCTGGAGGTAAAAAGCATGGCTGAAAAACAGCAGGGCTGTATTTAGGGGGCAGAGCTCTGCCTGGAGACAGCTTATGGCAGAGTAACAACTCCTGCCAACAAGGAAATAACACTAATAGTTATACTCTTCAATGATTCGACTCAAAACAAAAATTATACCTTGGCATTTAGGTTTTTTCCCGCTAGACTATTTTTAGAACAGACCTGACTGAGGATTACCTGCACTGCTGGTTTTGACATGTAAGGGGGAAATATGTCAAGTTCTGACTCACCCAGAATCTCCTAGGATGATGACTTTCAAGAGCACTTTCTTCCTGGATGTCATTTTTCACCAGCTGGAAGAAAAACAAACAGCAAAATGTTTAACACATAGAGAGAACTCAACAAACCTGCCCTAACATCTTCACTGCAAGTCACAACCTAATCACCAGCTTCATATTGTTCAGGGACAAAACAGTCAATACAAAGGTAAATCTGTTTCTATGCACACAGGCCCCTTGGAAGACATTAGTCTACAGTTTTGTGTGTAGAGTTTCATGGCTCTGGACCAATCAGGTTTGGATGCCATTCATTTTAGTCATGTGCTTTCTAAGCTGTTGGGCTAATCACGAGGAACACATCATTCTTTCTCTTTCTCTACTAACACGCACCGCAGGAAGTTACCTCCCAGAGGACTGACTCCTTCTCCCTGTTACAAGTCCAAACCGAGTGACACGTCTGCCTTTTTTTGCTGATATTGCTGTTACTAGGCAGACAACCCACTTCAGCACATGCTGATCTGAGTGCGCTATCAAACACTGTAATTGACTGATAATATTGAATGATTATGTAAAATGACCAGCATTTACAACCACATACACAACACCAGTAATTACTGTATATATTTATTCAGAGCCCTACTGTCTATTTCTTTATATGCACACTCAAGTGTATCACATTTTTAATCAATAAAAAAAGGAAACAATTAACACACAGTTTAAGGCTTTTAAATGTAATTTTGTATTTAAATATAAATATTACTTTAATAACTTCAATGGTCAAAACTGAGGCATACATTTGACACTTTTGTGTGCAAATATAGTAAACTTTCTAGTGTTCTCAAAAAGGCAACAATAAGCTCTACAGTCAGAGACATTTCTTAGAGCAAGAACTGTTATTCACAATTGGGCAATCTGTCATTGCTAAACACTCAAACACAGTCGTGAGCAGTGAAGTGCATCATTTCCTCCAAGTTTCATTAATATGAGTAAGATCTGAGATATTGCCCAACACATGAACAAATGAGGACATCCTTTAGTGTATCCCGCTAGCTGATGTGATTAATTTTAAAACTTTCATAATTGCAGTCAGGAGATAGTTTTTTTTTTCTCTTTGTAGAAAACGTCTGATGGATAAGCCTTCAACTGCCAAACGGAAGACCCACCCACATTTGGCCCTCAGCAGGTGTTAATTTCAGACCCTGATACTGTATTATGTATGACATTATGTCAATTACTGTGCAAATTCATCCTGATCACCATTGTTCAAGACAAGGAACAAGATGGAGGCAAGTTCTACGAATATTATTCATTCTGCTTTCTCTCCATCTACAGTATTACCCGAATGTTCCAGGAATGAATTATGTCCGATAAAATATAATTCACTTTTCATGGATGGAACTCATATTACAAAATAAACGGCGGGACAGTAAAATAAACACAAAATGACTGCGCTCCAGACCTAAGGGGGTTATCTTTAAACCGTATCCATGCACAAATAAGCAGAAAAGACTAAAATAAACTTTTATAAGAGGTTGCTTTATCTTTTTTCACACATTTGTCTTATCTGTGCCAAGTAAACAGTCGAGCACAATGAAACTTCTACTGCAGGTCTGCATACTCTCACTGAGAATGGCAGCAATTATAGAGCGAAGCAATACTCAAATTTTCAAACTTTTCCAACAAAAAGATGTAAAACAACAGCAGACCGACTGAATCAGAAATGAGTCCAAATCTTGAGACTAAGCTTATAAAACACTTCAGTTCCCATCAGGAGCTACAAGTACTTGCGTTCTTTCTGAATAAACCAAGCACAGCACTCCAGTGACTGCCATACTGTGAAGCACAGAGTTGCTGACAGAAACATGAACAACAGCTCGACACAGGCATGGTCAGACCACAGTCACATGACTGCAGAAGAAACTCAACTGAGATCTTTAACCTTTGACAAACAGCAGAGTTAGACATTGATTGCAAAATGGCAGACTATTATCTCTGACAGGCGGCTCAGTCGGAAATCAGGTGAATGCCTCTTATTAGCAACAATACTCCAACATTTACTGGCAGATTTCACTAATACTAGTTAAACCACTTTGCTGACAAATGGAATAAAAATACTCTAGAAAGTCATATACTGTTTTGTTTAAATTGTCCTTAAAAGGTGTATGTATAGGAAATCTTTTGTTATATCTAGACATATATAAATTAGAGCTGCTTGTTTAAAGCCAATGTGTCATGGACAGCTTAGTCTTTTTTATTACATAATGTAGCATTAAAATATTCACAAAGTCTGATATTTCAAAGTAGCTTTGCAGAGAGTGCTGGTACTGAAATATTTTTTTTATCTCCGATGAAGTACACTTCTTTCAAGCAGTATTTCATACCCTGTCTGCTAGTATGAGTTTGATGTATAACTGCTCCATCAGATAGAAATTATTGTGGCAACACAGAAAATGATCATTTGCCCCATTATTTTTTTATTCTTTCTTAGATATGTTACACTTAGTTAGTATAATCATGATGATTCAAATTATTTTTAATCCACTTTCTTTGACTTATGATCCCTCTATTTTACATTATTATGACCCAGAAGGATGACTGGGCAAGTATCTGTATTATCTAAAAAATA
The DNA here is from genome assembly GCF_965226575.1 of Pagrus pagrus. Lineage (NCBI taxonomy): Eukaryota > Metazoa > Chordata > Actinopteri > Spariformes > Sparidae > Pagrus > Pagrus pagrus. Next base: position 19,016,176 of record NC_140187.1, read on the forward strand.
GGCACCAGGAAAATACAACTTACCATTACTGGACAAGTTGATCGAGGACTGTCTGTTCAATCCTGCTATGTGTTTGACTAACTTAAAAGTCCCTTCTGCTCGTAAATCAGTGCCACAAGCAGCTGGAATTCACAGATCACCTCTGATATGGATTATGCATGCACACCCACAGACACAAACAGTCTCTGGCCTAAATATAGACTTGAGAAACTGAGTTTAGATGTTTCTCAATGCTCAAACTCATCTCCATGCGTCATTGAATTGGGCCATCGTTATGTTTCCTGGTTAGGTATGCTACGTGTATCTTGGTAAACGCTCATGTGATAAATAGATGGTTTAAGGTTAACTGAATATAACAATATGGTCAAAATTAAGCGTATTGATAGAACAGAAAACAACAAACTAATAATTCTAAATATGAGATATCACTATATAACAGCATAAGAAAGTAGTGTCAAATGATCATGTGCCATGGAATAATGCTTTCAAAAGAATATTTTCCCTGTCGTAACAGAGCAGCATGTTTTTTAACCCTCTGATTTTGTACTACAGTACTGTATCAAATAGTTAAATGTCAAATATTATATAGTAAAATATTGCTTTTCACATGAGGCTGTAAACAAATCTACACACAACTATAAACACACAAGTACTCAGGAACAGCGGAACAAACTGGAAGGTACACCGACAGTGCAGTGTAAAATGAGACGCAGCTGTGAATGCTACAATGTTATCTGCAAGCAAAACTTTCAGGCATTTTAACCATAACCAGCCCCATCAGCTGTCCTGAACAACTATATTCAAGGAATGAGCCAATTTATGAAAACATATGGGATAAATTGAGCAACTCTCAAATTAGAGCTAATCCAGACTACTGGGCAAGTACTTATGTAAAACTGGAGTATGCAGTAACTTGAGACGAGCTGTGATCGATGCAGGAAAAATTGCCAACTACTGCAATGAATAATTAAAAACAAAATCACAGGGCTGTAACAGTTCTCGTTCTTCATACTCTGAATTTTAAGCAGTTATGATTTTAAAACCGATGAAGAAAAGTGAAGAGTGTTAGATGTCAATGTCAGACTACGTTTCTACTTGTTCAACTTGGATTAAAAAAAAGAAATACAGGACTTTTGTGTTTGTATGGCTGTAGGATTCAGGTTACACTTCATCCCTTTTTGGCACAAGTTATGGGCGTTGTAGCCACATCAGACCATTAAATTAGGTAACTATGATCGTGTACCTGCGTGACCTGTTAGTCACAACTGAAACGAAAACAGAAAAACAAAGGACAAGTCTGCCTGGCAACACTACGGTAAAGTTGGAGGATATTTCTCCCAAACGGCCTGTTGACAGAGGACATGTATAAACCTGATATTTGACACCATCGAGACATGTTAACTAAACCCACCTTGACATCTGACTGATCAACCATCAGAAACTGGTAGTTTGGGGGTGAGAGGCTGAGTGCGCCCCGTACCCCTCCTTCTCTGTATGCACACACGCCAGATTAAAACCAACATTTAGACTTATCATTACTGTCATGTTTTTAAGATGCTTTGTTCGACCGACGGACCGACCTCGTCCCCTGGTTCTCCTTCCTTGCTGGAGTCGACCACAGGCCGGCCTTGTTTTTGCCGACCAGCTTCTCGAAAAAACATTGCACCACCATTACATTAGCCGTTACAGCGTTGGCGTTAATGGGACGCAGGAGGAATTGATGAGTGAGCAAATAATATACGTGTGAACAGACGGTCGTCATCTCAATAACTTACTTTCAACTTGTGACACACCGGAGCGGCGACTTCTTGAAGAGAACCGACCAGGCTGCGAGCTAACTAGCTGTTATTGTTCAGGACAGTTAGCGTTAGTGGCTAACTAGGCGTTACGGTAGCTAGCTAGCTAGCTCGCTGGCACTGAACTCGTTAGCTAGCGTTAATTTAGCAAAACCTCGATTCAAATTTATGTAAAAATGTATCGCCCTCTGCGTGAAAACTTACAAAGACTGTGTCGTAAATTGACGAGGCAGATTATCAACAACTGGTATGTAAATTTGGCACTTTGCTTGAACGCTATCCTGCCAGCGAGCTAACTATCTGCTACCCCCAGCTTCTCTGTTCCCCTTTCACTTCCTCCTCCAAAACAACGCCTGCGTCCTACGTCAGACGCAGCGGGCTAATAGACCACGCCCACTTATGACTCTTTAATATTTATCATAGACTAATTGAGTTAAATTCAAACTTTATTACTGACTCAGGGTCCAAATAAAAGACAGACATATATACAATCACATTACTGCAATTGGTAGGGTGAAGTACTTAACCTCATGTTTTATAAAACCAAGATGATTTCATTCCCAGAGACATCAGAAAACATCAAGACAGCAAATTAATTTATACATGAGATTTCTTGAAACAGCTTGGACAGCCACAAACATTTCACTTGCTCTACACACCATATCATAAGTAATATTCTCGAGGCACCATTACAGGCTACTTGAATCCTCTGGAAGCTTGCATTTTTGTAGTTTTACCACAAGTGTAAACAAAAAATCAGCATTATTTCTGCAGAAATCATTGGAATTTTAGTCTCTATGGGTCAAACTCCACAAATGCTGGTACCTATGATTCCTATAATGCCTCATTCTCCCCACCAGAGATTATATGATCAAGCTGACATGTTAGATTTGATGGTCTGGTGTGGTCAGTCGTAGTGAAAAGGCAAAGTTGTGGTGATCCACCACTAGAGGACAGTGGCAACTCACTTTGAATGAATGAACTAAGTGAACTGGTGTTCCCAGACATTAACCCACATTTATTTTTTGGACCTTAGGGAAGGAGCACTCTGTGGTGTTGACATTGTGCTGAGAAAGGTCAAAGAAAGGTGAGCGGTCTGTTTCTGTGATACTTCAAGGACCATCTTTGTGCGCTGAACACAAAACCACAGTGTTGCAGAAACATGCTAAGATGAGAATGCAGGTCAACCTTCACAGCCTGTCTGTAGACTGTTGGTCAGTGTGTGTGTGTGTGTGTGTGTGTGTGTGTGTGTCTGTCTGTCTGTCTGTCTGTCTGTCTATGTGTATATGTATGACTGGAACTTTATATCTGTTCACTTGCTTCATGAAAACACATTTGTATTCATCCTTTCAAAATATGTAAAAACATTTTAGGGTACCACATTGCAGAAAATGTTTTTATTTATAGTTTATATTGATAACATCTGTGTGATATGGATATCATAACATCTGATTATGTGACATTATAATTAGCAAACAAGACAAAGGTTAGTGCAATTATGCAAAAATGTTACTTTAAACCCAAAACTGAGTGCTACAGACACACTTTCAATTATTAAAGAAATATAATTTCTGGTCGGTGAGAGCGACATATTTTCAACAACAGAACTGTACACTGTAAATCTAAAAAGTTGACTTTACTTTAAAACATCAGGAAACTAATTACCCCAGACTTACCAATTAAAGTAGACTATTACATTTCAGTTGAACGAGCTAAAACGTTTTAACAAGTTAAAATAGTTTATCTACTTCGCCTAGTAATTTTGAGGTAACCGGTCTCCTCCGTCTTTTTCAAGTAAGACCACTTTGTCAAATTTTACAGGGTATTCATAACATCGGAATTCATTTCTGTTTACCTGTGTTCAGATATAATAAAATAATTTGAGCTAACTATGGCTCATCTACTTTTTTCTGTTAATTAATGAATAAATACAAAATAAAACAACATCGGCTCGACCGTGGCATCAGTAGACATCTTATTGTTTACCATTTTTCTCAGCGTTACATTGATCATTGATCTGACAGAATCTTTAAATATTCATGTACCAAGATAAAAGTAGGTCTATGTGAATGAAGTAACACAAAATCAGGAACCTGAATCCGAACTCTCTCTTCAGTCTTCTTTAACATCTTCATTTTGATTAAACACTCCCTAATATAAGAACACAGAGCTGATATAGGATCATCAGAACAACAGCTTCACATTATGAGATTATTATTACTTCCACCAAGGAGGTTGTGTTTTCACCTGTGTCTGTTTGTTTGTTGGTTGGTTTGTCAGCAGGATTACACAAAAACTACTGAACAGGTTTCCACAAAATTTGGATGGAGGATGGGTCTCAAACCACAGTCGACCCCATTAAGTTTTGGTCCAATCCAAGATTTTTTTTCCTTCTTCTTTCACTCTCTTTAACATTGCGAGTCAGGGTGTTTTTTTTTTCTCGACATTTTGGTTAATTTCTTAGGAAATAATGCACAGATCTTAATTCAAAAAAATCAGACGTATCTAGCTGAATTAAATAAAGTCTGAATTACAGCGAACTGTTGGGCCTTGAGGGAGGTATGCGCACTACTGACTGCCATTCTAGTTCCTGACTGAGCCTCACAGAGTTGTGCTCCATGTTCACGTGTAAGTGTGTCTCTGTGTGTGTGTTTGTGCTCCTTGTTAGTGGGAGTGTGGCCCTCCAGGATCCTGATGACTGGTGTTTATATAGGAATTCCTGCCGTCTTGCTCCTATTGAATGTCGAGTCTTTATGGCCTCTTTGGAACTCAGTTTGTCAACACAAACACTGCAACACAAAAGGACGCGGGTGACAAAATGGTACACAGGAGAGAGGAAGCTGCATACTTTAAGCATCTGCTGCATTTTCATCTCTGCAAACATTGCCACGAATGCTCGTCGATGGGTCAGGGTAAGACGAGGTTAACGTCAGGCTAGAATGAGTATAATAATAAAAAAAGTCAATCTAGCATGCACAGTTAGGCACAGAGGCTGTTGTCACTGCATCCAAAAAAGACAATGAACCTGTGAAAAAACAGTTCATACATGCGTAATGTGACATTGCAGATGAATTCGAGACAGAGCAGGATTTCTATTCACATTCTGGGTGTATGTGTGTGTGTAAACGTGCACCTCTGTGTGTGGGAGTCTAAGAGAGAGAGAATGAGATGAGTTAAGGGAGATGGACAGATTGTGTGTGTGCGTGTGTGTTTGTGTGTGTGTGTGCATCAGGGGGTGGGTGCATTAGTGCGTGTCAGACAGCAAAGAGTGCCGCAGTTATCTAGGAATCTGAGCCAAAGCAACCTCACTAACAGAGAGAGAGAGAGCAGGAGAAAGAGGAGGACCGGGAGATGAACTGAAGGGGAAAAGAGAGAAGAAGAAGAGGATGAACGAAGACCAAAGTGTGGAAGAGCAGACAGACGTGGGCAAGAGGAAGATCTGAACAAAAAGGTCAGGTCAGCAAACACTTTCCACCTGAAGAGGCAGAAAAGAATAGGAAAATCAACTTTTGACTCGGAGGAAGGAGGCTGTCCTGGACAAAAAGGTGGACCACTGCACAAGAGTTTAAGACAAAGGTCAGGACAGGATTGCGTTCCTGCATTTCCCATGATTCCATTCGGCTCTCTCGGTCTGCTCCCTCTGCTATCACTGTATGTGGGAGCGCTGCTGTCCTCAGATGCATCTCCGTCCTGCACGCAACCTCCTTGCAGGGACAGTCTTGTGGCTGCACCCATCCAGCATGGCACAGGAGCAGGAGTGGGTACGGGGGCCTGTGAGGGCCAAACTGGGATAGGAGCCTGCAGGATGGGGGTCTCACTTCCAGCCATCTCGGATGTTCCTCGGAGGGTGGAGCAGAGGAACAATTACCCCCAGGTTCAGCCCAAAGTAAGTGACAGTGGTGGGCAGCCATGTGCTGAATTTTTGCTGTAATCTTAAATGGTTATTCTAAGAAAAAGCCAGATAAAGCGACTTTTAATCAGATATTTCTAAGCCATGGTTCAGAAACATTGAAGGCAAGTTGAAGCTGAGCTGAACCTTTGTCTATTCATGCCATGGAGGCTGAGCAGCATATTATCAGGCTCAGGTCAGCAGGTCCTTCCCCATGGGACAGTCAGCACACTAAACTTGGCACCACCTAACAGCCACAGAGCAATGACAGTCAGCAATCAAAGGAGGGATAAAATTAGGTCTGCTTTAAAAATGTCCTCATCATATGGTTGTAATGAGCTCATGCAGCAACAGGTGTGTGAGGGACGTGATTACAAAGGCTGATGTAAGTGTAAGAGACGGATTGAGTGTGACACAAAACATGCCACTGAGTTTTGTGTGTGGATTAGCCACAAAGCCTCAGAGATGGATGGCCTCATCAAAGGATGCACAATTATGCACACACGGCTTCATTTACTTTGGCATTATTTCACTAATTCAAATGTCAACGACATTTATAGTCATAAAATGTCCTTGGCTAATAAAAAGGGACTTGGCAGTTTTTATTCAGTCATTATTGCTGCAACTAACAATTTCAATTTCTTTATCGATTATTCCGCCGATTATTTTCATGATTAATCGATTTATCCCAATTTCCCAGAGCCCAAAATGACCAATGACCCAAATTGCTTCTTTTGTCCCACCATCAGTCCAAAGAAAAGCAGCAAATATTTACATTTAAGAAGCTGGGACGAGAACATCTTGAAATTTTTGCTTGAAATATGAGTGAAACAATTGATCAACTATCAAAATAGTTGGCAAATAATTTTCTTTCAATCTTCTTATCAATTAAAGTGTGTTTACACGTCCTGGGGAGCACTGCTGCATATATGAAAAAAGCAGTATGAAGCCTTTTGTGGTTTCGGAGGAAGCTGCATGTAATCGGATGAATTACCTCCAGTAATGTCCCTCAGTGGCTAAGTTGCATTGTGGGTAATGTATGAGCCATGTTGTGAATAGAAAGAAGAATGTGAGGAATTTATTGATTTTGATCATCTGTCAACAATGAGTTGAACAGTGTCATGGGAGTTCAACGCTAGACCAGTAGGCTGCACAATGCAATTTAGCTACTGAGTGACATCACTGAAGGCAGTTTATCAGATTACATGAAGCTTCCTCTGGAGCCATAAAACACCTTCGCCCACTTTTTTTCACATAAGCAGTATTACTCCGCAAATTCTGCAAACACTCTTTAATGAGAAAATTGGTTGAATTGCCCTTTAATCGTAGCAGGTAAGTGTGACACAGTTTCTTATCAAGAAGTACCTGTGAGCGCTGTCTTTGCAGACTGGAGGTGTCAAGGAGCGTCTCGTTCAGCTGCAGCGCTGCATGCGCTCTCTCCAGGAAACGGGAGGCCCCTGGAGTCATGGGAGCCAGGAGAGCAACTCTCTAGGGGCCATTCTGGCACTGATGGCAGCTGTACTGACAGAGTGTGACCTCCACTGTCACAGCCAGGCCCTTGGGGCGATGGCCAAACGTCTGGGTGAGTAGTACACTTTTATATCCCCCACCTCTGCAACACACACACACACACACACACAGACACACACAAATGCCAGCACAGTCACTCCCCCACACATAGTAAACAGAACCTCAATGAGGCCTGCTAAGTGTCGGTCATAGGTGAGTGCATAGGAATTTAACTGCACTGAGAAGGATGAGGAAAAGCTCACTGTACATGCACACACAGACACACGTACTGTATGGCTCACGATGTGGAGAAGCTTTAAAGAGCCGTCGTACAAACTGGAAGCCCTTTGTGTCGTATATGAGGACAAAGCGTCTATTTTCAGCCGCTGACAACAGTGTGATGTGTCTGACTGATAACCTAATCTGTCTCTGGGTTGACAGAGAGTGCAGCCGTGGGAAGAGAGGGGGAGAAAGACCTGATGCTTTTCCTGAAGAGCATCACACAACATCCTCCCACAGGTAAAGGCACTGAGGCTGATAACACGTCTGATTAACAACAAGTTGAATAAATGTGTTGTGTGTGTGTGGTTCTTAGTCGCCCCCTTGGAGAGGTTACATCCTCAGGACTGTGCAGAGATTTACAAGCTCGGGATCAAAGAGAATGGAATCTACACCATCCAGCCTGACCTGCACAGACCGGCACTGGAGGTATTTCAGATTCACCACACTCATAAAACACACAGACGGACCCCCACCCTACACCTCTTCTTTTAGAGATGTCTGTGCTATCTGTGGATCACTAAAATCTGGGCTTTATAATATCAAAGTCTTTGTTTTGGCTCAGGCTAAATGTGACATGGAGACGGCGGGCGGTGGGTGGACGGTGATCCAGAATCGGCAGGACGGCTCGCTGGACTTCAACAGGACATGGCAAGAATACCAGGAGGGCTTTGGAAGTCCACAGGGAGAGCATTGGCTGGGGAATGCAGCGCTCAACGCCCTTACCTCCACTGGCCAACACCAACTCCGCATCGAGCTGGAGGACTGGCACCAGCAGAAGCGCCAAGCTACCTACAACAACTTCAAAGTGGCCTCAGAGGCACAGAGGTGAAACAGTCTGCAATGGCACAGACACACTTTCTGCAAAGCTATTCAAGATCTTAATGCTCATGAAAACAATGTAAAACTAGAGTATTAAGTGTTAAATGCCTGTCTATTTCACATTCATGACTACAGAGAGGCAACAGTTCAGAGAGAAATGTTCATCTCACATGTTGTTTCTCATCCTCCCAGGTACCGTCTAACAGCGCGGGAGTACTCTGGCGATGCAGGCAACGCTCTGAGCTACAGCAAACGTTACAACCACGACGGCAGATCCTTCAGCACCGCTGACCGAGACCACGACCGTTACACAGCTGGGAACTGTGGTCAGTACTACGGTGCAGGCTGGTGGTTTGATGCCTGCCTGGCAGCTAACCTGAACGGACGGTATTACCATGGGCGCTACAGCGGGGTGACCAACGGTATCTACTGGGGCACATGGTACATCCTGACAGATGGACGAACTGGAGAACGCTACTCCTTCAAGAGGGTGGAGATGAAGACAAGGCCCAGGAACTTTGTAGGGACATCCTAAAGATAACGATGAAAGTCCTCACAGGAACAGGTGTCGTCGTACAATAATCATTATGTCAACCACAGTTTTGCATCGGCTTTCTGTGCGGACATCACTCGACTTAGAGCAGCATTCATGTCACTGATCAGTTACATGCAGATGGCAGCTAGTAGATTAAAGAAATAACTATAGCCTACAAAAATAATGTCTAAACATGCACTATCACTCCATATTACAATATTCTTTGTTTATTTAAAGGTCTAATGTGTAGGATTTGTGGGATTTAGGGACTGAAATTGAATATTTTATTCACAATCATGTATGAAAAAGCACCTGCAACTAAGAATCATTGTGTTATTGTCAACTTAGAATGAACCCATTATATCTAGAGAAGGAGCGGTTCATCTCCAATGGAGTCTGCTGTGTTTCCTTATTGCCCTGTGCAATGTTTTCTACAGTAGCCCAGAATGGACAAACCAAACACAGGATCCAGAGAGTAAGGCCGGGCTCACACTACAGGAGTATCGGGCTGATTAAACCCCGATTCGCCCCTCCCGTCAATCGGAGGAGAAATCTTGGCGGAGAGCTTGGTTGGTCCCAAACGTTGGCCCAGATTATCTGATAATGTGAGAGGTTACAGATCCAGTCTGAAACCTCCCAAACTGCTCTAGACTCTATTTAGGATTTAAAAATCTGGACAACCGCGATTGTCATCACGTCAGCACTTTCACAATAGTCAATGAGAGACATCCCGGAGCAGCTGACGGTGTCACCAAGCCCCAATCACACGATCATGCGATCTTGCAAATCCAACTGCCTTGCAACGTAATCCAGAGAGAGCGTATCGTGTTTTTCACGTTTTTAGCAGCCACTGTAGAGGGGAGTGAGATGAGGGGTATTCACTTGGTTGCAGTCTACAACCTCACCGCTAGATGTCACCAAATCCTACACACTGGACTTTAAAAGGGGGCTTCTCTCAAAGAAATAGATATTAAAAACACAGCTTTTAGAAGGTTTTGCTGTAATACATTTCTAGAGTCTTTATTGTTCATTAAGAATAATATTCTGTGGTACTTTTACTTTGTATTCACTCGGATGCCTGCTGAGGCATGTGTCTTCCTGCAGTCATTGTTCACACATAGTTCAAACTCAAACTGTTCATAAAAGTGATCCAACAAGAATGCATGGATTATGCCCATCCCTCGGAGTTTGTATGTGTCCCTACCTGCCTCCTTGACCTCTGTGACCGACCAAAACACAAGCTGTCTGCAACAGTTCACACATATTTTAGGTCAGATAATGTAACAGGAGAAAGTGTCTGACTATCTGAAGCTAAGAGGTCATCGTGACAGTTGCCTGATACACAGCACCTCAAATTCAAACTTCATCACCACATTCACGCGACAGAGAGCTGATAGGGATTTTCAGGCCCATTTCTGTCTCGCCACAGGCCTCCAACTTATTATTAGAGAGCTAAACCCAAAGATCTCAGTCTGACACCAAACAGACAGAAGCCCAGTTCTGGACAAGCTGTTTTTCTCACCTTACCTTGCTCATACTTTCACAGCTCTAAGCCTGACACACTGCTGCTGACCGTTAGGAGCTTTACACTGTCGTCATACCACGAAACCGCCCTCCGCCCACTACTATCAAGACAAACACACACACACTCAGCCTCACCTGCTTTTTGGAGTTGGCGTCAGGCGGGCGGCTCCCTCTCTGGCTGTGCTTCACAAAGGCTTTTCTGGGAGTTTAGAGTTGGTGTGTGAGTGCTGCGTTTGTGTGTATGTGTGTGTCAGTGGGTGGTCAGTGAGTGTGTGTCTCACCGTGTGCGTAAATGGCTGCATCTATTTTAGCAGTGTTCACGATGAGCTGTCAGTCTCTCCAACAAGCAGGGTGTCTAATATTAACCAGTGTGTGGGGGGGGCAAACACACAGACAGTACTGATACACACACTGGGATGTGCATCACACACACACACACACACACACACACACACACACACACACACACACACACACATACAGTAGAGGAGACTCTCTGCAGATAAGAAGGTTCATGATGTGCTTGACTTCATTAAAACAAGCACACATAAGAAATAAAATAGCTCACTGAACACAGTTTGCTCATGCCGCCTTAATTATTGTTATGCAGCAGCCACAGGCTCCTTTTTCCCTTTTCTCTGTCTTACATGCTTGCACACACACGCACACACACGCACACACACACACACACACACACACACACACACACACACACACACACACACACACACACACACACAGTTAACCATAAGTAATCAAAATTAATCACCCATATAAGCTATTATACATATCAGCTTTCTCATTTGATTTGGTGTCTGTGTGTCTATGTGTTTGTGTGGTGTTACTGGAGAAAAAAAAAAAACAAGGTTAAAAGGCTCCGTTTTCTGCCCCCTGGTGGCTCCTGACCAGATTGGAGAGTCAGAGAAAGGCTGAATTTAAACTGGAGATAGTGGGTAAAATCTGCAGAGGGTTTGTTTAAGTTGAAACCTGTGAAGATGAATCATGTGGTCTAAATCAAGTTTCTGTCTTTGAGGAATTTTCTTAAAAGGTGCTTGATAATGATGAACCCTCAAATTAAGCTCAATGCCTAAAATAAAGCACACATTACTCATTTGAAACAAAATCACTACGACCTACTCTTTGTCTTTTTCTACTCATCCTTACCTTCCTCTTTGTCTTTCATTTGATCGCTCGTTCTAAATTAATATCCCCTCAAAATTAAAATAAAATCCATTTGTCATTCTGCCGTTACTTTAAATATCAATGAGTGCTCTTGTCTTTCCTCCTCTCCTCCTCTCTGCATCCATCAGTCTTGTTGACAAGGGAGGAACAGAGGCCCAGGGTTGTGTCACCACAGTATCCTGGCACAGTGTCTGGAGTGGGGTGATAGTGGTGGTGCTGCAGGGCGAGAGGGGTACCGGCAGCCTCTGCTGCCCCAGGGCCGGAAGCCCAGCCTGGGCAGCGGTTAGCCAGAACATCCCTCTGAGAAACCCTGCAAGGCTCTGAGGGAAGTTCCCCTGTGTGTCCTGTGTCAGTCAGCGCTGTATGTCACGAGAAGACATCAGATTAAAAAACAGAACTCGTCTTTAAACCGACTTGTTGACCCTTACAGAGTATGCTGAAAGCACTCTCCACACTTTTAGGGAAAGACATTTACAAGAAGTCTTATTATTTGATGCATATGCTTACTTGCAGGGTTGGGGAGTAACAGATTTAATGTAATCAGGATTACTTCAAGGGGCTCTACATGTAGTGATCACTTTTATATTGGCCAAAAGTGAGCAGATTGCAAAGTGACATTAAAAATTAGACCTTCCCCATCTCTCTCTTGGTTGCCTATAAAAGCCTGTGGATGATTTGTTTAAGATGTTTAAAGCTGCTGCACTGTGGATTTCTTTGTGAAGGACTCGGGTAAGATTTTCTGTGACGGTCCAAATGCTGTGACTTTATACACGTTCTTGATTGCCTCACCTCTCTGCCTCGCTATCAGAGAGCAACCACAGCTGACATTAGTTTAGGAAGGAACCAAGTTTCAATCCTCCCTCAGATTTAGTTCAGCTACAAATAATAATAATAATAAAAATAAACTTTATCTTTAAGCACATTTTTAAACACAGATACAACAAACTCTACAGAACCAAATAAAATTAAAACACAAAAAGAATTAAACGAGCTAAAAACACCACAACACAGGAAACACAAAGAGAGTAAAACATAATGTCAAGGGCCTGTATAATCCACAAACAAAGCCAGATATTTCATATAGAGCAAGAATATATCCAGCTTTAAAAGATCATGTGCTTGAAGCCCCTCAGCTCCTCATTTTGGTTCCTTTTCGAAGTGAGCCAGTCTGTCTCTGTTTAACACCAGGTGGCAATGTCGCTCAGCAAAGAGGAAATCTGGAGAAAGATTTTCCCGTCTCTGCCTCGCTGTCGAGTACTTTCACATGAGAAACTGCAACTGCATCAGACACACAAAGAGGCAGACACGCTCTGCGTATAGAAAGTACAGAACAATATATATTGTGCTCTTTATGAAAACAAACAGTGAAAAACAATAAGCGGGTCAAACACAATATGTTCATGAGAAGGTGAATGATGTCACGAGTACATGTGTTAAACCCTAAATCTCAGGAAAATGAGATTTCTTTCTTTCTTTCTTTTGGGTTTTTGATGTCTCAGACTGATAAGTGCAACAGCCCCGAAACAACAAGTGAGTAGTGACTTACAACATGTTAAAATACAGTTGTTGTTTTTTAATTTGAGGTTCAAGTCAAACAAAAAGAAACTCTCTGCAGTGCATATTTCCAGCACTAGGGGCACCACACTGGAGGTCAAAAGGACAAAACCAGAGCACGATGAGAAGAGTTTGAGTAATGTGCAGACTTGTTCTTGACCTCAGAACACAGTTTTAATGTGGAATATTAAATGGTTGACCACACAGGCTCAACATCAGCGTGTCTGCAGCAGGAGAGAGTAATCAGTGATGTGACGGTGTGAACGAGGCAGGGGGGATGTGATAAACTTTGTGGCCCGCAGTGGAAGCAACGTTTCATCCTTTCATCTGCTCTCGTGTCGATAAGGGCTGTGCATGTGTGCTGTCAAGGGTGAGGAGGAGAGGAGGAAGGCTCGGGGGGAGGAAGCAGGAGCGGGTGAGGTTTCAAAGGTGTGTCTGTGAGCGTAACAGGCCGTTAGAGGCTCCCCCTCCCTGACCACAGGGCCACTGGGAGACAGTGTGCGCCTGCTTTTAATACGGGTCCTGTAGAAAACCAGAGCAAGGCAGCGTTCCGTTTGAAACCGGAATTCACCAGAACAAGTGTATCCTGATGTGGTGAGGAGCTGGGGTGAGGAGGGAGGGGAGGAGGGAGGGGAGGACACAGAGGGCGCCATGTGGCAGGCCTCACTCCATCTATTGTCATTTCTAGATCTACACACGAAAGTGGAGGTGAAAAAAGGGTTTATCAGGGAGGGGAAATAGACCCTAGAGCCTGTGCTGTGTGTGAAACTCTGCAACACTGAGGAACTTTTTACTGAAATACTTGTTATTAACACTCAGCTTGCGCAGCATCTGCTTATTGCCTGCTTGATGCTTGCTTTTAAATAACGGCTGTCGAACACTCAGAAACACTGCGGAGACAAACCTGGATTACTTGAATGATCAGTGCTTTGACATCAGACTAATGACAATTCAGTGTAAATACAATATGGTTAAAGCACTTTATTGTGAGCACTCATCCACGACTGTGAATGACAAACCAGATCCGTGTGAAAGTGACATAAAACGCCATTTTCAGTGTCTGTATTCGAACTGGCTTTTCCTTAAGAGGCCTTAAAATGTGCACAGAATCACCAAAGTTTAAAGAGTCAAGAGTTTCAAACCATCTTGTGATACATTTCTCTGGAGGAGAGAGAGCCCATATACCAGTCAAAGCTTTAAGCACTTCCTGGTGCAACACCTTTTCATCCTCATTGACATATTTTTCCAAATTTCACATGCTAACATTTTAAAGGTGCAGCAGGTGATTCTGTAGAAAGATGTTTATCGAGTTTCACACTTTATCTTCATGACATCATACATGTGTCAGGGTTTATTTCACACATGTAAGAAAAAAGTTTCAGAGGTGAATTTGTTTTTTTTTAGAAATGTTTTTCTGACTTTTATATAATTAAAGAATAAAACAAATGCTTGTTTGCAGGAATACTGATTAAAACCTAGACGGTATCATGTGATAATGCTTCACATCAGCTCCCCTCTTAAGTCCCCTTTTATATCCAGTCTCAGGTGTTGACTGTTTTCATTATAATCCACCAAACTGGAGAAAATAATGCAGCGAGAGGAAAGGTGAAGAGATTGAGAATGCTGATCAGGCAGGCTGTATTTCTGAAATCAAAGGATTATCTAATCTGATAATGCCGACTGACACAAACACACATGAAAGGAAACCACCGGTAGGTCAGAAGCAGCTCATCATAATCCTCATAAAATACCCGCGAAACGTCTGACAATTAATACACCAACAAACGCGCATGCTGTGTTTGTCAAAAATTATGAAACACGAACTGCGTGTGTGTGTGAGCGTGCGAGTGCGTATGCTAGGAAAGAAGCGAGGTACAGTATGAAGGATGTGGTAAAGCAGCCTAATGGTCAGCTGTGTTTCTCTTCTCTCTGCTACTTTCTTTCTTGCACCTGCAGAGAGTTGTGGCAGAGTAAGAAAACACACACACACGCGTGCACACACACACGCACGCGCGCACACACACACACACACACACACACACACACACACACACACACACGCACACACACGCACACAGACATCTTGTACTGTAGCCTGCAGTCTCATGACTTCAGTGTCATCTCTACATGAACAGCAGCAAAAGAGCAAAGTGAATTCCTCTGAATAATACAAGATTTGTTGATGTTTTGTGTGTGTGTTATGTGTGTGTGTGTGTCTGAATAACTGAGGATACTTTAGTCACCTTTTTATACAGACAAACAGAGTGTGAAACAGAGGAAGACAGAGCAGTGGAGGAGATGGATCAGATCTTGTTTATTCGCTGTGTGTGTGTGTGTGTGTGTGTGTGTGTGTGACAGGTAGGACGGGTTAGCTCCGGAGAATCAGCTTAAGCAAAGCAGCAGACATTTCTTCACAGGAGGGGGAGGAAAGTCAGGGGATTTATAGACTCGCAATCGCTGAGGATCAGACACAGAACGAGCAGAGACACAAAAACATGAAACAATGCACGGACTAGACACACACACTTGTGCTGGAGTGTGCACAAAGCAACTCAACCTTTAGACAATATAAAGCACAGGTGCTCTGACATACTGCAATAAAGTCATTTAAGGTGTGGAGGTGACATTTTCACTGTCCGAGTCACACAGATCGTCCTATGATACATGGTGTAAAATTGTCTTGGCTGACTGAGAGAAAACATGAAGAAAACCAAGAGGCCTTAGCTGTCTCATGACATTTCTTCATGTATTAGATACATATTGGTATTGGTAAAAATTTTAGTCGATAAAGTTACCAGTGAAAGTAAAGTGACAGCCAAATTGCTTTCAACGACTTAACTAACGCAACATCTACGCACTCTGATACAGCAGTGGCTCTCAAATTGGTTTTCTTTTGTCAATAAACACATCAGCAGCACGCTTGTGACGTCAAACTGCTGCACCTGGGTAGAGCCATGCTGACGAATGGGCCAAACGATATCAAAGAAAAGAAAGAAAGAAAGTTGATTTTAGAGTCTTTTTCTCAACTTGTCAAATACTGAAGCTTTGGGGTGGCAGCCGACTCGACCTACAGTCCCAAAGTGGACTTTAACAAGTTGGGAAAGAGACTCAAAAATCAACGTCCTTACAAAGGGGACCTTTAAATCATCAATTTTTTGGTCACTACGTCTGAGCCTTCCTCACCCTCAGGTGTGAATAAACTACAGGTTAGGAATTTATTTTTTCTTAAATACAAAAATTTCTAATTATCAGTTAATTTATTGCTGTCAACCATGAGAAGCAAGTAATTATCGGTAGTGGCTTTGTAGGTTTGTAGAGACGTTGGTTCCAGAAGGATGAATCCTTTTTGCTTTGTTGATCCCCTAACTCAGCCTCTAGCTCCATCATGAGGTTGACACTGGTTTTGAGTGAAATATCTGTGCAAAGTACCTCAATGGAGGGATAACAGAAGAGAAATGTGCAATAGAGTAGTTCTAATGGTGCCATCCACAACTTTTGATAATGGAAATGCTAAAATAACTAATAATAACTAATAAAAAACAGCATATAATAACTATTCCAATATATAACGAACTGAACTGAACTTAAAGGTGCACTATGTAGTTTTGGGAATACATTTTTTTGCCTAAACAAGCTAAATAAACACTCTTTGTTTTTATGACTGAATAAACAAACTGGCTTTAAAGGACAACACAGTTTCATGCTGTTTTACTTTAGTTTATATGTGGCGGACCCTGCAACCTGTCTAGCTTCAAACAGTGCTCTGGGGACCTTATTTTCCTCTGAGAGCAGCTTGTTTATTCAGTTATGGAAAAAAATAATATTTGGGGGTTTGTATTATTACCTCATCAATATCGTAAATATGAAAATACTAAGTTTGAATACCTTCTCCAAAACTACGTAGTGCCCCTTTAACTGTGGCTTTGGTCAACAACTTTTTGGATGGATTGTCATGGCATTTGGTACCATCATCCTTGTTCTCTTCAGGATGAATTTTAATTAGTTCATCACCCACATCAGGGCTGTGAGACCTTTAGAGTGCAGGAACTAGAGCTGCAACGATTGGTGATTAATAGACTGTGTAAGAATTATTGATTTAGCAAAAGCTGTTTGATGTTGCATGCTTTTAGATTCTTGAAAACAGTGGGCCCACTTTTCTAAAATGTAATGCGCTCTGTAATGCTGGCCAGTGAAAAGGGAGCAGATAGAACAACATAATGGAACAGATTTGGTAGCACAGGATGTTATTCTGATCTTCAAACTTCAAAACAACCCAGAGAGCTATTTCTTACAATCTAGCTAAACTAATAAAACCACTGCCAATTGCAATCACTATTATGTTGCCTAAATGATGCACAATTTGAAGGGGACGCTCTGTGATGTCTTGGCAAAGGACAAAAAAGCAGGAACACACACACACACACACACACACACACACACACACACACACACACACACACACAAAGAGGGAGAGAGAGAGAGAGTGTGTCTTTTCATGCCATTTCCAGAAATCTACTGGTTTGCTCCATAGTGCTGATCCAGAATCTGTCCGTAATGATTTATTTCTAGTGCCATAATCATAGTTATTATAGCATTTAACTTAAAGCATGCTGAACCTCAGCACAGTCACACACAACAGCTGGCCTGTCTGTAGTTTTGTGTGTTGTCATTGCTGCAAGTTAAGGGACTGTACATGTTTAAGACCATTAAATATTTCATGAACTACTGCTCCACTCTCTTGCAAACCATGCAACTGTGTTTTAGAAATTTGGGTTCATTTTGTACTGTTCCATTCATCCCATGGTTTCCTCTCATTTATGGTGTGACTGTGCAGCGACACACCAGATAACAAGGACAGCCTGCAGATTTAAGAGTCTGCTAACGGATCTTCATGCCATACCACCATACATGAACAGGCATCTGGTACTGTCTTTGACTCGGAAAATACATACAAAAATCTAGAAGTATATGGTGTGCATTGACGATTGGTTTAGTACAGTGTACAGGTTGATTTGTGGAGTCTAAAACTTGCAAACATGCTGATGTGACCCTTAAATGGAAGAAATTAAAGCTCACTCAAACCCTGCAGATATTTTAAAGCAAACATGTCACATTTAAATCTACATATATTTAATTCCAGATTGTGTTAAAATGTGTATACAAAAGACTGATTAATTTGTATAGTTAATGGTAACTGTGTCATCCTGGATGTGTTAAACAGCATGAAGGAGGCCTTGGAAGAAGATATAAACTCTCCCAATGAATGTTTATCGAAACATTTAACCATTTCATGTCACACTCTACAGAAACGCAGAAAACATTATTCGAGTGACGATGGAGCACAAGTTCTCTGGTCAGTTAGCACGTACGTCCTGACCGGTAACTGACCTCAAAGTCCTTATTACACACATTTACTCACCAACACACACACACACACACACACACACACACACACACACACACACACACACACACACACACACACACAGGGGAACTGGATTCACATAAAGACAAAATAAAAGCACAATGTCTGAAAGTGACGAACACTCGCAGGTTAAGAAAAAAAAGGTGTTTTGAATTCTACAACTCCCCGGACGTCTCTGGTGAGACAGAGTTTGATTGACACGTTGTTAGTGACAAGGTGTTGTAAACTTTCACTTCCTGTTTCTCTCTGGGCAGGAAGTGAAGTAGTGAACCTCTGACCTCTAATGACTTAGTAAGAGCCCTCTCAAGACTACACACAGTGAAGGAAAAGATCAAGCATTAAAATGATACTGAGTGAGGTACTGGGAACAGTCTTTTCAACTTTCAGTGAGATGTTACCCACCGTGACAGGAGAGTGTACCGTATGCACACAGTCCAGTTTAGAAGAATGTATAAATACTGTAATCATGGAGATCATGGTCAACCTTTCCTCTAGAGTAAACATGGTATTTTTAAAACATAGTGTCTGACTCGAATCATATAAATCCTACAGAAGACAGAAGAAGTACTCAGATCTTTTAGTAAAGTAGAAGTGGCAACAAGTCCTGCATTCAAAATAAGACTTGAAGTACCAACAGTAGAGTGCTTTAGAGTAGTAGGATTATGTATAACGGCCCATTTTAGAATAATGTGTATCATGTTATTAGATTATAATTACGGTAATGATGCAGTAATATGTTGGTAAATGGTACATGTGGAGCTATTTGGTGCTCGCTATTGCAATTACTCTGCTGGTTTGCTTGCTAATACAAGGAAAGTCTTATCTCAGGCCGATTCAAATACTTGTATATAAAGTAAAATATAAAGATTTGAAAAAAACATAGAATAAAGTTAAGCGCCAAAGGGACAGACTTTAGCTATGTTTTAAAACAATGCACTTTTTAAAAAAATTTCCGTTTTGTTTATCAGTTTGATTCACTTATAATCCCCCTGCTAATAAAGGTAAAGGTTCCTTTATTGGCATTGTTGGAAAACAAAACCAAGTTTAGTCCCTTTATGCTACATAAGAGGAAAAAAGTAAAACAAACAATCTATTTGGGACCAAAAAGTACAACATCATCATCATCATCATCATCATCATCATCATCATCATCATTTTACAGCTAGAGTTAAGTTAGAACTTTTAAAAGAAATAAGAGTATTTTGGGGTTTATCAACAGACACAACTAATTAATGGGCTAATTCGTTTTATAATAAAATGATCAAAGGGCTGAAATGAGGTTGTTAAAGGGCCACACTCGGCCCACGGGCCACCAGTTGTATGGGTCTGGTTTATCTTATCTTATGGTGGTAAAAGTAGAATATTTCCCTCTGACATGTGGTGGAATAAAGGTATAAAGTTGTAGAATGGAAATACTCAAAATTGTACTGAAGTACAATACTTGGCTGAACGTACTTAGTTACATAGACACTGCGTCCTTCAACACACGGACACAGAGAAACCAAAATAAACCAATCAGATCCTGAAGTTTTCCTTTTCCTCTAAAACATATTTTGTCATTTGGTGTTCAGATGTGGACGATGAAGGTTTCTGATAACTGTGGTGGTCATTATCATCATCATCATCATCATCATCATCATCATCATCATTTTTATACTCATCAAACACCCTCATGCACTAGAAGCATGTACACAGCTGTTTGTCCACTCATTAGTTCAGACTTTTTCCTTTAATCTCTCACTTGTCTGTAATCTGGAGGAAAAAACTGGAAGGAGAGAGCGCACATATTCTCTATATATCCTTCAGTATCCTCATATTCTCACATAAGTTTAAAATGGCATAAATCAAAGACTGTGCTGTGAGAAATGACCGGGTAGGCAACAAACTTCAGGAGGCAGCTGCATCTTCCATGAGGATGAAGAGAGCAGCTCCTCTCCTCTAGGTGTCACTGTCCGCCTGATTACTCCACACTGCAGCAGTCACAGAGTCTCATCTCACAGAGATGAGGCCTCCTCCTCCTCCTCCTCCTCCTCCTCCTCCTCCTCCTCAGTGGAGCTCAAAGTTACAGCAGAGAGTTTCATGAAGCTGCTGACAGCAACTCCTACACTGAGAGTAGAGGGGTGACCCCACTGTTATCATGTTTCTGAATGAACTTACTCTCGACGTTAAATTAAATCAAAACAAATATACAAATAAATGAATTAATTAATTAAATCAAGACAATTTCTTAAATGAAATCAAATAACAATTAAATTACAGCAAATTAAATTAGTTTAGAATAAAAAACAAATCACATTAAATTGAAATTGAATAATCAAATAAAAAATGTAATTCGATTTTTATTCACAAGAAATAATCAAATTGTATTTTAAATAGCAAAAAAATTATATTGAACAAAATTTACAGTTAACTATAATTTTCAGTCAAATGTTAAATTCATTTACATTAAATGAAAAATGAAGCAGACTTGTTTTTCACTGAACCAATCTTCATCCTTTGACGGGGTAATTCTACATTCAGGTAATCAATGGCCATTAAATCTGTTTTATTAATTCATTTTATTTGGTTATATTTTGAACGTGCACATGTGGATCTGAAGAGCTTGTTTTTTTGGTTTGAGTAATAATTCTCACAGACAGCTGAGTTCAAGTGGGGGAGAGTCGTGCAGACTGACATCTCTGGTGTTACTGGATTGTGTGGATCTGCAATAGTCATTCAAAAGTCAATTATTGTTGTGTTTTTCTGAAAAACTGGAAAGATGAGGCACATTACCTGCAGCACATTGCTGTGAGGAGGTCTTAATCGACTTCCTCTGAACTGCCTCCAACTTCCCTCAGATTTCACTTTTAATATGCCTGAATTACTCTTAGACCATAAACTGACAGTCACAGTGTTGAGAAACACACACTGTTTCTTTCTAAAACTTTCTGAATCTCTCAGACTGGAGGTGCCTTTAGCGTTAGGTTGTTTTGTGAATGCGACCCGGTGACTGTTGGGATGTTTCTCCAGATATTCCCAAATCTGTGGATAAACAGCAATATAAATGTACTGCACAACCCTGCAAATAAATACCATCTGATCTTTGGTTTTGTCTGTGAAGTGAAAACAATGTTTGGGTCACACTGAATAAAAGGAGCTGTGATTTTAAATTGAGACACAATAACAGTGTTATGGTGAGTATTAAATCACTGTTAACCACAAACACACACAGGGTCCTCATGAGAATATTAAAGGGAGATTCAGGGATGTTGGTTGTCTGCTGTGGGAGGTGTGCATCTATCAAAGCGTGTCAGCAAAGGTCATCACACTGGTTTAACTAGATAATATGAAAAAACGGGGAAATGCTACGTCATGTCACTGTAGGGAGGAGGAGGAGGAGGAGGAGGAGGAAGAGGAGGAGGAGGAGGAGGAGGAGGAGGAGGAGGAGCACTCCTGGTTGGCTTGACTTTATGTTTGACCTTTTCGGGAAGGAGAACTAATCCTTGAATATAATAGACTGTAAGATATGGAAAATGACTGCGCTGTTATCTGCGTTCCCCTGGAGACCATCAGCAGCACCCAGGGCTGCTGCAGCTGCCAAGTTATTAAGCATCCAGTTTGTATATAATGGAAAAATACCTTTTCTGCCATAACTGGTCACTCCCCGGTCCCCACACACTCAGGCACAATGCTCCAGCACGAGGCTCCTCTTCAGTCTTTGAGCCTATAGGAGCCCGACTTCACACATTTATATATGTTTAGTTATTTATTTATCTAAATCTTTGTGTGACGCATGCGTCTGCAGCTTTTTGCGGTTCCTTTTATTCAGTGTGACCCAAACATTGTTTTTTCCCCCATTTTTCTTCACTGCTAAAACGTTTTTTTTCTTCTTTGAAATAAAGGGTAGACATAGGATGTTGCACATTGTACAGATTGTAAAGCCCATTGAGGCGATGTGATTTGTGATTTTGGGCTATAAAAATTAAAACTGACTTGACTTGGCTCTCTTCTTTAAAACCATCTTATTCTTTAAGTAATTTTTAATTCATGTCTTTGTGTCTTAATTCAACATAAACCAGAAAAATGTGACCGTGTAATGTTTTCCTTCACTGAAATTTGGTTTGTAGACTTATTGTGTAATTGATTACCTAAATAAGAGATCATTTGTAGAGTTATAACAAGACTCTGGTCTAATTTGACTTTGGACAAAGGCCTAATCAAATCATCTCCACCATGAAAGAACACAATGCTTGATAAACAACCACAGAAAGTGCTGTAAGATTAAGATTATGATATAATAATCAAATAAAATGAAAATAAATAACTCCCGGTTTGTGTGTTTCCAATCTCAAATAAATCTAACATGGCCTGTGTGTGTAACCAGTCCCGCTTTAAACCCGTGGCTTTCTTGCTTTATTTGCAAAATTTCCAACAGATGAAAATATTATTCAAATATATTTTCCTCTCTGCGTCTGCTTAACTCTTATCCAGCGAAATCCAACATGAAAGAAATAAGATATACCACAACAAAGAACCGGAACCTCAGATGGCTCGTGCAGATAACCTAAAAAATAATGGAAAGGCGAGCTGTATTTATTTATGCTGCTTAAAGACTTTGCACATGCAGAACATTAAACTTGTAAATAATAGCCACCTCCGTGCAGCCCCCTCCCTGCTATCTATCCATCTATCATTTACACAGATCTGGTCCAGTAAATGATGCATTCCCTGCATTAGATGTATTTGTTGTGCGAGTTTGAAAAGGCGGCGATAATCTGGGAGAGGGAGATAAGAAATGCCATTTATTCCGCGGCACTTTGGAGCCTATTTCCCGGGCCGATCATCCCCATTCTCCCCGACACCTCCAGCAGCTCGCTGATAACGATTAGGCTATTTATTATCTTCACAAAGAACAAAGATTAGCCAGCACCGATGAAAAATTACCCCGGGATGGGTTATAATCAGGAGGGGGGGGGGGGGGGGGGGGATTGGATTTCTCTTTCAATCTGAACACGCGCGCGCACACGCATGCACGTGTCGATATAAGGAGGTGTGAGTGCAGAAAATAATTGTTTGTAAAAAAAAAATAAAAATAAACAAAAAGCACCTAAAAACAAGCTTAGTATAAATAAAAAAACAACAAATCACACTTAACAATAATGATAATTAATTAGGCTTCTCGTAAAGATTAACACGAAACATAAACCTTTTCATTTATCTTTATTATGAGGTTTAAAAAAAAAAACCCTCTTTATTTTCAGTGTTAGTCCTATAATAAGATTCTCAGGGTTGAATCAGGGCTGCGACCTCTCTCTCCTGAGCTCGTGTGAGAAGAAAAAAAAAGGAGAAAAAAAAAAAAGAAGAGGGCGGATTGAATTAATGTCAAATCCTAAAATGGAAGTGGATGTTCGCCGCCGATAAGGTTTTTATCGCCACGCCAGATCAAAAGGGCTCACACTCAAAGCATGTGTATTTCCACATTATCATGCTGATGAGCTCTAATACTGCCACACTCGCCCCTCCGCTATGTTCTGCTGCTGTCTGCGCTCTATACGCTGGATTTCCTCTTAATGCTGTTTGAAAAGAAGCGTTTTCTCTGCACAAATAATGACATGCAGGCCCTCACACTGCACACTGATCCATCCATCTCAGACCTGAAGTAGTGAAATAATTGTTTTAGTGAAGATATAAGATAGATAGATAGATAGATAGATAGATAGATAGATAGATAGAATTAGATCATCACCATTTTTGGTTGATTTATTTTTCTTTACTTTAAAACCCTGTCGGGCTTGCCTTCAGGATTTTTCCACCACTCTCTCAGAATAACTCCACATCAACATCATTCTTGCAACTTTAACTTTAGCTGCAAGTTAATTAAAGAGAATAAATGAAGAGTTTAAGTTTCAGATGTGTTTCACACCTTAGCAACACAACTACCAAACCTACCGACCAGGATGTCACTGAACACAGATTAGGCCACTGCCTAATGTGCAGGCAATCTCACACACACTCTCTCTAACCACACACAACCTGCCTGTTCTCAAGAATCTCGACTCCTGGACTCTGATCACAGTGATTGTAATTGTTGATTGTTCATATATTTGCCCATCAATGAAAAAAGAAATGATCCCAGATTCAGATTGAGTGATATTTGTGTGTGCTGCAAAGTCAATGGCCTCATAGATGTTTTAAATGTTTTTGCATTTGGCAAACTGGGCATCATTTCATCATCATAACCCTCATTAAGACTTTAGTATTCACGTCATAAGCTGAATTAATATTCAGAAAAGTTATTGTTTGTGCACAAAATATGACTACATCAGTCCACTGTCTCATGTCTGGACCGGTTTGATTTCTAGATTTAACAATCCAACTAAAAGGTCACACATGGTGGACAGTGAACTCCTCTTTTCTTATTAGGTTCATCCATTAAAGGGGCAGTCTGTAGTTTTGTAGAATACATACAAACTCAGAATTTTTTTCTCTCCCATAACTGAATAAACGAGCTGTTCTCAGAGGAAAATAAGGTCCCCAGAACACTGTTTGAAGCTAGAAAGGTGGCAGGGTCCGCCACATATAAACAAAGTAAAACAGCATGAAACTGTGTTGTCCTTTACCGTCATTTTGTTTGTTCAGTTTATTCAGTCATGAAAACTAGCAGAGTTTGTTTATGGAGTAAAAAAAAAATCTTCAGTCAATGAAGATCTTTCGCTTCTGATTAAAATTTCTTCTCCAAAACTACACAGTGGCCCTTTAACTGCGGATGTGCTTTAAGGCAACTCTTTATCTCGATCATTGAGCAGACAAAATGTCTGGATGGGTGTGTTTCTGCGAGAAGAATTTCCTCATTGAGGACATTTGAGTCTTCTAATCTAATCTAATCTAATCTAATCTAATCTAATCTGTATATTCCACCTTGGTGACAGTTTGCCGCGCAGGCTCTCGTTATTGGCCTGTTCTTCGAAATCACAGCGGGGTCAGGAGGATGTGCTTGATGTATTATTAATGTCGCCACAGTGTAAATATCAGTTGCAGTGTCCTTCCTCGAGTTCATCCGCTGAGACTGCAGCAGACTCTCCGGGCCGGGCAACCCCCGTCCCTGTGTGTGCGTGCGTGTGCGTGCGTGTGTGTGAGTGTGTGTGTTTGTTAGAAAAAAGTTCACGTCCTGATTCTGTGTTTTCTTCTTCTTCTTCTTCTTCTTCTTCTTCTTCTTCTCTAAGATGCAATGACGTCAGGAAACGGCGTCAAGCAGGCGGCAGTGTCGGCCGGCCGGGGCTGCACGCGCTCCCTCTCCAATTATTGTCTGTCAATCATGCGCGAGGAGAGAAAGAGCGAGATAGAGAGAGAGAGAGGAAAACTAAAATACAGCCCAGAATAAACTTTTAGCCATTAAAAGACCAATAACAGAGGAGAGGAAGAAAAAAAAAGAGCAGTAACTCGCTAAATGAAACTATAACGCAGCATGAAAAGATCTGGTTGCTTGATTTTAATGTAATTAAGTTTGTAGATAATTTAGCCCAAACACACACGTCATCGGATGTCGATTCAGGCTGCCTGAGCACAGTGGTACTTCAGACATCTGAGTGTTTTATTTAGAGGGCATTGCTGCTTATTTATGTCATTAATTAAAGTTTCCTGTGTGCAGCAGAGAGGCTGCTCATGTCTCCATACAGTCTAGATAAAAAGAGGCAGTAAGCTGTACTTCTTCCGCTGTTAGTGACGATCCCATCTAAAATCTAATGTTTATCTGATTGAATTATCATCAGTAATGTGTCTGCATGTAGTTCCTATGAGACCAATAGTCACAAGATAGAAGAAAAGAAATAAATAAGCTATAAGAATGTTTGTTTACATCCTATTTATTCTAACTTCATCATGATTTTTCTGGGAATATAGCGATGAAACAATAAAATCCCACAAAGTACAACAAAGTCACAACACAGCAGCCAGATTACGCCTCTCCAAATGAACATTGCATAAATATCTTAGTGATTTTCTGCGCTGGGGAACCGCCTCTGAGGTTTTGTTAGAGGTGTTGTGCAATTGGCTGAGTCCAGGCTTTAATGGAGACTCCGCCTCGGAGCTTGACAAGCCTGCCCCGCGCTGTCAGCCACAGTTAGACGTGTTGCTTTAAGTCCCGGTGGACGCAGTTTACTCTGACAAACACCAGCCGAGAACTGGAGAGGACCTGCAGCAGCTGAAAGAGGACAAGACCGGGGACATTTTCCACAGAGACGCGACTGATCGGAGGCTGCGGGGGAAATAATACTGGCAGAGGTAGGACGCGTTTATGTTGCTGTCATGCTGAGTGAGGATCTTAATGAGTTAGGAGAGAAAGGGCGCAAGGAGAGTGATGTGGGAGTAGATGTAAGTGGGTGGAGATGTGTTTTTATTTCATCCTTTAAATCATTTTTTGTGCATCACCGCAGGAGCTGCTGCCTTTAAAATATTAACATGTGATGTTTGCTTGCTGCAGGTTTCCAGCGTCACACTCGATCTTCCAGGAGAAGAGAAGAGGTTTAAAGTCAGAGGAGGAGCAAAAACTAAAAGCCCTCTACTGTAAATGGACACAGTGAAGATCTCATAAGGGACAAGTATTTCAGATCATCCCTGGATAATTCATTGACCGTATACGCGCGCTACACAGAGCCGCAGAGATGGATGTGGCTGCTGATCAGCCCCGCTGGATGCACCACCACGCCGTGCTGAACGGACAACACCCGGACTCCCACCACCCGGGCCTGGGCCACAACTACATGGAGCCCACGGCGCAGCTCCTGCCTCCAGATGAGGTGGATGTTTTCTTTAATCACCTGGACTCGCAGGGGAACCCGTACTACCACAACTCCGCCAGGGCCAGGGTGTCCTACAGCCAAGCGCACGGTAAGATGGAGCCACTGGTGCAGGGTGAATAAAACGTATACAAGACAGAAAGTCACAGCTGGATTTATAGTTTATATCTCCTCTGATGACGTGATTTAGTTTTTTTTCTTTTTGATAACATTCAGGTCATTTATTCTATTTTAAGGCAATCAGAGTTAAACATCGTGAGAGTTTCTACAGTTTGAAACGTGAATTAAAATGTGAATTGTTTTCTAGCTCTGTCCTTAAATACATAGCTGGCACATGAGTCTGATAAAGTGGTTTGTTAATGTTGTGATGTTTGTGATTTTAAATTTAAAAGTGACACATTTACGCAAGTGAAAACGCGCAACATATTTTGGGATAAAAAGAGATAAAAGGCAGATATAAATGCATGTTTTAATTCAGGGAAATGCTGGTTTAATTATGGGAATTTAGGCTGCTTTGTTTACACGTTTAAGTCAGGTCAGAGTCCAGTGAATCAACAAGTCTCGCTTATTTTGCATCCAAGCGTGCGTGCCACAGCACACACCAGCATCCGAACCAGCCTGCCATCATTTATAATATAAATAATCTGCTTTCTCTTTATTTCCCAGCTCGTCTGACGGGGACTCAGGTCTGCCGGCCTCATCTCATCCACAGCCCGGGGATTTCGTGGCTGGACGGAGGGAAAGCAGCCCTGTCCGCTCACCACCACAACGCCTGGGCCGTGAGCCCCTTCAGCAAGCCGAGCCTGCACCACCACGGCTCCGCGTCCCCCGGCGGCCTCTCCGCCGTCTACCCGTGCGGCAGCAACTCCAACACGGTCTCCGCATCCTCGTTAACGCCGCCGTCCCACTCCAGCCCCCATCTGTACACTTTCCCCCCCACGCCTCCAAAGGACGTATCTCCGGACCCGGGGGCCACGTCTCCCTCCGCCACCAGAATGGACGAGAAGGAATCTATCAAATACCAAGTGTCGCTGGCGGAGGGGATGAAGATGGAGGGATGCAGTCCGCTGAGGAGCAGCCTGGCCTCCATGAGCGCGCAGACACCCTCCACCCACCACCCCATACCGACGTATCCGACCTACTCGCTCCCGGCGGCGCACGAGTACGGCAGCAGTCTGTTTCACCCCGGCAGCCTGCTGGGAGCTTCACACGGCTTCACCCAGAAGAACAAAGGCAAGACACGCTCCTGCACCGGTGAGTCCGCTGGAGACACACCACGGATCAGCCACAGATATAATAAAACACATATTTACACAGTGATCTGACTTTAAAATGTGAGTTTATGACGGTCTTATCACAGGTCTGATCTCACGAGTCCAGTGGCAATTAAACTAAAATTAAAGGTACAGTCAGGCTCTTTAAAAGTAATTAAATATCTATATTAAAATGTCCTATGGCACAATGCTGTGGGTAATATTTGTTTATTTGGGTATAAAGGTGAGCTCATAGTGCAGCTTTGCATTGTTTCACACTGTTTGTTTTTAAATGTCACCTTTATAATTCACATATAAATTTGTTAATATCCCCATAAGAGGATTATTTTACCATCACAACACATTTATTAAAAGTGAGGTCGTTGATTTATAAGATTATTATCACATAACTGTAAATGAGCCACAAAGAAAATAAGGTATTTAATTTTTCCAGGAACACCTACCAATTAAACTTTATTTGACTCATGCAGCCTGTCATTGAGAATATTCTCCTGTTATTTGAGCACATTTATTGTTTTAGAATTTAAAAAGCCTGTGACGGTAATTTAATATATCCCAAATGTAATCAGATTACCATCTTTCCAAACGCAGCCAGCCTGTAAAAAGATGTGCAGACTGTGATTTGAGCATCACGCTTCTTTATAATTTAATAAATTGTATCGGAGTGATGATCTACAAAATATGAAAATACAATTTTTAAAACAATAACTGTTTTAGGAGGCCTGAGCCTTGCTGCACTGTCAGTCCTCCAACACAGAGCCACTTTGATAATCCTCTTTTGTTAAGCGTGACTCTGTAATTACGTCTGATCTGGCTGCAGCAGCAGCAGCACAGTGATCTGGATCCAGCCCAGAGGTGTGAAAGGAAGATCCGCAGGTGCACTGAGCCAAAACCTCAGTATTTAGGCTAGGAGTCGCTTCTCTGTTACATAAGACATTAATACATTGTCCTGATTGTTACTTGATTACAGAGCAGGAGATTCCCATCTTAGCCCTGAGTGTGTGTAACCAGTTTATTAAGAGGAGGCTGACCTAAACTCACCTGAAACAATGTGTTTTTAAAGGAGTATTTTTATGACTTTATACTAAAAATCACAAGTTATGTGACACTGATTGTAACATTTAATTCAACGTTTTTTTAATATAACATTGACATAAAAGTTGTGATCTTTAATGGTTGTTGGTGCAGCTAGAAAATCCACATATTAATTTTATTAAGTGGGATTAAATGGCTCTGCTTTTAAAAAATGAAATTTACCGTATGTTTAACAGGACATTGAAGCATTGCTATTGAATCAATGGCTTTGGCTGTTTTGGTGCTTCTGCTGATGCAGCTGTAAAAGAGTCACTTTATATTCTTGCATACTATATGTTATGTTATGTATATGCACTTTAATTTGATATTAAAGGTATTGTTTGTAGAGGTCCACATGTCCACACATGTATGCATCAAATGAACTCAGAAAACCATTTTATGTAAATATTTAGCAGTTTGGAGACAATACACAGGATCAAAAAGTGCAGGGGGTTTGTATTCGAGCTGTAAAGCTTCATAAATGTCTCTGTGTGTTCTCCATCAGAGGGCCGCGAGTGTGTAAACTGCGGAGCCACCTCCACGCCTCTGTGGAGACGTGACAGCACCGGACACTACCTGTGCAACGCCTGCGGGCTGTACCACAAGATGAACGGCCAGAACAGACCGCTCATCAAACCCAAACGCAGACTGGTGAGTCCCATGAGTGTATATAAGAGTGTGTGTGTGTGTGTGTGTGTGTGTGTGTGCGTGTGTGTGTGTGTGTTGAGGAGGTGGCAGTAAATAACATGAGTGTAAGGTGGAGGCTGAGGAGGAGGGGGAGGAGGTACAATTCCAGGAAAGTTATATTTTCCCAATCAGTTTCCAGGAATTGTGTTCCTCGCTCACCTCTCGCTCCTTCAGCTCAGGTTGTTAGCAGACTGTTGTTTCTGTTATCATTATTACTCCAACTCCTGATACTGTCATTGATAGCAGGACCACAGCCTCGTCCCTCACTGACAGTTTGTGGCTAATAATGCTGCTGTGTTTTGTAGGATGTGTGGGTTTGTTGTTGGCAGCAGAGCATCCTCATCCAGGCAAAACCATGCATTTCAAATTTGGTGATTTTTGAGTTTTTCAAATAAACTGAATGATTTAGTGTTCTTCTTCTCTGACTATAATAAGCCATTAGGAGAGTAAGTGGATTATGTGAAAATGTTACGTCACAAAGCTGTTTTTAACCCTGACATTTCGGAGATAACGTGGTTTTCAAAGGACAGTGAGAGTCTGTCTCAGGGTAAGAGGGACAAAGCGGCTTTGGAGTTGGTTAAAGTCAGATATTTCCCATCATGACCAGCTGCAAACATCAGTACAACTTCATGTCACGCTCATCCTACAGAGAACCCTTAAACTGTGTAAACACACAAGTCATTTTAGTTTTTAAAAGAATTCACAATTTTACAAAGTGAAATATAATTTTAATTAAATAGCCTACTTGAAAGCCGGGCGTCAAATATGCTAAAAGTTCTGTCATTGCATGATTATTTTTTTTTAACTTTGTTAAAATAATAATAATTATTCCTACTAGATGATAATATTTATAATAATCTCAAAATAAAGCAGTATATTTAGAGCCTCAGTGTGTTTGTGTGAGGCAGCTAAATGAAGACAGTCAACACACACTGCTCATTAAATCAGCAGGATAACACCCGACTTATAGAAATGTTTTTCTTTAATTGTTTTATTTCGAAGGGACCTTGGACAAAGTAAAAGTAAAAGTGTTTTTTTATTTTATTTTTATGAAAGCAGCGTTTGTATGGTCAAAGACGCATTATTTACCGTAATCTAACATATAAACGCACGACAAAAGTGCGCAATTTCACACTCAATTAAGGCAGACAGGTCAGTAGAGAAACGTCTACCCGGTAAGAAGTTACCCAAAATTCAAAACAGATTGTTTTGTGATGATCTAGAGTCCACCGTAGATTACTTTAAGTAATAAAAGTATATTTTATTCACCTGATCAGATTCTGTTTTTGCGCATGTTGAGTCTGCATCGCTGCGTCAAAACAGGTCTAAACGTGCCCGCGCTGACCTGAGGAGCACGTCTGCCCCACGCTGAATATACGAGCGTTTATTCCTGCGTCGTCTCGCTACAGCTGCACACATTCAGCCGTATATCAGGCCTGGTTTCCGTGTGGCTCGGCCGGAGCTCGCAGCTCTCCACAGCGTCTTGCGCTCAGCCGCAGCAGCAGCAGCCTCCAGTTGTTTCCTATCCGGATATCTGACCGGTCCAGATAAAGCTGCGGGGCCAGCGCCTGTTTCCTCCTGCGGCCTCCTGACTACAGGACCCGGAGCTCGCTTCATAGCGGTCAAGCTCGCCACCACAGAGAAAGTGTACAGCACAGGGAGCATTAAAAAACACAGAGGGTCATTTTGGAAAGTCATGGATGCTGATGAAACAGGGCAGCAACCATGGAAACTGTTAAGTAGGCCTGTTGACAGAAAAAAAAAAGAAAAGAAAAGCAATAATCATGGAAAATAATTGTGTTTTTATGTAATAGCCCACACATATTTTTTATATGTGTTATTTTGAGGGTGCAGATTAATGTATGAATTAATAATTAAATTAGTTAAATGCATGAAATAATCAGGTGTGAAGAATTGGGATTGAGACTCTGACTGTCAGAGCTTCTTAC
The DNA here is from genome assembly GCF_965226575.1 of Pagrus pagrus. Lineage (NCBI taxonomy): Eukaryota > Metazoa > Chordata > Actinopteri > Spariformes > Sparidae > Pagrus > Pagrus pagrus. The sequence goes on from NC_140187.1 coordinate 19,048,449, forward strand.
TCATCATTTTCAACTAAGTAGCTACAGTGCTTTGTTCATTGAATTTAGCATTTGTAATAATAAATGTACTGTATCAAATTAACTCTGCTCATGTGACACAGACATTTTTGCTTGAAATCTGCAGTCAAAACATTGGGGTAACTCCCACAAACTGAATATGTCACATAGGTGAGCACACAACAATTTGTCACTGGACAGAAAATGAATCTTTAAGGAACAAAAGAAAAATATTTACTGGTTGTAGCCTCTTAAATGTGATTATTTTCTGTTTCTTGACAGTAAACTGAATATTCTGGGGTTTCGTGATCTGAAAAGTGTCACTGTGGTCTCTGGGAAATTGTGATGTGTGTTTTTCACAATTTCTGAAGTGTTATAAAACAAATCATTAATTCATTAAGTGAAAAAAAGAATCTGCGGATTAATTGATGGCCCTTATGTCATGAAACAGTTCAATTCAAGAGATTAGAAACTTTAACTACAACTGAATTATGTTCTTGAATGTTTCCTCAAACTAACCTCTGCTGTCTGTTTGTATGACCTCTAATCAAAACTTAATCCACCTTTTCTCCTCAGTCTGCTGCCAGACGAGCAGGCACCTGTTGTGCTAACTGTCAGACGACCACCACCACACTCTGGCGGCGCAATGCAAATGGGGACCCAGTGTGCAATGCCTGCGGCCTCTACTATAAACTGCACAACGTAAGTCTTTGACTGCTGATTGCCACGTTGGGCCCGCACAAAGCCTGCAGGGTCAAGTAGACGGGAAGTAGGCAGGCAGGTTACACTGATTGTTGAGGGATAAGAGAGAGAGAGAGAGAGAGAGAGAGAGAGAGAGAGAGAGGGTGAGGGTTGTTTTACTCTCAGACACTGTTGGACTCGTTGGTGTTTTCTTTCTTTGTGCTTTATTGTTTCCATGGTAGGCGTAATCCCCTCGAGAGTCACAATGGTGGGACTGTTGTTGAGTGGGACCGCCATAAGGCCAGTCTCCTTATGAATAGCATTAAGACTGGAGGCATCAACACGGGGATGTATATTTTCAAAGGATGAATCAGATTAAATGCTGTTTTTTTCTTGTTGTCAACAAATCTTTTAAAACCGTTATGAATTCATAAACAAGTTGTCTATGTAGCCAAAGCCTTTTACACCTCATTCCTCTGTGTCATAGAGCGCCATTGTTGTCCAAAAACACATCAGTTAGCCACAGCGCTACACATACACTGTGCTGGTGCAAGAAATACTCACAAGGGTGCTGACTGTGTATTAATCCGCAGCTGAAAATAGTCCCCGGAAATTTGCTTTATTTACTCCTATTTGAGTAACGTGTGCTAAAAACTACAGTGCCCAGCTGTCAGAGACAATTATTCAACCTTTTTTACATATACTTGGAATACATTGTTTGATTTACATCCTTAGTAGTAACCAATAGGCCACAGACAGGATGAGGAAGTAGGAAAGTATCATCCCAGTCGCCAGGATAAATGTTGTCAATGTATGTTTCTACAAAACCACTGATATGTGGCAACTTTATGTTTTTTTCAATTTTCTGCTTATGCTCCGTGTAGGTTTAGGCACAAAAACCACTTGGTTAAGGTTAGGAAAAGATCATGTTTTGGCTTAAATGACTTGTTTTTCTCAGCACAAACACCCGGTTTTGCCACCTTGAACACAGCTGGCGATGTCCCAGCCTCATGTCAAAATTATGTTTTTTTGTCATGCTTATAAATGTTGAAACGCTGGTCCCGAGTCAGAAATATCCAGTGGGTTCACACGTACTAATGTTGAAACCTTCAGACATGACAGCTGGGTCATAAACATGTAATATGAACGTAATATGAGACGTTTTGTAAAAATGTCAAAACGGTACGTATCTTACGACACGTACAAATGTGAATGCATCAGTGGTTTGCAGGAATGATAACTGCCAGCATTTTATCCTGGCGAATGGGCTGAAAGTATTGAGAGAAGGACCGATGCAAAGTTAGTTTGGTCTTTTCATACCAACAAAAATAGAGAATATTGCTTTTCTTTTCCTTTAAGGAATTACCAAACTTGATAAAATACATTCCATGTTTTAAAATGTATTTGATAACATTTTCATAAAATTCATTGTGTCTGAGTTTGAACTTCACCTTCAACCTCACTTTTTCCTCTCTACACAGGTGAACAGACCTCTCACCATGAAAAAGGAGGGGATACAGACACGTAACCGAAAGATGTCCAACAAATCCAAAAAGAGCAAGCGGTGCAGCGATAGCTACGAGGAGTTCTCCAAGAGCCTGCACGACAAGAGCTCCCCCTTCAGTGCCGCCTCTCTGGCCGGACACATGTCCATGGGCCACTTGCCACCTTTCAGCCACGCTGGACACATGCTCCCCACACCCACCCCGATACACCCTTCCTTTGGGCACCCCCACCACTCTAACATGGTGGCGGCCATGAGCTGAGGGGGCGAGGAGAGGGGGTGACATGTAGGAACGCTGTGAACCTGAGATGAGGGTCTCACTAGAGGAGACTGTGTACAATGTTACAGACACGCAGTTTGTGGTGTCTTCGTCTTTGATTGTCTCTTGATTGATTATGCCCATGGTATGTTGGCGACCAGATGTATCGTGGGAGGAAAGGACATTTTTTACTCCTTATCTATAGGTACCTATTTTGATGGAGGAAGATATTCTGCTTCCTGTCGACCAGGCACACTCATGTAAACGTCATTGCACCTCATAGTTATTTCCCCGCTGACAGCCTGACTGAAGGCGGTGTGGTTCAGTATGTGCCGAACAGGTTTATAGTAACTGTGAATATTGTAAATGTGTGAGAGCGAAGGGGACGTCCCAGACAGAGCGAACCTCCTTCACGACATTAAATGAAAAATATGCTGGATTTTTTTTTCTCTCATGGACACTTTTAAAGGAATTTTCAAAAAAAAGAAAACAAGCAAACAAAAAAAAAGTTTATGAATCTTAATTTGACACTGTTTATTGTAATTATTGTGATTATAATTATTATTGTTATTCAGATAATTTATTTTCACTGCCTTTGTCTTCTTTTACTATATCACCTGAATCATAATATGGATACTGTTATCCCAGTTATGAATATATTTTTAGCTGAAGCGCTTTCTCTGAGCTGGTCAACATTTATACTCGTAAGAAATAAAGAGATCAAGTTCATTATTCCATCTGCTCCTTCTATTCAATATCCAATATTCAATGTTTAAGTCATCATAATAAGGACAGATACAGAAATTCATACTGCTGATTGTGCTGTCCTCTGAGCCTCACAGGGACAAGGTATCACGCTGAAACACAAGATTGTATGTCTTACATATACAAATGTCTCTCTTACTTAACGCACTATTAGACGTTTAATTAATAATTAAAAGCTACAACACCTATTTGTTTCTTTGTACCATTATGACAACTCTCCTGTGTTTACCATCTGTGCATCGACTGCTCTGATGCTTATCTCCGCAGTGACAGATTGAAGGAACAGAGATGAGAAGATTGATACCACTCTCATGCCTGTCTGGTAAATATGAAGCTACAACTGGTTAGCTTAGCTTAGCATAAAGACTGGAAACAGTGAAACAGCGAGCCTGGCTCTGTCAAGAAGCTACAAAATCCAGAAACCTGTGAACCCCCGTAAAACCAGAACATGTCATTTACATTTTTTTTATATGTATGGATTGAACAAGGACTTTATCTTAGAAAGGAGCCCGGCTAGTTGTTTCCAGACGTCATGCTAAGCTAAGCTAACTGCCACCTGGCTGTAGCTCCATACTTCTCTAACAAAATTGATGTTTTTATCTTAATCGCTGCCAAAAAGAATTAAAGGTGAGATACATAAGAATTGGCCACCTGTCGAATTCATAGTCCAAACAAATATGGGGCAACATATCAGCAGAGTAACTGCTCGTTGCTGCTAACCGCTAGCTAGTAAGCTCAGTTAGCCATGCAGCTAGTGGTTCTATTATCCGCCATACTGGAAGCCACTTTACCATGTGAGGAACATCTTTGCAGCTGAACGAGGGGGAAGTTCTCTGTACAGTTCAACTTTCCATCAGCCTGTCTATCATGACTTTTGATCTGTCTAACATCCTGCCAGCGTCAGAGAGTTCATGCTTGCTATTTGTCACCTGTCACAAATAGCTGAGAATCCGGTGGCCACTGCATACTGTTCATAATAAAGACACCATATAAACCTGGCAGTGACGACTGAAGAAACTTATTTCCCTTTGGATTCTACAAACTTAAACTTTGATAAGACAAAGAAAAAACACAAACATCTTAACAAGCCGTGATGATAGTTACAGTGTCTATTAAACCAGTGGTTCTTACACTGACACAAATTAGACCGACGGACCCCATTTGACAAGAATTTGTCCCAAGGTCCTTCATCTGATAAGGATTTTGCTTGAAGATGTTTTATCACAGAAAGCGTGTGAGAAACACGCCCGGACTAGTCCTAAATTCTGTCACTGTGTTGTTTATGGTTGGAATTATAGTGAAAATAAATTATTCCTTGTTTTTCTAGATGATCTTTGCAGTTATTTTTATTGCGTTCAAGTTACCCATCTAACCCTGGTTGAACTGCCACTCTAATAACAGGTTACTTCAGAGAGCAGTGGAGATTAGTGGGCCATATGTTCCCACAATCCCTGTTGCATCTGCTCATTGGATAATACTCTTATGAAATTGGCCTTCTCATTATCAGTCTGTTACATGATGCTATATACTTACAGTGATATAAGACATCCTCTTTTACACACTGACCCTTTTACTATAAATATTACGTCACTGCTAACCATGTTACGTACAGTATGGTTTAGAGTTTTGAATGAAATGAAAGTCATCTTACTGATATTTATTTTCTCTAGTCTTTATTTGCAAGTTTGGCATTGGGGTAATGCAAAAGTAATGGAAAGAAATATAGTTACATTACTTTAAAATTGTGATACTTGGATTATGTTACTGACTACATTTTGTGAACAGGTAATTAGTAGCAGTGGGAGTACATGTTTAAAGTAATAACCCTGGTTTTAAAATATTACTTTGGTAAAAGTGAAAGTAACCTATATGAAAAGTAGTTGAGTAAAAGTCTTAAAGTATCTGATATTAAATGTACTGAAGTATCAAAAGTACATTTCTGCCAATAAATGAACTTAAGTATCAAAGTAAAAGTGAATTATTTACATATTTTCTTATCGGCCCTGATATCCAACATTTCTTTTGATTATCAGAATCAGTGTTGTTCTTTATCCAATTGCAGATAAAATAAATTATTTTAAAAATGCAATACTCTCTAGTTCTGATGCAGCGCGCAATCTTCAACGTAACTAGTAACTAAAGTTAATAAATAAATGAGGTGGAGTGGAGTAGAAAATGCAAATACTCATAAATAAATCACAAGTATTTCAAGATTGTACTTGAGTGATTGTACTTCAGTTACATTCCATCACCAGTAATTAATCACAGTGAACATCGCGTCTGCTTTAGGGTCAAAGGAACCATTTTTAAATCACATTTTTAATTGTAAACCTCATGACAATATTTGGCACTCTTGCACAATAAGGTGCATTCAATGTGAGACATCATCCATCTCAAGCAGGGTTAAAGCCTGTGAATGAGGGCCTTATAACCAGGATAACACGCATGGAAACCACTGAAACCCTGGATAGTAATCTTTTGAAGTTGGAAATTAATGAGCAGTAATGTAAACCAGACAGTCGATGAGTTTAAATGAGGTAAAAACAAACAAAAACAACCTCAAAGTCTGGTCTCGTGATGCAGATCTGAGCTCCTCAGAAGGTTGTTTGTGGCCCAAGGCTGCAGCAGTGAGCCTTGAGATGACACACACTTTTAAAGGTCAACCCAAGTGCAGCATGAAGCCTCCTCTTAAGACTTCCCTGACCTCTCACCCTGGAAGCACTTACTCTGTCATTCTTCCTGGCCCTCCCAGGCTGTGCTTGGACTTATTCACTTTTAAAATGTCACGCCCTCGCTGAAAATATGAGCAAAAGAAGGAGACTTCTCCCATAAAGAGGAGATAAAAAGCAGTCAGGTTTTAAGAGGAAAGTCTTTTCGAGGTTGAAGCTTTCTGAGGACGTTTGTAGAGGAGGAGTTTGGGGACTGGGTGGGCTTCCTAAATCAGCTTACCAGTGAGATCCCACCTCCTTAGACCGTTTGTTTTTCTACTAAACTCAATTCATGGAATCAAAAACAGGGCCAGGAGTGACTTCAGAGGGAGTGAGTTAGCAGGGAGATGGTGATAAAGGAGATGAAAGAGGCTAGGAGCAGAGATTTATCCAGCCTGGATCCTCAGATGGCAAAGTTAAGAATATATACATGAAAGAGCTCCTACTGGACTGAAAGACAGGAAGTAGTTTTTAAACACAAGTTAAGAAATCATAATTTAGTACTATTCTGGATCCTCTGGCTGATCCCAGTTGTAGCGAAGATGATCTTATAAGTTGGGGTGAGACACTGCACCCGTGGAGGACCAGGGGATGTGAGATGTGTTCAATCTGCATCAACGAGACTCATCTGGGACGAGCTTTGGTGAGATCAGGGTTTGACACACAAAGGTGTTGTCTCTGCTGGGATCTCAAGAGGAGCGAAATGCACAACAAACAAACTGAGAGCGCAGAAAAAGAGAGATCAGTGATCAGTGATATAATCTACTGTGTCCCAGAGGAGAAGTGAATGACGCCTCACTACATAACTTCATATCCAGAGACACACTGACATACTCTCACTGAGTCTGAACATGAGTGTGGAAGCAGAGAGAAAGTACAGAGACTTCTATTAAATGCCTTAAAGTAGGAGATACCGAATAAATAAGATAAAACTTCCAGGAACAAAACAAAATGGGAAAGAAAGACTAACAGCAAACAATTATTAGGATAAATTATGACAAAAAAAGGATAAATCTGGGCACATGAATCCTCATGTAACTGTGCTGGAGCAGGGATGCACACCAGAGACACACTGTACAGGCAGGCACACATGGTGACTGCAGGCCGGGCTCCACAGAAAAGGTAAAACATGCTGACACACAGTGCATTCTCTCTGAAAGTGGGACACCCTCCAACCACCCGATCCACAACCACTGACAAGTCCCTTTCAAACTGCTTTTCTTCTCCTGTCTGAGGCAGACAAATTCATCCCTCTTGTCTCCAAACAATCACCTCTTTTCTTCTGCCGGTTGCACCAATGAAAGAAGGAGGGAGGGTCCAGGAGAGAAGAAATACATCTGCCCCACAGAGCTACACTGTAGGCACTACGCTAACGTCCTGTGTGTTAGGGCCCCTGGGACTGGGCGTCTGGGCCCCACTATCTTATAACACAGTTGACAAAAAGCCCAGGGCTCAGCCCTCAGGAAATCTGAGAGGCGGGGTATCTAGGCCGGGAGGGCAGGAAAGAGGGAAGGAGGGACACAACATCTCAGGTACGTTGCATCTACGCTGGCCCAAATTTGTCTGGACGCCTTGCTTCAAATAAAGTAGTTTAACGTGTCCAAAGGCCGCGTAGGAAAACTTGTTTGTACCTGTCCCAAATGGCCACACTCGAATACGGGGCTAAAAGCCTGCTGCCACAAGTCAAATCTCCATCCAGATTTTGACCGAATTTCTAGAGAAGTGGCTAACCAAAACTAACCCCTTGTTTCCACTTGGCACTCTGTTTTTTGTCCTCCATGCAACTTAATATCTCACCAGGAGTGTTTCAGAAATGGAGCATCAAACCTGTCTGATATTGTTGACTTTGCTCAGATTGCGTTTATTTCAGAATTTTTCCTTGATTATGTGCTTCTACCGTGGATGAGTAAGCTACGTAGTTAAATTGTTTGTTTTTTGTCTGTTCTTAGCATGATCCCAAGTCTGCACAGGGTGTTTTATTTTGAAAATTGAGGGAACTTTGATTCCACTGGGCAGCCATTTTGCTCTGTACAGCTCTGTGAGGCTGTCCAACGCTTTTTAAACTAAATACTAAAATCAACATGTTAACATGCTCACCATGATAGCACTAACGTTTTATGTATAATGTTTACCATGTTCACCATCGTAGTGTAGGGTGGTAGCATCATGCTAACATCTGCTGATAAGCTCTAAAGACAAAGTACAACAGAGGATGATGGGAATGTCATTCGTTTTGCAGCTTTTTATTTGATCATAAATCTATCCCATGGTTAAAATTGATCGATTAATCTATAGACAGACAATGTGCATCTTCTCAAATGTGAGGATTTTCTACTCATCTTTGTGGGACAATTTGTGGGTCACTTCGGGCTGTAGGAAATTGTGATGGGCATCTTTCAACCATTTTAAAGACCTAACGATTAATCAATAAATCAAGAAAATCATGTGCAAATTACTTGTTATGGAAAAGATCTGTTAGTTGCATTTCACACACTTTTCGAAGAATGAAAAGATACTGATGCCTTCAGGTTCGGGGGTAACTTCCTAATTTGTCAGCCAATACATTTATTGTTAGTGAATCCAAATAATGAGACAGAATTATACATGATATTTATCGGGGGAAGTCGTTCAGTCTTTTGCTCACTGACACTTCAGCAGAGAGGAATCTGTGCGTCACTGCACACATGTAGACACACACACCAACAACACACTCACCGAAGACTTTGCTAATCTCCCTCATTGTGTTTCATGAGTGTGTGTGAGGAGAGAGGACATGGACAACAATGTTTCGCTGGCACCTGAGGGTTCTCTGGACGCCGTCGCTCCCGGGCGTCGAGGGATTTAACTGTTTTATTTTGCTGTTTTATCACATCAGTGGAGCGTCGTCCCTTGTCCACACCCTTTCAATACTATTCACTATATTGTCTTTCGCTTTCACTCCAGTGCCACGAGACACATCTCCAGCTGGCAGCGTCCAACAGAAACATCTTCCTTTGCTGTCAACTTTGACTTCAGTTTGGTCGTGTTCACTTGAGAGATGATTAAGAGAGTAGAGATAATCACTGTTAGAGATTTGTGCTGGAGGCCAAGTGTCTCTGCTGTTAATGTCGCCTCTCAGCTAACCTTTCAGTGACCTGCCGCAGAAGCGCAGAAAGAGAGAACAAGACGAAAAAGAGAAACATGTGCTACTGAGAGTTGTTGCGGTGCACAATAACAATAAAACAGTCAGAGAAGGGAAGACACGCTGAAAGACGAACAAGGAAAACTGTGAAAGGAATAACAGCGAGTTTGTAAAAGGAGGACGAGTGCGTCTGGAGCTTTTACTTGTTGATTTAAGTGATCAGGTTGTCTTGAGCAGAGCTGAGCAGCATTAGAGTCTCAGTATTGAACTCAGCCGCAGCGTACAGCTCATATGTTGCAACCCCAGCGATTTCTTACAGCACTCACCTCCCCCCGGCAGATCACAGCTCTGATATCTCACTCAGAGCACTGGAAATGACTGCAGTCAAAACTGATAATGAGCTAAATATGCAAAACCGGACATGCACGCACCCACCCACACATTCACAAGATTACACACACAAATCCATAAAGCTTTGATTCTTCCTCATAAGACTTTGATCGCAAACGTATCCCAATGTGACACGCGTGCTGCTATCTCCTTCGTGTTCCTCACAACTCACTTTCTTCTCACTTCTTCACTTGTTTTTTTTTAATTTGAGCTGATTGCCTTTTTGACAAGTGCACATCCTATCACCCTCCACCATCAAGCTGCCTTTCATTTCCTCTCCTTTTTATTGCTTTCTCTCTCTTTTTTTTTTTATAATTTGTGTGGTTTTGCCTCTTTAACCCTTCCACCTCCCTGCTGAGCACCGCTGTGTCTGACTTGGATAGACTCGTTCTGTACTATCATACACAAAAACTATGAGCCTAATTTTTCTCATGTTTCAGATCCACGCAGGCGATCTCGTTGCTTCACAAGAACAGCGTGGTTTTCTGTGACGAGGAGACGCATCTTTCACACACTTAGGTGGGGCGAGGGACGGAAATCGGGCCAAGAGAAACTGGAGACCTGGAGGTGAGCACTGAGAGAAAAAGAGGCAGTAAAAAAAAGAAAAGAAAGTGACAGACATGGATCCGCCTCACCTGTAGCTTCTGCTGCTGTTTGAGCGCCATATATAACCCAGCAGACCCACCACCACCACCCCCACCCCCACCCGCTGCACTGTCCCACCACAACCCTCTGTAACCATTTCTACACGGCCTCCAGCAGCTTCTTCACATCTTTGATTTCACTGCTATTGTTGCAGTGGCCACAACACCCTGTTGCATTGTCCTTTATACAGCCCTGATATAATGAGGCTGTTTTGTCACCTGCAGGAGAGCCATTTTGTGCCGACAGAAATCACTGCAGGCACTGAACAGCTTAATGAGCCTGTCGACAATGTGTGTGTCTCCTAAACAGTTTAACCCCAATAAAAAGTCACTCACTCATATGCTGGCCTGGGAATACACACACATACACACGCACACGCACACACACACACACACCTACAAGTGAGTCTTATTTTCTTAAGACAAATAAATAAAATATAAAAAAATTATATTTGTGTCTCAAAGGTACATTTTGAGTTCTGTACATTTAGGATCAAAACGTTTCTCACACAAGAATTAATTTGAGTAAACAAATTAGAGTGTGTATATATCGATCGTACTCCATACATTTACACAAACTCTTTCTGATCAGAGACAGAAATAAAATGCCATAAATCCTACAACTTTCTGCAGGTGCACAGCGATGCAGTGAGCTAAACACACTTGCAGTAACGGTTGAAGACAGCAGTTAATCTCATTACTACCCGACTTATGTTCACTTAAAAGGTTTTTTTCACATGAGGAGAAGAGGAGAAGTGCTACTTTTTTAGTGAATGGTGTGCATACGAAGCGCAGGTCTTTGACATAGTGGACACACATCTCTAATCTTTCCCTAAACCTCAGCCAAGTCCTATCAATGCCTCAACATAACCATGAAAGACCTATAAGGTGTAATTTGCTAGATATGGCCAAAAGTCTTTGCTATCTTTGGCCGTAGCTAGCTGCTGTTAGCTAGTTAGCTCACTTAGCTGTGGAGCTAGTGGCCTTATAAGTTGACTGGAGTTTGGCTGGACTGCGACGACCAATCACAGGAGGAATCACAGAGGGGCAACAGGCATCAGCCACCTCCCAGTGCACACAGCTGGACACCAGACAGGGACTGAGCACAGCCTCTGAGACCGACAGATCCCAGTTTGGTGGAGAAGGTAGAGGCATGAAGCAGCAGTCAGAATATTTTCTGTGAATTGAGGATTTATTTCAACCAAACCAGAGGTGATCATGGAAAGACAAACCAAGACTGTTTTGTTTTATTTTGTTTATGTTGCATTTGAATGAAGCGTGTCCTTAGATGAGTTAATGATGCATTTAAGCTCGTCTTAGTTGTACAGTTGTATTTTTCTGTTTGATAGGGAAAGTAACACAATACAAAGAGGTCTTTGACGTAACGTCTATAATCGAGCCATATCTCACATAATGCCCCTTTATTAATCATGCTTACATTACAACAAGCAGTTATTGCAAGAGCAGATATTATAGGAACATTTTTAAGAGAAAGTTACCAAAACATTGTATATATAAATTAATGTTTTCTTGTTATGTTGATAAAAAATGTGTTTTTCTCGAGCCAGATTTGGGGTTCATCAGCTAACAAACAAACAAACAAACAAACAAACAATTATCAGGAGTTTTTACTCTTTCTCCTTCAGTCTATCGAGCTCTCAGTGCATCTGAAGCCTTTTCACATTCAAGTCCTTCTTTGGGTTTGTTCTCCTCTCCTGCTGATGAGCGAGTTAGATAGCATCCGAGTGGCCTCCCTCCACACTGTGCCACCACACCACGACAGGGGACGAGTGGGGGTTTGGAGACTGGTTTTAGTACAATGTTTTTACTGTGTAGCGGGCAGACCTCAGCCATTGTGAGGGTCTGGAGTCAATGTGGGCCCAAGCTTAGTCAGTTACATCAGACTGAGCCTGGAGACTTTGACCTTTAGAATTATAGATAATCACACACACACAAAAAACTATGTCAAACACTGATAGGACAGTATACCAATAAGAAATCGCTCCACTGTATGCAGAGACGCTCTGTGAGTTACAGCCACACGTCGATCATGTGAACACAGATATTCATTAGGAGATTCTCACACAGTCATCCTGCTGTACAGAGTGTAAGGAAATCCACCTCTCTCCTCTAAACTGGATCTTTTGTGAAATAAACATGATCAAACTGCTCGCTTACACCCTCTCATTGTGCTTTTTATTGTCATTTAAGAAAATACTTCCTTATGAACCACTGCCCCGGGACACATACGAAGACAATGCCGCTCAGATTGCTGTGACATCGCAGCCGAGGAGCTGCAGCACAATCGCTGTGGATTGAGTGACGCTGTGAGGTTATTAGTCCATGTTCTGAAACCTCACCCTGCTCACCTTCTTCGCTCGTCTCCGCCTATAAAATACACGTTGTGCTGCGCTGTATTCCTGTTACATTTGCATGAGTGCCTTAGATACACTGTAAACTAGAGTCACTGTACATTGTATGCCCTGCTTTTCATTCAGCTGAATGAAAAGGCTTGAAAAAAGAGCTGCAAAACATGAAATGCAGAACTTGTGTTTTGGTGTTTTCATCAGAAGTGAAAATAAATTAACTTGAACTTTTCTGTGTGCTTCAGACTCAAAATTCAATATTTAATCTTTCACTAAAGAAGATTTTTGTTGAAGCACTGCAATGCGAAACTTTTTAAAAGGCAAGACGAGGAGTATAATTAATTTAACTTTGACTTATCAAACGCTTTCTGTTTCCCTCCCAGCAACGTTATCTGCTTTCTTTGTAAGCAGTAAGTTTTATAAAAGGTAAAATCATTTTTTCACTTCATAAGAGTAGGTGAGCCACATGTGGAGGAAGCTTGTTGTTAATAATGGAGCAGATCAAAACCAGCGTGCACCAAATTACACTGCAACAACCAGGCACACTGACAAGAGTTTTTACGAAACAACAGCATAAGTAGGCCTACATTAATTAGGAGAGGTCGCATCACAATGCCTCGTTTACAGGAGGGATGTCGTAACAGAGAGCGTCTCTCCCTCTGCAATGCATGTGTGATTGACAGAAGACGGGAGAGTAAAGGCTGATTGTCACTTAGTTAATCGATCGTGGATGGTGTCGTTCTCTTGGACAGACAAAAATAAAAAATATGCACTCTCTCTCTCTCTTTTAACGTATATTTTTGGCCTTTTCATGGCTTTATTGAAAGGACAGCATTGAGAGATGACAGGAAATGGGATGAGAGAGAGGGGGGATGACATGCAGCAAAGGGCCGCAGGTTGGACTCTAACCCTGGGCCCATGCAGCGAGGAATAGTTCCTCTGTCCGTGGGACGCTCGCTCTACCAACTGAGCTGAAAGAGTTGAGTAATGATTATCTGTTATTATGACTTATCACTTCACATATGAAAATATTGACTAGTGCATTTTTAAGTTAAATTATAAGAATTACACAAATTGTCCTGACACTACACATTTTCAAAGTGTATGGCATGCTGCATTACAGTATACTTTTTCTTTCATGTTTTAGAAATATCTTGAACATGAAGAACCTGATGCATGTGTGTGTTGTGAAATTACACCACCCGTTCACCTTTCATTCTCCATTTTGTCTTGTTCTTTCTTGCGTGTGTGGACTCTATTGTGTGAGCAAGCAGCACACATACAGTATATCACATTCACAGACACACATTCACCTACAGATGGCTGCAGGGCTGCTGAGGGTGTGTGTGTGTGTGTCTGTGTGTGTGTGTGTGTGTCTGTGTGTGTGGGGAACGTGGTTCCGCGAATTTCTATAACAGGAAGCCGGCCTGGAGTCAGCCCACACACCAAGGATGCTGGGAGGCTGGAGGCCCTGGGCCCCAACCGTGGGAGAGACAGGAGAGGTAAGAGGAAGTCAGCTTTGGCTCGCTCAGCTGACAGTATATTAACTTATATCAGCCAGTCGGGGGAATAATGATTTGAAAAATACCATGCGGAGGAGGAGAGACGAAGGAGAGACATGACTGACAGACGGCACACGTCCTCTATTAACACAGCTCCACCTCAGGCCACCTCACCCATCTCTCACCCCGCTAATCCCTTAATGACAAACCAGTGAGAGGGAGAGTCAACAGACAGACGGAAAGAGAAAGGAGTGAAGACAACACGGGTACAAAAAAGAAAAGAGGAAAAGTTGGCAGCGTTTGGACATCAGGACACCTACAGATCAGGCTGCTTTAGAAAAATGCATGTCAAATATTGATTATTCTCCATGTTGTTACAGCTGACCAGCGTTCATAAAATGCTCCACTTGGAGACAAAGAAAGCGTTTATTTGTGTGTGTGTGTGTGTGTGTGTGTGTGTGTGTGTGTGTGTGTGTGTGTTCAGATTAATACTCCATTGTGAATGGAGAGGGAGGGCAGCAGGGGATCATGTGACAAGAGTCAGACTGAACCCCGGCGCCTACACGCTTCTCAGGGGTCACGCAGGGGTCGTCATGTGGCTACTGTGCCCACTGCCAGACACACACACACACACACACACACACACACACACACACACACACACACACACACACACACACACACACACAAAGCATAAATGTGCCCAGAGACACAAAAGTACTTAAGAACATACAGTGCATTACATATATCGACATGAATACACAAACCAAGACAACCCGAGGCTAATTTTCACATGACTGTGTGCACTTCATTCATACATGAGAGACATATTGTTGTATTATAATGACATGTATCACTGTTGTTACTGTTTTCCACAGGAGTGTTTTCCAGGAAAAAAATGTCTTCATGCTATAGTCCAGTCGCCAGGATCTAATGTTAGCAGTTAAAGTAAAGGTTGACATTTGTACCAAACGTAGAATATCACGTTCACATGATATGCTCATGAGCCACCTTTCACATCAGGAGGCGGAGGGGAGCTGTCGTGACGTTATTATAGCCAACAAGGCTGCAAAGCTGACAAAGTTTGAGTCACACCACTGGATATTTTTTAGGAGACCTGGGGATATTTCCAGTTGTCTATGTGGCAACAAAACCAGCTGTTTTTGAGGGGAAGTTGGACCGTCTCATGATTTTTTCCTAACCCTAACCAAGTGTTTTTAGTGCGTAAACCCAACCAGAGCACAAGCACAGCGTTGCAAGAGAGAATCAGACAATTCAACTAAATGCAAAGTTGCGACATAAAGAAATCGTTCAGTTTTAACATATCTGTGGTTTTGCAGAAACATAGTTCGCCAATATTTATTCTGGTTATTGGGTTGTCGTCCTCCTCTCCTCTCTATCCCAGGTCATGTAACCTGAGATTCCCATGTTCTGTCCTTTCTGCACATTACACCGAGCCATTAGTGACATCAACAGAGTTCAGACGTGGGCACAAGGAAATCAAGGGAAGGAGACACTGGGGAAATGATGGAGAACCAGCGAGACGGAAGAAAAATATTCGACAGAGCAAAGAGAGACATTATTAAGATAGAAAGGAGAGAGAGCGGGAGAGAGGTGGTAGATCGGGTTTCAGTGTGTTTTCATGTTCTCTCTCCATTACTGTAATGTGCCGGGGCCACTTAACTAATGCATAGAAGCACTGTGATACCCACAATAAACAGCATTACACAATGAATTAGAGCATGAGAGGCAGAGAGAGCCACTGAAAAATGTAGACTGTGCATACTTAACCCCCCTCCCTCCTCTTCCTCTCTCTAAACACACACAGTAAGATGACTAACTTCATTACCCTCCCCATTCCTCTTAGTGAGCGCAGCGAATTGAAACCTAATTACCACACCAGAGCCAAATTAAAAGCTTTTCCTCTCAATGGCTGCAATCCATCTCCTGACAAATGAACAGCGCCACTTCCACTGTGTTAATGCTCGGCTTTCTCCCACCCTGCATTCAAACGCCCTCATTCATGCCAGCACACTTCCTTTCAAACAACACTGGAGCAACAGCTTTGATACGAGCGGCACATTATCTCACTTATACTAATATCAATCACATTTCTAAGGGACAATATTGGGAAGAAAAACCAAATCTGCCAGACCACATTTGTTATTCCACAGACTTGGTGTTATAGTCGTCCATTTTGAAGTCAGCTGTCATGTTGATATTTTCCTTTTCTCTTTGATTTGGTTCAATCATCGTCTGCTGTCTGTTTGTTCTCTGACGCTGCCCAGTCCTGCATACATCCGGCACTCATGCAGCGAGCTCCATTTTTTAATAGCCTGACATCCAAAATATGGAAGCTAATCCTGCAGATAACACACTACATGTGTTTTTAATACTGGTACTACATCAAAAATGAAGAATTAAATTCAGAATTGCATGAATCTACAATACAATAAGCTTAACAATAGATGACATCTGATATTTAGATCATTCTTTCACTTTAGCTGCCCTAGCAGCGTGTTGGTCAATCAGCCCAACACTTTGGTCCAGACTGAAGTATATCAACATATATTTGATTGATTGCCATGAAATTTGGTGCAAACATTCATAGTCCTAACATCCAAATGATGAATCATGATCTGCTTTCACACATGCATTGCTACCCTGAAATTGTCCAGACATGTCCAGACAAATATCTGAATCAGTCGGTCTTGCTGTCCACTCGTTCACTGTTATTGTGGATATGTCCAAATACATGTAGTACGAATGAGCGCTCTTCCTCCTGCACGCTTTACCCGGACGCCACCGCTCGCACAAACCAAACAAAGTATTGCCAGTAGATGACAACGCCTCTGACATCGACAGTCTCATGTTGTGTGCTACATGTGTGTAGACTACATGAAGGCAGCTTTCATTTTAACGTACCGGTAGCTTTCCTGTTAACAATTCGCTGACGTTATTAGCCGAGGTAGCGCGCTGTGCTCGTGTAAACATAGCGACAGTTGATGTGATTGGCTTTTTACTCTACTTTACCGCAAAGGTTTGATTGCACTTAGAGTAACGAGCGTTCAGCTGTCAACTCGAGTGAACTTCAGTTATCTGAGCCTTGTTCACTTCCTTGCCTCCTCCGCTGCCTCTCGAGCTTAAAACTCAAAATCTAACTTCAAAACACAGCAACAACGACTCAACTCATACTCCCGCTTTGTAACTCATAATCAGTAAGACAGTATATTGTACATGCAATGAATAACTACCACAGCGACCAGAGTCACAGACAAGAAGTATTTGCTCACAGCCTCCTGCCATCTCTAAAATAATCAAAAGCTTAAGAGTATCTCAAAAGGAGGTATAGAGGTGTAGGTTACTGTAAGACTTTAAAATGTGCCTGGGATGAAGTGTTATCACTGTTTTACCATCTGTCCAGCTGTAATTGCACTTAGTAATAAATAATGACATGTATCATTTAGAGATCAGATGTTTTGGGTTGAGGGAGGGTATACTTAATCCAATGATGTCTTCTTTGAACAGATAGTGCAGGCTCCCAGACAGCAAGGTTATCAGGCCGGCTCTCTGCTCACTGCCACTTAATGGAGATCGCGGGAGATTGCGGCTCACAAATTCACTATTACCGTTACATTCTGCTATCTCTTCTTGTCTCTGGTATTTCTACTTCTTACAGGGGGGATTTCTGGCTGACTTATAGGAAACAGCTACTGCCACTAATTATTCTGGGAACAAAGATACAAAGCGTGCTCCTCGCTGAGCACAATCCAGTCAGTCAGTCACTTCTTATTGTGCTGCTCAAGACAAAGATGGTCAATGGAAAGCTGGTTTACGATGAGATTCCATCTGATTGATTTACAACGAGCCAAATCTTTTAAAACAACCGATGCTAATACATGTAAAGTATTTCCGTTAGACCGTGAATGCTCCTTCTTAAAATGTATGGTTATCACATGGAGGGCAAAGTGCTCTTCATTTGAAAGTCTTTATCACTACTCAATCACAGGCGAACGGGTTTGGATTGACGACGGATCACTAGTGTTCAGTCTGCAGGTACTAATGCCATTATTTTCCTGCTGGTTCCATCTCTATCTGTCCATCCTAATCCAGTTAGACACAATGAAACAGACCCAGAGGGGCACAGCAGAGGACCCATCCAAAACACATTACTGAGTTACCCTCTTCTATGTCACCAAAAGCTTTGTATTTCTTTATGGTGTGTGCTAAGTGGGCATAGTAATGATAAAAAATAAATAAAAACTGAGAACCACCAAGTCACTTTTTCTGCACGGTTTGTGGTTGACACAGAAATCGCATCTTCCACAGACCCAGTCTATCCCCCTTCATGCTGAATCCTGTGCTCCTATCTGTTCGCTCCCCTGGGAGCTGCTTGTAACGGCACTTTGTAGCATCTGTCACATTGTGAATGAGTGATTGTGGCTGCATTTAAATCTTTCCAGTGACCTTAAACAGCCACCAGGAATGTTTTTTGTTAACATGTTGCAGCACTAAATACCACTGATTTCATCTAATAGTTCCATCTTGTAGGAAAGTAATTTTTTACTATTCAAGTGTAACTCACCTTGACATCACTCGCTGGTTCATGGAAAACCATTTTGAAGCCTTGAGTTTGGCTTCATGGCTGTCTCCATCTTGGTGGTTTGGAGCCACAAGTGACCATATTTGGACGAAACGGTGAAGCTGGGGAGGATATCCGGATTTGTGGTGCGTTCCATTTACCTCGGACGTTGGAAGTTGAAGCTGGGAATGACGTCGTACCTCAGTTGACTGCATTTCAGTAGAAGTTGGAATACTTACTCTTGCCAGGTTAGAGATCATTAGCTATCATTTGCAATACCAGTCAATTAACAACGCGTTACACAGTATTTTGTGCATACGTGCAAACACCGGGGCAACATGTCCACAGATAGAAGTTGACCAGAAGTGTTTGTAAGACTAATTTAATGGGACGCAAATAAGACAGAAGTGCTAATAAACAGCTTATTGATCCACGAAACAGCCAACTTGGATTTTGAGGTCAGGGTTGTTGAGGTGCGTACGACTTTCTGGGGGCGCTCAGTGGAGAGTGCCAACTTGGAGCTAGGAAAATCCATCTTTCGACTTCGAATGGAAGGCACCATTGACCTGACAGAGACTAGAATGCACACCGTGGTAGTAGTAGCCATGCCCTGAAGCTTACCATGCTTTATTGTTTTACTCTAAATGAAACCATAACTTACTAAATGAACATCATGCTGTTTTGAATAAGACTTGAAACTAGAGATTGAGACCATAAACTCTGAGCTAATACATCAAGTGAGAAGTATGGTAATTGTGTCATAAGCTTACATAGAGTCAGACTTCTTTTTGCAACCAGTGGCCATTAGAAAGAGTGCAGGTATAAGGCACTTTTCAGACTTGTAAGCTCTGTCTAACAACATAACATTCATTATAATTTGGTTAAAAACCTCCTTATGAAAAGATAAAAAGATACACATCAAACAGTGCCAATCACACCTGCATGATTTCTTCTATGTAAGCTACGAAAACAAAATTAAGAATGAGATAAAGAAGAAGTAGCAGCAGTGGGAGGAAGCTGATGGTCGACTGTAAGGAGGAAAGGAGCTGGGGAAAGTAGTGGTGCTGGTGATGTGGAGGGAGGAGGTGTATAATAAAAATACAAAGAAATAAAAGTAAAACAGCACGCCCGGTACAAAGAGAAGGATATAGTGGGCGCGTTACATGACCGCCTGTTTTTGTTCTGGTATATAGGGGTGGTAGTTGATTTATGCAACTCCATAGTTTGTCATTTGAGTGCTCACTCTACTCTTTGTCATGCCAACAAAGCTGCTGCGGCACTGTGGGTAACCTTAGACTGGACTGCTTGTTAGACTGCGTACGGGTGGGAAGCAATGGGAGACAGGATGCTTTTATTAAATATATATTATAAAGAATTGCAGTGTAGGTAATGTAAAACAGAGGATGGATGAATGTAAAGTTATAGTATAAAGTATATGTCCATTTTCTACTGTATCAAACGGTCTTCAACAGTGCATGGAGTTTGCTCAGTTGTCACCGAGATGGATCCGTTGACACGCGAGTTCAGTAGTTGTTTTATTTTATCCACAGAACTTTTAAGACTTAAAAGATTAACATTAAGGTTCATTCTTGACCTTGAAACTTCAAGTTTGCCAAAACAATACCAATAGTTCAACTGGGAAAACTGTAGAACTGCTAAAGGTTTCACAGAATAATCGAGTAGTTGACGATCAAAAAAACACTAGCTGACGTTGTGCATTGTTGTAGGTTAATGGTTTATCAGTGGTTTTAGTTCAGTGCAGTAATGAGTGACATCATAATGTATCATAGAGGGCTATTCAGAGCTTTTAAGATGGCCGACTGATGCCCATTCAATAAAAACTACACATTGATGTGTTAAAGAGGGTTATGTGCCAGATTATCTCTTGGACGGACTGGTTGCCTGGCAAGTTCACATCGAAGACAAGATCCTAGTTTCACGTTTACTGTATCAGTCTTCTCATTTAACTCTTGGTAAAGATGCTTCTTTGTATTTTGATAACACACTGACATGTTTTTACCCACCAACTATGCGTCAGTGGAATAGCATACAATTTAGAAATTAATTCTGGCCAGCATTCACTGAACAGCTGCTTTACTGCTGTCTGCAGAGGAATGAATGGAGGAGGAGAGGTGATGGGGAGAGCTGAGACGCAGAAATATTTTATTGTCATGCAGTGTCACTACACATGGAGATCAGACACCAGCGGGAGTCCAGGTCTTATAAGGAGCCGCAGTCATCATCTCCTGAGTGTTGACCATCAGTCCAAAACACTAAACCTCTCTCCCTCCCTCCTTCTCGTCACTGTAACCTTCTTTCACTGTGAGATAAGCACTGTGAATAATCTCCTGCTTTCTTTTCTTCGTTTGCACCCTCTCATTTTCCGCTCTCCATTTCCACTTTTATCTCAGTCATTCTCTTACTCCATCCATCCTGCTCTCCCACTGAGACCTGCACAGCTCCAGCTCCACCTCACTGCAACAGCAGAGATGCCTGAGTCAGAGGCCCAACTTGGCCGTACCGCTAGGCACAGAGCGGTAAACAGTAAACACTCAAAGCGAGAGAAGAGTGTATAGAGGGTGTGTGAATCAGGTCTTTGTCCCTGGCTATAGACAGAGGTGTAAAAGGAGGAGGGATCTGCATGGCTTTGTCCGGAAACATGATACAGCCAGTAGAGTAAAAAAGAAAGAGGCCTCGATTCAGAAATTTATACCGTCTAGTGTGTATGTGCCGAGGCTGTGACGGAGGATTTCATGACAGAAATCATTTAATGTGAAACTATCAGTGTTTGTTTTTGAGGCTGTTGCTGAAGCAAAAACACAATGTAGAGAGCAAAACTGTAGACTATGGTATTGTATTATCAAGAGAGCACCTCTGATCAGCTGATGTTAAAAACCCAGGTGGAGGGCCGACGTTCACCTCCAAGAATGCCCACCACAGACGCCTGACAGAGGAGCTTTCACACTGTAAAAAATGTCTTAAGTTTACCCAGTGATATTGTGATTTTAATCATTTAAATTCAAAGTCTTCTGAATAAATTCCTGTGCACACTTCTGTTTATTTCAAGTGTTTAATGAACCAAACAAAACAAGTTAACAGCTAACATAACGGAGTGAGCACCATCGATTTAGATCCTGTTTATCCTTCTCCAACACAAGTTTAAGATTATGTTAGAATTAATATCTAAATGTAGATGTTACTCAGACCTCTGGTTAATTCATAGGGTATTTCAAATGGAAACCACTCCATAATGTTTTGCCAGAATGTTGACTGGAAATAATAAATATGTTTTGTCTTTGACAAGTTTTGCAGCCTGGTCTGTTAACGATACAAACATGAATCCGATCCCCTTCTGAAAAAACTCACGGCTGACTTTACTTTTACGATCCTGTTCAGCTGGATACTTTGTCCTTATGGGTTCATTTTTAACAGTGCGCTTCACCTCGTCTCGGTTAACCACACACGATCTGGAACAAATCCTCACCGCACACACAACACTTAACACTTGACCTCTAACTCGGCGAGCAGTACCACACACTACGAGTCACAGGCTATTAGACAGGGATAAAAATAGTGGGAGAAAAGAGAGAGAGAAGCGAGGCATGAGAGCAGCGCACACGTCCTTCCACTTAATTCCTCTCACATTCAATCAGGGCTCTCTCTCCATTATCACACTATGGTAATTATGACTGTGATTATCTGTCAAAGATTGTACCTGTCTTTGTGTTCTCCATTCACACAGGCCAACTGTGTGTGCACATTACCATTTACAGACATTCTGAATCAGATCATAAATTGGCATTATAAAAACCTCACTAGAGGAGAGATGAAAGCGTCTTCCACTCTTCCTTGTCCTCTCCTTCGTGCTCTGTCTTTGTCAAGTGACGCCTGAACTCTATTCATAGAGCGGTGACCTCTCTGCTCTCTGCTGTGCGACAGCCGAGTAACAAGTTGTCAATACAAATGAACTGAGAGAGAGAAGAGGGGAAAAGCAATTACAATCTCCTTTTAATCCCCAGCAGTTCCAAAAGTCAGAGATTTAGCCCGTCTTTGCTCACCTCACCTCCTCAGTGTGTGTGTGTGTGTGTGTGTGTCCTAATCAGGATATAGTGAACAGCGATCAAGTCTCTCTTTCACTGATCAGGATAACATGTCTAATTAATCCAATCGCTGGTCTTGAATCTCCATTCAAACTGAATTTGAGCCTTTGAAAAGTCCTGATTCTTTTTAAAAAAAGGGGGACAAAACAGGTAGAAAGTGATTCAGCTGGCGGGAGACGGATGTGGGGAGCAGAAAGAAGCGGGTGGTGGTGGAGGTGGAGGTGGAGGGCAGCTCTGGATTAGATTCTACCTATATTCTCCACCTTCAGTCAGAGGAATTAGACAGAGGGGACGGGGAAGGAGGCTGATAGTTTTAAAAGTCTGAAAGGAGCACAGATAAGGAACGCAGAGAGGCTGGGCGTGGAGGGGATCGAGATGGGAGGGAGAAGTTAATTACCTGAGCAGAGGGCATGGAGGGAGAGGTGATTGGAATGAGGGAGAGAGAGATATCTCACATGGCTCCCCCTCCAGAGTCTCTGATGCATACTGAAACAGATTTAAGGAGAGGAAGGGGGCGGAGGAAAGACGGGCTTGTTTAAGTGGCATCATGGTCCTTCCAAGACCACAGACAACATTGGAATATTAAACAGGAATCAAAGGGAGGCACTCATCTTTAGGCTATCTCCCACTGAGACACAGACCTGCAGCAATAAGAGGCGTGAAGGAATGTTTTGAGGAAAGGTTGTTCAGGCTTGCTGTGAGGCACAAATGCAAAATAGATGCTCTTCATGCACTTGAATAGACTAAAAGACTGACTAGAAATAAATCAAATATATCTGACACACTGAGACTTTAAAATCACAAGAAAAACTCCAAGGCACTCTCTTTGAGACTATTAAAATGCCTTTATTGCAGAAATGGGAAAAAACAAATACTTTGTTACTGTTACTGAAGTAGATTTTTCAGGTATCTGTACTTTACTTTTACTTGTGCTTTTGATACTTAAGTACATTAGTTGCCAGACAATTACTTTTTAGACTTACTCAAGTACTATTCACATGGGTGAAAGTCACTTTTACCAAGAAATATTTCAACACGTATCTTTACTTAAACTCAAGTATGAATTTTATTGGACACTGTAAACTTACATTTTATAAACAGGCTTGTTAGTTTAGTTTTAACGCACTTCCTGGAAAATGTCGATTATTTTTATTTTGCATCACTGAATGCTGCTTTCCCAACATCACAAGACTGATTTCAACCTATCCTAAGACAGTAACAGACAGAGAGGGAGACTCGAATGGGGAGAAAAGGCGTGTTAATGTCTTGTATCTGCAGAGACCCTGCAGCCGTCTGCCTGGATTTTCTTATTTCCTCAATTTTTTGCTGTGCTCGGGACGCTTTTCTAACCCAAGATATCGGTATTTGACGTCTGAGACTCAATAGTCAACTTTCTTGATTATTAAGGCATCTTTCTGGTGCGTTTATAAACAGCTCAGACAAATCATTCTGACGCTACTTTTAAGTTTAATAGTCTTTGAATTACGTTAATATGACGTCACGTTCAGTTAGCTTTGCACAGAAATGGCCGGTAGAAATATCCTTTGGAGGAATACTTTTTTTTTACTTTGAGTACATTTCAGAACCTCTCCTTTCTCATTGTGCTTGAGTAATATAACGTGTGTACTTTTGCAACCACTGATTTTTACGTCATGTTAGACCTTAAAAACAAACTCGTTCCGGCATCAAGCCTTCGTCAGGGAGTCAAACAGATTTCTGACACATTTGTTATGGCCGTATGAACCTCTACATAAACAGTATGATCTCTTAAAGACTGAGCCTGGAAGAACAAGAGAGTTTCACCAGACACAAAGAGGAATGCAGGCGCGGGGAGAATTAAAGGATATGAGAGGAAAAAGGAAAAGCAGAGTCGCATTAATAGAGCGAAACTTCAGAGCCAAATTACTGAGGCGCCGCAGAGATAGTGATCAGAGCTCGGCCGTGCACCCTGGGTCTGTTAACGCAGCACTCAGTGCATTTACATCACCATCATTACCGTCCTTATCATTAACATCGTTCAAAGCTACACATGAAGCCCATATAAAAGCTGTAATGGAGTACATTAGTCCACTTTGGGAGAGGTGAGCTCCTGGTCGGGTCCAAAGTCGCCTCACAGAGAGGGGGAACGTAAAAAAGTCAGCATTTTGGAGTCCTCTTTTCTGCTTTCAAAGGAGGAAGTGGTAGAGCCGAGGCCCTCTATGATTGGTCCCTGCAGACCAGCCCCGCGGCTCATTCGCTGGCTGGATTGTAATTTTGTTAAGGGCACGGGTTGCTTCCTGTGCTGGCTAAACATATCTGTGTAAATGAGGTTTGGGATGCCTGAGGGGAGCAGGGTTGGAGAGGAGAGGAGGGGAGAGGAGGGGGGTTCCCAGTTATGGAGCCAGTTGAACAGAGCACCACAGGGAGACAGGAGTGGAGGGGGTGAGGAGGAGGGGAGGATAGAGACGTGGAATGAGGAAGCAAGGCCGAGGTAATGGAGGTTAAATGAAGTGGAGATAGAGGGAGAAATACAGCTGCATCAAACTTGCATTAGCTTTGATTAACAGGCCTGGTTTGAGTTACCGCTCTAACATTTCCAGACGTCAAACAAAGTTGACCCGGAGAGCTCAGAGCTGTGTTCTCGCTGACCTCCAGGGTCACTGCCAGCCTAATGTCTCTCACAAAGCAGAACAAAAACAAACACGCCACGGTCCTCAACGACTGAAACTGCTCTGACTCTCACTCTTACGTGCCCTTAACCTCCATAAAGCCTTCAATCATCTTAAGCGTTTTAGTTCAGCCACACTTTCTCTCATTCTTAAACGTACTACAATGAGTTTTTAAAAAATGTTTACACATATCAGCTTTAAATGGAAATATGTCAAAACTTGGTGCTATGTTGCTATTAGAAGAATTGTTTTAACAGTTTAGGAGAGACAGAAGAAGACTCAGGCCCAAAGCCGAGCAGCTGTTTTATGTTTACGAATAAAAACTGATCAGATCACATCTCCTGCTCCAAGTCTGGATGGCAGGGGCAACTCTGCCCCATGGTCCACTCCAAATGCAATTACAGCCCAGCAGTGACAGTTAGCGGCCCAGGAGCCAGGTACCCTCCACTCCCCTGTCCCCTGAGGCCGACACACCCCTCTCTCCATCCCTCCCTGGGCTCCATTGAGCTCCCTCACAGGCCCATAATTGGATTGGTCAGCAGTTAACTCCATTACAGCCGCAGCAGTTCGGCACTTGATATTTCCAAGTTGTTGGCAGTAATTTGCTCCTATTAGCAGCTTTTTACTGAGAAAAACAGTCACCGTGTAAACAATCAACTAAGTAGGGTTTCAGTGTCCAGTTTATGTGTGTTTGTGTGTATGCTCATGTGCATAAAAGGGTGTTTGTTTCCGAGGGAGATTCAATTTGAGGAGTCAAATCTAATCAGAGGCTGCAGAAGTCTTACAGGACAGCGTGTGTTGAAGTGGGTGTCAAGAGGGGCCTGGGTGGCTCTTGTTACCCCAGAAGTGATGCTGTAATGGGGCTGGGAGGCAGACGGCTGGTATACCGCACCGTAGTCAGGATGTAGACATGGGATATTTGAATGGTGTGTGTGCAACGGTGTGCAGGAAAATTAAAATCACAATGCAAATATGCTCAAAGGATGCTTCAAGGCAATAAATGATATGTTCTGTCCGTGTGTTTGCCACAGTACACAATGAAATTATTTCTTTATTTCTTAACAAAATATGATACATGCGAACGGAAAAAATATGCCTCAAAGTAAAAGAAGTAGTAAAAAGGTAAGAAGAAGACTTTTTCTTTGCGCACAAAATGCTTATTTCTCTCAAATCTTGAGCACAAATTTGTTAAAATCTGTGTTAGTGAGCATTTTTCGTCAAGATTAATATCCACCTGTGAGGTGTGTAAAATGAATAATTGCGCGGGTGTGCATTGGGCTGGTCACGATTGAAGGCCACTCTAAAATGTGCAATTTTATTATACAACACAACGCTGCAGATACTGTAAGTTTAAAAGAAATAGTTATCTTTATTTTTCTTTAACAAGGTTGTCATAGTCACAGGGTGTGTTACATGGCTCCGAGGCAGGTCTGCATATGATCTTTACGTCATATTAAACAGGAGTGTAACTTGGAAAAGCAGAAAAGCAGAAATTGCAGAGAGACAAATTCGAACTCATAACCAAATCTTCAAAAAGCCACTAAAAGTATAAAGGCCTGGATGAGACACAGTGGTCTGTAATCTTTATTGAGAATCATGTTTTCTTTGAGTGTACAAACACCAGCTTGGTAAAAAAAAAAAAAAAAGGGAAAAGGAAACATCTACGCCAAAATACATTTTGTTATTGTCGTTTAAGCTATTTACAGTTCATGTACATGTATTGTGTTCATGTTTTATTGTTTTACAATATTAAATTTATTCTGTCATTAAATAGGTTTAATGTGACACTACACACCAAAATCTTCGCTGGGGCAGCTAATTAGTTTTGGAAGTCACATAATTAGTTAAATGGAGATCACCTGTGTGTAGTCAGGGTGTTTCTGTTGATTACACTATGAGGGGGAAAAAAACTTTGCTGACTTCATTCCTCATTGCATTATCTTCAACAAACTTGTGGATTTCTCTGGGTTTGAACATTAATCAAAACATGTGGAATAATGAAAGCAAATATATTATATTTTTAAGTCTACACATTATAAAACATCTAGGGGGTCTGAATATTTCTGTAGGTACTGTATGTTGCATATCATTCCTGCTGGGTGTCTTTGATTTGTCATTATTATATTGTGCATGTCGTTTGTATTCAACACCATGTTAATATAGTCTTTAAGGGTTTAAGGGTTAATACATTCTGAATTATATTGTAAGGTCACCATGAAATCCTTGATTCAATCTTCAATGAAAACATCCAGCAAAGAGAATAGAGAAAGAGGGGAATGATGAATAGGCTCAGAGAGAAGAAGAAAATGAGAAACTAACATTTAACTCCATCATATAGTGCGGGTACATTACCAGTTTTAACATATTTGACTGTAAACTAATGTGCAAATGTGCACTGTGTGTGTGGATAGTAATAATCTGGCCTTACGCTTTATTCAGGAACATGAGGAAAATAAAACTGAGAGCAGAGGCAGCTCCAGGTCTCTACAGGAAGCAATAATCTAACTGACGATAACAATCTGAGTGAAGGGTAGGGGGTGGCGGCGGGTGGATGGGGGATGAGGGAAGCTGACAGTAGAAGGTTTTTTTTTTCTTTTTTCAGTTTTATCCAGCTCTACTTGAGGCAGGTTATTTCTCCAGTTTAACCCGGAGAGAAAACCTTTGAACGTCGAACTTCTTGCTGAGGCAGATTGAATGAACCACTGCTGGGAACGAGAGGCCTGAAACACCCTGACAGTCCATCTGCAGAAGAATGAGAATATCTCTCTATGTGTGCTGACAATGGTGTCCAAACCCCATCCATTAGACGGAGGAAGAAAATTGCCAAGAGGAAGAAAATAAAAGGAAATGCCTGCACTCTTGTCCTCGTGTTAAATCAACCTTTTCTCTCCAGTTTGTCTGCCTCCATTTCTTCTCTGCTCACCATGTGCAGAGAGAAAAGCGCAGAGCGGTTTCCTGACATTCATTCTTCAGACGCAGCGCGAGGGGAAACTTTAAAGAGAGGGTGTTGTGTTGAGGAGGAAAGACTAGTTGATGGAGAGAAAGAGGGGGAAGAGGGGGGAGGAGGAGGAGGAGGAGGTTGTGTCTGGGTGTCTGTCTCTGAGGAGGACCTCTCCACCTGTCCGAGCCCACATTCCTGCACATTCCAGGGATCCCACTGACAAAGCGTGGTGAGAGGGCCAGGAACTGACCTTGGCTCTGCCTGTCAACAGCTGATCTCTCTGATAGAAATTGCAAGGGACCCATACTCACATGAAAACACAAGAAAAACACACGCATGACCAGACGCATGCACATATACAACATACCAGCACACATAAAGATACATAACATCGTCCCGCTTATGATTCGTATTAGATGTTTGGAAGCAAATTTCAGCCAATTTATCACTTTTGTTTTTCTTTTTTTTAATCACTTTTGTTTCTCTCCTGGATCAGCGGGGCTAATCCAGGATGCCGCATTAGTGCCTCTGTAAAATAGTGTTGAGGGGGGAATTTTTCTTGCACGCGGGGAGGCAAGCTGTGGCATTAAATTGGCTGGATCCGTACAAAAGAAAAGGTAATAGCTGCCAGCTTAGTTACTGTTCAGCAACCAGGTTAGTGTGAGAGTAACTTGCCTTTATCAGCATGCAGGTTGTTTGTGTGGAGGTTGTGGTATTTCTTTATTGTAGAGATTTTGAAAAACGCAGATAGCAGAAGGAAGGAGATTGCCGTTTGAAACAGCTGGCTAATGGCAGACTGATGACCACAGTCTACATCTGGTGAGTCAGACTACTTTTCTCCTTAAAGACCCAATTTGACATTTTGGCAAATATGCTTATTTGCGTTCTAGCTTAGCTAAGCTACTTGAGTGTATTATCAATCTTTCCATCTCATTTTCTGCATTTCCCAAAAATGTTAAACCATTTCTTTAATATGTTTATTTAATATGAGGCTTATTACATTCAAGTGATTAGTTTTCTCATTTGCACAGATTGAGATTTCCATTCATCAAACAGGACTGACCACTGATAAAGGATAGTACAGGTTCAATTCAAGCCAAACCTGAGTACGTTTTTTAAGAGCTCAGATAATTTTGACAATAATCAGCAATCAGAAAATAATCAGCAGTGTAAAAAATATTTAAAGCTCTAATTTATAAGACAGTCGATGTTTGAGTCTCATTCCCAACTCGTCAAATACTGACACTCTGGGTTGGTAGGTTAGGTCAGTCACTAACCCAAAGTTGGGAATGAGACTCAGAAATGAAGTGTCTTACAAATAGGAGCTTTAAGGTAACTTAAAATATTAATATCAGCTATATCAGCTGTTAACCCCATCGATGAATGTCAACAGTAACCAGGTTAAGGGATGGTCATATCTTCACACACAGCACCGTGTATTCAAATGAGAGGAGCAGGAGGCTAAAGCCACAACAAGCTGCAGCTCCACACAGATGGAGAATATCCTCAGGCTATCTATCACACTGCTGTCTGTCCACCTCAGTTTCATACCACTGTGAGCTCTGAGCAGTGTAGCATTTCAGCTGTTAACAGAGTGGAGGGATAGCAGCGAGAGGTGGGGCCGGCAGTGTGGAGGGTGCAGCAGCTTATGAATGGAGTTCATTCTCCCTGAGAGGACTTCAAACAGGCCCGCATCAATCAGCCAGGTGGAGCACCGGTGGCTGAGCCATGCCCGCCGGCCGTCAGCCCAGAGGTTTCAGATGCACCGAGCATGCCCTCTCACACGACAGACTGACTGACACACTGACCGGGAGAGAGCCAACTGGACTGCAGTCATACACACACACACACACACACGCACACACACACCTCCACCCAAATCCTCAGGTCCTCTGGGACTCTGACAACAGCTTGGTAGTGCCAAGGATGGCTCAATGTCAAATCTCTACCACATCTCGTGCATGTTTGTCTCAACCCTACTGCCAGACATGAACACTGATATTGGACGATTTGACGAACAAGCGTTAAACTCCACAAAACAACTGAAACAAACATAAAATGGCGTAAATCATGTCTCCGGAAGCCTTAAAAACCCAAGTTGATTTTAAAAGACGTCATTTACACCCTTCTTTAAGCAGAAATCTTGCGTGGCGCACCCCTTCTGAAAACTCGACTGCGCATCAGGTGTGTGAATAACGTCTTTTCAAATCAATTGAATGGGTCCATCCATCCATCCATCCATCCATCCATCCATCCATCCATCCATCCATCCACCCAAGGTATCTGTTTCCCTCTTCCTTATTTGGAAAACAACATTAAAACATCCTTCCCCTTCAGGCTTTAACCAGCCAACAATAGATCAAACAAACAGAGTGGACAGACACTCTACTGTACAGCATCTCAAGATCGAACTGGCACAACGGCCGGGCCTCTCAGTGGGCTCGTCTTTGTGTTTGTGCTGCAATTATGCGCTCTCTCTCATCCACCCTGCTCCCCATGTGACCTCTGGGTAAGGGTCAACATCCAAGAAGTCCTGTCCAACATACACAATGAACCTCCATTCACCAGCCAGGGGAGGACAGAGAGAAGGAGGAGAGGAACGTTCTCTCTGACATCAGACTCCCTATCGCTCCATCTCTCCATCATTTCCCCTCATCTGTCTGAGCAGAGAATGGCGCTCAGACTCTGCCCACATCCTCATATAGCTATGAGACCCTGTGTCTGCCGCCCCGTCTCTCAGACAAACCCACTCAGCCCATAGCCCCCTGCTTTATAAGACCAGGCTGTATACTGTGTGTGAACCTGTGCCAAAGCACACTGAGAACGGCCTGCAGCTCAGAGCTTGTCGAACAAACCACTTGCGTTGTAAAAACACACAGTCAATCTTTTTTTCCTGCATAGCAGCTGATTCCAAAACATCCATGTGTCACCTGCTGCCCTGTGTGAATTCAGCCTGATGCCACCGTCACAGACTGGTGGGGGTAGGGGGGGTGGAGGGGCGAGGGAGGAGAGTGTGGACCCTCAGGGCCGGGGGGTGAGAAGAGGGGAGGCAGTGGAGGGTGGTGGTCGGTGTACAGGGCTGGTGTTGATGGGTGGGCGGGGAGGCAGCGAGGATTTAAATGGAGATTGACGCCCCAGGGGTAACCTGGCAACAGGCAGGAGCTGCTGTCAGATTAGGATCTGAAAGAGAGAGATAACCACTTTACTGCCCCCTGGACTGAGGAGAGCTGGAGGGCTGCAGCGTGTGTGTGTGTGTGTGTGTTTAACCCGCAGTGCCATGTAGCAGGAGGCAGCTGCAGAGTTGTTTCTAAAGACCTGGTTAAAATGCCAAACAGCAAGGCACATCCATCCATCACTGACTGCATCACTTCAACCTCTGAGACATAATGTATGAAGAGGACACACACACATAATATATTAAATATCTACGCACAAACAGCATCGTAGTGTACATTGCTTGTACGCACGTGCATGATTTAAACATGTAAGAAGTTCATACAATCTCTGTCTAGAAATGTGAGTCTCATCACAGACAGTAGACCACCAGCAGCCTGAATTTACATGACAATAGTCAGTCAGCGTGGTTTTATAACGTCCTAACAACGGCAAAGACAAACAGCAACGTCTTTACACAGTGTGAAAGGGCAAAGGGCACGCATGAAAAGCCTGTTGGAACCTTCTGAAAAGAAAATTGTTTTTTTTAGTGCCAATCAGCAAAAAGAAGAGGGGAGGGGGGCATCTGTATACAGTTAAGTTATTATTAAGCAACATTATGTAGAAAATGGCATTTTGTGCGACTTGGCGCCCCCCACAGTTTCTGAGTGCAACACCACTGTCGTAAATACAAATCCCAGGTCTGTAGCAATTTGTCAGACGTAACATAGGTGCTAACTGCAAACAAAACTCATTACATCATAACAATGTTATGTGTTGAAGTAAACATGTATGCAACGCTGTGATCCTACCCTCTAACTGAAGTTACATCATGCACAAACAAGTGATGAAGGGCGGAGTGGCTGAGACAGAGACACCATTCATCCTATAACAAGACACTTTACCATCAACATGATCTTGAAACTGTTATTTTAAGGTAAAAAGTTATATAATGTTGCTCTTTTTTTCTTCTTGCTCCTTTTTCAGTTGTGAAGAGGGTATAAGTAGTTTGGGTTGTAGTGCATTGTTTTTTTCGTAAAATTGGTTTTGGAGTTAAACACTGAAATGAAGAAAATAAACTAAAATGTTAGCATGCTAACACACAGGGTAAACATTATACCTGTTAGAAAGCAGTATGTTAGCATTGTCATTATGAGCATGCTAACATCATGGAAATATTATGAGAACTGGATACAGCGTCGGACGCGGAGCTCTGTTCATTCCTAAAAAAAAATGTAACTTCATAAGTGTAAAATTAGCTTGAACTTCTGCATCGTGCGACACATAGAGGGTGCGCACCAGAGACTTCTGTGTGCCAAGCCGGACAATTTCCAGTTTAGCCTCCAGCTAACTTGAAAAGGGATAAAGTGATTTAATCATGCGGCTCTTCTCGACTTTCAAATACAAACAGACCAGTAGTGAAACAAGTCATTTAGTAGGATTTGTGACACTCAAAAACATGTATCTGGCATTTTACATGCACTTCTTTTACAATGTAAGCTTATAAGAAATTATATTTTTGGACCCCAGAGGATCACATGACGTTGCCATTAAACGGTTTCGCCAATATGTAAAATTGTCTTCAAAGCCTGGCGCACTTGACATTATCATTTAGCTCAAAGCACCATTGTTCCTAAATACAGCCTCACAGATCTGCTTACCTGGTCGTACACTCTTTGTCTTGTTTTCTGCTTCAGAGAGCAAAAAATGCTTCAGCATATTGGATTTTATAGGGGGGTGGGGGTAATAACCTAATTTACTGTGTAGTCTTTAGTGAAAGTTTTTTAACTAAAAAAATTATATAAGATGGATTTATAGGAAGATTGATCCACCAAATGGACTGATTAATCAATGAAGATTGACAAACTGATCAGACAGAGGATTGATGAATGCAACAAGCCTGAAACAAACTTGTATCTGATGTCCGATACACTGACTCGCTCTCTAAGTCAATCAATCGAGTATGTTTCTCTTTTTAAAAGCAGCAATCAATAAATTCTCCTTGCGATGCAGAGGACAAACAGCATCAAAATAATCGTAAATAATCATTGTAAACTGTAAACAGACACAACATTCAGGGTGCATGGCGGACCCACATACACACAGATGAAAAGCCAGTAAAATATACTGATGCGCACACACACTCACTCACACACACACACACACACACACACACACACACACACACACACACACACACACACACACACACACACACACACACACACACACACACACACACACACACACACACACACACACACACACTTCAAAACTGAGGACAGTTTCACAGACACACTAGCCCACTCTGGCCTGCTGGCTGGCGGATTGAGAGGGATTTGTTGGACGGCACGCGACTGTGTCATGGCAGCGCCTCCACCTCCTGTCAGCTGTGTTTGTGCAGTGACTGGGTGGGAGGGGAGGGGTGGAGGGGTGTACAGAGGAGGACAGTCTCTGCATGAAAGGGCCGGAGAAAAAAGAGCATGTAAATCTTCTCGACAAGGAAGAGGGCCGGAGAGAGAGAAAAGAGGGGGCATGGGCGAAAGCTGAAACAATCACTTTTTCTTTTGTGCAGGTGTTTTTGTGTGTGCACGTGTGTGAAAGAGAGAGAGAGAGAGAGAGGGAGAAAAGGCGGAGCAGTGCGGAGGGTGGATGACACAGACAGACTTAATGGCATTAACCAAATAAGCTGAGTTCAAATGTGCTTTCTCCTTTGGTTTAACTTTCTGATTATTTGCATTTGCCCTGTAGCGACTGCGAACACAGAGTGTGTGTGTGTGTGTGTGTGTGTGTGTGTGTGTGTGTGTGTGCAGCAGAGACATGAAATGCATCTTTTAAAGACTACTTCACTCAGAAAAGTTGTTTAGGTTTGATTAAAACAAATATTCAATAAAATAAGTCAGTAATTGATGCCACGTTCATAAAACAGTCACATGAAGCTTTTTGTTCATTACAACCAAAAACAAATGAAGTCCAATAAACCAGCAGATGATCGTCAGTATCCAGATGAAGAGGAGTGTTTTATCGTGGAGCCAATAAACCTAATTTATGTTCTGACTATAAACCTAATCCACCATCAGAGCCACGAGTGTGGTCCAAGAACCTTCAAAGTACATTTAACAGAAACAGAAACTTTCATTTACAAAGGTTTACGTGTTATTATACAAAAGGTAGTTCCAACCAGACAACATCAATGCTCAGCAACGTGTTCAAGTCTAAAGAGACACAGCAAACTTTTCTTAACTCTTCTTTAGCAATGTTACAAAACACATTTTGACATTATACCTTGGGAGCAGTGCAAAAGTCTCCAGTTTTGGCTGGATTATACCTGTGATCACTGGTATAACTGCTGTAATCAAACACTTTCACAGCGCGCCATAAAAACGTACAGGTACAGAAGACAGCTGTGCACATCTACTGGCCTGCAGCTGATTTGCCTGTAACAGATCATGACAACGGACAGATTTGCATTGACCAATGATCTAAAAATAACGCTTCATCATATAGACGCTCTTTTGTTTCAGTTTGACTCTTTGTTTCTGGGTGCAGATAAATGGACACAAAAAAATCTAGCAAAACAAACTCAATGCAAATGAAGACGCCTCGAAATAGAACAAAGACTAAAATAGTCCCGAGGACTTTGTTTAGTGGTGTAAAGTAACTAATTACACGTACTGTACTTAAACTGGCATTGGACAAGCTTTTTCATTTCACTTGTCATTATAAAGTTAATGTTGACTGCACAATGCTAAATAATAATAATGTGTGTGAAGTGTCTACTCTTAGCCTCCCTCTTTGCCTCAACGATGCCAACAAAAAGTTGTCTGCTTCCACTTTGAGTACAATTCTGTGGTACTGTGACTTTATTTGAGTATCTTGACTTTACACCACTTTATACTCCACTACAACCACGTTGACTAAATATTGTGTTGGTGAAATATAGTGTTTGATTTGATTTGAGGGGTCATTGATATATATAATTTATATATTCTGTGAATATAAGAATATCGGCCGATATACTGATATCAGAATTTGTTATTATCAGTATCGTCATCAGCCCCCAAAAGATCCAGTATCGGTCGGGCTCTGATATAATCAACAGCTATAGAGATGAGTTACTTTGCCAATTAAGATTTCAAAAATCTATAGTGAGCATAGCTACAATGCATTTTAATATAATGCATTAAAATAACCAGAAGTATAAGCTCCATTTCAACAGTAGTATACTAACAAGTTTAATGCATCAGTGATAATAATCCCGTAGTATACTGTAGTATATACAGTAATAATATGTAAGTACTTCTACTTTTAGTATGAGTATACTGTTCCTTGAATGCACTCTTGCTTGAATATTCATAGTGTGGTAATGCAATATTTACACAAGTAAAGGATCTGAATACTTCTTTCACCACTGATATTGTTTTTCCTGATGTTGTACAAACAGCACTCTCTGGCATGAAAAATCATCTCAAGCCGAAAAGCTCAATCAGCAACTTGCTTTTAGTCATAGAAGCAGCTGTCATTCATGCAGTGAATGTGACGACTGAGTGAATCAGCTCATAAAACATGCAAAAACTGCTGCTACAGTAAAGGTAATTCAACTGCTTCTTGAAAAATATTTGTGTCGTCACTAATTTAAAACAACATCTTCTACATTCTTTGACTATGAAAGAAAGAAAGAAAGAAAGAAAGAAAGAAAGAATTTCACGAGAAACCCAAAGTGTAACAACTGAAAGAAGGAAGCAGAGTTGTCACAAATACAGTAAATAACATTCAGGTATTTGATTATCAATACTCCACATAGAGCAGGGATGGAAGAAGAGGGCTGTAAAGATGAGGGGATAAAAGTAAGAGAGGCCTCTCTGGTTCTCATTTCCAGTCTGTGGACATTACCGCTTCATTAGCAGGCAGCATGTGCTAAATATTATTCTGACTCTGATGGCTATCACACTCCTATGTAATGAGATACAGGCCCTCTGAACACACACATCTTAGACATTTTCTCTTCCCCTCCAACACCTCCTGACCCTCCTTTTACCTCTGAACAAGTGTGTATGTTAATGTGTCTGAGTACATGAGTATATCCCACACTCGTGAAGGCTGTAGTGCAAACACCAGAGTGGAAGGAGAAAAGGAGTGAAACGAACTAAACTCTAATCCATATCATGGACCACTACTGTACGTCTCCCTCCCTGCGATACCCAGATCTCATTTCAGCTCCAGGACTTTAGGACCTCTCTCTCCACTCTCATATCTCCCTCTGGCTGATTTAGGAGAATTATTCAAATGAAGGAGAAACTTTGTCCGATAAAGACCCTCAGATGTTCTTTAAAGGACCTTTGAAGGTTGCAGATGGAAAGGGGATTCCTCTAGAGTCGTTCCCTCATTAAGAATGATAATTGAGATCTGGATGTGTTTGATATACACCATTAAACTAAAGGTCTGAGCTGGTTACTGAAGGAGAGAACAGTCGAGTTCAGGGCAAAGAGGAATTTTTCCACAGTGGAAAGTGTTTTAAATGATTCGTCATACAGTTCATTTCAACTCTGCTCAACATTTGAGACTAAATTACACAGGAAGATGATATAAGTTTGTAATATTTAATCAAAAGTTCTCTGAAAATAGCTGTGTTGACTTATATAGTCAGTTCAAGTCAATTTTATTTACATAGCTCAAAATAACAATCACATTGCCTTGTGGACTTTGTAATGTGGACTGCTGGAATCGGTATAATGAACGACATCCTCTGTCCTTCGACCCTCGATCTGAGTGAGGAGTCCCAAAAAAAAGTCCCAAGACAAAAAATCCTCGTAGCAGGGGGAATGACTATATTGCAAAGACTGACTTTTTCCTTTAATAAAATCCAGCAGTCCACTAAACATGAAGATATTTCAGGCGCTGACATCCTCATAGCCTCCCATAGTGGACGAAGTGTTCAGAAGTAGTAATACCAAACCACACAATTTATTCCATTGTAAGTAAAAAGTCTGCAAATTTTACTGAAGTAAGACTACATAAAAAGTATTCATCATGAAGAATGGGCATATTAATCGAATAATTATCATTGATGCATTAACATACAAGCTGTACTTTAAAGCAACACTGTTTAGAAATTGGCATTTTGTACAGTACGATTTGACACCCTTCACAGTTTCTGAGTGCAACACCACTGTCGTAAATACAAATCCCAAGTGTGTAACAATTAGTCTTAATAGGTGTTAACTACAAACAAACTCATTACATCATAACAATGTTATGTGTTGAAAACGTGTATCTTGAAGTAAACATTTATGTAACACTGTGATCCTACCCTCTCACTGAAGTCACATAGTGCAGAAACAAGTGATGGGGGGCAGAGTGGCTGAGACAGAGACACTATTCACCCTATAACAAGACGCTGAACCATCAAAACACTTCTGAAGCTGTTATTTTAAGGTAAATAATACTTTTTAATGCACTTGGTAGTTTAGACTTGAAATCAGTGCATCATATTTTATAATGATATTTATATAAATTCAAATCTCAAAAGAAACCAAGTTATGTGGAAAAAGCTCCATATTTTGAAGAGAATATAATTAAAG
This sequence comes from Pagrus pagrus, assembly GCF_965226575.1. Lineage (NCBI taxonomy): Eukaryota > Metazoa > Chordata > Actinopteri > Spariformes > Sparidae > Pagrus > Pagrus pagrus. Next base: position 19,086,391 of record NC_140187.1, read on the forward strand.
AGGGCTGAGAGTGTTCACAACGGACCAAGTGAGCAGGGGAGGTTTGGTTTGTTTTCAGCACAGGCTACATACGTACATCCGCTTCGTCCACAGCAATCTATAGATCTGCAGTTAAAACACCAGTGAATAGGACAATTATAGCAAACACAATCATTAAAAATTAATCTGTCTAAGCTCTCTGATAGTAAAATCAAGGATTTCCAGAGGTGCATTTGAAGAACAACAGTGCCAGGGTTTTATGTGAATGCATGGGATTTCTTTTCCTCATTTCAAGCTTCTCATTTTATTTGCTCCCTTGACAGAGAAGCGCGCGCGCACACACACACACACACACACACACACACACACACACACACACACACACACACACACACACACACACACACACACACACACACACACACACACACACACACACTTATCAGTCACTGTGCTAGCCATTCTTGATAACTACTACCCCCTAGAGGTACATATTTGTGTACAGGAATATCTTGAAGACAAAGAGGAAGAGGACATGCGCAAGTTAATAACTTTCAATGGGAACTAACAACAATATTTCACAGCCAAGTGCATGCAAACAATATGTGGATTTACATGTGACACAAAAATGTTTTCACAACAGAAACAATTTAATTTGGTGGGTTGGGTTTTACAGTCCTAAATCTGTGTTCAGTTTGGCTATAACACACCAAATCTGGCAAGATGACAGTCAGAAATGTGAGCTGTTATGATGAAAAAATGAACTGATTTATTTGTTTGAGTCACATGAGCTGAAAAATCAGATCAGCATATCAGTGTCTTTAACACACCCATCAGAAACCCACTGACTGGTTTAGAGCACGAACACATTGGAAAAGCCAAAACAGTGAAGGAGGAATTACTCAGATCATTTACTTAAGTAAAAGTATTGCAATAAAAAAGGTACATCACTCAAGTAAAAGTACAAAAATATAATGAGTAAATCAGTAGTAAGTATTGGCTTATTATAACTGATGAATTTATTGAGTAAGTAGTAGTTTTACAGTTGTTGTTGTCAAGGTGGAGATAATTTTAACTATTTCATATACTGTTAAATAGTTTAACCTACACGCATCACAGCATATACAGTATTTTTTTAAATCTTAACCTGTAAATTAAAAAAAAAGTTACTAAAGCTGTCGGAAAAAATATAGTGCAGAAAAAAGACTAAATTCTCGTGGAGAGAAGAGGTATAAAGTGCCACACAGTTGAAATGCACTGATGCACTGAGTTTATATAATGCACTTGCTGCATTACATAACATTAAAACGAGGTGTGGCAGCATGTGGATGGAGCGGATGAGGACCTGGAGGAAGCAGGATGAGGGTCAGGATATAATGTTGAGTATTATCAGTGTTTGGAGCTGAACTCTGGTATCAGTGTGTTATCAGGCTATTTATGCTCCATTGCAATAAGGCATTATGACCTCCCAATCAGAGCCACGCTCAGAGATAAAGGCCAATCAGAGCTCAGAGGCCTGATAAAAGCCAATCAGAGAGGTACAGAGTGATAAGAAAGCAGACCTGGCCCTGCAGGTGATGAGCTGCGGCCTCAGAGCCACGCAAACCACATGCAAATACACACACACACGCTAGTGCAGCATAACCACATTTTTTTCTTCTGTGCATTGTGTTACAGTTGAAGTTTGTATTTCATATTTCGTCCTCTCACTGTAAAATCTGACAAGTTGATCCCACTTAAAACAAATCTAGGAAACCGATTGTCTTGAAGGTAAAGTAAACATAACTATAAGTCTCAAGTTTTGTTTGAATATCTACTTGTTAAATTTGCTTAATATTTGGTAGTATTTATTTAAGTTAGTGAAGTTGATTTAACTTAAAAACACTTTGTAGAATACTACATAAGCTAACACAGAGACACATTCTGAAATCATCTTAGCAGTAAAATATGCTGGTAGATTTATTTCAGTCACATCTATTAAATTGGAAATTATAGCAATTCCCAGATATTTGCTGTGATTTTAAATTGAATATTTTAAAACAGTTTTTTTGATCGTATATTTGCAACATGAACAAACCTCTCAAACTCTCACACACTCACAAGGTGAAAAGTATTATTACACTGTGTCATCCCTGAATCATAAGACCACAGTGTACATTTTAAAAGTTGACTTGACTTTAAAAAAGTCAGGAAGCCGATAACCTCAGAACTACCAAGAACAGCAGACTATTACATTTATGTTGTACAAGCTAAAAAGTTTTAACAAATAATTATTAGTCTACTTAGGCCACAGATTAAACAGATTTAGTGCACGGTTGTGTTGAGCAGCAACAAAACACAGCTCACCCCTAAACCTTGACTTTGCTACATATCTCATGCATTTTGCCATCCGCTGCCTCACACCAAGACAAACTTACAGAAAAGCATGTTTTCTTTGGAAAGCTGTGAGACTATAATATATTCAAAGTATCTCAAATACCCCCCCAAGCCAATTAATTCAAACCTTTGACCGAGCAGCAGTCGACAAAGTACAGAAATGTGGAGCAAAATACAACAGAAATCAAACCATATCGAGCCTGATTCATGTTTGGCTCGTCTCTTATTATTTGCGATGTTTACAATAAATCACACATGTAGTTCAAACACAGACCTGGCAACGTTCAGTTAGTGTTCTTCCAGGAAGGTCCACTGATTTTCTTTTCAAGTATCTGAAGTGAAAGGGTTGAAGGGTGACAACAGGGTGGAGGAGAACATTTGAAAGACCTTAAAAAAATGAAAGCTCGGCCAGCGAGAGATCACAGGCTGCAATTACAACAGCGTGCTGCAGTGATGGAGGTGATAACACGCGCTCTGGGGCGAACAGAAAGCCGGCCCTCTGAACCTCAGCTCACCCCGTCTTCCTCCACCTAAAGCCCAAAGCAGCCGAGCTGAAGTCCTTGACTTCCTTCAAAGGGGTCTCCCAGAGGTCAGACAGAGGTCGCTTACAGGAAGGAGCTGGGAAGTGCACGACGCAATCAGAACTTCTCATCTCATAGTGAGCCTGCTTCATTTTTTTGTGTGTTTTTTGTCTTTTCCATTTTAGTTGATGTTTCTATGTTTTTTTGTGGCTGAGACTTTTTGGCAAAAGTTTTGGGTGAGTCACCCTTAAAAAGAAAACTCTGGAGTGTGAGGAACACATCTGCTGCTTTAAAATGCTGTCAAACTTTAAATCTGTAAAAATAAGGTCCTCAAAGGTTCTCTGGAAAATGTGCTGTGTGTATGTGAGTGTGCATGCATGTGTGTGTGCGTGTTTGTGCGTGCGTGTGTGCGTGTGAATATGTAAAGATGACGGTTTGTGTCTGTTTCTTCAAGTTACCAGATGCAAAGAACTTCATATGAATTAAGGGAGTTTGCAAGCAAACAAAGTTATATTTGTTTACTCGTTGCGCTCATATGTGAAAACGAAAGCAACATTTAACTCTTTCAATGGCTCCTTCTATAACAAACCTTCTTACAATTTTCTGTTGTATTAGTGGATACAGTAAACCAGGTGTTCTCCCATAGTAGGACTGCAACGTCAGGAAGTGTCGAGATAGAATTGCGAATGCGCAGGGTGGAACTTTTTGTTTCTTGAATGCCGTAGGCGTCCCTTCAACCATTGCTGCTTCGTTAGAGTTTGGAAAACATCATGGTTTGGCTTAAAATACCCATTTTGGTCCCGACTATTACAGATGGAGATGGAGATGTTGAAAACTAGCTGGATTTGGTTGCCACAAAAGTGGCTCTCTGGGTGTCCCATTCAGGTTAGCGATGGACAAGTTAGCTGCTTGGCTAGTAGGAGTCTCTAGTGCACACGCTCAAAGGGCCACAAAATGTGGAAGATCTGAATAATTTTACACCCAGGAAGTCAAACTCCTCCAACGCTGTGTCCAGATTTCCCTTATGAGAAGCATGGCACATACGGCCTCACACATGTGCATGATACAAACTACATGGAGATGCACTCGTAAGAATGTGACGACAAAGTTGTTGTAACAGTGAGTACACAGGGAACCTTTAAATACTGCATCTCACCCTGTACATCACAACACGCGCTGTATAAACTGTATCCCTGCATGCACACACACACACGCAAACCCTCACATCCATGTGCACGCACTCACAATTCACCTCCCTCTCACCCCTCTTCCCTGGGTGGGAGTCCATTTCCGTCTCCTGATACATAAATAAATAAAGGGGTATATGGTGCCCCAGGACTGGGATGGAAGAGACAGAGTGTTAAAGCAAGAGAGAGAAAGAAAAGACTAGTGGCAGACAGACAGAGAAGAAATGAAGAGAAGGGAGGAGGAGGAGGAGGATGGAGGGGGGTTGTAATTGTTTCCCAGCTCAGGGAAGTTCAGTCCCGATGCGACCGGGCCGTCTTTCCCCACGGAGCCCACCTCCCCTCTCTCCCAGACACGGGAGGGAGGCCTCAATCAAACATATGAGCCACAGAACATGACCTGGCAAGTTCAGCAGGAAAAGAGGGGAGGAGGAGAGAGTTAGTGTGAATTGATTGAATTACACTTGGCCAAAAACACCATGTGTGGGGCTGAAAGTGGAGAGACTGACAGGCTGCGGTTAATAACGACTCTATACGCTGATTAAGACTGTAGTTACGACATTAATGCTGCACTATTATCATTATAGTCGCAGTATCAGAGCCAGTTACACATATCTGCATGTGTTTGATGGAGTCTTCTAGAAATAAAGAATTAAGGGGGAGAAATAAGGTTAATTGAGTTTGTTTTGTTTGGAGCCAATCTAATGAAGGGTGCCTATCGGGGAATGAAGGAGGGACACAGAAGTGAAAAAAAAAGAGATTTTGAGCAAATACATCTGCATTTGTCTTCTAGGGATCATATATCCTTTCCTTTTCTCTCATCTCATCCCTCACTTTCTCATAAAGGAGAATAATAGCTCAAAGCGCCAAAAATAATTAAGCTTCCAAATTTATTCATCTAATTTAAAACGGCCGTCCGCACAGCAGCATTGTACATGGCAGAAAGGGGTTTCCTTACGCTAATACTGGCTGTAAGTGTTGTTTGTTGTCGTATCTCTCACAGTCGTATCAGTGTGGGCAACAGAAGTCAACTTCAGCTGCCAATCATAAACAACCCGCCAGCTACATTAATTACACATACAGGACACAGGCTGCATCAGTGGAACACAGTAACTGCATCTACGTCAACCCCCTACTGCACTGCATCTACTCGAAATCAGTCGAACTTAACATTTGTAACGTTTGTTCAGAAATCAGTATCCTCTGTGATTGTTCTGACTTGATTAAGATTTTATTTTCGTTACGATTTCCGATTTTATGTCCGTTACTCCGTGGCATGATTCAAGTCACAGAGTAACATATTGAGTAACATTCAGGGTTCTTGGTTACACGACTACATGTTGCTGTTCTTTGACAGTCTGGTCATTTGCAAACACCCAAGGGCAGTGGGCACAGATAATGATGAGCTCTGCCTGAAGAAATGTTTACCTAATTTTCTGTATTCTGGTGATTTTTTTTCTGCACCAATTTCTGCTTTTTTGAATTAATTTACAGTGAAAATGTCTTTATTTATGTGAGGGAAAAAATTCAGGCCACAGGTGACTATTTAAAATATAACAGAATATAATTCAGTAAGGCTCTCAGGTGAGTGATTCGTCAAAATAAAAGTCCTCTGCTACTTGTGTGTTTGTATTAGGTGGGCCACCTCAATATTGAGAACATGTGCAGCAGAAGTGCCGCACATGTTCTCAATATTGAGGGGGCCTGTCCCATCCCATCCCAAAAATCAGCTGGCCCCATAAAAGCAAGAGCATCACTTTGTGTTGAGAAGTGGTGGGGACATAAGGGCTGAGATGTCACTCACAGCCTACAGTAGCTACAGACAACATGTCACAAATTATGTTTTACTAAATGCAGGGTTGGCACTCTCTTGAAATGATACAACTCAAGGACTTTTCAAGCACTTTCAAGAGCAAATTGTTTTAAAATGATGAGCCAGTGCTTCCTATTGATGTTCACATATACCAGTCTAACCCAGCACAGTACTGAAGAGTGTCACTTGGTAATGTTAAGTGGTGGGGAAATATAAGAACATTTTTTAAATGGTTATTAATATAGGCGATTTTAGGCAATGTAATGAGGTCAGAGTGGATAATTACGGAGTGAAAATTGCATAATGGCACACCACAATTCATTTAATCTCATTTGTTAGATAACATTTAGTGGTGCAAGCAATTTTGAAGCCCATTTTTGCTACTAATTAAACTTTTAAAAAGTGATGGGGACAAAATTGGTCATTTCAAAAAGTGGTGAGGACAAATCCCCAGCGTGTGTAAATGACACCTATGCATAAAAGAGAGGTAGCTACACCCTTCTTTGTATAATGCAGGATGAATGCAACACTGAGCGTGCAGGAGCCTGCAGTAGCACTAAAAATGACTGGACTTCTGTTTGTATTTTGTTGACTTGGGTTCTTACATTATCCCAAATGTTTTCAAGAGTGTGTTTTATTTGGTCGCCTGTCACTACAGCTTCCAGGCAAACACAGGGAGTAAATTTCGGGTACATTACTTCGTCTGTGAACATGACTTCTCCCTGAGCCACATCAGATAGATGTTCACCACAGTGGTGGTTTTTTTAACAATGAAGGCAACAACTCCCTCTTTTGTTGTCACTGTTTTAATTGAGAGACTCCTAGAGCAACAGAAATTACATTTGACTTTTACTTTGACATATCGTCATGCAAAACAGAGGTTTGTTGTTTGCATGTTATTGTACATTGAAAACTATTAATGAGCAACGTTTGTTGTTTTCTGGTGAAGCAGAATGTTTTGTACTCCAGTCAGACCAGTTCTAATTACAGAGTACGAGAGCCAACAGATAACGCATTGACATGCACATGTGGTGTATTTGCTTACATTTGCATGGGCTTTATTTTGGACTCGACCTTATAAAGCCTCTATTGTCCGTAACTGCTGCATTAAACAGCTCAGGGGTCACAACATTTAGCTGTAAAACAGAAACTCCCCTCAAGCGTTCTCCACCGAACAGAACTGAAGTGAAGTCTCAGTCAGCACTGAAAGGACTTACTCGGCCGCAGAGTGTTAAATCTCCACCACGGAGCAAAATTAGTGACAGCGAGCACCAGCCTTGTCAAAAACTGGGCCATACAAACATTTTTTGTCCTGTGAGATTCTGTAAAATCCAGCGCAGCAGCAGCAGTCATCTCCAAATCTCCAGCATCAGTGGGGATATTGGGGTTTGAATGTAATTACTCTATGACCACTTAGTTCAGGCTGTCACTGCTAAGGTCACATGAATAAGCCTCCATATTTGTCTCTAATCGAGCCACTAATCTCAAAGATCTAAGAGCCTGAATCAATCCTCCATTCTGCCTCTATTGATCTCATCTCCTCCGTCTACCAGTTTCACTCCGGCTTTTTCCTCTCTGCCTCCTCCCCAGCATGCTCTTTGCGGTAATGGATACTGAAGACGTCAGGCAGATTTAACATTTATTTCTTATTGAAAACGGCCTCTGACCCGCACACAATGCCCTCCACCACAACCCTGCAGACATGCCTAAAAAAGAGAAAGCAGTGCGTCACAGTGGGAGCTGTTAACGTTAAGGGGCTGTCACTCTTATTGTTGCAGTAGCAGCCATGAAATGATCGTGCTTGGCTAATGGCTGCCTTATCTCTGCAGCAGGCTTAATAATGGCTGTACAAAGCCTGCTTCTCCAGGTGGGACTTATGTCATTAAACCTCAATATTACACTTAGACTACCCACAATTACCCCATGGTCTGGGCACAGAGCGAGATACTGAAGGGTTTCCAAAGCCTGCAGGCCTGGACCAACGGATCAAAGTAGAGAAACCTGATTGTAAGTGTCTACATGTGTCCGTTCCTCCTGTGTTTGCAATCATGTGCGTGCCTATTTGTGTGTGTACACTCAGTACCGCTCATGTCGCTTCATGCCTCGCCTGCAGTGTTTTCACAAGCAGCTGAAGTGATTCAAATCCCCTTCCTTTTTTCAGCGCGTTCTAATTAATCAAATTGCACACGACTGGACTGTGGTGCTTCATTCATATTTATACAAAAGAAACAGAAATTTAAAAGCCCCGGGGGAAAAATCATCCGTGCTACACAGTATCAAAATACAGCAGGAGGACAATGAACCGAGACTCGAGCAACAGCCTCACTCACACAGTCCAATGCTGAACTACAGCGCAAGGGAGGCAAGAAGTTACGTGATGGAGTGTTTGAGCAAAAGGATTGACAGTATGGCTAATGATGATAGCTCAGTTTGTTTTTCAGAGTTGTGTCAACTGTAAGCGACAGCATGGACTCCTCTTTCATCCCTTCATCCAAACTGGAGTAGGATGGCAGGAGCAGAGCAGAGACGCTAATGAGGAGGAGTGGGTAAAATATGTCTAAAAGTCTTCCTATATTAATAATAGCATTTATTTTTTAGGTCTTGTATATGTATGTATACATACTAGAGCCCAACAGATATATTGATTAGCCAATATTATTGGCCTATCGGAGAGCAGAGGAGAGGAGAGGAGGAGAGGAGCAGAGATATGATGTTTGTTTGAAAACCATCGTGCTTCATTAAGATGAAGAGGAAAGAAAAGATTAGCAAATGAATGAATGAACCCAGATGTGTCATCCAAAACACTCACACTGTCACACTGTCATCCAATAGTCAAAACTACATCCAGATGAGTGATCAGTCAGCTAAAACTCTCCGTGTGAAATGATCCTGATGTCTATCATACCCTTTGAGTTCACTGAGGCTTCGAATCAAACGCACATTTTAATAAACTGACACTGGGGTGATGGGGATTAATACACAGAGAGAGCAGAGGGATCAGACGGAACAGGGACCAGCATGGTGAGTGTTTGGTGTTTGCATGAACTGTGGGCAAAGCCAAACCACTGCTGCACAAACATACAACGCAAAACAAAAAAAATTACTGTACAGCGGTGGTAAATGTTAATGTGTCAGTCTCTGAAATGGTGGCTGAGGGACATTCTTCATTGCTGCTGTTTACAGAAAACACAGACCGTAACAAAACGTGTGCACAGCGGGTGATTTACAATTTGTATTCACCCCGTGAGCAACCTGAGATGGAGCTCTGTCAGATCCTCCTCCTACACTGTCACCTTCTCTGTGCACACCGTGATCATTTTAAAATTTTATGTATAAAATTACTCACAGCATTTTATTCCACTATTGGATGGGCTACATATCATTCTTGCTCGGGCTGCAAGTAGCAAACTACTGGTTCTATTTATTCTACATATTATTAGTAATTGTTCACATTACCCATGAAACAATCAGTTTATCAAACAATAGTGAAAAAACACACATTAAGATTTACCAGAGCCTAGTGACTCACCTTTTTTGTTTCTTCAGCGAGCCCTAATTCAAACAAAAATTGGGACACTATGTAAAACGTAAACAAAAGCACAATGGTTTTAAAAAAGTGATCCTGTGCCCATGTAGTAATGTCCTTTAAATCAGTGGTTTTCAAACTTAAAGGGTAAGCCAAAATCTCAAGACACACTGCTATTCAAATCCATGCAAAATAGCCTCTATAACAAGTGTTATCTAATCACTCTGTACACGTTTATTTTTACCTTCTCAAGCAAAATAAAATTTGACAAATGACTATATTACTCATGAAATATTTGTCTCCGGTGCTCTTCACTTTGGGGATCCTATTAGTTCAGAATTGTTGAAGAGGCTGATGAGTTGAAAAGGGTCCATACCAATCATGTGACTATTTGCGAACCTATAAATGAAAGACCTCAAGGCGGCTATTTTGTGCTTGCCCCAGTGAAGGCATCTCTGTCCAAAGCGCTCTGTTTTAGCTCCTGTCACTTTAAGGCCGCCCCCATCCCCAATACCCAGCCTGCTCTGATTGGTCAGCTCACACATGCCTGAGCCAGCATCGCTAACAACAACAGAGCAACTGTGCTAAATCAATTCTTAGGTGCCAACTAGCTGCTAGACATAAATAATGCAAATGTTTGACATGGTGATGTAGTGTGATGTCACTGAATTAAAAAAGCAGGACTACTGACGAGGTGTTTCAGGAGCAGTGTTTTCTGTGGGAGAGAGGAGCTTCTGTTGGTGCAGACTCATCACCTTTTTAACTTTCAAGATTGTTTATACGCACAAGAACCTATAAAACACACTAAAGTAAAGGAAAAAAAGGAAAAATCATAATAGGTCTCCTTTAAGACATTAGAAAAATATGAGGTGATGACGTCCTCTCGACCAATCAGATAATTATGTATCATAGTATTCCCACCATATTGATAAACTCAACATTATGGTTTAAGACAGTGTGAAAAACGTATCATTAATGGTTACAGGACAGTGATGAAAAGTATCAAAGTAAAATCTGAAAATGTCCTCTCTTCCTAGATTTTCTGTAGCTGTGAATCGCAGCAGATTATCTTATTGTGGGTTGAGTGTGTTTTGGTGTCTCTGTGCTGCTCAGCTGCGTCTAAAGAAGGCCCCCCACTCTTCATCACCCCTCATCGCGCAACTCACATCAAAGGCCTGCTCAGCGCAGCAATCCTGGCCTTATGCTGTCTGATAAAGCAACACCTCATCCGTAACTTCAACCACATCCCTCACTCCTGTGCAATCTCCCTAACTGCTTGAAACCAGCCTGTACTTGTATGGCCTGAACACAAAACAAAACTGCAGAAAAGTGCCAGGAGGTGGAAAACTACAGCAGAAAAGAGAAGGCGAGTAAGAAAGTGCACACTTAACTGTCTGTCTGTGACAAGAAGAGATCCAGTTACATGCTCGAACTACTGTCTGAGCAAATCGGAAGCATTCAAGACACCCAACCCCCTCGCAGATATTGCTGATTAAATAGCAAAACCATGATAATCGTAGCAGCATTTCCACTTATGAAATCTAACTCACAGGCTGGTCCACCATGGGGGCAGTCGTCCCGTCCCCCCAAATCGTTCCCAAACAGGCTGCCTGACTTCTGCACCCCATGCCGAATGCATAGAAGGAAAAGGGGAAGGAGAAAAATAAATAAATCCTCAATTTTAATGGCTCATTTCCGTGGGACACTACCCTGAAGCCTCAGGCCTGACATCAGTAAAGAGACAACCCCTCAACCCTGATCCTCCATTAAATCTTCCCATCCCCACACACTCCCAGCACGCATAAGAGTCGCTGGTATGTCTAATCTGATTTTTCAGTTTGGTCCTCCTCTGCAGACAGTCGGACCGGCTGGTGGCGGGGCAGGTGAGAGTACCGACCCAAACAGGCTGCATTCACGATTAGTTATTTATATGCTTTCTTTGTTTGTGTGTCTGGGCAAATTAACTGCGAGAGAACACAAACTGAGTTGCTTCAAACATACAAAGAGATAAGAAGTAGAAGCGATGGTTTATTAGTAAAAGTAGAGTTTTCTCAACTCATTTTGAATATCATTTTAAGGTATTAATTGGAATGTTTAATTGAAGAGTTTAAAAAACATTTTGCTTGTTTGTTTGTTAACTGATCATAATTGAAATTATAGATACAAAATAATAGGCCAGAAAAATAACATACTTTGAAAAATTGAAATAAATGAGTCATTGCCATGTTTACATACTCTGGAGAGCACGAGGGCTGATTCAGCTCCATGGAACAGATCTCAACACTGAATCTGTGTCATATTTTTGAAGTGATAAAAAATGTAGGAGAAAGAATGCATGATACAATTTCCAAAACTTACTGATTACTTGGGAATATATTGCTGTATTTCAAAACAAACACCCTCGATAATCTGATTTTACAAACTGTGTGATGAAAGATCTGATTACGTTATCTCATCATATTATCTTCAGAAGCTGATTTTCTTTGGGCTTAAAGTCCACTGAGACATTGTACATGTGAGACGCGACTGTACAAACAAACTTGACTCGTTATGAACTTGAAAAAATAACCAAAATCATTAACGCTTTAACACTATCTAATGTGAATAAACTGTTTACAACACACTATAGTGTAGTTGTAAGCAGTGATAAGTGGTCATTTGTGTCCTTTATGTCAACAACAACAATCTGAGAAGAATCTATAACAGCTACACATGATATGATGTATGATGTGTGATAATGAATAATGAATGACTGACAGCATATTATGACACAGTTGTGAACATGTCGCGTTATTTATTAAGGCTATTATTATATTTGTTAAGTGGGTAACACTTTATAATAACCATCATTAATAAATGGTTAATTTATAGTTAAATCAAACTTTAGTTAATAGGTAATTTATTTTTTAACAAATTTTTACATGATTGATAAACATTTTTAACAACCTTCAAGCAGTCAAGTAACAACTTGTGTTTATAATACTTTGTAAATGGTTAATAAATTCTGTGTAGTTCATCCATAAACATTATTTGGATGGCCTTTACAATTGCTTAATAAATTGTTTATAAAGCATTTTGTTGTTTGTAAGCAGTGAAATAACTATTAATTTAAATTAAATTGACTATAAATGTACCATTTATTAATGATGGTTATATAATAATGTTAATTGCATTAACATCAACATCAAATAAATGCACAGTCTCAACACTTATTTCAAAGTATTTTTCTTTTCTCTCTGTGACAACTGAGCAAACGACATGTAGCTGAAAGCTTTGGAAGAAATCTAGAAAGTGCACTTTAAGCTGAGTTACAATTATATTATTGTATTGTAGGTTATATATAAGAATGAAATCAAGCTCTACATCAGTTTTTAACACATTTATAAATATATATATAATTATAAGTTGTAAACCTGCCTGTGAATGACTGTGTATAGTTTAGTTTATGCTCTTTAGTTAGTTAGTATAAACAGTTCATGTTTTATAGAAAACCATAAGAATTCATTAATAAACACGAAGAAAACGTCCATATATCTGTTTCCAACTACATTATAGTGTGTTATAAACACTTGGACACATAATTAGTCCATCATATGCATTTGAATATTAATTTACAAACACTTAAGTCTCAAAACTAGCATTTAGACACATTCATTTCTTATTGTTAAACTTGACCAGTCTCTCTTATCTTATGCTACTTCCAGTTTACCTTTTTTTAACATGCGGAAGCAAAATTCTCTCACAAAAACAACTCCAGAAGTCACTGTTTGACTGTTTATACTGTTTGCATATATGTTTTTTTGAAAATCAAGTTTCTGCAATATTATCTCTACACACCGATTCACTCGGGTCTCCAACCTTTCAAATTTGCTCTTAAAGTGTTAATATATTGCTTATAAATGCTAAAAAGGGGTTTTAAAAGTTAATGATAATCATCACAAAAAGTGATAGGTATAAATATTTAAATGCATGATAATTTCTCCCAGTGTGTCATACAAGTTGTGTGCACTGATCCTAGAGTCGTAACATAATTAAAGAGCACATTTGATCCTACAATGAGACGCAGATGTGGAATCAGATGAAGAAAAGGGAGATCTGAATATTTTGTTATCAGCCACGGTATCTGCCGTTCAGTGTCACCCTCGAATGGCCTCTGCTCCTCTGTCGCCTCCACGCCGCTGTGTGCCTCCTCGCAATGATGTTATGTACACACACCTGATGATTAATATGCAGCGATGAAAGCAGGGAAAAGAGGAGCGAGGGGCAGAAGAAAAACAGAGGGGAGAAAAGGCCTGATGGGAATCTTTTCGGGACAGTAAACACTGCATGAATTAACCTATCAGAGCGCTGGCAACATGAGGCGTGACCAGGGAACAAATGAGGAGAGGGAACATACTATGGTATAAATAGAGCTTTTTTCAGAGTGTACTGTATATATTTCCAGTATTATACGTAGTATTCCAGATATTACACAAGTCAGAGGTATATTGTTTTACAGAATGCTTATGTATGCATGTGTGTATATGTGTGTGTAGAGCGTACTCAATGTCAATCAAGACAGTTTCTAATTAAGAGTTGCTGTGCAAGGTTAGCGATTGTTGCCAGGGAAGGAAATCACTATCAGCGTCCCATTTTCATATGAATGAGCTCTTTTAATTAGACTGAACAGCTAATGAGAGCCTATATCAAAATAATAGAATGTTTTACCAGCTATGTGAGAAGTGAACACAAAAAAAAGACAGATGATGACATATAGGACGAAAAGGAGCTGAAGAGAGGAACAAATGGAGTGAAAGGCAGGGAGATTAACTGGTTCTGAGCAGAAAACAGATATCTGTTGTCTTTGAACCTGTAATGTTATTTCTGCGCCGACAGAAGTTCAAAGAATCCGGAGGCCGAGATTGAGTCCGACTTTGGTGCACAAAAGGAACGAGAGAGAATAAAATGTCGACTTGCATGTTGTGAGTCTGCCGCGTGTGTGTGTGTGCATCTGAGAGAGAATGAAGCAGGAAGGGAGATCTCAGATGAAAAGCAAAGAGAAAAAAAAAAACTCTCCTCCATTGTTGGAGACTGTGTGTTGGTGTGTGTGGCTGTCGAGCGTGCGAGCATACTTTTTGTGCCTGCTATAATTTCTCCATTTGAAGGTTAATTAACGCTTGAAGTAAAAGCTACAGGACTGCAAATCAAAGACAGTAAACAGTCTTCCAGCCGCCTCAGGGGATTATTAGAAAAATAAATGAAAGCTGCATAAAACAATTAAAATATTTGAAATGTGAACTTTGAGGAGCAGTTTTCCCTCCGCTTTTGCTTTGATAACATTAAAATGATCAAGGACGGGTGAAATAAACTTAGAGCAAAAGCTGTGTGAGCCTCTGTACTGCAGACACTGTCACTGCAATGCGTTGACGGCAAAATGTATAGAAGTGTTTTCAGTGGGTTTACATGACGAACTCTCACAATTATCTCAGGGAAATACACCAAATGTAAACTTCATTTCATGTAGAAATGACAATGCAATTATCATATAAGGTTATTAAAATTCTACACTTTACATCTGCCACTTCAAACTGAAAACAACAAGCCAGTGGGCGAAAAAACAAAATACATAAGGAGCACAAAACTGCACTTTAGGCTCCTCGAAAGAAGTAGAAGAAGTAACAAAGTGTGTGATGTTAGCGGTTGGGAGGGCAGCGTATATATATTTGATTCGAGGCTGTGCCGTGTGCGTGTCAACACCCTCAATCTGGCAAACCAGAGGGATATGAGCTAATTAAGGAGGAAGACAACCGAAGGGGCAAAACAGAGGGAAGAAATCAAATTAAAGGCAGAGGGGGGGATTAGTGAGAGAGGCAAAGTACTTTCTACTTTTTCTAGAGTTTCACATTTGGAAAGAAAGAGGACGAGACAAAGTGGAGCGGGGAAGGAGGAAGATGAAGGGGTTTTTTGCCAAAAACTGATTTGGAAGTTATTTCAGACCACATTTGCATCAAATGAACCCCCCCGCCCTGTTTTTATATGTTCCATTTGTGTAACTTTCCCCTTTTTCTTGTCGTTTTCTCTCTGTCTTTGTCTGTCTTTTAGTTCTCTCAGAGGAGCTGTCCCTGTCCCAGCCCCAGAGTTCGTATCTGATGGGCAGCGGGCCACTGTTTTCATAAACACAGTTTTTGGAGGGCTAGCATACATACATAAACAGCAGCACCACAGGCTGCAGTGTCAGATCTCCTCTAAACCTCCGTCACTCACTCTGCTCTTCTAAAAGCCCCATCAGGCAGTGTTTGGGCCAGCCTGACAGTGCCGGGCTTTCAGACGGCTCCCAGACAGAACCAGAGCCATGTTTGGGAGACACCGAGCCCCACCAGCCCGTCAGAACCCCACTGTCCCTGCCTGTCAGTCCAGGATTAACTCTGTATACACACTGGGCCATTACAGTACACACAGCAGAGACCTCAGGGCACAATAAATATGCTTTAATCTGATAACCTAGTGTTTGCTTGAAAAAGAAAGTTATTTAGAGGGTTTTGTGGATTTAAAATTGTATGTTAGAATATTACTCTGTGAAGATCATTTAAATCTGTAAACAGTTTTTTCTCTGATAATTAAAAAAACATTTGTGGTTTCCTAAAGCTGAGATCGTGAGGTTCTTAAGTGTGCTTTTGGTTTTCCGTGGCACCAAAACCTCTGCATGGCACTGCAGCAGCTGTCCCACCAGAATATATTTTAAAAAATGTATCCACAGTCATAACAATAGCAGCCAAGTTATTCGGTCCCGAAGGATAAAACCGTTGTCAGACCACTTGTGCATTAGTGAAGGTTTTTATCCTATTTTATCAATCAAAAGCTGCTATAACCAATACTTTTATATTCACAATGAGAGAACTAAACACACGTATCTGAAAGGGTCGCTTGACCCACACATAATTACGAATCAAGTCTGCGATTCCCGTAATCTCTATGAAGTATTTTAGTATCTTTCAGTTCCTTGTTTGGGTTTTCTGGCCTGTAACTGTACTGTTTTGGTTTCACCCTCACCGCTCTCATCAGTGGTTTCTGCATTTGCTACTTTTAGTTTTGATAATAATACTTTAATACTTGAATTACATTCTCATTACAACGTGTAATGGAGTATTTTTTTACAGCAAAGAGTCACTGCTTTTACTCAAGTGAAAAGTCCACTGACAGACTACAGTATGTGTCATTGGCCATTCTAGTCATGAGCTTTAACTTGAACGGTTAAAATAAAACCATTTTTCTCAGTGCTGTTAATAACTCCTTTTCTTTTTTCTGAGAGATTGTAAAATTCAGATTTTTATGTTCAACTCATTGAAAACACGATGGCATTTGCACGACTCTGATAGAAAAATAATTCTAGAAACATATTTTCGGCTCGTTGGCCACAGAAACCTAACAACACGGACTGCCTGACTCATAAGGGATGAGTTAGGACTGGTTTCTTTGTTTATCATGTTTGGTGACTAATCTAAACATAACATCTACCTCTGGGTTGCAGCAGACCAAAGAGACTCCCCAAGGCTCCCTGAAGACATTTCATTAGATTGTAAAGCAAGCATGAAAATCCAAGAATAGTTGACATCTCTTTGACATCTTTTACAAGGTTATCCAGAGTGGAAGTGACTTTTCACATGACCCTACACATCACATGACCCCACCAGCAGCAGCAGTTTCAGTTGAACTGGAGCCCCAGTTTCAAACACTCCTCCCTGCAGCCTAAAGTCCTCTCAGCAGTAACACAATGCTCGAAAGGGAATAGCTTCAGGCCTTTCCTTCACATTCATTATGATGTTAGTTTAACATAATTATTGGGAACATTTTTGTGCCTATACATGACCTCAAACCAAAATCCAGTTTAATAATAGTTAAGGCTGAGAGCTTGAGACTTGAGAAAAGTAAGGTCACACTGGAATCCTACTGTGCTGCACAGAATGTAAAATTGTTTCAGAAAAAACATATTTTTGCCTTTTAGTATGTTGTCTGGGATCTATTGTTTTGCTTATTACCTGCACCAAGGAGATTATGTTTTCAGCCGTGTCCGTTTTTTTTGTTTGTTTGTTTGTTTGTTGGTTGGTTGGTTTGCCAGCAGGATTCCATAAAAAACACTGGACATATTTCCACAAAACTTGGATGGAGGATGGGTCTCAGCCCAGGATAGACCCCATTTTTTGGTATGGATCTGCATGTAATGGTCACTGTTTCTAATAATGTCTTCGGCATTACTTGTTATTTATCAGCCAAAACAAAAAAATATCCGTAATGAGTTTATAATGGCGAATTTATGGGTCAGCCGTTCATTTTTAACTTATCTCAAACATGAAACAACAAAATAAATACACCAACATGATGTGTAATTTAAATTTCTCATATATCGGGGGCAAAACTGGACTGATACAGTAAAGTTTAAAGGCGCTCTGTGGAGCTTCTCTATAGTGCTAGTCGTTAGTTAATGCTTCTTAACTACCGTTAGCTACTGTTGCTCTCTGTTAGCAGAGCGGAGAGACTATGAGGAGGAACATCTTCTGGAATGTTGTAGAAAATACAACCCGAGTCCTTCACAAAGAAATCTACAGTCCAGCAGCATTAAACAGCTTAAACAAATCATCCGCAGGCTATTATAGGCGACGGAAAGAGACGGGGATGGTATTATTTTTCACATTGCAATCCACTCACATATGAAAAATAAAAAAGTGATTAATACGTGTAAATTGCTACATTGCCACAATTGTTACATAGAACCTCTTTAAACAAACGGCTTACTTTCTTTGCTTTTGTTTGTGGTAAATGTGTGAACCACAGAGTGGACAGTTATGGGATTAACAGGTGTGCAAGGAGGATCACAACTGCAAACAGAGATTGTGTTTGCATATGCCTCTGCAGCCCATTCTCCTCTATATGTGAAGTAAGGCAGAAGACAACGTGACATTAGCAGGCGCACGGACTGCAGGCTGGCATTTTTCAAGGTGACGCTGCAGGCGACCTCTGACCCTGACGACTGGACTCTGCTGAGCTCAGCTATAATGATCGACTGTTATTCTTCGTCCGTCAGCCTCTGCCTTTTACTGACTGTCCACTCGTCCTCAGGTGATGAGGAGGGAGACGAGAGGATGACAGCGGCAGTAAAAACAGAGAGCCGTGTTGTGTGTGCGTGTGTGAAGGTATCGAAGCAGTATATCAATACGTTGCATTATGGAGGTGCCAGCGCTAATTTGCATGTTTTTTTTTCTGTCTGCCATGTGTGAACGAGACAGGAATAGATATGCAAACAACTCAGTGGTGATGGGAAAACAATGGTGGTCTTAAGGGCGTTTCTTTCATCAGGGTGTACTGTTTACCACCTGCAACAATTTTGTGGACATTTGAGCTTACAAGGAGCCTCTTTAATACGCAAGGAAATAGAGAATTTGGTTTTATAAACTGTTTTGAAGACTGTTTGTTCCTACAAACAACACATTTAAAAGTCCACTCAAACTCCAAGTGTCAAAAACTCTAATTATGTTCATTAAGATATGTTTACAATGGCGATGCAGAGGAGGAGAAGCCAGGTTTTCATGGGACAGCTGAGTTGCTACTGTGCATTTTCACAAAAAACATGCTAAAATCATAAAATAATGACGTATTGCTGCAGATTAACCTACCCAACTTTATACAGAAGTTAAGCACCACCTGGACCAGCCACTACACTGAAATGCTGCTTACATTAATGCACCAATAATGACAAAAAATATCCGTATCATTTTAATGAACTCTGAAAATAGAACATTCTTTATAATTAGAGATATTATTTTGCTGCAATGATTCTGTACTTTTAATTCAGCTGCACAAGTACTTGCTTATAAGTATTTATACATCGTGGTGATCTTAATCTTAAATTCAATCTGTTTCAGTAGCATGGATTGAAATTCTAACCATATAGCTTAATGATATAGGCTCACACCAGCATAAGTAGGCAAACAACTAGACAGGCTTCCACGGCTGATGGGGGGAGGGGGTGGGAGATAAGCAGCACCGGAAATGGAGAAGTCGACTGAAAGAGGCTGCGGTGGTATTAATTAAACAATGCCCATTTTAATCATAGCTAATTATATTTGCAGGCGAGGGTCTAGAGGAGTGAGGGGGCTGAGGGTGATTCTATCTGTGTCCCTGCTCATTAGTGCGGTGGAGCCGTCTCATACAGCTCCTGTCATCAAACAATCAGCAATAAACATCATCTCTATCAGAGGAGGCTGATACTGTTATAAAAACAGTGATTATATACGACAGGGTGGTAAAGACCAGCACGTAAATGGAGCTGTTTAACCACAAAGAAATGTGGGGAAAAAAGGCTTCTGGAGCTGCTTTTGAGCAAAGACAGTGAGACAATTAAGACAGGAATATAACAGTCTGCAGGAAGCAAGGAATATATGTGAGCACAAGAGAGCACGTCAGCAGCCTAACCACCTCCCTACTGGTGAAATTGTTAATTAATGTGGCGCCCATTAATCAGTCAAATGGCTGCTAATTAGTCTTTTCAATCTCTTCTGCCTTGAACCACATTTTAAACTCTTTTCTTGCCCTCCTCCGCTGCCTTGTCAATAATCCAGCCACCACAGCCTCCCCTCTGTTTCTTTCTCTAAAGCAGCTGCCTGTTATCTCTGCTCATCGCTGACTGTTTCTCATCTATAAACATTCAGGAGCTCAGACGTTGACCCTCGACTCCTGGCTGACCTGCAGGTCACTGGCAAAAAAAGGACGGGGGTATTGAGGGGAAATCATCACGGCTGCTGTGTTATCTCTCAGGAGGCAAAGGAGAGATTTAAATAGAGAAAAAATATAGGGGAAATTGGAGTGAAGAATAAGAGCAGTGGGCCCTAAATACAGGTCAAATGAACAGGAAGGACAGTGGGCGTGATAACTTTCCCATGTCAAGTGTCCATCTCTTGTCCTGGCTTGGTCTGGGGCGAGAACACACTGCCAGCTGAAGTCCCATAGTCTCCCAGTCTGTGTCCTCCTGCCACAATCAGCTACGGCTCTGAAAGCGGATTATATAGTCCGCCCAAAATCTCCTCACCTAAGCTCAGAAAGAGACGGTAGTGTCTTTCTCACACACACACACAACAGGATTAGCATGCGTGTTAAATCATAGTGGGGGGAAACACGGTGCACGCACACTCGCAGGAGGATCTTTATCAAGACAAGGAGGATGAAAATACATCTTCAAACAAGATGCACTGGCAAATTGATTCAGTGTTTACGGTTATATTAGGGCGTATTAATGCATTTTATTTTTTAATCAAGTTGTAATTGAAGACAGCTAATTGGCTAATTCATACATCAGTGTGCATGTTTTTTAATATAAAGACCATTAAGATAAAGATACAGACTAGATATTAGATATGGATTTGACTAATCTGAATGCTAGCTTTTAGATTAAAAAAAATTTGCTAACATCCATTTCCATATTACAATATTGCAGCAATTGTCACAGACCACCTGTGAAATGAAGACATTAAAGGCACAGTATCTAATATCTGCTGCTATTGGTCTTACAAATGATGTAAGAAGCAAAGGATCATGGAAGTTGTTGTCTTTATTGTTAAACAACCACCATTGCCAATTAAAATCTACCTATGTGACGTCCATGTCAAGTTTTATTCACGTTATGTTTCATCACGCTCAGCGAAATCCCTCCTCACTCTCCGACTCTCTCCCTGAAGTAACAGCGGCAGGCGACCAAATGAAACGCACCATTACCTTGAGTAAAAGTATGGATTTCTCTGGGATTTGATTTTGTCTGAAACATTTGGACTTATGTACACAAATCAACAAATTACATAACCAAAGTGCAGTAATCTTTAGACATTTGAATGCAAAAATCTTACACATGTCTTTAAGGGAAATATTTCGGACCCCTAAAAGATGATTCCCATTACTGTCTCATGACGAGACATCAGACTGGTAATGGACAGAGAAAAAGCTTTTCAATAAAAAACTAGAATGGATGGAGAATGAAAGAGGGGGTGGAGCGAGAAAGAGGCATTGGAGAGACACAAGAGATTTTTTTTTTCCCCGTCTGGTTTTCTATAAGAGGAACGAGAGGAGATAAGACTAAAAGGACTGTCACTCAGAGGAACAATCCTTCCAGTGTCCCCTCTTGCTCCTGCAGCTCCTCCTCCTCCCTCTCTCTCTCCAATTTCCACAGATTCCTGCTGAGATAGAGTCGCTGTTCACAGGGACAGTTTGCTGACATCATCCGCTACATACTGAGTGTCCTGCACTCTCACTGCCCCGCCCCACGACACTTCTTTGACAGGACGGACACACACATATAGACACAGAGACATGGTCGTTTCCAACCTGTGCAATCCTCAATGATCAGCTGATCAATCACCTACAACACTGATAATCATTGTTACATTTTCCTACTATTTGTTTTTCATCGTTTACTCATTCAAGGGTGGGAATGTTTACATTAAAGGAGGAAGACTTTAAAAATCATAAAAAGCATTCATTTTAAAAGTGTACATAAAAGTTAACAATCACACTTTTTATTCTGAATCTCTAACATCTTTCACCGTGTTTTGGTCGTGCTTTTGCTGACCAGTGTAATACGATTCGGCTGGCAGTTTCATACTGCATGCTTCAGTAGTAGGCGCATTTGTGTGTATTGATTTGGTTCTGGACAGTGTGACATCAGAAAAACTAGTGTAGGAAATTAGGAACTTAAGTACGACAGCAGAACAAACCAACCACAGAGAACTGCAGGTTGATATTTAGGGTTCAGTGTGTATGAGCTGTCATTAAATATCTGGATAATCTCTTCTGGCTATTGCACACATGCAGCAGTGAGCACATACAAACTGCAGATAGCAGTACTTCACGTTGCTGTTTGTTAAAACATAACTATTCATAAATTCATCAAGGGCATGAGCAAAGATCACACAGAAAATGGCAGTTTCAGCATAAGTTTGATTTATTTTTTCTTTCTGAAAATGTCAATATTCAACTTAATTCAAGCACTATATGGGGTAATTGCTACTCGGAGCAAAAAGCAACGCTACAAACTCCCATGAAAGTAATGAAATGAAAACACTAAAATATAAACAAATACTTTTGAAATCACAAAGCAACCCCTAAATGAATCCAAGCCTGAAACATAACATGGCCTTTATCCCAGCAGACAGTGAGTACAGAGATCTGAGTGAACTAGAGCTGCAACAATTGGTCAATCAAACTATTAGGCAGTCGAAAGAACTATCCTGATAACCAATTTATCATTTCAGTGATTTTTCAAACAAAAATGTCTAGCATTAGCTGGTTCCAGCTTCTTAAATGCTGATTTTCTTTGTCATTTATGACAGTAATTGTCCTTTCTTTGGGTTTTGGACTGGTGGATTAACATAAAAAGCAATTTGAAGACATCACTTTGGGCTCAGGGAAGTTGTGATGAGCATTTTTCACATTTTTTTTAACATTTTGCAGACAGGCAGATTCATCGATAAAAAAAATATTGTTAGTTGCAGCCCTAGCACAAGCCAGTTCAGTATTTGTAAAATGTGTATGCTAATCAAGGCTCAGCTGAACAGGAAAACATACTAAAAACGTTTTGCTGCAAGTCAAAAGGATTGATTCAGAAGAACAAAAGTACTGATTTATATAAAACAACTCAAATGCATCAACAGCAGAGGAGCAGCTTCCACCCATGTGATGATGCAAACTGGATTAAAGTCCATCTCCATAAAAGGGAGATAAAACAATCATTGTTTCACATGCGTTCAGCATTCCCACAATCATTGCATCTCAGCAGACTGTCTCCATCCCCAGAAAGAGGCTGATAGAAGAAGGTTATCACACCCCCCGATACAGAGGCCAGTGTTACCCTCACCTCTACAGGACCCCTGAAACTGCCTGTCTGAAGCACTGTGACAGTGTCAAGACTGAACCATCTTTTTATGGGGATCAAAGACATACCGCTTGAAATGCAAATTAATGCTAACAGGCTGCGAATCTGTTTTGGGCTCCTCTTCGTTTGCTGGTCCACCTTTGCCTCCACCCTTCCCTTTCTTCTTAGTGGTGGAGGATAACAACTGCTTGGTTTCTGGGCAAAGACCCTCTGAAGAAAACATAAACAGGCAGGTCAAGGTAAAAAGTAAACAAGGTGATTATCAAGAAACATTATATAAATAGATCCCCTTTGTGTAATTAATCTTGATCATACTGTCCTCCAGCATGTCCTACAGTACTCAGGTCAAATTAATCATCTCAGTGTAGGTACTGTATATCTGATACCTGATACAGATCTTTTCTCCCCTGTTATGTGTGCAGTAGGTGCTGTATCAGTGCTTCTGTGTGCTGACCTCAAGATCAACTGACGCCTTCATCCTCCTGATGTAACTGATGAAAATGTGCACAGAGCCAGATCTCAGCTGCTGCTCGAGTCTCTGGGTTAGTCTCCCCTATCTGCTCATACTTAACTCCTCCTTCACTGGGGCTCCTTCCTGTGAACGCAGAGGTGCTGTTGGAGGCTCCTTATGCATGCACCACAAATTCGATATCCGTCATTCGATATCTTTCTTTATGTGTGTGTGTGTGTTTTTTCGAGGATAGAAACTGGCTGTGTGCTTGCTGTTTTGCACACGGATGGTAAGAAATGTTCTGGGTTCACTGCTTTACACGCAGGCTGTCTGACCTCACGTACAAAACGGCGCCAGCATTCTTCTTGTTATCGTTATGCCAATGTGAGGGTTGTTATGATTGCAGCGCAGCCAGAAATCTCTTCTTGTTATCTATGATCAGCTGAAAATGTCCGCTAGCCACCACAAAACACACTCACACACCCAAACTTAAATGATTTGTGTTCACATACAAGTGACGCGAAGAAATTGCACTTTGTCCTCAAACATATTTCTAAGTATTTTTTAAAGACGTGTAGAAAAACTACTGCACAGACTTGAAGGGAAACGGGACTGATATGGAAGCATAAGAATAAAGATAAGTGCATGTGAAACACAGACATCATGAGTAGCAAACTCACCAGAGAGGGTCAATAATCAAAACCTAATAAGCACCAATTATGGGGACAAATTGGCTTCGGTAGACAAATAAATCAGGATCAGTGGAGAAGCAACATAACACGAGGTTTAAACTACTGTATTATAACAATATGGAGGAATGTTTATCTCGTTCTCTCCCTAAGCTGTTCGACAGAAACCTGCCACAAACATACCTTAATTCAAGGCTTTAAATGTTTAGATTTGCTACATTTGTCTGTATGTTTTAGTCAAATGAATGTTGGGGGTTTGCATACCTGCCAACATTAGGCAGTGAAAGAGAGGGAGATTTTCTGGGATATCAGCATATAACCCTATAACCCGACACAACAGACTAATAGAATAAATACAAGGATGTAACTGTAAAAAAAATGTACAATGAGGTCATGATCTAAAATCTAATAAAATATCACAGCAAATTAAGACATTGTGAGAAAGTGTGTGAGGAGCCATCATTGCTTAAGAGGGAGAACAAATTGATGCATGACGTCAGTCTGCAGAGTGCAAGCAAGAGGAGGGGGAAGTGAGACAGAGGGCAAATGGCAATAAAGGGGAAAGTCTTGCTCTAAGTTCAATGAAAGTTGGAAGCATATTTCTTCTTCTTGGCAAGGTTGCCAGGTACCACAACATTTGTATCACTAATCCATTAAGACCTAGGATCCCCATTAAAAATGTATTCTAACACCTAATGCATTGTTTGGGAAAACGTGTCAAAGTTCACTCAAACCTTTGTTTCTCAGCCTCTGAAGCAGATAGAAACTTGAGATAGTGACCATTCAAGAGCTTAAGACATTGGGTTTAACTGGAGATTAATACCTTTACTCCAATGTTCATTAACAAACTACAATGCATTTCCTCATTCACATATTTTGAAAGTGACAACATCATCCAAAACATGCTCACGTTGCATCAGGCTCTAAAGGGAGAAACACAAAATCGCTACGAATTATACGGAGCCTGGTGAAAATCTGTAGTGTTGGCAGGTATGGGTTTGGACTGTTATAAAAAATAAAACCGATGAAAGTAAGATGAAAGTAATCGTCAGTTGCAGCCTTGTAGGTATGAGCCGTAATTATGAACAACAGAAAAGCAATGACCTGTGACTTCTGCATTCTCGTCATTGTATGCATGAAAAGACAGATTATGAATACTGACAAAAAGCAACAAGTCACGTATTACCAAAAAAAAAAAAAAAAAAAAAAAAACAGACTCTCACTGCATTATGAAGTATTTTCATTTTTATGTACAACTGGAATAAAACTACTTCAGAGAGTTGCATCATGCATGGAAAGCTTGCAAAGTCCTCACTGCCATAAAGGAAATCTGCAGAGTTAAATACAGCTAAACCTATTGATCAAGTACTGTAACAGACTGTGAACCGATATAGGTCTGTATCAATGATTTGACCTACCCCTTATCAGCAGAATAGTGCCATCTTTGTCCTAATGCCTGTGGGGAGTCTCACATGAACACCACACTGGATGTCTACATTAGGTTCATGCATGAAGATGTGTGTGTCGGTGTGTCTGAGGCTGTTGAATATATGCGAGTGTGAGGCAGTGAAGAGGATGTAGGTGAGGCTCTCTTTCTACATGTTTTTGTTTTCTCTTCCCCCCCGGTGTGGAGCAGTGGGCTCGGAGCAACAGAAGGTAAAATAAACACGGAGCAGACTTCCCCCGGAACACAGGCAATCCCCAGAGGAATTCTGGGAATGTGGCTAAGGATGTCGGGCCTACCGCTCTTACCGCATCCTGAAAACTGTCCGCCGAGCCCCAAAATCTGAGAAGAAAGTGCTTTGGGTGTGTGTATTGATGAAGAGGGAGACTTGTCTGTGCTGACCGATGTCAAACTAAGCTAACACAATGATGATACGTGTGACAGACACTCCAACAAACAGCATCGTTGGTTTGACTACTAGTGCAACAGAGGTGATTATCTGTAGAACATATAATAACGCTTCAATTCAGCTAATCTTTAATTAATCAAATAGTTGATTAAGAAATTGGAAATGCCAACTTTTTTTATATTCGTTTAGGTGTTTTAGTAGTTTTACAAGCAGAAATGTCAGAAATGTGCTGATTTCAGCTTTTTAAATATTTGGATTTGCTGCTTTTATTTGCCATTAATGAAAGTAAATGAAAAGTTTTGGTCTGTTTGTTGCACAAAAGGAGCAATTTGAAGATGTCACTATGGGCTCTGGGAAATTGTGATGAGCATTTTAAACAACTTGTTTTTTTTGACATCTTATGGATTAATTTGACAGGAGAGACGAAGAGCGAAAAAGAAAGCAGCCAGGTTGGGATTCATCCCAGACTGCTGCATTGAGGACACAACCTCTCTATATGGAGCACATGCTCTACTGCGCTACTGGAGCACCAAGTTAGACCAAACTATTAGCTGATGATTTGTAAAAACAATCAGCAGATTAATCTACAATGAAAATAATTATTAGTTGCAGCCCTAATCCTTACCTTGTACCCTGATCTTGAACTTGCCGCTTTGTCCGAACCCGCCCTCGATAACGCCGGTCTCGCCCGTCGACAGCGTGACCTTCAACCCCACAAAGAGCTGAAGGTTTGTCTCCTTCTTGAACAGGCTGCGGCCGATCACAGTGTAATCGTCAGTCACCTGAGCACAAGAGAGAGGGAGAGAGCCTTAAGAGACGGATATATAAGCTCAAAATGTGACAAACATGATTAGAAGTACTTGTTAAATGGTGTGTGAGCATGTGATCTAATTATTATGGTGAGAATGTCAAGATGTCCTTTCTCTGGTCTCACTATCTTGTGGTTTCCTTGATTTCACTCATCATCATGACAGTGTGAGGAAGAGGCGCTGATCCTCTGCCTCGGGCCCTCATCGGCTGCAACACTCACTGAGAGTCAGTCACATTCTTCGAGGCTCGCCGCCTGGCTGTCTCGCGTTCACTCTTTCATCCTCCAGCACATTTTATGTTATATTTGTTTGTATTTCTTTCTTATCATACATCACTAACCCGCCACTAATCTGATAACAGGAGGGCACCACTCTGTCTCTGACTCACCCCCCACAGCTAGCTCTTCCTCTCTCTTCTGCCTAAACCCTCATTCATTCCTGAACATTTGACCCTGACGTCCCTCAAGCGTGACTGATGCGCTGATTTAAAAAAGTTGCTGTACAATTGCTGTACACGTCTGACAGAGCGTATGAATTGTGACTGGACGAGGCAGTCATATCTCAACAATGCCAGCAATGTGTTCTTTTGCGAAAAAGGAATTTTCAAGTCTTGAAACATTACTGTCTCTTTCAGGGAGACAGACGAGCGACAAATGAAACGTCATGTGACCACTGTCTGACCTCCCGCACATGCTGTTCTGCTCCTGAGTCACTGACTGGAGCTGTCAGCAGCCTGAGGTGCTAACAGCAGGAAACTAGTTCACACACTTGACCCCTGACCTAAATCTGACCCTGCACGAGGCTGCACACAGAGAAACTTAACTGTACAGCGCAGAAAGAAAAGACCAACATCTTCAGTGCGTCTACAGATGAACTGTTGAGTTTTTGAAAAATTGTCAGATCAGATGTTTAAGTCAATGAGACAACAACAGAATTAGAGAGGATGAGATCAGATCGGTGAGAAGTTGAACTCGGGATTTAGGATAGAACATAACAGGAATCACACCAAGAAAAAAATCCAAATGTGTGTGTGAGAGGGAAAGATGCTGAGGCAGAGAGAAGTGAAGGTGAGTCATGTGGGTATTCCTGTGCCACTCAGGTGTGTCCAAACACTGCCAGCCTCTGACAGCTAGACAGGCCTAGTGGCGTCAGGCGGCCACCCACGCACACCTCAATGTCACAGCACATGCTAAGGCATGCATGCGCACCCATCCGTGCCTCACGCTGCTCGGCAGGGCTGAATATGCATTCTTGTTTGTGTGTACGTGTCTGTTTACAAATACACAATGAGGGCTCTGTCTGAGAGGCACGCTCCAGTGCCACCAGCAATGAGAAACATTCAAAGAAGAACCAGAGCCAGAAGAAGGAGCACAAGGTGACAGAGAGGGCAGAAGAGCAAGGGCAACACTCAAGGGTAATCAGAGAAAACGACAGTCATGAAAAAGACATTTTAAATAAACTCTGTAGGATCCACTCACCCTTTCCACCTGTCCCTCCTTGTGTTTCGTCTTGTAGATGCGCAGACGGGGCAGGGAAGCCTCAGCATAGCCTTTATCTTCAAACCCCTGTAGCAGACGGCCTTGGAAGGCCAACCGGCATGCATTGGCGTGGATGTCTGTGTCCAACTTGGAACCAATCACCAGGCAGAGTGAGGGACACGTGACTGGCCGCTCAAACTCCAACAAAGCCCATTGGTCTGGGTCAGGTCCTGAACTTGCCTCACCCTGACCGGTCATATATTCATCCTGGTAGAAGTACTCCCTATCGAAGGTGAAGGGTGTTTCCAGTGAGCAGGGCTGTGGCGGAGCTGGTTTAGTGTCTGAGGGGGGCTCTGAGGCAGCCACAGGAGGCAGGCCAAAGAAGGTCACCTTCGCCATGACTGTCTCGTGACCCACGGTGATGTGGAACTTGGCACGAGTGGCAAGGGATCCCTTAAAGTAGCCTATCTTCCTCACGGAGATAACAGCTGCATAGAGGGTGCGCAGGGACCCCGGGGTGCACACCACGCCCCGCTCTAACAGTTTAGGGTCAAACTGTGTCACACACACACCCACACGATCCCCCTGCATTGCCCCAGACACTGGCTTCCGAAACATCTGCACCGACTTTATCTTCTTGGTCACCTGATGTCAGAAAGCATAGATATGTCAATATCTCACATTAGTTCAATATTTAATCTATTTAACAACTTTGTCAGGTCAAATTTTAATGTTGCATGTAAAAGTGAGTTATTAAACATAGTATACAGCACGAGATTAAATACAGGAAAAAAATCATCAAAACATTTTTTATCTGCACAGTACTGGGATGTTTTTTTAACATATTCAAAGCAAAAGGGACTATAGCGGATTAAGATTTTCTGTCAGTAAAGTATTCACATAGGTAAGTAAACAGCCTATTTAATATGCACAACTTTCAGTTTATGCTACTTATTTTTTAATAAGGTAAGATAGCTATTTTTTACAATATTAATTTTGACAATGAATGACAAAGACTGTCAAATGTGACACACATCTCATATCACAAGGATTTGTTTAACAGAGCTATTCTGGGAGGTATAAAGGATCTCTGGGCAAGGGAGGTCCGCAAGGTGGTACCCTGTACCTGCAACCAGATGATAGCAACTCATATTCACCACAGAGAGGGTGTGATACATCACTAAGGATTGCCCGTCCTTTTCCTGCCACTCGGGCCTCACAAAGTAACATTCTGTGTTGTTCCTGACTGGAATATGTATTTAGATACTATCAGGCTTTGGTAAAAACTTAATTATAGCTGATGATGTGCTTTGTTTGGTTCAAACTACACATCTCCAAACAAATCATAAGTATACAAATAAACAACTAAAAGATATCTATCTATCGACGCATCTATGGTTTTGGGATCTGGCATAGCCTACTGTTTCTGTGGTTGTTTTTGTTAGTTAGTTACAAACACTGACCAAATCAACAGTAGTGGCACAAATCAAGGGTGTGACAAACTGTTAATTTAGCCATTTGCTGCCACCAAGAGGTGAACATAAAAACTGCAGACCAAACTGCTATGTGGAGCTGACGTGTGCATCTGGTCTAAATTACCCAACTCCTGTGCTGCCAGTCCACCCCCCAGTCCCCTCATCCTTCCCTCACATTAAACTGACACATCCTCTGAACCCACTCGGCCATCCCTCCCTCTGTCTGCCCACTTCCAGTCAACTTCTGAACTTCCGAAAACTCTGTGGTTTCTACTTAAGAATTTCCAGAGCTCTGCTCTGTTACTTGCTTGTAAATATCAGACATTCAGAATTCATGACCATTTTTTTGGAGCATACCTTTAGCGCTGGGATTTCCACAGTGTCATTGATGGCCAACGACCCCTGCAGGATGGTTCCAGTCATGACTGTTCCCTGACCACGGATGGAGAAGCAGTGATCCACAGCCATCAGGAGGTCACCCCCGGGGTCTCTCTGAGGGAGGTATGTCTGTTTCTTCAAAAGCTGAGACAGACAGAAAAAAGGGCAAGAAGAGAGACGCATTTACTCAAATAACCCAAAAGACAACTGCTGTCATAATACTGCAGGGTCACACATACATAAAAACCAGATAATTGGATCCATAACTCATCAGTGCTAAGTCTGACTTTGTGGTGGCTTGACTTTGGTGTGCCTGATACACATTGTCTCTTGTGTTTTAAGTGCTGATTTGACCATAAACTGTGAGTCATAGTGCTGTTATTCACAGCCAAGGTAAAAGGATATCATCTTTTCAACTGCAGCATACTGTGTTGGGTACCGCCAGCCGTACATGAAGTTTTGATTCACTTCCCAGTTTGTTGAGAGAGCTTGACATCAGTACAGCCCGAATGTTGGGGGGGACATGGCCCTACATAATACGTTTCTATCTGATATCTAACGTTCGTTTACTATTTCACTTTATAAAGTAATTAACACATAACGTCAACATCCTTTTCAGTTGGTCAAGTATACTTTGTTGACTGAGCAAAGAAAGCATCGTTGTTAGTTTAAATTGTAGAATAAGTAAACACAGCCGAGCACTTGCTTTACTTTTATACCACCACTTGAACAATATCAACTCACTTAAAGTGCAGTATTCATAAGTGAGAACTTATGTGCTCTTTTGAGCTAAATTAGTAACAATGGAGGGGGACCCGCGTGTTTCCGGACTTTACCTCTATTAACTCTGGCACTCCATGTGGCTCCTCTGTGTCAGGAGCCTCCGGGCCCCCAGGCTTCGCTGCCACAGCAATCACTGGACATTCCTTAAATCTGGCCAACAGAAAAAATATTGGAACTACTTCATGCTTTGATGTTGAGGTAATGATTAAAGTTACTTCAAATAAAAAAACAAGTGGGCCTGACAGACTGACCGCTGGAATGCAGACAGAGAGACAGAATGTTTAATGAATGAGGAAGTTTGACAAGAGATTCAATCCCAGGCCATTGGGGACTACATGAGATGCCCTAACCCACAATTCACAGCCACTACCTCTACACACATCCCGATTCACTCTTGGACTTGTATTTAATACAGACCTGGTGTTCTCCAGTGTTTTGTGAAGTCGCTTGGTCATTTTCTCAATAGCACTTTGTCTCTTATTGGGTGGCAGCAGGTCAATTTTGTTCAGGACGACTACCATGCAAGGGCAGGTCAGTTCGCCTATCAGCAGACACTCTGCTGTCTGAGTCTGCACCCCTTTCACAACGTCCACCACCAGCATCATCAGGTCAATGATCTGGGCACCTACAGAAGGAAGAAAATTCAAACAATAAGGAAGATGGTGAAAAGCAGCAAGCTGAAACAGAACAACAACAGCAACACAGTCATTTGCTGTTAAAGACATCCTAGCTTTCTTGATGTGTATCTAAACAAAGATGTAAAAGCTGTGAGTATAGACTGTAAAGAGACTATTAAGCCGACAATAGCAATACAAACAGGAACACAGATACCCAAAAATAACAGTAGAACAAGCTGAGAAATTAGGGGAGGGGTGCACAAAGGCAAAGACAGAGTAAAAGGCTAGAGGGTTGAAACTAGAGCTGCAGCTCACTTGGTTGTCTTTCCTTTTGCTCTTTTCTTTTCCTGACTTTGGCAGTCTCTCTTTCCTGTGCTCCCCTCTTTTCTCTCGTTCTATCTGGCTCCCTCTCTTTCCTGTGCTCTCCCCACATGGGACAGGAGGGGAAGTTTAATACGTACCCCGATCACCATACTTTCCTTCCTCCCTAATCTACAGCATGTGCCACCCCACTGGCTCATAGGCTTCATTTAGTATGTCGGTTAGACGGCTCAGCAGCATTCAGTGTTCGAGTCTGCTCTGATACCAAAACCATTACTTCTACTAAATTTGCATTATGTTACACTATTTGAGCTTCAAAATGTTGGATCTTGGTTGACACACAAGATTGACTAAGAGAGAAAGCAAGTAAAAGAGTGTCCTCATTATCTCTGGACAGCTGCCCCCCTTTAGTTATTTCTCCTCATATTCCCAACCATACAAGTCAATATGACATGATCAGAGATATGGCGCCCTCTGCTGGAGAAGGTCAAATTTGTGTGTGATAACAGTGAGGATGTAGTGAAGGCAGCATCCTCCAGTGACCATGACTGTGCCATTTCGATAGCCAGGTCTTTGTCAAGAACATGTGATGACACATGTAATAATTTATCATCTCATGTTATATTGTGATGTGTTACTGACACACTGGTGCTAATATCGCAGTACACTGACACCAAGTAGGATCAATATTTGTGTTAATTATGGACATAATCCCTTCAAATTTAAAGTCAGATGCTCAACTGACTGTTCTGGGTTTTTTTTTTAGTTTGCAGTCAAACCATTTTCCAATTTATGGCTGTTTTTTTTACGTCTGGGGTGATGTGTGCCTGTAAATAAGGTTAAAAGGCTACAGGTACTTTGGCTGTGTGCTGGTTTGCTGTCACACTATTACAGCCAACTGAGACACTTCAGTGGAACTGAGCCATTGTTAATGTTATTGGTAACACCTGTGCTTTTCCTGCTATGACAAGTCAGAATGTCAGCTGTGAAAAAGACCTATTTAAGAGGCATGTTTTTATCTTAGTTGTATAGATTAGGGGTCAGCCAATATGGCTTTTACAGGGCTGATACCGATTATTAGAAATCAAGGACTGAAAACCAATATGAAATAGAACAGAACAAATCAACTACTTGAGTATTTCCTTTTTCCACTACTTTATATCTCCTCTTCACTGCATTAATTTGCTGAATTTAGTTACTAATTAGGCCTACTTTGCAGATTCAGATTACTCAGTGTTTACAGGCTATAAATCGTGACACGTTACAATTCAGATATTGTTTTTGTGGGAAATTGTGTGTGAGGAAGTTGCATCAGAGCCAGAGGTTTATTTTATCGACAATCTGACAGAAAAATCACCGAGATACCGATCATCGGAAAATGCTGAATATCGGCCGCCATAATCGGTCTACCCCTAGGATACAAACTCAGTTGCCAGTTTATTACCTACATTTTGCTCAAACTATGCAGTCAAAATTAACAGTCCTTCAATTAATCCCAGCTCCATGAAGGTTATACTGCTCAGTATAGTGAGAGGTGTTTCTAATATTTATCTACCATCATTGATATGAATGAGGTGGACACAAAGGTAGAATATTTCAGGGCTGATGTGCATATGTGTACCTAATAAAGTGCCAATTAAGTGTAGTTAGAAAGGTATGGGCTGCCGTTTACCACCTTTTCATGTACTGTCACCTGTGACATCTAGCAGCAAAACTTCAGAGAGCTCACCTCCGATGATAGTCCGAATAAGAGAGGCGTGACCCGGACAATCCACCAGGGTGAACTGCAGGCTGTCATACTGCTTCTGGCCCTCGCTGTCCCGCAGATGATCCGGAAGATCCACCGTGAAGGAGGAGAAACCGAGGTCCAGCGTGATGCCTCTCTCACGGGACTGCGGGTTCTTGTCGAAGGCAGCCGTGGAGGCGGTGCTGCTCAGCGCCCTGGCGAGCGACGTCTTCCCGCTGTCGACATGCCCGAGGACCCCGATGTTGAAATTTAACGTCTTGGTGCGACTGTCAGCAGACTCTGACATTTTGACACCGGTGTGATGTAATGTTGACTAGCGTGTGTATTTTTCCTCTACTCTGAGCTGGACCTTGAACTCAGCTCCAACAGAAACATTACACGGCGTTACTTTTCCTTCGTTGGCATCCACTCATTAGCACCTTCAACAACATTCAATAACAAGCTGTTTCAATTTGTTTGGGGTTTACAAAACATAGATAGCTATAAGTACGACTTTTGCGTTACTTCAGCGTGTAAACAGTTGAGAGAAACGACTTCCCTGGTGACAGTGCACTCCATCCTCAGAAAAACATGCTAAAGCGGAACGGCTTTTAAGCTAACAATAAATAAAACGAGGGAAAACTGACCTGCCATATTGGCTCTGTGGTTGGCTCTTAAATGTAAAACGTCGACGGGTTGACGAAAACCTCTCTATATTTTAAATTCTGCATTCATTTGACACTCTCAATCACACTTTGACAAGTTTCTAGCAGTTTCTACTACGACAAATCTACTGAAGCACAACCGGAAGTAAAAACTGTGAAGGGCGGGGTTTTGAGTGGATGAAATAAATGACAGTGATTTTATCCAATGACGTGTCGTATGAATCGACACGGTCCAATAGTCTTTCTAGAAAGTCCAAATGGGCGGTACTTCAAGGTATTACTTCCGCTGATTTTCCCTAGTTACCCACATGGAAACCGATTTCCCTGTGTTTTGAGTTTCCGCGCCGATTGTGGCGGTGAGAAATAATCTGAGGCACAGGAGGCGTTTTCTTCACCATAAACCTGCCTTGAAGCTTTTACATCCCATATTTGCAAATTAACAGTAACTATGAAGATCGAGGAGGTAAAAAGCACCACAAAAACTCAGCGGATCGCCACTCACAGTCATGTCAAAGGACTCGGGCTAGACGAGGCCGGGAATGCTAAACAGTCGGCATGTGGTCTCGTCGGCCAGGAGGCTGCAAGAGAGGTAATATTCATGTTTCACTGCACCTACGTTATACTTGTATTATATGTAGGAACGACCTCGAGAACTGAGGGATTAATGTAAGGATGATTGTCCCTCACTGCGGTCGGTAAGGTGCACCAACAAGCTAGCTGAGTTGCCTTAGCACTGTGGTGTCGCTGTTTCAGTCAGGTCAGGGGTTAGGAAAAAAAAGTCCACCCTAAATGTAAGTTATATTCATTCATAATCTCTCTTGTCTTAATATGCTATGTTAAAAGTTTGATTTTTTAGTTTTAACTGGTCTTCGCCGCCGCCCACCAGCAAAGATGATTAATGTATTGTTGAATGTAGACGCCAATGGATCTGCTGTATAGACACTCAATCACCCACGGTGATTTTATTTAAATATGATATATAGACAATATAGTAACACATATGGACAGATAGGCCAGGGGTTACAATATAGAAGTGAAACTTATAACTGAAAATATAAACCTGGTGTGACATACAGCTTTCATGGCTCTGTATTGAATTGACTCTAATGGTATGGACAATAGGGCAGGTCTAATGACAACAAGTACAGTAAATGTGTTGACTTATGTGCTTGACAGTAATCCAACACACACCTGCTTTGAAGTCAATTCATAGCGCTCAACTCAGGGTGGTAACCCACAGCCAGCTAGCTGTATAGCAGTTGTGTCCTGTTAACATGTTCTGAATGTATAATGGTACTTTTTTCACTCTCCAGGCTTGCGGCATCATTGTTGAGCTGATCCGTTCAAAGAAAATGGCAGGAAGAGCAGTGTTATTGGCAGGGCCACCAGGTACAGGGAAGGTAAGTGTGCTGTGCTGATTCACAAGAAAGACAGCAGCAAAGCTTCATTGAATCCAGCTGCTTTTGTTGCTGAAGATTGTGACGTTTAGATTATTTTTCTGCTTCCCCTCCTTCAGACTGCCCTCGCCTTGGCTGTAGCACAGGAGTTGGGAAATAAGGTCCCTTTCTGCCCGATGGTTGGCAGTGAGGTCTACTCATCTGAGATCAAAAAAACAGAGGTCCTGATGGAGAATTTCAGGAGGGCCATCGGTGAGTGTCGCTTAAATATGATTTATTTCCTACCATCTGTCAAAACAAGTCATGTTACTGAGGTTGTTGTTTTTGATAGGCTTTTAGAGGTCGGTTGATTAAAAAACATTTAAACAAATTCCATCCTCATTTATTGCTTTCGGTTAGGGTAACATAAGAGAGGGAGAAAGCTGTTTCATAACTCAGCACATAAAACCAAAACTGTACTCATACTCTACTTTGATTATCGCTTGGTGCAAAAAGACCTTATAAGTTCAACTCATTCCCTCAGTAAGGAGTCCTTGGGCAGGAAGAACAAGGTGTCCTGCTCACACTGTTCTCAGGAGCTGAAATGCAACACTTGACAGAGGATTTATGAGAATGATGTTGAGAAGGAAGGAAGGCCGGAGAGGGGGAAGGGGCTGCTGATGGTACCTGTCGCAGGGAAGGAAATCGGAGCTTAGGTAGAGGGAGAGGTGGTCATCAGCCCATTTGCCCCTCCCCTAGAACAGGATCCACAGGGGAGTGAGGGGGGTTTCATTTTGAAGTTTTCATCACTCTGTTGATAAGAGCACTGTGACAGACAGACAGTCCCTGCTTTAAGCACTGCTTTCTGACCCTCGCCACCATGGATCAGCCACCTGCGTGCTGTTCCTACTCAGTGCCACAGGCCACATGAAAGAGGGACAAGAGAGTGATCATGTTACACGAGATGATGCCCCGACATTTCATGGGCACACGCACACACGTTCAGTCTCTGTAATAAAATGCACTGTTCGGTAGACTGAAGGATGTGGCGGCTTAGTTGATACAGGAACATAAAGGCCTGATTGAGTCCTCACTCTGTGCTGTGATGTCGCCCACATTCAGGGCTGCGCATCAAAGAAACAAAAGAGGTGTATGAAGGAGAGGTGACTGAGCTGACCCCCTGTGAGACTGAGAATCCAATGGGTGGCTACGGAAAAACCATCAGCCACGTCATCATCGGTCTGAAGACCGGCAAAGGCACAAAGCAGCTCAAGGTCAGACTGAGAGCTAGAATCTTTTTCTTTTTTTTCTATCTTTCATTTGAACTTATCTTACTGCTACACGTAAAGCACTGAGTTATGTTGCATGTATAAACAGTACAATTATAATTGTTACTTATCTGATGGCACATTCAGTTTATCAAGAGCCAACTTCTCCAGGTACTTGAATATGTTTTTAAAATGTCACCGACCAATTGTTTGGACCGTCTTAATAAAGAGATTCAGTGCTTCTTTGGAAGATTAACTTAATGTTCAGAGTTAACGTTTAATGTGCTGTAATAACACTGATGAACAAGGTTAGAACGTGTGTTTTACTTTAAGCCTCTTGTCTTGTTTCCTTAGCTGGACCCCAGTATTTACGAGAGTCTTCAGAAAGAGCGTGTTGAAGTGGGAGATGTCATCTACATTGAAGCCAACAGTGGAGCTGTCAAGGTATCGCTACATTGCTTTCATGTGTTTATCCCTCATATTATCAGAATGTGACTAAGTATTCTAACTTAAGAGTCTTGAGACATTGTGCAGGATGATCATGATTTATATAAAGTACAAATTCAATGTACTTGTACTTGCCTTGAGTATTTCCATTCTATGCAGCTTTATCCTTCTATTCACTACATCTCAGAGGAAGAAATTGTACTTCTTTCTTCACTACATTTGTCTGGCCGCTTTAGTTACTAGTTGCTTTTCAGATTACAATTTGTCATACCCACCCTGTACAGTGAAAACCATGTATTTCCAAATTTTGAATGTTTGTGATAAAGTGAAGGATGAAGTATTCCTTCACGGTTTGAGAAAATTCTCCTATATCTTCATCTAATGTATTTTAAAACCCGCTTAGATTAGCTGGCATCCTCACAAAGCTGAAAACAGGCTGTTTTTCTGAGCTCATGAAAGTTGACTTTTTCGAGATGCATGTTTCTCACAGGACAGCAAAACTACCTATATATGATGATGTTATCAAGTATGATATACAACTGTAGGTATGATTTAATTACCCAACAGTGTACCAATTAGTTAAAATAAGCTCAACCTTACTTTTACTATTGATTCTTTCAGTAAGTTCTGCTGATGATACCTACATCATTTTACTTAAGTAAGGTTCTGATGCTTCTTCCACTGCTGCTCACCACTGTCACAAATTTTGGTAGAAAAAGACGAGTTTAATTCGCAAAATTGTTTCATTCAGAAACTCACAACTGAAATATTTCACATAGAAAATGATAAATGTTTTATTAAACAGAAGTTTAGCGTTTTCTGTCCTGCACGTCCTCTCCAGTCCTTCATGGTGGCGTTCTTTCATCTCCTTCAGCTCTGCATGAAAGCTCCGCTGCATTTCTACTGTACTCTGGAATGAGCCTCTCTCATTCCTGCAGCTCTTCATGCTCCCTTTATCTCTCCATCTCCCACAATGCCTCTTTTCCAGCAGCGGGGGCTTGTGGCCTGCGTTGACAGGCCGCGATGACGGTTCCTTTAATCGGTGCAGGTGGGCCGAGGGGGCGCAGGTCGGCTCTAGTCGGAGGCCAGAGGAGGAGGGCTGGACGACACATTTGTTACTGTTGACAGCCGTATCACGAGCTGCCCTCTGAGGCTCTTTCATCCCTCAGCCACATGCCCTCCTCTCTGCGATGGGCTGGCACTGGCTTCAATCACACACCTGTTCCCCTCTGCTGTCTTTTGTTTGACTGTTGTCCAGAGCGATGTGAGACGTTCATTTTTGTAAATTGTTATTACTGACACATTCCTCTCTGACTGTGTCTTTGCAGAGACAAGGTCGCTGTGACACTTTTGCTACAGAGTTTGACCTGGAGGCAGAGGAGTACGTGCCGCTGCCCAAAGGTGACGTCCACAAAAAGAAGGAGATAGTCCAAGATGTCACACTGCACGACCTGGATGTTGCAAATGCCAGACCCCAGGTATGATATTGCAGATTGCTGTTTGTTAATATCAGTGCAGCTGTTTACATCTTATAAAATTCACTGCCAGTTTGATGCACCAACCCCTATATTTTCTAAAGAATTGCTCATTATATAATATCAGTATAATATGCATTTGTTTTTACCCGTGTTACTGTTATTTTGAGTAATCTCTCGCACAAGAACTTCCTCCGAAATCAATAAAGCTCTATCTTATTTTACTTTATTTGATCTCAGGGAGGCCAGGACATTCTCTCCATGATGGGACAGCTGATGAAGCCCAAAAAGACAGAAATCACAGGTAGCGCCCTGAGAGATAACCATCTGGCTTCTCCACTAGTTGACTTTTACTCTGTATTCATTACATTTTCTCTTTTTCCCATTTTAGATAAGCTGCGTGCTGAGATCAACAAGGTGGTGAACCGCTACATCGACCAAGGCGTGGCAGAGCTCGTACCTGGCGTGCTGTTTGTGGACGAGGTGCACATGCTCGACATCGAATGCTTCACGTACCTCCACAGAGCACTCGAGAGCACCATCGCCCCCATCGTCGTTTTCGCCTCTAACAGAGGAAACTGTTTAATCAGGTTGGGGGTTTTGGAAGATTCAACAGAAAAGAACATTTCTTGTGCTAAGATGGAAGATTTGTAGCATAAACAATCATTTGTTTTCTCACCAGGGGGACGGAGGACATCAGCTCTCCACACGGGATTCCTCTGGACCTGCTGGACAGAGTCATGATAATCCGCACCATGTTGTACACAACGCAGGAAATGAAGCAGGTGAGAATCAGACATCAACATGTGTTTGTGACACCTGCATCTGTACGCGTGTCACTAACGATGCTGTGTTTCGTAGATCATCAAGATCCGCGCTCAGACCGAGGGGATAAATATCAGCGAGGACGCTCTTACACACCTGGCAGAGATCGGCACCAAGACCACCCTCAGGTAAGGATGTGCGCTGCGGATCGCTGAATAGACTGAAGAAAGGAGAAGCTTTACTTCGAGCATCCACTGTAGACCAGCATTTTCTATAGAAGGAACACAATTATCAAATAAAGAAGAAGGAATGAAAGCAGTTCTTTGACCAAAAAATGAGTAACATAACCTGAATATTACTCAAGAGTCACATATATATAGAAAAATAGTACTAAAGTATACTGCAGAGGTGTATGTGTGATTATACTAAGTGGCTTTTATTTCTCTCAGGTACGCTGTACAGCTGCTGACACCGGCCAGCCTGCTAGGCCGTGTTCAGGGAAAAGAGAACGTTGAGAGGGAGCAGGTAGAAGAAATCAATGAGCTTTTCTACGACGCCAAGTCTTCTGCCAAAATCCTCCAAGATCAACATCACAAGTTTATGAAATAAGAACTTTATTTCTACTTTTTCTTTTACGACTCGCAGGGCTGCTGTTCTCAGCCAGTTGTTACAGGGTTCATGTTGATTCTCCACCCTTGACCCTTTGTTTCTTTGTATTTCCCCATCTTCACACTCTCCACACCATGGCTCATTCTAGTGCCCTCATTTACTATAGTAGTTTTGTTCTAATAAATTTAAAGTTTTATTCTTTCTTTTTGTTGATGAAGATAATTTTTTGAATAAAAAAAGAAAAAACACAGATTGACTCACTTTTTTAAATTGCTTTTTGATTGGGCTGTTGCCTATTTTGCCACATTGGTGGCACGTCTTGCTATGAAACAGGATGGATGAGACAGAATTTGCGTAGTTCCAAGAGGTTTTTTATTGCAATAATTTTGACAAAACATCACAGCACAGGCACAGCTGTGCAGACATTAAGATATTATGTTGTTTTGCAAACCTATCTCAGGCTCTTCTTTTGAATGTTCAAATGTATAAATTACAGAATTGCAAAAAATGCAGCTTTTGTGTTCATTATTAGACGCATTGGGAGTTGATCCTAGTTTAACAAACAGTAGAAAAATGAGCAGAATCCTGTTGAGTCTGATTTACCATTCAATAGAAATTGTTTAATATTTTAAAAAGTGAATTATTAACCTTATAATAGTGCAATTACAAAACAGTAAAGTGCAAAAACAAGTGTGACTTTTACAAAGAACACAGAGACTTTTTAAAGATTGAAGTACAGATCCAAAACCCCTAACATGGAACAGGCGTTGTCCATTCCTGGTCAGGAGGTCCACTGCTACTTCCGGTTTGGTTGACCTGAGCGTGTGTTCAAAACCGTCTCCCCTCCTGACCTCGCTCTACTGAACACAGAGGGAGCAGCTTTACCCACTTTCTCTGCAAAGAAGATGAAATGACAACCAAAATGCTTTACTGATGAATGAGACAGTAAGACGGGTTATGTAATATGGTGGACATGACCTTTATAAACACACACTTCATTTTTCTTCTGACAGGCATCTCCCTCCCTTCCTGTCTGTATATGGAGTGGAAACTTGATGAGAAACTCCCCTCACATAAACTCACTGCCATGATGTGATCTCAGCTTAACCAGATCCAGAAACAAAAGACTGTTTCCTTTCTGTTTCATGTGTAACACTAGTGTCAAATCATATTTCCACGTGTGTCCTCACCGCACTCCTCCATGACTTGAAGTGTCTTGCTCTTTGCTGGCCCACTTGTCCCCAGTTTGTCCTTTGCGTCAGTCAGGTCCTCTTCCCTCACCTCAGGACGCTGCATTTGTTCATCTTCTTCCTGGCCGGGCTGAAGGACAGTAAAAAGGAAGAAATATGACCACACTCATCTGTGATTTCTGGCTGTCCATGTCCTCTCAACAGTATGAGAACATCTCCTTTATAAACAGAGGTCTTACCTGAGACATGTTGGTCGAGCAGTTGAAGAGATGCTGCTAGGAAACTCTCCTTATTCTCTTCTGAGTCCAGTCCAACATGCACTCGCATATATACACAACCTAGCAGTGATTCCCCTGGTGGACAATAAATCTGTTCTTGAGACTATAAAATGACGTAATGAGCGTATCTGCTCCTCCTCTTTTCTGTCTCTCTGCATCTGGTTTTTCTCAGAGTCGGCTGTCCTCTCTGCTGCCTCATTAGATCGTGTTGAGATCACTGCTACAACTTCTGCCGTAACATTATCGGACAAATGTCTCCCTGTGTGTTCCCTCCCTCCCTCCTGCAGCCAAACCCAAACTTTGTGACAACAAATTGGACTCAAAGTTCAAAAGATATGACTACTAGATAAGTAGTTGTCAGTCTTACAGCTTGAAACTAACAACAAACTTTAGACCATGTCTGACTCACAATCAAAAGTATATGTGAACAAGAGGGAGCAGAGGAGAGTGAGCATTGCCCTGCTTTAAAAGAATGCTGTCCCCACCCCTTCCTGCTCATTTTCCACAATTACATCATTATTCAGCCCTAAGGGACCCTGAATTCAGTGGTAATCATTACAGAGGAAGTTAAAAAATAACATGTCGCCAAGCAACATGTCAAATAATGACTGAACTCAAATCTACTTAAAGTAAAAGTAAAGAAAAATATGACAAACAAGTTGGCCTCCCATATGGTATGATTCAGCCTGCCAGATGACCAATAAAGTTAAAATCGTATAATTCAAAATGAAAGAGTTTTTTTGTCGTTGTTGTTGTTTTACCTGTTCTTAAGTATAAACACACGAGAGAGAACACTTTAGGTCAGACTTGGATAACCAGTATTTTTTTTTCTTTATGTCTTACAGAATTTTTGCCTCTCAGGACTTCCGCACTGTAACATTTGGCATATAAATGTGTATTCAGTCCAATACAATATGTGCATGCTCTTGGCCTGTGGTCCACCATTAACTTTCTGTTTTAGCACTCCAAGGGAAAAAGGTTGGGAACCTCTGCTCTACAAAGTGTGTACACAGTACACATCTACAGCACTGAAGTCATCAACATTTAGAGCATACAAAATATAAATGACAAACATCAAGTGGAGATGTGCCACTGTTCTTTGTGGTGTAAAACAAATATAATTCCTGCTACTTTACCTTGTCAAAAACAAAGGTTATGTGATCAGACATTTTATGAGTTGACTGAATTCCTAAAATAAACATTAGATCAGAAGACATAGTACATATACAAAACAGTGGTGAAAAAATGTTTTCATGTTTTGTTTTCATGAACAAACTGCAACACAAGACCTTGATTGTCCCATCACCGTAAATTTGAATGTGTCAAATGTAATGTTATTTAAACAGTTTTAAGTAAATGAGTATTTATAATTTTAAGTCATGTTATGTTATGCTATGTTGTGAATATAACTGTATATTCAGTTTTTTACTAAATAGCATTAAAATCACCTGGACTACATTCAAAAAACACAGTTTATACTCTTATATTTTATTATTAAATTATTTATAAGACCACATATATAAATTAGGTTTCCTTGTTTTATTGTGTAGGAACATCTATTCCTGTAACAAGTTGTTTTCTTAAAATACATTCTTTTTTTTTTTATTACCCACAATTAGATCCCAAAATGGTAACGACATGTTTGTTCACACTTGTAAGTGCCAACACAGGAATGATCCAGTGAACACACACACACACACACACACACACACACACACACGGTCACGAGGTCTCTTGAAAAAAGTTGTTCCCCGTTGCTTTCACACAGTCAGTAACCGTCAGTCAGTAGCTCCTGTTTAAACTTTTTGTAGTACCACAGAAGCTTCCCTCTGGTCCAGTCCACCGCCTTAATTTTGGTACATTTAAGTGAGTTTCTTTGTGTATTGGGGCAAGAGCTGAGTCCTCACAAACTGAACAAGCCGAGTCTCTGTGAGAAGAACAGCAACAAACACAACGAGCAGACACGCTGCTCCTACGCAGATATGGACCATCCTCAGCAACCAGCCGCTGTCACAGCAGAACATACCCTGAAACAAAGAATAAAGAAGCTCAGGCTGATCTGTGCAAGATTCAATACAGATTAAAACTGCTGTAATGGTCAGTATTAAGGGTTAAAATAAACAAAAAGACTTGATTCTTTTGTACCTCGGACAGAGCTGTGACAACAGCACTGATGCCCAGTGCCAGCAGCAGAAGCGGAGAGGGCAACAGGCCTCGCAGAGGTTTCCATTGACTGGACTGGAAGTAGTGGTGTATGTAAAGCAGGCTGTGCAGGATGCGAAGGCCCATGTTGAGGCAGTTTGCCATTATGAAGCCCACAGCGCCGGCCC
The DNA here is from genome assembly GCF_965226575.1 of Pagrus pagrus. NCBI lineage: Eukaryota > Metazoa > Chordata > Actinopteri > Spariformes > Sparidae > Pagrus > Pagrus pagrus. The sequence continues at coordinate 19,130,664 of NC_140187.1, forward strand.
ACCACGTCAGCACGTAGGACAGGAAGAGGAAAGACACAGACAGAGCCAGCATCACCAGGTTATACCTGAGGACAAAACACAAGCACAGTGTTAATTCACAGGTTATATGATGTGTATTAACTAAATGTATGTGTCTGTGTATATTTCTTGTTTTACTTTAGTTTTTATTAATTATTATTTTATTATCTTTTTAAAATAATTATGTTTTAAAGTTCCACATTCTTACTTGTCAACCTCCCCTTGGCTCATGGCAGCAAACACAAAACACTCCGTTACACCATTCACAGCGAGCAAGAGAACATAGCAGCTGTAGCATCGCAGCAAATTGGGCCCTTTAACAAAAAAACAAAACATTTGAGCGGTGACAACAAATACCAAGTACAGCAGAATTTGTCACACATACCCAATATGACCAGTGGGTTGTAACTCACTTACCTGCCCCACTGCTTAGTAGTGAGCCACCATAAATGTCCAGAGCCAGGTGAGAGTAGGCGTAGCCAAAAACCGTGATAATCAGACCGATCACCAGCACCAGCTTCAGCAAACACTCCAGGACCTCAGCTGCAATGGCAACATCTTCCTGAAAACAAAACCCACAACATGAAGTAAAACCAGAAACCATTCATTTTTAGCCATTCACAAAAAGAGACCAAGTGTTTGCGATTACATCCAAGACTCTCACCTGTTTCTGACTTTTGACATCACGTCCTCGCTCAAGCACTTTGGCAAAGAAGATGTAGAAGCTTTCCTCGATGGGCAAGAAGATGAAGCGAGCCACCATGGAGCCCAGATTGTTGATGATGTCATAAACTCCCTGGTCTCCAAAGCTGAGGACGTTCAAGAAGGTCATGACGTAGCGCTCACCCTCTGTCAGGATCTGCTTCAGGAAGGACTGCTTGAAGAAGCTCCACGTGAGCCGTGCCAGAGTCCAATCAACCAGCGGCTAAAAAACAATAGATGCGGATTATCAGTCCTGTATGGTGTGAGTTATTCTTGTAACTGATCAGTTTGATTTTGTAGATAGATCTTATATAATAAATGGCAAAATATAGTCTTGCACTTCTACCTCTCCATCAGCTCTGCAGGGCAAGAGATCGCCAACACGGCAAAGAGGAAAGCTCTCCTTGGCAGCCTCTTTAGAGCCCAGGAAACGTATGAAGTAAACAGCATAGCACAGCACCAGGAAACCTGTGTAAACCAACTAAAGAAAAACCCATAGTTTAACATAATTTCATACCAAGGAAGTTATCACAGAAACAATACAGAGCAACTTACATGAGCAGCAGAGAAGATGTAAAGGCCCCATTCACGGGCAAACACCACAAGCACCACAGTTACACTGCACTTAGCAATCATCGCGAGGCTTTCAGCGACCACCTTCAGTCGGACAAACATGTGTGCCTGAGCCAGCACCCAGAGGGGCTCAGCCAGGAGCTCCTGCACTCCTGACAAGGCGAACAACACCACAGCAGGGCTGTAGTAAGGGACAGTGTGGGGGTCTGGGATTTCCAGGAGCCACAGCCACACACAGGCTAGCAGGGCTGCCCATAACACACCCAGAGGCAACCTGAGAGTTAAGAAAGACAAAAATCCAAGCTGAGTACACAAGATTAAACACTTCACACTTGAATCATTTTGTAAAATCAACTCACGTCAGCCACAGCAGGTTGATCACTTGTCTCCAGCTGTGGTTTGTGCCAGATACCCCACTCAGGCAGGCTCTCCGGAAAGCTTCTCTGGATAAAAATACTAATGTGGAGTACAGCAGTGTGAGCCTGCATGATATAGACACACACATACATGTTACAGGAGCTGGTATAGTGAAATATGTTAAATAATTGTGCTTTGTGTTATCTTGGCTGTTTGCACTGTTCTCTGTTTTTGCACCTTCATCTTGGACACCTTAAACTTGATAATTGATAAGTATGGAAGATTTAAAATTATATGATTATATATGATTAAGTCAGTCTCTTGTTTATTTTACCTGGACCATGTTTATGTTTTTTGTTTTAGGTTGTTGCTTGTTCCTTAATGTGAACATTTGTTATGCTTCTGTCTTGGCCAGGACTCAAATCTTAGTGGGAATATTCCTGGTAAGATAAAGACTGAAAGAAAAAAACCGTCTTTACCTGACATTGACAACCCCAATCAGCTCTTTGGACACAAACCGCAGTGTGAATGCATTCAGCAAGAAGGTGAGGACACGGAACATCACCTGAGATAAACAAACAAACAAACAAACAAACAAACAAACCAACAAACAAAACAAAACAGTAAAACATATTCATTATTAAACAGCCAAAACAGAAGTATTAGTTGACTAAACTTTAAAACAAGGGGCTGGCGTGGTGTTATAGCTCAGCTGTGTGTGTTCATCTACCTGTAGCAACACATTATACGACGCCAGAGTGGACGCATTCTTCAGTACGTCCTGAGAACTCATCTTGGACTTCGCTCAAAGTCTTCGTCAAGTGTTAATTTCACAACCTATCTGATGTTTTCTCCGGAGGAACGTCATAATACAGTCATACTGTAAAAACTGCCACTGTAGCTGCCGAAAAACCGATTACAAAAGCGCCTACTTCCTAAAGAGCAAGTGTGAGATTTCACTTGTGGACCAGCACTGGAAGCTAGCAGTACCGGTTACACTTCCGTACACAGTGTACGGAAGAGCTATACGCGGTGACGTCAGAGTACGTCATGTCCACCGCGCTGTCGCTAGAGGGCGTACCCATCCCCTCTGATCTCACTGTTAGAGGAGTGTCTGGCTCACAGACCAGTTATTGCAAATTTCTATTTCTGTGTCTTCACTAAATGTTTCTTGACAATTTATTGATGCTATTGGTGTAACTTCTGCATGTGCAAAATGAATTCTTCTGAGAAAAAGCCCATTTATATGTATACTTTTGTGAAACAGATCTAAAAGTCTATATTAACAACTATTATGTAAGTACAAGATGATGAAATCTATTAAAATTCACAAACTTTTCAATTTGATCTCAAAGCCCCCCTTCCTTAGTTTTTCCATCATGTATATTTAGCCAAAAATGTTTATTTCATTCCCTGACAGCCTATATATATCTGCATTTTGTTGATCTGAAAATTTCATGCCACCTAGAAGCACTTCAATGTCACTGTAAGAACTTTTCATTAATATAGTTTATAGGGGCATAATAACAGTGATGTTTCTGAGGAGGTATCAAAGAGCATCCTACCCAAACAGGAAGTGCAAAACTGTCTTCTGGAGGTTTTATTGATTTACTGCAAGAGAGGATATTGATTTTTCTATTTATTTTTTGGTTAACTTACAGATTCACAAAATTCAGTAATATATGAATGGATATATTAGATTGAGAACAGTATTTTAAACATGGTTCAGACTGACAACATGCATAAAAAACCGACAATAGGAATCTTTGAAACCTAAAATACATTAGTACAAACTCACCCCAAAATTAATGTTCATATCGAAACACTAAAATACAACAAACCTTCATTTGTAACCTGTAACCTTTTATCATAGGTAAGCCTTGATTCCAATGAAATGTCCTTGTTTTTGATAATTTAATTATTCATAATATGAGGATAATGTGAACTGTAAGTTTTAAAAATAGCAAATCAGACTTGGGAGATGATGTTTTTTTAATTGGATGTAAAAGATGGAGACAGTAAAAAAAAAGTACATCCTTAGCGAACCAATATACATGTTACAACAATATAAATATACATTGTCTATATACAGCATTACAGTAACTCTCAACTCATTGTTTAAAGTCAAGTACCTTTACTGAACTTTTTGCACTTGAATGCATCAAATCCGCCCCCATCCACAGACAGGACCTTTCAATACAGCTGAGATCAGCTGTTACTCTGATTAGATTTGTTCTTTACATGGCACAGTTGAGTCAATCACACAAGTTCTTCTTTGTCAGCAAGACATGATTTATCCAAGAATTCAGATGTTCCAAAGACAGTTAACATTCATTATTGATCTATATTTTAAGATTTTTGTCAGTCTGTTCTCTATACATGCAGCCATCTCATTCACACATCTATATTTTAAGTATACAGCATAATTTATTCCTATCGGTTTCTTTCCCGCCTCCTAATTTTTCATTGTTTGTTATGAAATGGGACACAAAATGGCTGCGGATGGTAGCAGTGACGTCAAGTGGAATGTAAGGATTTTCAACCTCCCACCCTAATATTATTACTCATATAGGCCTTCACAACCTAGACAAATAACAAGCATGCACACAAGCACAATTACATCAATATATACAGTACATGGCCCGTTTTTACTCATTTCTACATGTACCCAATGAGAAAAGTTTGTGCTTAAAACAAGGTCACAAAAATACTGATTGTTGAACAGCTCACTCATTTGCAGGTTTCACAATGTGACAGAATAAGAGAACTGTCCGGGCACAGTAGGGATGTAACCCAGGTCAGACTGTCGTTACGGCAGTCACTTTTCTAAAAGGTGCTCCATCTTAGGGTTGATGAATGAGAAGCCAGAGAACGCCGTCTGATCCATGGAGTCTATGAAGTTCTTATCGCTGTGGGAGAGACGAGGCTTCTCACTCAGGAACTCCCGATCAAAGTTGCTGCAATCATTCGGTGCTTTCTGTAAATGACAACAAACGTATCTCAATGAAGCAATCATCACAGATTATAGACATAACGTAAACACAGCACATGATCCATATTTCTTCATAATTTAATCTTAGGTAACATTTATGAGATGGGCATACCACTTTGGGTTTGAAGGGGGGATCAACCTCTCTCTTCTCCAGAGCCTGCCAGTTAATGACCTTGAAGAAAGGATGTAAACGGATATTGCCCACGATTCCTAGCCTGCGTGTGGGGTCCCTCTCGAACAACTGTAGGAAAACAAAGTTTGACAGAACAAGTAAGGAATGTGCACCAATATATGTCAAAAACAGCTTAATTAATTTAATTTGAATAGATTTCGTAAACCCAAGAGTTATATAATTCTGTCATCCTATACAGGAGCATTAAGCTTTGAAACGTGGAAAGACTAGATTTTCGCAAAGGTCCAATGGTGCACTCTAACAGATGTATTTTGTATAAAAAGTATGGTACAGACCCGCTCAAGCAGGTCCTTGGCTTCCTTGTTGATCCAGCGAGGATAGTGGGGCGTATCCATGCGGATGGACTCAAACAACTCATCCTCATCGTCTCCATGGAATGGTGACTGACCAACCATCATTTCATACAGCAACACCCCGTATGACCACCAGTCAACAGAAAAGGAGTATTTCTGTCCCAGCAGGATCTGAGTTGAAACACGATATCACGAATAAGAATCAGACACTTGTTTACATGCAGAATGACAAAAGCTTATCAGTTGCGGAATTGAATATTTCAGAACAAGAGTATGTCTGTAAGTATGAAACACTTCACCTCTGGAGCAATATAATCGGGAGTACCACAGAAAGTTGTAGCACGATTCTCTCCGAACAAGTTCTCTTTGCACATGCCAAAGTCGGCGATCTTTATGTGTCCCTCATGATCCAGCATCACATTATCTAACTTCAGATCTCTGGAAAAAACAAAACAATCGCAGCAGCAGGATTGTGAGTTTTCAATTATATTTTTTTGATTTGATGATTCTTTTGTATAAATTCATGTTTTAAATGAACTCTTAGAGGGTTTAATATGTGATAGAAAAGTGGCAGCTGGACTGTGAAATCTTGAATGTTCACTGCCTTAGAAGAGCACTCAAGCCAGAAAGGACTTTATAACTGACGTCTTACAAAATGTTTTTATGTAAGAACCATACCAGTGGTTTTGCATGTTTTATGCTGTAATTATACCTTGCATTTACTTAATGTCATATTGCTGACCATTTTTACGAAGAATACCTTACATTTCTTTATTTCGAGGCAGCCACTTGTTTTAGTTCATTCATTATCTAAATCTTACCTGGACCTGAAACTTGCCTATGGATGGGTAATCCATCAAAAAGAATATTTAGTCCACTAATTTACTACAGAAGCCCTAAAGGGCCATGCATTCATACATTTTATTTCCTCCGTTTTCCCGTGATAACGAGTTAATTTAATTTGTTTTCTCGAGATCTCAAGTTATTATCTCGAAATAACAACTGCTGTTTTCCCGAGATAACGGGACAATTTTCTCGAGATCTCGAGATAATGAAACTTTGTTTTCCCGAGATAATGATATAATTAATTCGAGATCTTGAGATAATGACTGTGATATGATAGGCCTGAGATTATGGAGACGCCCGGGACCTCGTAGCTGGTCAGCTATGTAGTTAACGATGACGTCAGGCTCACTTAGATTGCACTGCCGATATAGCTGAAGCCTTGCTAACGTCTTTATAGATTACGCACACTAATGTGTATATTATCTGTAATAGCAAAGGCATAATGCTATTTCAGCCTGTGTCAGTCCTTGATTGAAAAGATGTGTGACACGGTGATCGATATGCTCCTGCTCCTCTGACATTGCTACACTGAATGATGTTTCCTGCAATGATTAAATATACTACACTATCGTTTTGTTTTCTCAAGATCTCGAATTAATTATATCATTATCTCGGGAAAACAAAGTTTCGTTATCTCGAGATCTCGAGAAAATTATCCCGTTATCTCGGGAAAACGGCAGTTGTTATTTCGAGATAATAATAATATCTCGAGAAAACAAATGAAATTAACTCGTTATCACGGGAAAATGGAGGAAATAAAATGTATGAATGCATGGCCCTTTACGGCTTCCGTAATTTACAAGACATTTCATAAGTTATATTATTTTTACATGATTAATAGCAAGCAGCTCTACACAACTCCTGAGATTTTTAAGTCAAATTTTTTTTACTGCAAGAAATGAACAATTGTTTTTCTTCACAAAATCCACGATTCGTTGTTTCTCCACTTTTCAGACTGCATCTACAGGGACAGTTTTCTTAACAGTCCCTGCAAACAGCTGCATTTCCACACAATAATGAAACTTTGACAAAAAAATAAAAAGTGTCAAAATGCGTGGGATTATCTAACCAGGCAAGTTTAGAGTATTTTCAAGTTCATTTTAACATCACACTTGCAACTGGACTGAAATCAAGCAAGAGGAAGACAGGGAATTGTTTCAAAATGCTCAGTTGTTATGTAAAGAATATTTACGTTTATTTAAGTTTGACTGCAGAAACATGAAAAATACCAGTATGGTCATTTAGGTGTAAGTGCTGATGTGCTGTACATCCAGATGTGATACATATGTTTGCTCTGACCTGTAGATGATCCCTTTGGTATGTAAGAACTGCAGGCCACAAATGATCTCAGCAGAGTAGAACCTGGGAGGACAGACAGACAGATATCAACTTCTAATCTATGGGGATAAGCTACAGGTCCACGCTGCAGCTATCTCACTACAGAGTTGGCAGCTGAACACTGGTGTCACTGCAGACACATTTCAGTGTAGAGCTGAATTATTGAGGAGGACATTTGTATGGAGTAGGAGACTGGTGAATAACGCTCTCATAATGTGAAACCTGAGAGCCGCTGTGAGCCGAAATATTAGCCTATCTCTGACCTGTTTCGCTTGTCATCTGTGTCAGCTGAAACGATTCCTGAGAGGTGATAGAGTAGCCTCCGCTCTAACCCAATAACTGGTCATTCACTGTAAATGACCGACTGACAAGGACTGAATAGGCTGTCTGGTTTTATCCATTGATCATTCTCACTTAAACCCTTACAAATACTGTATACTGTAGCTCTCATAGAACGAGTTAGAAAACAAAACAGAATGGAAAATGAAGTCTTGATGTGGGTAAGAAGGTGTAGGTGAGTTGGCTCTGCTGTGTGTGGAACGTTGAGACGCCAGAGTAGAATCTCTACGGCACCGGGTCAACAGGTTAGCAGTAGCCACTGGGAGAACAGGGCCTTTGTGCTGATAAAGAGGTCACCGGAAACTCTGCAGTTCATTTGCTGCCTCAGGAAAAATACTGCATAACCAAATCCAGAAGATACTTTCCATTCCACTGTGACAACTTGTTCAGCAACACACAACCTTATTTAGTATTTTGAAGCATAAATGTAAACAAACATGAAAACTCATGTTGAGTTAAAAATGAATGCTTTGTCAGATAATGATAAGGCCCACTCTCTCTCTCCCTCAGTCACTGACGGTCAATTTTCCATCCAGGCTGAATACAGTCACTGAGTGAGGAGGATTTTAGTGGATGCCAACACAAGATCAGGTGTCTGTGTTTGCAAAGGAGAGAATTACTCCTGTCATCTCATGAGTCCAGGAGGCAGCCACCAGTTTAACTACAGGAACCTCAATGGCAGACCACATTTTAGAATCAGTGATCATGCTTTCATAATGTGATACCTTTTTTAAGAAAAAATCAATGCTGGTTTAAAAAAAAAAACATAGTGGTTAATGCATTAACCTGTCTTTTGTTTTCCTCTGATAACGAGTCAAATAAAACTAGCTCTGCTTCACCTTTAAGGTAAATTTCTTCTGAGTTTGTATGTTTTTGCTCACAAGCTTGTGAACATAACACCATAAAAGACCTTACTCACATTCTTACTTGTCTATTCTTAAAGTGCTAAAAAAAAATGACAATAATTATTTACAATAATAGCTCCAGAAAAGCTATGAAGGATCCTTGTGGTAAGACTGCTTTCTTAACAATTTCTGTCTGATTTCAAGAAGGTGAATCAATAAAGGTGACACCATTTACTGGAAAAATATTTCATACAAGAAGTCACTTCTAAATAAGCTTCAAAGCCCAAATGTTGCTGTGTTTAACAACACAAGATAATCATTAATCTTTTATTTATTGATTTAATGTTAGATTTGTGTTTCTAACAGCATTTGTGAAGAAATGTTTCACTTCCATCTCTATGTTTGTAAATGTGAGACTTGTGTTGGTGGCGGCGTAGGTTCATAACACTCTTTTTTACCAGAGAGCCACTTGTTTTCTTCTGGAGGGATTCCCACAGTGGGATGACTATAGAGGTGGGCGGTAGTAACTGATACCACTCCAAACAAACAATACACAGGCACTAAGAGCTGTTTACTCCTTACAAGGCCAGTCTGCTAGTGAGTAGTAGCTAATGGACGCCAGTGCAACCCCCGCTCCCCAGGATTCAGTAAATCATGTAAAGAAAAAAAAACATAATCTGAGAGAGACGAGGGGAGTAAAATAGGGAAAGTAAACATCGGCTCTTCTTTTTAAGCATCTGCTTTCCATCATCTCACTTATTCTGTATGGATGAGATTCTACACAGCTACAGGAGCACAAATACGCTGAGTAATGACAGCAGGTAGTGTGTGTTTTTTTTACACCAACTCTATCTTGTTATGTCAGTGTGACAGGTGTGACTCACGTGGCTCTGTAGAGTTCGAAGCGCCCTTTCTCCTGAATATGAAACATCAAGTCTCCTCCATTCAGATACTCCATCACAAAGAACAGATGCTCCTGTTGATAAGTTTCACTTTGAGTATGATGTAGAGTAGGAAAAAGAGTGACATAGATACTACTGAGGTGTAAAGGGACTACCTTGGTCCTACCTTGGTCTGGAAGGTGCAGTAAAGGTGTGTGAGGAAAGGGTTTTCCCAGGCCAAAGCCAAGACTCTCTTCTCTACCATAGTGCACTCCACATCGTCATCCATCAACACCACATCTTTCTTCAGAGCCTTCACTGCAAAGTACTCTCCACGACCCTTCAGCTCTGCCAGGAGAACCTGAGGAGAGGAGAGGAGACATTTGAACACCTTGTCTACAGCTCATAGTTTCATCAAACACAGACAATTATTTCAACATGAGGCCTGATGTTGCTAGTGTGTTCATGACGGTTGACAAGTATTGACTGAAGTGTTGTTGATTCACTCATGCTTGGATTGGGTTTCTGAAACAGAAGTCTCACAGTTGAATTCACACTGACATTGTTGCTTTGTACCTTGCCAAAGCTGCCTTTTCCCAAAACCTTGTGAAAGATGAAATTGTCCACATTGACGCGGGTCAGATGGGTGATGCGAGACTGAGACCGTGGGCTGGACCCCTCCCACAGTCTGCCATAGGGCGATCCATCTGATAGACAAGGTACCACACATAGAAATTACTTATACACATCATAATCTTAAACATTGAACACTTTTGGCATATTATTTTGCAAGCATTATTCCTAGTACAAAGCCTATTCTGCTCACATGAACGCATGCAAGTACATGCAGGTAAATGGTAACACTCACTTACCATTGACATCCAGTCCAGCAAGCTTGTTAACTTCATCGTAGATTCCAATGTCAGGCAGATTAGGCAGGTTTGGATCTGACCGGCGGGTGGACGACTTCTGATGGAGTAGCAAATGTAAAAGCAAAAATAAGCATGAAACAGACAAACAAATAGTTTCCCAGCAATGGTTACCCATCTAGCTGTGGGATATCCAATGTAAACACATTCTGGCTGATTCTTCTCTTGAAACGAGTGTGTGCTCCAACTGCCCCTCACATATACTACATGTATTTAGAGGTCAACAAGAGACAACAAGAATACTGGGGGTTCTACAACAAGCCAGTCTTAAACACACCAGGACAGGAAGCTCAGGTTCCCATCAAGGTCAGGTGTCATGTTCTCAACAATTTGTTAACAGAGGCTGGGAATTTGGAATCACACTCAGTTTGAAGGTTACACTTTATTTGAGAGTCTGAGTGTCATAATCTCCTGTGCAGAGCCCCGATAGATATGCTCTGTCTGGGTAAGGATTTGTTTTAATGTCGGGATTAATGATGGCAACAGGCCCAAATAAGGACTGGGTTTAGGAATACAATTGGGTCAAGGTTACAACTAGGATATGTGCCAGGGTACGATCATGGTTAGAGTCAACAATGACACTTTTTTGATGACAGATCTCGGTCATACACCAAAATGTTATTGCTTTTGACACTGTCAGGGTTTCCGTTATCTGGTAATTACCATTTTATCACTGGGAAAATCTTTTTGGGCACCATGTCCACTGAAAATAATTCCCATGTTCAAAACAAACACGAGTCAAAATTCTCGCACGGTGCGATCACATTCAAAGTTAATGCAAACTTATACACACAACTTGTAAATATTCAACTTGCATTGAAAAGTTGTGTGTATTGAGAGGCTTTGCAGAGTGTTGTGTGGGTGGACCAGGCTGAGCGGAGGGACCGAGCTGCTGTTTATCTGCCAGTAGAGCCAGGAGCAGAGCTGGAGCCTCTGGAGAAATAAACACCTGCAGTCACACTGCATTCTGCTCTGATCTGGAGCCATTTACTGGTGTGAGGAGCGCTCAGAGTTTCTTTGTTTTTTTTACTTTCGGGATTAAAAAGTGGATTTATCTTCACTCTCACCTCTCAACCTGACTGCAGCAGCAAGCCCTGGAGGTGCTGCCGACCTCCCCTGTCGGGTGTAATGTACTGTATTATGTCTCTCTTTGTCCTTGTTGACCGCTGACTAGAGGGTAAGTGAACATTACTTCATGAATGTACAGAGAGGAGTGGGGGAAAGAAGAGTCAGGAGGAAAATTATCAGAGTCTGGGCTGTTTCCTGAGTTAAGTCAGAGGCTGGACTGACACGAACGCAGACAGTTGGACCGAGCTTGGTCAGAATGAGACCCAACGATCAACTATCTTCCTACTCCTTCAACTATAGTTGATTGTTGAGTCTCACTCCCATGTCATCAAATACAGACTCTTTTGGTTGGTGGTGCACAACCAGAGTGAATTATTTTTAAGCTCAATAAACACAGACAATATTTAACAATTTCTTCCATCTTCCACACCAAAACGGAAACTTATTGCACCTCCTTATTCAAAAAAGCTGCATGCAACGTAAGATGAATGAATCAGAATCAGAATCAGTATTCCTTTATTAGTCCCGCAAATGGGTAAATTTGTGTGTCACCAATGTGTGATATAAACATAGTTCTCAGGATTATTATTAAGAGGGTAAAATTATAAGGTTAATTGTTGTTATGTTTTAACAGTTAATCAGTAACACCCTCAGACTTGGAACAACATCCAATTAAAGTGTTACCAAGCTTACTCCAGACTCCAGTCCAGACTCTCATAACAATGCTGTTTTTGTGAGTACAAATGTGTGTCAATGTTTATGAAAACAAATGTACAAGTGTACAAATGATTACTGCCTGGGGCTGGGCATTGAAATGTATCAAGCGTTTGTCTGAAAATTGTCTTAATCAATTTCCATTAAACCCCCTTCAGGAGACTAATAGATAAGTAAAAGATAATGTAATCAGATATATCTGTAATGTCTAAAAGAGCCATGCTATGATTTAATTAGGTGGTACAATACTTGAGTCAGACGTGTACTTTTCTAAATTCTTTAGACTTTACATTGACTGCGACCTAAATACTTCAAGACACTTGATTTGACCACATATTGAAAGACTTGTGACCAGCTCCATGAACTCACCTGGCTGACTTGTGTAAGTGCTTCAGCTAGTAGTTTCTGGTTGATACCACATAGGTTGGCTACTTTATCTTGACACTTGTGATGGACATTCATGGCACAATCTACAAACAAACAAAGTCTGTTAAGGATAAAAGAATACTTAGATTCCAACAATTAGTCAATCATATCCGCACTGTACCTTCACACTTGAGGCCTTGTTTGACTAAACCCCACAAAAGACTTCCACAGTGGTCGCAGAAGGTGGGACTCATGTAGTTGTTGGTCTTGAAACGGTGCGGCATGTCAATTTTAAAGCGCTCCTTCTGGAACTGTGGGGACAAAGGATTTGTTATGTCCATGAAGGCCTTTGGCACTTCATAGGTCTGTGCACCTGCCTCATCTTTTTTCTTTTTGACGTTGTCTTCTGCTTATACAGATATGCACATATCTGAGTTTATACAGTCAGAAGTGACCACACTGCTGGGTAAAAACTCCCAGAACTCCCTCAACTGTGGTTTAAAGTGCCTCTCTGAAACCACACACCGTGAGTGGAGCCATTCTCTTGATTAGTTGGCCTTTGATCATCTTTATCCACCTATACTGATGCTTGGTGAATAGAGCATCTTATTGGACGTGGACCCTGACTAGTACAGTATATGTAGTATGTGCCTTTGTATTAAACTCTGACCCAGAAACATTTGCCAGTTCGATGATATTACCATCATTGTTCATACTGATGAGGACGGACACTTTTCTACAACAGCAAAAACCAGAGTGAGAAAAGCCCACACTCATGTGAAATTTTGAGACATATGGAGAATGCTCATAGTACACGGTGTACTGCAGAAATATGTGATACGTACCACAGTATCCCGACTGTTGGCAGCCGTACCAGTACATCTGCCGATGATTTTGTCTATGCATTTCTTGTGGATGGCTGCATTGCATTCTGATAAAAGGGAAGATAAAACAAAATTTTTATACTTTGATCAACTATCTCAGCACATCCTGTGCACTGGCCACAACTGAATGTTGACAAAATTCTTACAAAAAATAACTCTTACCCTAACTATTTTTATTCATGGTCAAAATCACATTTTGTAATATACTGTATACCATCTATGCATTGTGCTTCACTGTACTTTACTGTACACTTACGTCTGCATTTATAGCCTTGCTTGTTGAGTCCCCTGTGGGAGAAGAGGTGACACAAATAGGTCAGTTTGTATCATTCTTTGATCATGTGAATATTTTGCTGATTGAACACTTGTTAGTCATAATGCACAACCACAGTACACCCCTGCTGATGTGTTTATCAAGTTTCCTTTTTCTACAAACTTCCTCTTCAGTGAGACCAAAAAAACAAGTAAATTAGTGGAGGTCTGTGGCCATCAAAGGATGACTAACATAATTATTTCTACAGACAGTACAACTAAATGGGAAGGTTGGCGTTTTGTTTTATCATATTCACAAGAAAACAGGTCGTCTAACTCACTTTGACAGAAATGCTGAGAAATATCAGGAAGTGCCTAAAAGCTGTTTTTAATCCACCCATGTCTGGTGTTTTAGTTTGTTTATCTGATTGGTGGTTTATGAGTTCCCCTTTAGCTGCCTTGAAGGTTTGTTTATAGGGCTGGAACATAGGCCGGACTGACCAGACAAATTCTCTGCACACGGAGCAGAAAGTGGGCTGTCTGAAGAACGTGGCGATGAACTCATGGTTCTTTATGAAGTGGATCTTGGCTTGCTTAATGGCCCCTCGTCTACGGTTCAGAGTTGGAGCTTCTTCCTCCTTCGCAGCCTGCTTACTCTCTTTCAGAAAGACAGAGAAACACAGATCAGTCGTTTCACAACACTGCATTGCTACAACAAAGGTCATTATGTGAATGTCACAATTGATAGTCTTAATGGTAATCTATGTGTATATATGGGGTTTGGGTAGGGGGGTTGAATTGAAAGGCATACAAAAATTACCGATTTTGTAATCAGTCTGGTTGTTTATGACAAAGTTAGAGCAGTTATTGTTATTTCATGTGAGTGATTTCTGCATTTGTCTTCTTGTCTCTGCTCTGGTTTGAAGTGTGTAGGTCTCCGTTAGGAAAAACCGTGATGTCCCATATCTCTGTGCACCAATCAGAATTTAGCAATAGTTATAGAGTTATAGGGCCCTATCAATGACGTGCTTTTTAGGACATATTTACTGTTTACACAGAAATACGAAAGATTTGAAGGCAAGATTACAGATTACAGGAGCTTAAGTGGCACAATGACAAACCAGAGAAAACAAAGCAACCAGACAGTCAAGTCCTACAAAGGGCCAAGACCAAAGGAAAGTAGTGTTTTTTCCTTTACCTGTATCCCCTCCCTCCAGAAAATACTGCACTGCCATCATCACTTTCCCAGAAGGATGAAGATCCACCTAAACACACAGTTAGACACACAGTTACACACAGACAGCCTGAGTTATAGCCCAACAAGGACAGAGGAGAGTCTGTAATGTCCTACCCAGAACTCAGCGCGCCCGTTGGCTTTCTTGCAGCGCTCAGCAAGGACAGACACTCCAACAGTGACCTCAGCTAGTGGCTCTTCCGCTGTCTTCATCAGCAGAACCTCGAGCACACGACCCTCATAGATGTGCGCATCAAAACAGGCCTTCCAAGCCGGGTACATGGTGGGTTTCCGCTGAACAAGGGTCTTGCCTCGTTCTAGAAAAAGGAACAGAGATAAAAAGAGAAAAAAAATCTTGTTAAGTTCTGAAGTGCAGGAAACAAGAGGGGAGTAACCACTTTTTTACAGAGGGGACAACTTCTGTAGAAGACGGTGGTGTAGGCTATTAAAGAGTTTCTCACCAGTTGTCAAGGCCTCCTTCATCTTGATTGCACAGAAGGGCGGGTCGGCCAGAGGAGGCAGGACGCCCAAGTCATACGAATTAAAGGCGATCCTCAAGAAAGGAGCCATGGTGACGAGTACCAAGGTCACCCACTCTAAGAGATGGACAAACACAGCGTTACCCTGGTGACATTTATCTATAATGACATGTTAGTTATACACACAGCTACACTTCAAAATCACATCCACTTATATACCCAAAGTTGCATATTTGCATGCAGCATTACTGCCGGCTCACATTGAAGCATTAAGATAAGTGCTGTATAATTGAAGAACTGCATCATTTCTATGTACACTGTGAGACCAACGTTATCAGAAAATGAAGATAAGATGGGACTCCTTTAATTGACGTCTCAGAAATATATTTTAAACATATTCCTGATACCCTGTCAAACATCTGCACTTGCACACAAAAACAGTATACGGCTGTGTCTGCAAAGACAAAGTGACTTCTGTTGAACCACAGTGAAATTCAAAGAAATGGGGGGGAAAAAATTCTGGCCCTGACTGCACCACCACTTTTTATTTACTCCTCCTGTGCTTCTTTCTCAATTTGAGACATTTCTACACAGTCACCCTGATATGGAGAAGGGACACAAAAGAACTTTACACCTCCGTCAGTTTTCTTCTAAATCAATACATTTAAAGATGAAGAAAACTAGTTTCCGCCCTTGTGCATTAGAGGTGAAATAAATGTTGATAGTGACAAACTAGTGAAAGATCTTTATCACCCTACATGCTGAAATATAGCAGTAGCAGCTCTATGACACAGGTTTCTGTAAGTGCAATGCAAAAGGTGACGCCCAGGCACTTCAGTCACACCCATGCTGTCTTACTTGCCTACTATGTTAATTCAACACCTCTCTGTGTAAAATTCAACCACAATGTCACATGTGATGGCATCATTTACGCCTCAGTCACTTGTTCAGTTCCTATGTCACAGTGTTTTTTTGGCCTTGTAGTTCCTAAAAGGTTGCAGCTGCAACAGTGGAGGTGTTTGCCTGAACTACAAAGGCAGAGCGAGCCTCAACATGTCGCTAATCCAAATACAAGCATGCAGCGCACCACAGTAGGCCTTGCTGGTATTCGCAATCCTAAACTCATAACCGCCCACACTGAGACCAGAAAAGTAAGACACAGGGAAACAACAGTAAGCACTGAAAAGGGAGGGTGATGAACGACCATGTTCGCTCACTCACATGCTCATTCGCTGCTGCTGTGGGCTGTGATGTCAGGGTTTTTGGAGTTAGTCAATACCAACCACACTGTGTGATTGAGGGCGGTGGTGATTGATTACCTAGCAAACTGTTCATGTGCAGTTTCGATTTGTCCCATCTGTTAAATTCAGTAGTTATGTCCCATGCACCAGTAAACTGTAACTTGTAAACTTCAACCTCATTAATATTTATTTCATTGTATAGTTATTATGACCACCACAAATATGTTTGTTAGCAGGAGTAGCAATACTTTTACTGATACAAACATTACATTAAGTCCCAAAGCCTCCGTTTCTGACGAGTTGGGAATGAGACCCAAAAATCAACTTTTTTTTTTACAGATAGCACCTTTAAGCAGTTTCATTAGTTGATAGTTGGCTGCCTTAACAATCTATTATTGATTAATCATTAAAAATAGATTATATATGTTGGAGGATTTTCCATTAGAAAACTGTTTTAGCCACTTTCATGATTTATGTCCGATGCAAAATCAAAAGATGTGAGTCAAAACTAAGTTACTTGAGTGATTAAATAACACAAACTAATGACCTAATTTTAATTATGGAGCTCCTGTCTGGCACTATTTAACAACTGGCCCAACAAAATCCAACACATATTGAAGCTACCAATTTTTGCATTTTGTAAACTGTAACAAGATACATTTGATGTATTTGTGCCCATCTTGATTGTCAGTTAATTCCTTTTTTAAATCAGTCAAATTCTTAAGAGCAATTCATCGATTAATCATTAACATCCCTACACTCTGACAGTACAAATGAGTTAAGTGAACCACATAAAAAGACAGTGAGTTTGTACAGTAATCTGTTATATGGATGTAATTACACCTTGAAACTATTTTGGAGCACCTCATAATCAAATCAGCAGGCTGCAGCACTAAACCAAACCTAACAAGTTGTTGCATGTACCTCTCTATGCCTCACAGACACACACACACACACACACACACACACACACATTCCAACACACACACGTGCTGACAGCCATGAACATACTGTATCTGGTTCTGAATCCTGCATATGAAATCCCAAACCTAAAACCAGGGTATCTGTTTCAGTAGTTTACAATGAAACTGTGAGCATGCAATCTGGTGAGAATAGGCATCAAACGAGAATCAGTCAGTGCATTTCAATTTATTTTTGCAGTTGTCTCTGAAGGATGTGGTTGATTGTCAGTTGGCTGAACGCAGACATAACCTGACTCAGTTTTCAACCACAGTGTCTTTACGACAAACAAATGCCGCGGTTTTATTTCAAACCAAGATATATCTATCTCTGCTGTCCAGACCTGCAGACCTCCGAGCGTTACAACATATTTTGTGACCCGTGAGAATCTGTGACCTGAACTCGAATTCCAAATGTTGCTATGGCTACCACCGCCTTATCAACGGACCCGGCTGAATGTTGGTAGCTGTCACAGCACGAAGTGATGGTGGCAAGGTCACTTTGAGTCATAGCCCAACACCTCACCTGTCAATGTTTGATTAACCAATCAGTCTTTTTTTTCTTTCTTCCCGTAGTTGGCTCCGTAACGCTGTAAAAACCTGACAGGCCACAGATTCCGTCGCAGCATTTAAGTTAAAATGTGTTTAAAAACGAGGCAAAACTCCTCGAAAAAGTTATTTCAATCAGAACAGCTCGCTAAGTGGTGTTTTTTTTTTTTTTTTTAGTGGCCACAGACGAGGCGTAGACATGAAAGTTAAAGCTGTCAAACTGTAAAGAATGAGTTAGCTAACGTTAGCGCCATCGGTCACGGTTGAACGAGTTTAGTTTCCCCACAGATAAAAGCATAAAAGAAGAAGAAGAAGAAGAAGCGAGGGCGACGTTTATCTTGTTCTTTGAGCAACTTTGTGCAAACTCCAGACGCTACAAACCCAGACTCTTTGGGAAAAGACTCGACTAAAAACAATTAAAAGAGCACTCTCACCTCGCCCTGCGAAGTCGGTGCTGTTTCTTCTTCACCGCAGCGCGACGAAAGTTGATCTTTCTCTTCCTCTCGGTTTTTTCGCTCCGTGATTCCGTCGATTGAGGAAGTGTGGCGCGCGCTCGCAGAGGCTTTCTCGGCAAGCTGTGACGTTTGCCTGCTATGCGCGCACGCACACACACACACACACACACACACACACACACACACTCTCTCTCTCTCTCTCTCTCTCACACACACACACACACACACAAACACACACAGCCAGTTGCCCTATTTTGAATACAAGTCCTTTTATTTGACATATAATGCACTTTCCACATGATTTGGATTATTTACACACATCTAAATATCGCCAGTTCCCATGTAGTTATCCATTAAAGCCCCCCTGGGTTGATTATAACATGATGGTGCAGACTTGTTGATCATCTGAGCTGGAAAGCAAAAACTTGCCCAGGCAAGTATCACTAAGGATAAAGATTTGCATTGCTGGTGAGTGTGCCCTAGATTACTGTAGCATAGCCCTGAATGAGAGGGAAGAGATGTTTTTGTGTTCATTTAAGGTGCTTGTGTGGCAGGGGATGGGGTCACGTGGTGCTGTAGGCTGCGGGGGTAGTTTTGAGGTTTGAGCAAGGTTTTTTGGTGGTGAGGAGGAGGTGGAAGATTTGGCTCTTGCAGCCAAAGCATCTTTTCTTGTCCTAAACTCACACAAACACTCCAAATTATCTGTATCCTGCATTTATCTCATGCCTGCCTTCACCCCCTCACACACACACACGCACACACATCTAAATATATGCGCGCACAAATGAGCAGGGGCAGCTATTCTCATCTGATGACACTAATGAAAAACTGGCTGAAGTGAGGACATAAATGAGGAAATGCAGTAGATAAATTCCTGCACAGTGAGTAATAATTACATGTTCAGGTGCAGTTTACGAGACTGAATAAACTGCTGTAGTGCAAAGTGACTGTATAGTGAAACCTGCTCGGATCAGGCTGACAGGGCACAGGTGTGTCAGTGTTCCCTTCTCTCCTCTCAGAACTTACATAACAGACAGATTGTGACTCATGGTAGACACAGGAAGTCTACAGTGGAGACTAGGTGTGTGCACTTAAGACGAGAGACACTGCTCAGCTGCTCTTCTCTGGCTCTGACAGATGCACGTTCAAAGCTTGAGGAACCCTCTCCTTCTGTTCTTCCTCTCGCAAACACACACACACACACACACGAACATCCGTATAGTCACAGTCATGATCCACCCGTGGGATGTATACAGGCTGTAGAACAGGCGGTTGTTAAATTTATCATACAGAGCTTAAAGAGAGCCAGATGAAGAGCCACATAGAAACCCCCTATATGAAGTTGACACATATAGCTATATGTAAAGTCAGGAGAAAATTGCATCATTTATATGTATCCCAGCCAGTGCCCAAGATAAATCTCTGTCGTAGAAAGATAAGATGATTGTTTTTATGAATACTGGATACTTTTCACCATCAGCAACCTAAAAGTTGTTTAAATCAAACCATGTGATTAAACTGCTTACCAGTTATGTCAACACAAAGATCACAACCCATAATTCAGGATCACAAGAGTACACATTGGTTCATATTCAGGGTCACAAGTCAAAAAGGTTGAGAACCACTGATTTCAGATATTTCTTATTCAAGGTTATATACATTGAGAGCAATTATTACACAAATAAAAAATGTAAAACTGTTAGATGTTAATACCTCATCCACCCTGGTAACACCTGATTTAAAAGTTGATTAGAATTAATCAGTTGATCAATGGACAGGCTCAAGAAAAAATAATACATCAACTCTGGCAAGGTTAGCAAAAGCATCTCCTTATATGCTTTAAGGGTAGTAAACCAAAAGTGATTTTGATGGTAAAAAATTAGAAAAAGCTCCAGTGTTTCAGAGGTACCAGCAGAGCCAATACTCTAATAATACTCTAATTTAAGTAGGCATGTAGCCATGTCAGTAGGTTAATCTCTTTGGCAATAACGCTATTACAGCATAATGAGTCCACAGTTTCTTTAAATTATACTGTGTTGTTTTTAATGATAAGACTTAAAGAAACAATTTGGCATTTTGGGAATCACACTTAATTCAGACTGGTATCATCAAATGGTGTATGATTAGCACAGCAATTGTTAAGTCATTTTGTGTGTTATCACAACACTTGTTTTGCTTTTCACGTGTCATTTAATGGCATCCACATTGAGCGTTTTGTGTGGCATTTTATGCGCAAAGGTCATAGAGAAACAAGATGCCAGGTGACATATTATAAAGAGCAAGAAAGTCTACATAAGGTGGAGGCTGGGATAGATAGATGGGTCAAACAAACACCAGACTTTTATCTAGGAGACTAGCTTTTGAGTCCTGTATGAGAACAAAAGTCAAAGGTGACTTCTTCTAACTTCTTCTAACTCTAAAGTGGAAAGCTACCGAATTCAGTGCTCAGTCGGGGTGACGGCTTATACCACACAGGCCGAGTGCTTAAAAAACTTGAAGAAAAGAAAGAGCCAAAGAGCCGCCCCAAAAAAAAGAAACAAGTCATGTAAGTGTGATGATGTAAACAGAAGGGAGTGGATTGCGAACTGCAAAACAGACAGGAGGTTAGCCAAAACAACAATAACGCTGACAGCAGCATTAAGTCTGTAATGGAGACGTGAAAGGAAATGGTGCCAGGCTGCCAGCCTGACTGGATCACAGCTGGCCAGCTTTCATTTTTTTGGGAGGTTTTGTGTTCAGTGGCAACAAAATTGCAGAATAAAAGCAATGTTTATATGAACCATCTAACACTAATTGTGTCATTATTCTATAGCCCATAAACTGTACAATCAAAATATACTTCTTAATAATAAGCTAAAGCAAAAATAAACCTGTATCCTGCCAACGTCACATATTATTTTAACCGAAACCATGATCCTTTCTAATTTTACTGTAACCAAGTAGTTTTGGTGCCTAAACCGAGCCAAACTGCCACTGTTTCTCAACGTTAACCACTCGTCACATCTGCTCCCCACAGACGTTTATAGGGAAGGATTGATGAATCACCTTCACAGAAAATTGGATTTTGGCGTATGCAAAGTTGTGCTTTTTGTGCAAGAGACTGAGTTTCTTTCCAGCAGAGAGTTGGTTGAGATGATCAACGTCATTTGTTTGTTATATTTGAAGCTAGCAAAGCTTAGCATCAAGGGGAAACAGCCAGCCTGGCTCTGTCCAAATGTCCAAAATCCACCTAGCAGCACTTAAATGCTCATTAATGATTAATGAGCAGGTTATATCTGGATTGTTTAATCCAAATGAAATTGAATATGTGAAAAACACAATTCGTTTTGCTCGTGTTTTCTGATGGAGTATTTCTTAGACCAGAACACTGACCTCCTGGAGTCTCCGCTAGCAACTGTCCCTGAGCTTCAGTTGTAGGGCGTCTTTTGTTAGCAACTTTCTCTTGCTGTCTCCAGACTTTTCGCTAAACTACGTTAACCAGCTGCTGACGCTCGCTTCATATTGAACACACAGAGAGTGGTATCAATCTTCTCATCCAATTCTCGGCTTGAAAGCTAAAAGCTATAACCCAAGATGTCAAACTATTAATTTCAATATTAAAGAAAAAATGTACAATCTGACTATCTTTGTGTTGGCTCAAAGGCTCTGGAGAGATTTGACATCTCTTAGTGACAGCTGCCGGCCCTGCTGACACGTGTTTATACTGCTCTCTCTGCAGATAGTTGCTGAGGACAGAATGGTCACGAGAGAATGGAGAGCATGATGTCGACTCTATGTTTAGGCAACAGGGATAATAAATGTTCAGTCAGAGGTGCAGAGTGTGCTGAAGGCTGTGTGTTTTTCTCTCTGTTTGTCCTGCACAGGGAGAGTGGGCTATTTAAAGCTTTAGGGGAGGTGGAATAGGTGTAACATTGACTTGGCAGTGTAGGCTGCAAAGAGTTTGCAAAGTGGGACATAAGAGTGCGTCCCTCTATTCTTCCAGCCTCTCCAACATAATATTTTTCTCTCTCCCTCTCCCCGTCTCCGAAAGGGTGCCGAGAGACACAAGACAAGGTGCAAACCTAGAAATGTCAAGCCAATGTCAAGTGGATGCAGCTTTTGTCCCCCTGTGTCCTATTTCTTGGTCTTTTTTATTTAATTCTGCAGCTATTATGTAATAAAATCTTTTCTTTTCCCCTGAGGCTTTGCTGCCCACACAACATTATGAGCGATGAGAAAGCATGCTGTTGTAACTCACGACATCAACACAAACACTGCATTGCCTTCTCAGACTGAGGCTGAAAAAGACCAGAAAGTTTGTAGAGTTCACACAACTCAGTTGTTAATAAAATGATTAGCTCAGATGAATATTTCAGCTTTTTTAGCATCAGTTATTAATGATTTCCGAGGCTGAGCACATATAACAGAGCTGAATGCATCCGACCTTATTGAGTAGGCTGTGTGTGTATGATTGATTATTTGCTTCTCTCTGCATTGCTCCTGCCTGCAGCAATATGGAAGTAAGCTTGGATTATGACACTGTTGCTGCCCTGCTGTAACGAAAAAGCCTATCTTTTCCACCATCAGACCCACAGAAAACTTTCATCACTTTATTAAATGAATCAGCACATTCAGAATCAACTGTCTACTCCAATTTTTGTCTCGTCTACCTTTCAACCAGCTCAAGTCAACGATTTCCTGTTTCTTGCTGCTTTGCTCTGACAGGAAAATCATAAGCAGAAGGATGGTTAAAATACAAACAGGAAAGCTGTGTTTAACGTATGGAACCTGACATATAACACTTCTGTATTCAGGTAAAAAAAAAGATATTTCGACTGATTTGTGCTCTGTTGCGTAAAGATGAAATCAAGTACACTTTTCATCACAGCAAATTAAGAGTACTTATTGAAGGACTCAGTGAGAAGGAACAGGTGCAGGTGTGGGGTGATACATTCTTGTAAAATCTGTCACTTGTAAGGAAATTGTGTTTTGTGTCTTAACCAATGTTAACAAAAAGAGAGGAAACACTATTTTGAGAAAAGTGAGGCAACAGAGGAGGGAGAAAACAGAACTGGGGCTAGAGAGGGAGAGCAGAGTGATGAATGATCTGTCCTCTATATAGGACGAGGTGTCTGCAACTTTTCAGGAGCCCCAGAAAGCAAACTTTGTGCCTGATATTATTCTGGGTCAGGAAGCCTCAGGGGGAGACGAGAAGCAGAGCAGGCCTGGCCTTTCTTTGGCCGCATAGCACACTGGTCTGTGTGTCACTCAATCCCCGGTGTCTTCCCAAGTGTGATCTGACGCAGTCGCCAGCTTCGTCAGAAAAGGCCACACATCCACTACATGTCAGCGCACACAGGATACGCTCATATAGGGGGTGCTGCGAGTGCAATGTTTCCATTTTTGACATATTTACAGAGCTCCATCAGTGAGGCCACAGTGACAGGAAGTCAATGACAGCCTGTTGTGCTTTAATGTTTAACCCACTTGCCATCTAGAGGACAGGAAGTGAATAAAGAGAAAACACAGACACAGGCTGTTTCCATCATTATAG
Source organism: Pagrus pagrus (assembly GCF_965226575.1). Classification (NCBI taxonomy): domain Eukaryota; kingdom Metazoa; phylum Chordata; class Actinopteri; order Spariformes; family Sparidae; genus Pagrus; species Pagrus pagrus. Next base: position 19,154,704 of record NC_140187.1, read on the forward strand.
CCTCTTTTACTTGATTTTAAAATAACATTGTTAGAAATTTAAACTAAATAATCATCATCAAAGTACAGTACAAAGTCCATGACACTGATGTAGATCAGTGAAATCATTGATTCAGGGCAAAACAATCTGCACATGAAGAATTTACATTATGCTTGTTCTGGATTGAATTGCCACCATTTTTCTCAAAAAGCATGTCCATTAAGTGAAGTACAGTTGGCCTCTATGATGAAGGTACACTCATATTCCTTTTTAAGTTTCATTCCTTTTTATATCAGTGCAAAAAAGCATATTTATCCACTGGCAGGACCATCTCCAACAATACAGTACATGGTAAAGCTACAGACACATCTTTACATATAAAATTACTCATTCTCTGATACAGCCTGTTCTTCAAGGTATAAGTCATAGAGATGCTTTGAATCCAGTGGAAGAACACATGTTGAAATGAAAGCAGAACTAAATCAAATTTTTTGGCTGAAGGCCATTCAACATTTGCATTTTTGAATGAGGTTTCATCAGCCTCTATGGAAAGACAGTAAGATTACTGTGGTTAAAGTGTGTGTTCAGTTATTCAAATGATTTGCTCATGTTCTGAAATAATAGATGCATTGGAAAAATCCTAGAATATCTTTCGTCTCTACAATCTACGTTCCCCTCAATGATTTGGAGGAATGCGGCTGACCAGCTGCTGAGGGAGATACAGGACACATCAATGTAATGTTCCACACAGGCAGGTATCTGGGCCAACGCCTCTCGCTGCTCTCAGCATCACACCTGCTGTAGCAGCAGGCAGGGGACACTGGAGGTTGACAAAGTAGGTAATCGCGTCCCCTCTCAAAGAACACCATGTCTTCTTTTATTCAGCCCAGCCAGGCAAGTTAAAACTTGCAGACATAATCAAATATTGTGTTTTATTCCGTGTTCCCTTCTTGGTGTCACAGTCTGTTTCGGAGCAGAGGACGAGGCCGTCCAGATGTGGCCGGCTCTATAAAACTGTGGCTTCCTCCATGGCATTAACCCACCTGTATGAGAAGAGGATTCCACATTAGGGAAGAACAACATGAGCTGCAGTTTTGCTGAAAGAGTAATTTCCGTCTACTTCAAACTTTCAGCTATGTGCTTGGCGGCATGACAGACGGCTACATTATTAATTGAGCTAATTTTATAGCTCGCTTCTGAATTTGAAAATGTATAGTATTTTGCCTTGAGGAGTGAGTTTTATTAACTTTGCTGTTTCTGTGCACACAACTCATTGCACACATTGTTGCTGCTCAGAGAAAACACTCACACAACAACACTTAGTGAAGCTCATATTTCCACTTCAGACCATGTAATCAGCAGTGTTGGGGAGTAGTGAACTACATGTAATGAAACTATATGTTTAACTGCATTTTGCAATAGCTTGCTGGTTGTTCAACTACATTCATTCAAGTTTTACTACTGAAAAAACAAACAATTTTGGGCCATAAATGGAACAGAAAACATGAATATACTAGGTATCAGTTATTGTATTGATTTATCTAACAAATGTTCAGAGAAGTTGTTACATGCTATTTTAAAAGTTACCTGGCTCACTGAGTAATCCTGCCTGGTGTAACACCTGAACACTAGTTTCTGGAAGTCAGGTATAAAACCAAAGTTGACATTTCTTGCACTTTCCCATGAAAAGTGGGGTATTTTATTTATTTATTTATGACCTGTGAAAAAGTGGGCAATTTTGCAGTAAACTCAATTAAGCAGCATTTTTTGCTGGCATGTGACTTTTTTGTATTATATTTTATTATAATTTCACAGAGGTGGCAAGAGTAAAACAAAGACTGGTAAAAGTAGAAGTACTGATTCAACTTATCTACTCAAGTTTAAGTAAGAAAGTTCAGGCTAAGTATAAAAATAAAAAGTATCCCTTTTCCTACCGGTTGTTTCTGTGTAAAGCTAACTGAACCTGAGGTACAGACATTGTAGGGACTAAAGGTAAAGGTTGTCAGAAAAATAAATACTCAAGTAAAGAACAGATACCTGAAAAATCTACTAAAGTACAGCAAAAAAAAAGCATTTTTACTTTAGTACTTTCCACCTCTTTATTTTCATATCCAATGTACAATTTTAAAAAAAAAATAAAGTAGTTAACCAAACTTTCTGGCAGCTTTTCTGTGGTTCAGCTTCTTCCAGTAAGAAATAATTGGTAGCTTCCAAAGTAGCTTCACCAACACTGGTCAAGGATGACATGGCTGTTATTTGGTCAAGAAGGACAAAAAATAAATCTGTTGGAACCCACTGAGCAACTGAGAGTTATACATTTGACTGTTTTGCTGAGTTTTCTCCCAGATAGCAACAACTTATCAAAAGCAGCCCTGTGAGTCATTCACACTAGCAAACACATCAGCTTATGGTGAGTCTGTTTTAGCTTCAGTCAGCAAGACAGGACTTTCATACTACAGTAAGTTATATTTGCACAGTGAAGTCAGACTAAATCTTGTAATTGTTGATATAAGAACATTTTCAAACAGCTGTCAATGGCTGCTCACCTCTGGGCTGTGTGGTTGTCCACAGCCTTAAAGGTGTAGTACAAAGTGTTTTTGTGGTAAAGCTGGAAGATGTTGGCCTCCTCCTCCTCTCCCTCCTGCTTGTCCGGTAGCTTCACCGTGAAGCCCAGCAGAGGTAAACTCTCCGATGCTACTTTCTCCTGCAGACACACAATTCATCAGCAGAACAGGAATGGATTAAAATACAGTAATGTAACTGAGGGCATTTTAACACTTTTAGTTATTTTCAGACATCTGATGGCTCTCACTATCTATTTAAGTGTGAATATGTGCTGTTCAGGTTAAAGGGGAGTGCATGTTTCCCCTCACCTCTTGACCTCGATAGGTGTAAAGCACCTTGTCTTTTAGGAGGAACCACAGTCTTTTCCAGCTCCTCTTGCTCTTCTTGCTGCGCTGCAGATTGCCACTAATGGAGCCCTCCTCGGACACGGTCGCCTGCACAACGTAGGAGCAGGAAAGGATTGATAATTGGCAATGTTACTTAAAAAACATGGCATTGATGACTTCCACATAAGCACTGTGCAGTGAACCTCTCTGCAGAGAGAGAAACTGACATGTTGCAGGTGTACCTGGTTGAAGGAGACGGTGCCTTTCCGATGTCTCCAGATGTTGGGAGGATGCATGTTTTGGAACACAGCAGAGAGAGGACGACTGGAGCGGTTTGGACGAGGGCTGTTCTTACCTGCAGACACGTCTCCACCTGCAGAAATATACACATGCCTTTTACAACAGAGGACAGGGACCAGACTATAACACCACACTGACCAACTAAGAAACAGACGGGTCATTGCACAACCTCCGTGTCTGACCTATACCACAGCAGAGGTTACATCCCTCTGTGTTGAGTCATAGTGGGGGTATGGATAAGTGACCATGGTTACAATATGGTGACTTGTTTTCCACAAATGTGAAATATGATTTTGGAAAGAAGGAAAGGAAAAATGAGAAGAGGTTTTCCTTTACTGATGAAAATTCATTGAAACTTACACACAGATTAAATAAACTTGAGTGTGAGCTCACTACCGAGGTATGAAACACACTAATCATCATTTATTTATACATTTTACATGATCTTCATACTATACCCAGTGTCCTTTGGACCTATAAAAGCTTATTATATACTGGTGCAACTGGTACTGATGTAATTTTGTATGTAATGTAATTTTTCCTCTATTTCCACCAGCCTCCGAATGTACTACCCTCTCTGTTTTATGAACATGTTTCCTGTAAAACATCTGCCAACACTGTCTGATTTCGGATCAACTTCTCCTTCTCAGTTTCCTCCTGGAGTCACAATTCTCCTGTATTTCTCCTGATTTTCACACCATTTCCCCCTTTTAGTTATCATAACCTGTTTCTGGCACTGTCTGTGGTCTAGCCTAATATACGCCTCGTCCTCCTCATTGAGTGAGAGACGCACAGACAAATGGACAAGAGAAAGAAATACTCAAGCAAATTCTATAAGTCCTGGAGAAACAGACTACACAGACTCTCTAAGGGTCAGGGGCAAAACAATGAATGAAAATGTATTACTTAAAGTTTACTGGGAATTAAAAGTAAAATTAAAATTATATAAAAATGCTGTTGGATTGTACTTATCATGTTGTTGTTTTCATTCTTTAAAAGTCACCAGAATGCAGAAAAACAGGGGGGATGACCACAGACTTGCACTTTGGTTTGAAATCCTATTTCTGAGGTGTCAAGGTTGGCAAGTATGATAGTGGGTCCCCCACTGATTACAATTAGTGATGAACAGCGATACTAAAAATTGTGGGCTGACGAGCAGAGTGACAAATCAAATTGATGAGTTTTCCCACCTCTTTTCTTCAGCTCGTTGTAACAGTGATCACACACTTTGGCCATGCGGTCTTTCATGTATTTCAGTGGGTATCTGTTCCTGGAGCAGCTCCGACAAACAATCTGCATTAAACAACATAAATTCACCACAGATTATATCAAATACACATTAAAACGCTCAGGAAACTGTGAGTGCATGCAGCACAATAAACACTGGCTAAAGGGACAATATTTATTGCATCCTGTCTCACAGATATTGAAGTGTTTAAGGAACGCTGTGTTTGATTTGTGTGTGTGACTCACTCTTCCGCAGCCGTGGCAATGGTGTCTCCGAAGAGTGAGGCTGAAATCTGATGTGCAGTTCATGCACATCATCACTTGTGAGACTGGAACAAGTGTGGGAGCTTTCTCTCCCAGAGACAGACGCAGACGATCCCTGCCCTGGAACAAACACAGAGAGAAAACCTGCTGTATCACATAGATATTGACGACGATAACTTATAACAAGAAAATGTTACAATGACTCAACAGATCAATACAGAGAAGAAGAGTTTGCTCACTTCTCCTGAGCAGCTGTTGAATGCTACAGATCCCCGTGTGTGTTCGGTCACTGTGCGGCTCAGAGTGTAAAACCAGTCCTCTCTTTCAATGAAGGAACTGCAAAAAATACACAGAAACACACAACACTGTTATTACTGAAATAATTCAGTAGGTGAAGCCATATAAAAGTTATTAACACCAAATATGGACAATATCGTCTGCTGTAGTAAACATTTTACACAATTTACATATTTTGAATATAGATATTATCCATTATTCAAACAGGACCCAGTAAAGTTTGACCCACCTTGCAGACAAAGTGATGGATATGTCCATTCCTTCAATCCTCAGTGCATTTTGGACATTTTCCATGATGGGTTTACTGACCTGGGAATCAGTAAAAATCAGAAATCAGAACAGAAAGACAGGCAGAGAACTAAAGGGCAAACATTTACAGTCTGACAGTTTGAGAAAAACATATTTTTCTATTCTCACATTCTCTCTTTACTGCAAACGAGTAAATCACTTACGTAAATCAGTTTCTTTTAATGCTTTCATGACTGTTTTTATTTCTCATTTTAATTGAATATCAATGTTGAAGTGAAAACATGGTTAAACAATTAAAGAGAGAACAAAATTAGGTTACTTAATGAAAGGCCCTGACCTTTAACCCAGTGAGTGGCAGAGTATTCTTCAGTCTGTATTTCCCGTCCTGCTGAGGGTAGGTGTACAGCAGCACATCATTCATCTAGTAACAGAAAGAAATAACACTCGTTGCTCACAGCAAATCTGCAGAACACACAAATACATGAAAAGATACCATAAAAAGTAAAACAGTCTGAACACTCAGCTGCCCAGACTTCATTATTCATGCAGGTGCAGGAATTCTCCAGTAGGTGGCACTACAAGCGCATATAAAACTCAACCTCTACTACATGATTTCACACAGCTGATTCAGTGGTCAAACTTCACACCAAACTCAATGTAGTTTTCCTCTCATTTTGGGCACAGTGTTGGCATAATCACAACATGCTGCATGTCTACCAGCTCAACACACACACACACACACACACACACACACACACACACACACACACACACACACACACACACACACACACACACACACTCAATCTCCCCCTGAAGGGAACCAACCTCATCACCACCTCCACCATCGTCCACTCCACACAGTACAGATCTCTACTGGTTAACTTAGACCTCAAATATTAAACACAAACTCAACTTCCATATGCAATGTGCTTATTGTTGCTTCACTTGGAGTTTCACTCTACAGAAGGACACAAAGTATGTGCAGAATTTGACTCTAGAAGGCTGTTATCACTTAAATCTGAGTTTAAGACAGGTATGGACAAGCATGACTTTGTGACATCACAACTAGGAGGCCTCATTGTCCAGTATAAGACTTTAACAAGTGTGATGTGAAAACCTGCAGTGCTCGTACACTGAGAATTTACTTTTCAGCGACATCTTGTGTCCAGTAATGAAAGAAAAATATTTTTGGGATTTGGGAAAAAGCTGGCAATATTTTGGTTTTCTGCTGTATATATTGTGTTGTGAAAAATAGAGGAAAATTCCCCAGATAATTAAAATAGTTCAATAGAGGCTTTGCATGTGATGTCACATTAATGTCAATATCATTTACAAACACAGAGTGGAGAGAGACTATGAGTAGCAACATTTTTAAGATTTATCAAATGCTACAACTTTAACGTTCAGTTTGAATGCGCCAAAAACACTAAAACACATCTAAAATGTGAAAGAGCTGAGTTAATTTGTCTTATTTGACATTACGTGTCCTCTGATGTGTCTATTTTGTTTGAACACATTGTGTTGTCCATGCTGAACAGACATTTGCATGTTCATCAATTCTAGATTTTTTTTCAATGAGGGAGAAGTAATGGATTAATTGGCAGAATTTTAACACTATGAGTATTTGTTCATGTCTTAAAACATGTCTTGGAGGGGATTTATAAATTTGAAACCCCATACTGTGGATTTTTATGATCATACACGAGTGGGATACTTCAATAAACAGATATCAATGATGATATCAAACTGGATCATTAACCTCTGTATTATTTTTCCAGTGACTCATTTTACTCACTGCCCCTGTGTGTTTTACTACTTTCGTTTGAGGCTGTCAGCTCCTGCAGACTTGTTTTATTGTGTTGTCTCCAACATTAATAATAGCTGATAACTCATGATCACCTTCTGGGTGGTTAAACAGGCAGGATAAAAGTTATGCAGCGAGGATTAGCAACATTCCTCCAGAAGAGATGTTTTACGAGCTTTTTTAGTGTCGAGCCCAGACCACAAATTTTGAAAAAGCCACAGGAGGGAAAAGCAGCTTGTTTGATGAAGCTCTATGGATAATTTGCGAAGGCGTGTAATTTTCTAATCTCTCTTGATTATAACATTTCAGGGCTATCTCATCTCTCATTATGATGATCTCTTTTTCAACTGAAATATAAGTTATTAGTTTAAACATAAAACTTCATTAATCACATCCCTCTTGCGGTTAACTTTAGTTACTTTTATGTTACTCACGTGAAAACACTGCCCACATTATAGGTGCTGCAGATACATCAGACTAACATTTAGCAGACAGGATTGTAAAAGGTCACAGGTGTACATGGATCCTTCAGTTCATAAGGAGCTGGTGTTGACCTTCCCTGTGCTGTCAGTAAAGAACTGGCTCAGGAAGTCAGCATTCAGAAACATCCTGCCAGGAAACCCTGCTCTTAATAGCTCAGTCTGGACGCAGAAACAGACCAGACAGAAAATGCCAAAAGTTTAGACAGAGATGACTTAAAAACTCACCGTGGTTACATGATGATAATAAAAAATATGCCAAAGTTCAACCACATGTGTCTGGTAGCTTATGTACAACAAACAGGAAGCAGCGTTTACCAGAAACAGATGGCGGGGCTGTCGATTCTTCCTGCTGACCTTCATCAGGGTGCCCTCCTTCACAAAGACCTGATATAAAAAAGTACACATAAACTTCACGAGTCATGACACATGGAGGGCATCTGCAGTAATTAATGTTGTTGTTAAACCCAGGCCGGCTGGGGATTCCCAGCTGAATGATTGTGTAAAGGGCAACACAGGGGTGGTGCAGGGCAGACAGGGCGGGCTGGCAATCAACAGACAGAAACAATGCTGTTATCAGAGTCATACCCTGCCAGGCTGCAGCAGGTCCCGCTGGCCACGGACACTGTACTCTATGTTGACCAGACGCAACAAGTTCTCCTGAGACACGAAGAGAGTAAAGAACAGAGAGACGTTGAAATAAAAGAAACGGTGAATAAGCAGTACCAGAAACCCCAAACAATTTTCTTCTGCTCGACTATTTTCATGACTCCTTTTGTTTGTTATCACCTGGATCAGGCTGGTATGTCAGATATTGTTCTCTTCAGAATGAGCCAGACGGCTCAAAAATGTCATAATTTGACATGAGACTCTATAACTGCTGTTACTAGCCACCACAAACGAGAGCCATGCAAAGTGGCTCGTTGAGACTTAGGAACAGTTATGCTTTGAGCTAAATGCTACCTCAACATGCTAACATGCTCACAAATGTCAATGCTAACTTTCTGGTGTTAAGCTGGTAAAGTGACCGTTAGTGGTGAAAAGTAACTAAGTACATTTAGTCAAGTACTGACTTAAGTACAATTTTTAGGTATTTTGTAGGTATTTTCTGCTATTTTACACTTTACTCCACACAATTCAGATGAAACTATTACTTTTTTTCAGCATTTATATGAAGTCTTTAGGTCCCTGTTACCTTGAAGATTAATGTCAAATGTCAAAATATCCCTTATTAAGTAAATTGTCATCCAGTTTTAACATTAAAGATCGAATTAGTGTCAAAAAAGGTCAAATTTTATGGACGTCTTCACATTTTTGTGTGTAAAACCTGTGTTTATATCTATATGGTAACATTAGAGATAGGAGACTGGTTTTAGTGATATCATTTTGATAATTTGCTCATATTTCTTCTTCTGTTTACACTTAGTCAAATCTGTACTGTGAAAAGTGACGCTACATTTACTCAGAGAGCAGTTAACTTTCCGTAATGAGTAATCTGTTTAGGAGCCAAACTTTAGGTGGATGACTGAACAGGGAAGAACTTAAAGTTGTAAGAGGTCGAGTTGTTTATAAATGAACAGAATTGGACTCTTTCGTCACACAGACACAGCCCATATTGTTAGAATTACTAATGTGAGGGACGCCACTGATGTGTGTTTTAATGTCTGTGTGCTCTGTAGAGAGGTTTAGGTTGAAAATAAGATATGTAGTTCTGGATGCAAATGTTTGTTTACATGCGCCTACACATGATACTCACCCCATGCTTTAAGCTGTCGTTTGCTTGATCTGCAATATCAGACACTACCGCCACAGCAGCTGTATGAGTCGAACACAGAGAGAAGGAATCAGGAAAGACACTTAATGAGAAGAAGTGTAAATATTCACCTTAAATATTCATAATTCCTGAGATGTTTCTTTGTTCTTTGTCTCTGTGTAGAAAGTCACCAAATTTAAAACTCAAAATGAGTGAGGAGCCCGGCCGTGTCAACAAGCCTGGACTGGGTTGGCTCCCTTATCGGAGATAAAAGATATTGTGTCTGACACGGGTCTTCTCATGAATTACACATGAAATGACTGTCTGGAGGGTTACCAAAACAAAAAGAACTACATTGGCTCTCTCACGGCCATCTCTCCATGTCAAATGAACACAAACACATTTGCTGTGAACAGAGCTACAAACACAGAGGCTCTCCTGTGAGCCGCTCTGTCCACACTGGTTCTGCTGTTAGTTTCTGGTACCTTGGGTGTCTTCATATTCCTTGGAATCAGGGGAGAGGTTGTTCAGATAATCTGTGAAAGGAGTGAGATAATGAATGCAACCACTATGAGTAAAATATGTTTTTCCTTGATTCATCCTTTACACATGACTCACCGGTGAGGAGCATGCGGTATTGAGCCACACGAACAATGACCTGCAGGAGCTGATGTTTTAGAGACACGTTCTCCCCGGCTGGGCTCTGCTGCTGAGACAAATCAACCAAATTCAGCATTTTCACTGTATCACTGCTACTCATCAAGAAACAGATTTACTGAAATAACCCACGTGAACTCTGGCCAATGTAATACTGATTGAAACAATTGACAGATATCTGAATGTGTAAAAAAAGAAAGACTTTGGCAAAGAAAGTGCAAGTTCTGCTGAGAAGCAAATTATAAAACATCACTGGACCCTTGAGTAGCAGCAATACTCATATTTTAAGTGTGAACAAGGGCCAATAACACAGACTGCTGGTCAGCACAGCACCTTACAAGAAAACAAGTGTCTGTACGCTTGTTTGTATGTGTGAATCCGCAAAGACAGCCATGCTCACACCTCTACGTACTATAAATTGGCAATTTGGCTTTTACTGATCATTCTGAAGTCAAAATTAATTGCATGGTGTAATAGCACTAGAAAACGGCACCATCTGAGTATTTCTCCCACAAAAAAAGAAGGCAGCATTACGGCACAAAAAAGTGCATCTGCCATTGGGCAACCAAAACAGGAAGAATTGTTTTCCCAGGTTGCTATTCCCAGGTAACAGTGGAACAACTGTAATAACTATGGAGACTTTACAAAAGGTGGAAGAGGCGAAGAAGGTGAAGAGAGAGAGTGATAGAAAACGAGGTTAAACAAGAGTGGACAGATAGCAATCACTCTATGGTGTTTCCTCTTACTACCGAGACTTTAGACGGTTCAAAATCAGCATTATTTGTTAGTAGACAGGTTTTGTTACTTACTTACTTACTTACTTACTTAATATCCAGAAGACTTATCCTATCCATAACCACTACTAGCGAACCCTTACCATAGTCTTTACAAGTGACCTAAAAATCAGCTATTTTCCAATTGGGGAACAATTTGCACCAGCTGTCCTCAATTAACTGGTTGTGCGTCTTTAGTAATATTCAACTGAGCGCTTTAGTTTTTTGGTCTTTGGTTGAATTCAAAAGCATAGGAAACTATTCAGTAGTTTCTTGTCAGCTGTTTCCTGTGAAAACTAATAATCAATAAAACTAATGAAAGAAAATTATGTGAAAGAGCTTACTGCACTGATATTAAAACACAACAGGCTTAAGAGAATCTCAGGACTTTTAAAAATGAATGCTCCTAAATCAGACAGAGAAAACTGTCCACCTCTGCAAAGACTTCTCCTCCGTGCTCTATAAACCAAAGGGAAAAATAATGAAAACTGTCCATGGCCGGATAATACCTGATTGTAAATGAGTGGATAGTGAACACATGCTGCAATCTCCCTCTTGAACTTCCAAGCATACTATCGTATCCTATTCTATTCAACAGTGTTGCTCAACAGTTTCATGTTCCAACTTATCAACTTAATAGCTGGATTGTTTGAAAAATGCTGTCTTGTGTCTGGTCATTTAATTGATTTAATTAAAACTCCTCACTAAAGTGCATCGTCTGGATGTGTTGTGGAGCTCAGAAAAGCTGCTGGGAAACACATCCTACATAAAATTTAAGATTCCCTTGTTTTCAAAGAGACATTAAGTGTTTAATTGTTGTTCTGAGTGGCTCATACCATCATCTATTCTTAACATCTTAACATACGTCTGTTTTTCCTCCGGGTGTCATGACAGTGTCTATTAACAGCCAAGAACATTGTGTAGGTGATGCTTTAAATTAAATTACTGCTCCTATTCATTTAGCTGTTGGCCTTTTGCTTGAACCTGTTAAAGGTTTGCATCTTTTACTTTTAGTCACAAGGGACTCTCTTATACTGAACTCTGCTGATAGGGGTGACGTGAAGATAAGGGAGGCTCTTGATAACAATCAAATATGTGAAGTTATATTGAAGTTTTCAGTTATTCCAAACAGCAAAACCTTCGTATGACACGTCAGTTAGGGAAGAGGAGGACAAAGAGCACATAGATTTCCCTCGCTGAGGAGCCAGTGAGAGTATTAAATGTCATATATATAAATTCACTTGATGTACTGTGTTTTGTTTTTTATTTGCATATCGGAATACAAATACAGAAGTATGAGGCCCTCTGATTTGACCTTGTAGAGAGATCTATTCATATCGTGTTATGTGTGACTAAAATCTTAATCTAAATCACAATTTTGACAGGGTTTAACATGCTAGTTTTCATAGACTGTATTATATGTTGCGTTACATGTTTTGAGTTTAGAGTTAAACCCCTTTTACACTGAACATAAAACCAACACACCATGTGTGACACACCAGAAAAAAACAGAAAGGCAACTCATCTATAGGCATTTAGCGGGTCTACCTACATTTAAACAACCCGCATATACATGCATATGTTTGTGTAAAACTATTACAGAGAAGGACGGTAGCACTGACCTCAAACTGATGAACAATGGCCGCAAAGGCAGGTGAAGTTCGGCAGCTGTCTTCCAGCAGGTTCATGCTTCGGTCGTAGTGGCCGATATAAGTGGTGAAAACCAAGAACTCTGCTTTTCTGGATAAGAAGATGTCTGCAATCCTCTGGCTTTCCTCCCTGGATGGAAAAACAGAGGTGAGATGGAAGGGAAGCAGCATGCAACAGTGTTCACATGTAAAATGCTTTCCGAGCTGCTTTAATGTTGAATTCTGTGGAAGAAAAGGGAAGAAGAAGTCTCACCAGTTTCGGATTCGATTCTCCAGCTCGTTGAGGATTCGGCGATGCAGCGTGTAAACATCAGGCAGCTCGTTGAGAATCTCTCGAAGCCTCTCTTCATCCAACACAGCTTCCCCCTCATCTCCGACTGCTGCCCCCACTGCTTCCCGAAAGTCCTGGTGGACGGGCGAGTGTGGAGGGACGGTTATATTTCATAGTTTACATTAAAATCTAACTAAACTTAACATTTCACCACAGTCTGCTTTTCTCAAATGCCTTTCCTTCCATTCTTCTGTAATAGTATAAAAAGATCATATCTGACAGCAGGGAGTACATGAGCTATTATATCAAGAGACATCATCATAGATAAGAACGCCGGAGCAGTGGAGGTCTGGTTCACTAATTTAATCCCAACACCAGAGGGATAACATCTGGGAAGGGAAGTGAAAGGGAAGCACTTGTTCCTCCCTCATTATCACTACTGAGGTGCCCTTGAGCAAAGCATAAAGCCCTAACTGACCCAGTGGTTCTGCAGATCGGCCTATTTTAGAAGCTACTGTAATTTCCTCACATAGATAATATCTAGTTACATACATGAGAATTATACTGCTATAGTAAATTCAAGGAGCATATTGATCACTTACCTCCTGCAGGAGCTTGAGGGCTTTCACATGTCTGTGGACAGACATATAAATACATGATTAAACAGGAACCTGATTAATTTGGACCGATATGCAGAGATGACCGATAAGGGAAATTAGTAACTTACAATCTCTCCGTATCCACCAGCTCTTTGGCGATGTAAAAGGCCCTGGATCGTCCGTCAGGCTGTAAACAATCATAGTATTTACTTGTAATAAGCCCAGGGTTGGGAAGAGCTAAAGCATTTTGGCAGCAGTTCAACAAATATCGCTGGCTCCTCTCTCCACATCGTCTCCAAGCGACAATCAAATTCTAAATAATGAGGACAGCCGTGTAGTAGCCCATTAACCTCCATTAACCCGCATTAAAATCGTGGCTTGTGAGGGCAATTTTGCAATTGCCCAAAGAGAAAAACATTTCACTTTGTTTTATTATGTTCTGTTCTTCAAATATGTCATTATATTGTAAGTATAATCATAAGTTTAATTTTCATAAAATCTATAAAGAACATCTAAAAGTTCACAATAGGAATCTAAAATTCCCACATTGGTATAGAAATAAATTGCTTTTTTCCATCTTTACACAAATGCAACAGACATTTATCAGAACTTACCTGTCTGTCATAGCTGCTGTCTATGCCTCCTTCCTCCTCCTCTGAGGTACGTCCTTGGTCTTCCTCACCCGCCATCTCTCCCCTGACATCACCCACTGAAACAGTCTTTGGAGCGACTGCCACTGAACACACGTTGTAGGCTTCTGTGTAGGCACTGGTGAGAAAGAAGGGGCTCAATAAATGATGTGTGCACTTACAGATAACTGACTCCCGACAAACAAAATCAAACTGTGCCCCCCTAAAATGAAGAATTCTTTGACGCCTTGATGGGGTCCTGACGCCAAGGTCGGAAACAAATGGCCAAGTCTTTAAAGTAGCACTTTTTACCATTCACTACAGGGTTTTTACCACAACTTTGACGCAGTGGTTACATAATGTGAACTGTGTTCAGTCCTCAAACCTCTATCATTTGAGAATAAATCAGATGAATTTCATTTAACCATCCAAACCATCTTTATGGTCCTTTATGGTGGTCTGCATTGAAATATCGCTATAATAAACATATTCAGCGTTAGAAGCAAATGTGAATAGATAAAACATTGCAGGTCTGGAGAACCAATAAAGTGATCCCGAGGTGCCTGCGGTGACAACTGTACCCGACCAGGGACGCATGTCAGTGTTTTATGCTACAAGATTCTCTTCTGCAGGGAGCACAAATGAATATGCTAATGGCTGCAGCTCAGCGGGGAGTGTAAGATATGCAAATACAAACACGTCCTTAAGTTACAGTAGTGATGCATTAGTCCTCTATGTGACCAATTGCCTTGCCAATGTTCCTGCCATGTTTTACTCCAAGCACCAGTGGATTTAACCCCACTGAGATGCAAATTATGAACAACATATGTGAGCAGTTCAGATCTCTGCACCACACACATTAGAGCTGCATGGCCCATTACTGCTCAGGGGATCAAACTTTGGATGAGATACCAGGGAGGGGGGTGTCTGAACCTCAAACTACATGAACAGTTTCTATATTAGGCTTTTATATCACTCCACATAAACTGCCTCTGCCTCTTCTCACAGTCCTGCTCTGTTGTACGAAGGCTCAAGGCAAAATCTATGGAGATGAATTACAGGAGCAGATAAGAAATAGTAATTTTCTTTTCGCCTCAGGTTCATTGGTGAGCCTATTTGTTCCGGTGATAGCAGTGATGGGGCAAAGACGCCAATGATCTCCAAACTATGATGTGCCAATATTGTCCCTTCAGGGTACTGTAAAACTAACAGCCTCAACCACTGACTCCACTGTCCATCCAGATATTGCTTTGCTGTGATTACTGTTTTCACTGGAAACTCAAAGTGTGTGGAAAATGACAATCACACTGCTGTTTTTAAACAGTTGTTATTAAAATTGTGTACTTCACAGTGGCGAAGCAATGATATGAAAAAGAAAAGAAAGAGATAAAACCTAGTGCTAAATGAAGCATCCAATGTTTTACTAAACTGTGAAGTCTTACTTGTCATCGTTCAGAGACATGTGTTTTTCAGGTTGTGCTTAAAAAATGTGTTGAGTCGAGGCCATCGATGTATGGGAAGGGGTACAAATAAGATGTGTAATAAAAGAATAATGACATAATATGGAACCTGATAAAGCTCATTTAATGGAGACATATTATGATCATGTTCATCTTAATAATTTTATTTTTTGGTTACTACTAGAATAGGTTAACATGCTTTAATGCTCAAAACACTCTGTCTGAAACGCTCTGTTTCAGCTCTCGTCTCTTTAGGGCATCCCTTCCGAATACCCAGACGGCTCTGATTGGTCAGCTCACACTCTCCTGAGCCAGCACCATTAACAACCACAGAGCAGTTGTGCTTAATTACTTCTTACCAGCAAACTAGCTACTAGGCATAACTATGCAAATGTATGACATAGTGGTGTAGTGTGATGTCACAAAATCAATGAATTAAAGGCGGGACTACTGACGAGACGTTCAAGGAGCAGTGTTTTCTGTGGGAGAGAGGAGCTTCTGTTGGTGCGGACTTTGACCTTTTTAACTTTCAAGATCTTTTACATGCAAGAACAAATGATACTGTGGGAAATACAAAAAAAGCAAAAGCAAAATAGGTCTCCTTTATCATTGTTCAAGAGGGCAGCTGTTTGCATATAACTTTTGTCTTACCTGACTGGAATAACAATATTATTTTTATCAGACATTAATTATTCAGAAACAGGGACCTGGGGACAAGTCTTCCCATTATTTTCTGATTAATTAATTCATCATTTGGTACATAATGCCTGAAAATTGTGGAAAAAGCCAATTGCAATTTCCTTTTTTCCAGAATGGCATGCTCTCATTGTGTGTTGTGAGAATCCTCACAATTTCTGAAGATGGAAAAACAAATGTTTCAGCCCAGTCGCCACAGATACCTCAAAGGTTGACATTTGTACCAAACATGGCATATCACATTCACATTCTATTCTTGTTAACCACCTTTCACCTCAGGAGTTGGAGCTGATGGTTGCGTTATTATAGCTAACAAGACCACAGTTCGAGTCACAATTTCCAGCGTTGTGATGTCAAAACTGGCTATTTTTTACAGGAAGTCAAACCATCTCCATCCATGCTAACAAAAACGGCGTGTGTGTAATACCTAGCCGGAGCAATAGCACAGCGTTGTTACAAGAGAGAAATGATAATCAACCTAAACAAATAAAGTTGCAACATAAAGAAACGTTCAGTTTGAACTTATTGGTGGTTTTGCAGAAATGTACTTAGCTAACATTTGTTCTGGTGATTGAGTTAAATGTTTGGCATTTTGCAGAAAAACACACACAGACAAAGCCTTCTACAAATTACAAACAACTATGTGGCCAAATGCTGAAATCTGAAACTACCAGTACAATTACGCTCATTGTGAACCCTGAGAATCTACACAGGCTGATATTTATATTCTGGATCACTTGATGCTTGCAAACAATAAACAAATGTTTAAACTCACTCATTTGAGAAAAAGACTGATGGGGGAATTAGTCATCATGTTGTTGTGACTGAAGCCACAGGATGGAGGCACCAGCAGAGTGAAGTAGAGGATACAATGAAGAGTGGGTGTATCATGTGTATTTTAGGAAATACAAAACATTAAGTTTTAATATCAAGCCAAATGTTTGCCCTCCATTTCACAAAACTAGATATTTCAGAGCCTCAGTTGTACAGTTTTTCATGCACACACAACAACAACCACAGTGATGAGGAGGAACCACTGCAGTGTACAACTGCTGACTACAGAACATACTGAGATTTTATCTCAGCACGTTGTTCCTGACTGGATAGAGAAGAGCAATGACTCTACAATGCTCTGACTATTAATCATCCTGAGCGGCCGGTGTGATATGGGCACAGCCAACAGGAATGCTGGGGGGATGGGTTAATGTTAGCACAGCATGGCTGATCATAGCAACAAATATCACCACAGCAGGGACACCAGAGGCTCTACCTTCAGCATCAACACAGGAACCTGTTTTTACCCCTCAAGAGATGATTTATGAATGAAACCAGCCTGTTTTCACTTAGATCTGAAGAGACCACCTCTACCTCCACCTCCAGCGTTTCCTTCTCTACCACCCAACATGCCTCAACAGCACACAGACACATCACAGCTCACTACATCTCACTGCATAGCAAAAAGGAAGCTACTCCGTTGTCCTCTCTACTGTACCTCTCATCACCACAACCATGTCTGCTGTGACCACAGCATCAGGGGACTCAACATAATAAATAGTGATAAATCCTCCTCCCCAGTGGCATTGTTAAACCCTCACAGTGGCCGAGCAGTAATAAAAAAGACTTGTGCTCAGCGTAAAAGATGGCAAAGATCACTAATATTATGTCCAGCAGCATCAATCTACATGAACACACAGTCACACAATGACTAGCAGCATGGCTCTACAGCAATGTCGGTCCATCATGTTGGTTCAAACTGACATAGTTCAACAACTACTCCATTGATAGCTGTGACATTTTGAACAGGTGATCCAGAAGAGGGATCCTCCAGACTTTGGTGACACCTGGACATTTTCTCGATCACCATCATCAAGATAAAAATATGAATTTGTCCCATACTTTGTTTCAAAAGTAATGACATCCCCACTAGCCTTACGCTGCAATCAACTGCAAGTCAGGAGTCAATCATTTCTGGTCTGTCTGGTTTACCAACTTCATGTCCCAGTGCATTTGCTCAGGAAAACATGGATGCCTGCAGCAAACAGATATATGTATAGTTATGATTAACATGAAGTGGATTTTGTGTGTGTGTGAATAAACTCGTGGACGGCGGAGCAACGCGGTTGTTCTTTGTCATTTTTTCCAAGTTGACTCAGGGCGTAAAAGCAGTCTCATGTCGTCCACATTATAATAATAAGAAACTTAAGACAAAGATGAAAGTTAAAGCCTGAAGATAGCCACGATAGTTGTTACACCACCTTTCTCAACAATCTCAACTTGGATGACCGTTCCAGTGCACTTTTCCATGTCGTTCTTTCCAACTACTTTGTGAAAACATGATTGTATAAAGGACACATGGGCTCAGGAATACTCGTAAAACTGTTGTCGGTTGTTTGCAAAAGATTGTGTTCTGTTTTTATGTTTTACACAGTTTCACAACTTTTTTGTACAACATCATAAAGCTGCTAGCATGGCTGTAGACTCTTGTTGTCTTGTTTACGTACCTTTCTGTTTCCTCTTCAGGCGACTGAGTTTTACTCTTGAACCCAGGGAGGCTGCTCATGTCCACATAACCGTCAGTGTCATTGGCAGAGGACAGCACTCGACAGGGACGGCCAAAGAAGTCTGCGAACGGCGGCTGTCGAACAGGCCTACGCTGTGGCACCTGAACGTTCTCGTAATCCGAGCTGAGGGCAGGAACATTCTCGTAGTCCGAGGTATCCGTGTTGGGGAAGGAGATGGAGCGTGGCTTGGTCAGGGGAAGAGGTGTGAAAGGCACACGAGAGCGATCCTCAAAGGACTCCACCCGGACAACGCTGCGATTGAGAAAGGCCACAGAGCTCCCTTTTGTTTTGCTGTCCTTGTAGAACAAGAATTTGGAAGCCGGCTCAGGAGAGACATGAGGTGTACCAAGAGATCGTGAGTTGAGTCGTGGGGAGCTACTTATGCTGTGTCTATCCGGATTCAGCAGTCTGCTGGGTATGTGGTGGCTGGACTCTGCTGAGGCCTTAAAGGAAGATGGGTTGACATCCACCACAGGCTTGCTGTCTGTTTTCCGTCTAAATTTAAGCATCAGGAAGCGCTTAATGGAGGATTTCTTCTTCCTGTTTTTCTCAGATGAGTCTCCTTCGATGAAAAGCGAGGGGGAACTCTTTGTGATGGGCCTCTTGGTGATGTAGGCCAGCTCAAACGGAGGAGGGATATCCACTACAGATGTCGGAGTCGACAGGCCACTGGATGACAGAGGTGAGCAGCGGGAGAAGCTTCCAGATGAACAAATGGCACCTCCCTGTCTTGGGGATCCTTCCCGGTAGCTGTAGGCACCCGGAGACGTGTCCTGTCCCTCCACGGAGAGGGAGCGGGGGTACAGGGACAAATAGTGGGGCTTGGTGTAGCTCTTGTGCAGCATTGAGCTTAACATGGGGCTGCTGCTCATTGCAGGTTGTCCGAATCCACTCATGTAAGGCCTCTGAACGAACTGCACTCCCATCTCAGCCACATTATTATTATTGTGCTGCGACAGGGAGCGTGACCGCTTCTCTGCTGACCTCTTATCAAAAGGAAAAACATTTTCACCCTCTGAACTGTGGCCTGGCTCTTCGTAAACGTGCTCATCACTGAAGTCCTGCTCCGTGTCCGTGGTGTCATCCAGAAACGGCACTATGTGACCATCCAGGTCCTCCAGATCATCTCTGGAGACATCGGAGTCATTCGGGGAGAGCAGCTGGCTGTCTGAGAGGGAAGATGTCAGCGATGTGTCCGTGTCCGTTGGCACTGAGATGGACACCAGCCTGAACCTTGGCTGGCAGTCCAGATGATTCAGAAAGGCCTCCGCTGCCTGAGCTTTGACATTCGCCCATTTCTGATACGATCTTACCTTGTTTTCATCAATGTTGTGGCAGCTGTTCCCATTGTTAACAACCTCCACGTAATCCTCAGAGGATTGTCCATTTTCTGTGGTTTCCGCATATTTCCCAACTGATAGTCCACTGCTGTTGACAGACAAAAGTTTCTGTGGTGTGACTGGACTTCTTGGCATCATCTCTCTGTTAATAATGTCCTCCGAAGAGACGTAATAAGGCTCATGAGTTGGATCATCCACTTTGGCGACATGTCTCTTACTTGTATCGTTGACCTGTTTCTGGTCAAAGTCATAAAAAGTAATGTTCTGTAGGTTTTCTTCCTTTTCCTTCTCTTTGAGGCCACACCTAAACTTTAGGATGTTACATGTGATGCCATAATCAGGAGCAGATTCCTCATCTTTCTCCCCTCTATCTGTTTGAGAAACTGTATTGGTGTCGTTGATGAGGAGACTGGGTTCATCTGTGAGAGACTCAGTTAAATCATCTCCTGTTTCATCGTCCTTCATTTGGAGCTTTTCCTGCTCCTTCTTCACTTCAGCAGAACAGCAGCCTGCATCCTCATCAATGCTATTAACAGAAATGTCTCCCATTGAGAGGCCATCCGTGTCAGCCAGTGCCTCTCCCGCGTCACAACCTTCAGCATCCATCTCCTCCGTCATGTCCGAGTCCACCATCTCCACCACCTCCTCTGAGTCTGCTGTGAGTCCACCATCGCTGACCCACAGTGTCTCCAGGGAGTCCACCTCCTCTGTTCGAGCACTGTCAGTTAACCTCCAGTCATCGTCTATCTTCTGAATCACGTCTTCTTCCTCTTCCTGTTCGTCCTCCACATTCTGAACATTTTTTTGTGGTGATTTGAGGATGTAGGCGTTAAATTGTTTCTCTACAGGCAACCTGACTGCAACCACCTTGTTTAGGCCGTTCTCTGCCTCATGCTCTTCATCAACCTCTCCATCTGAAGGCACTAAGACGCCATTAATGCCTCCTCCCTGGATTCCATTAAGCTCCGGTTTGACTTGAGGTTTCGGGGCTATTGAGGGTTTGGGACCCCTGGCTGCAGACATGAGAGGGGAGGGCAGCTTCAGACTGGCGTGACAAACAAATCTTGGCTTTGGAGCAACAGAAGGCTTGGTGCAGTCTGAAAGAACAACAGGAAAAGGAAACTGTAAGATTATGTGCTTTAAAATAGCTTACAGGTCATTTGTATTGTGTCCGTGTGACCTAAAACTGCTCATAGATTCGAGATGTTCTCATGTGGTCACAAAATGTGTACAATATTTGCTAAAGAAATAATTTAGCAGGCTAAAAAATCAACTTTCCTCATACTTTCCAAACTAAAAAATGGCTATAAAAGGACAACTAATGTTTGCCTTTACATCCTTTGAGAAAGAGTACAAAATAATGTAAGGGATTTCCCTGACTCACTTCCTGTGATTCAAGAGAAACCCCTCTCAGGCTGCCTTCACCGCTTTGAGAATAATACTTTTTAATGCAGCAAAGGACAGCGACAAAAAGGCAACACATGTAATTCATGAATATTTATTAACGCATGCAAAACACATGGTCATTTTCAGAGAGGTTTGATAAAATCAGCTCATTATTCCACTTTCCTTGAAAATAACAATCCACTCAAGATTTTTAGCATCATGTATTAATATCTACCCATAAACTAGATCAGAAAATCTTTATGTTTTAAAAAAATAATGGGTTTTTAAACCTGTGGGTGACTACAAGACTGGCTCTGGATTCAAAAAGCTCCATTGCTGCTAAATCACGTTTGAATCACTTTTTTTTTTTTATCAGAAAGGTAAAACATGAATTATTTACCAACGTTACACTGCCCTCTGCGCTGATATCAAGAAACACTGCGTTAAACACACTTTGGTTTGCTTCACATCCTGTTGCTACCGCTGGACTCACCGTTAATTCACAGAAATGTACAAAGTCAAATATTACTTTTTTTGCTTCCGGACGGCTTTAGGCTTCATGCTACTTTCTAAAAACAAACTAAATATCCAACACAAACCGAAATACGCGCTTTAATATAAGAAATATAAAACCACCCATGTCCTTTAAGACAAATCCCCTCACCTGTGTTCATTTTGGCGAAGCGACCATCTCCAACATCTCCTCCACGGAAGCAGCTTGGATTCTCACTATTTCAAATAAAACATGAAAAGAAAAAAAACGGTGCCAAACTCAGTTGAAGTGTCCAAATAGAGAGAGAGTGGGTGAGTGCGACTGAACACAGCTCTGTCTCTATCTTCCTCTGGGAGGGAGACGCTGCTCAGCTGATCGTTTGTGCGTCCTCCGGCGCGCAGGACGCGACTGGAAACCAAATGGAGAGAAAAGCCTGAGCCACGACAGCAGGATCCCCTTTAGTGAGCAGCAGCAGATCCAAGTCAAGCGTTGGCAATGATGATATCAGCCTACAACTGAATTTAAAAGGCTGATTAGTAGTTTTAATACACGTCACTAGTCATAAGAGCAAAATGTTAAGGCTGCATAGGATGCGACGTGAAGTTAGAGTGAGTTGAAGATAATACATCTTTAAATATGAACCTTTCTTGATTATAAACCAAACTACACGTGAAAATAACTTTTGATGACAGAAAATAATAGAAAAAATGCTACCACTTGATAATAAGGCACTTTAAAAAAGTAGTTTAATTAGCCTACTGGTAGATAAACCATGTAGTTATGCTTTATAAATCATAAGGCTTTAATGAGACTTTTTGGGTTGCCAGGTTATGAAAAGTGTTGTGAAGAGTGTTTGACTACTAACTATGCATGGTAAGGGATATTGTCAGGCGATACCGATAAGATAACCGATAATTTCACAGTTTTTGTATTAATAATAAGTTTATAACGTGTTGTCGATATACCTGAGCCTTAGAGAGGCTTATATGTAGCAAAGATGAGTGATTTAATATTTCACAGCTCTAATAAGATTTGTTGTGTTAAAACTCATAGACTTTTCCCTCCTCTCCTCTGAAAACAGAGAGAAGACAGTATGTTTGGCTCTTCTTCTTCTTCTTCTTCTTCTCCTTGTCTGTGTTTATTGATGGACCATAAACCAACTTTCAATGCTGCTCTTGTTAAGTCAATGAAAGCAAATTGGCTTCATATTATCGGCATAACAATCGCCAAAACCATTTATTACAACTTATAAACCCCTTGTAATTATTGTCTTATTAGAAGGTGGTACCAGAATAATATTAAACCTTCAAAAACACCAAACTTCCATTCAATCAAAGCTTCCCTTCATGTTTCCCACAACTTCTGTAATTTGTTTTAGTGTTGAGATCCAGTCATCATAAGGTGAAAACGCTACATCCTCAGATCCCACTTGTGTCTGGATGATATAATCATAAAGTCATTTTTCTCAGAATTACTGATCATGCCACATAAAAAAAGTATCTGTGATCTTTTATTGATAAACCAGCTTTGTTTCCCTGCACACCATCCGAAGGTCTGATTGGTGTACAACGGGCTCTTTCTACATAACAGGAAACTGCTCTCCCTGTTTCCTGCACAGCCCAACTTCACATCCTTGTGCTCAAATTTAACCCCTCGTTGAATTAACTGTGACTCACTGCTGGCGATGAAGTCAGGCAAGCTATTTTAATCTCCTGTATTGTGGTCAGCTGGTGAAGATTTATTACACCAAAAAATATCTGTGCTGTGTATCACAGATCCAGTAGCAACAATCAGTAGCGTAGAAACACTGAGTGACTCTGAGGGGTCTGTAAAGCAGGAGGAAGAAACAAAGGGAGCCAGTTCCAAACCCAAACCAAACCAGAAAGGTACCACGATATTTCTTTCAGTGTGCTGCTCTTGAGACCAAACACACTATAGTCATGAGCAGAGTGTTCGGCTCATTGGAAAACATTATGTGTCTGCACCTTTGACCACCTTTTTGTTGGTGCAATAATTGTGTTTTCATATGAGTCAATAAAGGGGAGGAAGGTGCAGTCCGCAGCACCGGAGAATAATGACCGATCTTCTGGCAAACATGGCCAATACGAATACATGTTTAGGGATGAGAGGTGTCCCCACACAAACACAATTAAATGGTTACATGGCAACATCTTGATATTGTCAATAGATCCGATGTTAAGTCCAGAGCAAATACTGTGGTCTCTATCAATACTTTGACTTCCCGCAGCCTGTGTGGCTCTCAGGCTGAAGAAGTAAATCTTCAAAAATGATAGCAGATATATATATTTTTATTTTCAAACAAGTGTGAATTCGCAGAAGCTGCGATGAGGTACATGCAGACATATGATCAGATTAATTATAAATATGGCAAAATGGTGTGTGAGTGTGTATGACGCACTTGACCTCCAAATGTCCGCCTCTCAAGGCAAAACTGTGGCTGCCAATGGATGGGGAAATTTGTGTGGACTGACTGTCCGACCAACCTTCAGAGCGTCAGTCAGAGCAACCTTAACAGCGTCGTACGAGCGAGCGTGAAAGCGTGAGTGTGTAAGAGCAAGCGTACGAGCAGCCGACAGAGTGAGCGACAGATAGAGTGACCATCAGACATCAGAATGACCAAGAGAGTGTCCGGGCCTGACTTAAAATAAAGTCGCCTACTAAACTATGTCTCACGAATGTGTTTTTGGATAAAAATGGTGCTCAATGGGACAGAAGAATAAGCTGAAAGGCTTATATTTGTTAGAATCAATTAATTGTTGGCTTTTTGTCTTATTAATGGGATTTATTCACAATAGGAAAAAATGTAGCCTTTAATGTTTTGAGTATTTCCTCTTAACCTCCACTGTTTTCATGGCACAAGTGTGTACTGATTCTTTCAACCTTCTGCTCTACACCACAATGGATTGTGCCTCTCTGGGCGTTCAACACCTAATCAATAAGTTGTCCTTTATCTATGATGATCTCTCTCATAAGGGTTGGGATGAAGGAGATCCAAGTCAGACACATATACAGCCATGATGTATTGGATGTGTACAGTATTGTACAGTGTCAGTATGTTTTCCGTGATAAATTAGAAAAACAATTTGAGCCATGTGCAGTGTGAACCCTGAGGTCCATCTCTGTCTGTGTGTCTCCTGTTTGCGTCAGGCGAGGAAAGAGTGCGTCTCCTCCTCTCTCCTGCTCTGAGGTGGAACAATAAGACTGGGGCTTAAAAAAGGAACTCCATCTTGATATACTCCTTCCTGTGACTGTTTTCAAGTCTTTCAGCAAAACTAGAGCACGGAGGGCGTAGTCACATAACTTAAAGGATAATTCCAGTTATTTTCAACCTGGGCCTCATTGTCCTACTGTTTTGACATCATCATGGGTTTATAAGGTTGTAAAAATTCAGCGCTCACTTCACTTCATGTGTCTACAGTTCACTAGGAAGCTAACTCATTGTTGGTCTCACTTTATTTTTACTTAGTTTATGCCAGAAGATTAGAATATACTAAATAAAATAAAACTCTATTTTTTTAATCTGTTTTGGTTTAAAAATAAAACTCTAGTTTTGGTTTAAAAAAGGGCAAACTGCAATAAGAGAGGACTTGTCACTATTCATTTAAGTCCAACTTACTTTCATAAAACACAAACGCAAACATAAAGAAGAAGAAGAAGAAACACAAATGGACATTTGTGTATCCTTGGAAAGTATTGTTGACACTGAATCCTGTAAGCTGTCAGGTTTATTAGACCAGTAGGACGCAGGAACAAACTCTAGTGTCACGGCTCTCTAATTTTAGTCTCCCTTCACATCATGACGACAAGGAAGAAAACACAGCTGGAGGGTTGTTTTTGTTCTTCTATGAGAACTTTCTGACAAGTGAACAAAGGGAAAAGTTCTGACAAAGGAGAGCTGGAAAAATAAGATTTATCACATCTATCACACGGCTATAGAAACAAAATCATTTAATCTTTTTTCTTTTTTTTTTTTTTTACATGTATCAACTGTAACTGTCTTTTGTAATATCATGTGTTTGTAGACATTTCCTTTACCTGGATGTGCTTCAAAGTACAAACTTGTGTAAGACAAATATTTACTGTCATAGGAACTAATGACAGAGATTTATTTATTTTATTTCATTTTACTGACGTTGCACTCCTGTAACAGTGTTTAAACAGGTTTTAAACAAAAGATAAAAATTCATGAAGCAGAACCAGAGAACTTTTTTAGTCCATGTACTTTTCTAACTTGTCAAAACCTCGCGCCTACATTACCCACAATGCATAGTGACCGCCGACAGTTTAGTCAGAGATTCTGGTGTGTCATGCTTGTAGTGGTTAATGTAGCCTTGAGCTGCTAGCCTAAAAAAACAGAGATAAAAAACTTGTATTCTTCTCAAATGACATCACTTGAGGCAGTTCATCAGGTTTCTCACAGCCATCTTGAAAGCCAGAAAAGGCTTTACGCAACATTCGTCACTTAAACATGAGCACTTTACCTCACAAGGCAGGGAAGGCTAGCTTGATAAGCCGATAACAAGCCATGTGGTCTGAGAACATTATCAAACAGATATCAGAAAAGGAAAGTGACTAAACCTGCTTTTCTTGAAACTTCTGAGGAGATTCGCTGCAACTTTGACTCACTAAAATAATCAAAGACAACATGAGTAAGCCAGTAGTGTCTGTATCATAGTTTAATCCTGATTAGCAAACAAAGGCTGTACATTCAGTATTAGTACACCCTTAAATTGCCTTTATTGTGCTATCATCACAGTGGCTAATTCTGCCCTTAACAGATGTTATGAAAGAGTGACTGTTTACAGAATACAGAAGTCTATTTACCTACTTCACTTATTCTTTTTCCAGGCTCCTTTGGCCAATAACAGATCTATTTCTAAGCACAATGGTTTCAACATTTTCTATGCTGAAGGAATTCAGTTTTATAATGCGCATTAAAACATTTGACATTTATTCATTGGCTTTGACTTTCAGCAGATTAATCACTGTTGATTTAAGTGGCAGCTATTAACTGAAACTGAGCAATACATCCATCAGGTTGTTGTCACAGGAAGCAATAAGTCTAATGTCCATATTAATGTGAGCACAGATCGCACATCTCCATAAAACCACACTGGATTAACCTGGACTGACCCTCTGTCATGAGTGTCGTGTGTGTCTTCAATAACTGTCAGTGTGTGTGTTTGTATGCAGCGGACAAGACGGATTTAATACAAGAATGCCAATTTACAAAATGTCAGACTATTCCTTTAATCGTTTGTTTTACAGCTATATATTTCTGTATAGTTGTTGTTTACACAGTGATTCTGTATATCCTTCTATTAGTTTGTTGTGCTTGTTCTGCTGTGTTTCAAATCAGATGTTTACTTTAGTTTGGCAAACTGCCGTTTAAGTTTAATAATTAATGAAGAGAAATGCAGGAGGGAGAGAGTCTGTGTTCTTTAGAGGCGACATTAATCTTCTACTGCATTGAGATGCAAGTAGCCCCTTAACAGCCCCTGCATCTAACAATCAATACTGACCATGTGACACTGGAGCGAGCGAGAGTGACATCGGTGCTGCCAAGAAACATTGCCTTCTCCTGCTCTCTTTTAAAGTGTCTAATCCAAGCAAAGTCACTGACAGTCACATTTTACCATCAGTGACCTGATCTGACAACACTGAGCACAGTTTAAACTCTTATTTATCCTTCAGCTGCTGACTTTTCCTCATGTGCTGGTTTCAAGACTCACAAATCTACCCCAAATAAAGTTTAATTGACTGATGAAGATGTTGTAAACACAGAACTCAGTGTTGTACCCTTTATATAGAGCAAGTTGTAACTTGAAAGAGAGATAAAAACAGGAGATCCATGGATATTTAACGGGTAGGGTTATTTTCCAAAAAGCGACGGAGGCTTTGCTCCAGTCTCAAGCATTCAGTTTTACTTGAAAAATAATGATCACCAGGAGAAGTTTGGTGTCAGGAAAGAACAATAAACAACGAAAAAAATCACATCATTCAGGCTGATAATGTCACATATCAACAACACATATACATCCACACTAACTAAAGGTCTCATGATCTAAACAACTTCAGCTCCTTATAAGCTTCTCGACCACTGTTGAACTCAGGTTTATATCTGCAAATGTTTCGTTAGACGTATAATGTCCAAGCAACATCCAACTATTAAACACATACTATGTAATTTCTGGTCTCCATGAGTAACTGGCATCATGGGAGTTGTTATCTTCATTGTTAAAGTGAAAAGTGAAGGCCCGTCTGTTCACTCTTGTTTTACCTCCGTTCACTGTCCACCTTCGCCTTCTCTGCCTCCTCCATCGGTGAGCTTCTTTCTCTTTTGCAGTGTAGCGTTTCCACAGTTATTCCAGTTGTTCTACCATTACCTGGACATAGTGGCCTGGGAAAACAATGCTGCTTCCTGTTTTGGTTGCCTAATGGCAGACACACTTCCTTTGTGCCATATTGACACCTTTTTCTGGTGGCAGAATGAATAGCATGGTGAAAGCGAGGTTTAAAGGGAACCAATCTTTTCGCAAATGGTGTCACTGCAATTGGTATTTACTGTTACCTGGATTAAATTACAGATTTTTCTGTGTTTGAAAATTGTTGGAAACATTTGGGAATCGGAAGAGAAAATTTTCATTGATTGATTTTAACTAATACAACTGATATTTATTTTGTTACATTTGCTGGACCCAAGGACAAGGATGGCTTGTTTATTCAGTTATGGAAATACATATTTATGAGTTCACGTCAGGACTGTGGCTGTCGAGAAGCAGACAGCCACACAATTGCTGTTGAAATTGTGTGACGTCACGTTTTTTCCAGCCACGCCCACGTAAAAACTTTAAACTTCAAATGAGTGCTGAAATGAAATAACCAAAAAAGTTCTAACTTTAGCAGAAAATAACAACCAGTATGTAGCTCCACTTGTAGAGGTAGATGCTTCAAAGAAATGTACAATTTGGCATTTTCAGCTGAAATGACATGTAGTACAACACCAAGCACCTTGTCCTGAAAGATTGCACCTTCATACAGTGGAGGAGGAGGTGGTTTGGCACATGATAGATTTATATGAAGGTACTTGGGGGAACATGTCACTTTGTCCATAAAATCTCCATAATATGACACTTTTTTAATCACTGTGACACTTACAATTATATTCAAAGGATTGCAATCACTGGTTGAGTAAAATCTCATCATTAATCAGTGTTTACTTTACTAAGTATACTGTATATAACCATAATATGAGCAGCCCCAGAGTTGACTGCAGGTAAGGAGCATGCTGGGTGGTTTGGAGCAGCCAGAGAGTGAGAGTGGACTGCCAATGAGACCACAGTCCCTTTCCTGCCTTTTTCACTCCCTTCTTCTCTTTCACACAAGCAGAATTTATGAGGCCATTACGGGTGTGCATGCAGTGTCAACAGTGGCCAGCTAATATCTTTATCCAGCAGCGTGAGGAGCGGGGGACCTGTCAGACAACACATACACCGCCCAGGAGACAAACTGCCCCCCCAGCTCACGGTTCAGCTCAACACACACGTAAACACTTCAGACATTTAACATGCCTCAGCTTTTTAAACAAATTAGCTGGCCTCTTTAAGGTACCTAGCAACTTACATAATGAATTCAGCCCAAGATTTCTCTTATTATGAACAAATCTGTACATTAAAGGAGGAAACTGAAACTTTCTCTTACTGTCTCCTTATTGTCAACAAATTTCATGAGAGTATCAAAAAGAACAGCGCATTAGTCTGTCACTAATCGTTTCTGGCCTCCCTAACCCTGTCTGTGGCTTTCAGTCTCAAGCCCATCGCTTTTTCTCTGACGACATATCTTTAATGGTAGGTCACATGGATATAGTTTTACAGGAGTAAAAAGTGCTTTTCTTAAGACTATTTTCAGCTGTGGATGTATACACAGAGCAGTGGTTTTGAGCCTTTTTGACTTGTGGTTGTTTATATAAAAGCGGTGCCTAGTTGTGGCCCCTTTTCATGTTTCAGATACAAAAAAATCATACAAATTTGTTCATAAGAACTTCATTAACCACATTAATCATCTCACGAGCCCTCAGATTTATCTTGTGACCCTTCGGAGTGTGCCTGAGCCCCAGGTTGGGAACCACTGGGTCAAACCTCCTAACTGCATTGCAGCATCAGTATTAACTGTCTAATAATTTCATATACATATAATGTCACCGAGGCTATTTTTCTATGTAATGAGCACTTTTACTTTTAATACTTCTTTACTTTTAATTACCCCCACCAAGGAGGTTGTGTTTTCACCTGTTCACCTGTCACTGGTTGGTTTGTCAGCAGGATTTCACAAAAACTACTGGACAAATTTCCATGAAACTTGGTTGGAGGATGGGTCTTGGCCCAGAATAGACCCCCATTAACTTTAAGTTTTTGGACAACAGTGGAGGTACAAAGGCACTTGCTGTAGAAAGATCATCTGTTGATTTAGGTCATCTCATGGGATTTACTAACGTTTACACTGTAGCACACCGCCAATCTTTCAATATCTTAGAGTGCTGGCTACTTTTGTTAGTTTTGCAGGGTTTTTATAGAAAGCATGTTTGTATTTAAGCATCAGTATCAGGACCAAATCTCAGTCATCGTATCGTCACCAGAGATGAAAATATTCAAATGATACCCAGCCCTGATGTAAACATGGTCAACAGAGAGCAAAGGTGTTATTTACAACATTAATTCAGCCGCCCCATGTTGTGAGCTGAACTGCAGCCAAACGCTGTCATTTGAGACTCCACGGGGCCTTTGTCCCTCTCTCTGTGATCCATCTGCTGCTGGGAGACGCTGCAGCAGGCCTGCCATCAAGCTCACTGGCACCAGTCACCAGTTTTGCATGTGGCTGTTTGACACAACACAGCAGGAGTGGCATTATGGCCTGGTGGCAAGAGCGGCTCAGTAGCTGTGGCAGCATTAGCTCTCATTACAGCACACACCAACTCATTACAGCTCACCGTGGGGTGATGCTGACAGAGGGACCCAGGCCTCCATCTGAAGCACATCGTCTCACAGTGTGAAAGTGGCGATGCACGGCGGTGGAAGATGCTATTCACTGATGGACCATTAAAGAAGCCTACAGCAGCAAAACACTGCTCTCACTGAGCAGTGTGGGATGTTGAGGCAATAATGGGTTTTAATTGTCTGGCCTGTGGACACTGATTGGATTTGGAAGCATTTGGTCAAATAAGTCTGATTTTTTTTGTCTTAATATTTTACTTTTCTTTGCAGATCTTGTCCTCAAAATTGTGAAAAATGTACTTCCCTGTGATGAGTTTGTGATAAGTGTAATATCTGTAGCATTAAAAACACGGATGAAACAGGCTCTTCTTCGCTTCTTCTCTTTGTATCTTTATTTCAGCTTTCACTTAGTTTATAACGTGTGGCATTTCTAGGAGCACTCTGACAACAGATAACAAGTTAAACTCCTGCAGCGCTCCACAGCTGAGATAAGCACACAGAAGAACAACTTACATCCCAAAGCGAGAAGGAAATTAAATCAACCAGCTGTCCATCTCAGGTGGTACAGTACAGAAGGTGAAATTAATTTAGATGGATAAACCTGCTTACGTATCAGAAATGAAATGTAATAAGCTCTAATGAATGCTACGTTTCCACGTTGTCTCTCTTTCAGTCTTCCCGGACCTCACGAAAAGCCCCCCTATTGTTTTATGACCCCACTAAAAAACACTCATCTCAAAGTTACTTTACTGCTCGTCTGGCAGTTTTCTATCAATGTTCTCTTAAACCAGTGTGTGTCTTTATTTTACCAGTATTCTTCATGTTCTACATGATTTATGACACAAAATCTCCTGTCAAAAATGCTACCAAAACATAAGTACTATTACTCACAAAATATTCACCTTCTATCCTGAACAACTCTCTCATTATGTGAGTTTAAATGTCCACTGGTATAAAGTGTTGTGCATCAACATCTTATCTTGCTTTTGAAAAATCCGTCTGAGTTCTGGAGTTAATACAACAATAACACTTTTGCACTGGTGTTCAGGGCTCATAAATCTTTTTTGGAGCAATTTATAGTGTGTAATAGCCACAAAGGTATCAACAGTACGGTGGCCCTGAAGTGCAAATCACAACAGCAAATACGAAAAACACAACCGCAAAAGCAATAAGCTCAAATAATATTAACCTCCCAGTAGAAATAATGCATTGTCTTTTGTGGTTTACAGTCATCTTTTGGCTGAGCTGATTTGCACAGCAGGGCCACCACTCAACAGTCATCAATGGAAGGAATTTGATTGGAAGGACTCCAATGGTAATTTCAATGTTTATAGGTTCAGCTCTGTGTTGGAGGATTAGTTGGATGATGGGAGATTATTCACATATTTTCTGGGACTGTCCAGTATTGCAAGGATAATGGTAAGATATAAAAGAGGAGATTGGAAGAATAATGAAAAAAATGTCATCCCAGTGGATCCTGTGTTGTTTTTACTTGTACCACCCCAAAATGTAACAGGAAAAGACCAAAGATAAACACTTTGTATACTGCAAGAAAAATCATAATACAAATTGGAGGAAAGCGCTTTTGCCGACACAGAATCAATGGACTCAGAGACTGAAACAAGTCTATATAATGTAATACATGACAGCAAAACTGCAAATGAAAATGCATTTTACTACTCCAGTTTTGCTGCACTTAAATGTCTAAATGTTAAATGTAAACGGATGCTCTTAGAAAGAAAAAAAGAGAATGAAAAATCTCTGTCATGGACTATTTAACAGTGTTTACTGATGTTCAGTGTTACTGACATTGAAATTTAAATAAAGTTTAAGGAGAAATTATAGGTAAGAAAACTGAAGTCTCTCTTAAGAGTGTTGTTTTAACATTTTTATAAACGTCTCATTATCCTGTAGTAGTCTTCTAAATTTGTTTGTTGGCTCAATATGCTTGATTTTACTGATCGAGTCTTAATGGCCTATTATACCTAATGGAGCCAGTAGTATTCCCTTCACTTGTTTTTATGTTAATGTAGGCAATTTAAAGAAGAATCCTGAACTGATCCTAAAAGCTCAAAATCCTGTCTCTTTTGGGCTATTTTGAGTCTGCAAAATTGCGGTGCTCTTTTGTTGAGTAATCCTTCCAATATCAAAGATTCATCCAGCCCAGTGAACTTGTAGTTACAGCATCTACCTTGGGATCAACAATTTATGAGTTTGATTCCCTCTTCCAGTTTGTGACTTCAGTCCCCAGTTGGCTCATTGAAACTCTGAGCCCGAAGAATTAAAAACCTCTTCTAGACGAGTGCCTTATCTTAGCTTGTGCCACATCTGGGTCTCATTGGAGTTACGCCAATAATAAACTGTGTGCAGCTTCTGGGGAAGACCTATGTGATGTTACAGTATGAGCAAAGCAAAGAGACTTCAGCAAAGGGTGAAGCTGAAAAGCAAAAAGCTGAAAAATAGTCAGGTAAAATGGCAAATTGCTGTTTTTATATGTTATTTTCTGTACAGATCTATCTATCCATCTATCTATCTATCTATCTTGATAGACAAAGTAATGTTTTGAAGTTCTATTCATGATAGTTTTAGTCTCCTTTGCCAATCCTTTTGTGTTACACTGAAATTTTACAGATGAGGATCAATAAAGACACAATCGAGGGCAGATCCAGACTAATAACACAAAACCTCTGCATGACTCTAGTGTACCTAAATACATCTTAACACCTCTCAAGTCTGTAAAGGGGTGCATTTGATCGCACCATGTCTTTGCTAGTAGAAGGGGTTAACATTGCAGCGTATTGTCCAGGCCATGCCTTGGTTTCCTTTTATCCCAGTCAAACTGCATTAACAAGGGGCCAGACCTGCCCCTCCCTCCTTCCCTCTCTGGATCAGGGGCCTGCAGTGTCATAAAGACAACATTGATTGCTGGCTTCAGTCTAAGACAGGATTACTGAGGAACAAGTGTCAGACACCACCTTCACCTCATATCCTTCCTCATAAAGAGGCCATTAGCTCCTGTGCTACAGTAGCTTTACAGCTGCACTCAGTAAACTGACTCCTACCCTGTGAGTGCGACCGTGTGTCTGAACTGTGCATAAGTGACTGCTGGTTAAACAGATATTGCTTTGCAAAAAATATCAATATAAGCTGCTATACTACATTAGATCTGAAGCTGTTTCCCTGTGCTGGAGGTAATTTATTTCCTGTTATGAAAACAGCAGGTTGCCATTTTCCTCAGCCACAGCAGGATTAAACTGCCACAACTTAATGCAGAGATCATTTCTCAGAGCAGCCGGTCGCTGAGAGGAGGGCGGATCTGTCAATGAGATACACCCGCATGTCCCTTATAAGTGATTAGACCCATCAAAGCGGCGAGTCAGCAAGTAAAATTAAGCTGAGAAGATGCACATTTTTCTTATTATTCATTTTAATTGTGCTGCCGTAATTCTAGAAGAGGTGTCAGGATGCCTTCCTGCTCTGCTCAGTGTGGGAGGGACGGTTAACAAATAACAAAAGAAGCTGCTCTGAGGGCAAATACATAGTCTACGGCCGTGCCAGCAGTTCTGCCGTGCTTTTACCCAAATGCTATCATGATAATTGTAGACTGCTCAAACTGTGTAGCCTACTGCTTACCATGTTCACCATCTAATGCTGCAATCCAGACAACTAGGAAATTGAACGTTTCAGATGTCCTTAGAAAAAGTAGCTACGATGGAACGCCAATCATTCTGTGAACTCAAATCTATTGTGTTTGTGTTTGGCTAGCTAGTGAATGGAATATTTAGATTTCCTAGTGGAGAATAAAAGTGCCGTAAAAATAAAATGTATTGTGGTGTCTGTTACTTCATGTGTCGTTTTTCCTCCTTTAATTTGATTTATATATGCAAGGAGGCCACAATGTTGAGGGTTCACTGTGTCCACTTTCCGAAGAGACATAATTTTATTATGCTCAGCCAAGTTTTTTCATCACTTCTGGCATCATGCACCTGGAACGCTGGGAGGTCGGAAGTTGGAAATTTCAGAAGAAAATTCTGAGCTGGGACACTGACTTGAAAGCAGCGTTACTTTAGCATTAGCATTTGCCATGCCATTTGTCAGTATACATTTTTCGTATTTTATTCATTCTGGTTGACTGTATGGTTGAATGGAAAATAGATGGATGAGTAACACAACACATTTGTTTTAGCAAGACAAGAGTCTGCAGCCATGCTAGCATTTCTGTAAGGGCTGTAATGTACTCATGCACAGCAGTGCTATGTGCTAAATACTAACATCAACATGCTAACATGCTCACAATAACAATGCTAACATGTTGATGTTTAGTTGGTATGATTTTTACTATAGTCACCATCTTAGCTTGGTTAACATTTGGTAATTAGCAGATTAGCAGAAACACACAGCTGAGAAAAACATTAGCTATGCTGTTTTTTTGGTCAGAAACCCAAATCCATCCAATAGTTGATGAGACATTTTACTCAAAACCACAAATGTCAACCTGGCGACCATGGACTGGACAATCCATCCAGTAGATGTTGAGATATTTCAGTCTGGGCCAAAGCAATGGACCAACAGACTGACATTGCCATGGCTAAAAAGAAAGGCACAAACTAAATGCAGCTGCCTCTGTGTACTCTTATTATTACTGGATGATTCTGCTGGAAACCTCATTAAAAAGAACTTTTCTTTATTGATATGAATATTGCACTCTGTACAGCATAATGTATGCGTATAAGAGCGTATTTAAATCCCTGTAGGACGATCACTGTGTGAGGTCTTGTTACTGTATGACCATCATCTCACCTCCTAGGCAGCAGATTTACTCAGGCAGCAAATTGGCTTCAACAATTCAAACAAAAGCACGCAAGTTAACCCTTAACACATACTGTATATGAGCACACACGTATATACACACACGGACTATGCAGACAATGCTGAAGCTGTCCCAGTGTGTATTTCCCACTCTGCTTAGACTGCGGCTGCAGGAACAAATAGGGGAAAAAACAGTGTTTGAGGTCACAGTGGGGTTAACAATCCACCACACCAGGAAGAGGACCACCTCTTCATACAGGAGATCAGCAAAACACACCAAGTGCCAAACTACCTATTCTCCTGCCTGAGAGAGGAAACAAGGGAGCCAGAAATCAAGCCAAATATCTAATTAAGGGGTTAATGGGCTGATCTGCTCTTTGATCTGTGATCAAGTTTTAATTCCAGCTCTCATAAATCAAACTACTGGCGATGATCAACTCCTCTGAAGAGTTTCCTGACCTTTATTCAAGTCTCACACGCTTTCTGTGGACCAGGGCAGAGGCGGCGGTCAGAGTCAGACAATTGACTGTGTCTATGTTACATTTCAACATGCGGTAGAAATCTTGTCCTTTGTTTTTTAAGACTACATGTTTGAGTTTACTGTATTGGTTCAATTGATCCTTCTATGAGATACAGGACTTAAGATACTCTGCCTGACAGTAGTAGTAGTGCTATAAAACCAGTGACATTCAACCTTCTGAATAAGATCACATAGTTTAATCCACTTTTACAGTCAGTCTCTCTCACTGCTGTGGGTAGTCGGAGAAGTTCCTAAATCATCTCCTACTGTTAGATTACACAATACCCATTTAATGACTTTCACCAACAGCATGATAATATTATCACCACAGTGTTTCTCTCAAGCATCGATTATCTACCTAACATCATTTGGATATTACTCTGATTACACTGTGAGGAGCATGTGAGAAAGAACTAAATGATTCATACAAATCACCAAAATGACACCATTTATCATAGCCAGAAACTGTAAAAACAGAAATGTGAACAACAAACACTTCCATGAGGAAAAGTGACTAAATCTAAGATAAAAAATAGTGATGTTTGAACAAAAACCCATGATAAATTACCAAGAAATTCAACTCTCTTAACTCTTTACAAATGACACTGTAGAGTTCCCCCCTACTTGCCACGATTGTGCCGTTTGTGCCAAAAAAATGGTCAGAGAAGTGGTTTTCAGTAGGTACGATCCACAACTTCTGACAAAGGGAACATTAAAATAATCTGTGTAACAAACTGAACCAGGTGTGGGACTGGCACAGATGCAGACCACCGGGATGTGTTCAGCTGAGCTCCAGAGAGCAGCAACAAAGAGGTTTACTTCAGGTTACTAACTGCTTAACATTTCAAAAGTCTCCAACCATAAATATTAAAACAAGTGCTAAGTTTTTAGAAATGAGAGGCAGTACATTTTATGAAATTAAAAAATGACAAAAGCATTTGCATTGTGATTCAAACACTAGAGCTTTAAATATTTAGTCAATTGACATAATAAGTCAGGTCTTTGGGGAAAACATTCCCTAGTTCCACTTACTCAGTTGTGAGGATTTTCTGCTTTTCTTTCTCTTATTGATAATAAACGGGGAACTTGGGACAGTTCTACGACTCAAGACATCTAAAGACGTTATCTTTGGATTCTTGAAAACAGGGATGGATTTTTGTCAACATTTTACAGACATAATTAATCATTTAAAGGGGGAAAGTAATCAACAGATGAATCGATAATGAAAATAACAGCAGCTCCAGAATGATTTCGTTTACCAGTTCAGAAAAATCACCGGGGTCAACAATCAGTCTGGTCACTCGCAGAGACTCTCTCAATATGAAGGTGTACAGTACCATCTGGTGGAAGTTTCCATACAGCAACTCGTAACCAGATCATTTCATGCCCTCTTGTCATGACAAAAATGATTCATAGCCTGAAATAGCTTTACTAAAACTAACAGTGTTATTCCCCAATGCCCCCCCAACAAAAAAAACAACAGAAAAGTCAGAACAGTGTTGAGTTAAATTCCTGATATTTATTAAATGCTAAAATTCCACAGAGCTGAGGCATTACGTTCTGTTGTTTTCTGTGGATTCTCCAAAAAAGGAAACATCAGTATTTACACTCACAGTGTGAAACATGACATCTTAGAGATTCCTGTAGAAGGACAGCATGTCGTCTAGACTCTGTGCAGGCTGCTGAGCCTGGCTACTGTCTGCAGGCTGAGGGGGATACTGAGGGGGATACTGAGGGGGATAATGAGGGGGATACTGGGGTGGATACTGGGGTGGATACTGGGGTGGGTACTGGGGTGGGTACTGGGGTGGGTACTGTGGGGGAAACGGAGGGAGCAGGTGAAGCGGTCCAGCAAACTGGGGAGTGGGAGGAGGAAACGGAGGACAAAATGCAGTAGGAGGATACTGGGAATTACATGGTGGAGCAGACACTGGAGCTGGAGCTGGAGCCGGAGCTGGAGCTGGAGCTGGAGCTGCTGGGTGATCGGAAGGTGTCGACTGTGACGAGGTCTGTGGTTGTGAAGGAGGTGGAGGACTTTGTTGACGTTGAGGAGGTGACGGAGCAGTTTTAGATTGTGATTCCTCTTTGCTGTCAGAGACTACTCCTGGGCCTTTGGTCCACTTGAAGGACGTCTTAAATTTATTCTCCTGAGATTTACCCTTCACTGGTTTTTGTCTCTTGTCCTCAGTAAAGTACGCAGTGGGAGGTGCAAATTCTGAATCTCGCTCGTCACGACATCGACTTTTCCACTCACTAAACATAAACTCTGGAAGAAGAAGTAAAGAATCAATGTTAAAAAAGTAAATTATATGATGACAGTAACTTAATTCATAATTCAGTTTGAATTCTTGTCTCACTCATGAAACATTCTCTCATAGTTATCTAAGCACAGCTCCATAACAAAGAAAATAAATTATGCATACATGACATCTTACAGCCTCATGTCTTAACTGAAGTTATGATATAAGGAGATTAATTTTTTACATGAAACTTGACACCAGGAAGCTTACCTTTGCCTCTGTCCCATTCTCTGACATGAGGAACTCCTGGTTTAGTGTCCCTCCTTTCCTGAATCTCTACTTCCACCTTCTTCACTGTGCTGATCTCTGGGAAGTCTTTTGGTGGAGGCGAGGGTCCTGTTACTTCACCTTCCCCTTCCTCTCCTAGGAGGAAAGATTCAACACAATCCCTCATTAACATTCATGTGATCAAAAGAAAAGAAAAAATAGTTGAAATTCGCTAATATCAGCAATAGAGTAACAGCTGCATTTGACAAAAGGTGTGTGTGGATTCTAACCTTCATTCTCTTCCTCTTTCTGCTCGTCCTCAGTGCCATCCAGCTTGGCCTTCTTCATCTTCCTCTGCCTCACCTTGGCCAGTCGGGCCTGCAGAATGGCCTGCCTCTTCTCCTTTAGGTGTTCCCTTTTGGTGCGCTGCTCTGTTGTCTGAAGGACAAGAAATTGAAAAAGAGAAAAAACGATGCTTTTGTCATCGGTTTAGACTCAAAATCGCTTTTATTCTTTAAATACGTGTTTAATGTACCTACATCTGAGAGTAAGGCCTGTCACGATAACTACTTTTACTGGACGCTGTACTGTCCTAGAAATAATTGCAATAAACAATACTATTGTCATTTTTACCCTCTTTCATATCACCAAAATGAACTCTGGAGGTCTGTTAACAAAAGCTGCAATGAAACACATCGGCAATATCAAGGTCAGTAAAACTGATTGAGGTCATGAACATACATCGATAAGTTGATAAAATGTTTACAATATATTGATAAGATAATTACTGTCACAGGCCTAGTGGAGTTTACTTGTAGTGTGAGAAGATTTGAATGCACACACTTAAGATAAATATGTCTGTGTTCATATCCATTCAGAGATCAGCAGCTCACCTGGTCTCTGAGCATATCCAGAGTTTCTCTCTGCTTCCTGCGGTGCTCTGCATCCTGAGAGAACGAAAAGTAACCGACACCGAGCTCCCGAGCCTCTGAGATGAACAAACAAACAAAATGCTTTTTACTGCACATGACTTACTTCGTTTCAAATGTGTACAGAAACTTTTTTCCAGAAACGTTTTAGAAATGCTTTAACAGTAACCTTGTCCCCTGATATCCTCGTAGTGGATCGGTCCAACAGGCCTCTTCATAGCCTCCTCTTCCTCCCTCTCCCACTCCTGCCTCTGCAGCTCTCGCCGCATGTCCTCTGAGAGTAAGGTCTTGTCAGCTGAGGCTTTTCTACATAGAAAAGTCATATCAAAAAAAGTTTAAGTTCCCAACATGACACCAATATCCAGTCTCCAACTTTATGAACCCATCACCTGAAGAATATTTACCCTTTTCCTTTAAGGTCTTCGTCCAGTTTCTTAAAACCTGGCAGGTCTTTCTTCATGCATCTTCGAGATCGGCCCAAAGCGTCGACATAATCCACCCTACAGAGAAACAATGTGAAGGAGAACAGTTAACAATTACAGGTTTCAAACTGTCGAATATCATCACATATACATTTTGAATTCTTTTTCATTTGTACTGTTTTAATTTTAACTTGCATTCTTGAGATTAGAAGTGGTGGTGGGGGTCGTCCTAGGGATTCGTTCATTTGTATAGATAATAAATATACTATTTAACACCATACTAACTAAGCTACATATTTCTAAACCGTTGATAATGAATGAATCAGACGTTACCATTCCTCTTCTGGGTTTTGAGGAGGAGGGACAGGAAATGAGTTGTCTCCTTCTTCATCATCCCTTTCTTTGTGTGTTTCTCTCCTTTTGTCAATAATCTTCTGGGTGAAGTCAACCAGGAACAGTCCTTCTGTCTCTTCATCTGACAAATTACAAGACAAGTTTATTACAAACTAAACACACATTGTTATACAACAATATATCAGAAAGATGTCATTTACGCTTCACCAACCTGGAAAGTCTCCTTTTGTCATCTGCTCATAGAGTTTGGCCTTCTCCTCCAACTTGCGTCTGTTATAGGCAGATAAATGAGGAGTTAGAGGTTGTGGTCACTATTTTATTATGACAGTAAATCTGCTGTATGATGTGTTGAACTGACTTTGCTGTATCAAGGCTGTTCTGCTCCTCAGCCAGCTGCTCTGCATCTTTCTCAGCTCTTGCCGAAACACCAGCATTTTGTTTGCTCCAAACATTAGGTTTCTACACAAGAGCATGAAGACAGGACACGATTAGATATCTCAATCTGTTGTCATACAAGCAGATAAAAATATCTTTCTAAATAACACATACTGTACCTTGACTTTGGATTGTGATGTGAATCCAGCACCAGAGTTTTCTCGCCCAAGTTTATCCTGTTTGAACTGTTCCTGCTTTCTGTAAAGTTCAGCTTTAAGGTCCACTAGCTGTAACAAAGACGGTATCATCGAAACATAAATCCACAGTGAACTGTTTTATGTTTATTCTTTAGCTATTAAAACAACTTTAACGGTGTTTGCTAGCAATATAGCCTGACAGCAGGTTAGCTAACGTTAGCTGTTATAATCATTTAATTAAACGTCCCAGAGCCACACAGAATATCAATAAAGTGTTTGTAAGGCTGTTTTTTAATGTAACTCACCGATGAAGCAGTCACATCGAAGGGTTTCTTCTTTTTTTCCATGTTTAATAGTTATCTTTCTACGACGTAATCTCTGTGCTGCTGCTGTACTCGACTTCTTCGTTGGTGGTGCAGCTCTCGCGAGAAAAACTGTCGCTTTACCGCCAACTAGTGGCGTTTGTTATGTAAACACAGTTAATCTGTCAAACAAGGTGCTTCTGTTGGCTGTGCAATGA
Source organism: Pagrus pagrus (assembly GCF_965226575.1). NCBI lineage: Eukaryota > Metazoa > Chordata > Actinopteri > Spariformes > Sparidae > Pagrus > Pagrus pagrus. Next base: position 19,196,108 of record NC_140187.1, read on the forward strand.
GCTTATGTTAGAGTAAACTGTGTGAATAGAAGCTCTGAAAAGTGTTTCATATGGACGGTGTATGGATTTAGATGTATTCTAACCCTTAAAAATAAAATAAACAAAGCAATTACCTACTTATTGCACACATTGTCATCTCAATAAGAGGCGGTTTATGGTCACTGTATAAGGAAGACTGAGTGGAGACCAGCTGGACTCTGGATCAGTCAGATTGCTCTGATTTAGTTCAGCTTAGTCTAAATACGTTTGTCCTCTGATTTTGCCTAGCTAAAACTGAAAAATTAGGAAAACGTCAAGATCTGTTGAACATTTTTACCACATAAAAAAACATTTATTGGTGTGGAGTTTGTCAAATTCTCCAGATAAGACTCATTTTAAAAAGAGCTCTATTGTGTTCAGCATTGTGATTGTCAAATATCAACCTCAATATCTGACATTGCACTATTCCTGGGTATATTAACTCAACATTGGTATGCTGCTGGAGACATACATGCATATTAGGCTGAATTAGTTCCCATTATCAGCGTCTCTATGACAGCAATGTTATTACCTACATTACTTTCATTACTACATTGAACAGATAAGATGATCAGCAGGTTGTAACAGAGAAATGCCTACTCTGTTATCAATTTAAACATTTGAACAGTCTGACGCAAACAAGATATGACAGTAAAAGCACTTGTTACTATTATACTGAATGTATTTTCAAACCAAAATAAAAGAGAGTGGAAGCTATATAAAGGTATGAAGCTGGAAGCTGAACACAGGTTGGTGTCATATTGTTGGCAGTGGATCGAGCATTTGACATTTTTATTCCACCATGTTTTTGAAAAGAAACACATGTTTGCTGGTGTTTTTATTCTGTTCTCTGACTTTGTGGTGCAAGTCAACCAGTGCAGGCTCGAGCTTCCTCAGCCCCTCACAAAAACCTCAGGTAAGGAGCTTCCCTGTCTTTTAACACATGTGAATTAATGCTTTAACTCTTGAATATAAAATATAAGAATTGAATGGTGATATTTCAGTCTGTTTGATCACTCACTTAGAGCATGTAATAAAGCAGTTCCCTTTATATCCTGGTGTTCTGAATATGAAGCCATATCATCACTTTCAACACAAGGAAGTCTGAGTTTTGTTAAGTTAACAATGAGTTGGTTGTGTGTTTGTTATCTAATGCCTTATGTTTCTTCGTCCTCGCTAGAGAATCACCAGATTATTTAAGCTCCTGCCGTCCCAATGAGCCTGATTTTCAATTCCTGGCATTTTTTTTTTTTTAACATTTTAGACTTCTTTTGCATATATGATAATTGCATCTTTTATTGCATCTGAGTGGCCTCTTTATGCTTTTTTTTGGTCAGTCTTTGTCATTTCTTGTCATTTTCCATAAATTTGGAGCAGTAAAAAGAGGGACATTTGTTTACATACCACATCAGATGAATGCAATCATAGTAAGAAATTCAAATACAGTGATAGCATTGTTTACTATACCTAATTCAAGATCTAAGAAGTATGTTAATCACTGACTCTGAACTTCTAATGTAAAGCTGAACTGGTTACAATCATGACATTTCTCTGTAGAACAGGGGAAAGTCTTCCAGGGTTGGCCGCCAAGTCATGCAGGAGCCTCATCAACCCACTGAGGACAAACACATCACAGTGAGTGGAAATCACACTTACGGCTACAGCACACAACCACCACCCTTAATAACCATCCCTCTTACTTCATGGTCTTCCTCTCCTCTAAGCAGATAAGTGCCCCCTTTGAAATTGGCGTCACCATGACAGAGGAGGACTATGAGGAGTATGGTGTAGCACTTCAGGAGATCATTCAGCGTCTGCTGGGGAACACAGAGGCAGCAGGTTTGTGAAATACATGTTTTATACATCAAAACTTGTGTTCCCCTCAACCGATGTATAGTAAACAGATTACACTCACAATTTCTTGTTATTTTGACATGTTTTGTCACCTTTCAGAGGGACCGCCACAACTTTGAAGATCATGGAGGAAACTTAAGAATCTACCGTCTCCAATTTCAGCTTCATTAGATGGTGATTCTTAAAGTACTGAGAGCAGAAACATGCTGATCTCATTTCTTTTAAAGCTTCATGTATTCTTCAGCTCATTACTCAGAATGTGGCTATGGTATGTATCACTAAATCTTTCATTTCATTACAAACTTAATTATTAAACTGTTCAGCAGGTGAATCTATGTATATACACATTTAAATCATGATTGTTTTTGAAGCTTTCCACCACATCCCAGAGTCTAAGTGAGTTCATATAGCTGTTATTACAAGACCTTATTATGGAGCTTAACTGGTGGTAAGATGGTTTTAAATTTAATTAAATACAAAGTATAAGTTGATAAAAATTAATTTTGGTTGTTTGGAACTTTAAACAATTTTTATCAAACTCCTTTTTTTAAGGTCAATATTGAATGTTCCTTCTCAAATATGTAAAGTTGTAGTGAGAATCTCAGAGATTCATCAATATGTCAGACTCTTTCATTGAACATGTTTAGTCTATTTTCTTGTAAAACTCTCGTGTCAGCCGATGATTCATTCAGATTCTTACCTGTATAATTATAAAGAAATGTACCGTACAACCTGTCCTCATCATAGTCCTACATGTGTCCGTATAAATAAAGCATTAATTAACCTTTTGTCTCTCTGTCTCATCTTTGGCAGGGTATTGATAGAAATTATTCATGTAAAGAATCGGGGTGAAATTGAGTAAATGAGATGGAGGAATGAACAGGGGTTATATTTCCTCCTTTTAATTAGGTTATAGAATTGAGAATGGGTTCTGTGTTGGGATAAACGGCTCGGTTTTATCTTGCATTTGGCCAAAAAACAAAAATGGAAAATGGACATAAAAATAACTGTCCACAACATTATTTACGGTCCTGAGATCTGTTGGTTTGGCAGCTTCCTGAGGTTTTTAGCATCTCACAGGCTTAAATGTTGTTTCTTTCAAAGGGCGAAAATCCGATTTACAAATCCCAGAACAAGGCTGTTCAACTTCCTGTTCAAATTACAGGAACTGGGTCAAACATGGCAAAGCAGGAACTGCTCTCACTTGTGTCTGTCCTGCAGACAGCCACGAACATGGTGTGTTCTAAAACTGTTCAGGCTTTCATCATAACACAAGCATGGGTGAATGTATTTTTAACACATCCATCTTATCAAAGTGATTTACAGGAGACACATCCACCCATCTACCAGCCATCTAATCCTCAGAAGACCTTTTGTAACCAACAGAAAATGTAGGCCAGACTGATCATTCTCAAAATAAAAAGCACTCAAGCCAATGGACTCATGTGAGAGCCACTTCCTCACAATAAAGAATAAGGTTTGCTCATTGCAAACATCACATATATGTGTCACTGTATTAGAAACAACACTTCACTCTCTTCCATTTCGCATCTTCACACTCTTCAATCAGCACTCATATGTGTAAATGAGCGATTCAACAAACTACTATCATTGTGTCTCAATGAACTATTATAGGGAGACATGTCGGCATTGATTTCGAGTCGATGGCTCAAATGACCTGGAAGCTATTGAAAAAATTGGCTGATGTTTTCATTAACAATAGTGACTTTTTAAAAAAATATTCATGAAAAAAAAAATCCATTAAAATCCAAAAAAGCCAGGTGTGTCTCATTCTACCAGTATAACAAGACATGTCGGCATTGATTTCGAGGCGATGGCTCAAATGACCTGGGAGCTATTGAAAAGATCGGGCGGTGTATTCGCCAAAAATGGTGATTTTTCATTCAAATATTCATGAAAAATAGAAATTCCACTAAAATCCAGTAAAAACTGCTGTGTCTCATTCTACCAGTATGACAAGACATTTGGCCATTGTCCAGTAAAGATTGCTGTGTCTCATTCTATCAGTATAACAAGACATTTGGCCGTTGATTTCGAGTCGATGGCTCAAATGACCTGGAAGCTATTGAAAAAATCGGCCAAGGTCTTCATGAAAAATGGCCGCTTTTCGTTAGAATATTCACCAAAAATACAAATTCCACCCGAATCCAATGGGGACAGCTGTGTCTCGTTCAGCCAGTATAGGACCACGTTTGGGAGAAATTTCGGGTCAATCGGTCCAAACACCTGGAAGCTATTGAAAAAATCAGCCGAGGTTTTCATGAAAAATAGCCGCTTTTCTTTAAAATATTCACCAAAAATACAAATTCCACCCGAATCCAATGGGGACTGCTGTGTCTCGTTCAGCCAGTATAGGACCACGTTTGGGAGAAATTTCGAGTCAATCGGTAAATCGACCTGGAAGCTATTGAAGAAATCGGCTGAGCTTTTTCAGTAAAAAGGCGACTTGTCTTTAAAATATTCACCAAAAATACAAATTCCACTAAAATCCAATAAAAACTACTGTCCCTCCCTTCCGCCGACATCGATGACATTCGTGATCAATTTCGAGTCAATCGGCCGAAAGACGACTGTAACCCTAACCCTAGCCCCATAACCCTAACCCTAACCTTAGCCTTAACCCAGCCCCATGAACCATTGTCCCTTTTCACTAAAATATTCACCAAAAATACAAATTCCACCCGAATCCAATTGGGACTGCTGTGTCTCGTTCAGCCAGTATAGTACCACGTTTGGGAGAAATTTCGAGTCAATCGGTCAAAAGACCTGGCAGCTATTGAAAAAATCGGCCAAGGTTTACATGAAAAATGGCCCCCTTTCATTAAAATATTCACCAAAAATACAAATTCCACCCGAATCCAATAGGGACTGCTGTGTCTCGTTCAGCCAGTATAGGACCACGTTTGGGAGAAATTTCGAGTCAATCGGTCCAAACACCTGGAAGCTATTGAAAAAATCAGCCGAGGTTTACAGTGGGTACTAGTTTCATTTGGATGATTTCACGCGAGATTCACGCGTGAGTCACGGGAGAGTCACACGGATTTTTTGTGGAGGAGTAATTGTGTTTTCACCAGAAGCTGCAATGTGCCCAAACAACCGCCAGGTGGCATCTGTGAGCAGCAGGATGCCTCCATAAGACAGCAGCACGGAGCAGTGAACACAAATGGGGAATGCAATATAATAATAATACAGCATGGGCGAGCGGTCATAATAAGCTATAAATGCAGTGCATGCCCAAGCCCTTCAATAAAAAATAATTCAAAATATTAATCTGGCAGTGTGTTCAATTATACAATACCTTAGTTCTACTGTTTTGGTCTTAAATCCGTGCCTAATCTGTCCCGTTTTGCTTGCGAAAAGCTGGAAAGCTGACAGCTTGTTTCGCGCATGCGCACTGTGACACCGAGTAGTACAGTTAGAGGCTGTGTTTACTGTATATGAGCACTTTGAATGGCAAAAAAGCTGTCAGTGAAGCAGCTTATCTGCCAACGCGCATGCGCAAAACTGACTTGTTTGAATTGTTCAGTGGGAAACTGTCAGTGGTTCATTTCATCGTGTAGCCTGGTCAAAATGAGTGAAACTCATACGGCCCGACCCCCCCTCCCGTCAAACGATCCGGTCTGACAGTGACATATTGCCTGTTCATTCATGAAAACCATCTCGAAACACTCTTGGCGCTACTAGCCTAGTTCGCTCATTTTAAAAACACACCGGCAGCAGCGCCTACTGATCTGAGACATAAAAAAACATATAATATTTCTTTATTAATAAATAAATACCCCCCTTACGGGCGCGCATGGTATTGACACGTCAGCATGACCACAGTAAAGGGTCACCACTCGCCACTGTAATACAGTAGGCTATAGTTTTTCAATGAGACAAATGTAACAACTGCAGCTACAGTATACTCTCACTCTCTTTTTTCGGTCCTCAGTCTCGTCAGCTCCAAACACACCCGTCTGTGTTTTTAAAATGAGCGAACTACTGTCCGCAGATTTCTCATTCCCCACCTTGTTTGATTGAGAGTGTTGCTGGATGATTTCTCATGAATGAACGGGCTGTGTCATTTTCGGGCTGGGCGATAAAACATAGGATATCCTGAAATAACTTTTCCTCGATAGAAATAGGCAACAAGACGCGGCCCATACAAAGTTGATAGGTTTCATTCATCCATGTTTTGACAAACAACACAAACAGCCAGTGATAATGAGACAGGTGACACCGTCAGCCAGCCGGCCTGTACTGCGAAGGAGTCCAGCTCAAAACCTCAAGCCCCGGTCCGAGTTAACACGGTACTACGAAGCTGGTTATCAACTCAGCCTCATGCTCTGTGCGAGTTCACATCAAAGGAGGCGTGTGTGTGTTTTATTGAAAGCGAGGCTGGGTGTGTGTATGAAAATCGCCATGGACCGCGGAACGCATCTGGACAAGGGGGGGGGGGGATCCTTGTACCTGGGTTACTGTTACCAAGGATACGGAAATAAAAGTAGCGAAGCTCCGGACAGAGTTGCGGTGATTGTATCCACTTTATGATAGGCTACATTATGAAAACACATGAGTCTATCACAACAAGGGATTTTCCAGATCAACTCCGTTGGATTATCACGCTGATTATCCATACGAGAGGTAGACTGCCGGTTCTCACGGCCCGGACTTCTGCCAATAGTTTTTTTTTTTTTTTGGAGGGTGTGTGTGCCGAGCGGACCCGTTTAGAGACACAATGTAACACATTAGCGACACATTAGCATCCTCCATTTATCTCTGACCAATGGGTGTGTTTGTGGATACTTCACTCAAGTACATTGTCAGACAAAAGTCCTGCCCCCCACAGTACTTCACACAGCTGTTTGCTTTGAACAGAAAAACCGGTTCCTACAGTAGCTCTCCTCACACTTTTCAGTTCATAAGTGAAGAAATTTCGTTGTGTTTCATGTAATAAATTTCACATGTAAGGGGAGCTGAACATACAGCCTCCATTCAGAACTCCAAGACACATGTGCCAGACGCACAGAGGCATGCGTAAAACACAGATTGAGACCACTTCATGATTTTTAGTTTGTTTTTTAGTTCATTTTCGTTTCTTTTGGATTTTTGTGCGTATTACTGAGCCGTTTTGGTCCATATTTGTAAGCCTTTTTTCCCCTGGATTATATTTTCTAAAGTTGCAACAATATAGTAATATAATATATATTGTTTTCGTTTCATTGCGTTAAGTAAAAATCAATCCATTTTCTTTGAAACTATGAGATTGTAGAGCACCTAAAAACCAAAGCACTGTAGCGATTTTCATACACCAGAGGCGATTGCTCTAAGACTGCAAGGGAAGCTCAGCTTCCCCTAAAAAGTCACCCCCCCCCCCCAAAAAAAGTGGTGAAATATGTACTGCTGTGTGTACATTTCATTGACTAAATACGCGCTAGAAAGCCTTCATCTTTTGTTCAGAATCAGCTACTTATCACAGGTAACCGGCGCAACTTCCTTCTCATTCATCCCCGCAGAGCCACAGCGCTTTACACAGTCGGACGCTCAGCTTCTACTGACTTCAATGGGGAAGCGTAGAGCGATTAAAGTAGTATCAACAAAGTCACTGTTAACTAAATCAACATCTAATCTGTCCCTTCAAATTGTGTGTTTGGAGCAGCTGCAGACAGATGTGCATTAATGCTCCGCTCATGAGTCCAGCCGCATCGGGTCCAGGCTGCTGGCACGAACGAAGCAGCTTAGAAACTGTTTAAACGAGCGATCGTGGGCTATAAGTGGATTGTTACATTCACGACAACTTGCACAAAATAGATATGAGACAATTTGCTCAAACTTGGAGCCAGACCCGGCCAGGCTACAGGAGAGATCAAAAATATGGAGGGGGCCAGGACCCCCATGAGAACCACTGATCCAGTTGAACGTAACCACTGTGAAACAATAAAAAACAACAACATTGATCTGATTCACCGGCGTAGCGGTCCCTCTCTCCATTCACTCTCTAGCTATCTCGACCACAGCTGCAAATGAAGTAGCCTATGGCCTATGAACAGCGCCACTCTCCATTGCAGCTATGTTGTGGTCAAACGTGGAATTATCCCAAAATCTTTTGAGCTGCATTTCAGTACGATGCTTCCACCTAGTGGCTACAATGTGACCTACAATTTCACGCAAGGCGTGAATCACGCTTTCCGCGAGGGAAACCTCCATTTGAAACTAGTACCCACTGTACATGAAAAATGGCCGCTTTTCTTTAAAATATTCACCAAAAATACAAATTCCATCCGAATCCAATGGGGACTGCTGTGTCACGTTCAGCCAGTATAGGACCACGTTTGGGAGAAATTTCGAGTCAATCAGTCAAAAGACCTGGCAGCTATTGAAAAAATCGGCCAAGGTTTACATGAAAAATGGCCCCCTTTCATTAAAATATTCACCAAAAATACAAATTCCACCCGAATCCAATGGGGACTGCTGTGTCTCGTTCAGCCAGCATAGGACCACGGTTGGGAGAAATTTCGAGTCAATCGGTACAAACACCTGGAAGCTATTGAAAAAATTGGCCGAGGTTTTCATGAAAAATGGCTGCTTGTCTTTAAAATATTCACAAAAAATACAAATTCCACCCGATTCCAATGGGGACTGCTGTGTCTCTTTCAGCCAGTATAGGACCACATTTGGGAGAAATTTCGAGTCAATCGGTCCAAAGACCTGGAAGCTATTGAAAAAATCGGCCCAGGTTTTCATGAAAAATGGCCCCCTTTCACTAAAATATTCACCAAAAATACAAATTCCACCCGAATCCAATGGGGACTGCTGTGTCTCTTTCAGCCAGTATAGGACCACGTTTGAAGAAATTTCGAGTCAATCGGTCCAAACACCTGGAAGCTATTGAAAAAATCGGCAGAGGTTTTCATGAAAAATGGCCGCTTGTCTTTAAAATATTCACCAAAAATACAAATTCCACCCGATTCCAATGGGGACTGCTGTGTCTCGTTCAGCCAGTATAGGACCACGTTTGGGAGAAATTTCGAGTCAATAGGTCCAAAGACCTGGAAGCTATTGAAAAATTCGGCCCAGGTTTTCATGAAAAATGGCCCCCTTTCACTAAAATATTCACCAAAAATACAAATTCCACCCGAATCCAATGGGGACTGCTGTGTCTCGTTCAGCCAGTATAGGACCATGTTTGGGAGAGATTTCGGGTCAATCGGTCCAAACACCTGGAAGCTATTGAAAAAATCGGCCGAGGTTTTCATGAAAAATGGCCCTTTTTCATTAAAATATTCACCAAAAATACAAATTCCACCAGAATCCAACGGGGACTGCTGTGTCTCGTTCAGCCGGTACAGGAGCACGTTTGGGGGAAATTTCGAGTCAATCGGTCCAAAGACCTGGAAGCTATTGAAAAAATCGGCCGAGGTGTTGAGGAAAAATGGCGGCTTTTCCTTTAAAATATTCATGTAAAATACAAATTCCACCAGAATCCGACCAAAACTGGCGAGCCTCATTCCACCGGTGAGGAGGACATGCGTGATCAATTTCGAGTCAATCGGTCAAAAGACGACCGTGGTCCGAAACCCCAGCCCCTTAACCCTAACCCTGGCCCTAACAGCAGCCTTAAGCCGGCCTCATTTAAAATGGCCCCTTTCACTAAAATATTCACCAAAAATACAAATTCCACCCGAATCCAACGGGCACTGCTGTGTCTCGTTCAGCCGGTACAGGAGCACGTTTGGGAGAAGTTTCGAGTCAATCGGTCCAAAGACCTGGAAGCTATTGAAATAAATCGGCGGGGTAATTTTTCGTGAAAAATGGTCTTTTCTTTAAAATATTCATGTAAAATACAAATTCCACCGGAATCCAACCAAAACTGGCGACCCTGCTTACACCAGTGAGGAGGACATGCCTGATCGATTTCGGGTCAATCGGTCCAGCCAATCACTAACCCTAACCCTAACCCTAACCCTAGCCTCAGCCTTAAGCCAGGCCTCATGAAAGATTGTCCCTCTGACTAAAATATTCACCAAAAATACAAACTTCACCCGAATCCAACGGGGACTGCTGTGTCTCGTTCAGCCGGTACAGGAGCACGTTTGGGGGAAATTTCGAGTCAATCGGTCCAAAGACCTGGAAGCTATTGAAAAAATCGGCCGAGGTGTTGAGGAAAAATGGCGGCTTTTCCTTTAAAATATTCATGTAAAATACAAATTCCACCAGAATCCGACCAAAACTGGCGAGCCTCATTCCACCGGTGAGGAGGACATGCGTGATCAATTTCGAGTCAATCGGTCAAAAGACGACCGTGGTCCGAAACCCCAGCCCCTTAACCCTAACCCTAGCCCTAACAGCAGCCTTAAGCCAGCCTCATTTAAAATGGCCCCTTTCACTAAAATATTCACCAAAAATACAAATTCCACCCGAATCCAACGGGGACTGCTGTGTCTCGTTCAGCCGGTACAGGAGCACGTTTGGGAGAAGTTTCGAGGCAATCGGTCCAAAGACCTGGAAGCTATTGAAATAAATCGGCGGGGTATTTTTTCGTGAAAAATGGTCTTTTCTTTAAAATATTCATGTAAAATACAAATTCCACCGGAATCCAACCAAAACTGGCGACCCTGCTTACACCAGTGAGGAGGACATGCCCGATCGATTTCGGGTCAATCGGTCCAGCCAATCACTAACCCTAACCCTAACCCTAACCCTAGCCTCAGCCTTAAGCCAGGCCTCATGAAAGATTGTCCCTCTGACTAAAATATTCACCAAAAATACAAATTTCACCCGAATCCAACGGGGACTGCTGTGTCTCGTTCAGCCGGTACAGGAGCACGTTTGGGGGAAATTTCGAGTCAATCGGTCCAAAGACCTGGAAGCTATTGAAAAAATCGGCCGAGGTGTTGAGGAAAAATGGCGGCTTTTCCTTTAAAATTTCATGTAAAATACAAATTCCACCAGAATCCGACCAAAACTGGCGAGCCTCATTCCACCGGTGAGGAGGACATGCGTGATCAATTTCGAGTCAATCGGTCAAAAGACGACCGTGGTCCGAAACCCCAGCCCCTTAACCCTAACCCTGGCCCTAACAGCAGCCTTAAGCCGGCCTCATTTAAAATGGCCCCTTTCACTAAAATATTCACCAAAAATACAAATTCCACCCGAATCCAACGGGGACTGCTGTGTCTCGTTCAGCCGGTACAGGAGCACGTTTGGGAGAAGTTTCGAGGCAATCGGTCCAAAGACCTGGAAGCTATTGAAATAAATCGGCGGGGTATTTTTTCGTGAAAAATGGTCTTTTCTTTAAAATATTCATGTAAAATACAAATTCCACCGGAATCCAACCAAAACTGGCGACCCTGCTTACACCAGTGAGGAGGACATGCCCGATCGATTTCGGGTCAATCGGTCCAGCCAATCACTAACCCTAACCCTAACCCTAACCCTAGCCTCAGCCTTAAGCCAGGCCTCATGAAAGATTGTCCCTCTGACTAAAATATTCACCAAAAATACAAATTTCACCCGAATCCAACGGGGACTGCTGTGTCTTGTTCAGCCGGTACAGGAGCACGTTTGGGGGAAATTTCGAGTCAATCGGTCCGAAGACCTGGAAGCTATTGAAAAAATCGGCCGAGGTTTTGATGAAAAATGGCCGCTTTTCCTTTAAAATATTCATGTAAAATACAAATTCCACCAGAATCCGACCAAAACTGGCGAGCCTCATTCCACCGGTGAGGAGGACATGCGTGATCAATTTCGAGTCAATCGGTCAAAAGACGACCGTGGTCCGAAACCCCAGCCCCTTAACCCTAACCCTGGCCCTAACAGCAGCCTTAAGCCGGCCTCATTTAAAATGGCCCCTTTCACTAAAATATTCACCAAAAATACAAATTCCACCCGAATCCAACGGGCACTGCTGTGTCTCGTTCAGCCGGTACAGGAGCACGTTTGGGAGAAGTTTCGAGTCAATCGGTCCAAAGACCTGGAAGCTATTGAAATAAATCGGCGGGGTAATTTTTCGTGAAAAATGGTCTTTTCTTTAAAATATTCATGTAAAATACAAATTCCACCGGAATCCAACCAAAACTGGCGACCCTGCTTACACCAGTGAGGAGGACATGCCTGATCGATTTCGGGTCAATCGGTCCAGCCAATCACTAACCCTAACCCTAACCCTAACCCTAGCCTCAGCCTTAAGCCAGGCCTCATGAAAGATTGTCCCTCTGACTAAAATATTCACCAAAAATACAAATTTCACCCGAATCCAACGGGGACTGCTGTGTCTCGTTCAGCCGGTACAGGAGCACGTTTGGGGGAAATTTCGAGTCAATCGGTCCAAAGACCTGGAAGCTATTGAAAAAATCGGCCGAGGTGTTGAGGAAAAATGGCGGCTTTTCCTTTAAAATTTCATGTAAAATACAAATTCCACCAGAATCCGACCAAAACTGGCGAGCCTCATTCCACCGGTGAGGAGGACATGCGTGATCAATTTCGAGTCAATCGGTCAAAAGACGACCGTGGTCCGAAACCCCAGCCCCTTAACCCTAACCCTGGCCCTAACAGCAGCCTTAAGCCGGCCTCATTTAAAATGGCCCCTTTCACTAAAATATTCACCAAAAATACAAATTCCACCCGAATCCAACGGGCACTGCTGTGTCTCGTTCAGCCGGTACAGGAGCACGTTTGGGAGAAGTTTCGAGTCAATCGGTCCAAAGACCTGGAAGCTATTGAAATAAATCGGCGGGGTAATTTTTCGTGAAAAATGGTCTTTTCTTTAAAATATTCATGTAAAATACAAATTCCACCGGAATCCAACCAAAACTGGCGACCCTGCTTACACCAGTGAGGAGGACATGCCTGATCGATTTCGGGTCAATCGGTCCAGCCAATCACTAACCCTAACCCTAACCCTAACCCTAGCCTCAGCCTTAAGCCAGGCCTCATGAAAGATTGTCCCTCTGACTAAAATATTCACCAAAAATACAAATTTCACCCGAATCCAACGGGGACTGCTGTGTCTCGTTCAGCCGGTACAGGAGCACGTCTGGGGGAAATTTCGAGTCAATCGGTCCAAAGACCTGGAAGCTATTGAAAAAATCGGCCGAGGTGTTGAGGAAAAATGGCGGCTTTTCCTTTAAAATATTCATGTAAAATACATATTCCACCAGAATCCGACCAAAACTGGCGAGCCTCATTCCACCGGTGAGGAGGACATGCGTGATCAATTTCGAGTCAATCGGTCAAAAGACGACCGTGGTCCGAAACCCCAGCCCCTTAACCCTAACCCTGGCCCTAACAGCAGCCTTAAGCCGGCCTCATTTAAAATGGCCCCTTTCACTAAAATATTCACCAAAAATACAAATTCCACCCGAATCCAACGGGCACTGCTGTGTCTCGTTCAGCCGGTACAGGAGCACGTTTGGGAGAAGTTTCGAGTCAATCGGTCCAAAGACCTGGAAGCTATTGAAATAAATCGGCGGGGTAATTTTTCGTGAAAAATGGTCTTTTCTTTAAAATATTCATGTAAAATACAAATTCCACCGGAATCCAACCAAAACTGGCGACCCTGCTTACACCAGTGAGGAGGACATGCCTGATCGATTTCGGGTCAATCGGTCCAGCCAATCACTAACCCTAACCCTAACCCTAACCCTAGCCTCAGCCTTAAGCCAGGCCTCATGAAAGATTGTCCCTCTGACTAAAATATTCACCAAAAATACAAATTTCACCCGAATCCAACGGGGACTGCTGTGTCTCGTTCAGCCGGTACAGGAGCACGTTTGGGGGAAATTTCGAGTCAATCGGTCCAAAGACCTGGAAGCTATTGAAAAAATCGGCCGAGGTGTTGAGGAAAAATGGCGGCTTTTCCTTTAAAATATTCATGTAAAATACAAATTCCACCAGAATCCGACCAAAACTGGCGAGCCTCATTCCACCGGTGTGGAGGACATGCGTGATCAATTTCGAGTCAATCGGTCAAAAGACGACCGTGGTCCGAAACCCCAGCCCCTTAACCCTAACCCTGGCCCTAACAGCAGCCTTAAGCCGGCCTCATTTAAAATGGCCCCTTTCACTAAAATATTCACCAAAAATACAAATTCCACCCGAATCCAACGGGCACTGCTGTGTCTCGTTCAGCCGGTACAGGAGCACGTTTGGGAGAAGTTTCGAGTCAATCGGTCCAAAGACCTGGAAGCTATTGAAATAAATCGGCGGGGTATTTTTTCGTGAAAAATGGTCTTTTCTTTAAAATATTCATGTAAAATACAAATTCCACCGGAATCCAACCAAAACTGGCGACCCTGCTTACACCAGTGAGGAGGACATGCCTGATCGATTTCGGGTCCATCGGTCCAGCCAATCACTAACCCTAACCCTAACCCTAACCCTAGCCTCAGCCTTAAGCCAGGCCTCATGAAAGATTGTCCCTCTGACTAAAATATTCACCAAAAATACAAATTTCACCCGAATCCAACGGGGACTGCTGTGTCTCGTTCAGCCGGTACAGGAGCACGTTTGGGGGCAATTTCGAGTCAATCGGTCCAAAGACCTGGAAGCTATTGAAAAAATCGGCCGAGGTGTTGAGGAAAAATGGCCGCTTTTCCTTTAAAATATTCATGTAAAATACAAATTCCACCAGAATCCGACCAAAACTGGCGAGCCTCATTCCACCGGTGAGGAGGACATGCGTGATCAATTTCGAGTCAATCGGTCAAAAGGCGACCGTGGTCCGAAACCCCAGCCCCTTAACCCTAACCCTGGCCCTAACAGCAGCCTTAAGCCGGCCTCATTTAAAATGGCCCCTTTCACTAAAATATTCACCAAAAATACAAATTCCACCCGAATCCAACGGGCACTGCTGTGTCTCGTTCAGCCGGTACAGGAGCACGTTTGGGAGAAGTTTCGAGTCAATCGGTCCAAAGACCTGGAAGCTATTGAAATAAATCGGCGGGGTATTTTTTCGTGAAAAATGGTCTTTTCTTTAAAATATTCATGTAAAATACAAATTCCACCGGAATCCAACCAAAACTGGCGACCCTGCTTACACCAGTGAGGAGGACATGCCTGATCGATTTCGGGTCCATCGGTCCAGCCAATCACTAACCCTAACCCTAACCCTAACCCTAGCCTCAGCCTTAAGCCAGGCCTCATGAAAGATTGTCCCTCTGACTAAAATATTCACCAAAAATACAAATTTCACGCGAATCCAACGGGGACTGCTGTGTCTCGTTCAGCCGGTACAGGAGCACGTTTGGGGGAAATTTCGAGTCAATCGGTCCAAAGACCTGGAAGCTATTGAAAAAATCGGCCGAGGTGTTGAGGAAAAATGGCGGCTTTTCCTTTAAAATATTCATGTAAAATACAAATTCCACCAGAATCCGACCAAAACTGGCGAGCCTCATTCCACCGGTGAGGAGGACATGCGTGATCAATTTCGAGTCAATCGGTCAAAAGACGACCGTGGTCCGAAACCCCAGCCCCTTAACCCTAACCCTGGCCCTAACAGCAGCCTTAAGCCGGCCTCATTTAAAATGGCCCCTTTCACTAAAATATTCACCAAAAATACAAATTCCACCCGAATCCAACGGGCACTGCTGTGTCTCGTTCAGCCGGTACAGGAGCACGTTTGGGAGAAGTTTCGAGTCAATCGGTCCAAAGACCTGGAAGCTATTGAAATAAATCGGCGGGGTAATTTTTCGTGAAAAATGGTCTTTTCTTTAAAATATTCATGTAAAATACAAATTCCACCGGAATCCAACCAAAACTGGCGACCCTGCTTACACCAGTGAGGAGGACATGCCTGATCGATTTCGGGTCCATCGGTCCAGCCAATCACTAACCCTAACCCTAACCCTAACCCTAGCCTCAGCCTTAAGCCAGGCCTCATGAAAGATTGTCCCTCTGACTAAAATATTCACCAAAAATACAAACTTCACCCGAATCCAACGGGGACTGCTGTGTCTCGTTCAGCCGGTACAGGAGCACGTTTGGGGGAAATTTCGAGTCAATCGGTCCAAAGACCTGGAAGCTATTGAAAAAATCGGCCGAGGTGTTGAGGAAAAATGGCCGCTTTTCCTTTAAAATATTCATGTAAAATACAAATTCCACCAGAATCCGACCAAAACTGGCGAGCCTCATTCCACCGGTGAGGAGGACATGCGTGATCAATTTCGAGTCAATCGGTCAAAAGGCGACCGTGGTCCGAAACCCCAGCCCCTTAACCCTAACCCTGGCCCTAACAGCAGCCGTAAGCCGGCCTCATTTAAAATGGCCCCTTTCACTAAAATATTCACCAAAAATACAAATTCCACCCGAATCCAACGGGCACTGCTGTGTCTCGTTCAGCCGGTACAGGAGCACGTTTGGGAGAAGTTTCGAGTCAATCGGTCCAAAGACCTGGAAGCTATTGAAATAAATCGGCGGGGTATTTTTTCGTGAAAAATGGTCTTTTCTTTAAAATATTCATGTAAAATACAAATTCCACCGGAATCCAACCAAAACTGGCGACCCTGCTTACACCAGTGAGGAGGACATGCCTGATCGATTTCGGGTCCATCGGTCCAGCCAATCACTAACCCTAACCCTAACCCTAACCCTAGCCTCAGCCTTAAGCCAGGCCTCATGAAAGATTGTCCCTCTGACTAAAATATTCACCAAAAATACAAACTTCACCCGAATCCAACGGGGACTGCTGTGTCTCGTTCAGCCGGTACAGGAGCACGTTTGGGGGAAATTTCGAGTCAATCGGTCCAAAGACCTGGAAGCTATTGAAAAAATCGGCCGAGGTGTTGAGGAAAAATGGCGGCTTTTCCTTTAAAATATTCATGTAAAATACAAATTCCACCAGAATCCGACCAAAACTGGCGAGCCTCATTCCACCGGTGAGGAGGACATGCGTGATCAATTTCGAGTCAATCGGTCAAAAGACGACCGTGGTCCGAAACCCCAGCCCCTTAACCCTAACCCTGGCCCTAACAGCAGCCTTAAGCCGGCCTCATTTAAAATGGCCCCTTTCACTAAAATATTCACCAAAAATACAAATTCCACCCGAATCCAACGGGCACTGCTGTGTCTCGTTCAGCCGGTACAGGAGCACGTTTGGGAGAAGTTTCGAGTCAATCGGTCCAAAGACCTGGAAGCTATTGAAATAAATCGGCGGGGTAATTTTTCGTGAAAAATGGTCTTTTCTTTAAAATATTCATGTAAAATACAAATTCCACCGGAATCCAACCAAAACTGGCGACCCTGCTTACACCAGTGAGGAGGACATGCCTGATCGATTTCGGGTCAATCGGTCCAGCCAATCACTAACCCTAACCCTAACCCTAACCCTAGCCTCAGCCTTAAGCCAGGCCTCATGAAAGATTGTCCCTCTGACTAAAATATTCACCAAAAATACAAACTTCACCCGAATCCAACGGGGACTGCTGTGTCTCGTTCAGCCGGTACAGGAGCACGTTTGGGGGAAATTTCGAGTCAATCGGTCCAAAGACCTGGAAGCTATTGAAAAAATCGGCCGAGGTGTTGAGGAAAAATGGCGGCTTTTCCTTTAAAATATTCATGTAAAATACAAATTCCACCAGAATCCGACCAAAACTGGCGAGCCTCATTCCACCGGTGAGGAGGACATGCGTGATCAATTTCGAGTCAATCGGTCAAAAGGCGACCGTGGTCCGAAACCCCAGCCCCTTAACCCTGACCCTGGCCCTAACAGCAGCCTTAAGCCGGCCTCATTTAAAATGGCCCCTTTCACTAAAATATTCACCAAAAATACAAATTCCACCCGAATCCAACGGGCACTGCTGTGTCTCGTTCAGCCGGTACAGGAGCACGTTTGGGAGAAGTTTCGAGTCAATCGGTCCAAAGACCTGGAAGCTATTGAAATAAATCGGCGGGGTATTTTTTCGTGAAAAATGGTCTTTTCTTTAAAATATTCATGTAAAATACAAATTCCACCGGAATCCAACCAAAACTGGCGACCCTGCTTACACCAGTGAGGAGGACATGCCTGATCGATTTCGGGTCCATCGGTCCAGCCAATCACTAACCCTAACCCTAACCCTAACCCTAGCCTCAGCCTTAAGCCAGGCCTCATGAAAGATTGTCCCTCTGACTAAAATATTCACCAAAAATACAAACTTCACCCGAATCCAACGGGGACTGCTGTGTCTCGTTCAGCCGGTACAGGAGCACGTTTGGGGGAAATTTCGAGTCAATCGGTCCAAAGACCTGGAAGCTATTGAAAAAATCGGCCGAGGTGTTGAGGAAAAATGGCGGCTTTTCCTTTAAAATATTCATGTAAAATACAAATTCCACCAGAATCCGACCAAAACTGGCGAGCCTCATTCCACCGGTGAGGAGGACATGCGTGATCAATTTCGAGTCAATCGGTCAAAAGGCGACCGTGGTCCGAAACCCCAGCCCCTTAACCCTGACCCTGGCCCTAACAGCAGCCTTAAGCCGGCCTCATTTAAAATGGCCCCTTTCACTAAAATATTCACCAAAAATACAAATTCCACCCGAATCCAACGGGCACTGCTGTGTCTCGTTCAGCCGGTACAGGAGCACGTTTGGGAGAAGTTTCGAGTCAATCGGTCCAAAGACCTGGAAGCTATTGAAATAAATCGGCGGGGTATTTTTTCGTGAAAAATGGTCTTTTCTTTAAAATATTCATGTAAAATACAAATTCCACCGGAATCCAACCAAAACTGGCGACCCTGCTTACACCAGTGAGGAGGACATGCCTGATCGATTTCGGGTCCATCGGTCCAGCCAATCACTAACCCTAACCCTAACCCTAACCCTAGCCTCAGCCTTAAGCCAGGCCTCATGAAAGATTGTCCCTCTGACTAAAATATTCACCAAAAATACAAACTTCACCCGAATCCAACGGGGACTGCTGTGTCTCGTTCAGCCGGTACAGGAGCACGTTTGGGGGAAATTTCGAGTCAATCGGTCCAAAGACCTGGAAGCTATTGAAAAAATCGGCCGAGGTGTTGAGGAAAAATGGCGGCTTTTCCTTTAAAATATTCATGTAAAATACAAATTCCACCAGAATCCGACCAAAACTGGCGAGCCTCATTCCACCGGTGAGGAGGACATGCGTGATCAATTTCGAGTCAATCGGTCAAAAGGCGACCGTGGTCCGAAACCCCAGCCCCTTAACCCTGACCCTGGCCCTAACAGCAGCCTTAAGCCGGCCTCATTTAAAATGGCCCCTTTCACTAAAATATTCACCAAAAATACAAATTCCACCCGAATCCAACGGGCACTGCTGTGTCTCGTTCAGCCGGTACAGGAGCACGTTTGGGAGAAGTTTCGAGTCAATCGGTCCAAAGACCTGGAAGCTATTGAAATAAATCGGCGGGGTATTTTTTCGTGAAAAATGGTCTTTTCTTTAAAATATTCATGTAAAATACAAATTCCACCGGAATCCAACCAAAACTGGCGACCCTGCTTACACCAGTGAGGAGGACATGCCTGATCGATTTCGGGTCCATCGGTCCAGCCAATCACTAACCCTAACCCTAACCCTAACCCTAGCCTCAGCCTTAAGCCAGGCCTCATGAAAGATTGTCCCTCTGACTAAAATATTCACCAAAAATACAAACTTCACCCGAATCCAACGGGGACTGCTGTGTCTCGTTCAGCCGGTACAGGAGCACGTTTGGGGGAAATTTCGAGTCAATCGGTCCAAAGACCTGGAAGCTATTGAAAAAATCGGCCGAGGTGTTGAGGAAAAATGGCGGCTTTTCCTTTAAAATATTCATGTAAAATACAAATTCCACCAGAATCCGACCAAAACTGGCGAGCCTCATTCCACCGGTGAGGAGGACATGCGTGATCAATTTCGAGTCAATCGGTCAAAAGGCGACCGTGGTCCGAAACCCCAGCCCCTTAACCCTGACCCTGGCCCTAACAGCAGCCTTAAGCCGGCCTCATTTAAAATGGCCCCTTTCACTAAAATATTCACCAAAAATACAAATTCCACCCGAATCCAACGGGCACTGCTGTGTCTCGTTCAGCCGGTACAGGAGCACGTTTGGGAGAAGTTTCGAGTCAATCGGTCCAAAGACCTGGAAGCTATTGAAATAAATCGGCGGGGTATTTTTTCGTGAAAAATGGTCTTTTCTTTAAAATATTCATGTAAAATACAAATTCCACCGGAATCCAACCAAAACTGGCGACCCTGCTTACACCAGTGAGGAGGACATGCCTGATCGATTTCGGGTCCATCGGTCCAGCCAATCACTAACCCTAACCCTAACCCTAACCCTAGCCTCAGCCTTAAGCCAGGCCTCATGAAAGATTGTCCCTCTGACTAAAATATTCACCAAAAATACAAACTTCACCCGAATCCAACGGGGACTGCTGTGTCTCGTTCAGCCGGTACAGGAGCACGTTTGGGGGAAATTTCGAGTCAATCGGTCCAAAGACCTGGAAGCTATTGAAAAAATCGGCCGAGGTGTTGAGGAAAAATGGCGGCTTTTCCTTTAAAATATTCATGTAAAATACAAATTCCACCAGAATCCGACCAAAACTGGCGAGCCTCATTCCACCGGTGAGGAGGACATGCGTGATCAATTTCGAGTCAATCGGTCAAAAGGCGACCGTGGTCCGAAACCCCAGCCCCTTAACCCTGACCCTGGCCCTAACAGCAGCCTTAAGCCGGCCTCATTTAAAATGGCCCCTTTCACTAAAATATTCACCAAAAATACAAATTCCACCCGAATCCAACGGGCACTGCTGTGTCTCGTTCAGCCGGTACAGGAGCACGTTTGGGAGAAGTTTCGAGTCAATCGGTCCAAAGACCTGGAAGCTATTGAAATAAATCGGCGGGGTATTTTTTCGTGAAAAATGGTCTTTTCTTTAAAATATTCATGTAAAATACAAATTCCACCGGAATCCAACCAAAACTGGCGACCCTGCTTACACCAGTGAGGAGGACATGCCTGATCGATTTCGGGTCCATCGGTCCAGCCAATCACTAACCCTAACCCTAACCCTAACCCTAGCCTCAGCCTTAAGCCAGGCCTCATGAAAGATTGTCCCTCTGACTAAAATATTCACCAAAAATACAAACTTCACCCGAATCCAACGGGGACTGCTGTGTCTCGTTCAGCCGGTACAGGAGCACGTTTGGGGGAAATTTCGAGTCAATCGGTCCAAAGACCTGGAAGCTATTGAAAAAATCGGCCGAGGTGTTGAGGAAAAATGGCGGCTTTTCCTTTAAAATATTCATGTAAAATACAAATTCCACCAGAATCCGACCAAAACTGGCGAGCCTCATTCCACCGGTGAGGAGGACATGCGTGATCAATTTCGAGTCAATCGGTCAAAAGGCGACCGTGGTCCGAAACCCCAGCCCCTTAACCCTGACCCTGGCCCTAACAGCAGCCTTAAGCCGGCCTCATTTAAAATGGCCCCTTTCACTAAAATATTCACCAAAAATACAAATTCCACCCGAATCCAACGGGCACTGCTGTGTCTCGTTCAGCCGGTACAGGAGCACGTTTGGGAGAAGTTTCGAGTCAATCGGTCCAAAGACCTGGAAGCTATTGAAATAAATCGGCGGGGTATTTTTTCGTGAAAAATGGTCTTTTCTTTAAAATATTCATGTAAAATACAAATTCCACCGGAATCCAACCAAAACTGGCGACCCTGCTTACACCAGTGAGGAGGACATGCCTGATCGATTTCGGGTCCATCGGTCCAGCCAATCACTAACCCTAACCCTAACCCTAACCCTAGCCTCAGCCTTAAGCCAGGCCTCATGAAAGATTGTCCCTCTGACTAAAATATTCACCAAAAATACAAACTTCACCCGAATCCAACGGGGACTGCTGTGTCTCGTTCAGCCGGTACAGGAGCACGTTTGGGGGAAATTTCGAGTCAATCGGTCCAAAGACCTGGAAGCTATTGAAAAAATCGGCCGAGGTGTTGAGGAAAAATGGCGGCTTTTCCTTTAAAATATTCATGTAAAATACAAATTCCACCAGAATCCGACCAAAACTGGCGAGCCTCATTCCACCGGTGAGGAGGACATGCGTGATCAATTTCGAGTCAATCGGTCAAAAGGCGACCGTGGTCCGAAACCCCAGCCCCTTAACCCTGACCCTGGCCCTAACAGCAGCCTTAAGCCGGCCTCATTTAAAATGGCCCCTTCCACTAAAATATTCACCAAAAATACAAATTCCACCCGAATCCAACGGGCACTGCTGTGTCTCGTTCAGCCGGTACAGGAGCACGTTTGGGAGAAGTTTCGAGTCAATCGGTCCAAAGACCTGGAAGCTATTGAAATAAATCGGCGGGGTATTTTTTCGTGAAAAATGGTCTTTTCTTTAAAATATTCATGTAAAATACAAATTCCACCGGAATCCAACCAAAACTGGCGACCCTGCTTACACCAGTGAGGAGGACATGCCTGATCGATTTCGGGTCCATCGGTCCAGCCAATCACTAACCCTAACCCTAACCCTAACCCTAGCCTCAGCCTTAAGCCAGGCCTCATGAAAGATTGTCCCTCTGACTAAAATATTCACCAAAAATACAAACTTCACCCGAATCCAACGGGGACTGCTGTGTCTCGTTCAGCCGGTACAGGAGCACGTTTGGGGGAAATTTCGAGTCAATCGGTCCAAAGACCTGGAAGCTATTGAAAAAATCGGCCGAGGTGTTGAGGAAAAATGGCGGCTTTTCCTTTAAAATATTCATGTAAAATACAAATTCCACCAGAATCCGACCAAAACTGGCGAGCCTCATTCCACCGGTGAGGAGGACATGCGTGATCAATTTCGAGTCAATCGGTCAAAAGGCGACCGTGGTCCGAAACCCCAGCCCCTTAACCCTGACCCTGGCCCTAACAGCAGCCTTAAGCCGGCCTCATTTAAAATGGCCCCTTTCACTAAAATATTCACCAAAAATACAAATTCCACCCGAATCCAACGGGCACTGCTGTGTCTCGTTCAGCCGGTACAGGAGCACGTTTGGGAGAAGTTTCGAGTCAATCGGTCCAAAGACCTGGAAGCTATTGAAATAAATCGGCGGGGTATTTTTTCGTGAAAAATGGTCTTTTCTTTAAAATATTCATGTAAAATACAAATTCCACCGGAATCCAACCAAAACTGGCGACCCTGCTTACACCAGTGAGGAGGACATGCCTGATCGATTTCGGGTCCATCGGTCCAGCCAATCACTAACCCTAACCCTAACCCTAACCCTAGCCTCAGCCTTAAGCCAGGCCTCATGAAAGATTGTCCCTCTGACTAAAATATTCACCAAAAATACAAACTTCACCCGAATCCAACGGGGACTGCTGTGTCTCGTTCAGCCGGTACAGGAGCACGTTTGGGGGAAATTTCGAGTCAATCGGTCCAAAGACCTGGAAGCTATTGAAAAAATCGGCCGAGGTGTTGAGGAAAAATGGCGGCTTTTCCTTTAAAATATTCATGTAAAATACAAATTCCACCAGAATCCGACCAAAACTGGCGAGCCTCATTCCACCGGTGAGGAGGACATGCGTGATCAATTTCGAGTCAATCGGTCAAAAGGCGACCGTGGTCCGAAACCCCAGCCCCTTAACCCTGACCCTGGCCCTAACAGCAGCCTTAAGCCGGCCTCATTTAAAATGGCCCCTTTCACTAAAATATTCACCAAAAATACAAATTCCACCCGAATCCAACGGGCACTGCTGTGTCTCGTTCAGCCGGTACAGGAGCACGTTTGGGAGAAGTTTCGAGTCAATCGGTCCAAAGACCTGGAAGCTATTGAAATAAATCGGCGGGGTATTTTTTCGTGAAAAATGGTCTTTTCTTTAAAATATTCATGTAAAATACAAATTCCACCGGAATCCAACCAAAACTGGCGACCCTGCTTACACCAGTGAGGAGGACATGCCTGATCGATTTCGGGTCCATCGGTCCAGCCAATCACTAACCCTAACCCTAACCCTAACCCTAGCCTCAGCCTTAAGCCAGGCCTCATGAAAGATTGTCCCTCTGACTAAAATATTCACCAAAAATACAAACTTCACCCGAATCCAACGGGGACTGCTGTGTCTCGTTCAGCCGGTACAGGAGCACGTTTGGGGGAAATTTCGAGTCAATCGGTCCAAAGACCTGGAAGCTATTGAAAAAATCGGCCGAGGTGTTGAGGAAAAATGGCGGCTTTTCCTTTAAAATATTCATGTAAAATACAAATTCCACCAGAATCCGACCAAAACTGGCGAGCCTCATTCCACCGGTGAGGAGGACATGCGTGATCAATTTCGAGTCAATCGGTCAAAAGGCGACCGTGGTCCGAAACCCCAGCCCCTTAACCCTGACCCTGGCCCTAACAGCAGCCTTAAGCCGGCCTCATTTAAAATGGCCCCTTTCACTAAAATATTCACCAAAAATACAAATTCCACCCGAATCCAACGGGCACTGCTGTGTCTCGTTCAGCCGGTACAGGAGCACGTTTGGGAGAAGTTTCGAGTCAATCGGTCCAAAGACCTGGAAGCTATTGAAATAAATCGGCGGGGTATTTTTTCGTGAAAAATGGTCTTTTCTTTAAAATATTCATGTAAAATACAAATTCCACCGGAATCCAACCAAAACTGGCGACCCTGCTTACACCAGTGAGGAGGACATGCCTGATCGATTTCGGGTCCATCGGTCCAGCCAATCACTAACCCTAACCCTAACCCTAACCCTAGCCTCAGCCTTAAGCCAGGCCTCATGAAAGATTGTCCCTCTGACTAAAATATTCACCAAAAATACAAACTTCACCCGAATCCAACGGGGACTGCTGTGTCTCGTTCAGCCGGTACAGGAGCACGTTTGGGGGAAATTTCGAGTCAATCGGTCCAAAGACCTGGAAGCTATTGAAAAAATCGGCCGAGGTGTTGAGGAAAAATGGCGGCTTTTCCTTTAAAATATTCATGTAAAATACAAATTCCACCAGAATCCGACCAAAACTGGCGAGCCTCATTCCACCGGTGAGGAGGACATGCGTGATCAATTTCGAGTCAATCGGTCAAAAGGCGACCGTGGTCCGAAACCCCAGCCCCTTAACCCTGACCCTGGCCCTAACAGCAGCCTTAAGCCGGCCTCATTTAAAATGGCCCCTTTCACTAAAATATTCACCAAAAATACAAATTCCACCCGAATCCAACGGGCACTGCTGTGTCTCGTTCAGCCGGTACAGGAGCACGTTTGGGAGAAGTTTCGAGTCAATCGGTCCAAAGACCTGGAAGCTATTGAAATAAATCGGCGGGGTATTTTTTCGTGAAAAATGGTCTTTTCTTTAAAATATTCATGTAAAATACAAATTCCACCGGAATCCAACCAAAACTGGCGACCCTGCTTACACCAGTGAGGAGGACATGCCTGATCGATTTCGGGTCCATCGGTCCAGCCAATCACTAACCCTAACCCTAACCCTAACCCTAGCCTCAGCCTTAAGCCAGGCCTCATGAAAGATTGTCCCTCTGACTAAAATATTCACCAAAAATACAAACTTCACCCGAATCCAACGGGGACTGCTGTGTCTCGTTCAGCCGGTACAGGAGCACGTTTGGGGGAAATTTCGAGTCAATCGGTCCAAAGACCTGGAAGCTATTGAAAAAATCGGCCGAGGTGTTGAGGAAAAATGGCGGCTTTTCCTTTAAAATATTCATGTAAAATACAAATTCCACCAGAATCCGACCAAAACTGGCGAGCCTCATTCCACCGGTGAGGAGGACATGCGTGATCAATTTCGAGTCAATCGGTCAAAAGGCGACCGTGGTCCGAAACCCCAGCCCCTTAACCCTGACCCTGGCCCTAACAGCAGCCTTAAGCCGGCCTCATTTAAAATGGCCCCTTTCACTAAAATATTCACCAAAAATACAAATTCCACCCGAATCCAACGGGCACTGCTGTGTCTCGTTCAGCCGGTACAGGAGCACGTTTGGGAGAAGTTTCGAGTCAATCGGTCCAAAGACCTGGAAGCTATTGAAATAAATCGGCGGGGTATTTTTTCGTGAAAAATGGTCTTTTCTTTAAAATATTCATGTAAAATACAAATTCCACCGGAATCCAACCAAAACTGGCGACCCTGCTTACACCAGTGAGGAGGACATGCCTGATCGATTTCGGGTCCATCGGTCCAGCCAATCACTAACCCTAACCCTAACCCTAACCCTAGCCTCAGCCTTAAGCCAGGCCTCATGAAAGATTGTCCCTCTGACTAAAATATTCACCAAAAATACAAACTTCACCCGAATCCAACGGGGACTGCTGTGTCTCGTTCAGCCGGTACAGGAGCACGTTTGGGGGAAATTTCGAGTCAATCGGTCCAAAGACCTGGAAGCTATTGAAAAAATCGGCCGAGGTGTTGAGGAAAAATGGCGGCTTTTCCTTTAAAATATTCATGTAAAATACAAATTCCACCAGAATCCGACCAAAACTGGCGAGCCTCATTCCACCGGTGAGGAGGACATGCGTGATCAATTTCGAGTCAATCGGTCAAAAGGCGACCGTGGTCCGAAACCCCAGCCCCTTAACCCTGACCCTGGCCCTAACAGCAGCCTTAAGCCGGCCTCATTTAAAATGGCCCCTTTCACTAAAATATTCACCAAAAATACAAATTCCACCCGAATCCAACGGGCACTGCTGTGTCTCGTTCAGCCGGTACAGGAGCACGTTTGGGAGAAGTTTCGAGTCAATCGGTCCAAAGACCTGGAAGCTATTGAAATAAATCGGCGGGGTATTTTTTCGTGAAAAATGGTCTTTTCTTTAAAATATTCATGTAAAATACAAATTCCACCGGAATCCAACCAAAACTGGCGACCCTGCTTACACCAGTGAGGAGGACATGCCTGATCGATTTCGGGTCCATCGGTCCAGCCAATCACTAACCCTAACCCTAACCCTAACCCTAGCCTCAGCCTTAAGCCAGGCCTCATGAAAGATTGTCCCTCTGACTAAAATATTCACCAAAAATACAAACTTCACCCGAATCCAACGGGGACTGCTGTGTCTCGTTCAGCCGGTACAGGAGCACGTTTGGGGGAAATTTCGAGTCAATCGGTCCAAAGACCTGGAAGCTATTGAAAAAATCGGCCGAGGTGTTGAGGAAAAATGGCGGCTTTTCCTTTAAAATATTCATGTAAAATACAAATTCCACCAGAATCCGACCAAAACTGGCGAGCCTCATTCCACCGGTGAGGAGGACATGCGTGATCAATTTCGAGTCAATCGGTCAAAAGGCGACCGTGGTCCGAAACCCCAGCCCCTTAACCCTGACCCTGGCCCTAACAGCAGCCTTAAGCCGGCCTCATTTAAAATGGCCCCTTTCACTAAAATATTCACCAAAAATACAAATTCCACCCGAATCCAACGGGCACTGCTGTGTCTCGTTCAGCCGGTACAGGAGCACGTTTGGGAGAAGTTTCGAGTCAATCGGTCCAAAGACCTGGAAGCTATTGAAATAAATCGGCGGGGTATTTTTTCGTGAAAAATGGTCTTTTCTTTAAAATATTCATGTAAAATACAAATTCCACCGGAATCCAACCAAAACTGGCGACCCTGCTTACACCAGTGAGGAGGACATGCCTGATCGATTTCGGGTCCATCGGTCCAGCCAATCACTAACCCTAACCCTAACCCTAACCCTAGCCTCAGCCTTAAGCCAGGCCTCATGAAAGATTGTCCCTCTGACTAAAATATTCACCAAAAATACAAATTTCACCCGAATCCAACGGGGACTGCTGTGTCTCGTTCAGCCGGTACAGGAGCACGTTTGGGGGAAATTTCGAGTCAATCGGTCCAAAGACCTGGAAGCTATTGAAAAAATCGGCCGAGGTGTTGAGGAAAAATGGCGGCTTTTCCTTTAAAATATTCATGTAAAATACAAATTCCACCAGAATCCGACCAAAACTGGCGAGCCTCATTCCACCGGTGAGGAGGACATGCGTGATCAATTTCGAGTCAATCGGTCAAAAGGCGACCGTGGTCCGAAACCCCAGCCCCTTAACCCTAACCCTGGCCCTAACAGCAGCCGTAAGCCGGCCTCATTTAAAATGGCCCCTTTCACTAAAATATTCACCAAAAATACAAATTCCACCCGAATCCAACGGGCACTGCTGTGTCTCGTTCAGCCGGTACAGGAGCACGTTTGGGAGAAGTTTCGAGTCAATCGGTCCAAAGACCTGGAAGCTATTGAAATAAATCGGCGGGGTATTTTTTCGTGAAAAATGGTCTTTTCTTTAAAATATTCATGTAAAATACAAATTCCACCGGAATCCAACCAAAACTGGCGACCCTGCTTACACCAGTGAGGAGGACATGCCTGATCGATTTCGGGTCCATCGGTCCAGCCAATCACTAACCCTAACCCTAACCCTAACCCTAGCCTCAGCCTTAAGCCAGGCCTCATGAAAGATTGTCCCTCTGACTAAAATATTCACCAAAAATACAAACTTCACCCGAATCCAACGGGGACTGCTGTGTCTCGTTCAGCCGGTACAGGAGCACGTTTGGGGGAAATTTCGAGTCAATCGGTCCAAAGACCTGGAAGCTATTGAAAAAATCGGCCGAGGTGTTGAGGAAAAATGGCGGCTTTTCCTTTAAAATATTCATGTAAAATACAAATTCCACCAGAATCCGACCAAAACTGGCGAGCCTCATTCCACCGGTGAGGAGGACATGCGTGATCAATTTCGAGTCAATCGGTCAAAAGGCGACCGTGGTCCGAAACCCCAGCCCCTTAACCCTGACCCTGGCCCTAACAGCAGCCTTAAGCCGGCCTCATTTAAAATGGCCCCTTTCACTAAAATATTCACCAAAAATACAAATTCCACCCGAATCCAACGGGCACTGCTGTGTCTCGTTCAGCCGGTACAGGAGCACGTTTGGGAGAAGTTTCGAGTCAATCGGTCCAAAGACCTGGAAGCTATTGAAATAAATCGGCGGGGTAATTTTTCGTGAAAAATGGTCTTTTCTTTAAAATATTCATGTAAAATACAAATTCCACCGGAATCCAACCAAAACTGGCGACCCTGCTTACACCAGTGAGGAGGACATGCCTGATCGATTTCGGGTCAATCGGTCCAGCCAATCACTAACCCTAACCCTAACCCTAACCCTAGCCTCAGCCTTAAGCCAGGCCTCATGAAAGATTGTCCCTCTGACTAAAATATTCACCAAAAATACAAACTTCACCCGAATCCAACGGGGACTGCTGTGTCTCGTTCAGCCGGTACAGGAGCACGTTTGGGGGAAATTTCGAGTCAATCGGTCCAAAGACCTGGAAGCTATTGAAAAAATCGGCCGAGGTGTTGAGGAAAAATGGCGGCTTTTCCTTTAAAATATTCATGTAAAATACAAATTCCACCAGAATCCGACCAAAACTGGCGAGCCTCATTCCACCGGTGAGGAGGACATGCGTGATCAATTTCGAGTCAATCGGTCAAAAGGCGACCGTGGTCCGAAACCCCAGCCCCTTAACCCTGACCCTGGCCCTAACAGCAGCCTTAAGCCGGCCTCATTTAAAATGGCCCCTTTCACTAAAATATTCACCAAAAATACAAATTCCACCCGAATCCAACGGGCACTGCTGTGTCTCGTTCAGCCGGTACAGGAGCACGTTTGGGAGAAGTTTCGAGTCAATCGGTCCAAAGACCTGGAAGCTATTGAAATAAATCGGCGGGGTATTTTTTCGTGAAAAATGGTCTTTTCTTTAAAATATTCATGTAAAATACAAATTCCACCGGAATCCAACCAAAACTGGCGACCCTGCTTACACCAGTGAGGAGGACATGCCTGATCGATTTCGGGTCCATCGGTCCAGCCAATCACTAACCCTAACCCTAACCCTAACCCTAGCCTCAGCCTTAAGCCAGGCCTCATGAAAGATTGTCCCTCTGACTAAAATATTCACCAAAAATACAAACTTCACCCGAATCCAACGGGGACTGCTGTGTCTCGTTCAGCCGGTACAGGAGCACGTTTGGGGGAAATTTCGAGTCAATCGGTCCAAAGACCTGGAAGCTATTGAAAAAATCGGCCGAGGTGTTGAGGAAAAATGGCGGCTTTTCCTTTAAAATATTCATGTAAAATACAAATTCCACCAGAATCCGACCAAAACTGGCGAGCCTCATTCCATAGGTGAGGAGGACATGCGTGATCAATTTCGAGTCAATCGGTCAAAAGGCGACCGTGGTCCGAAACCCCAGCCCCTTAACCCTGACCCTGGCCCTAACAGCAGCCTTAAGCCGGCCTCATTTAAAATGGCCCCTTTCACTAAAATATTCACCAAAAATACAAATTCCACCCGAATCCAACGGGCACTGCTGTGTCTCGTTCAGCCGGTACAGGAGCACGTTTGGGAGAAGTTTCGAGTCAATCGGTCCAAAGACCTGGAAGCTATTGAAATAAATCGGCGGGGTATTTTTTCGTGAAAAATGGTCTTTTCTTTAAAATATTCATGTAAAATACAAATTCCACCGGAATCCAACCAAAACTGGCGACCCTGCTTACACCAGTGAGGAGGACATGCCTGATCGATTTCGGGTCCATCGGTCCAGCCAATCACTAACCCTAACCCTAACCCTAACCCTAGCCTCAGCCTTAAGCCAGGCCTCATGAAAGATTGTCCCTCTGACTAAAATATTCACCAAAAATACAAACTTCACCCGAATCCAACGGGGACTGCTGTGTCTCGTTCAGCCGGTACAGGAGCACGTTTGGGGGAAATTTCGAGTCAATCGGTCCAAAGACCTGGAAGCTATTGAAAAAATCGGCCGAGGTGTTGAGGAAAAATGGCGGCTTTTCCTTTAAAATATTCATGTAAAATACAAATTCCACCAGAATCCGACCAAAACTGGCGAGCCTCATTCCACCGGTGAGGAGGACATGCGTGATCAATTTCGAGTCAATCGGTCAAAAGGCGACCGTGGTCCGAAACCCCAGCCCCTTAACCCTGACCCTGGCCCTAACAGCAGCCTTAAGCCGGCCTCATTTAAAATGGCCCCTTTCACTAAAATATTCACCAAAAATACAAATTCCACCCGAATCCAACGGGCACTGCTGTGTCTCGTTCAGCCGGTACAGGAGCACGTTTGGGAGAAGTTTCGAGTCAATCGGTCCAAAGACCTGGAAGCTATTGAAATAAATCGGCGGGGTATTTTTTCGTGAAAAATGGTCTTTTCTTTAAAATATTCATGTAAAATACAAATTCCACCGGAATCCAACCAAAACTGGCGACCCTGCTTACACCAGTGAGGAGGACATGCCTGATCGATTTCGGGTCCATCGGTCCAGCCAATCACTAACCCTAACCCTAACCCTAACCCTAGCCTCAGCCTTAAGCCAGGCCTCATGAAAGATTGTCCCTCTGACTAAAATATTCACCAAAAATACAAACTTCACCCGAATCCAACGGGGACTGCTGTGTCTCGTTCAGCCGGTACAGGAGCACGTTTGGGGGAAATTTCGAGTCAATCGGTCCAAAGACCTGGAAGCTATTGAAAAAATCGGCCGAGGTGTTGAGGAAAAATGGCGGCTTTTCCTTTAAAATATTCATGTAAAATACAAATTCCACCAGAATCCGACCAAAACTGGCGAGCCTCATTCCACCGGTGAGGAGGACATGCGTGATCAATTTCGAGTCAATCGGTCAAAAGGCGACCGTGGTCCGAAACCCCAGCCCCTTAACCCTAACCCTGGCCCTAACAGCAGCCTTAAGCCGGCCTCATTTAAAATGGCCCCTTTCACTAAAATATTCACCAAAAATACAAATTCCACCCGAATCCAACGGGCACTGCTGTGTCTCGTTCAGCCGGTACAGGAGCACGTTTGGGAGAAGCTTCGAGTCAATCGGTCCAAAGACCTGGAAGCTATTGAAATAAATCGGCGGGGTATTTTTTCGTGAAAAATGGTCTTTTCTTTAAAATATTCATGTAAAATACAAATTCCACCGGAATCCAACCAAAACTGGCGACCCTGCTTACACCAGTGAGGAGGACATGCCTGATCGATTTCGGGTCCATCGGTCCAGCCAATCACTAACCCTAATCCTAACCCTAACCCTAGCCTCAGCCTTAAGCCAGGCCTCATGAAAGATTGTCCCTCTGACTAAAATATTCACCAAAAATACAAACTTCACCCGAATCCAACGGGGACTGCTGTGTCTCGTTCAGCCGGTACAGGAGCACGTTTGG
The DNA here is from genome assembly GCF_965226575.1 of Pagrus pagrus. Taxonomy (NCBI): domain Eukaryota; kingdom Metazoa; phylum Chordata; class Actinopteri; order Spariformes; family Sparidae; genus Pagrus; species Pagrus pagrus. The sequence goes on from NC_140187.1 coordinate 19,228,158, forward strand.
GGGAAATTTCGAGTCAATCGGTCCAAAGACCTGGAAGCTATTGAACAAATCGGCCGAGGTGTTGAGGAAAAATGGCGGCTTTTCCTTTAAAATATTCATGTAAAATACAAATTCCACCAGAATCCGACCAAAACTGGCGAGCCTCATTCCACCGGTGAGGAGGACATGCGTGATCAATTTCGAGTCAATCGGTCAAAAGGCGACCGTGGTCCGAAACCCCAGCCCCTTAACCCTGACCCTGGCCCTAACAGCAGCCTTAAGCCGGCCTCATTTAAAATGGCCCCTTTCACTAAAATATTCACCAAAAATACAAATTCCCGAGAGTCCAACGGGCACTGCTGTGTCTCGTTCAGCCGGTACAGGAGCACGTTTGGGAGAAGTTTCGAGTCAATCGGTCCAAAGACCTGGAAGCTATTGAAATAAATCGGCGGGGTATTTTTTCGTGAAAAATGGTCTTTTCTTTAAAATATTCATGTAAAATACAAATTCCACCGGAATCCAACCAAAACTGGCGACCCTGCTTACACCAGTGAGGAGGACATGCCTGATCGATTTCGGGTCCATCGGTCCAGCCAATCACTAACCCTAACCCTAACCCTAACCCTAGCCTCAGCCTTAAGCCAGGCCTCATGAAAGATTGTCCCTCTGACTAAAATATTCACCAAAAATACAAATTTCACCCGAATCCAACGGGGACTGCTGTGTCTCGTTCAGCCGGTACAGGAGCACGTTTGGGGGAAATTTCGAGTCAATCGGTCCAAAGACCTGGAAGCTATTGAAAAAATCGGCCGAGGTGTTGAGGAAAAATGGCCGCTTTTCCTTTAAAATATTCATGTAAAATACAAATTCCACCAGAATCCGACCAAAACTGGCGAGCCTCATTCCATAGGTGAGGAGGACATGCGTGATCAATTTCGAGTCAATCGGTCAAAAGGCGACCGTGGTCCGAAACCCCAGCCCCTTAACCCTAACCCTGGCCCTAACAGCAGCCTTAAGCCGGCCTCATTTAAAATGGCCCCTTTCACTAAAATATTCACCAAAAATACAAATTCCACACGAATCCAACGGGCACTGCTGTGTCTCGTTCAGCCGGTACAGGAGCACGTTTGGGAGAAGTTTCGAGTCAATCGGTCCAAAGACCTGGAAGCTATTGAAATAAATCGGCGGGGTATTTTTTCGTGAAAAATGGTCTTTTCTTTAAAATATTCATGTAAAATACAAATTCCACCGGAATCCAACCAAAACTGGCGACCCTGCTTACACCAGTGAGGAGGACATGCCTGATCGATTTCGGGTCCATCGGTCCAGCCAATCACTAACCCTAACCCTAACCCTAACCCTAGCCTCAGCCTTAAGCCAGGCCTCATGAAAGATTGTCCCTCTGACTAAAATATTCACCAAAAATACAAACTTCACCCGAATCCAACGGGGACTGCTGTGTCTCGTTCAGCCGGTACAGGAGCACGTTTGGGGGAAATTTCGAGTCAATCGGTCCAAAGACCTGGAAGCTATTGAAAAAATCGGCCGAGGTGTTGAGGAAAAATGGCGGCTTTTCCTTTAAAATATTCATGTAAAATACAAATTCCACCAGAATCCGACCAAAACTGGCGAGCCTCATTCCACCGGTGAGGAGGACATGCGTGATCAATTTCGAGTCAATCGGTCAAAAGGCGACCGTGGTCCGAAACCCCAGCCCCTTAACCCTGACCCTGGCCCTAACAGCAGCCTTAAGCCGGCCTCATTTAAAATGGCCCCTTTCACTAAAATATTCACCAAAAATACAAATTCCACCCGAATCCAACGGGCACTGCTGTGTCTCGTTCAGCCGGTACAGGAGCACGTTTGGGAGAAGTTTCGAGTCAATCGGTCCAAAGACCTGGAAGCTATTGAAATAAATCGGCGGGGTATTTTTTCGTGAAAAATGGTCTTTTCTTTAAAATATTCATGTAAAATACAAATTCCACCGGAATCCAACCAAAACTGGCGACCCTGCTTACACCAGTGAGGAGGACATGCCTGATCGATTTCGGGTCCATCGGTCCAGCCAATCACTAACCCTAACCCTAACCCTAACCCTAGCCTCAGCCTTAAGCCAGGCCTCATGAAAGATTGTCCCTCTGACTAAAATATTCACCAAAAATACAAATTTCACCCGAATCCAACGGGGACTGCTGTGTCTCGTTCAGCCGGTACAGGAGCACGTTTGGGGGAAATTTCGAGTCAATCGGTCCAAAGACCTGGAAGCTATTGAAAAAATCGGCCGAGGTGTTGAGGAAAAATGGCGGCTTTTCCTTTAAAATATTCATGTAAAATACAAATTCCACCAGAATCCGACCAAAACTGGCGAGCCTCATTCCACCGTTTAGGAGGACATGCGTGATCAATTTCGAGTCAATCGGTCAAAAGGCGACCGTGGTCCGAAACCCCAGCCCCTTAACCCTAACCCTGGCCCTAACAGCAGCCTTAAGCCGGCCTCATTTAAAATGGCCCCTTTCACTAAAATATTCACCAAAAATACAAATTCCACACGAATCCAACGGGCACTGCTGTGTCTCGTTCAGCCGGTACAGGAGCACGTTTGGGAGAAGTTTCGAGTCAATCGGTCCAAAGACCTGGAAGCTATTGAAATAAATCGGCGGGGTATTTTTTCGTGAAAAATGGTCTTTTCTTTAAAATATTCATGTAAAATACAAATTCCACCGGAATCCAACCAAAACTGGCGACCCTGCTTACACCAGTGAGGAGGACATGCCTGATCGATTTCGGGTCCATCGGTCCAGCCAATCACTAACCCTAACCCTAACCCTAACCCTAGCCTCAGCCTTAAGCCAGGCCTCATGAAAGATTGTCCCTCTGACTAAAATATTCACCAAAAATACAAACTTCACCCGAATCCAACGGGGACTGCTGTGTCTCGTTCAGCCGGTACAGGAGCACGTTTGGGGGAAATTTCGAGTCAATCGGTCCAAAGACCTGGAAGCTATTGAACAAATCGGCCGAGGTGTTGAGGAAAAATGGCGGCTTTTCCTTTAAAATATTCATGTAAAATACAAATTCCACCAGAATCCGACCAAAACTGGCGAGCCTCATTCCACCGGTGAGGAGGACATGCGTGATCAATTTCGAGTCAATCGGTCAAAAGGCGACCGTGGTCCGAAACCCCAGCCCCTTAACCCTGACCCTGGCCCTAACAGCAGCCTTAAGCCGGCCTCATTTAAAATGGCCCCTTTCACTAAAATATTCACCAAAAATACAAATTCCACCCGAATCCAACGGGCACTGCTGTGTCTCGTTCAGCCGGTACAGGAGCACGTTTGGGAGAAGTTTCGAGTCAATCGGTCCAAAGACCTGGAAGCTATTGAAATAAATCGGCGGGGTATTTTTTCGTGAAAAATGGTCTTTTCTTTAAAATATTCATGTAAAATACAAATTCCACCGGAATCCAACCAAAACTGGCGACCCTGCTTACACCAGTGAGGAGGACATGCCTGATTGATTTCGGGTCCATCGGTCCAGCCAATCACTAACCCTAACCCTAACCCTAACCCTAGCCTCAGCCTTAAGCCAGGCCTCATGAAAGATTGTCCCTCTGACTAAAATATTCACCAAAAATACAAACTTCACCCGAATCCAACGGGGACTGCTGTGTCTCGTTCAGCCGGTACAGGAGCACGTTTGGGGGAAATTTCGAGTCAATCGGTCCAAAGACCTGGAAGCTATTGAAAAAATCGGCCGAGGTGTTGAGGAAAAATGGCGGCTTTTCCTTTAAAATATTCATGTAAAATACAAATTCCACCAGAATCCGACCAAAACTGGCGAGCCTCATTCCACCGGTGAGGAGGACATGCGTGATCAATTTCGAGTCAATCGGTCAAAAGGCGACCGTGGTCCGAAACCCCAGCCCCTTAACCCTGACCCTGGCCCTAACAGCAGCCTTAAGCCGGCCTCATTTAAAATGGCCCCTTTCACTAAAATATTCACCAAAAATACAAATTCCACCCGAATCCAACGGGCACTGCTGTGTCTCGTTCAGCCGGTACAGGAGCACGTTTGGGAGAAGTTTCGAGTCAATCGGTCCAAAGACCTGGAAGCTATTGAAATAAATCGGCGGGGTATTTTTTCGTGAAAAATGGTCTTTTCTTTAAAATATTCATGTAAAATACAAATTCCACCGGAATCCAACCAAAACTGGCGACCCTGCTTACACCAGTGAGGAGGACATGCCTGATCGATTTCGGGTCCATCGGTCCAGCCAATCACTAACCCTAACCCTAACCCTAACCCTAGCCTCAGCCTTAAGCCAGGCCTCATGAAAGATTGTCCCTCTGACTAAAATATTCACCAAAAATACAAACTTCACCCGAATCCAACGGGGACTGCTGTGTCTCGTTCAGCCGGTACAGGAGCACGTTTGGGGGAAATTTCGAGTCAATCGGTCCAAAGACCTGGAAGCTATTGAAAAAATCGGCCGAGGTGTTGAGGAAAAATGGCGGCTTTTCCTTTAAAATATTCATGTAAAATACAAATTCCACCAGAATCCGACCAAAACTGGCGAGCCTCATTCCACCGGTGAGGAGGACATGCGTGATCAATTTCGAGTCAATCGGTCAAAAGGCGACCGTGGTCCGAAACCCCAGCCCCTTAACCCTGACCCTGGCCCTAACAGCAGCCTTAAGCCGGCCTCATTTAAAATGGCCCCTTTCACTAAAATATTCACCAAAAATACAAATTCCACCCGAATCCAACGGGCACTGCTGTGTCTCGTTCAGCCGGTACAGGAGCACGTTTGGGAGAAGTTTCGAGTCAATCGGTCCAAAGACCTGGAAGCTATTGAAATAAATCGGCGGGGTATTTTTTCGTGAAAAATGGTCTTTTCTTTAAAATATTCATGTAAAATACAAATTCCACCGGAATCCAACCAAAACTGGCGACCCTGCTTACACCAGTGAGGAGGACATGCCTGATCGATTTCGGGTCCATCGGTCCAGCCAATCACTAACCCTAACCCTAACCCTAACCCTAGCCTCAGCCTTAAGCCAGGCCTCATGAAAGATTGTCCCTCTGACTAAAATATTCACCAAAAATACAAATTTCACCCGAATCCAACGGGGACTGCTGTGTCTCGTTCAGCCGGTACAGGAGCACGTTTGGGGGAAATTTCGAGTCAATCGGTCCAAAGACCTGGAAGCTATTGAAAAAATCGGCCGAGGTGTTGAGGAAAAATGGCGGCTTTTCCTTTAAAATATTCATGTAAAATACAAATTCCACCAGAATCCGACCAAAACTGGCGAGCCTCATTCCACCGGTGAGGAGGACATGCGTGATCAATTTCGAGTCAATCGGTCAAAAGGCGACCGTGGTCCGAAACCCCAGCCCCTTAACCCTGACCCTGGCCCTAACAGCAGCCTTAAGCCGGCCTCATTTAAAATGGCCCCTTTCACTAAAATATTCACCAAAAATACAAATTCCACCCGAATCCAACGGGCACTGCTGTGTCTCGTTCAGCCGGTACAGGAGCACGTTTGGGAGAAGTTTCGAGTCAATCGGTCCAAAGACCTGGAAGCTATTGAAATAAATCGGCGGGGTATTTTTTCGTGAAAAATGGTCTTTTCTTTAAAATATTCATGTAAAATACAAATTCCACCGGAATCCAACCAAAACTGGCGACCCTGCTTACACCAGTGAGGAGGACATGCCTGATGGATTTCGGGTCCATCGGTCCAGCCAATCACTAACCCTAACCCTAACCCTAACCCTAACCCTAGCCTCAGCCTTAAGCCAGGCCTCATGAAAGATTGTCCCTCTGACTAAAATATTCACCAAAAATACAAATTTCACCCGAATCCAACGGGGACTGCTGTGTCTCGTTCAGCCGGTACAGGAGCACGTTTGGGGGAAATTTCGAGTCAATCGGTCCAAAGACCTGGAAGCTATTGAAAAAATCGGCCGAGGTGTTGAGGAAAAATGGCGGCTTTTCCTTTAAAATATTCATGTAAAATACAAATTCCACCAGAATCCGACCAAAACTGGCGAGCCTCATTCCACCGGTGAGGAGGACATGCGTGATCAATTTCGAGTCAATCGGTCAAAAGGCGACCGTGGTCCGAAACCCCAGCCCCTTAACCCTGACCCTGGCCCTAACAGCAGCCTTAAGCCGGCCTCATTTAAAATGGCCCCTTTCACTAAAATATTCACCAAAAATACAAATTCCACCCGAATCCAACGGGCACTGCTGTGTCTCGTTCAGCCGGTACAGGAGCACGTTTGGGAGAAGTTTCGAGTCAATCGGTCCAAAGACCTGGAAGCTATTGAAATAAATCGGCGGGGTATTTTTTCGTGAAAAATGGTCTTTTCTTTAAAATATTCATGTAAAATACAAATTCCACCGGAATCCAACCAAAACTGGCGACCCTGCTTACACCAGTGAGGAGGACATGCCTGATCGATTTCGGGTCCATCGGTCCAGCCAATCACTAACCCTAACCCTAACCCTAACCCTAGCCTCAGCCTTAAGCCAGGCCTCATGAAAGATTGTCCCTCTGACTAAAATATTCACCAAAAATACAAACTTCACCCGAATCCAACGGGGACTGCTGTGTCTCGTTCAGCCGGTACAGGAGCACGTTTGGGGGAAATTTCGAGTCAATCGGTCCAAAGACCTGGAAGCTATTGAAAAAATCGGCCGAGGTGTTGAGGAAAAATGGCGGCTTTTCCTTTAAAATATTCATGTAAAATACAAATTCCACCAGAATCCGACCAAAACTGGCGAGCCTCATTCCACCGGTGAGGAGGACATGCGTGATCAATTTCGAGTCAATCGGTCAAAAGGCGACCGTGGTCCGAAACCCCAGCCCCTTAACCCTAACCCTGGCCCTAACAGCAGCCTTAAGCCGGCCTCATTTAAAATGGCCCCTTTCACTAAAATATTCACCAAAAATACAAATTCCACCCGAATCCAACGGGCACTGCTGTGTCTCGTTCAGCCGGTACAGGAGCACGTTTGGGAGAAGTTTCGAGTCAATCGGTCCAAAGACCTGGAAGCTATTGAAATAAATCGGCGGGGTATTTTTTCGTGAAAAATGGTCTTTTCTTTAAAATATTCATGTAAAATACAAATTCCACCGGAATCCAACCAAAACTGGCGACCCTGCTTACACCAGTGAGGAGGACATGCCTGATTGATTTCGGGTCCATCGGTCCAGCCAGTCACTAACCCTAACCCTAACCCTAACCCTAGCCTCAGCCTTAAGCCAGGCCTCATGAAAGATTGTCCCTCTGACTAAAATATTCACCAAAAATACAAACTTCACCCGAATCCAACGGGGACTGCTGTGTCTCGTTCAGCCGGTACAGGAGCACGTTTGGGGGAAATTTCGAGTCAATCGGTCCAAAGACCTGGAAGCTATTGAAAAAATCGGCCGAGGTGTTGAGGAAAAATGGCGGCTTTTCCTTTAAAATATTCATGTAAAATACAAATTCCACCAGAATCCGACCAAAACTGGCGAGCCTCATTCCACCGGTGAGGAGGACATGCGTGATCAATTTCGAGTCAATCGGTCAAAAGGCGACCGTGGTCCGAAACCCCAGCCCCTTAACCCTAACCCTGGCCCTAACAGCAGCCTTAAGCCGGCCTCATTTAAAATGGCCCCTTTCACTAAAATATTCACCAAAAATACAAATTCCACCCGAATCCAACGGGCACTGCTGTGTCTCGTTCAGCCGGTACAGGAGCACGTTTGGGAGAAGTTTCGAGTCAATCGGTCCAAAGACCTGGAAGCTATTGAAATAAATCGGCGGGGTATTTTTTCGTGAAAAATGGTCTTTTCTTTAAAATATTCATGTAAAATACAAATTCCACCGGAATCCAACCAAAACTGGCGACCCTGCTTACACCAGTGAGGAGGACATGCCTGATGGATTTCGGGTCCATCGGTCCAGCCAATCACTAACCCTAACCCTAACCCTAACCCTAGCCTCAGCCTTAAGCCAGGCCTCATGAAAGATTGTCCCTCTGACTAAAATATTCACCAAAAATACAAACTTCACCCGAATCCAACGGGGACTGCTGTGTCTCGTTCAGCCGGTACAGGAGCACGTTTGGGGGAAATTTCGAGTCAATCGGTCCAAAGACCTGGAAGCTATTGAAAAAATCGGCCGAGGTGTTGAGGAAAAATGGCGGCTTTTCCTTTAAAATATTCATGTAAAATACAAATTCCACCAGAATCCGACCAAAACTGGCGAGCCTCATTCCACCGGTGAGGAGGACATGCGTGATCAATTTCGAGTCAATCGGTCAAAAGGCGACCGTGGTCCGAAACCCCAGCCCCTTAACCCTAACCCTGGCCCTAACAGCAGCCTTAAGCCGGCCTCATTTAAAATGGCCCCTTTCACTAAAATATTCACCAAAAATACAAATTCCACCCGAATCCAACGGGCACTGCTGTGTCTCGTTCAGCCGGTACAGGAGCACGTTTGGGAGAAGTTTCGAGTCAATCGGTCCAAAGACCTGGAAGCTATTGAAATAAATCGGCGGGGTATTTTTTCGTGAAAAATGGTCTTTTCTTTAAAATATTCATGTAAAATACAAATTCCACCGGAATCCAACCAAAACTGGCGACCCTGCTTACACCAGTGAGGAGGACATGCCTGATCGATTTCGGGTCCATCGGTCCAGCCAATCACTAACCCTAACCCTAACCCTAACCCTAGCCTCAGCCTTAAGCCAGGCCTCATGAAAGATTGTCCCTCTGACTAAAATATTCACCAAAAATACAAATTTCACCCGAATCCAACGGGGACTGCTGTGTCTCGTTCAGCCGGTACAGGAGCACGTTTGGGGGAAATTTCGAGTCAATCGGTCCAAAGACCTGGAAGCTATTGAAAAAATCGGCCGAGGTGTTGAGGAAAAATGGCGGCTTTTCCTTTAAAATATTCATGTAAAATACAAATTCCACCAGAATCCGACCAAAACTGGCGAGCCTCATTCCACCGGTGAGGAGGACATGCGTGATCAATTTCGAGTCAATCGGTCAAAAGGCGACCGTGGTCCGAAACCCCAGCCCCTTAACCCTGACCCTGGCCCTAACAGCAGCCTTAAGCCGGCCTCATTTAAAATGGCCCCTTTCACTAAAATATTCACCAAAAATACAAATTCCACCCGAATCCAACGGGCACTGCTGTGTCTCGTTCAGCCGGTACAGGAGCACGTTTGGGAGAAGTTTCGAGTCAATCGGTCCAAAGACCTGGAAGCTATTGAAATAAATCGGCGGGGTATTTTTTCGTGAAAAATGGTCTTTTCTTTAAAATATTCATGTAAAATACAAATTCCACCGGAATCCAACCAAAACTGGCGACCCTGCTTACACCAGTGAGGAGGACATGCCTGATCGATTTCGGGTCCATCGGTCCAGCCAATCACTAACCCTAACCCTAACCCTAGCCTCAGCCTTAAGCCAGGCCTCATGAAAGATTGTCCCTCTGACTAAAATATTCACCAAAAATACAAATTTCACCCGAATCCAACGGGGACTGCTGTGTCTCGTTCAGCCGGTACAGGAGCACGTTTGGGGGAAATTTCGAGTCAATCGGTCCAAAGACCTGGAAGCTATTGAAAAAATCGGCCGAGGTGTTGAGGAAAAATGGCGGCTTTTCCTTTAAAATATTCATGTAAAATACAAATTCCACCAGAATCCGACCAAAACTGGCGAGCCTCATTCCACCGGTGAGGAGGACATGCGTGATCAATTTCGAGTCAATCGGTCAAAAGGCGACCGTGGTCCGAAACCCCAGCCCCTTAACCCTGACCCTGGCCCTAACAGCAGCCTTAAGCCGGCCTCATTTAAAATGGCCCCTTTCACTAAAATATTCACCAAAAATACAAATTCCACCCGAATCCAACGGGCACTGCTGTGTCTCGTTCAGCCGGTACAGGAGCACGTTTGGGAGAAGTTTCGAGTCAATCGGTCCAAAGACCTGGAAGCTATTGAAATAAATCGGCGGGGTATTTTTTCGTGAAAAATGGTCTTTTCTTTAAAATATTCATGTAAAATACAAATTCCACCGGAATCCAACCAAAACTGGCGACCCTGCTTACACCAGTGAGGAGGACATGCCTGATGGATTTCGGGTCCATCGGTCCAGCCAATCACTAACCCTAACCCTAACCCTAACCCTAGCCTCAGCCTTAAGCCAGGCCTCATGAAAGATTGTCCCTCTGACTAAAATATTCACCAAAAATACAAATTTCACCCGAATCCAACGGGGACTGCTGTGTCTCGTTCAGCCGGTACAGGAGCACGTTTGGGGGAAATTTCGAGTCAATCGGTCCAAAGACCTGGAAGCTATTGAAAAAATCGGCCGAGGTGTTGAGGAAAAATGGCGGCTTTTCCTTTAAAATATTCATGTAAAATACAAATTCCACCAGAATCCGACCAAAACTGGCGAGCCTCATTCCACCGGTGAGGAGGACATGCGTGATCAATTTCGAGTCAATCGGTCAAAAGGCGACCGTGGTCCGAAACCCCAGCCCCTTAACCCTGACCCTGGCCCTAACAGCAGCCTTAAGCCGGCCTCATTTAAAATGGCCCCTTTCACTAAAATATTCACCAAAAATACAAATTCCACCCGAATCCAACGGGCACTGCTGTGTCTCGTTCAGCCGGTACAGGAGCACGTTTGGGAGAAGTTTCGAGTCAATCGGTCCAAAGACCTGGAAGCTATTGAAATAAATCGGCGGGGTATTTTTTCGTGAAAAATGGTCTTTTCTTTAAAATATTCATGTAAAATACAAATTCCACCGGAATCCAACCAAAACTGGCGACCCTGCTTACACCAGTGAGGAGGACATGCCTGATCGATTTCGGGTCCATCGGTCCAGCCAATCACTAACCCTAACCCTAACCCTAGCCTCAGCCTTAAGCCAGGCCTCATGAAAGATTGTCCCTCTGACTAAAATATTCACCAAAAATACAAACTTCACCCGAATCCAACGGGGACTGCTGTGTCTCGTTCAGCCGGTACAGGAGCACGTTTGGGGGAAATTTCGAGTCAATCGGTCCAAAGACCTGGAAGCTATTGAAAAAATCGGCCGAGGTGTTGAGGAAAAATGGCGGCTTTTCCTTTAAAATATTCATGTAAAATACAAATTCCACCAGAATCCGACCAAAACTGGCGAGCCTCATTCCACCGGTGAGGAGGACATGCGTGATCAATTTCGAGTCAATCGGTCAAAAGGCGACCGTGGTCCGAAACCCCAGCCCCTTAACCCTGACCCTGGCCCTAACAGCAGCCTTAAGCCGGCCTCATTTAAAATGGCCCCTTTCACTAAAATATTCACCAAAAATACAAATTCCACCCGAATCCAACGGGCACTGCTGTGTCTCGTTCAGCCGGTACAGGAGCACGTTTGGGAGAAGTTTCGAGTCAATCGGTCCAAAGACCTGGAAGCTATTGAAATAAATCGGCGGGGTATTTTTTCGTGAAAAATGGTCTTTTCTTTAAAATATTCATGTAAAATACAAATTCCACCGGAATCCAACCAAAACTGGCGACCCTGCTTACACCAGTGAGGAGGACATGCCTGATCGATTTCGGGTCCATCGGTCCAGCCAATCACTAACCCTAACCCTAACCCTAACCCTAGCCTCAGCCTTAAGCCAGGCCTCATGAAAGATTGTCCCTCTGACTAAAATATTCACCAAAAATACAAATTTCACCCGAATCCAACGGGGACTGCTGTGTCTCGTTCAGCCGGTACAGGAGCACGTTTGGGGGAAATTTCGAGTCAATCGGTCCAAAGACCTGGAAGCTATTGAAAAAATCGGCCGAGGTGTTGAGGAAAAATGGCGGCTTTTCCTTTAAAATATTCATGTAAAATACAAATTCCACCAGAATCCGACCAAAACTGGCGAGCCTCATTCCACCGGTGAGGAGGACATGCGTGATCAATTTCGAGTCAATCGGTCAAAAGGCGACCGTGGTCCGAAACCCCAGCCCCTTAACCCTGACCCTGGCCCTAACAGCAGCCTTAAGCCGGCCTCATTTAAAATGGCCCCTTTCACTAAAATATTCACCAAAAATACAAATTCCACCCGAATCCAACGGGCACTGCTGTGTCTCGTTCAGCCGGTACAGGAGCACGTTTGGGAGAAGTTTCGAGTCAATCGGTCCAAAGACCTGGAAGCTATTGAAATAAATCGGCGGGGTATTTTTTCGTGAAAAATGGTCTTTTCTTTAAAATATTCATGTAAAATACAAATTCCACCGGAATCCAACCAAAACTGGCGACCCTGCTTACACCAGTGAGGAGGACATGCCTGATCGATTTCGGGTCAATCGGTAAAGCCAATCACTAACCCTAACCCTAACCCTAACCCTAGCCTCAGCCTTAAGCCAGGCCTCATGAAAGATTGTCCCTCTGACTAAAATATTCACCAAAAATACAAATTTCACCCGAATCCAACGGGGACTGCTGTGTCTCGTTCAGCCGGTACAGGAGCACGTTTGGGGGAAATTTCGAGTCAATCGGTCCAAAGACCTGGAAGCTATTGAAAAAATCGGCCGAGGTGTTGAGGAAAAATGGCGGCTTTTCCTTTAAAATATTCATGTAAAATACAAATTCCACCAGAATCCGACCAAAACTGGCGAGCCTCATTCCACCGGTGAGGAGGACATGCGTGATCAATTTCGAGTCAATCGGTCAAAAGGCGACCGTGGTCCGAAACCCCAGCCCCTTAACCCTGACCCTGGCCCTAACAGCAGCCTTAAGCCGGCCTCATTTAAAATGGCCCCTTTCACTAAAATATTCACCAAAAATACAAATTCCACCCGAATCCAACGGGCACTGCTGTGTCTCGTTCAGCCGGTACAGGAGCACGTTTGGGAGAAGTTTCGAGTCAATCGGTCCAAAGACCTGGAAGCTATTGAAATAAATCGGCGGGGTATTTTTTCGTGAAAAATGGTCTTTTCTTTAAAATATTCATGTAAAATACAAATTCCACCGGAATCCAACCAAAACTGGCGACCCTGCTTACACCAGTGAGGAGGACATGCCTGATCGATTTCGGGTCCATCGGTCCAGCCAATCACTAACCCTAACCCTAACCCTAACCCTAGCCTCAGCCTTAAGCCAGGCCTCATGAAAGATTGTCCCTCTGACTAAAATATTCACCAAAAATACAAATTTCACCCGAATCCAACGGGGACTGCTGTGTCTCGTTCAGCCGGTACAGGAGCACGTTTGGGGGAAATTTCGAGTCAATCGGTCCAAAGACCTGGAAGCTATTGAAAAAATCGGCCGAGGTGTTGAGGAAAAATGGCCGCTTTTCCTTTAAAATATTCATGTAAAATACAAATTCCACCAGAATCCGACCAAAACTGGCGAGCCTCATTCCACCGGTGAGGAGGACATGCGTGATCAATTTCGAGTCAATCGGTCAAAAGGCGACCGTGGTCCGAAACCCCAGCCCCTTAACCCTGACCCTGGCCCTAACAGCAGCCTTAAGCCGGCCTCATTTAAAATGGCCCCTTTCACTAAAATATTCACCAAAAATACAAATTCCACCCGAATCCAACGGGCACTGCTGTGTCTCGTTCAGCCGGTACAGGAGCACGTTTGGGAGAAGTTTCGAGTCAATCGGTCCAAAGACCTGGAAGCTATTGAAATAAATCGGCGGGGTATTTTTTCGTGAAAAATGGTCTTTTCTTTAAAATATTCATGTAAAATACAAATTCCACCGGAATCCAACCAAAACTGGCGACCCTGCTTACACCAGTGAGGAGGACATGCCTGATCGATTTCGGGTCCATCGGTCCAGCCAATCACTAACCCTAACCCTAACCCTAACACTAGCCTCAGCCTTAAGCCAGGCCTCATGAAAGATTGTCCCTCTGACTAAAATATTCACCAAAAATACAAATTTCACCCGAATCCAACGGGGACTGCTGTGTCTCGTTCAGCCGGTACAGGAGCACGTTTGGGGGAAATTTCGAGTCAATCGGTCCAAAGACCTGGAAGCTATTGAAAAAATCGGCCGAGGTGTTGAGGAAAAATGGCCGCTTTTCCTTTAAAATATTCATGTAAAATACAAATTCCACCAGAATCCGACCAAAACTGGCGAGCCTCATTCCACCGGTGAGGAGGACATGCGTGATCAATTTCGAGTCAATCGGTCAAAAGGCGACCGTGGTCCGAAACCCCAGCCCCTTAACCCTAACCCTGGCCCTAACAGCAGCCTTAAGCCGGCCTCATTTAAAATGGCCCCTTTCACTAAAATATTCACCAAAAATACAAATTCCACCCGAATCCAACGGGCACTGCTGTGTCTCGTTCAGCCGGTACAGGAGCACGTTTGGGAGAAGTTTCGAGTCAATCGGTCCAAAGACCTGGAAGCTATTGAAATAAATCGGCGGGGTATTTTTTCGTGAAAAATGGTCTTTTCTTTAAAATATTCATGTAAAATACAAATTCCACCGGAATCCAACCAAAACTGGCGACCCTGCTTACACCAGTGAGGAGGACATGCCTGATCGATTTCGGGTCAATCGGTCCAGCCAATCACTAACCCTAACCCTAACCCTAACCCTAGCCTCAGCCTTAAGCCAGGCCTCATGAAAGATTGTCCCTCTGACTAAAATATTCACCAAAAATACAAACTTCACCCGAATCCAACGGGGACTGCTGTGTCTCGTTCAGCCGGTACAGGAGCACGTTTGGGGGAAATTTCGAGTCAATCGGTCCAAAGACCTGGAAGCTATTGAAAAAATCGGCCGAGGTGTTGAGGAAAAATGGCGGCTTTTCCTTTAAAATATTCATGTAAAATACAAATTCCACCAGAATCCGACCAAAACTGGCGAGCCTCATTCCACCGGTGAGGAGGACATGCGTGATCAATTTCGAGTCAATCGGTCAAAAGGCGACCGTGGTCCGAAACCCCAGCCCCTTAACCCTGACCCTGGCCCTAACAGCAGCCTTAAGCCGGCCTCATTTAAAATGGCCCCTTTCACTAAAATATTCACCAAAAATACAAATTCCACCCGAATCCAACGGGCACTGCTGTGTCTCGTTCAGCCGGTACAGGAGCACGTTTGGGAGAAGTTTCGAGTCAATCGGTCCAAAGACCTGGAAGCTATTGAAATAAATCGGCGGGGTATTTTTTCGTGAAAAATGGTCTTTTCTTTAAAATATTCATGTAAAATACAAATTCCACCGGAATCCAACCAAAACTGGCGACCCTGCTTACACCAGTGAGGAGGACATGCCTGATCGATTTCGGGTCCATCGGTCCAGCCAATCACTAACCCTAACCCTAACCCTAACACTAGCCTCAGCCTTAAGCCAGGCCTCATGAAAGATTGTCCCTCTGACTAAAATATTCACCAAAAATACAAATTTCACCCGAATCCAACGGGGACTGCTGTGTCTCGTTCAGCCGGTACAGGAGCACGTTTGGGGGAAATTTCGAGTCAATCGGTCCAAAGACCTGGAAGCTATTGAAAAAATCGGCCGAGGTGTTGAGGAAAAATGGCCGCTTTTCCTTTAAAATATTCATGTAAAATACAAATTCCACCAGAATCCGACCAAAACTGGCGAGCCTCATTCCACCGGTGAGGAGGACATGCGTGATCAATTTCGAGTCAATCGGTCAAAAGGCGACCGTGGTCCGAAACCCCAGCCCCTTAACCCTAACCCTGGCCCTAACAGCAGCCTTAAGCCGGCCTCATTTAAAATGGCCCCTTTCACTAAAATATTCACCAAAAATACAAATTCCACCCGAATCCAACGGGCACTGCTGTGTCTCGTTCAGCCGGTACAGGAGCACGTTTGGGAGAAGTTTCGAGTCAATCGGTCCAAAGACCTGGAAGCTATTGAAATAAATCGGCGGGGTATTTTTTCGTGAAAAATGGTCTTTTCTTTAAAATATTCATGTAAAATACAAATTCCACCGGAATCCAACCAAAACTGGCGACCCTGCTTACACCAGTGAGGAGGACATGCCTGATCGATTTCGGGTCAATCGGTCCAGCCAATCACTAACCCTAACCCTAACCCTAACCCTAGCCTCAGCCTTAAGCCAGGCCTCATGAAAGATTGTCCCTCTGACTAAAATATTCACCAAAAATACAAACTTCACCCGAATCCAACGGGGACTGCTGTGTCTCGTTCAGCCGGTACAGGAGCACGTTTGGGGGAAATTTCGAGTCAATCGGTCCAAAGACCTGGAAGCTATTGAAAAAATCGGCCGAGGTGTTGAGGAAAAATGGCGGCTTTTCCTTTAAAATATTCATGTAAAATACAAATTCCACCAGAATCCGACCAAAACTGGCGAGCCTCATTCCACCGGTGAGGAGGACATGCGTGATCAATTTCGAGTCAATCGGTCAAAAGGCGACCGTGGTCCGAAACCCCAGCCCCTTAACCCTAACCCTGGCCCTAACAGCAGCCTTAAGCCGGCCTCATTTAAAATGGCCCCTTTCACTAAAATATTCACCAAAAATACAAATTCCACCCGAATCCAACGGGCACTGCTGTGTCTCGTTCAGCCGGTACAGGAGCACGTTTGGGAGAAGTTTCGAGTCAATCGGTCCAAAGACCTGGAAGCTATTGAAATAAATCGGCGGGGTATTTTTTCGTGAAAAATGGTCTTTTCTTTAAAATATTCATGTAAAATACAAATTCCACCGGAATCCAACCAAAACTGGCGACCCTGCTTACACCAGTGAGGAGGACATGCCTGATCGATTTCGGGTCCATCGGTCCAGCCAATCACTAACCCTAACCCTAACCCTAACACTAGCCTCAGCCTTAAGCCAGGCCTCATGAAAGATTGTCCCTCTGACTAAAATATTCACCAAAAATACAAATTTCACCCGAATCCAACGGGGACTGCTGTGTCTCGTTCAGCCGGTACAGGAGCACGTTTGGGGGAAATTTCGAGTCAATCGGTCCAAAGACCTGGAAGCTATTGAAAAAATCGGCCGAGGTGTTGAGGAAAAATGGCCGCTTTTCCTTTAAAATATTCATGTAAAATACAAATTCCACCAGAATCCGACCAAAACTGGCGAGCCTCATTCCACCGGTGAGGAGGACATGCGTGATCAATTTCGAGTCAATCGGTCAAAAGGCGACCGTGGTCCGAAACCCCAGCCCCTTAACCCTAACCCTGGCCCTAACAGCAGCCTTAAGCCGGCCTCATTTAAAATGGCCCCTTTCACTAAAATATTCACCAAAAATACAAATTCCACCCGAATCCAACGGGCACTGCTGTGTCTCGTTCAGCCGGTACAGGAGCACGTTTGGGAGAAGTTTCGAGTCAATCGGTCCAAAGACCTGGAAGCTATTGAAATAAATCGGCGGGGTATTTTTTCGTGAAAAATGGTCTTTTCTTTAAAATATTCATGTAAAATACAAATTCCACCGGAATCCAACCAAAACTGGCGACCCTGCTTACACCAGTGAGGAGGACATGCCTGATCGATTTCGGGTCAATCGGTCCAGCCAATCACTAACCCTAACCCTAACCCTAACCCTAGCCTCAGCCTTAAGCCAGGCCTCATGAAAGATTGTCCCTCTGACTAAAATATTCACCAAAAATACAAACTTCACCCGAATCCAACGGGGACTGCTGTGTCTCGTTCAGCCGGTACAGGAGCACGTTTGGGGGAAATTTCGAGTCAATCGGTCCAAAGACCTGGAAGCTATTGAAAAAATCGGCCGAGGTGTTGAGGAAAAATGGCGGCTTTTCCTTTAAAATATTCATGTAAAATACAAATTCCACCAGAATCCGACCAAAACTGGCGAGCCTCATTCCACCGGTGAGGAGGACATGCGTGATCAATTTCGAGTCAATCGGTCAAAAGGCGACCGTGGTCCGAAACCCCAGCCCCTTAACCCTGACCCTGGCCCTAACAGCAGCCTTAAGCCGGCCTCATTTAAAATGGCCCCTTTCACTAAAATATTCACCAAAAATACAAATTCCACCCGAATCCAACGGGCACTGCTGTGTCTCGTTCAGCCGGTACAGGAGCACGTTTGGGAGAAGTTTCGAGTCAATCGGTCCAAAGACCTGGAAGCTATTGAAATAAATCGGCGGGGTATTTTTTCGTGAAAAATGGTCTTTTCTTTAAAATATTCATGTAAAATACAAATTCCACCGGAATCCAACCAAAACTGGCGACCCTGCTTACACCAGTGAGGAGGACATGCCTGATCGATTTCGGGTCCATCGGTCCAGCCAATCACTAACCCTAACCCTAACCCTAACACTAGCCTCAGCCTTAAGCCAGGCCTCATGAAAGATTGTCCCTCTGACTAAAATATTCACCAAAAATACAAATTTCACCCGAATCCAACGGGGACTGCTGTGTCTCGTTCAGCCGGTACAGGAGCACGTTTGGGGGAAATTTCGAGTCAATCGGTCCAAAGACCTGGAAGCTATTGAAAAAATCGGCCGAGGTGTTGAGGAAAAATGGCCGCTTTTCCTTTAAAATATTCATGTAAAATACAAATTCCACCAGAATCCGACCAAAACTGGCGAGCCTCATTCCACCGGTGAGGAGGACATGCGTGATCAATTTCGAGTCAATCGGTCAAAAGGCGACCGTGGTCCGAAACCCCAGCCCCTTAACCCTAACCCTGGCCCTAACAGCAGCCTTAAGCCGGCCTCATTTAAAATGGCCCCTTTCACTAAAATATTCACCAAAAATACAAATTCCACCCGAATCCAACGGGCACTGCTGTGTCTCGTTCAGCCGGTACAGGAGCACGTTTGGGAGAAGTTTCGAGTCAATCGGTCCAAAGACCTGGAAGCTATTGAAATAAATCGGCGGGGTATTTTTTCGTGAAAAATGGTCTTTTCTTTAAAATATTCATGTAAAATACAAATTCCACCGGAATCCAACCAAAACTGGCGACCCTGCTTACACCAGTGAGGAGGACATGCCTGATCGATTTCGGGTCAATCGGTCCAGCCAATCACTAACCCTAACCCTAACCCTAACCCTAGCCTCAGCCTTAAGCCAGGCCTCATGAAAGATTGTCCCTCTGACTAAAATATTCACCAAAAATACAAACTTCACCCGAATCCAACGGGGACTGCTGTGTCTCGTTCAGCCGGTACAGGAGCACGTTTGGGGGAAATTTCGAGTCAATCGGTCCAAAGACCTGGAAGCTATTGAAAAAATCGGCCGAGGTGTTGAGGAAAAATGGCGGCTTTTCCTTTAAAATATTCATGTAAAATACAAATTCCACCAGAATCCGACCAAAACTGGCGAGCCTCATTCCACCGGTGAGGAGGACATGCGTGATCAATTTCGAGTCAATCGGTCAAAAGGCGACCGTGGTCCGAAACCCCAGCCCCTTAACCCTAACCCTGGCCCTAACAGCAGCCTTAAGCCGGCCTCATTTAAAATGGCCCCTTTCACTAAAATATTCACCAAAAATACAAATTCCACCCGAATCCAACGGGCACTGCTGTGTCTCGTTCAGCCGGTACAGGAGCACGTTTGGGAGAAGTTTCGAGTCAATCGGTCCAAAGACCTGGAAGCTATTGAAATAAATCGGCGGGGTATTTTTTCGTGAAAAATGGTCTTTTCTTTAAAATATTCATGTAAAATACAAATTCCACCGGAATCCAACCAAAACTGGCGACCCTGCTTACACCAGTGAGGAGGACATGCCTGATCGATTTCGGGTCCATCGGTCCAGCCAATCACTAACCCTAACCCTAACCCTAACACTAGCCTCAGCCTTAAGCCAGGCCTCATGAAAGATTGTCCCTCTGACTAAAATATTCACCAAAAATACAAATTTCACCCGAATCCAACGGGGACTGCTGTGTCTCGTTCAGCCGGTACAGGAGCACGTTTGGGGGAAATTTCGAGTCAATCGGTCCAAAGACCTGGAAGCTATTGAAAAAATCGGCCGAGGTGTTGAGGAAAAATGGCCGCTTTTCCTTTAAAATATTCATGTAAAATACAAATTCCACCAGAATCCGACCAAAACTGGCGAGCCTCATTCCACCGGTGAGGAGGACATGCGTGATCAATTTCGAGTCAATCGGTCAAAAGGCGACCGTGGTCCGAAACCCCAGCCCCTTAACCCTAACCCTGGCCCTAACAGCAGCCTTAAGCCGGCCTCATTTAAAATGGCCCCTTTCACTAAAATATTCACCAAAAATACAAATTCCACCCGAATCCAACGGGCACTGCTGTGTCTCGTTCAGCCGGTACAGGAGCACGTTTGGGAGAAGTTTCGAGTCAATCGGTCCAAAGACCTGGAAGCTATTGAAATAAATCGGCGGGGTATTTTTTCGTGAAAAATGGTCTTTTCTTTAAAATATTCATGTAAAATACAAATTCCACCGGAATCCAACCAAAACTGGCGACCCTGCTTACACCAGTGAGGAGGACATGCCTGATCGATTTCGGGTCCATCGGTCCAGCCAATCACTAACCCTAACCCTAACCCTAACACTAGCCTCAGCCTTAAGCCAGGCCTCATGAAAGATTGTCCCTCTGACTAAAATATTCACCAAAAATACAAATTTCACCCGAATCCAACGGGGACTGCTGTGTCTCGTTCAGCCGGTACAGGAGCACGTTTGGGGGAAATTTCGAGTCAATCGGTCCAAAGACCTGGAAGCTATTGAAAAAATCGGCCGAGGTGTTGAGGAAAAATGGCCGCTTTTCCTTTAAAATATTCATGTAAAATACAAATTCCACCAGAATCCGACCAAAACTGGCGAGCCTCATTCCACCGGTGAGGAGGACATGCGTGATCAATTTCGAGTCAATCGGTCAAAAGGCGACCGTGGTCCGAAACCCCAGCCCCTTAACCCTAACCCTGGCCCTAACAGCAGCCTTAAGCCGGCCTCATTTAAAATGGCCCCTTTCACTAAAATATTCACCAAAAATACAAATTCCACCCGAATCCAACGGGCACTGCTGTGTCTCGTTCAGCCGGTACAGGAGCACGTTTGGGAGAAGTTTCGAGTCAATCGGTCCAAAGACCTGGAAGCTATTGAAATAAATCGGCGGGGTATTTTTTCGTGAAAAATGGTCTTTTCTTTAAAATATTCATGTAAAATACAAATTCCACCGGAATCCAACCAAAACTGGCGACCCTGCTTACACCAGTGAGGAGGACATGCCTGATCGATTTCGGGTCAATCGGTCCAGCCAATCACTAACCCTAACCCTAACCCTAACCCTAGCCTCAGCCTTAAGCCAGGCCTCATGAAAGATTGTCCCTCTGACTAAAATATTCACCAAAAATACAAACTTCACCCGAATCCAACGGGGACTGCTGTGTCTCGTTCAGCCGGTACAGGAGCACGTTTGGGGGAAATTTCGAGTCAATCGGTCCAAAGACCTGGAAGCTATTGAAAAAATCGGCCGAGGTGTTGAGGAAAAATGGCGGCTTTTCCTTTAAAATATTCATGTAAAATACAAATTCCACCAGAATCCGACCAAAACTGGCGAGCCTCATTCCACCGGTGAGGAGGACATGCGTGATCAATTTCGAGTCAATCGGTCAAAAGGCGACCGTGGTCCGAAACCCCAGCCCCTTAACCCTAACCCTGGCCCTAACAGCAGCCTTAAGCCGGCCTCATTTAAAATGGCCCCTTTCACTAAAATATTCACCAAAAATACAAATTCCACCCGAATCCAACGGGCACTGCTGTGTCTCGTTCAGCCGGTACAGGAGCACGTTTGGGAGAAGTTTCGAGTCAATCGGTCCAAAGACCTGGAAGCTATTGAAATAAATCGGCGGGGTATTTTTTCGTGAAAAATGGTCTTTTCTTTAAAATATTCATGTAAAATACAAATTCCACCGGAATCCAACCAAAACTGGCGACCCTGCTTACACCAGTGAGGAGGACATGCCTGATCGATTTCGGGTCCATCGGTCCAGCCAATCACTAACCCTAACCCTAACCCTAACACTAGCCTCAGCCTTAAGCCAGGCCTCATGAAAGATTGTCCCTCTGACTAAAATATTCACCAAAAATACAAATTTCACCCGAATCCAACGGGGACTGCTGTGTCTCGTTCAGCCGGTACAGGAGCACGTTTGGGGGAAATTTCGAGTCAATCGGTCCAAAGACCTGGAAGCTATTGAAAAAATCGGCCGAGGTGTTGAGGAAAAATGGCGGCTTTTCCTTTAAAATATTCATGTAAAATACAAATTCCACCAGAATCCGACCAAAACTGGCGAGCCTCATTCCACCGGTGAGGAGGACATGCGTGATCAATTTCGAGTCAATCGGTCAAAAGGCGACCGTGGTCCGAAACCCCAGCCCCTTAACCCTAACCCTGGCCCTAACAGCAGCCTTAAGCCGGCCTCATTTAAAATGGCCCCTTTCACTAAAATATTCACCAAAAATACAAATTCCACCCGAATCCAACGGGCACTGCTGTGTCTCGTTCAGCCGGTACAGGAGCACGTTTGGGAGAAGTTTCGAGTCAATCGGTCCAAAGACCTGGAAGCTATTGAAATAAATCGGCGGGGTATTTTTTCGTGAAAAATGGTCTTTTCTTTAAAATATTCATGTAAAATACAAATTCCACCGGAATCCAACCAAAACTGGCGACCCTGCTTACACCAGTGAGGAGGACATGCCTGATCGATTTCGGGTCAATCGGTCCAGCCAATCACTAACCCTAACCCTAACCCTAACCCTAGCCTCAGCCTTAAGCCAGGCCTCATGAAAGATTGTCCCTCTGACTAAAATATTCACCAAAAATACAAACTTCACCCGAATCCAACGGGGACTGCTGTGTCTCGTTCAGCCGGTACAGGAGCACGTTTGGGGGAAATTTCGAGTCAATCGGTCCAAAGACCTGGAAGCTATTGAAAAAATCGGCCGAGGTGTTGAGGAAAAATGGCGGCTTTTCCTTTAAAATATTCATGTAAAATACAAATTCCACCAGAATCCGACCAAAACTGGCGAGCCTCATTCCACCGGTGAGGAGGACATGCGTGATCAATTTCGAGTCAATCGGTCAAAAGGCGACCGTGGTCCGAAACCCCAGCCCCTTAACCCTGACCCTGGCCCTAACAGCAGCCTTAAGCCGGCCTCATTTAAAATGGCCCCTTTCACTAAAATATTCACCAAAAATACAAATTCCACCCGAATCCAACGGGCACTGCTGTGTCTCGTTCAGCCGGTACAGGAGCACGTTTGGGAGAAGTTTCGAGTCAATCGGTCCAAAGACCTGGAAGCTATTGAAATAAATCGGCGGGGTATTTTTTCGTGAAAAATGGTCTTTTCTTTAAAATATTCATGTAAAATACAAATTCCACCGGAATCCAACCAAAACTGGCGACCCTGCTAACACCAGTGAGGAGGACATGCCTGATCGATTTCGGGTCCATCGGTCCAGCCAATCACTAACCCTAACCCTAACCCTAACCCTAGCCTCAGCCTTAAGCCAGGCCTCATGAAAGATTGTCCCTCTGACTAAAATATTCACCAAAAATACAAATTTCACCCGAATCCAACGGGGACTGCTGTGTCTCGTTCAGCCGGTACAGGAGCACGTTTGGGGGAAATTTCGAGTCAATCGGTCCAAAGACCTGGAAGCTATTGAAAAAATCGGCCGAGGTGTTGAGGAAAAATGGCCGCTTTTCCTTTAAAATATTCATGTAAAATACAAATTCCACCAGAATCCGACAAAAACTGGCGAGCCTCATTCCACCGGTGAGGAGGACATGCGTGATCAATTTCGAGTCAATCGGTCAAAAGGCGACCGTGGTCCGAAACCCCAGCCCCTTAACCCTAACCCTGGCCCTAACAGCAGCCTTAAGCCGGCCTCATTTAAAATGGCCCCTTTCACTAAAATATTCACCAAAAATACAAATTCCACCCGAATCCAACGGGCACTGCTGTGTCTCGTTCAGCCGGTACAGGAGCACGTTTGGGAGAAGTTTCGAGTCAATCGGTCCAAAGACCTGGAAGCTATTGAAATAAATCGGCGGGGTATTTTTTCGTGAAAAATGGTCTTTTCTTTAAAATATTCATGTAAAATACAAATTCCACCGGAATCCAACCAAAACTGGCGACCCTGCTTACACCAGTGAGGAGGACATGCCTGATCGATTTCGGGTCCATCGGTCCAGCCAATCACTAACCCTAACCCTAACCCTAACCCTAGCCTCAGCCTTAAGCCAGGCCTCATGAAAGATTGTCCCTCTGACTAAAATATTCACCAAAAATACAAACTTCACCCGAATCCAACGGGGACTGCTGTGTCTCGTTCAGCCGGTACAGGAGCACGTTTGGGGGAAATTTCGAGTCAATCGGTCCAAAGACCTGGAAGCTATTGAAAAAATCGGCCGAGGTGTTGAGGAAAAATGGCCGCTTTTCCTTTAAAATATTCATGTAAAATACAAATTCCACCAGAATCCGACCAAAACTGGCGAGCCTCATTCCACCGGTGAGGAGGACATGCGTGATCAATTTCGAGTCAATCGGTCAAAAGACGACCGTGGTCCGAAACCCCAGCCCCTTAACCCTAACCCTGGCCCTAACAGCAGCCTTAAGCCAGCCTCATTTAAAATGGCCCCTTTCACTAAAATATTCACCAAAAATACAAATTCCACCCGAATGCAACGGGCACTGCTGTGTCTCGTTCAGCCGGTACAGGAGCACGTTTGGGAGAAGTTTCGAGTCAATCGGTCCAAAGACCTGGAAGCTATTGAAATAAATCGGCGGGGTAATTTTTCGTGAAAAATGGTCTTTTCTTTAAAATATTCATGTAAAATACAAATTCCACCGGAATCCAACCAAAACTGGCGACCCTGCTTACACCAGTGAGGAGGACATGCCTGATCGATTTCGGGTCAATCGGTCCAGCCAATCACTAACCCTAACCCTAACCCTAACCCTAGCCTCAGCCTTAAGCCAGGCCTCATGAAAGATTGTCCCTCTGACTAAAATATTCACCAAAAATACAAATTTCACCCGAATCCAACGGGGACTGCTGTGTCTCGTTCAGCCGGTACAGGAGCACGTTTGGGGGAAATTTCGAGTCAATCGGTCCAAAGACCTGGAAGCTATTGAAAAAATCGGCCGAGGTGTTGAGGAAAAATGGCCGCTTTTCCTTTAAAATATTCATGTAAAATACAAATTCCACCAGAATCCGACCAAAACTGGCGAGCCTCATTCCACCGGTGAGGAGGACATGCGTGATCAATTTCGAGTCAATCGGTCAAAAGACGACCGTGGTCCGAAACCCCAGCCCCTTAACCCTAACCCTGGCCCTAACAGCAGCCTTAAGCCAGCCTCATTTAAAATGGCCCCTTTCACTAAAATATTCACCAAAAATACAAATTCCACCCGAATCCATCGGGCACTGCTGTGTCTCGTTCAGCCGGTACAGGAGCACGTTTGGGAGAAGTTTCGAGTCAATCGGTCCAAAGACCTGGAAGCTATTGAAATAAATCGGCGGGGTATTTTTTCGTGAAAAATGGTCTTTTCTTTAAAATATTCATGTAAAATACAAATTCCACCGGAATCCAACCAAAACTGGCGACCCTGCTTACACCAGTGAGGAGGACATGCCTGATCGATTTCGGGTCCATCGGTCCAGCCAATCACTAACCCTAACCCTAACCCTAACACTAGCCTCAGCCTTAAGCCAGGCCTCATGAAAGATTGTCCCTCTGACTAAAATATTCACCAAAAATACAAATTTCACCCGAATCCAACGGGGACTGCTGTGTCTCGTTCAGCCGGTACAGGAGCACGTTTGGGGGAAATTTCGAGTCAATCGGTCCAAAGACCTGGAAGCTATTGAAAAAATCGGCCGAGGTGTTGAGGAAAAATGGCCGCTTTTCCTTTAAAATATTCATGTAAAATACAAATTCCACCAGAATCCGACCAAAACTGGCGAGCCTCATTCCACCGGTGAGGAGGACATGCGTGATCAATTTCGAGTCAATCGGTCAAAAGACGACCGTGGTCCGAAACCCCAGCCCCTTAACCCTAACCCTGGCCCTAACAGCAGCCTTAAGCCAGCCTCATTTAAAATGGCCCCTTTCACTAAAATATTCACCAAAAATACAAATTCCACCCGAATCCATCGGGCACTGCTGTGTCTCGTTCAGCCGGTACAGGAGCACGTTTGGGAGAAGTTTCGAGTCAATCGGTCCAAAGACCTGGAAGCTATTGAAATAAATCGGCGGGGTATTTTTTCGTGAAAAATGGTCTTTTCTTTAAAATATTCATGTAAAATACAAATTCCACCGGAATCCAACCAAAACTGGCGACTCTGCTTACACCAGTGAGGAGGACATGCCTGATCGATTTCGGGTCAATCGGTCCAGCCAATCACTAACCCTAACCCTAACCCTAACCCTAGCCTCAGCCTTAAGCCAGGCCTCATGAAAGATTGTCCATCTGACTAAAATATTCACCAAAAATACAAATTTCACCCGAATCCAACGGGGACTGCTGTGTCTCGTTCAGCCGGTACAGGAGCACGTTTGGGGGAAATTTCGAGTCAATCGGTCCAAAGACCTGGAAGCTATTGAAAAAATCGGCCGAGGTGTTGAGGAAAAATGGCCGCTTTTCCTTTAAAATATTCATGTAAAATACAAATTCCACCAGAATCCGACCAAAACTGGCGAGCCTCATTCCACCGGTGAGGAGGACATGCGTGATCAATTTCGAGTCAATCGGTCAAAAGACGACCGTGGTCCGAAACCCCAGCCCCTTAACCCTAACCCTGGCCCTAACAGCAGCCTTAAGCCAGCCTCATTTAAAATGGCCCCTTTCACTAAAATATTCACCAAAAATACAAATTCCACCCGAATGCAACGGGCACTGCTGTGTCTCGTTCAGCCGGTACAGGAGCACGTTTGGGAGAAGTTTCGAGTCAATCGGTCCAAAGACCTGGAAGCTATTGAAATAAATCGGCGGGGTATTTTTTCGTGAAAAATGGTCTTTTCTTTAAAATATTCATGTAAAATACAAATTCCACCGGAATCCAACCAAAACTGGCGACTCTGCTTACACCAGTGAGGAGGACATGCCTGATCGATTTCGGGTCAATCGGTCCAGCCAATCACTAACCCTAACCCTAACCCTAACCCTAGCCTCAGCCTTAAGCCAGGCCTCATGAAAGATTGTCCCTCTGACTAAAATATTCACCAAAAATACAAATTTCACCCGAATCCAACGGGGACTGCTGTGTCTCGTTCAGCCGGTACAGGAGCACGTTTGGGGGAAATTTCGAGTCAATCGGTCCAAAGACCTGGAAGCTATTGAAAAAATCGGCCGAGGTGTTGAGGAAAAATGGCCGCTTTTCCTTTAAAATATTCATGTAAAATACAAATTCCACCAGAATCCGACCAAAACTGGCGAGCCTCATTCCACCGGTGAGGAGGACATGCGTGATCAATTTCGAGTCAATCGGTCAAAAGACGACCGTGGTCCGAAACCCCAGCCCCTTAACCCTAACCCTGGCCCTAACAGCAGCCTTAAGCCAGCCTCATTTAAAATGGCCCCTTTCACTAAAATATTCACCAAAAATACAAATTCCACCCGAATCCATCGGGCACTGCTGTGTCTCGTTCAGCCGGTACAGGAGCACGTTTGGGAGAAGTTTCGAGTCAATCGGTCCAAAGACCTGGAAGCTATTGAAATAAATCGGCGGGGTATTTTTTCGTGAAAAATGGTCTTTTCTTTAAAATATTCATGTAAAATACAAATTCCACCGGAATCCAACCAAAACTGGCGACCCTGCTTACACCAGTGAGGAGGACATGCCTGATCGATTTCGGGTCAATCGGTCCAGCCAATCACTAACCCTAACCCTAACCCTAACCCTAACCCTAACCCTAACCCTAGCCTCAGCCTTAAGCCAGGCCTCATGAAAGATTGTCCCTCTGACTAAAATATTCACCAAAAATACAAATTTCACCCGAATCCAACGGGGACTGCTGTGTCTCGTTCAGCCGGTACAGGAGCACGTTTGGGGGAAATTTCGAGTCAATCGGTCCAAAGACCTGGAAGCTATTGAAAAAATCGGCCGAGGTGTTGAGGAAAAATGGCCGCTTTTCCTTTAAAATATTCATGTAAAATACAAATTCCACCAGAATCCGACCAAAACTGGCGAGCCTCATTCCACCGGTGAGGAGGACATGCGTGATCAATTTCGAGTCAATCGGTCAAAAGACGACCGTGGTCCGAAACCCCAGCCCCTTAACCCTAACCCTGGCCCTAACAGCAGCCTTAAGCCAGCCTCATTTAAAATGGCCCCTTTCACTAAAATATTCACCAAAAATACAAATTCCACCCGAATCCAACGGGCACTGCTGTGTCTCGTTCAGCCGGTACAGGAGCACGTTTGGGAGAAGTTTCGAGTCAATCGGTCCAAAGACCTGGAAGCTATTGAAATAAATCGGCGGGGTATTTTTTCGTGAAAAATGGTCTTTTCTTTAAAATATTCATGTAAAATACAAATTCCACCGGAATCCAACCAAAACTGGCGACCCTGCTTACACCAGTGAGGAGGACATGCCTGATCGATTTCGGGTCCATCGGTCCAGCCAATCACTAACCCTAACCCTAACCCTAACCCTAGCCTCAGCCTTAAGCCAGGCCTCATGAAAGATTGTCCCTCTGACTAAAATATTCACCAAAAATACAAACTTCACCCGAATCCAACGGGGACTGCTTTGTCTCGTTCAGCCGGTACAGGAGCACGTTTGGGGGAAATTTCGAGTCAATCGGTCCAAAGACCTGGAAGCTATTGAAAAAATCGGCCGAGGTGTTGAGGAAAAATGGCGGCTTTTCCTTTAAAATATTCATGTAAAATACAAATTCCACCAGAATCCGACCAAAACTGGCGAGCCTCATTCCACCGGTGAGGAGGACATGCGTGATCAATTTCGAGTCAATCGGTCAAAAGGCGACCGTGGTCCGAAACCCCAGCCCCTTAACCCTAACCCTGGCCCTAACAGCAGCCTTAAGCCGGCCTCATTTAAAATGGCCCCTTTCACTAAAATATTCACCAAAAATACAAATTCCACCCGAATCCAACGGGCACTGCTGTGTCTCGTTCAGCCGGTACAGGAGCACGTTTGGGAGAAGTTTCGAGTCAATCGGTCCAAAGACCTGGAAGCTATTGAAATAAATCGGCGGGGTATTTTTTCGTGAAAAATGGTCTTTTCTTTAAAATATTCATGTAAAATACAAATTCCACCGGAATCCAACCAAAACTGGCGACCCTGCTTACACCAGTGAGGAGGACATGCCTGATTGATTTCGGGTCCATCGGTCCAGCCAATCACTAACCCTAACCCTAACCCTAACCCTAGCCTCAGCCTTAAGCCAGGCCTCATGAAAGATTGTCCCTCTGACTAAAATATTCACCAAAAATACAAATTTCACCCGAATCCAACGGGGACTGCTGTGTCTCGTTCAGCCGGTACAGGAGCACGTTTGGGGGAAATTTCGAGTCAATCGGTCCAAAGACCTGGAAGCTATTGAAAAAATCGGCCGAGGTGTTGAGGAAAAATGGCGGCTTTTCCTTTAAAATATTCATGTAAAATACAAATTCCACCAGAATCCGACCAAAACTGGCGAGCCTCATTCCACCGGTGAGGAGGACATGCGTGATCAATTTCGAGTCAATCGGTCAAAAGGCGACCGTGGTCCGAAACCCCAGCCCCTTAACCCTAACCCTGGCCCTAACAGCAGCCTTAAGCCGGCCTCATTTAAAATGGCCCCTTTCACTAAAATATTCACCAAAAATACAAATTCCACCCGAATCCAACGGGCACTGCTGTGTCTCGTTCAGCCGGTACAGGAGCACGTTTGGGAGAAGTTTCGAGTCAATCGGTCCAAAGACCTGGAAGCTATTGAAATAAATCGGCGGGGTATTTTTTCGTGAAAAATGGTCTTTTCTTTAAAATATTCATGTAAAATACAAATTCCACCGGAATCCAACCAAAACTGGCGACCCTGCTTACACCAGTGAGGAGGACATGCCTGATTGATTTCGGGTCCATCGGTCCAGCCAATCACTAACCCTAACCCTAACCCTAACCCTAGCCTCAGCCTTAAGCCAGGCCTCATGAAAGATTGTCCCTCTGACTAAAATATTCACCAAAAATACAAATTTCACCCGAATCCAACGGGGACTGCTGTGTCTCGTTCAGCCGGTACAGGAGCACGTTTGGGGGAAATTTCGAGTCAATCGGTCCAAAGACCTGGAAGCTATTGAAAAAATCGGCCGAGGTGTTGAGGAAAAATGGCGGCTTTTCCTTTAAAATATTCATGTAAAATACAAATTCCACCAGAATCCGACCAAAACTGGCGAGCCTCATTCCACCGGTGAGGAGGACATGCGTGATCAATTTCGAGTCAATCGGTCAAAAGGCGACCGTGGTCCGAAACCCCAGCCCCTTAACCCTAACCCTGGCCCTAACAGCAGCCTTAAGCCGGCCTCATTTAAAATGGCCCCTTTCACTAAAATATTCACCAAAAATACAAATTCCACCCGAATCCAACGGGCACTGCTGTGTCTCGTTCAGCCGGTACAGGAGCACGTTTGGGAGAAGTTTCGAGTCAATCGGTCCAAAGACCTGGAAGCTATTGAAATAAATCGGCGGGGTATTTTTTCGTGAAAAATGGTCTTTTCTTTAAAATATTCATGTAAAATACAAATTCCACCGGAATCCAACCAAAACTGGCGACCCTGCTTACACCAGTGAGGAGGACATGCCTGATCGATTTCGGGTCCATCGGTCCAGCCAATCACTAACCCTAACCCTAACCCTAACACTAGCCTCAGCCTTAAGCCAGGCCTCATGAAAGATTGTCCCTCTGACTAAAATATTCACCAAAAATACAAATTTCACCCGAATCCAACGGGGACTGCTGTGTCTCGTTCAGCCGGTACAGGAGCACGTTTGGGGGAAATTTCGAGTCAATCGGTCCAAAGACCTGGAAGCTATTGAAAAAATCGGCCGAGGTGTTGAGGAAAAATGGCCGCTTTTCCTTTAAAATATTCATGTAAAATACAAATTCCACCAGAATCCGACCAAAACTGGCGAGCCTCATTCCACCGGTGAGGAGGACATGCGTGATCAATTTCGAGTCAATCGGTCAAAAGGCGACCGTGGTCCGAAACCCCAGCCCCTTAACCCTAACCCTGGCCCTAACAGCAGCCTTAAGCCGGCCTCATTTAAAATGGCCCCTTTCACTAAAATATTCACCAAAAATACAAATTCCACCCGAATCCAACGGGCACTGCTGTGTCTCGTTCAGCCGGTACAGGAGCACGTTTGGGAGAAGTTTCGAGTCAATCGGTCCAAAGACCTGGAAGCTATTGAAATAAATCGGCGGGGTATTTTTTCGTGAAAAATGGTCTTTTCTTTAAAATATTCATGTAAAATACAAATTCCACCGGAATCCAACCAAAACTGGCGACCCTGCTTACACCAGTGAGGAGGACATGCCTGATCGATTTCGGGTCAATCGGTCCAGCCAATCACTAACCCTAACCCTAACCCTAACCCTAGCCTCAGCCTTAAGCCAGGCCTCATGAAAGATTGTCCCTCTGACTAAAATATTCACCAAAAATACAAACTTCACCCGAATCCAACGGGGACTGCTGTGTCTCGTTCAGCCGGTACAGGAGCACGTTTGGGGGAAATTTCGAGTCAATCGGTCCAAAGACCTGGAAGCTATTGAAAAAATCGGCCGAGGTGTTGAGGAAAAATGGCGGCTTTTCCTTTAAAATATTCATGTAAAATACAAATTCCACCAGAATCCGACCAAAACTGGCGAGCCTCATTCCACCGGTGAGGAGGACATGCGTGATCAATTTCGAGTCAATCGGTCAAAAGGCGACCGTGGTCCGAAACCCCAGCCCCTTAACCCTAACCCTGGCCCTAACAGCAGCCTTAAGCCGGCCTCATTTAAAATGGCCCCTTTCACTAAAATATTCACCAAAAATACAAATTCCACCCGAATCCAACGGGCACTGCTGTGTCTCGTTCAGCCGGTACAGGAGCACGTTTGGGAGAAGTTTCGAGTCAATCGGTCCAAAGACCTGGAAGCTATTGAAATAAATCGGCGGGGTATTTTTTCGTGAAAAATGGTCTTTTCTTTAAAATATTCATGTAAAATACAAATTCCACCGGAATCCAACCAAAACTGGCGACCCTGCTTACACCAGTGAGGAGGACATGCCTGATCGATTTCGGGTCCATCGGTCCAGCCAATCACTAACCCTAACCCTAACCCTAACACTAGCCTCAGCCTTAAGCCAGGCCTCATGAAAGATTGTCCCTCTGACTAAAATATTCACCAAAAATACAAATTTCACCCGAATCCAACGGGGACTGCTGTGTCTCGTTCAGCCGGTACAGGAGCACGTTTGGGGGAAATTTCGAGTCAATCGGTCCAAAGACCTGGAAGCTATTGAAAAAATCGGCCGAGGTGTTGAGGAAAAATGGCCGCTTTTCCTTTAAAATATTCATGTAAAATACAAATTCCACCAGAATCCGACCAAAACTGGCGAGCCTCATTCCACCGGTGAGGAGGACATGCGTGATCAATTTCGAGTCAATCGGTCAAAAGGCGACCGTGGTCCGAAACCCCAGCCCCTTAACCCTAACCCTGGCCCTAACAGCAGCCTTAAGCCGGCCTCATTTAAAATGGCCCCTTTCACTAAAATATTCACCAAAAATACAAATTCCACCCGAATCCAACGGGCACTGCTGTGTCTCGTTCAGCCGGTACAGGAGCACGTTTGGGAGAAGTTTCGAGTCAATCGGTCCAAAGACCTGGAAGCTATTGAAATAAATCGGCGGGGTATTTTTTCGTGAAAAATGGTCTTTTCTTTAAAATATTCATGTAAAATACAAATTCCACCGGAATCCAACCAAAACTGGCGACCCTGCTTACACCAGTGAGGAGGACATGCCTGATCGATTTCGGGTCCATCGGTCCAGCCAATCACTAACCCTAACCCTAACCCTAACACTAGCCTCAGCCTTAAGCCAGGCCTCATGAAAGATTGTCCCTCTGACTAAAATATTCACCAAAAATACAAATTTCACCCGAATCCAACGGGGACTGCTGTGTCTCGTTCAGCCGGTACAGGAGCACGTTTGGGGGAAATTTCGAGTCAATCGGTCCAAAGACCTGGAAGCTATTGAAAAAATCGGCCGAGGTGTTGAGGAAAAATGGCCGCTTTTCCTTTAAAATATTCA
Organism: Pagrus pagrus; assembly: GCF_965226575.1. Lineage (NCBI taxonomy): Eukaryota > Metazoa > Chordata > Actinopteri > Spariformes > Sparidae > Pagrus > Pagrus pagrus. The sequence continues at coordinate 19,261,387 of NC_140187.1, forward strand.
TGTAAAATACAAATTCCACCAGAATCCGACCAAAACTGGCGAGCCTCATTCCACCGGTGAGGAGGACATGCGTGATCAATTTCGAGTCAATCGGTCAAAAGGCGACCGTGGTCCGAAACCCCAGCCCCTTAACCCTAACCCTGGCCCTAACAGCAGCCTTAAGCCGGCCTCATTTAAAATGGCCCCTTTCACTAAAATATTCACCAAAAATACAAATTCCACCCGAATCCAACGGGCACTGCTGTGTCTCGTTCAGCCGGTACAGGAGCACGTTTGGGAGAAGTTTCGAGTCAATCGGTCCAAAGACCTGGAAGCTATTGAAATAAATCGGCGGGGTATTTTTTCGTGAAAAATGGTCTTTTCTTTAAAATATTCATGTAAAATACAAATTCCACCGGAATCCAACCAAAACTGGCGACCCTGCTTACACCAGTGAGGAGGACATGCCTGATCGATTTCGGGTCAATCGGTCCAGCCAATCACTAACCCTAACCCTAACCCTAACCCTAGCCTCAGCCTTAAGCCAGGCCTCATGAAAGATTGTCCCTCTGACTAAAATATTCACCAAAAATACAAACTTCACCCGAATCCAACGGGGACTGCTGTGTCTCGTTCAGCCGGTACAGGAGCACGTTTGGGGGAAATTTCGAGTCAATCGGTCCAAAGACCTGGAAGCTATTGAAAAAATCGGCCGAGGTGTTGAGGAAAAATGGCCGCTTTTCCTTTAAAATATTCATGTAAAATACAAATTCCACCAGAATCCGACCAAAACTGGCGAGCCTCATTCCACCGGTGAGGAGGACATGCGTGATCAATTTCGAGTCAATCGGTCAAAAGGCGACCGTGGTCCGAAACCCCAGCCCCTTAACCCTAACCCTGGCCCTAACAGCAGCCTTAAGCCGGCCTCATTTAAAATGGCCCCTTTCACTAAAATATTCACCAAAAATACAAATTCCACCCGAATCCAACGGGCACTGCTGTGTCTCGTTCAGCCGGTACAGGAGCACGTTTGGGAGAAGTTTCGAGTCAATCGGTCCAAAGACCTGGAAGCTATTGAAATAAATCGGCGGGGTATTTTTTCGTGAAAAATGGTCTTTTCTTTAAAATATTCATGTAAAATACAAATTCCACCGGAATCCAACCAAAACTGGCGACCCTGCTTACACCAGTGAGGAGGACATGCCTGATCGATTTCGGGTCCATCGGTCCAGCCAATCACTAACCCTAACCCTAACCCTAACACTAGCCTCAGCCTTAAGCCAGGCCTCATGAAAGATTGTCCCTCTGACTAAAATATTCACCAAAAATACAAATTTCACCCGAATCCAACGGGGACTGCTGTGTCTCGTTCAGCCGGTACAGGAGCACGTTTGGGGGAAATTTCGAGTCAATCGGTCCAAAGACCTGGAAGCTATTGAAAAAATCGGCCGAGGTGTTGAGGAAAAATGGCGGCTTTTCCTTTAAAATATTCATGTAAAATACAAATTCCACCAGAATCCGACCAAAACTGGCGAGCCTCATTCCACCGGTGAGGAGGACATGCGTGATCAATTTCGAGTCAATCGGTCAAAAGGCGACCGTGGTCCGAAACCCCAGCCCCTTAACCCTAACCCTGGCCCTAACAGCAGCCTTAAGCCGGCCTCATTTAAAATGGCCCCTTTCACTAAAATATTCACCAAAAATACAAATTCCACCCGAATCCAACGGGCACTGCTGTGTCTCGTTCAGCCGGTACAGGAGCACGTTTGGGAGAAGTTTCGAGTCAATCGGTCCAAAGACCTGGAAGCTATTGAAATAAATCGGCGGGGTATTTTTTCGTGAAAAATGGTCTTTTCTTTAAAATATTCATGTAAAATACAAATTCCACCGGAATCCAACCAAAACTGGCGACCCTGCTTACACCAGTGAGGAGGACATGCCTGATCGATTTCGGGTCCATCGGTCCAGCCAATCACTAACCCTAACCCTAACCCTAACACTAGCCTCAGCCTTAAGCCAGGCCTCATGAAAGATTGTCCCTCTGACTAAAATATTCACCAAAAATACAAATTTCACCCGAATCCAACGGGGACTGCTGTGTCTCGTTCAGCCGGTACAGGAGCACGTTTGGGGGAAATTTCGAGTCAATCGGTCCAAAGACCTGGAAGCTATTGAAAAAATCGGCCGAGGTGTTGAGGAAAAATGGCGGCTTTTCCTTTAAAATATTCATGTAAAATACAAATTCCACCAGAATCCGACCAAAACTGGCGAGCCTCATTCCACCGGTGAGGAGGACATGCGTGATCAATTTCGAGTCAATCGGTCAAAAGGCGACCGTGGTCCGAAACCCCAGCCCCTTAACCCTAACCCTGGCCCTAACAGCAGCCTTAAGCCGGCCTCATTTAAAATGGCCCCTTTCACTAAAATATTCACCAAAAATACAAATTCCACCCGAATCCAACGGGCACTGCTGTGTCTCGTTCAGCCGGTACAGGAGCACGTTTGGGAGAAGTTTCGAGTCAATCGGTCCAAAGACCTGGAAGCTATTGAAATAAATCGGCGGGGTATTTTTTCGTGAAAAATGGTCTTTTCTTTAAAATATTCATGTAAAATACAAATTCCACCGGAATCCAACCAAAACTGGCGACCCTGCTTACACCAGTGAGGAGGACATGCCTGATCGATTTCGGGTCAATCGGTCCAGCCAATCACTAACCCTAACCCTAACCCTAACCCTAGCCTCAGCCTTAAGCCAGGCCTCATGAAAGATTGTCCCTCTGACTAAAATATTCACCAAAAATACAAACTTCACCCGAATCCAACGGGGACTGCTGTGTCTCGTTCAGCCGGTACAGGAGCACGTTTGGGGGAAATTTCGAGTCAATCGGTCCAAAGACCTGGAAGCTATTGAAAAAATCGGCCGAGGTGTTGAGGAAAAATGGCCGCTTTTCCTTTAAAATATTCATGTAAAATACAAATTCCACCAGAATCCGACCAAAACTGGCGAGCCTCATTCCACCGGTGAGGAGGACATGCGTGATCAATTTCGAGTCAATCGGTCAAAAGGCGACCGTGGTCCGAAACCCCAGCCCCTTAACCCTGACCCTGGCCCTAACAGCAGCCTTAAGCCGGCCTCATTTAAAATGGCCCCTTTCACTAAAATATTCACCAAAAATACAAATTCCACCCGAATCCAACGGGCACTGCTGTGTCTCGTTCAGCCGGTACAGGAGCACGTTTGGGAGAAGTTTCGAGTCAATCGGTCCAAAGACCTGGAAGCTATTGAAATAAATCGGCGGGGTAATTTTTCGTGAAAAATGGTCTTTTCTTTAAAATATTCATGTAAAATACAAATTCCACCGGAATCCAACCAAAACTGGCGACCCTGCTTACACCAGTGAGGAGGACATGCCTGATCGATTTCGGGTCAATCGGTCCAGCCAATCACTAACCCTAACCCTAACCCTAACCCTAGCCTCAGCCTTAAGCCAGGCCTCATGAAAGATTGTCCCTCTGACTAAAATATTCACCAAAAATACAAACTTCACCCGAATCCAACGGGGACTGCTGTGTCTCGTTCAGCCGGTACAGGAGCACGTTTGGGGGAAATTTCGAGTCAATCGGTCCAAAGACCTGGAAGCTATTGAAAAAATCGGCCGAGGTGTTGAGGAAAAATGGCGGCTTTTCCTTTAAAATATTCATGTAAAATACAAATTCCACCAGAATCCGACCAAAACTGGCGAGCCTCATTCCACCGGTGAGGAGGACATGCGTGATCAATTTCGAGTCAATCGGTCAAAAGGCGACCGTGGTCCGAAACCCCAGCCCCTTAACCCTGACCCTGGCCCTAACAGCAGCCTTAAGCCGGCCTCATTTAAAATGGCCCCTTTCACTAAAATATTCACCAAAAATACAAATTCCACCCGAATCCAACGGGCACTGCTGTGTCTCGTTCAGCCGGTACAGGAGCACGTTTGGGAGAAGTTTCGAGTCAATCGGTCCAAAGACCTGGAAGCTATTGAAATAAATCGGCGGGGTATTTTTTCGTGAAAAATGGTCTTTTCTTTAAAATATTCATGTAAAATACAAATTCCACCGGAATCCAACCAAAACTGGCGACCCTGCTAACACCAGTGAGGAGGACATGCCTGATCGATTTCGGGTCCATCGGTCCAGCCAATCACTAACCCTAACCCTAACCCTAACCCTAGCCTCAGCCTTAAGCCAGGCCTCATGAAAGATTGTCCCTCTGACTAAAATATTCACCAAAAATACAAATTTCACCCGAATCCAACGGGGACTGCTGTGTCTCGTTCAGCCGGTACAGGAGCACGTTTGGGGGAAATTTCGAGTCAATCGGTCCAAAGACCTGGAAGCTATTGAAAAAATCGGCCGAGGTGTTGAGGAAAAATGGCCGCTTTTCCTTTAAAATATTCATGTAAAATACAAATTCCACCAGAATCCGACAAAAACTGGCGAGCCTCATTCCACCGGTGAGGAGGACATGCGTGATCAATTTCGAGTCAATCGGTCAAAAGGCGACCGTGGTCCGAAACCCCAGCCCCTTAACCCTAACCCTGGCCCTAACAGCAGCCTTAAGCCGGCCTCATTTAAAATGGCCCCTTTCACTAAAATATTCACCAAAAATACAAATTCCACCCGAATCCAACGGGCACTGCTGTGTCTCGTTCAGCCGGTACAGGAGCACGTTTGGGAGAAGTTTCGAGTCAATCGGTCCAAAGACCTGGAAGCTATTGAAATAAATCGGCGGGGTATTTTTTCGTGAAAAATGGTCTTTTCTTTAAAATATTCATGTAAAATACAAATTCCACCGGAATCCAACCAAAACTGGCGACCCTGCTTACACCAGTGAGGAGGACATGCCTGATCGATTTCGGGTCCATCGGTCCAGCCAATCACTAACCCTAACCCTAACCCTAACCCTAGCCTCAGCCTTAAGCCAGGCCTCATGAAAGATTGTCCCTCTGACTAAAATATTCACCAAAAATACAAACTTCACCCGAATCCAACGGGGACTGCTGTGTCTCGTTCAGCCGGTACAGGAGCACGTTTGGGGGAAATTTCGAGTCAATCGGTCCAAAGACCTGGAAGCTATTGAAAAAATCGGCCGAGGTGTTGAGGAAAAATGGCCGCTTTTCCTTTAAAATATTCATGTAAAATACAAATTCCACCAGAATCCGACCAAAACTGGCGAGCCTCATTCCACCGGTGAGGAGGACATGCGTGATCAATTTCGAGTCAATCGGTCAAAAGACGACCGTGGTCCGAAACCCCAGCCCCTTAACCCTAACCCTGGCCCTAACAGCAGCCTTAAGCCAGCCTCATTTAAAATGGCCCCTTTCACTAAAATATTCACCAAAAATACAAATTCCACCCGAATGCAACGGGCACTGCTGTGTCTCGTTCAGCCGGTACAGGAGCACGTTTGGGAGAAGTTTCGAGTCAATCGGTCCAAAGACCTGGAAGCTATTGAAATAAATCGGCGGGGTAATTTTTCGTGAAAAATGGTCTTTTCTTTAAAATATTCATGTAAAATACAAATTCCACCGGAATCCAACCAAAACTGGCGACCCTGCTTACACCAGTGAGGAGGACATGCCTGATCGATTTCGGGTCAATCGGTCCAGCCAATCACTAACCCTAACCCTAACCCTAACCCTAGCCTCAGCCTTAAGCCAGGCCTCATGAAAGATTGTCCCTCTGACTAAAATATTCACCAAAAATACAAATTTCACCCGAATCCAACGGGGACTGCTGTGTCTCGTTCAGCCGGTACAGGAGCACGTTTGGGGGAAATTTCGAGTCAATCGGTCCAAAGACCTGGAAGCTATTGAAAAAATCGGCCGAGGTGTTGAGGAAAAATGGCCGCTTTTCCTTTAAAATATTCATGTAAAATACAAATTCCACCAGAATCCGACCAAAACTGGCGAGCCTCATTCCACCGGTGAGGAGGACATGCGTGATCAATTTCGAGTCAATCGGTCAAAAGACGACCGTGGTCCGAAACCCCAGCCCCTTAACCCTAACCCTGGCCCTAACAGCAGCCTTAAGCCAGCCTCATTTAAAATGGCCCCTTTCACTAAAATATTCACCAAAAATACAAATTCCACCCGAATCCATCGGGCACTGCTGTGTCTCGTTCAGCCGGTACAGGAGCACGTTTGGGAGAAGTTTCGAGTCAATCGGTCCAAAGACCTGGAAGCTATTGAAATAAATCGGCGGGGTATTTTTTCGTGAAAAATGGTCTTTTCTTTAAAATATTCATGTAAAATACAAATTCCACCGGAATCCAACCAAAACTGGCGACCCTGCTTACACCAGTGAGGAGGACATGCCTGATCGATTTCGGGTCCATCGGTCCAGCCAATCACTAACCCTAACCCTAACCCTAACACTAGCCTCAGCCTTAAGCCAGGCCTCATGAAAGATTGTCCCTCTGACTAAAATATTCACCAAAAATACAAATTTCACCCGAATCCAACGGGGACTGCTGTGTCTCGTTCAGCCGGTACAGGAGCACGTTTGGGGGAAATTTCGAGTCAATCGGTCCAAAGACCTGGAAGCTATTGAAAAAATCGGCCGAGGTGTTGAGGAAAAATGGCCGCTTTTCCTTTAAAATATTCATGTAAAATACAAATTCCACCAGAATCCGACCAAAACTGGCGAGCCTCATTCCACCGGTGAGGAGGACATGCGTGATCAATTTCGAGTCAATCGGTCAAAAGACGACCGTGGTCCGAAACCCCAGCCCCTTAACCCTAACCCTGGCCCTAACAGCAGCCTTAAGCCAGCCTCATTTAAAATGGCCCCTTTCACTAAAATATTCACCAAAAATACAAATTCCACCCGAATCCATCGGGCACTGCTGTGTCTCGTTCAGCCGGTACAGGAGCACGTTTGGGAGAAGTTTCGAGTCAATCGGTCCAAAGACCTGGAAGCTATTGAAATAAATCGGCGGGGTATTTTTTCGTGAAAAATGGTCTTTTCTTTAAAATATTCATGTAAAATACAAATTCCACCGGAATCCAACCAAAACTGGCGACTCTGCTTACACCAGTGAGGAGGACATGCCTGATCGATTTCGGGTCAATCGGTCCAGCCAATCACTAACCCTAACCCTAACCCTAACCCTAGCCTCAGCCTTAAGCCAGGCCTCATGAAAGATTGTCCATCTGACTAAAATATTCACCAAAAATACAAATTTCACCCGAATCCAACGGGGACTGCTGTGTCTCGTTCAGCCGGTACAGGAGCACGTTTGGGGGAAATTTCGAGTCAATCGGTCCAAAGACCTGGAAGCTATTGAAAAAATCGGCCGAGGTGTTGAGGAAAAATGGCCGCTTTTCCTTTAAAATATTCATGTAAAATACAAATTCCACCAGAATCCGACCAAAACTGGCGAGCCTCATTCCACCGGTGAGGAGGACATGCGTGATCAATTTCGAGTCAATCGGTCAAAAGACGACCGTGGTCCGAAACCCCAGCCCCTTAACCCTAACCCTGGCCCTAACAGCAGCCTTAAGCCAGCCTCATTTAAAATGGCCCCTTTCACTAAAATATTCACCAAAAATACAAATTCCACCCGAATGCAACGGGCACTGCTGTGTCTCGTTCAGCCGGTACAGGAGCACGTTTGGGAGAAGTTTCGAGTCAATCGGTCCAAAGACCTGGAAGCTATTGAAATAAATCGGCGGGGTATTTTTTCGTGAAAAATGGTCTTTTCTTTAAAATATTCATGTAAAATACAAATTCCACCGGAATCCAACCAAAACTGGCGACTCTGCTTACACCAGTGAGGAGGACATGCCTGATCGATTTCGGGTCAATCGGTCCAGCCAATCACTAACCCTAACCCTAACCCTAACCCTAGCCTCAGCCTTAAGCCAGGCCTCATGAAAGATTGTCCCTCTGACTAAAATATTCACCAAAAATACAAATTTCACCCGAATCCAACGGGGACTGCTGTGTCTCGTTCAGCCGGTACAGGAGCACGTTTGGGGGAAATTTCGAGTCAATCGGTCCAAAGACCTGGAAGCTATTGAAAAAATCGGCCGAGGTGTTGAGGAAAAATGGCCGCTTTTCCTTTAAAATATTCATGTAAAATACAAATTCCACCAGAATCCGACCAAAACTGGCGAGCCTCATTCCACCGGTGAGGAGGACATGCGTGATCAATTTCGAGTCAATCGGTCAAAAGACGACCGTGGTCCGAAACCCCAGCCCCTTAACCCTAACCCTGGCCCTAACAGCAGCCTTAAGCCAGCCTCATTTAAAATGGCCCCTTTCACTAAAATATTCACCAAAAATACAAATTCCACCCGAATCCATCGGGCACTGCTGTGTCTCGTTCAGCCGGTACAGGAGCACGTTTGGGAGAAGTTTCGAGTCAATCGGTCCAAAGACCTGGAAGCTATTGAAATAAATCGGCGGGGTATTTTTTCGTGAAAAATGGTCTTTTCTTTAAAATATTCATGTAAAATACAAATTCCACCGGAATCCAACCAAAACTGGCGACCCTGCTTACACCAGTGAGGAGGACATGCCTGATCGATTTCGGGTCAATCGGTCCAGCCAATCACTAACCCTAACCCTAACCCTAACCCTAACCCTAACCCTAACCCTAGCCTCAGCCTTAAGCCAGGCCTCATGAAAGATTGTCCCTCTGACTAAAATATTCACCAAAAATACAAATTTCACCCGAATCCAACGGGGACTGCTGTGTCTCGTTCAGCCGGTACAGGAGCACGTTTGGGGGAAATTTCGAGTCAATCGGTCCAAAGACCTGGAAGCTATTGAAAAAATCGGCCGAGGTGTTGAGGAAAAATGGCCGCTTTTCCTTTAAAATATTCATGTAAAATACAAATTCCACCAGAATCCGACCAAAACTGGCGAGCCTCATTCCACCGGTGAGGAGGACATGCGTGATCAATTTCGAGTCAATCGGTCAAAAGACGACCGTGGTCCGAAACCCCAGCCCCTTAACCCTAACCCTGGCCCTAACAGCAGCCTTAAGCCAGCCTCATTTAAAATGGCCCCTTTCACTAAAATATTCACCAAAAATACAAATTCCACCCGAATCCAACGGGCACTGCTGTGTCTCGTTCAGCCGGTACAGGAGCACGTTTGGGAGAAGTTTCGAGTCAATCGGTCCAAAGACCTGGAAGCTATTGAAATAAATCGGCGGGGTATTTTTTCGTGAAAAATGGTCTTTTCTTTAAAATATTCATGTAAAATACAAATTCCACCGGAATCCAACCAAAACTGGCGACCCTGCTTACACCAGTGAGGAGGACATGCCTGATCGATTTCGGGTCAATCGGTCCAGCCAATCACTAACCCTAACCCTAACCCTAACCCTAGCCTCAGCCTTAAGCCAGGCCTCATGAAAGATTGTCCCTCTGACTAAAATATTCACCAAAAATACAAATTTCACCCGAATCCAACGGGGACTGCTGTGTCTCGTTCAGCCGGTACAGGAGCACGTTTGGGGGAAATTTCGAGTCAATCGGTCCAAAGACCTGGAAGCTATTGAAAAAATCGGCCGAGGTGTTGAGGAAAAATGGCCGCTTTTCCTTTAAAATATTCATGTAAAATACAAATTCCACCAGAATCCGACCAAAACTGGCGAGCCTCATTCCACCGGTGAGGAGGACATGCGTGATCAATTTCGAGTCAATCGGTCAAAAGACGACCGTGGTCCGAAACCCCAGCCCCTTAACCCTAACCCTGGCCCTAACAGCAGCCTTAAGCCAGCCTCATTTAAAATGGCCCCTTTCACTAAAATATTCACCAAAAATACAAATTCCACCCGAATGCAACGGGCACTGCTGTGTCTCGTTCAGCCGGTACAGGAGCACGTTTGGGAGAAGTTTCGAGTCAATCGGTCCAAAGACCTGGAAGCTATTGAAATAAATCGGCGGGGTATTTTTTCGTGAAAAATGGTCTTTTCTTTAAAATATTCATGTAAAATACAAATTCCACCGGAATCCAACCAAAACTGGCGACTCTGCTTACACCAGTGAGGAGGACATGCCTGATCGATTTCGGGTCAATCGGTCCAGCCAATCACTAACCCTAACCCTAACCCTAACCCTAGCCTCAGCCTTAAGCCAGGCCTCATGAAAGATTGTCCCTCTGACTAAAATATTCACCAAAAATACAAATTTCACCCGAATCCAACGGGGACTGCTGTGTCTCGTTCAGCCGGTACAGGAGCACGTTTGGGGGAAATTTCGAGTCAATCGGTCCAAAGACCTGGAAGCTATTGAAAAAATCGGCCGAGGTGTTGAGGAAAAATGGCCGCTTTTCCTTTAAAATATTCATGTAAAATACAAATTCCACCAGAATCCGACCAAAACTGGCGAGCCTCATTCCACCGGTGAGGAGGACATGCGTGATCAATTTCGAGTCAATCGGTCAAAAGACGACCGTGGTCCGAAACCCCAGCCCCTTAACCCTAACCCTGGCCCTAACAGCAGCCTTAAGCCAGCCTCATTTAAAATGGCCCCTTTCACTAAAATATTCACCAAAAATACAAATTCCACCCGAATCCATCGGGCACTGCTGTGTCTCGTTCAGCCGGTACAGGAGCACGTTTGGGAGAAGTTTCGAGTCAATCGGTCCAAAGACCTGGAAGCTATTGAAATAAATCGGCGGGGTATTTTTTCGTGAAAAATGGTCTTTTCTTTAAAATATTCATGTAAAATACAAATTCCACCGGAATCCAACCAAAACTGGCGACTCTGCTTACACCAGTGAGGAGGACATGCCTGATCGATTTCGGGTCAATCGGTCCAGCCAATCACTAACCCTAACCCTAACCCTAACCCTAGCCTCAGCCTTAAGCCAGGCCTCATGAAAGATTGTCCCTCTGACTAAAATATTCACCAAAAATACAAATTTCACCCGAATCCAACGGGGACTGCTGTGTCTCGTTCAGCCGGTACAGGAGCACGTTTGGGGGAAATTTCGAGTCAATCGGTCCAAAGACCTGGAAGCTATTGAAAAAATCGGCCGAGGTGTTGAGGAAAAATGGCCGCTTTTCCTTTAAAATATTCATGTAAAATACAAATTCCACCAGAATCCGACCAAAACTGGCGAGCCTCATTCCACCGGTGAGGAGGACATGCGTGATCAATTTCGAGTCAATCGGTCAAAAGACGACCGTGGTCCGAAACCCCAGCCCCTTAACCCTAACCCTGGCCCTAACAGCAGCCTTAAGCCAGCCTCATTTAAAATGGCCCCTTTCACTAAAATATTCACCAAAAATACAAATTCCACCCGAATCCATCGGGCACTGCTGTGTCTCGTTCAGCCGGTACAGGAGCACGTTTGGGAGAAGTTTCGAGTCAATCGGTCCAAAGACCTGGAAGCTATTGAAATAAATCGGCGGGGTATTTTTTCGTGAAAAATGGTCTTTTCTTTAAAATATTCATGTAAAATACAAATTCCACCGGAATCCAACCAAAACTGGCGACTCTGCTTACACCAGTGAGGAGGACATGCCTGATCGATTTCGGGTCAATCGGTCCAGCCAATCACTAACCCTAACCCTAACCCTAACCCTAGCCTCAGCCTTAAGCCAGGCCTCATGAAAGATTGTCCCTCTGACTAAAATATTCACCAAAAATACAAATTTCACCCGAATCCAACGGGGACTGCTGTGTCTCGTTCAGCCGGTACAGGAGCACGTTTGGGGGAAATTTCGAGTCAATCGGTCCAAAGACCTGGAAGCTATTGAAAAAATCGGCCGAGGTGTTGAGGAAAAATGGCCGCTTTTCCTTTAAAATATTCATGTAAAATACAAATTCCACCAGAATCCGACCAAAACTGGCGAGCCTCATTCCACCGGTGAGGAGGACATGCGTGATCAATTTCGAGTCAATCGGTCAAAAGACGACCGTGGTCCGAAACCCCAGCCCCTTAACCCTAACCCTGGCCCTAACAGCAGCCTTAAGCCAGCCTCATTTAAAATGGCCCCTTTCACTAAAATATTCACCAAAAATACAAATTCCACCCGAATGCAACGGGCACTGCTGTGTCTCGTTCAGCCGGTACAGGAGCACGTTTGGGAGAAGTTTCGAGTCAATCGGTCCAAAGACCTGGAAGCTATTGAAATAAATCGGCGGGGTATTTTTTCGTGAAAAATGGTCTTTTCTTTAAAATATTCATGTAAAATACAAATTCCACCGGAATCCAACCAAAACTGGCGACTCTGCTTACACCAGTGAGGAGGACATGCCTGATCGATTTCGGGTCAATCGGTCCAGCCAATCACTAACCCTAACCCTAACCCTAACCCTAGCCTCAGCCTTAAGCCAGGCCTCATGAAAGATTGTCCCTCTGACTAAAATATTCACCAAAAATACAAATTTCACCCGAATCCAACGGGGACTGCTGTGTCTCGTTCAGCCGGTACAGGAGCACGTTTGGGGGAAATTTCGAGTCAATCGGTCCAAAGACCTGGAAGCTATTGAAAAAATCGGCCGAGGTGTTGAGGAAAAATGGCCGCTTTTCCTTTAAAATATTCATGTAAAATACAAATTCCACCAGAATCCGACCAAAACTGGCGAGCCTCATTCCACCGGTGAGGAGGACATGCGTGATCAATTTCGAGTCAATCGGTCAAAAGACGACCGTGGTCCGAAACCCCAGCCCCTTAACCCTAACCCTGGCCCTAACAGCAGCCTTAAGCCAGCCTCATTTAAAATGGCCCCTTTCACTAAAATATTCACCAAAAATACAAATTCCACCCGAATCCATCGGGCACTGCTGTGTCTCGTTCAGCCGGTACAGGAGCACGTTTGGGAGAAGTTTCGAGTCAATCGGTCCAAAGACCTGGAAGCTATTGAAATAAATCGGCGGGGTATTTTTTCGTGAAAAATGGTCTTTTCTTTAAAATATTCATGTAAAATACAAATTCCACCGGAATCCAACCAAAACTGGCGACTCTGCTTACACCAGTGAGGAGGACATGCCTGATCGATTTCGGGTCAATCGGTCCAGCCAATCACTAACCCTAACCCTAACCCTAACCCTAGCCTCAGCCTTAAGCCAGGCCTCATGAAAGATTGTCCCTCTGACTAAAATATTCACCAAAAATACAAATTTCACCCGAATCCAACGGGGACTGCTGTGTCTCGTTCAGCCGGTACAGGAGCACGTTTGGGGGAAATTTCGAGTCAATCGGTCCAAAGACCTGGAAGCTATTGAAAAAATCGGCCGAGGTGTTGAGGAAAAATGGCCGCTTTTCCTTTAAAATATTCATGTAAAATACAAATTCCACCAGAATCCGACCAAAACTGGCGAGCCTCATTCCACCGGTGAGGAGGACATGCGTGATCAATTTCGAGTCAATCGGTCAAAAGACGACCGTGGTCCGAAACCCCAGCCCCTTAACCCTAACCCTGGCCCTAACAGCAGCCTTAAGCCAGCCTCATTTAAAATGGCCCCTTTCACTAAAATATTCACCAAAAATACAAATTCCACCCGAATCCATCGGGCACTGCTGTGTCTCGTTCAGCCGGTACAGGAGCACGTTTGGGAGAAGTTTCGAGTCAATCGGTCCAAAGACCTGGAAGCTATTGAAATAAATCGGCGGGGTATTTTTTCGTGAAAAATGGTCTTTTCTTTAAAATATTCATGTAAAATACAAATTCCACCGGAATCCAACCAAAACTGGCGACCCTGCTTACACCAGTGAGGAGGACATGCCTGATCGATTTCGGGTCAATCGGTCCAGCCAATCACTAACCCTAACCCTAACCCTAACCCTAACCCTAACCCTAGCCTCAGCCTTAAGCCAGGCCTCATGAAAGATTGTCCCTCTGACTAAAATATTCACCAAAAATACAAATTTCACCCGAATCCAACGGGGACTGCTGTGTCTCGTTCAGCCGGTACAGGAGCACGTTTGGGGGAAATTTCGAGTCAATCGGTCCAAAGACCTGGAAGCTATTGAAAAAATCGGCCGAGGTGTTGAGGAAAAATGGCCGCTTTTCCTTTAAAATATTCATGTAAAATACAAATTCCACCAGAATCCGACCAAAACTGGCGAGCCTCATTCCACCGGTGAGGAGGACATGCGTGATCAATTTCGAGTCAATCGGTCAAAAGACGACCGTGGTCCGAAACCCCAGCCCCTTAACCCTAACCCTGGCCCTAACAGCAGCCTTAAGCCAGCCTCATTTAAAATGGCCCCTTTCACTAAAATATTCACCAAAAATACAAATTCCACCCGAATCCATCGGGCACTGCTGTGTCTCGTTCAGCCGGTACAGGAGCACGTTTGGGAGAAGTTTCGAGTCAATCGGTCCAAAGACCTGGAAGCTATTGAAATAAATCGGCGGGGTATTTTTTCGTGAAAAATGGTCTTTTCTTTAAAATATTCATGTAAAATACAAATTCCACCGGAATCCAACCAAAACTGGCGACTCTGCTTACACCAGTGAGGAGGACATGCCTGATCGATTTCGGGTCAATCGGTCCAGCCAATCACTAACCCTAACCCTAACCCTAACCCTAGCCTCAGCCTTAAGCCAGGCCTCATGAAAGATTGTCCCTCTGACTAAAATATTCACCAAAAATACAAATTTCACCCGAATCCAACGGGGACTGCTGTGTCTCGTTCAGCCGGTACAGGAGCACGTTTGGGGGAAATTTCGAGTCAATCGGTCCAAAGACCTGGAAGCTATTGAAAAAATCGGCCGAGGTGTTGAGGAAAAATGGCCGCTTTTCCTTTAAAATATTCATGTAAAATACAAATTCCACCAGAATCCGACCAAAACTGGCGAGCCTCATTCCACCGGTGAGGAGGACATGCGTGATCAATTTCGAGTCAATCGGTCAAAAGACGACCGTGGTCCGAAACCCCAGCCCCTTAACCCTAACCCTGGCCCTAACAGCAGCCTTAAGCCAGCCTCATTTAAAATGGCCCCTTTCACTAAAATATTCACCAAAAATACAAATTCCACCCGAATGCAACGGGCACTGCTGTGTCTCGTTCAGCCGGTACAGGAGCACGTTTGGGAGAAGTTTCGAGTCAATCGGTCCAAAGACCTGGAAGCTATTGAAATAAATCGGCGGGGTATTTTTTCGTGAAAAATGGTCTTTTCTTTAAAATATTCATGTAAAATACAAATTCCACCGGAATCCAACCAAAACTGGCGACCCTGCTTACACCAGTGAGGAGGACATGCCTGATCGATTTCGGGTCAATCGGTCCAGCCAATCACTAACCCTAACCCTAACCCTAACCCTAGCCTCAGCCTTAAGCCAGGCCTCATGAAAGATTGTCCCTCTGACTAAAATATTCACCAAAAATACAAATTCCACCCGAATGCAACGGGCACTGCTGTGTCTCGTTCAGCCGGTACAGGAGCACGTTTGGGAGAAGTTTCGAGTCAATCGGTCCAAAGACCTGGAAGCTATTGAAATAAATTGGCGGGGTATTTTTTCGTGAAAAATGGTCTTTTCTTTAAAATATTCATGTAAAATACAAATTCCACCGGAATCCAACCAAAACTGGCGACCCTGCTTACACCAGTGAGGAGGACATGCCTGATCGATTTCGGGTCAATCGGTCCAGCCAATCACTAACCCTAACCCTAACCCTAACCCTAACCCTAACCCTAGCCTCAGCCTTAAGCCAGGCCTCATGAAAGATTGTCCCTCTGACTAAAATATTCACCAAAAATACAAATTTCACCCGAATCCAACGGGGACTGCTGTGTCTCGTTCAGCCGGTACAGGAGCACGTTTGGGGGAAATTTCGAGTCAATCGGTCCAAAGACCTGGAAGCTATTGAAAAAATCGGCCGAGGTGTTGAGGAAAAATGGCCGCTTTTCCTTTAAAATATTCATGTAAAATACAAATTCCACCAGAATCCGACCAAAACTGGCGAGCCTCATTCCACCGGTGAGGAGGACATGCGTGATCAATTTCGAGTCAATCGGTCAAAAGACGACCGTGGTCCGAAACCCCAGCCCCTTAACCCTAACCCTGGCCCTAACAGCAGCCTTAAGCCAGCCTCATTTAAAATGGCCCCTTTCACTAAAATATTCACCAAAAATACAAATTCCACCCGAATGCAACGGGCACTGCTGTGTCTCGTTCAGCCGGTACAGGAGCACGTTTGGGAGAAGTTTCGAGTCAATCGGTCCAAAGACCTGGAAGCTATTGAAAAAATCGGCCGAGGTGTTGAGGAAAAATGGCCGCTTTTCCTTTAAAATATTCATGTAAAATACAAATTCCACCAGAATCCGACCAAAACTGGCGAGCCTCATTCCACCGGTGAGGAGGACATGCGTGATCAATTTCGAGTCAATCGGTCAAAAGACGACCGTGGTCCGAAACCCCAGCCCCTTAACCCTAACCCTGGCCCTAACAGCAGCCTTAAGCCAGCCTCATTTAAAATGGCCCCTTTCACTAAAATATTCACCAAAAATACAAATTCCACCCGAATCCATCGGGCACTGCTGTGTCTCGTTCAGCCGGTACAGGAGCACGTTTGGGAGAAGTTTCGAGTCAATCGGTCCAAAGACCTGGAAGCTATTGAAATAAATCGGCGGGGTATTTTTTCGTGAAAAATGGTCTTTTCTTTAAAATATTCATGTAAAATACAAATTCCACCGGAATCCAACCAAAACTGGCGACCCTGCTTACACCAGTGAGGAGGACATGCCTGATCGATTTCGGGTCAATCGGTCCAGCCAATCACTAACCCTAACCCTAACCCTAACCCTAACCCTAGCCTCAGCCTTAAGCCAGGCCTCATGAAAGATTGTCCCTCTGACTAAAATATTCACCAAAAATACAAATTTCACCCGAATCCAACGGGGACTGCTGTGTCTCGTTCAGCCGGTACAGGAGCACGTTTGGGGGAAATTTCGAGTCAATCGGTCCAAAGACCTGGAAGCTATTGAAAAAATCGGCCGAGGTGTTGAGGAAAAATGGCCGCTTTTCCTTTAAAATATTCATGTAAAATACAAATTCCACCAGAATCCGACCAAAACTGGCGAGCCTCATTCCACCGGTGAGGAGGACATGCGTGATCAATTTCGAGTCAATCGGTCAAAAGACGACCGTGGTCCGAAACCCCAGCCCCTTAACCCTAACCCTGGCCCTAACAGCAGCCTTAAGCCAGCCTCATTTAAAATGGCCCCTTTCACTAAAATATTCACCAAAAATACAAATTCCACCCGAATGCAACGGGCACTGCTGTGTCTCGTTCAGCCGGTACAGGAGCACGTTTGGGAGAAGTTTCGAGTCAATCGGTCCAAAGACCTGGAAGCTATTGAAATAAATCGGCGGGGTATTTTTTCGTGAAAAATGGTCTTTTCTTTAAAATATTCATGTAAAATACAAATTCCACCGGAATCCAACCAAAACTGGCGACCCTGCTTACACCAGTGAGGAGGACATGCCTGATCGATTTCGGGTCAATCGGTCCAGCCAATCACTAACCCTAACCCTAACCCTAACCCTAGCCTCAGCCTTAAGCCAGGCCTCATGAAAGATTGTCCCTCTGACTAAAATATTCACCAAAAATACAAATTCCACCCGAATGCAACGGGCACTGCTGTGTCTCGTTCAGCCGGTACAGGAGCACGTTTGGGAGAAGTTTCGAGTCAATCGGTCCAAAGACCTGGAAGCTATTGAAATAAATTGGCGGGGTATTTTTTCGTGAAAAATGGTCTTTTCTTTAAAATATTCATGTAAAATACAAATTCCACCGGAATCCAACCAAAACTGGCGACCCTGCTTACACCAGTGAGGAGGACATGCCTGATCGATTTCGGGTCAATCGGTCCAGCCAATCACTAACCCTAACCCTAACCCTAACCCTAACCCTAACCCTAGCCTCAGCCTTAAGCCAGGCCTCATGAAAGATTGTCCCTCTGACTAAAATATTCACCAAAAATACAAATTTCACCCGAATCCAACGGGGACTGCTGTGTCTCGTTCAGCCGGTACAGGAGCACGTTTGGGGGAAATTTCGAGTCAATCGGTCCAAAGACCTGGAAGCTATTGAAAAAATCGGCCGAGGTGTTGAGGAAAAATGGCCGCTTTTCCTTTAAAATATTCATGTAAAATACAAATTCCACCAGAATCCGACCAAAACTGGCGAGCCTCATTCCACCGGTGAGGAGGACATGCGTGATCAATTTCGAGTCAATCGGTCAAAAGACGACCGTGGTCCGAAACCCCAGCCCCTTAACCCTAACCCTGGCCCTAACAGCAGCCTTAAGCCAGCCTCATTTAAAATGGCCCCTTTCACTAAAATATTCACCAAAAATACAAATTCCACCCGAATGCAACGGGCACTGCTGTGTCTCGTTCAGCCGGTACAGGAGCACGTTTGGGAGAAGTTTCGAGTCAATCGGTCCAAAGACCTGGAAGCTATTGAAAAAATCGGCCGAGGTGTTGAGGAAAAATGGCCGCTTTTCCTTTAAAATATTCATGTAAAATACAAATTCCACCAGAATCCGACCAAAACTGGCGAGCCTCATTCCACCGGTGAGGAGGACATGCGTGATCAATTTCGAGTCAATCGGTCAAAAGACGACCGTGGTCCGAAACCCCAGCCCCTTTACCCTAACCCTGGCCCTAACAGCAGCCTTAAGCCAGCCTCATTTAAAATGGCCCCTTTCACTAAAATATTCACCAAAAATACAAATTCCACCCGAATCCATCGGGCACTGCTGTGTCTCGTTCAGCCGGTACAGGAGCACGTTTGGGAGAAGTTTCGAGTCAATCGGTCCAAAGACCTGGAAGCTATTGAAATAAATCGGCGGGGTATTTTTTCGTGAAAAATGGTCTTTTCTTTAAAATATTCATGTAAAATACAAATTCCACCGGAATCCAACCAAAACTGGCGACCCTGCTTACACCAGTGAGGAGGACATGCCTGATCGATTTCGGGTCAATCGGTCCAGCCAATCACTAACCCTAACCCTAACCCTAACCCTAACCCTAGCCTCAGCCTTAAGCCAGGCCTCATGAAAGATTGTCCCTCTGACTAAAATATTCACCAAAAATACAAATTTCACCCGAATCCAACGGGGACTGCTGTGTCTCGTTCAGCCGGTACAGGAGCACGTTTGGGGGAAATTTCGAGTCAATCGGTCCAAAGACCTGGAAGCTATTGAAAAAATCGGCCGAGGTGTTGAGGAAAAATGGCCGCTTTTCCTTTAAAATATTCATGTAAAATACAAATTCCACCAGAATCCGACCAAAACTGGCGAGCCTCATTCCACCGGTGAGGAGGACATGCGTGATCAATTTCGAGTCAATCGGTCAAAAGACGACCGTGGTCCGAAACCCCAGCCCCTTAACCCTAACCCTGGCCCTAACAGCAGCCTTAAGCCAGCCTCATTTAAAATGGCCCCTTTCACTAAAATATTCACCAAAAATACAAATTCCACCCGAATGCAACGGGCACTGCTGTGTCTCGTTCAGCCGGTACAGGAGCACGTTTGGGAGAAGTTTCGAGTCAATCGGTCCAAAGACCTGGAAGCTATTGAAATAAATCGGCGGGGTATTTTTTCGTGAAAAATGGTCTTTTCTTTAAAATATTCATGTAAAATACAAATTCCACCGGAATCCAACCAAAACTGGCGACCCTGCTTACACCAGTGAGGAGGACATGCCTGATCGATTTCGGGTCAATCGGTCCAGCCAATCACTAACCCTAACCCTAACCCTAACCCTAGCCTCAGCCTTAAGCCAGGCCTCATGAAAGATTGTCCCTCTGACTAAAATATTCACCAAAAATACAAATTCCACCCGAATGCAACGGGCACTGCTGTGTCTCGTTCAGCCGGTACAGGAGCACGTTTGGGAGAAGTTTCGAGTCAATCGGTCCAAAGACCTGGAAGCTATTGAAATAAATCGGCGGGGTATTTTTTCGTGAAAAATGGTCTTTTCTTTAAAATATTCATGTAAAATACAAATTCCACCGGAATCCAAACAAAACTGGCGACCCTGCTTACACCAGTGAGGAGGACATGCCTGATCGATTTCGGGTCAATCGGTCCAGCCAATCACTAACCCTAACCCTAACCCTAACCCTAACCCTAGCCTCAGCCTTAAGCCAGGCCTCATGAAAGATTGTCCCTCTGACTAAAATATTCACCAAAAATACAAATTTCACCCGAATCCAACGGGGACTGCTGTGTCTCGTTCAGCCGGTACAGGAGCACGTTTGGGGGAAATTTCGAGTCAATCGGTCCAAAGACCTGGAAGCTATTGAAAAAATCGGCCGAGGTGTTGAGGAAAAATGGCCGCTTTTCCTTTAAAATATTCATGTAAAATACAAATTCCACCAGAATCCGACCAAAACTGGCGAGCCTCATTCCACCGGTGAGGAGGACATGCGTGATCAATTTCGAGTCAATCGGTCAAAAGACGACCGTGGTCCGAAACCCCAGCCCCTTAACCCTAACCCTGGCCCTAACAGCAGCCTTAAGCCAGCCTCATTTAAAATGGCCCCTTTCACTAAAATATTCACCAAAAATACAAATTCCACCCGAATGCAACGGGCACTGCTGTGTCTCGTTCAGCCGGTACAGGAGCACGTTTGGGAGAAGTTTCGAGTCAATCGGTCCAAAGACCTGGAAGCTATTGAAATAAATCGGCGGGGTATTTTTTCGTGAAAAATGGTCTTTTCTTTAAAATATTCATGTAAAATACAAATTCCACCGGAATCCAACCAAAACTGGCGACCCTGCTTACACCAGTGAGGAGGACATGCCTGATCGATTTCGGGTCAATCGGTCCAGCCAATCACTAACCCTAACCCTAACCCTAACCCTAGCCTCAGCCTTAAGCCAGGCCTCATGAAAGATTGTCCCTCTGACTAAAATATTCACCAAAAATACAAATTTCACCCGAATCCAACGGGGACTGCTGTGTCTCGTTCAGCCGGTACAGGAGCACGTTTGGGGGAAATTTCGAGTCAATCGGTCCAAAGACCTGGAAGCTATTGAAAAAATCGGCCGAGGTGTTGAGGAAAAATGGCCGCTTTTCCTTTAAAATATTCATGTAAAATACAAATTCCACCAGAATCCGACCAAAACTGGCGAGCCTCATTCCACCGGTGAGGAGGACATGCGTGATCAATTTCGAGTCAATCGGTCAAAAGACGACCGTGGTCCGAAACCCCAGCCCCTTAACCCTAACCCTGGCCCTAACAGCAGCCTTAAGCCAGCCTCATTTAAAATGGCCCCTTTCACTAAAATATTCACCAAAAATACAAATTCCACCCGAATCCATCGGGCACTGCTGTGTCTCGTTCAGCCGGTACAGGAGCACGTTTGGGAGAAGTTTCGAGTCAATCGGTCCAAAGACCTGGAAGCTATTGAAATAAATCGGCGGGGTATTTTTTCGTGAAAAATGGTCTTTTCTTTAAAATATTCATGTAAAATACAAATTCCACCGGAATCCAACCAAAACTGGCGACCCTGCTTACACCAGTGAGGAGGACATGCCTGATCGATTTCGGGTCAATCGGTCCAGCCAATCACTAACCCTAACCCTAACCCTAACCCTAACCCTAGCCTCAGCCTTAAGCCAGGCCTCATGAAAGATTGTCCCTCTGACTAAAATATTCACCAAAAATACAAATTTCACCCGAATCCAACGGGGACTGCTGTGTCTCGTTCAGCCGGTACAGGAGCACGTTTGGGGGAAATTTCGAGTCAATCGGTCCAAAGACCTGGAAGCTATTGAAAAAATCGGCCGAGGTGTTGAGGAAAAATGGCCGCTTTTCCTTTAAAATATTCATGTAAAATACAAATTCCACCAGAATCCGACCAAAACTGGCGAGCCTCATTCCACCGGTGAGGAGGACATGCGTGATCAATTTCGAGTCAATCGGTCAAAAGACGACCGTGGTCCGAAACCCCAGCCCCTTAACCCTAACCCTGGCCCTAACAGCAGCCTTAAGCCAGCCTCATTTAAAATGGCCCCTTTCACTAAAATATTCACCAAAAATACAAATTCCACCCGAATCCATCGGGCACTGCTGTGTCTCGTTCAGCCGGTACAGGAGCACGTTTGGGAGAAGTTTCGAGTCAATCGGTCCAAAGACCTGGAAGCTATTGAAATAAATCGGCGGGGTATTTTTTCGTGAAAAATGGTCTTTTCTTTAAAATATTCATGTAAAATACAAATTCCACCGGAATCCAACCAAAACTGGCGACCCTGCTTACACCAGTGAGGAGGACATGCCTGATCGATTTCGGGTCAATCGGTCCAGCCAATCACTAACCCTAACCCTAACCCTAACCCTAGCCTCAGCCTTAAGCCAGGCCTCATGAAAGATTGTCCCTCTGACTAAAATATTCACCAAAAATACAAATTTCACCCGAATCCAACGGGGACTGCTGTGTCTCGTTCAGCCGGTACAGGAGCACGTTTGGGGGAAATTTCGAGTCAATCGGTCCAAAGACCTGGAAGCTATTGAAAAAATCGGCCGAGGTGTTGAGGAAAAATGGCCGCTTTTCCTTTAAAATATTCATGTAAAATACAAATTCCACCAGAATCCGACCAAAACTGGCGAGCCTCATTCCACCGGTGAGGAGGACATGCGTGATCAATTTCGAGTCAATCGGTCAAAAGACGATCGTGGTCCGAAACCCCAGCCCCTTAACCCTAACCCTGGCCCTAACAGCAGCCTTAAGCCAGCCTCATTTAAAATGGCCCCTTTCACTAAAATATTCACCAAAAATACAAATTCCACCCGAATCCATCGGGCACTGCTGTGTCTCGTTCAGCCGGTACAGGAGCACGTTTGGGAGAAGTTTCGAGTCAATCGGTCCAAAGACCTGGAAGCTATTGAAATAAATCGGCGGGGTATTTTTTCGTGAAAAATGGTCTTTTCTTTAAAATATTCATGTAAAATACAAATTCCACCGGAATCCAACCAAAACTGGCGACTCTGCTTACACCAGTGAGGAGGACATGCCTGATCGATTTCGGGTCAATCGGTCCAGCCAATCACTAACCCTAACCCTAACCCTAACCCTAGCCTCAGCCTTAAGCCAGGCCTCATGAAAGATTGTCCCTCTGACTAAAATATTCACCAAAAATACAAATTTCACCCGAATCCAACGGGGACTGCTGTGTCTCGTTCAGCCGGTACAGGAGCACGTTTGGGGGAAATTTCGAGTCAATCGGTCCAAAGACCTGGAAGCTATTGAAAAAATCGGCCGAGGTGTTGAGGAAAAATGGCCGCTTTTCCTTTAAAATATTCATGTAAAATACAAATTCCACCAGAATCCGACCAAAACTGGCGAGCCTCATTCCACCGGTGAGGAGGACATGCGTGATCAATTTCGAGTCAATCGGTCAAAAGACGACCGTGGTCCGAAACCCCAGCCCCTTAACCCTAACCCTGGCCCTAACAGCAGCCTTAAGCCAGCCTCATTTAAAATGGCCCCTTTCACTAAAATATTCACCAAAAATACAAATTCCACCCGAATCCATCGGGCACTGCTGTGTCTCGTTCAGCCGGTACAGGAGCACGTTTGGGGGAAATTTCGAGTCAATCGGTCCAAAGACCTGGAAGCTATTGAAAAAATCGGCCGAGGTGTTGAGGAAAAATGGCCGCTTTTCCTTTAAAATATTCATGTAAAATACAAATTCCACCGGAATCCAACCAAAACTGGCGACTCTGCTTACACCAGTGAGGAGGACATGCCTGATCGATTTCGGGTCAATCGGTCCAGCCAATCACTAACCCTAACCCTAACCCTAACCCTAGCCTCAGCCTTAAGCCAGGCCTCATGAAAGATTGTCCCTCTGACTAAAATATTCACCAAAAATACAAATTTCACCCGAATCCAACGGGGACTGCTGTGTCTCGTTCAGCCGGTACAGGAGCACGTTTGGGGGAAATTTCGAGTCAATCGGTCCAAAGACCTGGAAGCTATTGAAAAAATCGGCCGAGGTGTTGAGGAAAAATGGCCGCTTTTCCTTTAAAATATTCATGTAAAATACAAATTCCACCAGAATCCGACCAAAACTGGCGAGCCTCATTCCACCGGTGAGGAGGACATGCGTGATCAATTTCGAGTCAATCGGTCAAAAGACGACCGTGGTCCGAAACCCCAGCCCCTTAACCCTAACCCTGGCCCTAACAGCAGCCTTAAGCCAGCCTCATTTAAAATGGCCCCTTTCACTAAAATATTCACCAAAAATACAAATTCCACCCGAATGCAACGGGCACTGCTGTGTCTCGTTCAGCCGGTACAGGAGCACGTTTGGGAGAAGTTTCGAGTCAATCGGTCCAAAGACCTGGAAGCTATTGAAATAAATCGGCGGGGTATTTTTTCGTGAAAAATGGTCTTTTCTTTAAAATATTCATGTAAAATACAAATTCCACCGGAATCCAACCAAAACTGGCGACCCTGCTTACACCAGTGAGGAGGACATGCCTGATCGATTTCGGGTCAATCGGTCCAGCCAATCACTAACCCTAACCCTAACCCTAACCCTAGCCTCAGCCTTAAGCCAGGCCTCATGAAAGATTGTCCCTCTGACTAAAATATTCACCAAAAATACAAATTTCACCCGAATCCAACGGGGACTGCTGTGTCTCGTTCAGCCGGTACAGGAGCACGTTTGGGGGAAATTTCGAGTCAATCGGTCCAAAGACCTGGAAGCTATTGAAAAAATCGGCCGAGGTGTTGAGGAAAAATGGCCGCTTTTCCTTTAAAATATTCATGTAAAATACAAATTCCACCAGAATCCGACCAAAACTGGCGAGCCTCATTCCACCGGTGAGGAGGACATGCGTGATCAATTTCGAGTCAATCGGTCAAAAGACGACCGTGGTCCGAAACCCCAGCCCCTTAACCCTAACCCTGGCCCTAACAGCAGCCTTAAGCCAGCCTCATTTAAAATGGCCCCTTTCACTAAAATATTCACCAAAAATACAAATTCCACCCGAATCCATCGGGCACTGCTGTGTCTCGTTCAGCCGGTACAGGAGCACGTTTGGGAGAAGTTTCGAGTCAATCGGTCCAAAGACCTGGAAGCTATTGAAATAAATCGGCGGGGTATTTTTTCGTGAAAAATGGTCTTTTCTTTAAAATATTCATGTAAAATACAAATTCCACCGGAATCCAACCAAAACTGGCGACCCTGCTTACACCAGTGAGGAGGACATGCCTGATCGATTTCGGGTCAATCGGTCCAGCCAATCACTAACCCTAACCCTAACCCTAACCCTAGCCTCAGCCTTAAGCCAGGCCTCATGAAAGATTGTCCCTCTGACTAAAATATTCACCAAAAATACAAATTTCACCCGAATCCAACGGGGACTGCTGTGTCTCGTTCAGCCGGTACAGGAGCACGTTTGGGGGAAATTTCGAGTCAATCGGTCCAAAGACCTGGAAGCTATTGAAAAAATCGGCCGAGGTGTTGAGGAAAAATGGCCGCTTTTCCTTTAAAATATTCATGTAAAATACAAATTCCACCAGAATCCGACCAAAACTGGCGAGCCTCATTCCACCGGTGAGGAGGACATGCGTGATCAATTTCGAGTCAATCGGTCAAAAGACGACCGTGGTCCGAAACCCCAGCCCCTTAACCCTAACCCTGGCCCTAACAGCAGCCTTAAGCCAGCCTCATTTAAAATGGCCCCTTTCACTAAAATATTCACCAAAAATACAAATTCCACCCGAATGCAACGGGCACTGCTGTGTCTCGTTCAGCCGGTACAGGAGCACGTTTGGGAGAAGTTTCGAGTCAATCGGTCCAAAGACCTGGAAGCTATTGAAATAAATCGGCGGGGTATTTTTTCGTGAAAAATGGTCTTTTCTTTAAAATATTCATGTAAAATACAAATTCCACCGGAATCCAACCAAAACTGGCGACCCTGCTTACACCAGTGAGGAGGACATGCCTGATCGATTTCGGGTCAATCGGTCCAGCCAATCACTAACCCTAACCCTAACCCTAACCCTAGCCTCAGCCTTAAGCCAGGCCTCATGAAAGATTGTCCCTCTGACTAAAATATTCACCAAAAATACAAATTTCACCCGAATCCAACGGGGACTGCTGTGTCTCGTTCAGCCGGTACAGGAGCACGTTTGGGGGAAATTTCGAGTCAATCGGTCCAAAGACCTGGAAGCTATTGAAAAAATCGGCCGAGGTGTTGAGGAAAAATGGCCGCTTTTCCTTTAAAATATTCATGTAAAATACAAATTCCACCAGAATCCGACCAAAACTGGCGAGCCTCATTCCACCGGTGAGGAGGACATGCGTGATCAATTTCGAGTCAATCGGTCAAAAGACGACCGTGGTCCGAAACCCCAGCCCCTTAACCCTAACCCTGGCCCTAACAGCAGCCTTAAGCCAGCCTCATTTAAAATGGCCCCTTTCACTAAAATATTCACCAAAAATACAAATTCCACCCGAATGCAACGGGCACTGCTGTGTCTCGTTCAGCCGGTACAGGAGCACGTTTGGGAGAAGTTTCGAGTCAATCGGTCCAAAGACCTGGAAGCTATTGAAATAAATCGGCGGGGTATTTTTTCGTGAAAAATGGTCTTTTCTTTAAAATATTCATGTAAAATACAAATTCCACCGGAATCCAACCAAAACTGGCGACCCTGCTTACACCAGTGAGGAGGACATGCCTGATCGATTTCGGGTCAATCGGTCCAGCCAATCACTAACCCTAACCCTAACCCTAACCCTAGCCTCAGCCTTAAGCCAGGCCTCATGAAAGATTGTCCCTCTGACTAAAATATTCACCAAAAATACAAATTCCACCCGAATGCAACGGGCACTGCTGTGTCTCGTTCAGCCGGTACAGGAGCACGTTTGGGAGAAGTTTCGAGTCAATCGGTCCAAAGACCTGGAAGCTATTGAAATAAATTGGCGGGGTATTTTTTCGTGAAAAATGGTCTTTTCTTTAAAATATTCATGTAAAATACAAATTCCACCGGAATCCAACCAAAACTGGCGACCCTGCTTACACCAGTGAGGAGGACATGCCTGATCGATTTCGGGTCAATCGGTCCAGCCAATCACTAACCCTAACCCTAACCCTAACCCTAGCCTCAGCCTTAAGCCAGGCCTCATGAAAGATTGTCCCTCTGACTAAAATATTCACCAAAAATACAAATTTCACCCGAATCCAACGGGGACTGCTGTGTCTCGTTCAGCCGGTACAGGAGCACGTTTGGGGGAAATTTCGAGTCAATCGGTCCAAAGACCTGGAAGCTATTGAAAAAATCGGCCGAGGTGTTGAGGAAAAATGGCCGCTTTTCCTTTAAAATATTCATGTAAAATACAAATTCCACCAGAATCCGACCAAAACTGGCGAGCCTCATTCCACCGGTGAGGAGGACATGCGTGATCAATTTCGAGTCAATCGGTCAAAAGACGACCGTGGTCCGAAACCCCAGCCCCTTAACCCTAACCCTGGCCCTAACAGCAGCCTTAAGCCAGCCTCATTTAAAATGGCCCCTTTCACTAAAATATTCACCAAAAATACAAATTCCACCCGAATGCAACGGGCACTGCTGTGTCTCGTTCAGCCGGTACAGGAGCACGTTTGGGAGAAGTTTCGAGTCAATCGGTCCAAAGACCTGGAAGCTATTGAAAAAATCGGCCGAGGTGTTGAGGAAAAATGGCCGCTTTTCCTTTAAAATATTCATGTAAAATACAAATTCCACCAGAATCCGACCAAAACTGGCGAGCCTCATTCCACCGGTGAGGAGGACATGCGTGATCAATTTCGAGTCAATCGGTCAAAAGACGACCGTGGTCCGAAACCCCAGCCCCTTAACCCTAACCCTGGCCCTAACAGCAGCCTTAAGCCAGCCTCATTTAAAATGGCCCCTTTCACTAAAATATTCACCAAAAATACAAATTCCACCCGAATCCATCGGGCACTGCTGTGTCTCGTTCAGCCGGTACAGGAGCACGTTTGGGAGAAGTTTCGAGTCAATCGGTCCAAAGACCTGGAAGCTATTGAAATAAATCGGCGGGGTATTTTTTCGTGAAAAATGGTCTTTTCTTTAAAATATTCATGTAAAATACAAATTCCACCGGAATCCAACCAAAACTGGCGACCCTGCTTACACCAGTGAGGAGGACATGCCTGATCGATTTCGGGTCAATCGGTCCAGCCAATCACTAACCCTAACCCTAACCCTAACCCTAGCCTCAGCCTTAAGCCAGGCCTCATGAAAGATTGTCCCTCTGACTAAAATATTCACCAAAAATACAAATTTCACCCGAATCCAACGGGGACTGCTGTGTCTCGTTCAGCCGGTACAGGAGCACGTTTGGGGGAAATTTCGAGTCAATCGGTCCAAAGACCTGGAAGCTATTGAAAAAATCGGCCGAGGTGTTGAGGAAAAATGGCCGCTTTTCCTTTAAAATATTCATGTAAAATACAAATTCCACCAGAATCCGACCAAAACTGGCGAGCCTCATTCCACCGGTGAGGAGGACATGCGTGATCAATTTCGAGTCAATCGGTCAAAAGACGACCGTGGTCCGAAACCCCAGCCCCTTAACCCTAACCCTGGCCCTAACAGCAGCCTTAAGCCAGCCTCATTTAAAATGGCCCCTTTCACTAAAATATTCACCAAAAATACAAATTCCACCCGAATGCAACGGGCACTGCTGTGTCTCGTTCAGCCGGTACAGGAGCACGTTTGGGAGAAGTTTCGAGTCAATCGGTCCAAAGACCTGGAAGCTATTGAAATAAATCGGCGGGGTATTTTTTCGTGAAAAATGGTCTTTTCTTTAAAATATTCATGTAAAATACAAATTCCACCGGAATCCAACCAAAACTGGCGACCCTGCTTACACCAGTGAGGAGGACATGCCTGATCGATTTCGGGTCAATCGGTCCAGCCAATCACTAACCCTAACCCTAACCCTAACCCTAGCCTCAGCCTTAAGCCAGGCCTCATGAAAGATTGTCCCTCTGACTAAAATATTCACCAAAAATACAAATTCCACCCGAATGCAACGGGCACTGCTGTGTCTCGTTCAGCCGGTACAGGAGCACGTTTGGGAGAAGTTTCGAGTCAATCGGTCCAAAGACCTGGAAGCTATTGAAATAAATTGGCGGGGTATTTTTTCGTGAAAAATGGTCTTTTCTTTAAAATATTCATGTAAAATACAAATTCCACCGGAATCCAACCAAAACTGGCGACCCTGCTTACACCAGTGAGGAGGACATGCCTGATCGATTTCGGGTCAATCGGTCCAGCCAATCACTAACCCTAACCCTAACCCTAACCCTAGCCTCAGCCTTAAGCCAGGCCTCATGAAAGATTGTCCCTCTGACTAAAATATTCACCAAAAATACAAATTTCACCCGAATCCAACGGGGACTGCTGTGTCTCGTTCAGCCGGTACAGGAGCACGTTTGGGGGAAATTTCGAGTCAATCGGTCCAAAGACCTGGAAGCTATTGAAAAAATCGGCCGAGGTGTTGAGGAAAAATGGCCGCTTTTCCTTTAAAATATTCATGTAAAATACAAATTCCACCAGAATCCGACCAAAACTGGCGAGCCTCATTCCACCGGTGAGGAGGACATGCGTGATCAATTTCGAGTCAATCGGTCAAAAGACGACCGTGGTCCGAAACCCCAGCCCCTTAACCCTAACCCTGGCCCTAACAGCAGCCTTAAGCCAGCCTCATTTAAAATGGCCCCTTTCACTAAAATATTCACCAAAAATACAAATTCCACCCGAATGCAACGGGCACTGCTGTGTCTCGTTCAGCCGGTACAGGAGCACGTTTGGGAGAAGTTTCGAGTCAATCGGTCCAAAGACCTGGAAGCTATTGAAAAAATCGGCCGAGGTGTTGAGGAAAAATGGCCGCTTTTCCTTTAAAATATTCATGTAAAATACAAATTCCACCAGAATCCGACCAAAACTGGCGAGCCTCATTCCACCGGTGAGGAGGACATGCGTGATCAATTTCGAGTCAATCGGTCAAAAGACGACCGTGGTCCGAAACCCCAGCCCCTTAACCCTAACCCTGGCCCTAACAGCAGCCTTAAGCCAGCCTCATTTAAAATGGCCCCTTTCACTAAAATATTCACCAAAAATACAAATTCCACCCGAATCCATCGGGCACTGCTGTGTCTCGTTCAGCCGGTACAGGAGCACGTTTGGGAGAAGTTTCGAGTCAATCGGTCCAAAGACCTGGAAGCTATTGAAATAAATCGGCGGGGTATTTTTTCGTGAAAAATGGTCTTTTCTTTAAAATATTCATGTAAAATACAAATTCCACCGGAATCCAACCAAAACTGGCGACCCTGCTTACACCAGTGAGGAGGACATGCCTGATCGATTTCGGGTCAATCGGTCCAGCCAATCACTAACCCTAACCCTAACCCTAACCCTAGCCTCAGCCTTAAGCCAGGCCTCATGAAAGATTGTCCCTCTGACTAAAATATTCACCAAAAATACAAATTTCACCCGAATCCAACGGGGACTGCTGTGTCTCGTTCAGCCGGTACAGGAGCACGTTTGGGGGAAATTTCGAGTCAATCGGTCCAAAGACCTGGAAGCTATTGAAAAAATCGGCCGAGGTGTTGAGGAAAAATGGCCGCTTTTCCTTTAAAATATTCATGTAAAATACAAATTCCACCAGAATCCGACCAAAACTGGCGAGCCTCATTCCACCGGTGAGGAGGACATGCGTGATCAATTTCGAGTCAATCGGTCAAAAGACGACCGTGGTCCGAAACCCCAGCCCCTTAACCCTAACCCTGGCCCTAACAGCAGCCTTAAGCCAGCCTCATTTAAAATGGCCCCTTTCACTAAAATATTCACCAAAAATACAAATTCCACCCGAATGCAACGGGCACTGCTGTGTCTCGTTCAGCCGGTACAGGAGCACGTTTGGGAGAAGTTTCGAGTCAATCGGTCCAAAGACCTGGAAGCTATTGAAATAAATCGGCGGGGTATTTTTTCGTGAAAAATGGTCTTTTCTTTAAAATATTCATGTAAAATACAAATTCCACCGGAATCCAACCAAAACTGGCGACCCTGCTTACACCAGTGAGGAGGACATGCCTGATCGATTTCGGGTCAATCGGTCCAGCCAATCACTAACCCTAACCCTAACCCTAACCCTAGCCTCAGCCTTAAGCCAGGCCTCATGAAAGATTGTCCCTCTGACTAAAATATTCACCAAAAATACAAATTTCACCCGAATCCAACGGGGACTGCTGTGTCTCGTTCAGCCGGTACAGGAGCACGTTTGGGGGAAATTTCGAGTCAATCGGTCCAAAGACCTGGAAGCTATTGAAAAAATCGGCCGAGGTGTTGAGGAAAAATGGCGGCTTTTCCTTTAAAATATTCATGTAAAATACAAATTCCACCAGAATCCGACCAAAACTGGCGAGCCTCATTCCACCGGTGAGGAGGACATGCGTGATCAATTTCGAGTCAATCGGTCAAAAGGCGACCGTGGTCCGAAACCCCAGCCCCTTAACCCTGACCCTGGCCCTAACAGCAGCCTTAAGCCGGCCTCATTTAAAATGGCCCCTTTCACTAAAATATTCACCAAAAATACAAATTCCACCCGAATCCAACGGGCACTGCTGTGTCTCGTTCAGCCGGTACAGGAGCACGTTTGGGAGAAGTTTCGAGTCAATCGGTCCAAAGACCTGGAAGCTATTGAAATAAATCGGCGGGGTATTTTTTCGTGAAAAATGGTCTTTTCTTTAAAATATTCATGTAAAATACAAATTCCACCGGAATCCAACCAAAACTGGCGACCCTGCTTACACCAGTGAGGAGGACATGCCTGATCGATTTCGGGTCAATCGGTCCAGCCAATCACTAACCCTAACCCTAACCCTAACCCTAGCCTCAGCCTTAAGCCAGGCCTCATGAAAGATTGTCCCTCTGACTAAAATATTCACCAAAAATACAAACTTCACCCGAATCCAACGGGGACTGCTGTGTCTCGTTCAGCCGGTACAGGAGCACGTTTGGGGGAAATTTCGAGTCAATCGGTCCAAAGACCTGGAAGCTATTGAAAAAATCGGCCGAGGTGTTGAGGAAAAATGGCGGCTTTTCCTTTAAAATATTCATGTAAAATACAAATTCCACCAGAATCCGACCAAAACTGGCGAGCCTCATTCCACCGGTGAGGAGGACATGCGTGATCAATTTCGAGTCAATCGGTCAAAAGGCGACCGTGGTCCGAAACCCCAGCCCCTTAACCCTAACCCTGGCCCTAACAGCAGCCTTAAGCCGGCCTCATTTAAAATGGCCCCTTTCACTAAAATATTCACCAAAAATACAAATTCCACCCGAATCCAACGGGCACTGCTGTGTCTCGTTCAGCCGGTACAGGAGCACGTTTGGGAGAAGTTTCGAGTCAATCGGTCCAAAGACCTGGAAGCTATTGAAATAAATCGGCGGGGTATTTTTTCGTGAAAAATGGTCTTTTCTTTAAAATATTCATGTAAAATACAAATTCCACCGGAATCCAACCAAAACTGGCGACCCTGCTTACACCAGTGAGGAGGACATGCCTGATCGATTTCGGGTCCATCGGTCCAGCCAATCACTAACCCTAACCCTAACCCTAACACTAGCCTCAGCCTTAAGCCAGGCCTCATGAAAGATTGTCCCTCTGACTAAAATATTCACCAAAAATACAAATTTCACCCGAATCCAACGGGGACTGCTGTGTCTCGTTCAGCCGGTACAGGAGCACGTTTGGGGGAAATTTCGAGTCAATCGGTCCAAAGACCTGGAAGCTATTGAAAAAATCGGCCGAGGTGTTGAGGAAAAATGGCCGCTTTTCCTTTAAAATATTCATGTAAAATACAAATTCCACCAGAATCCGACCAAAACTGGCGAGCCTCATTCCACCGGTGAGGAGGACATGCGTGATCAATTTCGAGTCAATCGGTCAAAAGGCGACCGTGGTCCGAAACCCCAGCCCCTTAACCCTAACCCTGGCCCTAACAGCAGCCTTAAGCCGGCCTCATTTAAAATGGCCCCTTTCACTAAAATATTCACCAAAAATACAAATTCCACCCGAATCCAACGGGCACTGCTGTGTCTCGTTCAGCCGGTACAGGAGCACGTTTGGGAGAAGTTTCGAGTCAATCGGTCCAAAGACCTGGAAGCTATTGAAATAAATCGGCGGGGTATTTTTTCGTGAAAAATGGTCTTTTCTTTAAAATATTCATGTAAAATACAAATTCCACCGGAATCCAACCAAAACTGGCGACCCTGCTTACACCAGTGAGGAGGACATGCCTGATCGATTTCGGGTCCATCGGTCCAGCCAATCACTAACCCTAACCCTAACCCTAACACTAGCCTCAGCCTTAAGCCAGGCCTCATGAAAGATTGTCCCTCTGACTAAAATATTCACCAAAAATACAAATTTCACCCGAATCCAACGGGGACTGCTGTGTCTCGTTCAGCCGGTACAGGAGCACGTTTGGGGGAAATTTCGAGTCAATCGGTCCAAAGACCTGGAAGCTATTGAAAAAATCGGCCGAGGTGTTGAGGAAAAATGGCCGCTTTTCCTTTAAAATATTCATGTAAAATACAAATTCCACCAGAATCCGACCAAAACTGGCGAGCCTCATTCCACCGGTGAGGAGGACATGCGTGATCAATTTCGAGTCAATCGGTCAAAAGGCGACCGTGGTCCGAAACCCCAGCCCCTTAACCCTAACCCTGGCCCTAACAGCAGCCTTAAGCCGGCCTCATTTAAAATGGCCCCTTTCACTAAAATATTCACCAAAAATACAAATTCCACCCGAATCCAACGGGCACTGCTGTGTCTCGTTCAGCCGGTACAGGAGCACGTTTGGGAGAAGTTTCGAGTCAATCGGTCCAAAGACCTGGAAGCTATTGAAATAAATCGGCGGGGTATTTTTTCGTGAAAAATGGTCTTTTCTTTAAAATATTCATGTAAAATACAAATTCCACCGGAATCCAACCAAAACTGGCGACCCTGCTTACACCAGTGAGGAGGACATGCCTGATCGATTTCGGGTCAATCGGTCCAGCCAATCACTAACCCTAACCCTAACCCTAACCCTAGCCTCAGCCTTAAGCCAGGCCTCATGAAAGATTGTCCCTCTGACTAAAATATTCACCAAAAATACAAACTTCACCCGAATCCAACGGGGACTGCTGTGTCTCGTTCAGCCGGTACAGGAGCACGTTTGGGGGAAATTTCGAGTCAATCGGTCCAAAGACCTGGAAGCTATTGAAAAAATCGGCCGAGGTGTTGAGGAAAAATGGCGGCTTTTCCTTTAAAATATTCATGTAAAATACAAATTCCACCAGAATCCGACCAAAACTGGCGAGCCTCATTCCACCGGTGAGGAGGACATGCGTGATCAATTTCGAGTCAATCGGTCAAAAGGCGACCGTGGTCCGAAACCCCAGCCCCTTAACCCTAACCCTGGCCCTAACAGCAGCCTTAAGCCGGCCTCATTTAAAATGGCCCCTTTCACTAAAATATTCACCAAAAATACAAATTCCACCCGAATCCAACGGGCACTGCTGTGTCTCGTTCAGCCGGTACAGGAGCACGTTTGGGAGAAGTTTCGAGTCAATCGGTCCAAAGACCTGGAAGCTATTGAAATAAATCGGCGGGGTATTTTTTCGTGAAAAATGGTCTTTTCTTTAAAATATTCATGTAAAATACAAATTCCACCGGAATCCAACCAAAACTGGCGACCCTGCTTACACCAGTGAGGAGGACATGCCTGATCGATTTCGGGTCCATCGGTCCAGCCAATCACTAACCCTAACCCTAACCCTAACACTAGCCTCAGCCTTAAGCCAGGCCTCATGAAAGATTGTCCCTCTGACTAAAATATTCACCAAAAATACAAATTTCACCCGAATCCAACGGGGACTGCTGTGTCTCGTTCAGCCGGTACAGGAGCACGTTTGGGGGAAATTTCGAGTCAATCGGTCCAAAGACCTGGAAGCTATTGAAAAAATCGGCCGAGGTGTTGAGGAAAAATGGCGGCTTTTCCTTTAAAATATTCATGTAAAATACAAATTCCACCAGAATCCGACCAAAACTGGCGAGCCTCATTCCACCGGTGAGGAGGACATGCGTGATCAATTTCGAGTCAATCGGTCAAAAGGCGACCGTGGTCCGAAACCCCAGCCCCTTAACCCTAACCCTGGCCCTAACAGCAGCCTTAAGCCGGCCTCATTTAAAATGGCCCCTTTCACTAAAATATTCACCAAAAATACAAATTCCACCCGAATCCAACGGGCACTGCTGTGTCTCGTTCAGCCGGTACAGGAGCACGTTTGGGAGAAGTTTCGAGTCAATCGGTCCAAAGACCTGGAAGCTATTGAAATAAATCGGCGGGGTATTTTTTCGTGAAAAATGGTCTTTTCTTTAAAATATTCATGTAAAATACAAATTCCACCGGAATCCAACCAAAACTGGCGACCCTGCTTACACCAGTGAGGAGGACATGCCTGATCGATTTCGGGTCCATCGGTCCAGCCAATCACTAACCCTAACCCTAACCCTAACACTAGCCTCAGCCTTAAGCCAGGCCTCATGAAAGATTGTCCCTCTGACTAAAATATTCACCAAAAATACAAATTTCACCCGAATCCAACGGGGACTGCTGTGTCTCGTTCAGCCGGTACAGGAGCACGTTTGGGGGAAATTTCGAGTCAATCGGTCCAAAGACCTGGAAGCTATTGAAAAAATCGGCCGAGGTGTTGAGGAAAAATGGCCGCTTTTCCTTTAAAATATTCATGTAAAATACAAATTCCACCAGAATCCGACCAAAACTGGCGAGCCTCATTCCACCGGTGAGGAGGACATGCGTGATCAATTTCGAGTCAATCGGTCAAAAGGCGACCGTGGTCCGAAACCCCAGCCCCTTAACCCTAACCCTGGCCCTAACAGCAGCCTTAAGCCGGCCTCATTTAAAATGGCCCCTTTCACTAAAATATTCACCAAAAATACAAATTCCACCCGAATCCAACGGGCACTGCTGTGTCTCGTTCAGCCGGTACAGGAGCACGTTTGGGAGAAGTTTCGAGTCAATCGGTCCAAAGACCTGGAAGCTATTGAAATAAATCGGCGGGGTATTTTTTCGTGAAAAATGGTCTTTTCTTTAAAATATTCATGTAAAATACAAATTCCACCGGAATCCAACCAAAACTGGCGACCCTGCTTACACCAGTGAGGAGGACATGCCTGATCGATTTCGGGTCAATCGGTCCAGCCAATCACTAACCCTAACCCTAACCCTAACCCTAGCCTCAGCCTTAAGCCAGGCCTCATGAAAGATTGTCCCTCTGACGAAAATATTCACCAAAAATACAAACTTCACCCGAATCCAACGGGGACTGCTGTGTCTCGTTCAGCCGGTACAGGAGCACGTTTGGGGGAAATTTCGAGTCAATCGGTCCAAAGACCTGGAAGCTATTGAAAAAATCGGCCGAGGTGTTGAGGAAAAATGGCGGCTTTTCCTTTAAAATATTCATGTAAAATACAAATTCCACCAGAATCCGACCAAAACTGGCGAGCCTCATTCCACCGGTGAGGAGGACATGCGTGATCAATTTCGAGTCAATCGGTCAAAAGGCGACCGTGGTCCGAAACCCCAGCCCCTTAACCCTGACCCTGGCCCTAACAGCAGCCTTAAGCCGGCCTCATTTAAAATGGCCCCTTTCACTAAAATATTCACCAAAAATACAAATTCCACCCGAATCCAACGGGCACTGCTGTGTCTCGTTCAGCCGGTACAGGAGCACGTTTGGGAGAAGTTTCGAGTCAATCGGTCCAAAGACCTGGAAGCTATTGAAATAAATCGGCGGGGTATTTTTTCGTGAAAAATGGTCTTTTCTTTAAAATATTCATGTAAAATACAAATTCCACCGGAATCCAACCAAAACTGGCGACCCTGCTAACACCAGTGAGGAGGACATGCCTGATCGATTTCGGGTCCATCGGTCCAGCCAATCACTAACCCTAACCCTAACCCTAACCCTAGCCTCAGCCTTAAGCCAGGCCTCATGAAAGATTGTCCCTCTGACTAAAATATTCACCAAAAATACAAATTTCACCCGAATCCAACGGGGACTGCTGTGTCTCGTTCAGCCGGTACAGGAGCACGTTTGGGGGAAATTTCGAGTCAATCGGTCCAAAGACCTGGAAGCTATTGAAAAAATCGGCCGAGGTGTTGAGGAAAAATGGCCGCTTTTCCTTTAAAATATTCATGTAAAATACAAATTCCACCAGAATCCGACAAAAACTGGCGAGCCTCATTCCACCGGTGAGGAGGACATGCGTGATCAATTTCGAGTCAATCGGTCAAAAGGCGACCGTGGTCCGAAACCCCAGCCCCTTAACCCTAACCCTGGCCCTAACAGCAGCCTTAAGCCGGCCTCATTTAAAATGGCCCCTTTCACTAAAATATTCACCAAAAATACAAATTCCACCCGAATCCAACGGGCACTGCTGTGTCTCGTTCAGCCGGTACAGGAGCACGTTTGGGAGAAGTTTCGAGTCAATCGGTCCAAAGACCTGGAAGCTATTGAAATAAATCGGCGGGGTATTTTTTCGTGAAAAATGGTCTTTTCTTTAAAATATTCATGTAAAATACAAATTCCACCGGAATCCAACCAAAACTGGCGACCCTGCTTACACCAGTGAGGAGGACATGCCTGATCGATTTCGGGTCCATCGGTCCAGCCAATCACTAACCCTAACCCTAACCCTAACCCTAGCCTCAGCCTTAAGCCAGGCCTCATGAAAGATTGTCCCTCTGACTAAAATATTCACCAAAAATACAAACTTCACCCGAATCCAACGGGGACTGCTGTGTCTCGTTCAGCCGGTACAGGAGCACGTTTGGGGGAAATTTCGAGTCAATCGGTCCAAAGACCTGGAAGCTATTGAAAAAATCGGCCGAGGTGTTGAGGAAAAATGGCCGCTTTTCCTTTAAAATATTCATGTAAAATACAAATTCCACCAGAATCCGACCAAAACTGGCGAGCCTCATTCCACCGGTCAGGAGGACATGCGTGATCAATTTCGAGTCAATCGGTCAAAAGACGACCGTGGTCCGAAACCCCAGCCCCTTAACCCTAACCCTGGCCCTAACAGCAGCCTTAAGCCAGCCTCATTTAAAATGGCCCCTTTCACTAAAATATTCACCAAAAATACAAATTCCACCCGAATGCAACGGGCACTGCTGTGTCTCGTTCAGCCGGTACAGGAGCACGTTTGGGAGAAGTTTCGAGTCAATCGGTCCAAAGACCTGGAAGCTATTGAAATAAATCGGCTGGGTAATTTTTCGTGAAAAATGGTCTTTTCTTTAAAATATTCATGTAAAATACAAATTCCACCGGAATCCAACCAAAACTGGCGACCCTGCTTACACCAGTGAGGAGGACATGCCTGATCGATTTCGGGTCAATCGGTCCAGCCAATCACTAACCCTAACCCTAACCCTAACCCTAGCCTCAGCCTTAAGCCAGGCCTCATGAAAGATTGTCCCTCTGACTAAAATATTCACCAAAAATACAAATTTCACCCGAATCCAACGGGGACTGCTGTGTCTCGTTCAGCCGGTACAGGAGCACGTTTGGGGGAAATTTCGAGTCAATCGGTCCAAAGACCTGGAAGCTATTGAAAAAATCGGCCGAGGTGTTGAGGAAAAATGGCCGCTTTTCCTTTAAAATATTCATGTAAAATACAAATTCCACCAGAATCCGACCAAAACTGGCGAGCCTCATTCCACCGGTGAGGAGGACATGCGTGATCAATTTCGAGTCAATCGGTCAAAAGACGACCGTGGTCCGAAACCCCAGCCCCTTAACCCTAACCCTGGCCCTAACAGCAGCCTTAAGCCAGCCTCATTTAAAATGGCCCCTTTCACTAAAATATTCACCAAAAATACAAATTCCACCCGAATCCATCGGGCACTGCTGTGTCTCGTTCAGCCGGTACAGGAGCACGTTTGGGAGAAGTTTCGAGTCAATCGGTCCAAAGACCTGGAAGCTATTGAAATAAATCGGCGGGGTATTTTTTCGTGAAAAATGGTCTTTTCTTTAAAATATTCATGTAAAATACAAATTCCACCGGAATCCAACCAAAACTGGCGACCCTGCTTACACCAGTGAGGAGGACATGCCTGATCGATTTCGGGTCCATCGGTCCAGCCAATCACTAACCCTAACCCTAACCCTAACACTAGCCTCAGCCTTAAGCCAGGCCTCATGAAAGATTGTCCCTCTGACTAAAATATTCACCAAAAATACAAATTTCACCCGAATCCAACGGGGACTGCTGTGTCTCGTTCAGCCGGTACAGGAGCACGTTTGGGGGAAATTTCGAGTCAATCGGTCCAAAGACCTGGAAGCTATTGAAAAAATCGGCCGAGGTGTTGAGGAAAAATGGCCGCTTTTCCTTTAAAATATTCATGTAAAATACAAATTCCACCAGAATCCGACCAAAACTGGCGAGCCTCATTCCACCGGTGAGGAGGACATGCGTGATCAATTTCGAGTCAATCGGTCAAAAGACGACCGTGGTCCGAAACCCCAGCCCCTTAACCCTAACCCTGGCCCTAACAGCAGCCTTAAGCCAGCCTCATTTAAAATGGCCCCTTTCACTAAAATATTCACCAAAAATACAAATTCCACCCGAATCCATCGGGCACTGCTGTGTCTCGTTCAGCCGGTACAGGAGCACGTTTGGGAGAAGTTTCGAGTCAATCGGTCCAAAGACCTGGAAGCTATTGAAATAAATCGGCGGGGTATTTTTTCGTGAAAAATGGTCTTTTCTTTAAAATATTCATGTAAAATACAAATTCCACCGGAATCCAACCAAAACTGGCGACTCTGCTTACACCAGTGAGGAGGACATGCCTGATCGATTTCGGGTCAATCGGTCCAGCCAATCACTAACCCTAACCCTAACCCTAACCCTAGCCTCAGCCTTAAGCCAGGCCTCATGAAAGATTGTCCATCTGACTAAAATATTCACCAAAAATACAAATTTCACCCGAATCCAACGGGGACTGCTGTGTCTCGTTCAGCCGGTACAGGAGCACGTTTGGGGGAAATTTCGAGTCAATCGGTCCAAAGACCTGGAAGCTATTGAAAAAATCGGCCGAGGTGTTGAGGAAAAATGGCCGCTTTTCCTTTAAAATATTCATGTAAAATACAAATTCCACCAGAATCCGACCAAAACTGGCGAGCCTCATTCCACCGGTGAGGAGGACATGCGTGATCAATTTCGAGTCAATCGGTCAAAAGACGACC
The DNA here is from genome assembly GCF_965226575.1 of Pagrus pagrus. Classification (NCBI taxonomy): domain Eukaryota; kingdom Metazoa; phylum Chordata; class Actinopteri; order Spariformes; family Sparidae; genus Pagrus; species Pagrus pagrus. Next base: position 19,301,676 of record NC_140187.1, read on the forward strand.
GTGGTCCGAAACCCCAGCCCCTTAACCCTAACCCTGGCCCTAACAGCAGCCTTAAGCCAGCCTCATTTAAAATGGCCCCTTTCACTAAAATATTCACCAAAAATACAAATTCCACCCGAATGCAACGGGCACTGCTGTGTCTCGTTCAGCCGGTACAGGAGCACGTTTGGGAGAAGTTTCGAGTCAATCGGTCCAAAGACCTGGAAGCTATTGAAATAAATCGGCGGGGTATTTTTTCGTGAAAAATGGTCTTTTCTTTAAAATATTCATGTAAAATACAAATTCCACCGGAATCCAACCAAAACTGGCGACTCTGCTTACACCAGTGAGGAGGACATGCCTGATCGATTTCGGGTCAATCGGTCCAGCCAATCACTAACCCTAACCCTAACCCTAACCCTAGCCTCAGCCTTAAGCCAGGCCTCATGAAAGATTGTCCCTCTGACTAAAATATTCACCAAAAATACAAATTTCACCCGAATCCAACGGGGACTGCTGTGTCTCGTTCAGCCGGTACAGGAGCACGTTTGGGGGAAATTTCGAGTCAATCGGTCCAAAGACCTGGAAGCTATTGAAAAAATCGGCCGAGGTGTTGAGGAAAAATGGCCGCTTTTCCTTTAAAATATTCATGTAAAATACAAATTCCACCAGAATCCGACCAAAACTGGCGAGCCTCATTCCACCGGTGAGGAGGACATGCGTGATCAATTTCGAGTCAATCGGTCAAAAGACGACCGTGGTCCGAAACCCCAGCCCCTTAACCCTAACCCTGGCCCTAACAGCAGCCTTAAGCCAGCCTCATTTAAAATGGCCCCTTTCACTAAAATATTCACCAAAAATACAAATTCCACCCGAATCCATCGGGCACTGCTGTGTCTCGTTCAGCCGGTACAGGAGCACGTTTGGGAGAAGTTTCGAGTCAATCGGTCCAAAGACCTGGAAGCTATTGAAATAAATCGGCGGGGTATTTTTTCGTGAAAAATGGTCTTTTCTTTAAAATATTCATGTAAAATACAAATTCCACCGGAATCCAACCAAAACTGGCGACCCTGCTTACACCAGTGAGGAGGACATGCCTGATCGATTTCGGGTCAATCGGTCCAGCCAATCACTAACCCTAACCCTAACCCTAACCCTAACCCTAACCCTAACCCTAGCCTCAGCCTTAAGCCAGGCCTCATGAAAGATTGTCCCTCTGACTAAAATATTCACCAAAAATACAAATTTCACCCGAATCCAACGGGGACTGCTGTGTCTCGTTCAGCCGGTACAGGAGCACGTTTGGGGGAAATTTCGAGTCAATCGGTCCAAAGACCTGGAAGCTATTGAAAAAATCGGCCGAGGTGTTGAGGAAAAATGGCCGCTTTTCCTTTAAAATATTCATGTAAAATACAAATTCCACCAGAATCCGACCAAAACTGGCGAGCCTCATTCCACCGGTGAGGAGGACATGCGTGATCAATTTCGAGTCAATCGGTCAAAAGACGACCGTGGTCCGAAACCCCAGCCCCTTAACCCTAACCCTGGCCCTAACAGCAGCCTTAAGCCAGCCTCATTTAAAATGGCCCCTTTCACTAAAATATTCACCAAAAATACAAATTCCACCCGAATCCAACGGGCACTGCTGTGTCTCGTTCAGCCGGTACAGGAGCACGTTTGGGAGAAGTTTCGAGTCAATCGGTCCAAAGACCTGGAAGCTATTGAAATAAATCGGCGGGGTATTTTTTCGTGAAAAATGGTCTTTTCTTTAAAATATTCATGTAAAATACAAATTCCACCGGAATCCAACCAAAACTGGCGACCCTGCTTACACCAGTGAGGAGGACATGCCTGATCGATTTCGGGTCCATCGGTCCAGCCAATCACTAACCCTAACCCTAACCCTAACCCTAGCCTCAGCCTTAAGCCAGGCCTCATGAAAGATTGTCCCTCTGACTAAAATATTCACCAAAAATACAAATTTCACCCGAATCCAACGGGGACTGCTGTGTCTCGTTCAGCCGGTACAGGAGCACGTTTGGGGGAAATTTCGAGTCAATCGGTCCAAAGACCTGGAAGCTATTGAAAAAATCGGCCGAGGTGTTGAGGAAAAATGGCCGCTTTTCCTTTAAAATATTCATGTAAAATACAAATTCCACCAGAATCCGACCAAAACTGGCGAGCCTCATTCCACCGGTGAGGAGGACATGCGTGATCAATTTCGAGTCAATCGGTCAAAAGACGACCGTGGTCCGAAACCCCAGCCCCTTAACCCTAACCCTGGCCCTAACAGCAGCCTTAAGCCAGCCTCATTTAAAATGGCCCCTTTCACTAAAATATTCACCAAAAATACAAATTCCACCCGAATCCAACGGGCACTGCTGTGTCTCGTTCAGCCGGTACAGGAGCACGTTTGGGAGAAGTTTCGAGTCAATCGGTCCAAAGACCTGGAAGCTATTGAAATAAATCGGCGGGGTATTTTTTCGTGAAAAATGGTCTTTTCTTTAAAATATTCATGTAAAATACAAATTCCACCGGAATCCAACCAAAACTGGCGACCCTGCTTACACCAGTGAGGAGGACATGCCTGATCGATTTCGGGTCCATCGGTCCAGCCAATCACTAACCCTAACCCTAACCCTAACCCTAGCCTCAGCCTTAAGCCAGGCCTCATGAAAGATTGTCCCTCTGACTAAAATATTCACCAAAAATACAAACTTCACCCGAATCCAACGGGGACTGCTTTGTCTCGTTCAGCCGGTACAGGAGCACGTTTGGGGGAAATTTCGAGTCAATCGGTCCAAAGACCTGGAAGCTATTGAAAAAATCGGCCGAGGTGTTGAGGAAAAATGGCGGCTTTTCCTTTAAAATATTCATGTAAAATACAAATTCCACCAGAATCCGACCAAAACTGGCGAGCCTCATTCCACCGGTGAGGAGGACATGCGTGATCAATTTCGAGTCAATCGGTCAAAAGGCAACCGTGGTCCGAAACCCCAGCCCCTTAACCCTAACCCTGGCCCTAACAGCAGCCTTAAGCCGGCCTCATTTAAAATGGCCCCTTTCACTAAAATATTCACCAAAAATACAAATTCCACCCGAATCCAACGGGCACTGCTGTGTCTCGTTCAGCCGGTACAGGAGCACGTTTGGGAGAAGTTTCGAGTCAATCGGTCCAAAGACCTGGAAGCTATTGAAATAAATCGGCGGGGTATTTTTTCGTGAAAAATGGTCTTTTCTTTAAAATATTCATGTAAAATACAAATTCCACCGGAATCCAACCAAAACTGGCGACCCTGCTTACACCAGTGAGGAGGACATGCCTGATTGATTTCGGGTCCATCGGTCCAGCCAATCACTAACCCTAACCCTAACCCTAACCCTAGCCTCAGCCTTAAGCCAGGCCTCATGAAAGATTGTCCCTCTGACTAAAATATTCACCAAAAATACAAATTTCACCCGAATCCAACGGGGACTGCTGTGTCTCGTTCAGCCGGTACAGGAGCACGTTTGGGGGAAATTTCGAGTCAATCGGTCCAAAGACCTGGAAGCTATTGAAAAAATCGGCCGAGGTGTTGAGGAAAAATGGCGGCTTTTCCTTTAAAATATTCATGTAAAATACAAATTCCACCAGAATCCGACCAAAACTGGCGAGCCTCATTCCACCGGTGAGGAGGACATGCGTGATCAATTTCGAGTCAATCGGTCAAAAGGTGACCGTGGTCCGAAACCCCAGCCCCTTAACCCTAACCCTGGCCCTAACAGCAGCCTTAAGCCGGCCTCATTTAAAATGGCCCCTTTCACTAAAATATTCACCAAAAATACAAATTCCACCCGAATCCAACGGGCACTGCTGTGTCTCGTTCAGCCGGTACAGGAGCACGTTTGGGAGAAGTTTCGAGTCAATCGGTCCAAAGACCTGGAAGCTATTGAAATAAATCGGCGGGGTATTTTTTCGTGAAAAATGGTCTTTTCTTTAAAATATTCATGTAAAATACAAATTCCACCGGAATCCAACCAAAACTGGCGACCCTGCTTACACCAGTGAGGAGGACATGCCTGATTGATTTCGGGTCCATCGGTCCAGCCAATCACTAACCCTAACCCTAACCCTAACCCTAGCCTCAGCCTTAAGCCAGGCCTCATGAAAGATTGTCCCTCTGACTAAAATATTCACCAAAAATACAAATTTCACCCGAATCCAACGGGGACTGCTGTGTCTCGTTCAGCCGGTACAGGAGCACGTTTGGGGGAAATTTCGAGTCAATCGGTCCAAAGACCTGGAAGCTATTGAAAAAATCGGCCGAGGTGTTGAGGAAAAATGGCGGCTTTTCCTTTAAAATATTCATGTAAAATACAAATTCCACCAGAATCCGACCAAAACTGGCGAGCCTCATTCCACCGGTGAGGAGGACATGCGTGATCAATTTCGAGTCAATCGGTCAAAAGACGACCGTGGTCCGAAACCCCAGCCCCTTAACCCTAACCCTGGCCCTAACAGCAGCCTTAAGCCGGCCTCATTTAAAATGGCCCCTTTCACTAAAATATTCACCAAAAATACAAATGCCACCCGAATCCAACGGGCACTGCTGTGTCTCGTTCAGCCGGTACAGGAGCACGTTTGGGAGAAGTTTCGAGTCAATCGGTCCAAAGACCTGGAAGCTATTGAAATAAATCGGCGGGGTAATTTTTCGTGAAAAATGGTCTTTTCTTTAAAATATTCATGTAAAATACAAATTCCACCGGAATCCAACCAAAACTGGCGACCCTGCTTACACCAGTGAGGAGGACATGCCTGATCGATTTCGGGTCAATCGGTCCAGCCAATCACTAACCCTAACCCTAACCCTAACCCTAGCCTCAGCCTTAAGCCAGGCCTCATGAAAGATTGTCCCTCTGACTAAAATATTCAACAAAAATACAAATTTCACCCGAATCCAACGGGGACTGCTGTGTCTCGTTCAGCCGGTACAGGAGCACGTTTGGGGGAAATTTCGAGTCAATCGGTCCAAAGACCTGGAAGCTATTGAAAAAATCGGCCGAGGTGTTGAGGAAAAATGACGGCTTTTCCTTTAAAATATTCATGTAAAATACAAATTCCACCAGAATCCGACCAAAACTGGCGAGCCTCATTCCACCGGTGAGGAGGACATGCGTGATCAATTTCGAGTCAATCGGTCAAAAGGCGACCGTGGTCCGAAACCCCAGCCCCTTAACCCTGACCCTGGCCCTAACAGCAGCCTTAAGCCGGCCTCATTTAAAATGGCCCCTTTCACTAAAATATTCACCAAAAATACAAATTCCACCCGAATCCAACGGGCACTGCTGTGTCTCGTTCAGCCGGTACAGGAGCACGTTTGGGAGAAGTTTCGAGTCAATCGGTCCAAAGACCTGGAAGCTATTGAAATAAATCGGCGGGGTATTTTTTCGTGAAAAATGGTCTTTTCTTTAAAATATTCATGTAAAATACAAATTCCACCGGAATCCAACCAAAACTGGCGACCCTGCTTACACCAGTGAGGAGGACATGCCTGATCGATTTCGGGTCAATCGGTCCAGCCAATCACTAACCCTAACCCTAACCCTAACCCTAGCCTCAGCCTTAAGCCAGGCCTCATGAAAGATTGTCCCTCTGACTAAAATATTCACCAAAAATACAAACTTCACCCGAATCCAACGGGGACTGCTGTGTCTCGTTCAGCCGGTACAGGAGCACGTTTGGGGGAAATTTCGAGTCAATCGGTCCAAAGACCTGGAAGCTATTGAAAAAATCGGCCGAGGTGTTGAGGAAAAATGGCCGCTTTTCCTTTAAAATATTCATGTAAAATACAAATTCCACCAGAATCCAACCAAAACTGGCGACCCTGCTTACACCAGTGAGGAGGACATGCCTGATCGATTTCGTGTCCATCGGTCCAGCCAATCACTAACCCTAACCCTAACCCTAACACTAGCCTCAGCCTTAAGCCAGGCCTCATGAAAGATTGTCCCTCTGACTAAAATATTCACCAAAAATACAAATTTCACCCGAATCCAACGGGGACTGCTGTGTCTCGTTCAGCCGGTACAGGAGCACGTTTGGGGGAAATTTCGAGTCAATCGGTCCAAAGACCTGGAAGCTATTGAAAAAATCGGCCGAGGTGTTGAGGAAAAATGGCGGCTTTTCCTTTAAAATATTCATGTAAAATACAAATTCCACCAGAATCCGACCAAAACTGGCGAGCCTCATTCCACCGGTGAGGAGGACATGCGTGATCAATTTCGAGTCAATCGGTCAAAAGGCGACCGTGGTCCGAAACCCCAGCCCCTTAACCCTAACCCTGGCCCTAACAGCAGCCTTAAGCCGGCCTCATTTAAAATGGCCCCTTTCACTAAAATATTCACCAAAAATACAAATTCCACCCGAATCCAACGGGCACTGCTGTGTCTCGTTCAGCCGGTACAGGAGCACGTTTGGGAGAAGTTTCGAGTCAATCGGTCCAAAGACCTGGAAGCTATTGAAATAAATCGGCGGGGTATTTTTTCGTGAAAAATGGTCTTTTCTTTAAAATATTCATGTAAAATACAAATTCCACCGGAATCCAACCAAAACTGGCGACCCTGCTTACACCAGTGAGGAGGACATGCCTGATCGATTTCGGGTCCATCGGTCCAGCCAATCACTAACCCTAACCCTAACCCTAACCCTAGCCTCAGCCTTAAGCCAGGCCTCATGAAAGATTGTCCCTCTGACTAAAATATTCACCAAAAATACAAATTTCACCCGAATCCAACGGGGACTGCTGTGTCTCGTTCAGCCGGTACAGGAGCACGTTTGGGGGAAATTTCGAGTCAATCGGTCCAAAGACCTGGAAGCTATTGAAAAAATCGGCCGAGGTGTTGAGGAAAAATGGCGGCTTTTCCTTTAAAATATTCATGTAAAATACAAATTCCACCAGAATCCGACCAAAACTGGCGAGCCTCATTCCACCGGTGAGGAGGACATGCGTGATCAATTTCGAGTCAATCGGTCAAAAGGCGACCGTGGTCCGAAACCCCAGCCCCTTAACCCTAACCCTGGCCCTAACAGCAGCCTTAAGCCGGCCTCATTTAAAATGGCCCCTTTCACTAAAATATTCACCAAAAATACAAATTCCACCCGAATCCAACGGGCACTGCTGTGTCTCGTTCAGCCGGTACAGGAGCACGTTTGGGAGAAGTTTCGAGTCAATCGGTCCAAAGACCTGGAAGCTATTGAAATAAATCGGCGGGGTATTTTTTCGTGAAAAATGGTCTTTTCTTTAAAATATTCATGTAAAATACAAATTCCACCGGAATCCAACCAAAACTGGCGACCCTGCTTACACCAGTGAGGAGGACATGCCTGATCGATTTCGGGTCAATCGGTCCAGCCAATCACTAACCCTAACCCTAACCCTAACCCTAGCCTCAGCCTTAAGCCAGGCCTCATGAAAGATTGTCCCTCTGACTAAAATATTCACCAAAAATACAAACTTCACCCGAATCCAACGGGGACTGCTGTGTCTCGTTCAGCCGGTACAGGAGCACGTTTGGGGGAAATTTCGAGTCAATCGGTCCAAAGACCTGGAAGCTATTGAAAAAATCGGCCGAGGTGTTGAGGAAAAATGGCGGCTTTTCCTTTAAAATATTCATGTAAAATACAAATTCCACCAGAATCCGACCAAAACTGGCGAGCCTCATTCCACCGGTGAGGAGGACATGCGTGATCAATTTCGAGTCAATCGGTCAAAAGGCGACCGTGGTCCGAAACCCCAGCCCCTTAACCCTGACCCTGGCCCTAACAGCAGCCTTAAGCCGGCCTCATTTAAAATGGCCCCTTTCACTAAAATATTCACCAAAAATACAAATTCCACCCGAATCCAACGGGCACTGCTGTGTCTCGTTCAGCCGGTACAGGAGCACGTTTGGGAGAAGTTTCGAGTCAATCGGTCCAAAGACCTGGAAGCTATTGAAATAAATCGGCGGGGTATTTTTTCGTGAAAAATGGTCTTTTCTTTAAAATATTCATGTAAAATACAAATTCCACCGGAATCCAACCAAAACTGGCGACCCTGCTTACACCAGTGAGGAGGACATGCCTGATCGATTTCGGGTCCATCGGTCCAGCCAATCACTAACCCTAACCCTAACCCTAACCCTAGCCTCAGCCTTAAGCCAGGCCTCATGAAAGATTGTCCCTCTGACTAAAATATTCACCAAAAATACAAATTTCACCCGAATCCAACGGGGACTGCTGTGTCTCGTTCAGCCGGTACAGGAGCACGTTTGGGGGAAATTTCGAGTCAATCGGTCCAAAGACCTGGAAGCTATTGAAAAAATCGGCCGAGGTGTTGAGGAAAAATGGCCGCTTTTCCTTTAAAATATTCATGTAAAATACAAATTCCACCAGAATCCGACCAAAACTGGCGAGCCTCATTCCACCGGTGAGGAGGACATGCGTGATCAATTTCGAGTCAATCGGTCAAAAGGCGACCGTGGTCCGAAACCCCAGCCCCTTAACCCTAACCCTGGCCCTAACAGCAGCCTTAAGCCGGCCTCATTTAAAATGGCCCCTTTCACTAAAATATTCACCAAAAATACAAATTCCACCCGAATCCAACGGGCACTGCTGTGTCTCGTTCAGCCGGTACAGGAGCACGTTTGGGAGAAGTTTCGAGTCAATCGGTCCAAAGACCTGGAAGCTATTGAAATAAATCGGCGGGGTATTTTTTCGTGAAAAATGGTCTTTTCTTTAAAATATTCATGTAAAATACAAATTCCACCGGAATCCAACCAAAACTGGCGACCCTGCTTACACCAGTGAGGAGGACATGCCTGATCGATTTCGGGTCAATCGGTCCAGCCAATCACTAACCCTAACCCTAACCCTAACCCTAGCCTCAGCCTTAAGCCAGGCCTCATGAAAGATTGTCCCTCTGACTAAAATATTCACCAAAAATACAAATTTCACCCGAATCCAACGGGGACTGCTGTGTCTCGTTCAGCCGGTACAGGAGCACGTTTGGGGGAAATTTCGAGTCAATCGGTCCAAAGACCTGGAAGCTATTGAAAAAATCGGCCGAGGTGTTGAGGAAAAATGGCCGCTTTTCCTTTAAAATATTCATGTAAAATACAAATTCCACCAGAATCCGACCAAAACTGGCGAGCCTCATTCCACCGGTGAGGAGGACATGCGTGATCAATTTCGAGTCAATCGGTCAAAAGGCGACCGTGGTCCGAAACCCCAGCCCCTTAACCCTAACCCTGGCCCTAACAGCAGCCTTAAGCCGGCCTCATTTAAAATGGCCCCTTTCACTAAAATATTCACCAAAAATACAAATTCCACCCGAATCCAACGGGCACTGCTGTGTCTCGTTCAGCCGGTACAGGAGCACGTTTGGGAGAAGTTTCGAGTCAATCGGTCCAAAGACCTGGAAGCTATTGAAATAAATCGGCGGGGTATTTTTTCGTGAAAAATGGTCTTTTCTTTAAAATATTCATGTAAAATACAAATTCCACCGGAATCCAACCAAAACTGGCAACCCTGCTTACACCAGTGAGGAGGACATGCCTGATCGATTTCGGGTCCATCGGTCCAGCCAATCACTAACCCTAACCCTAACCCTAACCCTAGCCTCAGCCTTAAGCCAGGCCTCATGAAAGATTGTCCCTCTGACTAAAATATTCACCAAAAATACAAACTTCACCCGAATCCAACGGGGACTGCTGTGTCTCGTTCAGCCGGTACAGGAGCACGTTTGGGGGAAATTTCGAGTCAATCGGTCCAAAGACCTGGAAGCTATTGAAAAAATCGGCCGAGGTGTTGAGGAAAAATGGCCGCTTTTCCTTTAAAATATTCATGTAAAATACAAATTCCACCAGAATCCGACCAAAACTGGCGAGCCTCATTCCACCGGTGAGGAGGACATGCGTGATCAATTTCGAGTCAATCGGTCAAAAGACGACCGTGGTCCGAAACCCCAGCCCCTTAACCCTAACCCTGGCCCTAACAGCAGCCTTAAGCCGGCCTCATTTAAAATGGCCCCTTTCACTAAAATATTCACCAAAAATACAAATTCCACCCGAATGCAACGGGCACTGCTGTGTCTCGTTCAGCCGGTACAGGAGCACGTTTGGGAGAAGTTTCGAGTCAATCGGTCCAAAGACCTGGAAGCTATTGAAATAAATCGGCGGGGTATTTTTTCGTGAAAAATGGTCTTTTCTTTAAAATATTCATGTAAAATACAAATTCCACCGGAATCCAACCAAAACTGGCGACCCTGCTTACACCAGTGAGGAGGACATGCCTGATCGATTTCGGGTCAATCGGTCCAGCCAATCACTAACCCTAACCCTAACCCTAACCCTAGCCTCAGCCTTAAGCCAGGCCTCATGAAAGATTGTCCCTCTGACTAAAATATTCACCAAAAATACAAATTTCACCCGAATCCAACGGGGACTGCTGTGTCTCGTTCAGCCGGTACAGGAGCACGTTTGGGGGAAATTTCGAGTCAATCGGTCCAAAGACCTGGAAGCTATTGAAAAAATCGGCCGAGGTGTTGAGGAAAAATGGCCGCTTTTCCTTTAAAATATTCATGTAAAATACAAATTCCACCAGAATCCGACCAAAACTGGCGAGCCTCATTCCACCGGTGAGGAGGACATGCGTGATCAATTTCGAGTCAATCGGTCAAAAGACGACCGTGGTCCGAAACCCCAGCCCCTTAACCCTAACCCTGGCCCTAACAGCAGCCTTAAGCCAGCCTCATTTAAAATGGCCCCTTTCACTAAAATATTCACCAAAAATACAAATTCCACCCGAATGCAACGGGCACTGCTGTGTCTCGTTCAGCCGGTACAGGAGCACGTTTGGGAGAAGTTTCGAGTCAATCGGTCCAAAGACCTGGAAGCTATTGAAATAAATCGGCGGGGTATTTTTTCGTGAAAAATGGTCTTTTCTTTAAAATATTCATGTAAAATACAAATTCCACCGGAATCCAACCAAAACTGGCGACTCTGCTTACACCAGTGAGGAGGACATGCCTGATCGATTTCGGGTCAATCGGTCCAGCCAATCACTAACCCTAACCCTAACCCTAACCCTAGCCTCAGCCTTAAGCCAGGCCTCATGAAAGATTGTCCCTCTGACTAAAATATTCACCAAAAATACAAATTTCACCCGAATCCAACGGGGACTGCTGTGTCTCGTTCAGCCGGTACAGGAGCACGTTTGGGGGAAATTTCGAGTCAATCGGTCCAAAGACCTGGAAGCTATTGAAAAAATCGGCCGAGGTGTTGAGGAAAAATGGCCGCTTTTCCTTTAAAATATTCATGTAAAATACAAATTCCACCAGAATCCGACCAAAACTGGCGAGCCTCATTCCACCGGTGAGGAGGACATGCGTGATCAATTTCGAGTCAATCGGTCAAAAGACGACCGTGGTCCGAAACCCCAGCCCCTTAACCCTAACCCTGGCCCTAACAGCAGCCTTAAGCCAGCCTCATTTAAAATGGCCCCTTTCACTAAAATATTCACCAAAAATACAAATTCCACCCGAATCCATCGGGCACTGCTGTGTCTCGTTCAGCCGGTACAGGAGCACGTTTGGGAGAAGTTTCGAGTCAATCGGTCCAAAGACCTGGAAGCTATTGAAATAAATCGGCGGGGTATTTTTTCGTGAAAAATGGTCTTTTCTTTAAAATATTCATGTAAAATACAAATTCCACCGGAATCCAACCAAAACTGGCGACTCTGCTTACACCAGTGAGGAGGACATGCCTGATCGATTTCGGGTCAATCGGTCCAGCCAATCACTAACCCTAACCCTAACCCTAACCCTAGCCTCAGCCTTAAGCCAGGCCTCATGAAAGATTGTCCCTCTGACTAAAATATTCACCAAAAATACAAATTTCACCCGAATCCAACGGGGACTGCTGTGTCTCGTTCAGCCGGTACAGGAGCACGTTTGGGGGAAATTTCGAGTCAATCGGTCCAAAGACCTGGAAGCTATTGAAAAAATCGGCCGAGGTGTTGAGGAAAAATGGCCGCTTTTCCTTTAAAATATTCATGTAAAATACAAATTCCACCAGAATCCGACCAAAACTGGCGAGCCTCATTCCACCGGTGAGGAGGACATGCGTGATCAATTTCGAGTCAATCGGTCAAAAGACGACCGTGGTCCGAAACCCCAGCCCCTTAACCCTAACCCTGGCCCTAACAGCAGCCTTAAGCCAGCCTCATTTAAAATGGCCCCTTTCACTAAAATATTCACCAAAAATACAAATTCCACCCGAATCCATCGGGCACTGCTGTGTCTCGTTCAGCCGGTACAGGAGCACGTTTGGGAGAAGTTTCGAGTCAATCGGTCCAAAGACCTGGAAGCTATTGAAATAAATCGGCGGGGTATTTTTTCGTGAAAAATGGTCTTTTCTTTAAAATATTCATGTAAAATACAAATTCCACCGGAATCCAACCAAAACTGGCGACCCTGCTTACACCAGTGAGGAGGACATGCCTGATCGATTTCGGGTCAATCGGTCCAGCCAATCACTAACCCTAACCCTAACCCTAACCCTAGCCTCAGCCTTAAGCCAGGCCTCATGAAAGATTGTCCCTCTGACTAAAATATTCACCAAAAATACAAATTTCACCCGAATCCAACGGGGACTGCTGTGTCTCGTTCAGCCGGTACAGGAGCACGTTTGGGGGAAATTTCGAGTCAATCGGTCCAAAGACCTGGAAGCTATTGAAAAAATCGGCCGAGGTGTTGAGGAAAAATGGCCGCTTTTCCTTTAAAATATTCATGTAAAATACAAATTCCACCAGAATCCGACCAAAACTGGCGAGCCTCATTCCACCGGTGAGGAGGACATGCGTGATCAATTTCGAGTCAATCGGTCAAAAGACGACCGTGGTCCGAAACCCCAGCCCCTTAACCCTAACCCTGGCCCTAACAGCAGCCTTAAGCCAGCCTCATTTAAAATGGCCCCTTTCACTAAAATATTCACCAAAAATACAAATTCCACCCGAATGCAACGGGCACTGCTGTGTCTCGTTCAGCCGGTACAGGAGCACGTTTGGGAGAAGTTTCGAGTCAATCGGTCCAAAGACCTGGAAGCTATTGAAATAAATCGGCGGGGTATTTTTTCGTGAAAAATGGTCTTTTCTTTAAAATATTCATGTAAAATACAAATTCCACCGGAATCCAACCAAAACTGGCGACTCTGCTTACACCAGTGAGGAGGACATGCCTGATCGATTTCGGGTCAATCGGTCCAGCCAATCACTAACCCTAACCCTAACCCTAACCCTAGCCTCAGCCTTAAGCCAGGCCTCATGAAAGATTGTCCCTCTGACTAAAATATTCACCAAAAATACAAATTTCACCCGAATCCAACGGGGACTGCTGTGTCTCGTTCAGCCGGTACAGGAGCACGTTTGGGGGAAATTTCGAGTCAATCGGTCCAAAGACCTGGAAGCTATTGAAAAAATCGGCCGAGGTGTTGAGGAAAAATGGCCGCTTTTCCTTTAAAATATTCATGTAAAATACAAATTCCACCAGAATCCGACCAAAACTGGCGAGCCTCATTCCACCGGTGAGGAGGACATGCGTGATCAATTTCGAGTCAATCGGTCAAAAGACGACCGTGGTCCGAAACCCCAGCCCCTTAACCCTAACCCTGGCCCTAACAGCAGCCTTAAGCCAGCCTCATTTAAAATGGCCCCTTTCACTAAAATATTCACCAAAAATACAAATTCCACCCGAATCCATCGGGCACTGCTGTGTCTCGTTCAGCCGGTACAGGAGCACGTTTGGGAGAAGTTTCGAGTCAATCGGTCCAAAGACCTGGAAGCTATTGAAATAAATCGGCGGGGTATTTTTTCGTGAAAAATGGTCTTTTCTTTAAAATATTCATGTAAAATACAAATTCCACCGGAATCCAACCAAAACTGGCGACTCTGCTTACACCAGTGAGGAGGACATGCCTGATCGATTTCGGGTCAATCGGTCCAGCCAATCACTAACCCTAACCCTAACCCTAACCCTAGCCTCAGCCTTAAGCCAGGCCTCATGAAAGATTGTCCCTCTGACTAAAATATTCACCAAAAATACAAATTTCACCCGAATCCAACGGGGACTGCTGTGTCTCGTTCAGCCGGTACAGGAGCACGTTTGGGGGAAATTTCGAGTCAATCGGTCCAAAGACCTGGAAGCTATTGAAAAAATCGGCCGAGGTGTTGAGGAAAAATGGCCGCTTTTCCTTTAAAATATTCATGTAAAATACAAATTCCACCAGAATCCGACCAAAACTGGCGAGCCTCATTCCACCGGTGAGGAGGACATGCGTGATCAATTTCGAGTCAATCGGTCAAAAGACGACCGTGGTCCGAAACCCCAGCCCCTTAACCCTAACCCTGGCCCTAACAGCAGCCTTAAGCCAGCCTCATTTAAAATGGCCCCTTTCACTAAAATATTCACCAAAAATACAAATTCCACCCGAATCCATCGGGCACTGCTGTGTCTCGTTCAGCCGGTACAGGAGCACGTTTGGGAGAAGTTTCGAGTCAATCGGTCCAAAGACCTGGAAGCTATTGAAATAAATCGGCGGGGTATTTTTTCGTGAAAAATGGTCTTTTCTTTAAAATATTCATGTAAAATACAAATTCCACCGGAATCCAACCAAAACTGGCGACTCTGCTTACACCAGTGAGGAGGACATGCCTGATCGATTTCGGGTCAATCGGTCCAGCCAATCACTAACCCTAACCCTAACCCTAACCCTAGCCTCAGCCTTAAGCCAGGCCTCATGAAAGATTGTCCCTCTGACTAAAATATTCACCAAAAATACAAATTTCACCCGAATCCAACGGGGACTGCTGTGTCTCGTTCAGCCGGTACAGGAGCACGTTTGGGGGAAATTTCGAGTCAATCGGTCCAAAGACCTGGAAGCTATTGAAAAAATCGGCCGAGGTGTTGAGGAAAAATGGCCGCTTTTCCTTTAAAATATTCATGTAAAATACAAATTCCACCAGAATCCGACCAAAACTGGCGAGCCTCATTCCACCGGTGAGGAGGACATGCGTGATCAATTTCGAGTCAATCGGTCAAAAGACGACCGTGGTCCGAAACCCCAGCCCCTTAACCCTAACCCTGGCCCTAACAGCAGCCTTAAGCCAGCCTCATTTAAAATGGCCCCTTTCACTAAAATATTCACCAAAAATACAAATTCCACCCGAATGCAACGGGCACTGCTGTGTCTCGTTCAGCCGGTACAGGAGCACGTTTGGGAGAAGTTTCGAGTCAATCGGTCCAAAGACCTGGAAGCTATTGAAATAAATCGGCGGGGTATTTTTTCGTGAAAAATGGTCTTTTCTTTAAAATATTCATGTAAAATACAAATTCCACCGGAATCCAACCAAAACTGGCGACTCTGCTTACACCAGTGAGGAGGACATGCCTGATCGATTTCGGGTCAATCGGTCCAGCCAATCACTAACCCTAACCCTAACCCTAACCCTAGCCTCAGCCTTAAGCCAGGCCTCATGAAAGATTGTCCCTCTGACTAAAATATTCACCAAAAATACAAATTTCACCCGAATCCAACGGGGACTGCTGTGTCTCGTTCAGCCGGTACAGGAGCACGTTTGGGGGAAATTTCGAGTCAATCGGTCCAAAGACCTGGAAGCTATTGAAAAAATCGGCCGAGGTGTTGAGGAAAAATGGCCGCTTTTCCTTTAAAATATTCATGTAAAATACAAATTCCACCAGAATCCGACCAAAACTGGCGAGCCTCATTCCACCGGTGAGGAGGACATGCGTGATCAATTTCGAGTCAATCGGTCAAAAGACGACCGTGGTCCGAAACCCCAGCCCCTTAACCCTAACCCTGGCCCTAACAGCAGCCTTAAGCCAGCCTCATTTAAAATGGCCCCTTTCACTAAAATATTCACCAAAAATACAAATTCCACCCGAATCCATCGGGCACTGCTGTGTCTCGTTCAGCCGGTACAGGAGCACGTTTGGGAGAAGTTTCGAGTCAATCGGTCCAAAGACCTGGAAGCTATTGAAATAAATCGGCGGGGTATTTTTTCGTGAAAAATGGTCTTTTCTTTAAAATATTCATGTAAAATACAAATTCCACCGGAATCCAACCAAAACTGGCGACTCTGCTTACACCAGTGAGGAGGACATGCCTGATCGATTTCGGGTCAATCGGTCCAGCCAATCACTAACCCTAACCCTAACCCTAACCCTAGCCTCAGCCTTAAGCCAGGCCTCATGAAAGATTGTCCCTCTGACTAAAATATTCACCAAAAATACAAATTTCACCCGAATCCAACGGGGACTGCTGTGTCTCGTTCAGCCGGTACAGGAGCACGTTTGGGGGAAATTTCGAGTCAATCGGTCCAAAGACCTGGAAGCTATTGAAAAAATCGGCCGAGGTGTTGAGGAAAAATGGCCGCTTTTCCTTTAAAATATTCATGTAAAATACAAATTCCACCAGAATCCGACCAAAACTGGCGAGCCTCATTCCACCGGTGAGGAGGACATGCGTGATCAATTTCGAGTCAATCGGTCAAAAGACGACCGTGGTCCGAAACCCCAGCCCCTTAACCCTAACCCTGGCCCTAACAGCAGCCTTAAGCCAGCCTCATTTAAAATGGCCCCTTTCACTAAAATATTCACCAAAAATACAAATTCCACCCGAATCCATCGGGCACTGCTGTGTCTCGTTCAGCCGGTACAGGAGCACGTTTGGGAGAAGTTTCGAGTCAATCGGTCCAAAGACCTGGAAGCTATTGAAATAAATCGGCGGGGTATTTTTTCGTGAAAAATGGTCTTTTCTTTAAAATATTCATGTAAAATACAAATTCCACCGGAATCCAACCAAAACTGGCGACCCTGCTTACACCAGTGAGGAGGACATGCCTGATCGATTTCGGGTCAATCGGTCCAGCCAATCACTAACCCTAACCCTAACCCTAACCCTAACCCTAACCCTAGCCTCAGCCTTAAGCCAGGCCTCATGAAAGATTGTCCCTCTGACTAAAATATTCACCAAAAATACAAATTTCACCCGAATCCAACGGGGACTGCTGTGTCTCGTTCAGCCGGTACAGGAGCACGTTTGGGGGAAATTTCGAGTCAATCGGTCCAAAGACCTGGAAGCTATTGAAAAAATCGGCCGAGGTGTTGAGGAAAAATGGCCGCTTTTCCTTTAAAATATTCATGTAAAATACAAATTCCACCAGAATCCGACCAAAACTGGCGAGCCTCATTCCACCGGTGAGGAGGACATGCGTGATCAATTTCGAGTCAATCGGTCAAAAGACGACCGTGGTCCGAAACCCCAGCCCCTTAACCCTAACCCTGGCCCTAACAGCAGCCTTAAGCCAGCCTCATTTAAAATGGCCCCTTTCACTAAAATATTCACCAAAAATACAAATTCCACCCGAATCCATCGGGCACTGCTGTGTCTCGTTCAGCCGGTACAGGAGCACGTTTGGGAGAAGTTTCGAGTCAATCGGTCCAAAGACCTGGAAGCTATTGAAATAAATCGGCGGGGTATTTTTTCGTGAAAAATGGTCTTTTCTTTAAAATATTCATGTAAAATACAAATTCCACCGGAATCCAACCAAAACTGGCGACTCTGCTTACACCAGTGAGGAGGACATGCCTGATCGATTTCGGGTCAATCGGTCCAGCCAATCACTAACCCTAACCCTAACCCTAACCCTAGCCTCAGCCTTAAGCCAGGCCTCATGAAAGATTGTCCCTCTGACTAAAATATTCACCAAAAATACAAATTTCACCCGAATCCAACGGGGACTGCTGTGTCTCGTTCAGCCGGTACAGGAGCACGTTTGGGGGAAATTTCGAGTCAATCGGTCCAAAGACCTGGAAGCTATTGAAAAAATCGGCCGAGGTGTTGAGGAAAAATGGCCGCTTTTCCTTTAAAATATTCATGTAAAATACAAATTCCACCAGAATCCGACCAAAACTGGCGAGCCTCATTCCACCGGTGAGGAGGACATGCGTGATCAATTTCGAGTCAATCGGTCAAAAGACGACCGTGGTCCGAAACCCCAGCCCCTTAACCCTAACCCTGGCCCTAACAGCAGCCTTAAGCCAGCCTCATTTAAAATGGCCCCTTTCACTAAAATATTCACCAAAAATACAAATTCCACCCGAATGCAACGGGCACTGCTGTGTCTCGTTCAGCCGGTACAGGAGCACGTTTGGGAGAAGTTTCGAGTCAATCGGTCCAAAGACCTGGAAGCTATTGAAATAAATCGGCGGGGTATTTTTTCGTGAAAAATGGTCTTTTCTTTAAAATATTCATGTAAAATACAAATTCCACCGGAATCCAACCAAAACTGGCGACCCTGCTTACACCAGTGAGGAGGACATGCCTGATCGATTTCGGGTCAATCGGTCCAGCCAATCACTAACCCTAACCCTAACCCTAACCCTAGCCTCAGCCTTAAGCCAGGCCTCATGAAAGATTGTCCCTCTGACTAAAATATTCACCAAAAATACAAATTTCACCCGAATCCAACGGGGACTGCTGTGTCTCGTTCAGCCGGTACAGGAGCACGTTTGGGGGAAATTTCGAGTCAATCGGTCCAAAGACCTGGAAGCTATTGAAAAAATCGGCCGAGGTGTTGAGGAAAAATGGCCGCTTTTCCTTTAAAATATTCATGTAAAATACAAATTCCACCAGAATCCGACCAAAACTGGCGAGCCTCATTCCACCGGTGAGGAGGACATGCGTGATCAATTTCGAGTCAATCGGTCAAAAGACGACCGTGGTCCGAAACCCCAGCCCCTTAACCCTAACCCTGGCCCTAACAGCAGCCTTAAGCCAGCCTCATTTAAAATGGCCCCTTTCACTAAAATATTCACCAAAAATACAAATTCCACCCGAATGCAACGGGCACTGCTGTGTCTCGTTCAGCCGGTACAGGAGCACGTTTGGGAGAAGTTTCGAGTCAATCGGTCCAAAGACCTGGAAGCTATTGAAATAAATCGGCGGGGTATTTTTTCGTGAAAAATGGTCTTTTCTTTAAAATATTCATGTAAAATACAAATTCCACCGGAATCCAACCAAAACTGGCGACTCTGCTTACACCAGTGAGGAGGACATGCCTGATCGATTTCGGGTCAATCGGTCCAGCCAATCACTAACCCTAACCCTAACCCTAACCCTAGCCTCAGCCTTAAGCCAGGCCTCATGAAAGAATGTCCCTCTGACTAAAATATTCACCAAAAATACAAATTTCACCCGAATCCAACGGGGACTGCTGTGTCTCGTTCAGCCGGTACAGGAGCACGTTTGGGGGAAATTTCGAGTCAATCGGTCCAAAGACCTGGAAGCTATTGAAAAAATCGGCCGAGGTGTTGAGGAAAAATGGCCGCTTTTCCTTTAAAATATTCATGTAAAATACAAATTCCACCAGAATCCGACCAAAACTGGCGAGCCTCATTCCACCGGTGAGGAGGACATGCGTGATCAATTTCGAGTCAATCGGTCAAAAGACGACCGTGGTCCGAAACCCCAGCCCCTTAACCCTAACCCTGGCCCTAACAGCAGCCTTAAGCCAGCCTCATTTAAAATGGCCCCTTTCACTAAAATATTCACCAAAAATACAAATTCCACCCGAATGCAACGGGCACTGCTGTGTCTCGTTCAGCCGGTACAGGAGCACGTTTGGGAGAAGTTTCGAGTCAATCGGTCCAAAGACCTGGAAGCTATTGAAATAAATCGGCGGGGTATTTTTTCGTGAAAAATGGTCTTTTCTTTAAAATATTCATGTAAAATACAAATTCCACCGGAATCCAACCAAAACTGGCGACCCTGCTTACACCAGTGAGGAGGACATGCCTGATCGATTTCGGGTCAATCGGTCCAGCCAATCACTAACCCTAACCCTAACCCTAACCCTAGCCTCAGCCTTAAGCCAGGCCTCATGAAAGATTGTCCCTCTGACTAAAATATTCACCAAAAATACAAATTCCACCCGAATGCAACGGGCACTGCTGTGTCTCGTTCAGCCGGTACAGGAGCACGTTTGGGAGAAGTTTCGAGTCAATCGGTCCAAAGACCTGGAAGCTATTGAAATAAATCGGCGGGGTATTTTTTCGTGAAAAATGGTCTTTTCTTTAAAATATTCATGTAAAATACAAATTCCACCGGAATCCAACCAAAACTGGCGACCCTGCTTACACCAGTGAGGAGGACATGCCTGATCGATTTCGGGTCAATCGGTCCAGCCAATCACTAACCCTAACCCTAACCCTAACCCTAGCCTCAGCCTTAAGCCAGGCCTCATGAAAGAATGTCCCTCTGACTAAAATATTCACCAAAAATACAAATTTCACCCGAATCCAACGGGGACTGCTGTGTCTCGTTCAGCCGGTACAGGAGCACGTTTGGGGGAAATTTCGAGTCAATCGGTCCAAAGACCTGGAAGCTATTGAAAAAATCGGCCGAGGTGTTGAGGAAAAATGGCCGCTTTTCCTTTAAAATATTCATGTAAAATACAAATTCCACCAGAATCCGACCAAAACTGGCGAGCCTCATTCCACCGGTGAGGAGGACATGCGTGATCAATTTCGAGTCAATCGGTCAAAAGACGACCGTGGTCCGAAACCCCAGCCCCTTAACCCTAACCCTGGCCCTAACAGCAGCCTTAAGCCAGCCTCATTTAAAATGGCCCCTTTCACTAAAATATTCACCAAAAATACAAATTCCACCCGAATGCAACGGGCACTGCTGTGTCTCGTTCAGCCGGTACAGGAGCACGTTTGGGAGAAGTTTCGAGTCAATCGGTCCAAAGACCTGGAAGCTATTGAAATAAATCGGCGGGGTATTTTTTCGTGAAAAATGGTCTTTTCTTTAAAATATTCATGTAAAATACAAATTCCACCGGAATCCAACCAAAACTGGCGACCCTGCTTACACCAGTGAGGAGGACATGCCTGATCGATTTCGGGTCAATCGGTCCAGCCAATCACTAACCCTAACCCTAACCCTAACCCTAGCCTCAGCCTTAAGCCAGGCCTCATGAAAGATTGTCCCTCTGACTAAAATATTCACCAAAAATACAAATTCCACCCGAATGCAACGGGCACTGCTGTGTCTCGTTCAGCCGGTACAGGAGCACGTTTGGGAGAAGTTTCGAGTCAATCGGTCCAAAGACCTGGAAGCTATTGAAATAAATCGGCGGGGTATTTTTTCGTGAAAAATGGTCTTTTCTTTAAAATATTCATGTAAAATACAAATTCCACCGGAATCCAACCAAAACTGGCGACCCTGCTTACACCAGTGAGGAGGACATGCCTGATCGATTTCGGGTCAATCGGTCCAGCCAATCACTAACCCTAACCCTAACCCTAACCCTAGCCTCAGCCTTAAGCCAGGCCTCATGAAAGATTGTCCCTCTGACTAAAATATTCACCAAAAATACAAATTTCACCCGAATCCAACGGGGACTGCTGTGTCTCGTTCAGCCGGTACAGGAGCACGTTTGGGGGAAATTTCGAGTCAATCGGTCCAAAGACCTGGAAGCTATTGAAAAAATCGGCCGAGGTGTTGAGGAAAAATGGCCGCTTTTCCTTTAAAATATTCATGTAAAATACAAATTCCACCAGAATCCGACCAAAACTGGCGAGCCTCATTCCACCGGTGAGGAGGACATGCGTGATCAATTTCGAGTCAATCGGTCAAAAGACGACCGTGGTCCGAAACCCCAGCCCCTTAACCCTAACCCTGGCCCTAACAGCAGCCTTAAGCCAGCCTCATGACAAATGGCCCCTTTCACTAAAATATTCACCAAAAATACAAATTCCACCCGAATCCATCGGGCACTGCTGTGTCTCGTTCAGCCGGTACAGGAGCACGTTTGGGAGAAGTTTCGAGTCAATCGGTCCAAAGACCTGGAAGCTATTGAAATAAATCGGCGGGGTATTTTTTCGTGAAAAATGGTCTTTTCTTTAAAATATTCATGTAAAATACAAATTCCACCGGAATCCAACCAAAACTGGCGACCCTGCTTACACCAGTGAGGAGGACATGCCTGATCGATTTCGGGTCAATCGGTCCAGCCAATCACTAACCCTAACCCTAACCCTAACCCTAGCCTCAGCCTTAAGCCAGGCCTCATGAAAGATTGTCCCTCTGACTAAAATATTCACCAAAAATACAAATTTCACCCGAATCCAACGGGGACTGCTGTGTCTCGTTCAGCCGGTACAGGAGCACGTTTGGGGGAAATTTCGAGTCAATCGGTCCAAAGACCTGGAAGCTATTGAAAAAATCGGCCGAGGTGTTGAGGAAAAATGGCCGCTTTTCCTTTAAAATATTCATGTAAAATACAAATTCCACCAGAATCCGACCAAAACTGGCGAGCCTCATTCCACCGGTGAGGAGGACATGCGTGATCAATTTCGAGTCAATCGGTCAAAAGACGACCGTGGTCCGAAACCCCAGCCCCTTAACCCTAACCCTGGCCCTAACAGCAGCCTTAAGCCAGCCTCATGACAAATGGCCCCTTTCACTAAAATATTCACCAAAAATACAAATTCCACCCGAATCCATCGGGCACTGCTGTGTCTCGTTCAGCCGGTACAGGAGCACGTTTGGGAGAAGTTTCGAGTCAATCGGTCCAAAGACCTGGAAGCTATTGAAATAAATCGGCGGGGTATTTTTTCGTGAAAAATGGTCTTTTCTTTAAAATATTCATGTAAAATACAAATTCCACCGGAATCCAACCAAAACTGGCGACCCTGCTTACACCAGTGAGGAGGACATGCCTGATCGATTTCGGGTCAATCGGTCCAGCCAATCACTAACCCTAACCCTAACCCTAACCCTAGCCTCAGCCTTAAGCCAGGCCTCATGAAAGATTGTCCCTCTGACTAAAATATTCACCAAAAATACAAATTTCACCCGAATCCAACGGGGACTGCTGTGTCTCGTTCAGCCGGTACAGGAGCACGTTTGGGGGAAATTTCGAGTCAATCGGTCCAAAGACCTGGAAGCTATTGAAAAAATCGGCCGAGGTGTTGAGGAAAAATGGCCGCTTTTCCTTTAAAATATTCATGTAAAATACAAATTCCACCAGAATCCGACCAAAACTGGCGAGCCTCATTCCACCGGTGAGGAGGACATGCGTGATCAATTTCGAGTCAATCGGTCAAAAGACGACCGTGGTCCGAAACCCCAGCCCCTTAACCCTAACCCTGGCCCTAACAGCAGCCTTAAGCCAGCCTCATTTAAAATGGCCCCTTTCACTAAAATATTCACCAAAAATACAAATTCCACCCGAATGCAACGGGCACTGCTGTGTCTCGTTCAGCCGGTACAGGAGCACGTTTGGGAGAAGTTTCGAGTCAATCGGTCCAAAGACCTGGAAGCTATTGAAATAAATCGGCGGGGTATTTTTTCGTGAAAAATGGTCTTTTCTTTAAAATATTCATGTAAAATACAAATTCCACCGGAATCCAACCAAAACTGGCGACCCTGCTTACACCAGTGAGGAGGACATGCCTGATCGATTTCGGGTCAATCGGTCCAGCCAATCACTAACCCTAACCCTAACCCTAACCCTAGCCTCAGCCTTAAGCCAGGCCTCATGAAAGATTGTCCCTCTGACTAAAATATTCACCAAAAATACAAATTTCACCCGAATCCAACGGGGACTGCTGTGTCTCGTTCAGCCGGTACAGGAGCACGTTTGGGGGAAATTTCGAGTCAATCGGTCCAAAGACCTGGAAGCTATTGAAAAAATCGGCCGAGGTGTTGAGGAAAAATGGCCGCTTTTCCTTTAAAATATTCATGTAAAATACAAATTCCACCAGAATCCGACCAAAACTGGCGAGCCTCATTCCACCGGTGAGGAGGACATGCGTGATCAATTTCGAGTCAATCGGTCAAAAGACGACCGTGGTCCGAAACCCCAGCCCCTTAACCCTAACCCTGGCCCTAACAGCAGCCTTAAGCCAGCCTCATGACAAATGGCCCCTTTCACTAAAATATTCACCAAAAATACAAATTCCACCCGAATGCAACGGGCACTGCTGTGTCTCGTTCAGCCGGTACAGGAGCACGTTTGGGAGAAGTTTCGAGTCAATCGGTCCAAAGACCTGGAAGCTATTGAAATAAATCGGCGGGGTATTTTTTCGTGAAAAATGGTCTTTTCTTTAAAATATTCATGTAAAATACAAATTCCACCGGAATCCAACCAAAACTGGCGACCCTGCTTACACCAGTGAGGAGGACATGCCTGATCGATTTCGGGTCAATCGGTCCAGCCAATCACTAACCCTAACCCTAACCCTAACCCTAGCCTCAGCCTTAAGCCAGGCCTCATGAAAGATTGTCCCTCTGACTAAAATATTCACCAAAAATACAAATTTCACCCGAATCCAACGGGGACTGCTGTGTCTCGTTCAGCCGGTACAGGAGCACGTTTGGGGGAAATTTCGAGTCAATCGGTCCAAAGACCTGGAAGCTATTGAAAAAATCGGCCGAGGTGTTGAGGAAAAATGGCCGCTTTTCCTTTAAAATATTCATGTAAAATACAAATTCCACCAGAATCCGACCAAAACTGGCGAGCCTCATTCCACCGGTGAGGAGGACATGCGTGATCAATTTCGAGTCAATCGGTCAAAAGACGACCGTGGTCCGAAACCCCAGCCCCTTAACCCTAACCCTGGCCCTAACAGCAGCCTTAAGCCAGCCTCATTTAAAATGGCCCCTTTCACTAAAATATTCACCAAAAATACAAATTCCACCCGAATGCAACGGGCACTGCTGTGTCTCGTTCAGCCGGTACAGGAGCACGTTTGGGAGAAGTTTCGAGTCAATCGGTCCAAAGACCTGGAAGCTATTGAAATAAATCGGCGGGGTATTTTTTCGTGAAAAATGGTCTTTTCTTTAAAATATTCATGTAAAATACAAATTCCACCGGAATCCAACCAAAACTGGCGACCCTGCTTACACCAGTGAGGAGGACATGCCTGATCGATTTCGGGTCAATCGGTCCAGCCAATCACTAACCCTAACCCTAACCCTAACCCTAGCCTCAGCCTTAAGCCAGGCCTCATGAAAGATTGTCCCTCTGACTAAAATATTCACCAAAAATACAAATTTCACCCGAATCCAACGGGGACTGCTGTGTCTCGTTCAGCCGGTACAGGAGCACGTTTGGGGGAAATTTCGAGTCAATCGGTCCAAAGACCTGGAAGCTATTGAAAAAATCGGCCGAGGTGTTGAGGAAAAATGGCCGCTTTTCCTTTAAAATATTCATGTAAAATACAAATTCCACCAGAATCCGACCAAAACTGGCGAGCCTCATTCCACCGGTGAGGAGGACATGCGTGATCAATTTCGAGTCAATCGGTCAAAAGACGACCGTGGTCCGAAACCCCAGCCCCTTAACCCTAACCCTGGCCCTAACAGCAGCCTTAAGCCAGCCTCATGACAAATGGCCCCTTTCACTAAAATATTCACCAAAAATACAAATTCCACCCGAATGCAACGGGCACTGCTGTGTCTCGTTCAGCCGGTACAGGAGCACGTTTGGGAGAAGTTTCGAGTCAATCGGTCCAAAGACCTGGAAGCTATTGAAATAAATCGGCGGGGTATTTTTTCGTGAAAAATGGTCTTTTCTTTAAAATATTCATGTAAAATACAAATTCCACCGGAATCCAACCAAAACTGGCGACCCTGCTTACACCAGTGAGGAGGACATGCCTGATCGATTTCGGGTCAATCGGTCCAGCCAATCACTAACCCTAACCCTAACCCTAACCCTAGCCTCAGCCTTAAGCCAGGCCTCATGAAAGATTGTCCCTCTGACTAAAATATTCACCAAAAATACAAATTTCACCCGAATCCAACGGGGACTGCTGTGTCTCGTTCAGCCGGTACAGGAGCACGTTTGGGGGAAATTTCGAGTCAATCGGTCCAAAGACCTGGAAGCTATTGAAAAAATCGGCCGAGGTGTTGAGGAAAAATGGCCGCTTTTCCTTTAAAATATTCATGTAAAATACAAATTCCACCAGAATCCGACCAAAACTGGCGAGCCTCATTCCACCGGTGAGGAGGACATGCGTGATCAATTTCGAGTCAATCGGTCAAAAGACGACCGTGGTCCGAAACCCCAGCCCCTTAACCCTAACCCTGGCCCTAACAGCAGCCTTAAGCCAGCCTCATTTAAAATGGCCCCTTTCACTAAAATATTCACCAAAAATACAAATTCCACCCGAATGCAACGGGCACTGCTGTGTCTCGTTCAGCCGGTACAGGAGCACGTTTGGGAGAAGTTTCGAGTCAATCGGTCCAAAGACCTGGAAGCTATTGAAATAAATCGGCGGGGTATTTTTTCGTGAAAAATGGTCTTTTCTTTAAAATATTCATGTAAAATACAAATTCCACCGGAATCCAACCAAAACTGGCGACCCTGCTTACACCAGTGAGGAGGACATGCCTGATCGATTTCGGGTCAATCGGTCCAGCCAATCACTAACCCTAACCCTAACCCTAACCCTAGCCTCAGCCTTAAGCCAGGCCTCATGAAAGATTGTCCCTCTGACTAAAATATTCACCAAAAATACAAATTTCACCCGAATCCAACGGGGACTGCTGTGTCTCGTTCAGCCGGTACAGGAGCACGTTTGGGGGAAATTTCGAGTCAATCGGTCCAAAGACCTGGAAGCTATTGAAAAAATCGGCCGAGGTGTTGAGGAAAAATGGCCGCTTTTCCTTTAAAATATTCATGTAAAATACAAATTCCACCAGAATCCGACCAAAACTGGCGAGCCTCATTCCACCGGTGAGGAGGACATGCGTGATCAATTTCGAGTCAATCGGTCAAAAGACGACCGTGGTCCGAAACCCCAGCCCCTTAACCCTAACCCTGGCCCTAACAGCAGCCTTAAGCCAGCCTCATGACAAATGGCCCCTTTCACTAAAATATTCACCAAAAATACAAATTCCACCCGAATGCAACGGGCACTGCTGTGTCTCGTTCAGCCGGTACAGGAGCACGTTTGGGAGAAGTTTCGAGTCAATCGGTCCAAAGACCTGGAAGCTATTGAAATAAATCGGCGGGGTATTTCTTCGTGAAAAATGGTCTTTTCTTTAAAATATTCATGTAAAATACAAATTCCACCGGAATCCAACCAAAACTGGCGACCCTGCTTACACCAGTGAGGAGGACATGCCTGATCGATTTCGGGTCAATCGGTCCAGCCAATCACTAACCCTAACCCTAACCCTAACCCTAGCCTCAGCCTTAAGCCAGGCCTCATGAAAGATTGTCCCTCTGACTAAAATATTCACCAAAAATACAAATTTCACCCGAATCCAACGGGGACTGCTGTGTCTCGTTCAGCCGGTACAGGAGCACGTTTGGGGGAAATTTCGAGTCAATCGGTCCAAAGACCTGGAAGCTATTGAAAAAATCGGCCGAGGTGTTGAGGAAAAATGGCCGCTTTTCCTTTAAAATATTCATGTAAAATACAAATTCCACCAGAATCCGACCAAAACTGGCGAGCCTCATTCCACCGGTGAGGAGGACATGCGTGATCAATTTCGAGTCAATCGGTCAAAAGACGACCGTGGTCCGAAACCCCAGCCCCTTAACCCTAACCCTGGCCCTAACAGCAGCCTTAAGCCAGCCTCATTTAAAATGGCCCCTTTCACTAAAATATTCACCAAAAATACAAATTCCACCCGAATGCAACGGGCACTGCTGTGTCTCGTTCAGCCGGTACAGGAGCACGTTTGGGAGAAGTTTCGAGTCAATCGGTCCAAAGACCTGGAAGCTATTGAAATAAATCGGCGGGGTATTTTTTCGTGAAAAATGGTCTTTTCTTTAAAATATTCATGTAAAATACAAATTCCACCGGAATCCAACCAAAACTGGCGACCCTGCTTACACCAGTGAGGAGGACATGCCTGATCGATTTCGGGTCCATCGGTCCAGCCAATCACTAACCCCAACCCTAACCCTAACCCTAGCCTCAGCCTTAAGCCAGGCCTCATGAAAGATTGTCCCTCTGACTAAAATATTCACCAAAAATACAAATTTCACCCGAATCCAACGGGGACTGCTGTGTCTCGTTCAGCCGGTACAGGAGCACGTTTGGGGGAAATTTCGAGTCAATCGGTCCAAAGACCTGGAAGCTATTGAAAAAATCGGCCGAGGTGTTGAGGAAAAATGGCGGCTTTTCCTTTAAAATATTCATGTAAAATACAAATTCCACCAGAATCCGACCAAAACTGGCGAGCCTCATTCCACCGGTGAGGAGGACATGCGTGATCAATTTCGAGTCAATCGGTCAAAAGGCGACCGTGGTCCGAAACCCCAGCCCCTTAACCCTGACCCTGGCCCTAACAGCAGCCTTAAGCCGGCCTCATTTAAAATGGCCCCTTTCACTAAAATATTCACCAAAAATACAAATTCCACCCGAATCCAACGGGCACTGCTGTGTCTCGTTCAGCCGGTACAGGAGCACGTTTGGGAGAAGTTTCGAGTCAATCGGTCCAAAGACCTGGAAGCTATTGAAATAAATCGGCGGGGTATTTTTTCGTGAAAAATGGTCTTTTCTTTAAAATATTCATGTAAAATACAAATTCCACCGGAATCCAACCAAAACTGGCGACCCTGCTTACACCAGTGAGGAGGACATGCCTGATCGATTTCGGGTCAATCGGTCCAGCCAATCACTAACCCTAACCCTAACCCTAACCCTAGCCTCAGCCTTAAGCCAGGCCTCATGAAAGATTGTCCCTCTGACTAAAATATTCACCAAAAATACAAATTCCACCCGAATGCAACGGGCACTGCTGTGTCTCGTTCAGCCGGTACAGGAGCACGTTTGGGAGAAGTTTCGAGTCAATCGGTCCAAAGACCTGGAAGCTATTGAAATAAATCGGCGGGGTATTTCTTCGTGAAAAATGGTCTTTTCTTTAAAATATTCATGTAAAATACAAATTCCACCGGAATCCAACCAAAACTGGCGACCCTGCTTACACCAGTGAGGAGGACATGCCTGATCGATTTCGGGTCAATCGGTCCAGCCAATCACTAACCCTAACCCTAACCCTAACCCTAGCCTCAGCCTTAAGCCAGGCCTCATGAAAGATTGTCCCTCTGACTAAAATATTCACCAAAAATACAAATTTCACCCGAATCCAACGGGGACTGCTGTGTCTCGTTCAGCCGGTACAGGAGCACGTTTGGGGGAAATTTCGAGTCAATCGGTCCAAAGACCTGGAAGCTATTGAAAAAATCGGCCGAGGTGTTGAGGAAAAATGGCCGCTTTTCCTTTAAAATATTCATGTAAAATACAAATTCCACCAGAATCCGACCAAAACTGGCGAGCCTCATTCCACCGGTGAGGAGGACATGCGTGATCAATTTCGAGTCAATCGGTCAAAAGACGACCGTGGTCCGAAACCCCAGCCCCTTAACCCTAACCCTGGCCCTAACAGCAGCCTTAAGCCAGCCTCATTTAAAATGGCCCCTTTCACTAAAATATTCACCAAAAATACAAATTCCACCCGAATGCAACGGGCACTGCTGTGTCTCGTTCAGCCGGTACAGGAGCACGTTTGGGAGAAGTTTCGAGTCAATCGGTCCAAAGACCTGGAAGCTATTGAAATAAATCGGCGGGGTATTTTTTCGTGAAAAATGGTCTTTTCTTTAAAATATTCATGTAAAATACAAATTCCACCGGAATCCAACCAAAACTGGCGACCCTGCTTACACCAGTGAGGAGGACATGCCTGATCGATTTCGGGTCAATCGGTCCAGCCAATCACTAACCCTAACCCTAACCCTAACCCTAGCCTCAGCCTTAAGCCAGGCCTCATGAAAGATTGTCCCTCTGACTAAAATATTCACCAAAAATACAAATTTCACCCGAATCCAACGGGGACTGCTGTGTCTCGTTCAGCCGGTACAGGAGCACGTTTGGGGGAAATTTCGAGTCAATCGGTCCAAAGACCTGGAAGCTATTGAAAAAATCGGCCGAGGTGTTGAGGAAAAATGGCCGCTTTTCCTTTAAAATATTCATGTAAAATACAAATTCCACCAGAATCCGACCAAAACTGGCGAGCCTCATTCCACCGGTGAGGAGGACATGCGTGATCAATTTCGAGTCAATCGGTCAAAAGACGACCGTGGTCCAAAACCCCAGCCCCTTAACCCTAACCCTGGCCCTAACAGCAGCCTTAAGCCAGCCTCATTTAAAATGGCCCCTTTCACTAAAATATTCACCAAAAATACAAATTCCACCCGAATGCAACGGGCACTGCTGTGTCTCGTTCAGCCGGTACAGGAGCACGTTTGGGAGAAGTTTCGAGTCAATCGGTCCAAAGACCTGGAAGCTATTGAAATAAATCGGCGGGGTATTTTTTCGTGAAAAATGGTCTTTTCTTTAAAATATTCATGTAAAATACAAATTCCACCGGAATCCAACCAAAACTGGCGACTCTGCTTACACCAGTGAGGAGGACATGCCTGATCGATTTCGGGTCAATCGGTCCAGCCAATCACTAACCCTAACCCTAACCCTAACCCTAGCCTCAGCCTTAAGCCAGGCCTCATGAAAGATTGTCCCTCTGACTAAAATATTCACCAAAAATACAAATTTCACCCGAATCCAACGGGGACTGCTGTGTCTCGTTCAGCCGGTACAGGAGCACGTTTGGGGGAAATTTCGAGTCAATCGGTCCAAAGACCTGGAAGCTATTGAAAAAATCGGCCGAGGTGTTGAGGAAAAATGGCCGCTTTTCCTTTAAAATATTCATGTAAAATACAAATTCCACCAGAATCCGACCAAAACTGGCGAGCCTCATTCCACCGGTGAGGAGGACATGCGTGATCAATTTCGAGTCAATCGGTCAAAAGACGACCGTGGTCCGAAACCCCAGCCCCTTAACCCTAACCCTGGCCCTAACAGCAGCCTTAAGCCAGCCTCATTTAAAATGGCCCCTTTCACTAAAATATTCACCAAAAATACAAATTCCACCCGAATGCAACGGGCACTGCTGTGTCTCGTTCAGCCGGTACAGGAGCACGTTTGGGAGAAGTTTCGAGTCAATCGGTCCAAAGACCTGGAAGCTATTGAAATAAATCGGCGGGGTATTTTTTCGTGAAAAATGGTCTTTTCTTTAAAATATTCATGTAAAATACAAATTCCACCGGAATCCAACCAAAACTGGCGACCCTGCTTACACCAGTGAGGAGGACATGCCTGATCGATTTCGGGTCAATCGGTCCAGCCAATCACTAACCCTAACCCTAACCCTAACCCTAGCCTCAGCCTTAAGCCAGGCCTCATGAAAGATTGTCCCTCTGACTAAAATATTCACCAAAAATACAAATTCCACCCGAATGCAACGGGCACTGCTGTGTCTCGTTCAGCCGGTACAGGAGCACGTTTGGGAGAAGTTTCGAGTCAATCGGTCCAAAGACCTGGAAGCTATTGAAATAAATCGGCGGGGTATTTCTTCGTGAAAAATGGTCTTTTCTTTAAAATATTCATGTAAAATACAAATTCCACCGGAATCCAACCAAAACTGGCGACCCTGCTTACACCAGTGAGGAGGACATGCCTGATCGATTTCGGGTCAATCGGTCCAGCCAATCACTAACCCTAACCCTAACCCTAACCCTAGCCTCAGCCTTAAGCCAGGCCTCATGAAAGATTGTCCCTCTGACTAAAATATTCACCAAAAATACAAATTTCACCCGAATCCAACGGGGACTGCTGTGTCTCGTTCAGCCGGTACAGGAGCACGTTTGGGGGAAATTTCGAGTCAATCGGTCCAAAGACCTGGAAGCTATTGAAAAAATCGGCCGAGGTGTTGAGGAAAAATGGCCGCTTTTCCTTTAAAATATTCATGTAAAATACAAATTCCACCAGAATCCGACCAAAACTGGCGAGCCTCATTCCACCGGTGAGGAGGACATGCGTGATCAATTTCGAGTCAATCGGTCAAAAGACGACCGTGGTCCGAAACCCCAGCCCCTTAACCCTAACCCTGGCCCTAACAGCAGCCTTAAGCCAGCCTCATTTAAAATGGCCCCTTTCACTAAAATATTCACCAAAAATACAAATTCCACCCGAATGCAACGGGCACTGCTGTGTCTCGTTCAGCCGGTACAGGAGCACGTTTGGGAGAAGTTTCGAGTCAATCGGTCCAAAGACCTGGAAGCTATTGAAATAAATCGGCGGGGTATTTTTTCGTGAAAAATGGTCTTTTCTTTAAAATATTCATGTAAAATACAAATTCCACCGGAATCCAACCAAAACTGGCGACCCTGCTTACACCAGTGAGGAGGACATGCCTGATCGATTTCGGGTCAATCGGTCCAGCCAATCACTAACCCTAACCCTAACCCTAACCCTAGCCTCAGCCTTAAGCCAGGCCTCATGAAAGATTGTCCCTCTGACTAAAATATTCACCAAAAATACAAATTTCACCCGAATCCAACGGGGACTGCTGTGTCTCGTTCAGCCGGTACAGGAGCACGTTTGGGGGAAATTTCGAGTCAATCGGTCCAAAGACCTGGAAGCTATTGAAAAAATCGGCCGAGGTGTTGAGGAAAAATGGCCGCTTTTCCTTTAAAATATTCATGTAAAATACAAATTCCACCAGAATCCGACCAAAACTGGCGAGCCTCATTCCACCGGTGAGGAGGACATGCGTGATCAATTTCGAGTCAATCGGTCAAAAGACGACCGTGGTCCAAAACCCCAGCCCCTTAACCCTAACCCTGGCCCTAACAGCAGCCTTAAGCCAGCCTCATTTAAAATGGCCCCTTTCACTAAAATATTCACCAAAAATACAAATTCCACCCGAATGCAACGGGCACTGCTGTGTCTCGTTCAGCCGGTACAGGAGCACGTTTGGGAGAAGTTTCGAGTCAATCGGTCCAAAGACCTGGAAGCTATTGAAATAAATCGGCGGGGTATTTTTTCGTGAAAAATGGTCTTTTCTTTAAAATATTCATGTAAAATACAAATTCCACCGGAATCCAACCAAAACTGGCGACTCTGCTTACACCAGTGAGGAGGACATGCCTGATCGATTTCGGGTCAATCGGTCCAGCCAATCACTAACCCTAACCCTAACCCTAACCCTAGCCTCAGCCTTAAGCCAGGCCTCATGAAAGATTGTCCCTCTGACTAAAATATTCACCAAAAATACAAATTTCACCCGAATCCAACGGGGACTGCTGTGTCTCGTTCAGCCGGTACAGGAGCACGTTTGGGGGAAATTTCGAGTCAATCGGTCCAAAGACCTGGAAGCTATTGAAAAAATCGGCCGAGGTGTTGAGGAAAAATGGCCGCTTTTCCTTTAAAATATTCATGTAAAATACAAATTCCACCAGAATCCGACCAAAACTGGCGAGCCTCATTCCACCGGTGAGGAGGACATGCGTGATCAATTTCGAGTCAATCGGTCAAAAGACGACCGTGGTCCGAAACCCCAGCCCCTTAACCCTAACCCTGGCCCTAACAGCAGCCTTAAGCCAGCCTCATGACAAATGGCCCCTTTCACTAAAATATTCACCAAAAATACAAATTCCACCCGAATGCAACGGGCACTGCTGTGTCTCGTTCAGCCGGTACAGGAGCACGTTTGGGAGAAGTTTCGAGTCAATCGGTCCAAAGACCTGGAAGCTATTGAAATAAATCGGCGGGGTATTTCTTCGTGAAAAATGGTCTTTTCTTTAAAATATTCATGTAAAATACAAATTCCACCGGAATCCAACCAAAACTGGCGACCCTGCTTACACCAGTGAGGAGGACATGCCTGATCGATTTCGGGTCAATCGGTCCAGCCAATCACTAACCCTAACCCTAACCCTAACCCTAGCCTCAGCCTTAAGCCAGGCCTCATGAAAGATTGTCCCTCTGACTAAAATATTCACCAAAAATACAAATTTCACCCGAATCCAACGGGGACTGCTGTGTCTCGTTCAGCCGGTACAGGAGCACGTTTGGGGGAAATTTCGAGTCAATCGGTCCAAAGACCTGGAAGCTATTGAAAAAATCGGCCGAGGTGTTGAGGAAAAATGGCCGCTTTTCCTTTAAAATATTCATGTAAAATACAAATTCCACCAGAATCCGACCAAAACTGGCGAGCCTCATTCCACCGGTGAGGAGGACATGCGTGATCAATTTCGAGTCAATCGGTCAAAAGACGACCGTGGTCCGAAACCCCAGCCCCTTAACCCTAACCCTGGCCCTAACAGCAGCCTTAAGCCAGCCTCATTTAAAATGGCCCCTTTCACTAAAATATTCACCAAAAATACAAATTCCACCCGAATGCAACGGGCACTGCTGTGTCTCGTTCAGCCGGTACAGGAGCACGTTTGGGAGAAGTTTCGAGTCAATCGGTCCAAAGACCTGGAAGCTATTGAAATAAATCGGCGGGGTATTTTTTCGTGAAAAATGGTCTTTTCTTTAAAATATTCATGTAAAATACAAATTCCACCGGAATCCAACCAAAACTGGCGACCCTGCTTACACCAGTGAGGAGGACATGCCTGATCGATTTCGGGTCAATCGGTCCAGCCAATCACTAACCCTAACCCTAACCCTAACCCTAGCCTCAGCCTTAAGCCAGGCCTCATGAAAGATTGTCCCTCTGACTAAAATATTCACCAAAAATACAAATTCCACCCGAATGCAACGGGCACTGCTGTGTCTCGTTCAGCCGGTACAGGAGCACGTTTGGGAGAAGTTTCGAGTCAATCGGTCCAAAGACCTGGAAGCTATTGAAATAAATCGGCGGGGTATTTCTTCGTGAAAAATGGTCTTTTCTTTAAAATATTCATGTAAAATACAAATTCCACCGGAATCCAACCAAAACTGGCGACCCTGCTTACACCAGTGAGGAGGACATGCCTGATCGATTTCGGGTCAATCGGTCCAGCCAATCACTAACCCTAACCCTAACCCTAACCCTAGCCTCAGCCTTAAGCCAGGCCTCATGAAAGATTGTCCCTCTGACTAAAATATTCACCAAAAATACAAATTTCACCCGAATCCAACGGGGACTGCTGTGTCTCGTTCAGCCGGTACAGGAGCACGTTTGGGGGAAATTTCGAGTCAATCGGTCCAAAGACCTGGAAGCTATTGAAAAAAT
This sequence comes from Pagrus pagrus, assembly GCF_965226575.1. Lineage (NCBI taxonomy): Eukaryota > Metazoa > Chordata > Actinopteri > Spariformes > Sparidae > Pagrus > Pagrus pagrus. The sequence goes on from NC_140187.1 coordinate 19,336,836, forward strand.
CGGCCGAGGTGTTGAGGAAAAATGGCCGCTTTTCCTTTAAAATATTCATGTAAAATACAAATTCCACCAGAATCCGACCAAAACTGGCGAGCCTCATTCCACCGGTGAGGAGGACATGCGTGATCAATTTCGAGTCAATCGGTCAAAAGACGACCGTGGTCCGAAACCCCAGCCCCTTAACCCTAACCCTGGCCCTAACAGCAGCCTTAAGCCAGCCTCATTTAAAATGGCCCCTTTCACTAAAATATTCACCAAAAATACAAATTCCACCCGAATGCAACGGGCACTGCTGTGTCTCGTTCAGCCGGTACAGGAGCACGTTTGGGAGAAGTTTCGAGTCAATCGGTCCAAAGACCTGGAAGCTATTGAAATAAATCGGCGGGGTATTTTTTCGTGAAAAATGGTCTTTTCTTTAAAATATTCATGTAAAATACAAATTCCACCGGAATCCAACCAAAACTGGCGACCCTGCTTACACCAGTGAGGAGGACATGCCTGATCGATTTCGGGTCAATCGGTCCAGCCAATCACTAACCCTAACCCTAACCCTAACCCTAGCCTCAGCCTTAAGCCAGGCCTCATGAAAGATTGTCCCTCTGACTAAAATATTCACCAAAAATACAAATTTCACCCGAATCCAACGGGGACTGCTGTGTCTCGTTCAGCCGGTACAGGAGCACGTTTGGGGGAAATTTCGAGTCAATCGGTCCAAAGACCTGGAAGCTATTGAAAAAATCGGCCGAGGTGTTGAGGAAAAATGGCCGCTTTTCCTTTAAAATATTCATGTAAAATACAAATTCCACCAGAATCCGACCAAAACTGGCGAGCCTCATTCCACCGGTGAGGAGGACATGCGTGATCAATTTCGAGTCAATCGGTCAAAAGACGACCGTGGTCCAAAACCCCAGCCCCTTAACCCTAACCCTGGCCCTAACAGCAGCCTTAAGCCAGCCTCATTTAAAATGGCCCCTTTCACTAAAATATTCACCAAAAATACAAATTCCACCCGAATGCAACGGGCACTGCTGTGTCTCGTTCAGCCGGTACAGGAGCACGTTTGGGAGAAGTTTCGAGTCAATCGGTCCAAAGACCTGGAAGCTATTGAAATAAATCGGCGGGGTATTTTTTCGTGAAAAATGGTCTTTTCTTTAAAATATTCATGTAAAATACAAATTCCACCGGAATCCAACCAAAACTGGCGACTCTGCTTACACCAGTGAGGAGGACATGCCTGATCGATTTCGGGTCAATCGGTCCAGCCAATCACTAACCCTAACCCTAACCCTAACCCTAGCCTCAGCCTTAAGCCAGGCCTCATGAAAGATTGTCCCTCTGACTAAAATATTCACCAAAAATACAAATTTCACCCGAATCCAACGGGGACTGCTGTGTCTCGTTCAGCCGGTACAGGAGCACGTTTGGGGGAAATTTCGAGTCAATCGGTCCAAAGACCTGGAAGCTATTGAAAAAATCGGCCGAGGTGTTGAGGAAAAATGGCCGCTTTTCCTTTAAAATATTCATGTAAAATACAAATTCCACCAGAATCCGACCAAAACTGGCGAGCCTCATTCCACCGGTGAGGAGGACATGCGTGATCAATTTCGAGTCAATCGGTCAAAAGACGACCGTGGTCCGAAACCCCAGCCCCTTAACCCTAACCCTGGCCCTAACAGCAGCCTTAAGCCAGCCTCATGACAAATGGCCCCTTTCACTAAAATATTCACCAAAAATACAAATTCCACCCGAATGCAACGGGCACTGCTGTGTCTCGTTCAGCCGGTACAGGAGCACGTTTGGGAGAAGTTTCGAGTCAATCGGTCCAAAGACCTGGAAGCTATTGAAATAAATCGGCGGGGTATTTCTTCGTGAAAAATGGTCTTTTCTTTAAAATATTCATGTAAAATACAAATTCCACCGGAATCCAACCAAAACTGGCGACCCTGCTTACACCAGTGAGGAGGACATGCCTGATCGATTTCGGGTCAATCGGTCCAGCCAATCACTAACCCTAACCCTAACCCTAACCCTAGCCTCAGCCTTAAGCCAGGCCTCATGAAAGATTGTCCCTCTGACTAAAATATTCACCAAAAATACAAATTTCACCCGAATCCAACGGGGACTGCTGTGTCTCGTTCAGCCGGTACAGGAGCACGTTTGGGGGAAATTTCGAGTCAATCGGTCCAAAGACCTGGAAGCTATTGAAAAAATCGGCCGAGGTGTTGAGGAAAAATGGCCGCTTTTCCTTTAAAATATTCATGTAAAATACAAATTCCACCAGAATCCGACCAAAACTGGCGAGCCTCATTCCACCGGTGAGGAGGACATGCGTGATCAATTTCGAGTCAATCGGTCAAAAGACGACCGTGGTCCGAAACCCCAGCCCCTTAACCCTAACCCTGGCCCTAACAGCAGCCTTAAGCCAGCCTCATTTAAAATGGCCCCTTTCACTAAAATATTCACCAAAAATACAAATTCCACCCGAATGCAACGGGCACTGCTGTGTCTCGTTCAGCCGGTACAGGAGCACGTTTGGGAGAAGTTTCGAGTCAATCGGTCCAAAGACCTGGAAGCTATTGAAATAAATCGGCGGGGTATTTTTTCGTGAAAAATGGTCTTTTCTTTAAAATATTCATGTAAAATACAAATTCCACCGGAATCCAACCAAAACTGGCGACCCTGCTTACACCAGTGAGGAGGACATGCCTGATCGATTTCGGGTCAATCGGTCCAGCCAATCACTAACCCTAACCCTAACCCTAACCCTAGCCTCAGCCTTAAGCCAGGCCTCATGAAAGATTGTCCCTCTGACTAAAATATTCACCAAAAATACAAATTTCACCCGAATCCAACGGGGACTGCTGTGTCTCGTTCAGCCGGTACAGGAGCACGTTTGGGGGAAATTTCGAGTCAATCGGTCCAAAGACCTGGAAGCTATTGAAAAAATCGGCCGAGGTGTTGAGGAAAAATGGCCGCTTTTCCTTTAAAATATTCATGTAAAATACAAATTCCACCAGAATCCGACCAAAACTGGCGAGCCTCATTCCACCGGTGAGGAGGACATGCGTGATCAATTTCGAGTCAATCGGTCAAAAGACGACCGTGGTCCAAAACCCCAGCCCCTTAACCCTAACCCTGGCCCTAACAGCAGCCTTAAGCCAGCCTCATTTAAAATGGCCCCTTTCACTAAAATATTCACCAAAAATACAAATTCCACCCGAATGCAACGGGCACTGCTGTGTCTCGTTCAGCCGGTACAGGAGCACGTTTGGGAGAAGTTTCGAGTCAATCGGTCCAAAGACCTGGAAGCTATTGAAATAAATCGGCGGGGTATTTTTTCGTGAAAAATGGTCTTTTCTTTAAAATATTCATGTAAAATACAAATTCCACCGGAATCCAACCAAAACTGGCGACTCTGCTTACACCAGTGAGGAGGACATGCCTGATCGATTTCGGGTCAATCGGTCCAGCCAATCACTAACCCTAACCCTAACCCTAACCCTAGCCTCAGCCTTAAGCCAGGCCTCATGAAAGATTGTCCCTCTGACTAAAATATTCACCAAAAATACAAATTTCACCCGAATCCAACGGGGACTGCTGTGTCTCGTTCAGCCGGTACAGGAGCACGTTTGGGGGAAATTTCGAGTCAATCGGTCCAAAGACCTGGAAGCTATTGAAAAAATCGGCCGAGGTGTTGAGGAAAAATGGCCGCTTTTCCTTTAAAATATTCATGTAAAATACAAATTCCACCAGAATCCGACCAAAACTGGCGAGCCTCATTCCACCGGTGAGGAGGACATGCGTGATCAATTTCGAGTCAATCGGTCAAAAGACGACCGTGGTCCGAAACCCCAGCCCCTTAACCCTAACCCTGGCCCTAACAGCAGCCTTAAGCCAGCCTCATGACAAATGGCCCCTTTCACTAAAATATTCACCAAAAATACAAATTCCACCCGAATGCAACGGGCACTGCTGTGTCTCGTTCAGCCGGTACAGGAGCACGTTTGGGAGAAGTTTCGAGTCAATCGGTCCAAAGACCTGGAAGCTATTGAAATAAATCGGCGGGGTATTTTTTCGTGAAAAATGGTCTTTTCTTTAAAATATTCATGTAAAATACAAATTCCACCGGAATCCAACCAAAACTGGCGACCCTGCTTACACCAGTGAGGAGGACATGCCTGATCGATTTCGGGTCAATCGGTCCAGCCAATCACTAACCCTAACCCTAACCCTAACCCTAGCCTCAGCCTTAAGCCAGGCCTCATGAAAGATTGTCCCTCTGACTAAAATATTCACCAAAAATACAAATTTCACCCGAATCCAACGGGGACTGCTGTGTCTCGTTCAGCCGGTACAGGAGCACGTTTGGGGGAAATTTCGAGTCAATCGGTCCAAAGACCTGGAAGCTATTGAAAAAATCGGCCGAGGTGTTGAGGAAAAATGGCCGCTTTTCCTTTAAAATATTCATGTAAAATACAAATTCCACCAGAATCCGACCAAAACTGGCGAGCCTCATTCCACCGGTGAGGAGGACATGCGTGATCAATTTCGAGTCAATCGGTCAAAAGACGACCGTGGTCCAAAACCCCAGCCCCTTAACCCTAACCCTGGCCCTAACAGCAGCCTTAAGCCAGCCTCATTTAAAATGGCCCCTTTCACTAAAATATTCACCAAAAATACAAATTCCACCCGAATGCAACGGGCACTGCTGTGTCTCGTTCAGCCGGTACAGGAGCACGTTTGGGAGAAGTTTCGAGTCAATCGGTCCAAAGACCTGGAAGCTATTGAAATAAATCGGCGGGGTATTTTTTCGTGAAAAATGGTCTTTTCTTTAAAATATTCATGTAAAATACAAATTCCACCGGAATCCAACCAAAACTGGCGACTCTGCTTACACCAGTGAGGAGGACATGCCTGATCGATTTCGGGTCAATCGGTCCAGCCAATCACTAACCCTAACCCTAACCCTAACCCTAGCCTCAGCCTTAAGCCAGGCCTCATGAAAGATTGTCCCTCTGACTAAAATATTCACCAAAAATACAAATTCCACCCGAATGCAACGGGCACTGCTGTGTCTCGTTCAGCCGGTACAGGAGCACGTTTGGGAGAAGTTTCGAGTCAATCGGTCCAAAGACCTGGAAGCTATTGAAATAAATCGGCGGGGTATTTCTTCGTGAAAAATGGTCTTTTCTTTAAAATATTCATGTAAAATACAAATTCCACCGGAATCCAACCAAAACTGGCGACCCTGCTTACACCAGTGAGGAGGACATGCCTGATCGATTTCGGGTCAATCGGTCCAGCCAATCACTAACCCTAACCCTAACCCTAACCCTAGCCTCAGCCTTAAGCCAGGCCTCATGAAAGATTGTCCCTCTGACTAAAATATTCACCAAAAATACAAATTTCACCCGAATCCAACGGGGACTGCTGTGTCTCGTTCAGCCGGTACAGGAGCACGTTTGGGGGAAATTTCGAGTCAATCGGTCCAAAGACCTGGAAGCTATTGAAAAAATCGGCCGAGGTGTTGAGGAAAAATGGCCGCTTTTCCTTTAAAATATTCATGTAAAATACAAATTCCACCAGAATCCGACCAAAACTGGCGAGCCTCATTCCACCGGTGAGGAGGACATGCGTGATCAATTTCGAGTCAATCGGTCAAAAGACGACCGTGGTCCGAAACCCCAGCCCCTTAACCCTAACCCTGGCCCTAACAGCAGCCTTAAGCCAGCCTCATTTAAAATGGCCCCTTTCACTAAAATATTCACCAAAAATACAAATTCCACCCGAATGCAACGGGCACTGCTGTGTCTCGTTCAGCCGGTACAGGAGCACGTTTGGGAGAAGTTTCGAGTCAATCGGTCCAAAGACCTGGAAGCTATTGAAATAAATCGGCGGGGTATTTTTTCGTGAAAAATGGTCTTTTCTTTAAAATATTCATGTAAAATACAAATTCCACCGGAATCCAACCAAAACTGGCGACTCTGCTTACACCAGTGAGGAGGACATGCCTGATCGATTTCGGGTCAATCGGTCCAGCCAATCACTAACCCTAACCCTAACCCTAACCCTAGCCTCAGCCTTAAGCCAGGCCTCATGAAAGATTGTCCCTCTGACTAAAATATTCACCAAAAATACAAATTTCACCCGAATCCAACGGGGACTGCTGTGTCTCGTTCAGCCGGTACAGGAGCACGTTTGGGGGAAATTTCGAGTCAATCGGTCCAAAGACCTGGAAGCTATTGAAAAAATCGGCCGAGGTGTTGAGGAAAAATGGCCGCTTTTCCTTTAAAATATTCATGTAAAATACAAATTCCACCAGAATCCGACCAAAACTGGCGAGCCTCATTCCACCGGTGAGGAGGACATGCGTGATCAATTTCGAGTCAATCGGTCAAAAGACGACCGTGGTCCGAAACCCCAGCCCCTTAACCCTAACCCTGGCCCTAACAGCAGCCTTAAGCCAGCCTCATTTAAAATGGCCCCTTTCACTAAAATATTCACCAAAAATACAAATTCCACCCGAATGCAACGGGCACTGCTGTGTCTCGTTCAGCCGGTACAGGAGCACGTTTGGGAGAAGTTTCGAGTCAATCGGTCCAAAGACCTGGAAGCTATTGAAATAAATCGGCGGGGTATTTTTTCGTGAAAAATGGTCTTTTCTTTAAAATATTCATGTAAAATACAAATTCCACCGGAATCCAACCAAAACTGGCGACCCTGCTTACACCAGTGAGGAGGACATGCCTGATCGATTTCGGGTCAATCGGTCCAGCCAATCACTAACCCTAACCCTAACCCTAACCCTAGCCTCAGCCTTAAGCCAGGCCTCATGAAAGATTGTCCCTCTGACTAAAATATTCACCAAAAATACAAATTCCACCCGAATGCAACGGGCACTGCTGTGTCTCGTTCAGCCGGTACAGGAGCACGTTTGGGAGAAGTTTCGAGTCAATCGGTCCAAAGACCTGGAAGCTATTGAAATAAATCGGCGGGGTATTTCTTCGTGAAAAATGGTCTTTTCTTTAAAATATTCATGTAAAATACAAATTCCACCGGAATCCAACCAAAACTGGCGACCCTGCTTACACCAGTGAGGAGGACATGCCTGATCGATTTCGGGTCAATCGGTCCAGCCAATCACTAACCCTAACCCTAACCCTAACCCTAGCCTCAGCCTTAAGCCAGTCCTCATGAAAGATTGTCCCTCTGACTAAAATATTCACCAAAAATACAAATTTCACCCGAATCCAACGGGGACTGCTGTGTCTCGTTCAGCCGGTACAGGAGCACGTTTGGGGGAAATTTCGAGTCAATCGGTCCAAAGACCTGGAAGCTATTGAAAAAATCGGCCGAGGTGTTGAGGAAAAATGGCCGCTTTTCCTTTAAAATATTCATGTAAAATACAAATTCCACCAGAATCCGACCAAAACTGGCGAGCCTCATTCCACCGGTGAGGAGGACATGCGTGATCAATTTCGAGTCAATCGGTCAAAAGACGACCGTGGTCCGAAACCCCAGCCCCTTAACCCTAACCCTGGCCCTAACAGCAGCCTTAAGCCAGCCTCATTTAAAATGGCCCCTTTCACTAAAATATTCACCAAAAATACAAATTCCACCCGAATGCAACGGGCACTGCTGTGTCTCGTTCAGCCGGTACAGGAGCACGTTTGGGAGAAGTTTCGAGTCAATCGGTCCAAAGACCTGGAAGCTATTGAAATAAATCGGCGGGGTATTTTTTCGTGAAAAATGGTCTTTTCTTTAAAATATTCATGTAAAATACAAATTCCACCGGAATCCAACCAAAACTGGCGACCCTGCTTACACCAGTGAGGAGGACATGCCTGATCGATTTCGGGTCAATCGGTCCAGCCAATCACTAACCCTAACCCTAACCCTAACCCTAGCCTCAGCCTTAAGCCAGGCCTCATGAAAGATTGTCCCTCTGACTAAAATATTCACCAAAAATACAAATTCCACCCGAATGCAACGGGCACTGCTGTGTCTCGTTCAGCCGGTACAGGAGCACGTTTGGGAGAAGTTTCGAGTCAATCGGTCCAAAGACCTGGAAGCTATTGAAATAAATCGGCGGGGTATTTCTTCGTGAAAAATGGTCTTTTCTTTAAAATATTCATGTAAAATACAAATTCCACCGGAATCCAACCAAAACTGGCGACCCTGCTTACACCAGTGAGGAGGACATGCCTGATCAATTTCGAGTCAATCGGTCAAAAGACGACCGTGGTCCGAAACCCCAGCCCCTTAACCCTAACCCTGGCCCTAACAGCAGCCTTAAGCCAGCCTCATTTAAAATGGCCCCTTTCACTAAAATATTCACCAAAAATACAAATTCCACCCGAATGCAACGGGCACTGCTGTGTCTCGTTCAGCCGGTACAGGAGCACGTTTGGGAGAAGTTTCGAGTCAATCGGTCCAAAGACCTGGAAGCTATTGAAATAAATCGGCGGGGTATTTTTTCGTGAAAAATGGTCTTTTCTTTAAAATATTCATGTAAAATACAAATTCCACCGGAATCCAACCAAAACTGGCGACCCTGCTTACACCAGTGAGGAGGACATGCCTGATCGATTTCGGGTCAATCGGTCCAGCCAATCACTAACCCTAACCCTAACCCTAACCCTAGCCTCAGCCTTAAGCCAGGCCTCATGAAAGATTGTCCCTCTGACTAAAATATTCACCAAAAATACAAATTCCACCCGAATGCAACGGGCACTGCTGTGTCTCGTTCAGCCGGTACAGGAGCACGTTTGGGAGAAGTTTCGAGTCAATCGGTCCAAAGACCTGGAAGCTATTGAAATAAATCGGCGGGGTATTTCTTCGTGAAAAATGGTCTTTTCTTTAAAATATTCATGTAAAATACAAATTCCACCGGAATCCAACCAAAACTGGCGACCCTGCTTACACCAGTGAGGAGGACATGCCTGATCGATTTCGGGTCAATCGGTCCAGCCAATCACTAACCCTAACCCTAACCCTAACCCTAGCCTCAGCCTTAAGCCAGGCCTCATGAAAGATTGTCCCTCTGACTAAAATATTCACCAAAAATACAAATTTCACCCGAATCCAACGGGGACTGCTGTGTCTCGTTCAGCCGGTACAGGAGCACGTTTGGGGGAAATTTCGAGTCAATCGGTCCAAAGACCTGGAAGCTATTGAAAAAATCGGCCGAGGTGTTGAGGAAAAATGGCCGCTTTTCCTTTAAAATATTCATGTAAAATACAAATTCCACCAGAATCCGACCAAAACTGGCGAGCCTCATTCCACCGGTGAGGAGGACATGCGTGATCAATTTCGAGTCAATCGGTCAAAAGACGACCGTGGTCCGAAACCCCAGCCCCTTAACCCTAACCCTGGCCCTAACAGCAGCCTTAAGCCAGCCTCATGACAAATGGCCCCTTTCACTAAAATATTCACCAAAAATACAAATTCCACCCGAATCCATCGGGCACTGCTGTGTCTCGTTCAGCCGGTACAGGAGCACGTTTGGGGGAAATTTCGAGTCAATCGGTCCAAAGACCTGGAAGCTATTGAAAAAATCGGCCGAGGTGTTGAGGAAAAATGGCCGCTTTTCCTTTAAAATATTCATGTAAAATACAAATTCCACCAGAATCCGACCAAAACTGGCGAGCCTCATTCCACCGGTGAGGAGGACATGCGTGATCAATTTCGAGTCAATCGGTCAAAAGACGACCGTGGTCCGAAACCCCAGCCCCTTAACCCTAACCCTGGCCCTAACAGCAGCCTTAAGCCAGCCTCATTTAAAATGGCCCCTTTCACTAAAATATTCACCAAAAATACAAATTCCACCCGAATGCAACGGGCACTGCTGTGTCTCGTTCAGCCGGTACAGGAGCACGTTTGGGAGAAGTTTCGAGTCAATCGGTCCAAAGACCTGGAAGCTATTGAAATAAATCGGCGGGGTATTTTTTCGTGAAAAATGGTCTTTTCTTTAAAATATTCATGTAAAATACAAATTCCACCGGAATCCAACCAAAACTGGCGACTCTGCTTACACCAGTGAGGAGGACATGCCTGATCGATTTCGGGTCAATCGGTCCAGCCAATCACTAACCCTAACCCTAACCCTAACCCTAGCCTCAGCCTTAAGCCAGGCCTCATGAAAGATTGTCCCTCTGACTAAAATATTCACCAAAAATACAAATTTCACCCGAATCCAATGGGGACTGCTGTGTCTCGTTCAGCCGGTACAGGAGCACGTTTGGGGGAAATTTCGAGTCAATCGGTCCAAAGACCTGGAAGCTATTGAAAAAATCGGCCGAGGTGTTGAGGAAAAATGGCCGCTTTTCCTTTAAAATATTCATGTAAAATACAAATTCCACCAGAATCCGACCAAAACTGGCGAGCCTCATTCCACCGGTGAGGAGGACATGCGTGATCAATTTCGAGTCAATCGGTCAAAAGACGACCGTGGTCCGAAACCCCAGCCCCTTAACCCTAACCCTGGCCCTAACAGCAGCCTTAAGCCAGCCTCATTTAAAATGGCCCCTTTCACTAAAATATTCACCAAAAATACAAATTCCACCCGAATGCAACGGGCACTGCTGTGTCTCGTTCAGCCGGTACAGGAGCACGTTTGGGAGAAGTTTCGAGTCAATCGGTCCAAAGACCTGGAAGCTATTGAAATAAATCGGCGGGGTATTTTTTCGTGAAAAATGGTCTTTTCTTTAAAATATTCATGTAAAATACAAATTCCACCGGAATCCAACCAAAACTGGCGACCCTGCTTACACCAGTGAGGAGGACATGCCTGATCGATTTCGGGTCAATCGGTCCAGCCAATCACTAACCCTAACCCTAACCCTAACCCTAGCCTCAGCCTTAAGCCAGGCCTCATGAAAGATTGTCCCTCTGACTAAAATATTCACCAAAAATACAAATTTCACCCGAATCCAACGGGGACTGCTGTGTCTCGTTCAGCCGGTACAGGAGCACGTTTGGGGGAAATTTCGAGTCAATCGGTCCAAAGACCTGGAAGCTATTGAAAAAATCGGCCGAGGTGTTGAGGAAAAATGGCCGCTTTTCCTTTAAAATATTCATGTAAAATACAAATTCCACCAGAATCCGACCAAAACTGGCGAGCCTCATTCCACCGGTGAGGAGGACATGCGTGATCAATTTCGAGTCAATCGGTCAAAAGACGACCGTGGTCCGAAACCCCAGCCCCTTAACCCTAACCCTGGCCCTAACAGCAGCCTTAAGCCAGCCTCATTTAAAATGGCCCCTTTCACTAAAATATTCACCAAAAATACAAATTCCACCCGAATGCAACGGGCACTGCTGTGTCTCGTTCAGCCGGTACAGGAGCACGTTTGGGAGAAGTTTCGAGTCAATCGGTCCAAAGACCTGGAAGCTATTGAAATAAATCGGCGGGGTATTTTTTCGTGAAAAATGGTCTTTTCTTTAAAATATTCATGTAAAATACAAATTCCACCGGAATCCAACCAAAACTGGCGACTCTGCTTACACCAGTGAGGAGGACATGCCTGATCGATTTCGGGTCAATCGGTCCAGCCAATCACTAACCCTAACCCTAACCCTAACCCTAGCCTCAGCCTTAAGCCAGGCCTCATGAAAGATTGTCCCTCTGACTAAAATATTCACCAAAAATACAAATTCCACCCGAATGCAACGGGCACTGCTGTGTCTCGTTCAGCCGGTACAGGAGCACGTTTGGGAGAAGTTTCGAGTCAATCGGTCCAAAGACCTGGAAGCTATTGAAATAAATCGGCGGGGTATTTTTTCGTGAAAAATGGTCTTTTCTTTAAAATATTCATGTAAAATACAAATTCCACCGGAATCCAACCAAAACTGGCGACCCTGCTTACACCAGTGAGGAGGACATGCCTGATCGATTTCGGGTCAATCGGTCCAGCCAATCACTAACCCTAACCCTAACCCTAACCCTAGCCTCAGCCTTAAGCCAGGCCTCATGAAAGATTGTCCCTCTGACTAAAATATTCACCAAAAATACAAATTTCACCCGAATCCAACGGGGACTGCTGTGTCTCGTTCAGCCGGTACAGGAGCACGTTTGGGGGAAATTTCGAGTCAATCGGTCCAAAGACCTGGAAGCTATTGAAAAAATCGGCCGAGGTGTTGAGGAAAAATGGCCGCTTTTCCTTTAAAATATTCATGTAAAATACAAATTCCACCAGAATCCGACCAAAACTGGCGAGCCTCATTCCACCGGTGAGGAGGACATGCGTGATCAATTTCGAGTCAATCGGTCAAAAGACGACCGTGGTCCGAAACCCCAGCCCCTTAACCCTAACCCTGGCCCTAACAGCAGCCTTAAGCCAGCCTCATGACAAATGGCCCCTTTCACTAAAATATTCACCAAAAATACAAATTCCACCCGAATGCAACGGGCACTGCTGTGTCTCGTTCAGCCGGTACAGGAGCACGTTTGGGAGAAGTTTCGAGTCAATCGGTCCAAAGACCTGGAAGCTATTGAAATAAATCGGCGGGGTATTTCTTCGTGAAAAATGGTCTTTTCTTTAAAATATTCATGTAAAATACAAATTCCACCGGAATCCAACCAAAACTGGCGACCCTGCTTACACCAGTGAGGAGGACATGCCTGATCGATTTCGGGTCAATCGGTCCAGCCAATCACTAACCCTAACCCTAACCCTAACCCTAGCCTCAGCCTTAAGCCAGGCCTCATGAAAGATTGTCCCTCTGACTAAAATATTCACCAAAAATACAAATTTCACCCGAATCCAACGGGGACTGCTGTGTCTCGTTCAGCCGGTACAGGAGCACGTTTGGGGGAAATTTCGAGTCAATCGGTCCAAAGACCTGGAAGCTATTGAAAAAATCGGCCGAGGTGTTGAGGAAAAATGGCCGCTTTTCCTTTAAAATATTCATGTAAAATACAAATTCCACCAGAATCCGACCAAAACTGGCGAGCCTCATTCCACCGGTGAGGAGGACATGCGTGATCAATTTCGAGTCAATCGGTCAAAAGACGACCGTGGTCCGAAACCCCAGCCCCTTAACCCTAACCCTGGCCCTAACAGCAGCCTTAAGCCAGCCTCATTTAAAATGGCCCCTTTCACTAAAATATTCACCAAAAATACAAATTCCACCCGAATGCAACGGGCACTGCTGTGTCTCGTTCAGCCGGTACAGGAGCACGTTTGGGAGAAGTTTCGAGTCAATCGGTCCAAAGACCTGGAAGCTATTGAAATAAATCGGCGGGGTATTTTTTCGTGAAAAATGGTCTTTTCTTTAAAATATTCATGTAAAATACAAATTCCACCGGAATCCAACCAAAACTGGCGACCCTGCTTACACCAGTGAGGAGGACATGCCTGATCGATTTCGGGTCAATCGGTCCAGCCAATCACTAACCCTAACCCTAACCCTAACCCTAGCCTCAGCCTTAAGCCAGGCCTCATGAAAGATTGTCCCTCTGACTAAAATATTCACCAAAAATACAAATTTCACCCGAATCCAACGGGGACTGCTGTGTCTCGTTCAGCCGGTACAGGAGCACGTTTGGGGGAAATTTCGAGTCAATCGGTCCAAAGACCTGGAAGCTATTGAAAAAATCGGCCGAGGTGTTGAGGAACAATGGCCGCTTTTCCTTTAAAATATTCATGTAAAATACAAATTCCACCAGAATCCGACCAAAACTGGCGAGCCTCATTCCACCGGTGAGGAGGACATGCGTGATCAATTTCGAGTCAATCGGTCAAAAGACGACCGTGGTCCGAAACCCCAGCCCCTTAACCCTAACCCTGGCCCTAACAGCAGCCTTAAGCCAGCCTCATTTAAAATGGCCCCTTTCACTAAAATATTCACCAAAAATACAAATTCCACCCGAATGCAACGGGCACTGCTGTGTCTCGTTCAGCCGGTACAGGAGCACGTTTGGGAGAAGTTTCGAGTCAATCGGTCCAAAGACCTGGAAGCTATTGAAATAAATCGGCGGGGTATTTTTTCGTGAAAAATGGTCTTTTCTTTAAAATATTCATGTAAAATACAAATTCCACCGGAATCCAACCAAAACTGGCGACCCTGCTTACACCAGTGAGGAGGACATGCCTGATCGATTTCGGGTCAATCGGTCCAGCCAATCACTAACCCTAACCCTAACCCTAACCCTAGCCTCAGCCTTAAGCCAGGCCTCATGAAAGATTGTCCCTCTGACTAAAATATTCACCAAAAATACAAATTTCACCCGAATCCAACGGGGACTGCTGTGTCTCGTTCAGCCGGTACAGGAGCACGTTTGGGGGAAATTTCGAGTCAATCGGTCCAAAGACCTGGAAGCTATTGAAAAAATCGGCCGAGGTGTTGAGGAAAAATGGCCGCTTTTCCTTTAAAATATTCATGTAAAATACAAATTCCACCAGAATCCGACCAAAACTGGCGAGCCTCATTCCACCGGTGAGGAGGACATGCGTGATCAATTTCGAGTCAATCGGTCAAAAGACGACCGTGGTCCGAAACCCCAGCCCCTTAACCCTAACCCTGGCCCTAACAGCAGCCTTAAGCCAGCCTCATTTAAAATGGCCCCTTTCACTAAAATATTCACCAAAAATACAAATTCCACCCGAATGCAACGGGCACTGCTGTGTCTCGTTCAGCCGGTACAGGAGCACGTTTGGGAGAAGTTTCGAGTCAATCGGTCCAAAGACCTGGAAGCTATTGAAATAAATCGGCGGGGTATTTCTTCGTGAAAAATGGTCTTTTCTTTAAAATATTCATGTAAAATACAAATTCCACCGGAATCCAACCAAAACTGGCGACCCTGCTTACACCAGTGAGGAGGACATGCCTGATCGATTTCGGGTCAATCGGTCCAGCCAATCACTAACCCTAACCCTAACCCTAACCCTAGCCTCAGCCTTAAGCCAGGCCTCATGAAAGATTGTCCCTCTGACTAAAATATTCACCAAAAATACAAATTTCACCCGAATCCAACGGGGACTGCTGTGTCTCGTTCAGCCGGTACAGGAGCACGTTTGGGGGAAATTTCGAGTCAATCGGTCCAAAGACCTGGAAGCTATTGAAAAAATCGGCCGAGGTGTTGAGGAAAAATGGCCGCTTTTCCTTTAAAATATTCATGTAAAATACAAATTCCACCAGAATCCGACCAAAACTGGCGAGCCTCATTCCACCGGTGAGGAGGACATGCGTGATCAATTTCGAGTCAATCGGTCAAAAGACGACCGTGGTCCGAAACCCCAGCCCCTTAACCCTAACCCTGGCCCTAACAGCAGCCTTAAGCCAGCCTCATTTAAAATGGCCCCTTTCACTAAAATATTCACCAAAAATACAAATTCCACCCGAATGCAACGGGCACTGCTGTGTCTCGTTCAGCCGGTACAGGAGCACGTTTGGGAGAAGTTTCGAGTCAATCGGTCCAAAGACCTGGAAGCTATTGAAATAAATCGGCGGGGTATTTCTTCGTGAAAAATGGTCTTTTCTTTAAAATATTCATGTAAAATACAAATTCCACCGGAATCCAACCAAAACTGGTGACCCTGCTTACACCAGTGAGGAGGACATGCCTGATCGATTTCGGGTCAATCGGTCCAGCCAATCACTAACCCTAACCCTAACCCTAACCCTAGCCTCAGCCTTAAGCCAGGCCTCATGAAAGATTGTCCCTCTGACTAAAATATTCACCAAAAATACAAATTTCACCCGAATCCAACGGGGACTGCTGTGTCTCGTTCAGCCGGTACAGGAGCACGTTTGGGGGAAATTTCGAGTCAATCGGTCCAAAGACCTGGAAGCTATTGAAAAAATCGGCCGAGGTGTTGAGGAAAAATGGCCGCTTTTCCTTTAAAATATTCATGTAAAATACAAATTCCACCAGAATCCGACCAAAACTGGCGAGCCTCATTCCACCGGTGAGGAGGACATGCGTGATCAATTTCGAGTCAATCGGTCAAAAGACGACCGTGGTCCGAAACCCCAGCCCCTTAACCCTAACCCTGGCCCTAACAGCAGCCTTAAGCCAGCCTCATTTAAAATGGCCCCTTTCACTAAAATATTCACCAAAAATACAAATTCCACCCGAATGCAACGGGCACTGCTGTGTCTCGTTCAGCCGGTACAGGAGCACGTTTGGGAGAAGTTTCGAGTCAATCGGTCCAAAGACCTGGAAGCTATTGAAATAAATCGGCGGGGTATTTTTTCGTGAAAAATGGTCTTTTCTTTAAAATATTCATGTAAAATACAAATTCCACCGGAATCCAACCAAAACTGGCGACCCTGCTTACACCAGTGAGGAGGACATGCCTGATCGATTTCGGGTCAATCGGTCCAGCCAATCACTAACCCTAACCCTAACCCTAACCCTAGCCTCAGCCTTAAGCCAGGCCTCATGAAAGATTGTCCCTCTGACTAAAATATTCACCAAAAATACAAATTTCACCCGAATCCAACGGGGACTGCTGTGTCTCGTTCAGCCGGTACAGGAGCACGTTTGGGGGAAATTTCGAGTCAATCGGTCCAAAGACCTGGAAGCTATTGAAAAAATCGGCCGAGGTGTTGAGGAAAAATGGCCGCTTTTCCTTTAAAATATTCATGTAAAATACAAATTCCACCAGAATCCGACCAAAACTGGCGAGCCTCATTCCACCGGTGAGGAGGACATGCGTGATCAATTTCGAGTCAATCGGTCAAAAGACGACCGTGGTCCGAAACCCCAGCCCCTTAACCCTAACCCTGGCCCTAACAGCAGCCTTAAGCCAGCCTCATTTAAAATGGCCCCTTTCACTAAAATATTCACCAAAAATACAAATTCCACCCGAATGCAACGGGCACTGCTGTGTCTCGTTCAGCCGGTACAGGAGCACGTTTGGGAGAAGTTTCGAGTCAATCGGTCCAAAGACCTGGAAGCTATTGAAATAAATCGGCGGGGTATTTCTTCGTGAAAAATGGTCTTTTCTTTAAAATATTCATGTAAAATACAAATTCCACCGGAATCCAACCAAAACTGGCGACCCTGCTTACACCAGTGAGGAGGACATGCCTGATCGATTTCGGGTCAATCGGTCCAGCCAATCACTAACCCTAACCCTAACCCTAACCCTAGCCTCAGCCTTAAGCCAGGCCTCATGAAAGATTGTCCCTCTGACTAAAATATTCACCAAAAATACAAATTTCACCCGAATCCAACGGGGACTGCTGTGTCTCGTTCAGCCGGTACAGGAGCACGTTTGGGGGAAATTTCGAGTCAATCGGTCCAAAGACCTGGAAGCTATTGAAAAAATCGGCCGAGGTGTTGAGGAAAAATGGCCGCTTTTCCTTTAAAATATTCATGTAAAATACAAATTCCACCAGAATCCGACCAAAACTGGCGAGCCTCATTCCACCGGTGAGGAGGACATGCGTGATCAATTTCGAGTCAATCGGTCAAAAGACGACCGTGGTCCGAAACCCCAGCCCCTTAACCCTAACCCTGGCCCTAACAGCAGCCTTAAGCCAGCCTCATTTAAAATGGCCCCTTTCACTAAAATATTCACCAAAAATACAAATTCCACCCGAATGCAACGGGCACTGCTGTGTCTCGTTCAGCCGGTACAGGAGCACGTTTGGGAGAAGTTTCGAGTCAATCGGTCCAAAGACCTGGAAGCTATTGAAATAAATCGGCGGGGTATTTTTTCGTGAAAAATGGTCTTTTCTTTAAAATATTCATGTAAAATACAAATTCCACCGGAATCCAACCAAAACTGGCGACTCTGCTTACACCAGTGAGGAGGACATGCCTGATCGATTTCGGGTCAATCGGTCCAGCCAATCACTAACCCTAACCCTAACCCTAACCCTAGCCTCAGCCTTAAGCCAGGCCTCATGAAAGATTGTCCCTCTGACTAAAATATTCACCAAAAATACAAATTTCACCCGAATCCAACGGGGACTGCTGTGTCTCGTTCAGCCGGTACAGGAGCACGTTTGGGGGAAATTTCGAGTCAATCGGTCCAAAGACCTGGAAGCTATTGAAAAAATCGGCCGAGGTGTTGAGGAAAAATGGCCGCTTTTCCTTTAAAATATTCATGTAAAATACAAATTCCACCAGAATCCGACCAAAACTGGCGAGCCTCATTCCACCGGTGAGGAGGACATGCGTGATCAATTTCGAGTCAATCGGTCAAAAGACGACCGTGGTCCGAAACCCCAGCCCCTTAACCCTAACCCTGGCCCTAACAGCAGCCTTAAGCCAGCCTCATTTAAAATGGCCCCTTTCACTAAAATATTCACCAAAAATACAAATTCCACCCGAATGCAACGGGCACTGCTGTGTCTCGTTCAGCCGGTACAGGAGCACGTTTGGGAGAAGTTTCGAGTCAATCGGTCCAAAGACCTGGAAGCTATTGAAATAAATCGGCGGGGTATTTTTTCGTGAAAAATGGTCTTTTCTTTAAAATATTCATGTAAAATACAAATTCCACCGGAATCCAACCAAAACTGGCGACCCTGCTTACACCAGTGAGGAGGACATGCCTGATCGATTTCGGGTCAATCGGTCCAGCCAATCACTAACCCTAACCCTAACCCTAACCCTAGCCTCAGCCTTAAGCCAGGCCTCATGAAAGATTGTCCCTCTGACTAAAATATTCACCAAAAATACAAATTCCACCCGAATGCAACGGGCACTGCTGTGTCTCGTTCAGCCGGTACAGGAGCACGTTTGGGAGAAGTTTTGAGTCAATCGGTCCAAAGACCTGGAAGCTATTGAAATAAATCGGCGGGGTATTTTTTCGTGAAAAATGGTCTTTTCTTTAAAATATTCATGTAAAATACAAATTCCACCGGAATCCAACCAAAACTGGCGACCCTGCTTACACCAGTGAGGAGGACATGCCTGATCGATTTCGGGTCAATCGGTCCAGCCAATCACTAACCCTAACCCTAACCCTAACCCTAGCCTCAGCCTTAAGCCAGGCCTCATGAAAGATTGTCCCTCTGACTAAAATATTCACCAAAAATACAAATTTCACCCGAATCCAACGGGGACTGCTGTGTCTCGTTCAGCCGGTACAGGAGCACGTTTGGGGGAAATTTCGAGTCAATCGGTCCAAAGACCTGGAAGCTATTGAAAAAATCGGCCGAGGTGTTGAGGAAAAATGGCCGCTTTTCCTTTAAAATATTCATGTAAAATACAAATTCCACCAGAATCCGACCAAAACTGGCGAGCCTCATTCCACCGGTGAGGAGGACATGCGTGATCAATTTCGAGTCAATCGGTCAAAAGACGACCGTGGTCCGAAACCCCAGCCCCTTAACCCTAACCCTGGCCCTAACAGCAGCCTTAAGCCAGCCTCATTTAAAATGGCCCCTTTCACTAAAATATTCACCAAAAATACAAATTCCACCCGAATGCAACGGGCACTGCTGTGTCTCGTTCAGCCGGTACAGGAGCACGTTTGGGAGAAGTTTCGAGTCAATCGGTCCAAAGACCTGGAAGCTATTGAAATAAATCGGCGGGGTATTTTTTCGTGAAAAATGGTCTTTTCTTTAAAATATTCATGTAAAATACAAATTCCACCGGAATCCAACCAAAACTGGCGACTCTGCTTACACCAGTGAGGAGGACATGCCTGATCGATTTCGGGTCAATCGGTCCAGCCAATCACTAACCCTAACCCTAACCCTAACCCTAGCCTCAGCCTTAAGCCAGGCCTCATGAAAGATTGTCCCTCTGACTAAAATATTCACCAAAAATACAAATTTCACCCGAATCCAACGGGGACTGCTGTGTCTCGTTCAGCCGGTACAGGAGCACGTTTGGGGGAAATTTCGAGTCAATCGGTCCAAAGACCTGGAAGCTATTGAAAAAATCGGCCGAGGTGTTGAGGAAAAATGGCCGCTTTTCCTTTAAAATATTCATGTAAAATACAAATTCCACCAGAATCCGACCAAAACTGGCGAGCCTCATTCCACCGGTGAGGAGGACATGCGTGATCAATTTCGAGTCAATCGGTCAAAAGACGACCGTGGTCCGAAACCCCAGCCCCTTAACCCTAACCCTGGCCCTAACAGCAGCCTTAAGCCAGCCTCATTTAAAATGGCCCCTTTCACTAAAATATTCACCAAAAATACAAATTCCACCCGAATGCAACGGGCACTGCTGTGTCTCGTTCAGCCGGTACAGGAGCACGTTTGGGAGAAGTTTCGAGTCAATCGGTCCAAAGACCTGGAAGCTATTGAAATAAATCGGCGGGGTATTTTTTCGTGAAAAATGGTCTTTTCTTTAAAATATTCATGTAAAATACAAATTCCACCGGAATCCAACCAAAACTGGCGACCCTGCTTACACCAGTGAGGAGGACATGCCTGATCGATTTCGGGTCAATCGGTCCAGCCAATCACTAACCCTAACCCTAACCCTAACCCTAGCCTCAGCCTTAAGCCAGGCCTCATGAAAGATTGTCCCTCTGACTAAAATATTCACCAAAAATACAAATTCCACCCGAATGCAACGGGCACTGCTGTGTCTCGTTCAGCCGGTACAGGAGCACGTTTGGGAGAAGTTTCGAGTCAATCGGTCCAAAGACCTGGAAGCTATTGAAATAAATCGGCGGGGTATTTTTTCGTGAAAAATGGTCTTTTCTTTAAAATATTCATGTAAAATACAAATTCCACCGGAATCCAACCAAAACTGGCGACCCTGCTTACACCAGTGAGGAGGACATGCCTGATCGATTTCGGGTCAATCGGTCCAGCCAATCACTAACCCTAACCCTAACCCTAACCCTAGCCTCAGCCTTAAGCCAGGCCTCATGAAAGATTGTCCCTCTGACTAAAATATTCACCAAAAATACAAATTTCACCCGAATCCAACGGGGACTGCTGTGTCTCGTTCAGCCGGTACAGGAGCACGTTTGGGGGAAATTTCGAGTCAATCGGTCCAAAGACCTGGAAGCTATTGAAAAAATCGGCCGAGGTGTTGAGGAAAAATGGCCGCTTTTCCTTTAAAATATTCATGTAAAATACAAATTCCACCAGAATCCGACCAAAACTGGCGAGCCTCATTCCACCGGTGAGGAGGACATGCGTGATCAATTTCGAGTCAATCGGTCAAAAGACGACCGTGGTCCGAAACCCCAGCCCCTTAACCCTAACCCTGGCCCTAACAGCAGCCTTAAGCCAGCCTCATTTAAAATGGCCCCTTTCACTAAAATATTCACCAAAAATACAAATTCCACCCGAATGCAACGGGCACTGCTGTGTCTCGTTCAGCCGGTACAGGAGCACGTTTGGGAGAAGTTTCGAGTCAATCGGTCCAAAGACCTGGAAGCTATTGAAATAAATCGGCGGGGTATTTCTTCGTGAAAAATGGTCTTTTCTTTAAAATATTCATGTAAAATACAAATTCCACCGGAATCCAACCAAAACTGGCGACCCTGCTTACACCAGTGAGGAGGACATGCCTGATCGATTTCGGGTCAATCGGTCCAGCCAATCACTAACCCTAACCCTAACCCTAACCCTAGCCTCAGCCTTAAGCCAGGCCTCATGAAAGATTGTCCCTCTGACTAAAATATTCACCAAAAATACAAATTTCACCCGAATCCAACGGGGACTGCTGTGTCTCGTTCAGCCGGTACAGGAGCACGTTTGGGGGAAATTTCGAGTCAATCGGTCCAAAGACCTGGAAGCTATTGAAAAAATCGGCCGAGGTGTTGAGGAAAAATGGCCGCTTTTCCTTTAAAATATTCATGTAAAATACAAATTCCACCAGAATCCGACCAAAACTGGCGAGCCTCATTCCACCGGTGAGGAGGACATGCGTGATCAATTTCGAGTCAATCGGTCAAAAGACGACCGTGGTCCGAAACCCCAGCCCCTTAACCCTAACCCTGGCCCTAACAGCAGCCTTAAGCCAGCCTCATTTAAAATGGCCCCTTTCACTAAAATATTCACCAAAAATACAAATTCCACCCGAATGCAACGGGCACTGCTGTGTCTCGTTCAGCCGGTACAGGAGCACGTTTGGGAGAAGTTTCGAGTCAATCGGTCCAAAGACCTGGAAGCTATTGAAATAAATCGGCGGGGTATTTTTTCGTGAAAAATGGTCTTTTCTTTAAAATATTCATGTAAAATACAAATTCCACCGGAATCCAACCAAAACTGGCGACCCTGCTTACACCAGTGAGGAGGACATGCCTGATCGATTTCGGGTCAATCGGTCCAGCCAATCACTAACCCTAACCCTAACCCTAACCCTAGCCTCAGCCTTAAGCCAGGCCTCATGAAAGATTGTCCCTCTGACTAAAATATTCACCAAAAATACAAATTTCACCCGAATCCAACGGGGACTGCTGTGTCTCGTTCAGCCGGTACAGGAGCACGTTTGGGGGAAATTTCGAGTCAATCGGTCCAAAGACCTGGAAGCTATTGAAAAAATCGGCCGAGGTGTTGAGGAAAAATGGCCGCTTTTCCTTTAAAATATTCATGTAAAATACAAATTCCACCAGAATCCGACCAAAACTGGCGAGCCTCATTCCACCGGTGAGGAGGACATGCGTGATCAATTTCGAGTCAATCGGTCAAAAGACGACCGTGGTCCGAAACCCCAGCCCCTTAACCCTAACCCTGGCCCTAACAGCAGCCTTAAGCCAGCCTCATTTAAAATGGCCCCTTTCACTAAAATATTCACCAAAAATACAAATTCCACCCGAATGCAACGGGCACTGCTGTGTCTCGTTCAGCCGGTACAGGAGCACGTTTGGGAGAAGTTTCGAGTCAATCGGTCCAAAGACCTGGAAGCTATTGAAATAAATCGGCGGGGTATTTTTTCGTGAAAAATGGTCTTTTCTTTAAAATATTCATGTAAAATACAAATTCCACCGGAATCCAACCAAAACTGGCGACCCTGCTTACACCAGTGAGGAGGACATGCCTGATCGATTTCGGGTCAATCGGTCCAGCCAATCACTAACCCTAACCCTAACCCTAACCCTAGCCTCAGCCTTAAGCCAGGCCTCATGAAAGATTGTCCCTCTGACTAAAATATTCACCAAAAATACAAATTTCACCCGAATCCAACGGGGACTGCTGTGTCTCGTTCAGCCGGTACAGGAGCACGTTTGGGGGAAATTTCGAGTCAATCGGTCCAAAGACCTGGAAGCTATTGAAAAAATCGGCCGAGGTGTTGAGGAAAAATGGCCGCTTTTCCTTTAAAATATTCATGTAAAATACAAATTCCACCAGAATCCGACCAAAACTGGCGAGCCTCATTCCACCGGTGAGGAGGACATGCGTGATCAATTTCGAGTCAATCGGTCAAAAGACGACCGTGGTCCGAAACCCCAGCCCCTTAACCCTAACCCTGGCCCTAACAGCAGCCTTAAGCCAGCCTCATTTAAAATGGCCCCTTTCACTAAAATATTCACCAAAAATACAAATTCCACCCGAATGCAACGGGCACTGCTGTGTCTCGTTCAGCCGGTACAGGAGCACGTTTGGGAGAAGTTTCGAGTCAATCGGTCCAAAGACCTGGAAGCTATTGAAATAAATCGGCGGGGTATTTTTTCGTGAAAAATGGTCTTTTCTTTAAAATATTCATGTAAAATACAAATTCCACCGGAATCCAACCAAAACTGGGGACCCTGCTTACACCAGTGAGGAGGACATGCCTGATCGATTTCGGGTCAATCGGTCCAGCCAATCACTAACCCTAACCCTAACCCTAACCCTAGCCTCAGCCTTAAGCCAGGCCTCATGAAAGATTGTCCCTCTGACTAAAATATTCACCAAAAATACAAATTCCACCCGAATGCAACGGGCACTGCTGTGTCTCGTTCAGCCGGTACAGGAGCACGTTTGGGAGAAGTTTCGAGTCAATCGGTCCAAAGACCTGGAAGCTATTGAAATAAATCGGCGGGGTATTTTTTCGTGAAAAATGGTCTTTTCTTTAAAATATTCATGTAAAATACAAATTCCACCGGAATCCAACCAAAACTGGCGACCCTGCTTACACCAGTGAGGAGGACATGCCTGATCGATTTCGGGTCAATCGGTCCAGCCAATCACTAACCCTAACCCTAACCCTAACCCTAGCCTCAGCCTTAAGCCAGGCCTCATGAAAGATTGTCCCTCTGACTAAAATATTCACCAAAAATACAAATTTCACCCGAATCCAACGGGGACTGCTGTGTCTCGTTCAGCCGGTACAGGAGCACGTTTGGGGGAAATTTCGAGTCAATCGGTCCAAAGACCTGGAAGCTATTGAAAAAATCGGCCGAGGTGTTGAGGAAAAATGGCCGCTTTTCCTTTAAAATATTCATGTAAAATACAAATTCCACCAGAATCCGACCAAAACTGGCGAGCCTCATTCCACCGGTGAGGAGGACATGCGTGATCAATTTCGAGTCAATCGGTCAAAAGACGACCGTGGTCCGAAACCCCAGCCCCTTAACCCTAACCCTGGCCCTAACAGCAGCCTTAAGCCAGCCTCATTTAAAATGGCCCCTTTCACTAAAATATTCACCAAAAATACAAATTCCACCCGAATGCAACGGGCACTGCTGTGTCTCGTTCAGCCGGTACAGGAGCACGTTTGGGAGAAGTTTCGAGTCAATCGGTCCAAAGACCTGGAAGCTATTGAAATAAATCGGCGGGGTATTTTTTCGTGAAAAATGGTCTTTTCTTTAAAATATTCATGTAAAATACAAATTCCACCGGAATCCAACCAAAACTGGCGACTCTGCTTACACCAGTGAGGAGGACATGCCTGATCGATTTCGGGTCAATCGGTCCAGCCAATCACTAACCCTAACCCTAACCCTAACCCTAGCCTCAGCCTTAAGCCAGGCCTCATGAAAGATTGTCCCTCTGACTAAAATATTCACCAAAAATACAAATTTCACCCGAATCCAACGGGGACTGCTGTGTCTCGTTCAGCCGGTACAGGAGCACGTTTGGGGGAAATTTCGAGTCAATCGGTCCAAAGACCTGGAAGCTATTGAAAAAATCGGCCGAGGTGTTGAGGAAAAATGGCCGCTTTTCCTTTAAAATATTCATGTAAAATACAAATTCCACCAGAATCCGACCAAAACTGGCGAGCCTCATTCCACCGGTGAGGAGGACATGCGTGATCAATTTCGAGTCAATCGGTCAAAAGACGACCGTGGTCCGAAACCCCAGCCCCTTAACCCTAACCCTGGCCCTAACAGCAGCCTTAAGCCAGCCTCATTTAAAATGGCCCCTTTCACTAAAATATTCACCAAAAATACAAATTCCACCCGAATGCAACGGGCACTGCTGTGTCTCGTTCAGCCGGTACAGGAGCACGTTTGGGAGAAGTTTCGAGTCAATCGGTCCAAAGACCTGGAAGCTATTGAAATAAATCGGCGGGGTATTTCTTCGTGAAAAATGGTCTTTTCTTTAAAATATTCATGTAAAATACAAATTCCACCGGAATCCAACCAAAACTGGCGACCCTGCTTACACCAGTGAGGAGGACATGCCTGATCGATTTCGGGTCAATCGGTCCAGCCAATCACTAACCCTAACCCTAACCCTAACCCTAGCCTCAGCCTTAAGCCAGGCCTCATGAAAGATTGTCCCTCTGACTAAAATATTCACCAAAAATACAAATTTCACCCGAATCCAACGGGGACTGCTGTGTCTCGTTCAGCCGGTACAGGAGCACGTTTGGGGGAAATTTCGAGTCAATCGGTCCAAAGACCTGGAAGCTATTGAAAAAATCGGCCGAGGTGTTGAGGAAAAATGGCCGCTTTTCCTTTAAAATATTCATGTAAAATACAAATTCCACCAGAATCCGACCAAAACTGGCGAGCCTCATTCCACCGGTGAGGAGGACATGCGTGATCAATTTCGAGTCAATCGGTCAAAAGACGACCGTGGTCCGAAACCCCAGCCCCTTAACCCTAACCCTGGCCCTAACAGCAGCCTTAAGCCAGCCTCATTTAAAATGGCCCCTTTCACTAAAATATTCACCAAAAATACAAATTCCACCCGAATGCAACGGGCACTGCTGTGTCTCGTTCAGCCGGTACAGGAGCACGTTTGGGAGAAGTTTCGAGTCAATCGGTCCAAAGACCTGGAAGCTATTGAAATAAATCGGCGGGGTATTTTTTCGTGAAAAATGGTCTTTTCTTTAAAATATTCATGTAAAATACAAATTCCACCGGAATCCAACCAAAACTGGCGACCCTGCTTACACCAGTGAGGAGGACATGCCTGATCGATTTCGGGTCAATCGGTCCAGCCAATCACTAACCCTAACCCTAACCCTAACCCTAGCCTCAGCCTTAAGCCAGGCCTCATGAAAGATTGTCCCTCTGACTAAAATATTCACCAAAAATACAAATTTCACCCGAATCCAACGGGGACTGCTGTGTCTCGTTCAGCCGGTACAGGAGCACGTTTGGGGGAAATTTCGAGTCAATCGGTCCAAAGACCTGGAAGCTATTGAAAAAATCGGCCGAGGTGTTGAGGAAAAATGGCCGCTTTTCCTTTAAAATATTCATGTAAAATACAAATTCCACCAGAATCCGACCAAAACTGGCGAGCCTCATTCCACCGGTGAGGAGGACATGCGTGATCAATTTCGAGTCAATCGGTCAAAAGACGACCGTGGTCCGAAACCCCAGCCCCTTAACCCTAACCCTGGCCCTAACAGCAGCCTTAAGCCAGCCTCATTTAAAATGGCCCCTTTCACTAAAATATTCACCAAAAATACAAATTCCACCCGAATGCAACGGGCACTGCTGTGTCTCGTTCAGCCGGTACAGGAGCACGTTTGGGAGAAGTTTCGAGTCAATCGGTCCAAAGACCTGGAAGCTATTGAAATAAATCGGCGGGGTATTTTTTCGTGAAAAATGGTCTTTTCTTTAAAATATTCATGTAAAATACAAATTCCACCGGAATCCAACCAAAACTGGCGACCCTGCTTACACCAGTGAGGAGGACATGCCTGATCGATTTCGGGTCAATCGGTCCAGCCAATCACTAACCCTAACCCTAACCCTAACCCTAGCCTCAGCCTTAAGCCAGGCCTCATGAAAGATTGTCCCTCTGACTAAAATATTCACCAAAAATACAAATTCCACCCGAATGCAACGGGCACTGCTGTGTCTCGTTCAGCCGGTACAGGAGCACGTTTGGGAGAAGTTTCGAGTCAATCGGTCCAAAGACCTGGAAGCTATTGAAATAAATCGGCGGGGTATTTTTTCGTGAAAAATGGTCTTTTCTTTAAAATATTCATGTAAAATACAAATTCCACCGGAATCCAACCAAAACTGGCGACCCTGCTTACACCAGTGAGGAGGACATGCCTGATCGATTTCGGGTCAATCGGTCCAGCCAATCACTAACCCTAACCCTAACCCTAACCCTAGCCTCAGCCTTAAGCCAGGCCTCATGAAAGATTGTCCCTCTGACTAAAATATTCACCAAAAATACAAATTCCACCCGAATGCAACGGGCACTGCTGTGTCTCGTTCAGCCGGTACAGGAGCACGTTTGGGAGAAGTTTCGAGTCAATCGGTCCAAAGACCTGGAAGCTATTGAAATAAATCGGCGGGGTATTTTTTCGTGAAAAATTGTCTTTTCTTTAAAATATTCATGTAAAATACAAATTCCACCGGAATCCAACCAAAACTGGCGACCCTGCTTACACCAGTGAGGAGGACATGCCTGATCGATTTCGGGTCAATCGGTCCAGCCAATCACTAACCCTAACCCTAACCCTAACCCTAGCCTCAGCCTTAAGCCAGGCCTCATGAAAGATTGTCCCTCTGACTAAAATATTCACCAAAAATACAAATTTCACCCGAATCCAACGGGGACTGCTGTGTCTCGTTCAGCCGGTACAGGAGCACGTTTGGGGGAAATTTCGAGTCAATCGGTCCAAAGACCTGGAAGCTATTGAAAAAATCGGCCGAGGTGTTGAGGAAAAATGGCCGCTTTTCCTTTAAAATATTCATGTAAAATACAAATTCCACCAGAATCCGACCAAAACTGGCGAGCCTCATTCCACCGGTGAGGAGGACATGCGTGATCAATTTCGAGTCAATCGGTCAAAAGACGACCGTGGTCCGAAACCCCAGCCCCTTAACCCTAACCCTGGCCCTAACAGCAGCCTTAAGCCAGCCTCATTTAAAATGGCCCCTTTCACTAAAATATTCACCAAAAATACAAATTCCACCCGAATGCAACGGGCACTGCTGTGTCTCGTTCAGCCGGTACAGGAGCACGTTTGGGAGAAGTTTCGAGTCAATCGGTCCAAAGACCTGGAAGCTATTGAAATAAATCGGCGGGGTATTTCTTCGTGAAAAATGGTCTTTTCTTTAAAATATTCATGTAAAATACAAATTCCACCGGAATCCAACCAAAACTGGCGACCCTGCTTACACCAGTGAGGAGGACATGCCTGATCGATTTCGGGTCAATCGGTCCAGCCAATCACTAACCCTAACCCTAACCCTAACCCTAGCCTCAGCCTTAAGCCAGGCCTCATGAAAGATTGTCCCTCTGACTAAAATATTCACCAAAAATACAAATTCCACCCGAATGCAACGGGCACTGCTGTGTCTCGTTCAGCCGGTACAGGAGCACGTTTGGGAGAAGTTTCGAGTCAATCGGTCCAAAGACCTGGAAGCTATTGAAATAAATCGGCGGGGTATTTTTTCGTGAAAAATGGTCTTTTCTTTAAAATATTCATGTAAAATACAAATTCCACCGGAATCCAACCAAAACTGGCGACCCTGCTTACACCAGTGAGGAGGACATGCCTGATCGATTTCGGGTCAATCGGTCCAGCCAATCACTAACCCTAACCCTAACCCTAACCCTAGCCTCAGCCTTAAGCCAGGCCTCATGAAAGATTGTCCCTCTGACTAAAATATTCACCAAAAATACAAATTTCACCCGAATCCAACGGGGACTGCTGTGTCTCGTTCAGCCGGTACAGGAGCACGTTTGGGGGAAATTTCGAGTCAATCGGTCCAAAGACCTGGAAGCTATTGAAAAAATCGGCCGAGGTGTTGAGGAAAAATGGCCGCTTTTCCTTTAAAATATTCATGTAAAATACAAATTCCACCAGAATCCGACCAAAACTGGCGAGCCTCATTCCACCGGTGAGGAGGACATGCGTGATCAATTTCGAGTCAATCGGTCAAAAGACGACCGTGGTCCGAAACCCCAGCCCCTTAACCCTAACCCTGGCCCTAACAGCAGCCTTAAGCCAGCCTCATTTAAAATGGCCCCTTTCACTAAAATATTCACCAAAAATACAAATTCCACCCGAATGCAACGGGCACTGCTGTGTCTCGTTCAGCCGGTACAGGAGCACGTTTGGGAGAAGTTTCGAGTCAATCGGTCCAAAGACCTGGAAGCTATTGAAATAAATCGGCGGGGTATTTTTTCGTGAAAAATGGTCTTTTCTTTAAAATATTCATGTAAAATACAAATTCCACCGGAATCCAACCAAAACTGGCGACCCTGCTTACACCAGTGAGGAGGACATGCCTGATCGATTTCGGGTCAATCGGTCCAGCCAATCACTAACCCTAACCCTAACCCTAACCCTAGCCTCAGCCTTAAGCCAGGCCTCATGAAAGATTGTCCCTCTGACTAAAATATTCACCAAAAATACAAATTTCACCCGAATCCAACGGGGACTGCTGTGTCTCGTTCAGCCGGTACAGGAGCACGTTTGGGGGAAATTTCGAGTCAATCGGTCCAAAGACCTG
Source organism: Pagrus pagrus (assembly GCF_965226575.1). NCBI lineage: Eukaryota > Metazoa > Chordata > Actinopteri > Spariformes > Sparidae > Pagrus > Pagrus pagrus. Next base: position 19,366,565 of record NC_140187.1, read on the forward strand.
GAAGCTATTGAAAAAATCGGCCGAGGTGTTGAGGAAAAATGGCCGCTTTTCCTTTAAAATATTCATGTAAAATACAAATTCCACCAGAATCCGACCAAAACTGGCGAGCCTCATTCCACCGGTGAGGAGGACATGCGTGATCAATTTCGAGTCAATCGGTCAAAAGACGACCGTGGTCCGAAACCCCAGCCCCTTAACCCTAACCCTGGCCCTAACAGCAGCCTTAAGCCAGCCTCATTTAAAATGGCCCCTTTCACTAAAATATTCACCAAAAATACAAATTCCACCCGAATGCAACGGGCACTGCTGTGTCTCGTTCAGCCGGTACAGGAGCACGTTTGGGAGAAGTTTCGAGTCAATCGGTCCAAAGACCTGGAAGCTATTGAAATAAATCGGCGGGGTATTTCTTCGTGAAAAATGGTCTTTTCTTTAAAATATTCATGTAAAATACAAATTCCACCGGAATCCAACCAAAACTGGCGACTCTGCTTACACCAGTGAGGAGGACATGCCTGATCGATTTCGGGTCAATCGGTCCAGCCAATCACTAACCCTAACCCTAACCCTAACCCTAGCCTCAGCCTTAAGCCAGGCCTCATGAAAGATTGTCCCTCTGACTAAAATATTCACCAAAAATACAAATTTCACCCGAATCCAACGGGGACTGCTGTGTCTCGTTCAGCCGGTACAGGAGCACGTTTGGGGGAAATTTCGAGTCAATCGGTCCAAAGACCTGGAAGCTATTGAAAAAATCGGCCGAGGTGTTGAGGAAAAATGGCCGCTTTTCCTTTAAAATATTCATGTAAAATACAAATTCCACCAGAATCCGACCAAAACTGGCGAGCCTCATTCCACCGGTGAGGAGGACATGCGTGATCAATTTCGAGTCAATCGGTCAAAAGACGACCGTGGTCCGAAACCCCAGCCCCTTAACCCTAACCCTGGCCCTAACAGCAGCCTTAAGCCAGCCTCATTTAAAATGGCCCCTTTCACTAAAATATTCACCAAAAATACAAATTCCACCCGAATGCAACGGGCACTGCTGTGTCTCGTTCAGCCGGTACAGGAGCACGTTTGGGAGAAGTTTCGAGTCAATCGGTCCAAAGACCTGGAAGCTATTGAAATAAATCGGCGGGGTATTTTTTCGTGAAAAATGGTCTTTTCTTTAAAATATTCATGTAAAATACAAATTCCACCGGAATCCAACCAAAACTGGCGACCCTGCTTACACCAGTGAGGAGGACATGCCTGATCGATTTCGGGTCAATCGGTCCAGCCAATCACTAACCCTAACCCTAACCCTAACCCTAGCCTCAGCCTTAAGCCAGGCCTCATGAAAGATTGTCCCTCTGACTAAAATATTCACCAAAAATACAAATTTCACCCGAATCCAACGGGGACTGCTGTGTCTCGTTCAGCCGGTACAGGAGCACGTTTGGGGGAAATTTCGAGTCAATCGGTCCAAAGACCTGGAAGCTATTGAAAAAATCGGCCGAGGTGTTGAGGAAAAATGGCCGCTTTTCCTTTAAAATATTCATGTAAAATACAAATTCCACCAGAATCCGACCAAAACTGGCGAGCCTCATTCCACCGGTGAGGAGGACATGCGTGATCAATTTCGAGTCAATCGGTCAAAAGACGACCGTGGTCCGAAACCCCAGCCCCTTAACCCTAACCCTGGCCCTAACAGCAGCCTTAAGCCAGCCTCATTTAAAATGGCCCCTTTCACTAAAATATTCACCAAAAATACAAATTCCACCCGAATGCAACGGGCACTGCTGTGTCTCGTTCAGCCGGTACAGGAGCACGTTTGGGAGAAGTTTCGAGTCAATCGGTCCAAAGACCTGGAAGCTATTGAAATAAATCGGCGGGGTATTTTTTCGTGAAAAATGGTCTTTTCTTTAAAATATTCATGTAAAATACAAATTCCACCGGAATCCAACCAAAACTGGCGACCCTGCTTACACCAGTGAGGAGGACATGCCTGATCGATTTCGGGTCAATCGGTCCAGCCAATCACTAACCCTAACCCTAACCCTAACCCTAGCCTCAGCCTTAAGCCAGGCCTCATGAAAGATTGTCCCTCTGACTAAAATATTCACCAAAAATACAAATTTCACCCGAATCCAACGGGGACTGCTGTGTCTCGTTCAGCCGGTACAGGAGCACGTTTGGGGGAAATTTCGAGTCAATCGGTCCAAAGACCTGGAAGCTATTGAAAAAATCGGCCGAGGTGTTGAGGAAAAATGGCCGCTTTTCCTTTAAAATATTCATGTAAAATACAAATTCCACCAGAATCCGACCAAAACTGGCGAGCCTCATTCCACCGGTGAGGAGGACATGCGTGATCAATTTCGAGTCAATCGGTCAAAAGACGACCGTGGTCCGAAACCCCAGCCCCTTAACCCTAACCCTGGCCCTAACAGCAGCCTTAAGCCAGCCTCATTTAAAATGGCCCCTTTCACTAAAATATTCACCAAAAATACAAATTCCACCCGAATGCAACGGGCACTGCTGTGTCTCGTTCAGCCGGTACAGGAGCACGTTTGGGAGAAGTTTCGAGTCAATCGGTCCAAAGACCTGGAAGCTATTGAAATAAATCGGCGGGGTATTTTTTCGTGAAAAATGGTCTTTTCTTTAAAATATTCATGTAAAATACAAATTCCACCGGAATCCAACCAAAACTGGGGACCCTGCTTACACCAGTGAGGAGGACATGCCTGATCGATTTCGGGTCAATCGGTCCAGCCAATCACTAACCCTAACCCTAACCCTAACCCTAGCCTCAGCCTTAAGCCAGGCCTCATGAAAGATTGTCCCTCTGACTAAAATATTCACCAAAAATACAAATTCCACCCGAATCCAACGGGCACTGCTGTGTCTCGTTCAGCCGGTACAGGAGCACGTTTGGGAGAAGTTTCGAGTCAATCGGTCCAAAGACCTGGAAGCTATTGAAATAAATCGGCGGGGTATTTTTTCGTGAAAAATGGTCTTTTCTTTAAAATATTCATGTAAAATACAAATTCCACCGGAATCCAACCAAAACTGGCGACTCTGCTTACACCAGTGAGGAGGACATGCCTGATCGATTTCGGGTCAATCGGTCCAGCCAATCACTAACCCTAACCCTAACCCTAACCCTAGCCTCAGCCTTAAGCCAGGCCTCATGAAAGATTGTCCCTCTGACTAAAATATTCACCAAAAATACAAATTTCACCCGAATCCAACGGGGACTGCTGTGTCTCGTTCAGCCGGTACAGGAGCACGTTTGGGGGAAATTTCGAGTCAATCGGTCCAAAGACCTGGAAGCTATTGAAAAAATCGGCCGAGGTGTTGAGGAAAAATGGCCGCTTTTCCTTTAAAATATTCATGTAAAATACAAATTCCACCAGAATCCGACCAAAACTGGCGAGCCTCATTCCACCGGTGAGGAGGACATGCGTGATCAATTTCGAGTCAATCGGTCAAAAGACGACCGTGGTCCGAAACCCCAGCCCCTTAACCCTAACCCTAACAGCAGCCTTAATACAGCCTCATGACAAATGGCCCCCTTTCACTAAAATATTCACCAAAAATACAAATTCCACCCGAATCCAACGGGGACTGCCGTGTCTCGTTCAGCCGGCATAAGACCACGCTTGGGAGAAATTTCGAGTCAATCGGTCCAAAGACCTGGAAGCTATTGAAAAAATCGGCCGAGGTTTTCATGAAAAATGCACCCCTTCCACTAAAATATTCACCAAAAATACAAATTCCACCCGAATCCAATGGGGACTGCTGTGTCTCGTTCAGCCAGTACAGGACCACGTTTGGGAGCGATTTCGAGTCAATCGGTAAAACGACCTGGAAGCTATTGAAGAAATCGGCCGAGCTCTTTCATTAAAAAGGCCACTTTTCTTTAAAATATTCACCAAAAATACAAATTCCACTAAAATCCAATAAAAACTGCTTTTCCTTCCTTCCGCCGGCATCTACGACATTCGTGATCAATTTCCAGTCAATCGGCCAAAAGACGACCGTAACCCTAACCCTAGCCCCATAACCCTAACCCTAACAGTAGCCTTAAGACAGCCTCATGACAAATGGCCCCCTTTCACTAAAATATTCACCAAAAATACAAATTCCACCCGAATCCAACGGGGACTGCTGTGTCTCGTTCAGCCGGTATAGGACCACGTTTGGGAGAAATTTCGAGTCAATCGGTCCAAAGACCTGGAAGCTATTGAAAAAATCGGCCGAGGTTTTCATGAAAAATGCACCCCTTCCACTAAAATATTCACCAAAAATACAAATTCCACCCGAATCCAATGGGGACTGCTGTGTCTCGTTCAGCCAGTACAGGACCACGTTTGGGAGCGATTTCGAGTCAATCGGTAAAACGACCTGGAAGCTATTGAAGAAATCGGCCGAGCTCTTTCATTAAAAAGGCCACTTTTCTTTAAAATATTCACCAAAAATACAAATTCCACTAAAATCCAATAAAAACTGTTTTTCCTTCCTTCCGCCGGCATCGACGACATTCGTGATCAATTTCCAGTCAATCGGCCAAAAGACGACCGTAACCCTAACCCTAGCCCCATAACCCTAACCCTAACAGTAGCCTTAAGACAGCCTCATGACAAATGGCCCCCTTTCACTAAAATATTCACCAAAAATACAAATTCCACCCGAATCCAACGGGGACTGCTGTGTCTCGTTCAGCCGGTATAGGACCACGTTTGGGAGAAATTTCGAGTCAATCGGTCCAAAGACCTGGAAGCTATTGAAAAAATCGGCCGAGGTTTTCATGAAAAATGCACCCCTTCCACTAAAATATTCACCAAAAATACAAATTCCACCCGAATCCAATGGGGACTGCTGTGTCTCGTTCAGCCAGTACAGGACCACGTTTGGGAGCGATTTCGAGTCAATCAGTAAAACGACCTGGAAGCTATTGAAGAAATCGGCCGAGCTCTTTCATTAAAAAGGCCACTTTTCTTTAAAATATTCACCAAAAATACAAATTCCACTGAAATCCAATAAAAACTGCTCTTCCTTCCTTCCGCCGGCATCGACGACATTCGTGATCACTTTCGAGTCAATCGGCCAAAAGACGACCGTAACCCTAACCCTAGCCCCATAACCCTAACCCTAGCCCCATAACCCTAACCCTAGCCCTAACCTCAGCCTTAAGCCAGCCTCATGAAACATTGTCCCTCTCACTAAAATATTCACCAAAAATACAAATTCAACCCGAATCCAATGGGGACTGCTGTGTCTCGTTCAGCCAGTACAGGACCACGTTTGGGAGCGATTTCGAGTCAATCGGTAAAACGACCTGGAAGCTATTGAAGAAATCGGCCGAGCTCTTTCATTAAAAAGGCCACTTTTCTTTAAAATATTCACCAAAAATACAAATTCCACTGAAATCCAATAAAAACTGCTTTTCCTTCCTTCCGCCGGCATCAACGACATTCGTGATCACTTTCGAGTCAATCGGCCAAAAGACGACCGTAACCCTAACCCTAGCCCCATAACCCTAACCCTACCAGTAGCCTTAAGACAGCCTCATGACAAATGGCCCCCTTTCACTAAAATATTCACCAAAAATACAAATTCCACCCGAATCCAATGGGGACTGCTGTGTCTCGTTCAGCCAGTATAGGACCACGTTTGGGAGAAATTTCGAGTCAATCGGTCCAAAGACCTGGAAGCTATTGAAAAAATCGGCCCAGGTATTCATGAAAAATGGCCGCTTGTCTTTCAAATATTCACCAAAAATACAAATTCCACCCGAATCCAATGGGGACTGCTGTGTCTCTTTCAGCCAGTATAGGACCACGTTTGGGAGAAATTTCGAGTCAATCGGTCCAAAGACCTGGAAGCTATTGAAAAAATCAGCCCAGGTTTTCATGAAAAATGGCCCCTTTCACTAAAATATTCACCAAAAACACAAATTCCACCCGAATCCAATGGGGACTGCTGTGTCTCGTTCAGCCAGTATAGGACCACGTTTGGGAGAAATTTCGAGTCAATCGGTCCAAACGACCTGGAAGCTATTGAAGAAATCGGCTGAGCTTTTTCAGTAAAAAGGCGACTTGTCTTTAAAATATTCACCAAAAATACAAATTCCGCTAAAATCCAATAAAAACTACTGTCCCTCCCTTCCGCCGACATCGACGACATTCGTGATCAATTTCAAGTCAATCGGCCAAAAGACGACCGTAACCCTAACCCTAGCCCCATAACCCTAACCCTAACCATAGCCTTAACCCAGCCCCATGAACCATTGTCCCTTTTCACTTAAATATTCACCAAAAATACAAATTCCACCTGAATCCAATGGGGACTGCTGTGTCTCGTTCAGCCAGTATAGGACCACGTTTGGGAGAAATTTCGAGTCAATCGGTCCAAAGACCTGGCAGCTATTGAAAAAATCGGCCAAGGTTTACATGAAAAATGGCCCCCTTTCACTAAAATATTCACCAAAAATACAAATTTCGAGTCAATTGGCAGAGGGGGGAATTTAGGAGTCATCAAGTCATCTTCATGCCATGTATTTGTTCTGCTCAGTCACTGAACCAGGTGCATTCACTAATTAGTTCACCTTCCTGGCTGAAGAGCTGTGCTGATTGGACTCAGCTGGTTTAGTGCATGAACAGAAAAAATACATGGCATGGAGATGACTTGATGACTCCACGATTCCCACCTCTGTCAATCGGTCCAAAGACCTGGAAGCTATTGAAAAAATCGGCCCAGGTTTTCATGAAAAATGGCCGCTTTTCTTTAGAATATTCACCAAATATAGAAATTCCACCCGAATCCAATGGGGACTGCTGTGTCTCTTTCAGCCAGTATAGGACCACGTTTGGGAGAAATTTCGAGTCAATCGGCCAAAAGACCTGGAAGCTATTGAAAAAATCGGCCGAGGTTTTCATGAAAAACGGCCCCCTTTCACTAAAATATTCATGAAAAATAGAAATTCCACTACAATCCAATAAAAACTGCTGTGTCTCATTCTACCAGTATAGGACCACATTTGTGATCGATTTCGAGTCAATAGGTCAAACGACCTGGAAGCTATTGAATACATCAAAACTTGTGTTCCCCTCAACCGATGTATAGTAAACAGATTACACTCACAATTTCTTGTTATTTTGACATGTTTTGTCACTTTTCAGAGGAACAGCCACAACTTTGAAGATCATGGAGGAAACTTCTACCGTCTCCAATTTCAGCTTCATTAGATGGTGATTCTTAAAATACTGAGAGCAGAAACATGCTTTCTTTTAAAGCTTCATGTATTCTTCAGCTCATTACTCAGAATGTGGCTATGGTATGTATCACTAAATCTTTCATTTCATTACAAACTTAATTATTAAACTGTTCAGCAGGTGAATCTATGTATATACACATTTAAATCATGATTGTTTTTGAAGCTTTCCACCACATCCCAGAGTCTCAGTGAGTTCATATAGCTGTTATTACAAGACCTTATTATGGAGCTTAAAGATGGTTGAAATTTAATTAAATACAAAGTACAAGTTGATAAAAAAATTAATTTTGGTTGTTTGGAACTTCAAACAATTTTTATCAAACTACTTTTTTTAAGGTCAATATTGAATGTTCCTTCTCAAATATGTAAAGTTGTAGTGAGAATCTCAGAGATTCATCAATATGTCAGACTCTTTCATTGAACATATTTAGTCTATTTTTTTGTAAAACTCTCGTGTCAGCCGATGATTCATTCAGATTCTTACCTGTATAATTATAAAGAAATGTACCATACAACCTGTCCTCATTTGTCATCATAGTCCTACATGTGTCCATATAAATAAAGCACTAATTAACCTTTTGTCTCTCTGTCTCATCTTTGGCAGGGTATTGATAGAAATTATTCATGTAAAGAATTGGGGTGAAATTGAGTAAATGAGATGGAGGAATGAACAGGGGTTATATTTCCTCCTTTTAATTAGGTTATAGAATTGAGAATGGGTTCTGTGTTGGGATAAACGGCTCGGTTTTATCTTGCATTTGGCCAAAAAACAAAAATGGACATAAAAATAACTGTCCACAACATTATTTATGGTCCTGAGGTCTGTTGGTTTGGCAGCTTCCTGAGGTTTTTAGCATCTCACAAGCTTAAATGTTGTTTCTTTCAAAGGGCGAAAATCAGATTTATAAATCCCAGAACAAGGCTGTTCAACTTCCTGTTCAAATTACAGGAACTGGGTCAAACATGGCAAAGCAGGAACTGCTCTGATCACTTGTGTCTGTCCTGTGTTCCACCTCGCAGCCACGAACATGGTGTGCTCTAAAACTGTTCAGGCTTTCATCATAACACAAGCATGGGTGAATGTATTTTTAGACACATCCATCTTATCAAAGTGATTGACAGGAGACGCATCCACCCATCTACCAGCCATCTAATCCTCAGAAGACCTTTTGTAACCAACAGAAAATGTAGGCCAGACTGATCATTCTCAAAATAAAAAGCACTCAAGCCAAATGTGTGAGCAAAACATGGTGGTAAGCAAGCTAATGGACTCATGTGAGAGCCACTTCCTCACAATAAAGAGTAAGATGTGCTCATTGCAAACACCACACATCTGTGTCGCTGTATTAGAGACAACACTTCACTCTCTTCCATTTCGCATCTTCACCCTCTTCAATCATCACTCATGTGCGTAAATGAGTGATTCAACAAACTACAGAAGGTAGGTTTTGTAGAATACAAAAAACCATCAGGCTTTTAATGTCTCCACTGTATCAAAACCAAACTAGACATCACAAACATCCAGACACATTAGAACAAGGTAAAGGATGTCACAGCAACACAGCAAACACAATAACTTAAAAACAAAAATATTAGAGGAATTAATTTCTATGATGAACAATGACATAAAATATGATCAGATAAACAATGATATACAGTATCTCTATCAGACAACTTACTGACAAGAGAAATCTTTATTTCAGACAGTTTTTTTTCTTCTTTGTATTCAATTCAAGATCAGAATCGGCTCTTTCAAGTTGTTTAAAATGAGACTGCTCCTCCATTTTTTTTACATCGCTACATGGAGGATTAATGAATCTAAAACAAAATGCCACATAAAATGATTGTGTCATAAGCCAGCTCCGAAACGTTGTGTTCTCTGTCATGCTGTTTTTTATCCGCCATCTCTGAGGATTATATGCCGTAGAGTTGGGTGGTGTTGTTTCGGATGGTGGTGAGAACCGTGCCCATGTCCTCCCCCTTCAGCAAGCTCAGCTCCTGCAGTGTATGTATGCCCATTCCAGGGTGTGAAAACCGGCAGACTTCTTTTTTCACCTGTTAAAGAATGAGACACACTTATACGTATGTAGTCAGAATTTAATCAACAGTACAATAAGCACTTCAAAATCGAACTAAATGGGGTTCACGCCTAGGTTTGACAAATACATTATGAGAATCTCTACCAATAGCTTTAGAGCTTAGTGGCCAAAAGCTAATCTGATGCGCCAGATGGTTTGTTACACAAAACAAATTGGCCTTGTAATCAGTTTAGTTTGATTGTGGTTACGAGGGTTCAGTAGGTGTAGGGTCTCTCTCTCTCTCTCTCTCTCTCTCTCTCTCTCTCTCTCTCTGATTTTCATTTCCCCCTCCTCCCTCTCTATCACTGATCTCACACCTGTGTGTGATCAGTGATTGGCTGGAGTGGGGGCGATGATAAGAGGGCAGAGAGTGCAGGGACAGGTGAGCTTGGAGACACACATGAGCAGCAGTGCACCTGTGAGAAGTTATTTTGTCCTTTATTCTCCTCTTTCAGAAGGTTGGTTCCTCCACGCATGCTTAGGTGCTGGGGCTTCGTTATTTAGGTTTATTGTGTTAGTTTGGGCTGGAGGTTACCGGTAGTCCTGTTATTTGTTTTCTTTGTTTTAGGATTAGTTTTTACACATAGGTAGGTTAGGGGGAGACGTGGGGAACGACGGCCCACTGCGTGGCTGGTCCAGCGCCAAACCACCTTTTGTTCCTTTTGGCTGGGACCTTCAGCCCCCTTTTGTTGGTTCCTGTTTTTTTTTCTGTTTGAGAACTATTGACCGATTGACTAATTTAATAAAACCTTTTGAGTGAACTCTGAACCTTGTGTCTGGTGTCCGTAATATGTTGCTTCCTCCAACCCCTTGTTTGAGCTTTAATTTAAATTACTATAGATGGAGGCCGTAACAGTAACACTTATACATAGTAAATAAATGCAACAAATTAACTAATGTAAGTTATATAAGTTCATAAGACACATTTAGTCACAGGCCAATTTATTGAATATGTTCAAGGGTTACTCTACACCTGCTGACTATACTCACTGCAATCAAAGACCAATTATTTGTTCATTATAAGAGACCTATCTTTCTCTTTTTTAAATGTACTATTGCTCTTTAATAAAGCAATAGCATTTTTATACAATTACTTGATAAATTGTTAATGAATGAATTGAATAATTGGTAAAATACTAGGTTACTAAAATAAGTGATAGCTGCAGCCCTCATAAGTGTGCTTATATGAGCTCACATGAACTTTTATACCCCTTTTACACTGGAAAAAACCCCTTTAAGGACCCACGGATATATGGCTTTTGTCTTCAGTGGGAAAGGGTACAATGAGCATTTATTCCCAGGTCTATTGAATCTGCAGGTATTTATCGGCTCCAGCTCTGATCGGCAGTGATAAAAACATGCCACCAGGGTGAACAAACTAATTGTCACCCCCCTTTTCTGGCGCAATGCTATGACGTGTGTTGGAGTTAAGGACTCCAACACAAGGCTCATAAATGCTTTTCCATCCATCTCTGTTCAAGCAATGCTCAACCATCATTCAGTAAATGTTGAGCTTGAAAGAGAGACTGTAACTAAAACTAATAAAGTTAACCAGTACCTGTCTGGGCAGGAAATATGGTGCGTCTGTCTCCAACACGATGCGGTCAAGAGGGATCTGGCGGACAGAGTCTCGAGCCTCCATTGCTCTGAAGTAGGTGATCAGGGATGTGAAGCCCACATACAGGTTGGGGAACTCTGTCAGGAATGGCTCGATCACTGGATAACTGTTTGTGAAACAGTGCCTGGAAACACAAGTATTCAAGAAAGAATATTCACAGATTAAAATACATTTGTGTGAAGGGTTATGCTCAGCATTAACTGTGGTGACAATGAAAACTAATGCATAGAGCAATAATTACTGAATGTAAATATATGAAATAGATGTTGCAGAGAAATGCCAAATACAATACATAGCATCAAAAATGTGGTTTGATTTCATGAAACCTTAAGGATTATAACTTAAAACCAGACAGAACAGAATCTAACTTTTAAAACAATTGTTCATGTTGATAAAAAAAGAAAGAAGTAAAAAAGAAGACAGAAAAATTAGAATTAAGGGTGGGCTGTATGGACAAAATGTTTTATCACGATATATTTAATTTTATACTACAGTAACAGTATATACAGTAATTGTTCTTTAGTTCAAATAGGAAATGTTTTAAAATAGCTATCCTGTACCAAACATTTGATTATTTTCTTCTTTTATTTGTAACGTCTTATGCCTGGTGTACAACATCTTATCGCCCAACCCTAATGGGAATAATTAGTCAGATTACTTTATCTCGACACTCACCTGTGAATTTTGTAATCCCTTGGGACACACTTCCTCATGATTTCCAGCAGGTCATCATCAGCATCCCGACAGTGGATCAACAAAGGCTTCTGCATGGCCACAGCCAAATGCAGCTGACGCTCAAACACCTTCACAGAGAAGCAATGAAACAAAACACAGACCACAACATTTATTATTATATTACAGCATCGTCATTCCATTCCACACAGTATATTGCTGACCACTGCACAATGATAAGGCCCATCCAGTTTAAGATAAACCCTCAGGGACTACAAAGTCTTATTAAATTGAGACTACATATATATATATATATATATATATATATATATATATACACACACACACATACACAACGCCTTACCTCTTTTTGCCTAGGGGTGTCTGTGGAGTTTTTGTGGGAGTAGTCCAGGCCCATCTCCCCGAATGCCACAGCTTTTGGATGCCGCATGGCCATCAGTATATTGCGTTCATGGAAACTTGAATAGTTTTTGGCAAAGTGGGGGTGGCACCCAAAAGCCCCCCATACCATGTCTTCAGCCAGCAAACCTTCCCACAGGGCCTCTTTCACCATGATCCCTGGGTTGCAGAAGTTGGTAATACAGCCTCTGAACTCTGGAGGAAAGCTGCTTTGGTAGAGCCCACGAAAGCTGCCGAACGTCCCGTTGAAGCCAAGTTTTCCATAGAGCATGTCCAGATGACAGTGTGTGTCTATGAAACCAACCTGTCTGTCCAGGTAGGAGTAACTGGTCCTTATAGGTTCTGCCCTCATTGATAGTCTTCTTTTGGGCGTGCTGCCTTGGGTAAGAGAGTGCGGGGGGTGACGCATGGAAAAACCACCATCTGACTGTCTGCGTGTGATTGTGGAGTTTAAGCAAGGCTTCGATACTCGACTGTTAGAGTGCAGTGGCAGAGCAAAGGGATCCAAATAATCGGCCATTATGTTGGAGGAGTGAAAATTCTCAGTCTCAACTCTCGATGCTTTTGAAGGGCCTGTATTTGGTGGCTGGGACTGCTTGAATGAAACAAAAACTTGCCTCTGTGATGGTGAGAAAGGCATCTCCATGCTTCCTGCAGCTGCCAGGCGGGCCCCAGTGTCTTCATTAGTGTATAAAGAGGGGAGAGAGGAAGGTATATCTGCCTGAGTATTCTCTGAAGGACTAAGCCATCTTTGGCTGCCTGTCCGATAAATCGGGAAACTAGGCAGAGAATCTGGGACATAGTCCAGAGAGGGGAAGGGCGAGTCACAGTCCTCAGCTTCTGGTATACTTCCTGCACCAAATGAGTCATCTTGAGTGGTTGTCTCTACAAACACGGATTCCTGGGCAACAATTCTCTCTGGTGAATCTTCTCCTTTTAGCACAACACTCTGAAAAACATAAATCATTTTTTTGAAAAATTACAAGAAGCATCTCACTTTAGTTTTTATCCTCAATGGTTCCTGGTTTACTTTAAGGTCACAGGATAAAAGGACTTACATTTTCAAGAAAATTAACATATTACGCTGTAAAACACCTGAAATCATACATAAGCAAACAAAACTACAGGAAAAGCTAGACTCCCAGTTGACTCACCCTTCTGTCTGTTTTTGCCTCTGAGTTGTCATCTTGGGCTTCTCTGTCCTCAGCTACTTGTAAGGGGGACCACTGATCGTCCTGGACAGTGTCGTCTTCCTCGGATTTATTCTCAGGTTTGATTGAGGAAAAGTTAATACTCATGACTGTCTTATCAAGTGAAGCTGGGCTGGGCAGTTCAGTCTTCACTGGGGACGGTTCAAATGGCAAAGTCTTGGGGATGTCAGTAGTGCTGTATCTCCCTTTTGTGCTGTCGATGGCTGCAATCACTGCCATCCTGTAGATAGCCTTTGATCCCTCCGCAGGTGTCCTCTCTTTCTTTTTCATGACAAAAGAGTGAGATGGAAGCGGTGATGCTATGCTCTCTGCGGATTCAAGTTGCTTGGATGAGTTGTCCATAGGTTTTTCCTGATTAAAATGATGAAATTAATCAGATATTTCTTAACAAGAACTGGACATATTGCATTGGAAAGCACATTCAAGAATCTGAAAACAATTTATAAGTACCATTAAATGATGGTCAAAGCAAGCTTTACAGTATAGATTTACCTTTGAAGCAAAGAAATGTTTATGATTTTTTTGGGACAGCTTCCTCAGTTTAACTTTGCCAAGAGAGGGCATGCCTTCACCGAGCACTGCTGCTTTTCTCTTGGGAGTGTCCAGACTCAGCTCTCCAAGGCCGTCAGGTCCTGGAGAGTCACAAAGGGGCGAAGTGTGCGACTCTTCTTTCGGCCACAAATTGCAGCGCGAGGGTGTGCGTGAGCCAGCATCTCTCCCTTGAAGATGTAGAGGTGAGGTGACTGCAGTTTGTCGCCACTTGAACATGACCTTCTTTCTGTTGCTGTCCATGTTGAAGATCCTAAACCAATACACGGTTGGATAAAGGAATAAACAAATCAGTCAAAAAAGTCAAAGACAAAAAAATCATAAAGTCAAAAAAATGCAGTGTTCATTAATTTTTTCTACAATTACAGGATTGCTGTTGTCTCATGGACAATTAAGTTCGTAGATGAAGATAAAACAATGGATACATCTTTTTCAATGTATTTGCTGCCTAAAAAGTAAATTTTTTCCATACAGATTAGAAACTAGAGTGATCATAGCACCTAAACTGAGGAATAAATTACCTTTCAAATCCGTACTGCTACCTCTGTATTTTGTTTTAAATGTCAGCTAAAACCATACCCTTCTAAACTGGCTTTTATCCAACTAGGGTTATTTAAATTCTCCTAGATATAATTTTATCCAATTAATCTGATTTTTTAAATCTTAAATGTATACTTTAATACTTTGCTTTGTAAAAGCGCTTTGTTACGATGATTGACTTGAAAAATGCATTTTTCAAGTCAAGTTATTGTCATGTTTATATTCATATTCATTCAAGGTGTATCACATTTTTATGTTGTTGACAGAGGTGGCCTCCAAATCCCCAGCATCCCAGTCTGTTTGAGCATCTCTGAGAGGTGCCGGAAAAATAACCTTTACACATCCACATGAATGTCAGGGCCATAGGTTTTCCCAGAGGAACATTATATTGTAATTGGATGATCAAACTAATTCACACCTGTTAGACATTTTATTGTTGGCTGATTGGTGTCTGTATAACTGAAACACAATGTCAGCTGACATGATGCCCTTGGGTGGCTATTGCTTTATTATCTGATCTTGATCTTTTTCTTGAAGAGAGGCAATCTGACAAAATCTTGATATTATTTTATTTTTAAATCAACTCATACTTTGCTTACAAGGTGCATATTCTGAAACGAAAATCCCCACACAGCAAACCAGGAGCCAGGTGGGATGATGGACCCCAGGAAGAGTGGCTGTTGCCAAAGTTACAACTAGCTAATGAGGATCCAATTAAAAAGCAATGTCCACAAAAAAAAGCTAATTTTTGCCCTGAGCATCTAACTATTGATGGCCTGCCTCCATTATAAGGTACTGCAAAAAACCTGAATGATAACTCTGGTTAACAGTCGACTCAAAACTTTCTTGTTTTTTTAATACAAAGCATATTCTCAATATAGTGCAGCACATGAGCACATTTACTGTAGCACAGCTAACTACAATACAAAACCTCTGTAAACTTCATCTATGTGGATTCTGTCTACTATAGTGTTTGGGGGGGTTGTGCAGCTATAAATTAAGTCTGACCTGTGCTAACCTGAACGGTGCAGCCACTGGTGACATTTCCCGGACTTAAGGGAGGCCATTTGGCTAGCACCGTCACTTTAGCCAATTAAGGCTAATCAACTGTGAGCTAACATTGTCTACGTAACTCCAACTCAAAACAAAGCTAAATGTTGGTACTTCAAAATCAAGCCCACTACCCATTGTTTTTTCATAATGATTTTTCACTTATTTATCACACATATAGTTAGTTAACTACACAGCTAATGTTAGAGAGTTGATAAGTTACCTGGTCACACTCGGCACACTGGGGGACTGCGTGGGAGGTCAAAGATGTCACTTTATCCGGGTTTGTTCAGCCAGCCAGCGTCTACTCGTACGCTTACACGATTTCTTGCTAACACCGTCTCTTAACAAAAACAAGACATGAGAATATTTAATTGTTATGTTTGATCTCGTATTGAATCGCGAACTTGGTGTGTAAAAGAGCCGCCAGATGGTGGTAAAGTTCTGTTTAAAACTGTTTTAACGCAACCGAGCGTCAAGATTATGCTACATCTCGCGAGATCACTTCGATTCGTCATTATCCAACGAGATTTGAGTAACTGGTGAGAAGAGGTGCGGTGGCTGTTGGACTGATTACTAGATCATACAAGGTTCCTGTAGGAAAATCAAATATGATTAACAGACTCAAAGGAAGTCTGTAACTACACAATAAACTATGCGCAATTTACACTTCAATAGCAGGACAGACGTAAGGCTGTGTATCTAATGCTGAACAGTCATTAAAACAAGGTGTACTCATTACATTCAAATGTTCTTATAATCTACAAATCAACCTGAAACAATGCTCATCATTCCCTGTGGAAAAAACAATACCAACAAGTCCTTCTTGCTCAGAAGGGAGGGTCAGATAGTGTAACAGCTCCACATCAAACCTTCATACAGTTTGCCTTTTTATTTAGCATACTGTAGGTAGATAACTTATTTTACTCATTTCTTCAGCATATTATTCAGTTCACCACATTTTTTTAGTCACAAGATTAAAACTTTAAATTAACAGCATTTAAACTGAGCCACAAAATCACTCTTCAGGTACTGAAAGTTGTTTGTGTTGACAGCCTCAGTGTGTTGACACACTCAGGTAACAGAAATACTCTGCATGAAATCAAATGCTTTCAGAGGCGTGGTCCTTAACAGTAACGCTTTTTCTCAGACTTTTGCTAATCCCACAGAGCTCCTGTAGGCACCAGAGCTGTATCCTTTACCTGTATCAACATCTTCATTGTGTTCTTGATGCTATCACTAGGGGGCACCAAAGTCTAACGCACACGGCTGTGTAAATGTCCGCACCTGCGCACATAAAACAGACAGTGTTTCAATGACTTTCATTTAGCTTAAAGTCCGCATCACCAATCAGAACATAACTGATTGATAGGCTGATAATATTCATATTAATATGAATAAAAATCATCATCACCACATGTTGTGTTTTTGAGTTAAAATGACATAAATAAAGTCAAGAAGATTCAGAGCTTAAGAGTAAACGAGATGAAACTTTGAATTTAAAAGATGCGCATTCACCGGATTGGTTGTGACAATTCTTTCAAGGCTATATCTCGGCCAAACGGAGGCCAATCATTTGAAAAGTAAAGCCATTTCAAATGGGAAAACTGCCTGGCGAGTCAGTTTTTGTTGGGAGAGTGTGTCAGGCATAATATTTAGCAAAAAATAAATAAATTTGGCACCATCAGTGAGACCAGTGTCCGCTGGAGGCCTTTAAATAGCCCTGGAGTTCTGTTTCATTGTGTGGCGAGTTGGAGCCACGAAGGTGAGGTGACCCACGCCGAATTCTGGCTCAGTGTGGCGGCTGGTTTCCATCAGTGTGTCCGTGTGTGAACAATATTGATGGCTCCCTGCAAGGGTCCAACACACCGGGCTGAAGTAGTGTGGGAGCCAAGCGGGAGTGAGCTCTGACAAGCTACCGCACAAACTCCATGAGTTTGTGTGTTTTATTGAAGATGGATACACTGAATAACTTGTCTAGTGGGATGAATAGCCTCAAGTCAAAGAGGGATGAGAGTTAGATAAGTTACTTTACTCATTATCTGATGCATATTATTGAGTTCACCACATGTTTTTTTGTCCCAAGTTTAATACTGTAACAACATTTACACTGAGCAGCAAAATCACTCTTCAAGTACTGAAAATTGTTTGTCTTGACAGCCTCAGTGTGTTGACACACTCAGGTAACACAGAAATACTCTGCATGAAATCAAATGCTTTCAGAGGCGGGGGATCCTTTTTTTCTTTTAGACTTTTGGTAATCCCAGAGAGGTCTTGTAGGCACCAAAGCTGTATCCTTTACCTGTAAGGAGGGAATGAAGATGCATCAGTCTTCTGACCATTGTCGAAACCAATCATAATGTGAAGTGACATTGATTAGTCTAATAGACACATACAGTTGTTGTCCTTAAAAATGCTGCTTGTGATAGACATTAAGATGTGTTTGCACTCATTCATTTTAACTACAGAAGATGTTGATCATCTGTTCAGATAAACAGGTTGAGCAGATTTGGATCCTGACCCCAACCACTCAATCCACTTTATCATATACCAACATAAAACCATACGCATACAGGCCAGGAGGTCTGAGCTGCTGCCCACAACAATGTACCAAAGTCGGTCAGTAGGACAGAGCAGGGGAGGGACTTGAGCTTCGAATGTAAGCTTGAAAACTAGAGCCCGACCAATGTCTCAGGTGGCAGGCAATGTTAGCTCATTACAGATCTTCAGTATCAGCATACACACACACACACACACACACATATATATAAGTAATAATGCAGAAAAGGATGCTTGAGGTGATTAATTATGATTGCTTTGCCAGTGAAGTTGTCATTTTGAAAATGGCCAAGTTTATTGTTAAAGTGTAAACTATCCAGCCCCCACAAGTGTTTTTATAATCACATTTGAGGGATGAGTGGAAAAAATGTGTGTGTATGGGCCAATATACATTGATATGCGAATGTTTTACTCAGTTATGTCAGTATCAGCATCAGGATGGAGTATCAGTGGGGTTGTATTGAAAACTTTATAGGCTGAGCAGTAATGAAAGACATTCAGAATATGGATCTCTCTCCTTTCAGCCACATGTGAGTGTGAATGTTACACCAAGCTGATACTTACTGTGTAGGTGACATTTTGCTGCAGTCAGAGCATTAATCACTACTTACATGTGGGGCCTTTCTTTTCAAGGAGCCAGTAGCAGAAACCTCTCCTGGCACGGTCATTGAACACATTCCTGTACTGGAGCATGCTTTGAGGTGAGCTTTTTGGTGTGTGTTGATGTACGCCTAAAGAAAAGCAGGTTAGTAAAACATATAGGACAGAAATAAATGAAGATATGTAAAAAAAAAACTCCTGTTGTTGTTGTTGTTGGACCTACTGTGCACCATGAAGAGATCATTAACTGCAGTTTCATCCCGAGTCAGAGGAGGTAACCTTCCTTCATGTGATGCATATACTGGAGCATGTAATAAAGGCAAATTACAGACACATTTCCGATGTAACGTATGCACAAACCCCAATTTTACCGTTTCCACAAACCTCTGTCCTTCAACAAGGCTGCTGGAAGTGATGCAAGATAAACTGGAACCTAGGTGGGATTAACTGTGTTTAGTATCACAAGAATGCAAAGTAATACTAGTTTATGTTTTGTTATTAATCAATAAAGCCACATTAGTTTCTGTATCATTTTTGTTAGCAGAAGAAGGTTTTGTTTGATTTCAGTTCACCATTGTTTTCATTTTGCTCCAGTGGTCTGTCTGGAGATGTGGAAACGTGACTGGGTCACTCCTGGACCAAAATGTCATGCTGGTGAAGAAAATTGAAGGATCATGAATATTGGCTAGTAACATCTCTTCCACATCAAGCACACACTGGATCCCAGCTGCAAAACAAATACTGTGCATGCGTGAGACACACAGAAAGCTCCTGACAGTACTTACTGCTCTGGCCTGAGACGACTCGCGTCCCATGTTTTCTTCTTCTCCCCTGACTGCATGTTCCAGAAATTTACTGCAGCAGGCTCGCCGCCACTCTCGCACACAGAGATGGGTTGTGTTACTTTGTCGCTTAGCAACCATTTGGCAACAGTAGCCCTGCTGTGCTAAACTGGGGCTGGTTATAATTTCACAATTTGACATGTGACTTTGTGTTTGTCTGTAAGCTTATACAGTCTGGGTTTGTACAGGTGTTAATTATGTCAAATTATTCAGCATGTGCTGAGCTTGATGTATTCCAGATGAAAGCGTTTATCAGCATTGACATAATTACAAGTAATGACATCGGTTTAAAAATGTTGAATGCTGCTCAGTTATATGTTGTCAAATGTAATCAATTTCCTTTATATCAGACATTTTAGTCCATATGATAAAGATTAAAAAAAGAAATTCAAAAAGGAAGCTTAACAAAAAACATGAGAAGATCCTTGCATGTCAAACTATAGTTTATATCTAATAATTATCTGAGTGTTGGAAGTTAAATGCAACTTATTGTGCTTGACGGCACTAAATGTTCATTCCTAAATCATTAATCAGCGGTTCCATTCATTAAATACAATGCATGCATACAACTGTACAATTGTAATAATATCTGTGTTTGTGGTCATAACAGATGCTGTTGGGCGTCAATATTTTCTTAATGATGTTGTAGTCTTCCATTAATATAATTGTAGTGTGTAATTACCTCTGAATGTGAGAAATCAGGTCTCAATTTCATGATTTTTGTTTTGTGACCTCATGTTCATTATTAACTAGTACATAAAGACTGAACAAATAACTAAAATAATGCTATTCACAGCGCCTTTCAGTAAGAAATATATCTTTTATTCATTTATTACAGAAATAGACAATTAAAGACTTTGAGATACAGTAGCAGAGTATGAATTTAGCAGGATGACAGAATAATAAAAGAGGCAGAGAATTACAAAATAGGAAAAACAATCAGCATACGCTCCTCAGTCACAGTGTTATACATCCTAATCTATAGGAAAATGATCTGCAAAACAATATTTTAGAAGCCATTCTACCGGTTTACGGTGGTAGGTTTATTCTGAAAAAAGTCTCAATTTTCAAGAACAGGCCAGCTTGAATAATGCATCCATAAACATCCATTTCTGGATTTAAAGTGCTGAAAGCGAATCTTGGTTAAAACTGGTGATAACAAAGTAAGATGTTTTTTGAGGGGAGTAAATTCGATCATCTCAGGCATTTCCAATAAGAATATCACCAACATAAAGCTATCTTAACATCCTTCCTAATGTGACTATGTACTTTTTATCTTGTGTCTTTCATAAATTGTGATATTTGGGGCAAATGATCAATTATATCCACGTCGGAAACATTCTTGTAAGTTCCTTCTCATGCAAATGATCGAATAGGATTTTTTGGAAGGACTGAACTAATAACAGAACCTGTCAATGTGGCAGAATACAGTAGAGTCACATAATCAGACAGGCATCAAAAACTTGTATTCTCCAAATCTCTAGTGGTCTTCCAGGAATAAACATTGAAATGCTTCAATAACATTTTAGAGGACAAACAATATTATTTAATTGAAGATGATGTCATCTCATTATAGAAATCACCTCTTTACTTCTGCTGAGGAAGACATTTGCCAATGACCAAGTATAAAAGGCAGCAGATGAAACTCCTTGCTGGAAATGTAAGATCTCTGGGGAAGTCTTTGTAACAGCTGCTCTCTCACCCGAGAAGTAACTCCACATTTTATCTTATATTTTAAAGATTATTTGCCTTCTAATAGTGTGAAATACAATATTGTTGTCCATAAGTGCTGGTATCCATCCAGTTTCATGCCTCATTCCTCCTGGCCTTGGATCCTCTCCAGCAGATGCTGCTCTACTCGCTGGTTCATGCGACGAAGATCCTTCAACGCACTGGGATGATCTTCCAGCTCTTCATGGAGACACCGTGCTATTTCCAACCTCCTGTAGTCCTCAGGTCGTACCAGACGGCGGATAACCTGAAGAGCACGATCCTTGAGGCTGT
The DNA here is from genome assembly GCF_965226575.1 of Pagrus pagrus. Taxonomy (NCBI): domain Eukaryota; kingdom Metazoa; phylum Chordata; class Actinopteri; order Spariformes; family Sparidae; genus Pagrus; species Pagrus pagrus. The sequence goes on from NC_140187.1 coordinate 19,387,963, forward strand.
AAACTGTAGAGAACAAGGAGAACAAGTGTTGAGAAAATGTTAAGCAGAGACTGCTTTCCTAATATAGCATTTAGGGCTGCACAATTAATTTAAATATTAGCAAAATTGTAACATGGCTAAGTGCAATAACCAAGCAGCTGCAATTTTCTTTCAAGGTAAAATGTGTAGTGCTGCAGAGATATCCTGGCCCACAAATGTTGTTCTCATGTTTGTTTGGTACAGACCCTAACAGATGTCACACCCAATGAAAATGGTAATGCAAAAATTATCATTCCCACTAATTGTGAATTAAACATAGCAATATCTGTATCTGTCAAAATAATTGCAATAAGATTTTTTTTTCCATATCGTGCAGGCCTGATAGCCTTTAACTTAATTTAAAAACAAACAAACAAACAAATTCATACAGGGGGAAATATCAGTTGCAAGCACACTAGAGGAAATCAAGTGCTCATGCAGACAGATGTCTTGCAACTTAAATCAGGATTTGTGTTTGTTTTCAATCACCACAAAACGCATCAACTGAATGGCACACTCTGGTTTACCATACACATTGCTCTGTCTGTTGGCTGTCTGTCAATCAATTTTTGATAATTTTTGAAAATCGCCCCAGAGGCACTTTCAGAGAAAACCTTTCGCAGTACGATATATGAATTATCTGTCCAACCCTTGTGTGTTTCTGGAAAATATCTCTCTCACTATCTCTTTTTATTAGTCATTTTGTGATGCTTTTCACTTATGTTTTATTGGCATGTGTCTCAGTAACAGAGATGTCAAAACCCTTCTTAATAAAGCCCACACTAAAATGTCTGTCAGCCTTTAAAAAAACACAAATAAGATTTATTCTTGAACTTACAAACAGCCTTAGTTTGCTCAGATGCGGTCTACATTGATATGGTCTCATCACACAGTGCATCATATATGTACCCTTGTTAGAGTATCTCTGAGTAGTACTGAATTACAGATGATGGATGTAGCTGGTATTTAAAGGCATTCGGCTAACCTTACCTGGTAAAGTGATAGTGGCAGATGTGGCATTTTCACCCTCTGCTGGTTTAGGAAGAAACAGTTCTTTGCCGTTCACCCTCAGCGGCTCATCGGTCTCTGCTTCTCTGAACATCCATGGGTGACCTTGGGAAACCATACAGAAAACATTATGAGAGTGTGAGTATTACACAGTGATAACAAATAGCAAATCAAAGCATCAAGACTTGACTAAATGTCTCAGGTCACACTTTTCGCTGGTTGGTACAATAACATGAATTGGTGACCAACTTTGAAGTTTCACAATGTTTTTGTCTGATGTGCTACGAGACTGCTGTCACGTCAAGTCTGAGCAGCAGCTCCTCTGTCGTCTCCTCTGAGTGGGAAACCTTTCAATGTCCACTTATAAAGAGCTGCAAAATATTATGGAGATAAAACAACGAGGACTATAAACATTTGGTGTGCTGTTTTTAGCAAACACCAACATAAATGGGGACATGAACTGATCCTAGATGACTTCTTTTTATGGGACACGTAACCCAAATCTGCGCAGAAGTAGTTTATGATATCAGAAAAGTTCTCTCACCGATGAAGGTGTAAATCAGCCGTCCCGTCCCTGGCTGTAGGTCGTCAAATGCCTGCGGTTCCCCTCGGAAGTCTATCCATAGTGGTCGCAGGACGCGAGGAGTGCGGTTACAAAACACCACCTTCACGGGTATCCGACTGTTCAGGGAGCGGACCAGGGGAAGAGACTGCTCTCCCTCTTGAGGCATTGGTTGTTTATTAGCGAACACGAAATTGCCAGCGCAGTTGTTTTAGCCGTTTAGCTAATGCAAGCTAGCAGCTAGCTGGTGAGCTATCCATGTATGTTGACAGCGGCCGACACACGGAGATCGTCTAATCAATATGTGTATCACTCAATAGATCTAAGTATATTAGACTGCGATTAGATTGTCAGGTTTTTTCCACAAACAACTATTTCAGTCACACTACAGCAGGTAGACGGTCTGTTGTTGCTTCTTCTCGATCTGTTTTGTGTTTACACTCCCTCTTCCGGTTGAGAAGTCCTGGGACGTCAAACTATTCTGCACTGTGATTGGTCGAGAGGCACGATGACGTCACGATCCCACAGAAGTGTTCTGGACGTGTTTGAGTCTGGATGCACTGGATATGACAGACATCTGTTCTTGTTGCTGGAGCTGGCCACTTAATATGAAACATTACATGTTTTCTATATCCGAATAACAAAAAAGCTGTTAAAACATACCTTTGTAAGCTGTACAAGATAATTATTTAAATCCTTTTTTATCCTTCAGGTGATATATATAAGATAATGTTTACCTTGTGTTTACCTGCGTTTGGCTGTTTGAATAAAGTTGATCCAAAAGGTGGGAATCCCTTGCAAGTATTTAATTAATTTTGACTGGCTGGATGACAGTGACAGTTTTCAGGTTTAGACTATATTTAAAGCCACATCACGTAGAAATTGGAGGTTTTAGAGTGTAACACCACTGTCGTAAATACAAATCGCAGGTCTGTAACAATTTGTCAGGCGCTTACTACTAACAAAACTCATTACATCATAACCATGTTATGTGTTGAAAACGTGTACCTTGATGTAAACATGTATGTAATGTGATCCTGCCCTCTCACTGAAGTTACATAGTGCAGATACAAGTGATAGCTGAGACAGAGACACCATTCATTACAGGACACTGAACCATCAACATGATTCTGAAGCTGATATTTTAAAATTAAAAAGTGACATAATGTTGCTATAATTCAAATAAATCTGAATCTGATTCTTTTTCACCACTGCCAATCAACATATTAAACGCAATTACGCATAAAATACTCTATTGTCATATTAAGCAACACTAATTAAGTTTATGATGAATGTCAAACTAAACGTGCATTAGCTTAAAAACAATCCTCTCGTCGTCTATTTATTAACTGTTCTGGAGCTTTCAGTCATATCACCTGTAGTCTGGTCTTTATTATTTTCACCTGTAGAATAGTAATAATAATAATAATAATAATAATAATAATAATAATAATATCTATTCGCTCGGTAATCACTGAATGAATCCAGGCTCCACCCAGTTTCTTCCTCATATATAAAACAAAGGGCCACAGCTGGAGAGACTTTCTCCAGTAAGAGCACCCTCCTGTCTGGAGATTATTCCCACAAAAAGTTGAGCTTCAACTCACCTTGAGGTAGGAAACGATATCTGTCACGCAATTCCTGACTGGCATCACTGTTTTATTAGCTGTTTTCTATAGGGTCCTTTTGGCAAATGCAACCTTTGTTTAGTTTTAATGTTGTTGTTGGGAAAATGTCAAGTTTCAGTAGCCTATGACCTGACTATGTACTCGTATTCCCCAACAGCCTGTTGTCGGCCGCTTGTAAAGTCTGAACTCCCTCACAATGAACGGCAGTGACCTTGTGGATGCGGAGGACGTGCCGAGAGATGAGATTCTGGCCAAGGTGGAGATCGCGCTGCTCAGTGTCATCTTCGTCAGCGCCGCCATCCTCAACACCGCCCTGCTGCTCGTCCTCTGGAGACAGCGCAAACAGATGTCCAGGATGCGCGTCTTCGTCTTCCACCTGTGCCTGGCGGATCTGGTGGTGGCTTTTTTCCAGGTGTGTCCGCAGCTCATGTGGGACATCACGGACAGATTCGTCGGACCGGACCTGGTGTGCCGTCTGGTGAAGTACCTGCAAGTCCTCGGCATGTTTTCATCGACATACATGATCGTGGTGATGACAGTTGACCGATACCAAGCTGTCTGCAACCCGATGGTCAAGTTCCAGCGGGCGCGCACAAGACTGAACATCCCGGTGTGCGTGGCGTGGGGGATCTCTCTGCTGGGCAGCCTGCCGCAGGTTTTTATCTTCTCACAGGTCGAGGTGGAGCCCGGTGTGTTTGACTGCTGGGCTAACTTCATCCAGCCGTGGGGGCTCCAGACATACATAACCTGGACCACGCTGGTCATTTTTGTTCTACCTGTTATTACAGTTGTTGTTTGTCAAGTGCGCATCTGTCGAGCCATCCAGATCAACCTGTACCAAAAGATTCAACAGCAGGGCAGCGTGAGTCTCCCTCTTCCATCCAGAGCCACCGGTGTGGCCGGCATGTCCAAGGCCAGGGTGAAGACGCTGAAGATGACGGTGGTTATAGTTCTGGCTTATATCATCTGCTGGGCTCCCTTCTTCACAGTCCAGCTGTGGTCCGCATGGGACACACATGCGCCAAAAGAAAGTAAGTCATTCAGTGTTTGTGGCTGGTGGTCAGTTTTATGTGTCTTTACGCGCTGCCCGAGCACGGTGCTTTTACGCACAGCATATTAAAAGGTGGTTTAAGGCAACTTCTTTGCAATCATATGACGCTTTGCACTGTCATTCCAGCTGCCACTTTCACCATCCTGATGTTGCTGGCAAGTCTGAACAGCTGCGCGAATCCCTGCATTTACCTTTTGTTCAGCGGGCAGTTTCCCAAGAGGCTGGTGACGTTCCTGTGCCAGCGGCGGTCCGACGGGAAGGATTCAATGCACGACGAGGCGACGCTGGTCAGCGCCTTGTACATGAGCTTCAGAAATGTCTCTGAGTCCAAGTGAGGGCGACGCGTTATTATCTGGAAACGGAAAACACCTGAGGTCGGTGCGCCTCGAGAAGCTGCCTCTCAGCTCTCTGCACTTCAACGACTGTTTCTTCTGAACAGGAGATATGGAGACAAGATGTACTGGATCTATCTGTGTGTCTGACATATGGAAAGATGTCATAGAGGCATTCAACAGAAGCAAACCTGAAATGGGTGGCCATGAGTGGGAGCTGGGCTCCAGGTGTTGTTGGGAAGCAAAGACACCAGTAAAGACTCTGTATACAACTGGTGTTCATCATGTCATCACATTGTTACGACTGTGACGGTTTCATTGTAAAAAAAATAAATAGATTGTAAAAGAAGCTGGAACACTTCAGACTGACTGACAAGAATTCAAGTTTATTGTTATTTTGTGTAATTTTGAACAACATACTTCTGTATGAACTTACACCACAGTCCTTTGACTCCTTTGAGTTGAGCTCAGAGGTGATAACATGTACTGTATCTTTAGCTCTGTTTTCCAAAGAGAAAGTTACCACAAAGAGTGAAAGTATAAGAACAAGAGTGAATACAAACACTGCAACAAGTGTCTGCTGCCTCCAAGAAAGCTGCTGTAACATTACTGCATTTAAATATTGTGAAATGTGATCTCTGTGGTGAAATATGTGTTAAAAGCACACGCTGAGTGACTGTATTCATCATTTCTTCTTGTTCAGGCTGTGACCGAAGAAGGGTGGAATAAAGTCATATTCTCACAACTGCTTTGCTTTTTCTTGTGAGTAAGTAGCTCTGAAAATCCACTAATCAAGAGCATAATTAGGATTATTTATATTTAAAGACTACCAGGTTAATGTTCACCACCCATTTAGATTAATTCTCATGTAAACAAGGATCACATGTCTACATTATAAATGCATTTTACCATTTGCAGTACAGCTGACAGATTGCAACGACAAGATATGAGCCAGACTCAGACCTGGCGTATGTCATACATGGTATGTGCATGGTGTGGAGGTCGACAAAGGGACTCAGGATGAAGGATTTTCACACTGAAGGAGCAGCATGCCAAATGCTGACGCACCCTGAAAAATATTACACATGTACACGGGACACCTACAGGGAAGGATGCATGAACACATACATTTCATTTCAGCTACACCCAGGTGAGTACAAGTCAGGACAAAAGGGTTTATATCAAGGTAAATGATTCCAGATGTAAATTGGTCATTGGTTATACTTTCCTTGTGCCATTGATTTTGGATAATTAGGAAATACATCATTGTACCAGGCCGGCTGCAGGTCATTCCTGGCTGTTACATGTGTGATTCTGGGGAATATGTGAGGCAGGTGAAGCCAACAGAGCAGTCACTATGGAAACCTTATTGTCAGCGTCGCTATGGCAGCTACATCAGTCTCAGTTTTGTCTGTGAATGTTATTTTGGCTCAATGCTTTGACTTTCAGACCAAAAGAGTATTTTTTGTGTGTTTGTTGGGGTTGTCACCTGTGTATGCCACCTGCTTAAGGATTTGTTTCCTATCAGAAATTTGCAATATAATTATTATCAATCAGATGCCAAATAATTAGCAGCATACTGGAATATGTTGTTCAGATATAGTTGAGGATTTCTTGTGGCATTCACTGGAAGTTTTTGCATCTTCTCCCTGGTGAAGAATCCTTTTGGTTCTCTCTCTAAAGACACATCAGAGCTTTGGTTTCTTTTAGAGAGGTAAAGATTGGGAAACGGGAAACTGAGTTGCTCAAGGACACTTCAGCAGAGGTTTGCCAATACAAGATGTTGAACCGATATCCTGCTGTTGGAAAGCAAGCCACTAACAAACTGCCTGCATTTGTTTCTCTGCCTACATCATTGTTAATCTGTCTGTTGTTGCAGTAAGGGGTTGCTGAAGCGACTGTAGCCAGAAGAGGAGCAAGAGTCGTATTGTAAATAAAGACGTCAAGGAAGCCTCTTTAACACCTTTGCCAGGGGACAAGATGAAAAATAGCCTTTTGGTTGATATACCAAAATATTTTGACTCGTCAACAGCTGTAATTTATAATATTTATGATGGCTGAATTCCATTTAGGCCAGCCAGGGCCCTTTTATTGTGCATGCTCACTCACTGACATGGCTAACTGGGACACTTAATGGAAGGGATCCATCGTTATATTTATTGCTCATATCTGTGCTTTTCTTGCTTTGACAAGTCAAAATGTCTTTCATGAAAAGGTTTTCTGGCATTTCCACTCAAACATCACCATGTGTTTTCATTAATTTGTGCTGTCCCTTCCTAAATACATGAACCAAACTAAATATGTTCCACTCTAGCGAAGCCTTAAGTGTAAGTAAAGTTTTGTACACTCTATATCCACTGAGAGCAGCACCATTCCTGATGATTTGAGTGATATGACATTGTTGGACATGAACCCCACAGGCGGTATATAGTTTAAAGGGTAACTCCGTCAACTTTACACATTACAGTGTGTTTACAGGTCTTGGTGAGCTCTACTGCATATGTGAAAAAGGAGAATTAAGTCTTTTGTGGTTCCAGAGGAAGTTGCATGTAATCTGATAAATTGCCTCCAGTGATGTCACTCAGTTGCTAAGTTGCATTGTGGGTAATGTAGGTGCCAGGTTTTGAAAAACCGTCAACTTGTCTAGCATCGCACTCATATTGCAGAATCAGACTTAACGCCTTTTTTATTCCTTGTTTCCTCTTCCTTCTGAAAATGAAAGTAGTGCCTACATTACCCACAATGCAACTTAGCTACCTCAACTTATCACTGGAGGCAATTTACCAGATTACATCACCACAAACAGCTTTATACTACTTTGTGTGAACACACTTTAATGTGTAAAATTGGTGAGTTTCTCTTTAATATAAGGAAGACCTCTGAATATAATGCAGCCCAGTACAACACCACAACTGAAAACAATGAAATCATAAAAGTTGTATTGGGTTAGACTATTGATGATATTTATCAGATTCCCCATGAAGATCGATAATGTCAGTCTGAGTTTAAAATAGCTCAATCTAATCAAGGCCCTTAATGAAGGATAACAATTCAGCCTCGTCTTCAATTATCTCCAATTACACTAAACCCCACCCTCATTACATAAACACATGGCTGAATAATGTTACTACATGTTCATGGTATGACAGCCCCTGGGTCAACTTCTAATGTAAAGAATTATTTTTCACTTTTTTCCCCCTGAAAGCAAACGCTTAATACACATTTGTGATTCCTGGAGTAAAACTTGTTAAAACAGCTGCAGGATCTAAGTGTCTGAAATGGTATTCATTGTATTACATTATATTATCTTTAGACATGTTTAGTTGTGGTTACATAAGCCCAGATAATTGTATCAACTCGGCATCAGGCATTATTTACAGCATACACCCCAGCTGTAATTAAGAATAATGAACACAACATGTTCTTGCATAATTTAAATACATGCATGCTCACATGGGTGTGTACATACAGCAACATCTTACATCTCACATAAATGATCATATTATAGTCTAGACAAAACATGCAGTATACGGTGGTGACAAAAAAAATTCCTCTAAAAGGTCCACTTACTCACTTGTTCGGGACATTATGACCACGCAATTCTAGTTTTATTTTATGTCATATTGCTATATTATACTGTTTTTTGTGTTATTTATATACTATGTTGTATATATTCTATTAAATGTTTTATTGCTGTACGAAATACCATGGCATACTATATCATTATCCCAAACTATGTATAACATTATTTACCATATTATATATTACTATACCATGATGTTACATTGACCTGCTATGTATTTAATATTATACTACTACATCTTTATATTAATAGAGAAAAAAATAGGTTCCATTAATTAATCATATATCATGATATGGTGTTTGCTGTTTACACTTGTTGACTTTGCTGCTATTAATCACGTCCATGTCACTTTATCTGTCCTTTGAATAGGTTCTTTTCATATTTTCTTCTTATTTACCTCATTCAATTAATTTGCCTTCTATACTTATCTTTACTTATTTCTCTCATTGTGCTTCTGCAACAACCGTATTTGTTCGCTGTAGAAAAATAAAGGTTCATCTTATCTTAAAAATTGCTCAATAATGCAATTTTGGTTGAAGCCTTGATCAAAATAATAGACGGATACCTTTCAACATGGAATAGTTCAATCAAGCACCATTTTGACAGAGCCTGTACCACAAACAACAGCACCAACACATTAAAACACAGATTCATAAAGCAACAAACTTTATTGAGAGAAGCGAAGGGGAACGGCGGCAACAACACAAGTCAACAGTTTTTTAAGATATCGAGTTGAAGTGGTGAGAACTGAGAAGTCACGTTGCACCTCCCAAACCTCGTCAACATCATCAGTAAAGATGCTCCTCTCTGGGGGTCCTACAAGTGGTTGACAGGGCTCCTCTCCCACTCATAGACACTCATTATTCTCTGTGCCTGCAGACAGATGATCCCTGTCCACGTGTATCTGCATTAATAAACTCCTTTCATGCAGACACATGAAAGCACAAACACAATGAAGGCGCATGTTGATTTTGTCTGAAAATACATTCTGAGAATACATCATACAGCCTTTTACCTGCTGATTAGAGCTCAGTTCAGCACTCCACGTCTCTGGCTTTGAACACACACACAAAGTTGGCTCACTCATGTCACTTTAAGGACCACTACATAAGTTTGAGACGTGCCCAAAAAGTCAAAGACAGACAGACAGACAGAGACACACAGAGACACACACACACACACACACACACACACACACACGTGTCTGAACAATCAAACTGAGACTGGGACATCCACGTGTTTATTTTACTCTGTGGTACACTGAATCTCATGGAAAAACCAACAAAGACCCTCTTTGGACTCAAGCCATTGATTTCTTCAGTCAAGCATCCATTTTATTGTTGGGAGGGTGAATGAAAGTATGACAGCCTGGTGAACACTGAATCACTGATATGACAGAGAATATTATCACAAGGGCTTTTAGATTTCACATGTTGTTCTCATGGTGAAAGCCTCTCCTCAATAAAGTAAAATGATATGATGCTAGAGAATGATAGGTAAAAGACTTAAAATGTGAATTTAAAAAAAATCCAGACACATTTCAGAGGAAACTCACATTTTCTGATTTTTCCAAAGCATGGACTGTATAAAAGACTGATGTAGTCACCGTGACGTCATAGGTTTCTGAGGAGCCATTACGAAGCTCAGTGTGGTAGTTTTGGCCATCGCCATCTTAGCAGCGCACAGCAAAATCCAAAAGCGGAAAAAGATGTGGCGTGGGCCAAATGATGCCTGGTTCCTGACAGCTAGCTTGTTCGCTAGTGGCTAGCTAACACTCAAAGTGGACACGCCCTTATGCATAACTTTATACCTTGATAAAAACGAGTGCGTTACATAAAGATTCATCCTATAACAGAGATCAAAAGCTTTTTTTTTTTTTTGTACCTGGCTGTAAACAGGTTTATGCCTGCAAGGTTTGTAGAGGTTTCTACAACAAAAAGCTGTATAAAGCCTTCTAGAAATATCCTAAAGTGATTTCACTCGAGTCAGTGTTTGGGGCTGAAGACTGCAAGAGTGTTGTTCAGATAAAAAAGGAGCTTAACAGACCTCTGTAGCACACTCATCATCTCTGCTTGAGGCTAGCAGCTCGAGGATAGATTCGCCGCCACCAGCATAACACACCTGCATCTCCGACTGAACTGGCAGTGGTGAAGTTGCATCGTGGGTAATACGAGCCATGTTTTGACATAGAAGTTGAATGCGTGGAAGAGAAAAGAAGATATTTTTGGTTCTGCTGCATCTATTTTTGTTCACTGGTGTTACAGAAGTGCATTAAGCGGAGTATCTTCGAAGGGACAACAAGAATATGAGAAAAATGAAAAGATGAATTCAACACTAACATTGCATTAAACCACAAAGTCAAGTAATTTTCTCAGGCTGAATTGTGCACCGATATGACAGCTTGCTTTGGCCATGAGAATAACATGTAAGAATTTTTCATTTGAAAGGCATGGCCCTTTCAAGAGTAGTGATGGCATTTAGGGAACTACGCTAATTTGCTTACATGCCAAAGATTGTGTGGAATGATTAAGATCAAGACTCCCACATCTGTATGGTAATGATATTACATCCAGCAGCCGGTTAGCTTAGCTTAGCATAAAGACAGGAAACAATATGATACACAGCTAGCCTGGCAAAAAAAAAACAAACAAAGAAGCATATTTCCCAAAATGCCAAGCTACTCCTTTAAGACATTATCAAAAACATTTGAAGAGACAGTTCACCCAACTAGACGAGAGGCTCATGCTCACTACAGCTATAATGTTAGCTAGCTTTCGTTAGCTAGCTTCTCGTCCATGAGTAGATGGTACAGTTGGTGGGTGTAGTTCAGCAGTAAGAAAACAGTTCCTTAATTTAACTGCTCACAACAAGGTCTGTGGATTATTTTTGAGTAATAGGGTCATGATTTCTGGGAAGAATGATTGATTGATTTTATGGTGAACTGTCCCTTTAATTACGCAGATCAGCATCATCACAATCTGGACAGTTTCTTTTTGCAGTCAAATACTTTGCTTCCTGATGAAAGGATTATTTCTAAACAACTCTTTGTGACATGAAGAGATATGAGAAATATCTGAGTCAGATTCACCAGTTATATTTAACAACAGATGCTATAACTGCCTCTTATTCACATTTACATTTATACAAACATGAGCCAGCACCTTGCAACAAAATCGCAAGAAGTAAAATCCTGAAAACTGCATGACTACAAATCAAAGAGAGTCCTAAAAAACTTCAACAAATAAATCTAAATCTCACCATCAATTTTCCATTTACAATCTGTCATTCACACTCGTGGATCACTGACTCATTAACCATAGCGAAAGACACTGAGCTGAGGGCGTAGGCACACCATTTTCTACACAACATGAACAAACTTAAAGAGGAGTAAATGCCCCTCTCGCTTTTGAGTTAATTAGCTTTGACCTTGAAAAAAACAACAGTCTAATTTCCACTTGTGCAACCAGAGATAACGCTTGTTTCCTGAAGCGTATCATCTGATTGGACAATGAGAAGGCGTTGATTACAAAACAGACAACGATTATATCGAGTATATTACACCTTATCGTTATTGTCGCCACAGCTTTTTGTTTATTACATAAAAAAACTGTAGTGATAATAAATAGCACAATGTCTCCACGCATGGATGAAAATGTTAAATTACTTTCCCATCTTCCTGCATACAAAAATACATCCAATTTAATTCCAGGATTCAAAATATCCCCTATAGTGACAGATCTACATGAGTGCACTGTCATTGAAACAGTTTCCTCCACTGAAACGCACGAAGGCTCTGAACGCTATGTGAATTGATATTAACTGGTTGGTTTCACAACAGATTAAATATTAACAGCTTGCTGACGATGTCTCTATCTCCACTGCATGCAGCCACACCCTCCATCATACAGAGGAAAAGAGCTGAAGTACGATTACACGTTAAGCTTTTGTGTTTGTGTGTTCACAGCTACCAAGAAATCAGCAGGACAAGGGTGCAGATCGGGGCGCTGCATGCTAGGATGTTACCTCATGTCAATCTGTTCAACCTATGTTTCTCTATTTCTCTCTCACTTTATCGCGATGCACCTCTCTCTGCTGCCTCCGCACTCCATTTTGTTGTAATTTGCTCTTAGAGTGCCATTCTAGGGCCGAGTGACCTTTTCCACTAATGTGATGGATTTGCTGCCAGGGGTGACAGGTGGTGTGTGATGCATTGACTCGCAGCCAGAGAGTGCCTACAGATCCAGGCTCGGGAGGCTCGCAGGGTTGTTTTTTTTTTTTCTTTAATTGGGGGGAAATGATGGTCCAACGTCACAGGCAGAAGAGACGAGAGCCCCCTCTCGCCTCCTCCCCCTCGCCCTGGGGGATACGGGGGAGCATAGCTGAACGTGTCAGACCCCAGAAACGAGGTGGAGACAAGTCCTTCTTGGTGGCTGTGAACTTCCAACCCATGTGAGACCCACAGGTTCGGCACTGAGCGATCGTCCAGGCGTACCTGAGAGCAAAAGAAGAGGACAACAGTCTCTCCTTCAGACGTGTTTATAGAAAAAAAAATGTTTTAAAAAATAATTTGTAAATTATACAAGTTCTGCCCTCCAAAAAATCACTTTGATAAAAATCTTAAAATGACATCTTCTCCTTCCTCTTCACTGACGATTGCAGAATCTATGAAAATTCAAATACTGTCCATTTCAAAAGTTTAACTAATGAAACTTAAGGCACACATGTGTAAGTTGCATATTGGGCCATGATTGGCTTCCAAACTAGTTGTGATGTCTGAAGCTGAGATGTAAGTTGAGCAGCAGATGAATGTAAAAAAAAGCTTATAGAGTCAAACTCTGCACATGGAGCTCAAACATTAATGTCGAGTAACAATATCCAAAACACATGTTTGAGTGGACTGGACTTCAAAGGGATAAAACACTTAACAATCTATCTTTTGAGTATCAAATGTGGTCTAAACAGTTTATAGCTTGATCCTAATGGATCCACAGCAGTTACAGTTAACTCAAAGGCAAGTCAGCGTTACAGCAAAAAAAAAAAAAAAAAGGCATCAACAGTTACACAGAAATGTCTCAACCATTTCAGAACGACGTGGAAAAAGTCTGTTTTAGTAATATTGTAGAAATAACTTTGAGTGTTTGAGACATATTGAAGAAACAAGTCCACAGAGGAGGAGTGGATTAGTCTGTAGGAACAATTTGACAAGTTTCTACAGGACATTTCGCTGTGATCCTGGTCCACCATTGCGACTGCTGTGAAATCAAAGGGCTATTTTAAAACCTACAGCTCGAATGCTTTGGTCTGACATTCAAAGAAACAAAAATCCATCACCAAAAGCCACATGAGAACACTTATTGGTTAGATGTGTCTGGAGCAGAAGTGAGAATGTAAACACAGGGAGAAGGTCATATCTGCCCAAATATTGAGAAGGCAACTTACTTTGTCGCTAATCCAGGACAGATCTCAGCTCATTCTCTGGCTAGCTGCCGTTAATTTCACTCATCTGCATCCCAGTATGCAAATGAACCACCTGGCTACTGGAGCTGTGGCGCTCAAACTTGTTGGGTCAGATCAAAGTCGCAAATGGCTCCAGAATATGTTGGAGGCCACTTCCTCAAAAAGGGGCTTGCCGTGGTTGTTTTGGCGCACAACCGAGTATGAATCGTACCAAGAGCGAAAACGAGCCACAGTCCAATACAAGCAGATTGACAGAGGTTCAAAAACACCCTAAGCAAACGTGAGGTGCTGTCCTCCGTGAAGGAGCAGGCTTCAAACTTTTCAGAGCTTCCTTTACAAGCCTGGAAGATTTATTACTTAAAACATTTTCAGTTAAGTATTCCTTAAAAACATGTCATTCAAATGTCAATATTAAAGCTGCAATGATTAGTTAATTGATCGGTGAACTGAAAAAAAAAAAATCTGCAGCTATTTTGAGTAATTTCAGTCATATTTTAAGCAAAAATGTTTCCTTGTCATGTATTATAGTACACAAGGAGTCTTTGGGTTTTGGACTGTCGGTTGGACAAAAGCAGCAATTCAAAGACGACACATTTGACTCTAGGAAATTGTGATGAGCATTGATTACAATTTTGTGACATTTTATCGACTTATGTTTATCTCAAAAGATGCAATTATGTAAGCACTGAAAGGCGCGGTGAGGGGTCTGAGTAAGTGCTGCATTATTCAATAGCCATAGGGAGGAGTGCAGGATAAAAGCTATAGCATAATTACCCTGGAAACCAGCTGTGCAGTGTGGATGGCCTGCCGACCAGGTTGAGGTTGTTGGCTTTGTAGACAGTCAGAGTTTCGTGGACGTAGCCGTGAGGGTTGACGTATGCAGCCATGGGGCCGTACAGGGACAGGCTGCAGGGAGAGAAGAGGCAGGTGGAACGTGTCATCAGCAGTGATTATGACATTAATAAACAGTTCAGCCAACAAAACATGACAATGGTTCTTTGAAAGAGACTAAAACAGGATGATTAGAGATGCCATCGCAGGCATAACGGAGCCAAACTGCCTAAATTGAACATTTAAATTCTGCAGCCTCACCTGAACCCAGCTGTAAGTCGTGACAACTAACTCATATTGTGCAACAAGTGTCACTGCTGTGTGTCAAGATGGATTTATGTATTAAAAAAGGGTATAATGTAAACTAAGTGTAAACTTTGATAACAGTTCAGTCATGAGCAATCTGCAGTGAAATCTTGAAGTAAAAAATGGTTTAAATCATCCAAACAACTTTTCATCAACGGCTTGAAACAAGTCCAGTGCTCTCTGCATATGTCAACCATGGAAATACAAAACAGAGCGTACAAAGCAAACAACAAACAACAATTTGCTGTACTCCTTCTGGGTGGATCACACAACTTAAGATGCATTAGCTACACACACAGTTTTGTTCGTCAAAGTAAGTGTGCTTTAAAAGTTTGCGTCACATTAAATCACATAATCACATGTTCCCTCAGATTATCTGGACGTCCTCAGATAAATCTGTTAATGCACTTTTTCCTATAATGTACGACGAGTCTGGACAGTTTCGTTGGTGTTAGGAGACTTGTTTGTCACTCTTGGATGAACACATTAACCATCACACATCACTGACTGTTTGAAAATTACCTACATAACAGTGTGTGACTGTGTGTGTCAGTGTGTGCACTGTCAGTGTGGAGCTGCAGAGCCAGGCCACTTATGTTCGTGATGTAACACCAGACTGTTTGAAACTTGCAGACAGACAGTCGAATCAGCATTGACTTTGACGTGTTCATAATGACAGTGATTACTGTGACTGAGGAAAATACTATAAGCGATTATAAATAAGAGCGGTTTTGTTCCTGGCAGAATACCACCATCAGACCGTTTTAATGTATTTTTTATTTTTTGCACCTTTAAACAAAAAGACACTGCAAAAACATACAAACATACAAATGAAACAAAATGACATGCAAAACCAGTTCTCACCTGAAGATCTCATTCTTTGTGGTTATTTCTGTGTCCTGGCACTGCTTACAGCACAGTGATGTGCACTGAAGAGGAGGAGGAGGAGGAGGAGGAGAGGAAATACATTGTTAAAAAGGATGTATACATGTCATATGTTCTCAATGAAAAGTGTTCTCCTTGAGGCTCATTCAGGATCCTATAATAATCCACCCTGTTTCCATCCTTCCATGCATCAAGTTCAGGTCTTCAGTGAGCAGTGAGACTCATTAAGGAGGGTTATTATGTTCAATCACACACGAGGACAAAGGAAGATAACAGGCAGGCACATTTAAGAAGCACTTTACTTTTCCTGTGACAGCTGCAGTTTCTGGTGACGCAACAGTAGTCCTGCACGCTAAAAGCTTTTGGGTTTGTGTGCGTGTGTTTTCAGCTTATTGTCTGACATCAGGTTAGAGCGACACTGGCCTTACTCCTCCATGAATATCTGTGACTTCTGTCATTTTAACATTCAAATGTGAATGAGGACAACCCTAACCCTTCATTTCAAATGTTCCTACTTTATATGTTATAGGGCTATACAAACGTGTCAGTCCATGTCAGAGTTCTCCCTTGCAGCAGTTCATTTTTTAAATACGGGCAAATGTAATATTTACACTTCTGCAGTGAGGTAAGCTGGGAAGACAGAGGACAGACCTCTTTGCTCTGTTTATATTATAATGTGGATGTTAGTGGAGAGGTGAGGCAGGCAAGATGAAGTTAGGCCTGCTTAAACACTCTACAACATTCAGTCCATATACTGCGCAGTCAGTGGATATAGTATAAGCATCTGACTGCTATAGAAAGTTAGTCTAAATATCCATTATCAGGAATGATAGATGTCTTGTTATTAAATATACCAAAAATACACAGATAAAATGTGACAAACAGCGAATGTATGCAGCGTGTTTACTACATATCTATTAAAGTTCATTGTCACCAGCGATTAAATCAAACTATCTTTACTCACACTAAATGATTTCTAAACACTTCTGACTGTGAAGGCCAAGTCTGGATTTTATCACACCATGAGGGAAATGGTGGCACTGACAGCAGGGACAAAGTGGGCCGGTAAGAGGAGGGTTAGTGGCGGCCATTCCTTACCCGGTCCATGATGTCCAGCTCACAGCGGAGTCTCTGGATGGCACTGCCGATCTTCAGCAGCTGGAGCCTCAGAGCGTCGTCTATGGGCAGACAGGCCGCCACTCTGTAGGAGAAGTCTGACAGAAACCAGACAGAAGGGAAAGAAAGCGATGAAAGGAAGGAAGGAAAGAAAGTACAAAGAACAGACAAACGTACGTGCGCATGGGTGTACGCGTCTGCAATCCATCTGTAATACACTGAACAGAGGCTGACCTACGGCATTTGTAGGCAGAGAGTCATCCTTCAGATTCTCGTCCCATTCATGGAGCTGTTTCTTCACTCTGTTCATGAGCGACTCCTGTGAGGTGTAACGCAGAAAAGAGACAGGTTGGTTTACATTTGCTCCAATGTGATGTTTATGTAAGGGGCAAATTCCAAGTACAGAGCTGTAGTACTCACAGAGTCGTAGAGTGCATAGACCCAGGGCGGCCACGGTGTCAGACTGGCACAGTGAAACTTCCTCTGTGATGAACAACAGATGCACCATTAATGAATTAAATCTACATGTAATGATGACTGTAGTTGTAGTACCCCAACAGCCACAGAGTTTCTCTTCCCTTCTCTCATTACTATTACTGACTGACAACATGGCCAAAAGTATGTAGACATCCAAAAGTTACACTCATACATGACAATGCACCAAGTTCCATTGTAAAAAGGGTCTTTTCCCAAGTCACAGAGACTCATTGATTCATTTCTAAATAGCATATCTGATGTTGTACTGTGTCTGGACATTTGAGCAATTTCAAATTTCCATTTCCCTTTGATGAACAATAAAGTTTTCCTGATTCTGTTTTCGTTCGCACAAGATGTTGCATGCAAGTGTTTGTGTGTCAGACCTGTTGGTAGTTATTCCACCAGCACTGGGCTTGCTTGCAGCTCTGAGTCGGGGGTTTGGAGGAGGCGTGCACGTGGAGCCTGGAGAGCGGTGTTAGCTGCACGGCGGAGAGGGGATCTGGAAGGATTCTTTCTGGGAGGATCTGTACTTTGGCTTGTCTGATCCTGAGGACAGAAATAACAGGAGACAATGACAGAGGTCGTGGAACAAAAGACAGGTGGGTAGGAAAATGTGAAGCAGATGAATAGCAGATTAAATAAATGGTGTGCTAGCTGAATGTCATAAGGTGTATGACAGGATGTTTGTAAGTCTGTGATGATCATTAAAAGGTGCTGTCTGTACATTTTCTCTGTCAGCAATAAGATATATTCCTTTAACATCTCAACAGAGACGAACTCGGTGACCTTCCTGCGTCACAAACAAACATTCACATCAAAACCATTTAAGCAATAACAAACGTAAATTTTACAGCTGTAACATCAGAGCATACACCAAAAATGGTATTACAGTTCAGTCCTGCCAAAAGACGATATTAAATGTTTAATTTCAATCAATCAATTATGCACAAACTGTTAACATAACGTGATGGCAGTGGCACTAGATTTGTAAGTGTTTGTTTCCGTGGCATGTTCAGTGACCCAAACTACCAGCTTGAAAATTCAGAAAATGTAAATATCACCTCAGATGGCACAACGGTGGATCCCATCTAAGTGAGTGATAACTTCAATTCTATGCTTTCTGGGTCATCTGCAGTACAACAAGAGGTCAACAGGATTATGGTAACCAATTTATGTGCATTATACAACACCAACTACAGAGGGAGGGACATGTGTCTTTATGAAGAGTCAGTTTTATGGACAGTAAACCTCCATGATTTCCTGAACGGTGGAGGATGTACGTAGATATGATCTGTAGAATGACCGCCACAGTTAAATAGGCAGCTTTTCTCCATAAATGCTTCCGCTGTTTATTGTTACCTAAAACAAGAAAAGGCACAAAGACTGGGCTATTTTAAATCATTGATTAACCTGCTGATTTTTTTCAAGATTAAGCAACAAGTTGTTTGGTCAATTAATGTCAATGTCCATCCCAGTTTATTAAAGTCCAAGGTGATGTCTTGAAATGTCTTGTTTTGTCTAGAGTTGTTTAAATGCTGATGCCAGTATCAGAAATGCCTCCGATACAGCCTGAAATGCTGGAATCGCTATCAGCGAGTACACGAGTCTATTCACCGATCAGATACCACATAATTTATTTATTAGAAACGGGACCCTGCTGCTTCCCAGGAACGCCCTGTACACCTGCTTTTTACTGCACAAGTCCTCATGTTTCCATTTACTGCAAGCCAGTTGTTTAACTTCAAGCACGTTCATAACAAAGCATCCATACAGTTATCTTCACCTACTGTTATTGGCCGAGACACAAAGTTCAGGTATTTGAATTGTTGCCGGAAAAAATTAACTGAATCGGAACATTTGTCATTCCAAGCTCGGGATAGACAGATTATCCATCTGGACGATTATCTGGGACGATATTCAGTATTTTTATGTTTTTCAGTATGAGCGTTTTTTGTGTCAGGTTGCCAATAAAATAAATTGATTTAAAAATGCACTTTGGCTCTGATGCAGTGTTCTCTCTGTGGTCTCACTCAATGTCCCGCTTACAACACTAACTGATTGGTTACACGTCACATGTAATAACCAATCAACACTGAATAATCTGAATCTGCACAGTAACTAATAACTCAAGCTTTCAAATAAATGTAGAGTCGTGGAAGTATACAGGAGCAGAAAACAGAAATACTCAATTAAAATGCATCAAAATTGCACTAGAGTTCAGTATTTGTATCGCTGAAACCAATTTTAACAGTAAGATTTTTATTTTTTACTGCAAATGTGTATCGCTTCCAAACATCGCTATCGGTCTCCTTGATTATTAATAATCTGTTGGTCGATTCCTTAAACTCAAAACTATTCAGTTTAATATGATATCAAACAAAGAAACGCAGGGGGAATCCTCATATTTAAGAGACTGAAAACAGCATTTTCTGCCATTTGTTAATAACATCCATAAGTCGACTAAGTGTTGCGGCTCTAGTGGTGATTAAAAGAAGAACGTAATCCTCTCAAGAATGAAACTAGAACACAGCCTTAACGAACTCTTTAAAGAACAAGTCATAACCAATAAAATCCTTTATAAAAAGTTTACAGTAGCAGCTCCTCTCCACAAACACAATTAATGGAGGCTGACTGACGTTTTCAGGTGACTTCTTGAATATTACAGTGACTAGAGATAGACTGCCATCTAGCTGTGAACTATGGGAGCACATATAAAACCCCACCCAGAGCATATTGTATAATCAGCCGCAATAAATGACTGGTCAAAAACTGATACGTGATGGGATGTTGTCTCCTTTGAGTAAATAGGCATCACATTACATATGTATGTAAAGAAGTGAGGCTTCAAAGTTTGATTAATTGTTTATGACAACTGAGAGCATCTGATGAAGTCTAAGATTTTCATTTTTTTCATGCTTCAGTAAAGAGCTAGGAAAATACAAATGAACGTAGAGGCTGATCTGCAGTCCTCGTCTAAAGTGCTGCTGGTTTTTTTATCCTATCAGGTGGTTACTAACAGATACTGTTTGAATTAGTCTTTGGCAAGATGATTACAATGAAAATATTGCAGGGCTCTGATTCCTGCAGACAACCACTAACTTACTCCAAGTGAGAACCACAGCACAATGTTTATGCCATTATTATTCCTAGAGTGCAGCTCCCGCTCAAACGTGTGGATGCATTTAGCTGTAACCTTTGGTTTAATGGTTTATGGGGCAATTCAACTCACCCGTCTGCTTGAGTTCTTATCTCATGGACCTTGAATCTCTGCCTCCCCACAGCTTTCACTTTGACAGTCTCAATGCCATATTCCTGCTCCTCTCTGTATGCGTATATCTCAGCTGTTGTCCCAAACTCTGCCTCCGGCTCTCCTGCATCACTGCGGGGACAGATATCAAACAAAACCAGTCAATTAAACTCCACAAATAATACATTATGTTCGAGCCATTTAGGATTTTCTATACTGTTTGTGGGACAAGACACAAGGATAAAAATAGAAGCAGAAGAGGCACAGAAATCCTGACATTTAATTTTTAAATGGGTCAAGCTCCAAAAATAGTTAATCCTGCATTTCCCATAATGCAACTTGATATAATCTTCTTATTAAACATTTTTTTTATATTATATATAGTAGTTTTTTACTGTTCCTATATTTGCCCTTGTATTTTGATTGTATTTGTACTTGAATGTACCCGCTGCTATGATAACTTTATTAATCCCCGAAGGGAAATTAGGTTATCTATCTATCTATTAAAAGACTGTTAATGCCCAGATCTCTAAATCTTTCTGTCATAAATTGGATATCACTGAGCTAAAGCTAAGATAAGCATCATAATATCATCAGGGTTATATTCTCAGACTCAAGAGTCACAGGAAACATTAAAAATAGTTGTTTTAGGCTAAAATTGTACTCCATGTGTGGAGTGCCCTTTTAACTGAGATGCAGAACCAAAGAGATGCCTTCTCCATGTATGAGCTCTGTCCAGTCTGCGGTGATTACCTGTGGATACAGAGTCATTTCTTACCTGTGTGCGAGCACAGCAAAGGTGCGGTCTCTCTGGATGACGCTCCTCATCATGCTGACCTCCTGCGGCCTGAACAGCTGCAGAGGCAGCGTCTGACCGGGCACCAGCATCACAGCCGTGTGTGGCAGCACAGGGATGGTCTGGCAGCTGTCGTCATCGTGGACCGTACGGCCATGAAACTCCTCCATGTCTGAACCCAGGTACTGTCAGTACAGGGGTCAGAGTCACAACAAGACCAGAAGAGCTGCAGGACACTGAGCATGCAGCTCTCTGACAACACTGGGAAGGTGAAGCTGTATGGTAGAAAACATGCACAGAGACATAATGTGAAGGAAGAAAGTTGTGGCATTACTCACAGCGTGTGATGTGGGCAGACTGGGGTCAAAGGTGATGACGTTGGGCTTCTCTGCGTCCTCACTGTCTCGGTCCTCCGTCTCCATGTCATCTTCCTCCTCCTCTTCCTCATTGTCTGTCATGGCACATCAAGCATTAAGGCACACAGTGAGGATAGTTAGCGCTTTTGGACACTCCTAATCAAACTACAGCTGCAACTTCATCATCTCAATAAGTTAGTAAGATGGTAAAGGTAAAAAAAAATTAAAGGAAAGTGAAAGCAGAGGTTGAGAAAATGTCCCAGTCAGGATGTGATCTCTGACAGTGGCCTGTTGTGAAGAAATGTTAGCTAGCTGTTAGCAGGGTGAAGAGAGAAACGCTGCTCTGGTGAAACAGCGAGCAGTGATTCAGTAGATTTAACTGTTACCTGGTAAAAGCTGTAGCTGGTTCCCCATGTTGTCGTTAATGTTGTCTTCACCTCCACCCCTCTCGTCAGCCATATCCTTGTGTTTACAATACTAACTCTTCTTCGACGGCGTCTTCACTGTGCAGCAGCAGCGCGGATCCCGAGCGCCCCCTGGCGACGACTCACGACTAGAAGTGAGTTCATAATAATCCTAAAGAGATGTCTCGGGTCCCCATTACTTTTTCTCTCATGCCCCACTTTAAGGGCCCCAATGTTTAGATTGTGTAATTTAAAACATATCCATAATATCTGAGCATGTTAAGTATAAGTTGTATGACAAAGTCACTGACACACCTGTTGGATTGTGGATCCTTTTGCTTTAAATTATTATTACTGTCAATAAAACTGCACCTTATGTTCCACTTACCTTTACTCCTCAATACCTCAGCATTTTATTTTATTTACCTCAGTATTTTATTTTATAACTACTTAAGCATTTTACTGTATATAGTACTTTGTTGTTTTTTGTATATAGTACTTTATTGTTTATTATTGTTTCTATATTTGCCCTTGTATTTTGATTGATTTGTACTTGAATGTACCCGCTGCTATGATAACCTAATTTCCCCCAGGGATTAATAAAGCTATCTATCTATCTATCTATCTATCTATCTATCTATCATAAGGTAATCAAAGGTGGAAAATATCTGAGTACATTTACTTACGTAAATACACAGATTCTCCTTCTTTTCCAAAAACCTGGTGCATATTGATGCATCAGTATTAACAATCTAAAAATATATTACAACATAGCAGTCAAATGGACCGTTTTATTGCAGAAGCAGTACGTTTACTGGGTAAATACATTTTTCTAATATAATTTTGTATGTAGTTAAACTCGTGTGATTGTGAATGCAGGGCTTTTATTTTTACATAAATGTATTGGTTCCACTTCTTTATAAGACATACCGTCAGTAACAGCTGCATGCTGTTGGTGTCCACCAGTGCTGGTGCTAAAATAGAATGTGCCCTAATTTACTCAGACAAGGTTAAAGCAGAAGTTTAAATTTGGTTTGGACTCCATAAATTGACATACTATTGATTTGAATTAATCACAAGGCACGGCAGGTTTGTTTGTATGGTATTTACAACAAAATTATTATTACAACAAAATGAGCAGTGCTGTTGCAAGTTAGCATGAAAATTCAATCAGCTGAAATAATTGCTTCATAGCTTAATTGGAAAATTAAGCAATGTAAACTGGAATTGACAAATGATGGTCAAGTTTAAGAAAACCTTCTGCTTCTACAACCAAAATTGAACATGTCCTTGTTTGAGCTTGAATGTGCTCGCTTTTGCCTCTTGATGACAAATTGTGGCCTTACACACATTCATGTTGGGAGTTGATGTTGATCTTTTCTCCACATACAGAGATGAGGTTTTGCTACTCTTTGGGGAATATGCTTAAACATCATCTTTGTGCCAGTGCACAAGATGAATCTGCTGTCAAAAAGTAGGGAAGCTGAAGTTCCTATGTCCCCTGAACAGCTTGTTAGGACTTGGTTATCCTGAGCAGATTTTACAGTATGTGCTTGTGACCTGCAATATCACATTACATGTTTGTCTCAGGTTAATAGTTTAACAATGTGCTGTCCAATTATGTGGTGTTGCCATCAGACAACTGAGTGATGAACTTGTTTTTCCCCTGGATGGTCATTTGAGGAG
Source organism: Pagrus pagrus (assembly GCF_965226575.1). Classification (NCBI taxonomy): domain Eukaryota; kingdom Metazoa; phylum Chordata; class Actinopteri; order Spariformes; family Sparidae; genus Pagrus; species Pagrus pagrus. Next base: position 19,411,706 of record NC_140187.1, read on the forward strand.
GAAAACAAGCCGTTTTGTCTCACTTTAAATTTTTCCATGTACTTATAATAGTGGGGATATCATCTTCCCTTTAGATCTAGTCTGATTTTGGGAGCAGGAGTCATAAATATTTGGCTGCAAATACACTAAGTGCAGAGTAATTTTATGCATCCATTTTATATAGAGTTCATAACTGGTTCTTACTCCTGTGCAGATTAAAACATTGCTGACACTCACAAATCCAGAGCTAAAGATATACAAAATTGAGTCAATAAAAAATAAAAAAACACCCACAGATTAATACTGCGTAATAAGTTGATAAATGTAATCAAGAGGCTCAAACTTGTGGTAAACTTTAACAGTGTTCATTTATTGTTCAATACACCATGTGACAGTTGTTGTGAACGTATGTTATATGGTCCATGAACGAAGCAGCTGTAGCTCTGATGTTGAGAGATCTGTCCAGCGTTGTTGCCATCATCCAATGAGACATTCACAGTTGGATCCATGAGATGTGCAGTCATCTGAACTCAGGTTTTGAGGCCTTTATCGCACTGATTGAGGCTCCACAATCCACTTCAGCCACCTGCAGTCATCTGGAGAAGCGCCGACGGGATCACAGCTGGCGTGGATGAGGGCTTACTTTGACCTCTGCCTCATCTTTCTCCTTTTACGCTTCAGCCTGTTCAAAAAAAAAAAAAAAAAAGTTAGGAAAACAGGATTTTTCTGCCCAATGTTCATTTATTAGGAAAGTGATGACTGAACCCTGAAATCATCCACTTTTAGTCGCTTGTTTCACATGTGGTATAGTTTTGCCTAGAGAGCACTCAACCTGCCTTTTCACTCACAGTTCAAGACTCTCTTCACATTTGACCTCCCAACTTGTCACCTTTAAATGTTACTATAATTTGGAGTTAGGACACTAGAGTTTGTCGTTATGCAGTCAAGCTGCGAGAACACACCACAAGCAACTGTAGTTTTGACAGATTCTCCTCAAGTGACTGTTTCATTTCACAGCCATGTTGGGAAAAAGTGAAGTGCTTTTCAAAATCATTCCATTCATAATACTGTAACTGGTGTTCACAAGATACTATTCAAATATTTAGCACATGGTACCTTAAGATGCAAAGGCCACATGGATATTTGAGAAATGGGGTCCTGTCCTGCCTACAGAACTAAGACTATTAACCAATTAAAAAAAACAAATTCCAAACTCTTAAAAATGGCATCAAAACCAAACATCTCTAGAATGCAGACACATGTTTAATGTACATAATGCTGCCGATACTGGCTATAAAACATGAATGCAACGTTTCAGTAAAACTGCCCTTATTGATTGTGGCAGAGATTTCAGTATGCAGAAAGATCAAGTGTGCTCAACCATGTTGCTGTACAGACTGTTTCTTTTGACCATGTATCAAAATCCTCAGATAGTATCTGACCGCTAGTATTTTGTACAGAGGAAAGTGGATTATTGTTGCTTACCTGCGCATACGCTTCTTCCTCCACTAGAAAAACAAGAGAGATTTATGAGTGTACAGTGACTGCAGTTCAGTATGCCATGTGTGCCCTCCCATTTATTGATCAAGTGACAGACCACATGCATATTATGGAGCAGAAATACTAGTAGGATATCACATTTAAAGCTACACTGGCATTGAAAACATCACTTATGTTGGTAACTACCAGAAGAGGGCTTTCTACCAAATCAGCCCGACTACCTTAGTTAGCAGGTTTCCCATTGCTAACATTAGCATGCACCAAAGCGGGCCTTATGCACCACTAGCATTTATACTACTCGTATACCTGATTTTGTTAATTTTGAATTTGCATTGTTAAAATTACTTGATAAACAGAAGACAGAAAAAACATTTTAAACCAACACGCATGTGAAGCAGCACAGGAGGCGTTGTTCAGATGTTAGCTAGCAGCATTGACCAGAACAGGAAGAGGATGTAAAACACTGAAATACTGACACTGGCTGATTAACTTACCTTGGCTCTCATCGTGTGGGGAAGAGTCTGTGAAAAAGGAAACAAATAAAATTATTAGTGACTGCGGATGATTTGTAAATCTTAAAGATTAGTTTGGATTCAGTTAGCAGAGAAGCGATGTTGCGTACCCCAAAGCGAGAAGAGCAACGAAAGAGGATGTGACGAAGAAAGAGGGCGCTACTTATACCCGCGTTTACGTCATTTTTAAGCGCCAACTGCGTTTGCTTAACTCACTGGGAATTGTAGTCTAAATGGTCAAATCTGTCTCAGTTTAATGTGATATCTACTTTTCCAACACGATATAACCTTCTAAGACTTGTAAGAATATATGAGTTGGTATAATGTCGGTCTGACTCACGCCAACAACATAAAAACGTGATATACCTCGAATGAATATGAATATAAACATGACAATAACTTGACTTGACTGAAGTATAGCCTACATTTAAGATTAAAACCAGATAAATTGGATAAAATAATATCTAGGATAATAACATTTCATTTTCATTAACATTATCTATGTATAACACTGTGACTGATGAGCGTATGCTTTTGTTTTTCCTATTTTATAATTCTCTGCCTCTTTTGTTATTCTGTCATCTGCTAAATTCATACTCTGCTACTGTATTTCAAAGTCTTTAATTGTCTATTTGTGTAATAAATAAATAAAAGATATATTTCTTACTGAAAGGTGCTGTGGATAGCATTATTTTAGTTATTTGTTCAGTCTTTATGTACTAGTTAATAATAAACATGAGGTCACAAAACAAAAATCATGAAATTGAGACCTGATTTCTCACATTCAGAGGTGATTACACACTACAATTATATTAATGGAAGACTACAACATCATAAGGAAAATATTGCCCCCCCCACAGCATCTGTTATGACCACAAACACAGATATTATTACAGTTGTACAGTTGTATGCATGCATTGTATTTAATGAATGGAATCGCTGATTAATGATTTAGGAATGAACATTAAGTGCTGTCAAGCGCAATAAGTTGCATTTAACTTCCAACACTCAGATAATTATTAGATATAAACTATAGTTTGACATGCAAGGATCTTCTCATGTTTTTTGTTAAGCTTCCTTTTTGAATTTCTTTTTTTAATCTTTATCATATGGACTAAAATGTCTGATATAAAGGAAATTGATTACATTTGACAACATATAACTGAGCAGCATTCAACATTTTTAAACCGATGTCATTACTTGTAATTATGTCAATGCGGATAAACAGTTTCATCTGGAATACATCAAGCTCAGCACACGCTGAATAGCTTGACATAATTAACACCTGTACAAACCCAGACTGTATAAGCTTACAGACAAACACAAAGTCACATGTCAAATTATAACCAGCCCCAGTTTAGTACAGCAGGGCTACTGTTGCCAAATGGTTGCTAAGCGACAAAGTAACACAACCCATCTCTGTGTGCGAGAGTGGCGGTGAGCCTGCTGCAGTAAATTTCTGGAACATGCAGTCAGGGGAGAAGAAGAAAACATGGGACGCGAGTCGTCTCAGGCCAGAGCAGTAAGTACTGTCAGGAGCTTTCTGTGTGTCTCACGCATGCACAGTATTTGTTTTGCAGCTGGGATCCAGTGTGTGCTTGATGTGGAAGAGATGTTACTAGCTAATATTCATGATCCTTCAATTTTCTTCACCAGCATGACATTTTGGTCCAGAAGTGACCCAGTCACGTTTCCACATCTCCAGACAGACCACTGGAGCAAAATGAAAACAATGGTGAAATGAAATCAAACAAAACCTTCTTCTGCTAACACAAATGATACAGAAACTAATGTGGCTTTATTGATTAATAACAAAACATAAACTAGTATTACTTTGATTTCTTGTGATACTAAACACAGTTAATCCCACCTAGGTTCCAGTTTATCTTGCATCACTTCCAGCAGTCTTGTTGAAGGACAGAGGTTTGTGGAAACAGTAAAATTGGGTTTTGTGCATACGTTACAACGGAAATGTGTCTCTAATTTGCCTTTATTACATGCTCCAGTATATGCATCACATGAAGGAAGGTTACCTCCTCTGACTCGGGATGAAACTGCAGTTAATGATCTCTTCATGGTGCACAGTAGGTCCAACAACAACAACAGGAGTTTTTTAACATGTCTTCATTTATTTCTGTCCTATATGTTTTACTAACCTGCTTTTCTTTAGGCGTACATCAACACACACCAAAAAGCTCACCTCAAAACATGCTCCAGTACAGGAATGTGTTCAATGACCGTGCCAGGAGAGGTTTCTGCTACTGGCTCCTTGAAAAGAAAGGCCCCACATGTAAGTAGTGATTAATGCTCTGACTGCAGCAAAATGTCACCTACACAACCAGCTTGGTGTAACATTCACACTCACATGTGGCTGAAAGGAGAGAGATCCATATTCTGAATGTCTTTCATTACTGCTCAGCCTATAAAGTTTTCAACACAACCCCACTGATACTCCATCCTGATGCTGATACTGACATAACTGAGTAAAACATTCACAAATCAATGTATATTGGCCCATACACACACATTTTTTCCACTCATCCCTCAAATGTGATTATAAAAACACTTGTGGGGGCTGGATAGTTTACACTTTAACAATAAACTTGGCCATTTTTAAAATGACAACTTCACTGGCAAAGCAATCAGACATTGGTCGGGCTCTAGTTTTCAAGCTTACATTCGACTGACTTTGGTACATTGTTGTGGGCAGCAGCTCAGACCTCCTGGCCTGTATGCATATGGTTTTATGTTGGTATATGATGAAGTAGATTGAGTGATTGGGGTCAGGATCAAAATCTGCTCAACCTGTTTATCTGAACAGATGATCAACATCTTCTGTAGTTAAAATGAATGAGTGCAAACACATCTTAATGTCTATCACAAGCAGCATTTTTAAGGACAACAACTGTATGTGTCTTTTAGACTAATCAATGTTACTTCACATTATGATTGGTTTCCACAATGGTCAGAAGACTGATGCATCTTCATTCCCTCCTTACAGGTAAAGGATACAGCTTTGGTGCCTACAAGACCTCTCTGGGATTACCAAAAGTCTAAAAGAAAAAAAGGATCCCCCGCCTCTGAAAGCATTTTATTTTATTCAGAGTATTTCTATGTTACCTGAGTGTGTCAACACTAGACTTGTAGTCAAGACCGCCTAAACCGAGACCAAGACAAGACCAAAACCAAGACCAAGACAGACCGAGTCAAGACCAAGACTAGTTCAGCTCAAGACCGAGACCGAGACCAAGACCAAAAAAAACCAACTATTTTTTTTGCCATTTTGCATGAGTTGTAGAACATAAGCACCATACTGGGTTCAGCTGCTTAGTATAAATGTGAGATTGTATTATTTCAACTACAGGCAAAATAATACAGAGACAGTGCATGTCTTGTGTGTGAACTCACTATAAATGTTTTCATCAATTGGCTGAAATCAAATATGTGTAGCAATTGCATGACCGCTATTTCTACACTATTTGAGGATTATTATTATTATTATTATCATTATTGCCTCCTCCTCCATGGATCCGTGACCGAGCTTTAGAGGGGGGGGGGGCGTGAGAGGACACCAACACCGTCTGTGTCACAAAATGCATGTGATTGGGTGATTGGTACCACTTGAAGGAGGTGTATAATAATATATATATATATATATATATATGTATATATAAACTGTGCCTGCCTGGATATAGGCATTATCCTAGACATTGCGAGGCCGAGAGACCCGAGACCAAAGACTGTCAAAGTCTAGTCAACACACTGAGGTTGTCAAGACAAACAACTTTCAGTACCTGAAGAGTGATTTTGCTGCTCAGTGTAAATGCTGTTACAGTATTAAACTTGGGATTAAAAACAATGTGGTGAACTCAATGATATGCATCAGATAATGAGTAAAATAAGTTATCATCCCTCGTATTGGACCTGAGGCTATTTATCCCACTAGATAAGTTATTCAGTGTATCCATCTTCAATAAAACACACAAACTCGTGGAGTTTGTGCGGTAGCTTGTCAGAGCTCACTCCCGCTTGGCTCCCACACTACTTCAGCCCGGTGTGTTGGACCCTTGCAGGAAGCCATCAATATTGGTCACACACGGACACACTGATGGAAACCAGCCGCCACACTGAGCCAGAATTCGGCGTGGGTCACCTCACCTTCGTGGCCCCAACTCGCTACACAATGAAACAGAACTCCAGAGCTATTTAAAGGCCTCCAGCGGACACTCGTCTCACTGATGGTGCCAAATTATTGTCATTGTTTTGCTAAATATTATGCCTGACACACTCTCCCAACAAAAACTGACTCGCCAGGCAGTTTTCACATTTGAAATGGCTTTACTTTTCAAATGATTGGCCTCCGTTTGGCCGAGATATAGCCTTGAAAGAATTGTCACAACCAATCCGGTGAATGCGCATCTTTTAAATTCAAAGTTTCATCTCGTTTACTCTTAAGCTCTGAATCTTCTTGACTTTATTTATGTCATTTTATCTCAAAAACACAACATGTCGTGATGATGATGTTTATTCATATCAATATAAATATTATCAGCCCATCAATCACTTATGTTCTGATTGGTGAGGCAGACTTTCACTTTTTAAAATCCTGGTTAGTAACTACAGTCTAAAAAAAATCAATTTCTGGTGATTCAACACATGCAATGGATTAGGGGTCAATCAATATGTTTGTGTGTGTGTGTGTGTGTGTGTGTGTGTGTGTGTGTGTGTGCATGTGTGTGCGCGCGCGCGCGCGCGTGCGTGTGTGTGTCTTGACTTGTATATTTCCATTTTCTGGTACTTTATCCTTCTACTCCACTGCATTTGGAGGCAAATATTGTTCTTTTCAATCACTACATTAATGTATTAACTTTGGTTACCAGTTACTTTTCGGATAACATGCTGAGTCAGAGCCAAATGAGTGCATGTTTCAATTAACGTATTTAATCGACAGTCAGACTTAAAAAAAAAAAAAAAACAACTGATTCCAGTAGTTAGAAAAATGCTGAATATGGCGTCTGACAATCGGCCAGGCCGATAATCGATAGTATACAGTATGTGCATACATGTACAGATACGTAGTATCATTTGCTTTTACTTGCAGTAGGCTACTTTTGATTCTTAAGTACATTTAATATCACATACTTTAGGACTTTTTCTCAAGTATTATTCATATAGATGACTTTCACTTTAACCAAAGTCATGTAGGAGTTTTGGATACTCTGTGTTTAAAACAGAACTTTTGTTCCGACCTACAATCAGCGGAGCCTTTCTACAATGTCAGCACGGACAAGCTCCATATGCCCTGTACAGCTTGTGCTTGGAGATGAACTGGTCCCTGTCTGGACTCGAACGCGCAACGTGCGGATCTACTGGCTTTGCGTATGCGCGCAAGTAGAAGTGAAATTGCCAGCTACTTTAACCCCTCGGCTATCGCAGATGACGCCCGCGTATTTCTGAAAAATCGGATAATATGTGGTGTGCCGTTGGTTTCTGTGTATCCATCGTCCGGCCACAGCGACGGACTTCATGATCAGCACAATACCAACAATATAGCGGTCTGATGAGCGTATCCATGTGCTCTCTAACACTGACTGAACTTCACTGTTTTCCTCCTGGTCAGCTTCAGAGTATTCATTGTACCGCACAGACAAGTTTCACTACCTGAAGAGTGATTTTGCCGCTCAGTGTAAATGTTGTTACAATATTCAACTTGGGACTAAAATGAACGTGGTGAACTCAATGATATGCTGAAGATAATGAGTAAAATAACTGATCATCCCTCGTATTGGACCTGAGGCTATTTATCCCACTAGATAAGTTATTCAGTGTATCCATCTTCAATAAAACACACAAACTCGTGGAGTTTGTGCGGTAGCTTGTCAGAGCTCACTCCCGCTTGGCTCCCACACTACTTCAGCCCGGTGTGTTGGACCCTTGCAGGGAGCCATCAATATTGGTCACACACGGACACACTGATGGAAACCAGCCGCCACACTGAGCCAGAATTCGGCGTGGGTCACCTCACCTTCGTGGCTCCAACTCGCTACACAATGATACAGAACTCCAGGGCTATTTAAAGGCCTCCAGCGGACACTCGTCTCACTGATGGTGCCAAATTATTGTCATTGTTTTGCTAAATATTATGCCTGACACACTCTCCCAACAAAAACTGACTCGCCAGGCAGTTTTCACATTTGAAATGGCTTTACTTTTCAAATGATTGGCCTCCGTTTGGCCGAGATATAGCCTTGAAAGAATTGTCACAACCAATCCGGTGAATGCGCATCTTTTAAATTCAAAGTTTCATCTCGTCTACTCTTAAGCTCTGAATCTTCTTGACTTTATTTATGTCATTATATGTCAAAAACACAACATGTGGTGATGATGATGTTTATTCATATTAATATGAATATTATCAGCCTATCAATCACTTATGTTCTGATTGGTGATGCGGACTTTAAGCTAAATGAAAGTCATTGAAACACTGTCTGTTTTAAGTGCGCAGGTGCGGACATTTACACAGCCGTGTGCGTTAGACTTTGGTGCCCCCTAGTGATAGCATCAAGAACACAATGAAGATGTTCATACAGGTAAAGGATACAGCTCTGGTGCCTACAGGAGCTCTGTGGGATTAGCAACAGTCTGAGAAAAAGCGTTACTGTTAAGGATCCCCCGCCTCTGAAAGCATTTGATTTCATGCAGAGTATTTCTATGTTACCTGAGTGTGTCAACACACTGAGGCTGTCAACACAAACAACTTTCAGTACCAGAAGAGTGATTTTGCTGTTCAGTGTAAATGCTGTTAATTTAAAGTATTAATCTTGTGACTAAAAAAATGTGGTGATCTCAATGATATGCTTAACCCTCCTGTGGTGTTCGGGTCAAATCTGACCGATTTACAACTTCATAATACCATAAAAATTTTATTTTTCCTCTGATTGCCTCAAGGCCTTATGATATCCTACACACTAGGCATTTTAACATATACAATTGTTGATCACCACTTTCATTGAATTTTGAGTGGTCTAATCAGCTTTGTAACACCTGTGGTGTTCCCGTCAAAAATGACCGGCACAGGAAATGAAAGGATTAATACTAGATTATGTTCATCCAATAGATGGAAAACATCCCCATGCACACCCACACAGACACACACACTCTCACACACACAGAGAGAGAGAGAGAGAGAGAGAGAGAGATGACTATTCATGTTGATTTTCTGATGTTCTGTGAATTTGGTCTCTGTTTTGATTATTATTATAATTTTCAGTGTCTATTATTTGGATATTCACTGCAGTTATTCATGTTCACCACTAGTTGGATACATTATTTACAGCATTTAAAGGTGTTAAATACAATTTGGTGATGATTATGTTTGAATGATGTTTTTTGTGTTAATCTAAGAGCAGTTAAACCAGACCGGTCAAATTTGACCGGGAACACCAAAGTAAGGGGGGAGAAACGAACATAATACAAGGGTTAAGATAATGAGTAAAGTAACTTATCTACTCTCATCCCTCTTTGACTTGAGTCTCTTCATCCCACTAGATAAGTTATTCAGTGTATCCATCTTCAATAAAACACACAAACTCGTGGAGTTTGTGCGGTAGCTTGTCAGAGCTCACTCCCGCTTGGCTCCCACACTACTTCAGCCCGGTGTGTTGGACCCGTGCAGGGAGCCATCAATATTGGTCACACACGGACACACTGATGGAAACCAGCCGCCACACTGAGCCAGAATTCGGCGTGGGTCACCTCACCTTCGTGGCTCCAACTCGCTACACAATGATACAGAACTCCAGGGCTATTTAAAGGCCTCCAGCGGACACTCGTCTCACTGATGGTGCCAAATTATTGTCATTCTTTTGCTAAATATTATGCCTGACACACTCTCCCAACAAAAACTCACTCGCCAGGCAGTTTTCACCTTTGAAATGGCTTTACTTTTCAAATGATTGGCCTCCGTTTGGCCGAGATATAGCCTTGAAAGAATTGTCACAACCAATCCGGTGAATGCGCATCTTTTAAATTCAAAGTTTCATCTCGTTTACTCTTAAGCTCTGAATCTTCTTGACTTTATTTATGTCATTTTATCTCAAAAACACAACATGTGGTGATGATGATGTTTATTCATATTAATATGAATATTATCAGCCTATCAATCACTAATGTTACCTGTTACCTGAGTGTGTCAACACACTGAGGCTGTCAACACAAACAACTTTCAGTACCTGAAGAGTGATTTTGTGGCTCAGTTTAAATGCTGTTAATTTAAAGTTTTAATCTTGTGACTAAAAAAATGTGGTGAACTGAATAATATGCTGAAGAAATGAGTAAAATAAGTTATCTACCTACAGTATGCTAAATAAAAAGGCAAACTGTATGAAGGTTTGATGTGGAGCTGTTACACTATCTGACCCTCCCTTCTGAGCAAGAAGGACTTGTTGGTATTGTTTTTTCCACAGGGAATGATGAGCATTGTTTCAAGTTGATTTGTAGATTATAAGAACATTTGAATGTAATGAGTACACCTTGTTTTAATGACTGTTCAGCATTAGATACACAGCCTTACGTCCGTCCTGCTATTGAAGTGTAAATTGCGCATAGTTTCTTGTGTAGTTACAGACTTCCTTTGAGTCTGTAAATCATATTTGATGTTCCTACAGGAACCTTGTATGATCTAGTAATCAGTCCAACAGCCACCGCACCACTAGTTACTCAAATCTCGTTGGATAATGAACTCGAACAATCTCACCTTAAGGTCCATTTAGATATACATTAGCTTATCTGGAGCTTTGTCCAAGATGTGCACAGAATGTGCATGAGGATCATGTCACATGGTCAAAAGCTCCAGTACAGTTTCTAAATTGACCTTGAGAAGCCTTAACCCTCTTATTGATCATAGAATTAGATTACTTAGCAGAACCTGAACCTAAAATGGATTTAAGCACAAAACCATCCTTTAATGAAGTGTTACAACAATATCTATCACGATCTGGTAAAGCCTCTGGAAAAATCAATCAAATTACCAGGCAAGATGACGGGTCTTGTTAAAAGCAGCAAATTAAATTCCCACAAAATAAAATTACTTCATTACATTAATTCAAAAGCTATGCCTCAAAATATCTCGTTGCCATAAAGAAGTTCTGGTCATTGATTTCCAATTTCTACCACCAGACTGACCATTTGGCCAGTGGACACCAAAGTTATTTGCACACCGTTTCCCACAATGGGCTAATCCCCCAACAGATAGAGAGCGTAACCTCTGATGGTCGATAAATGTATCCCTCAATCTGGCCAATCCTACTGATGCTGCATCTCCTTTAGCACCTTTGACTCCACCACAGTATCTGAACTTTAAATCTCAAAGTTTGAGTCATGATATTGCACTGAAAACATTTCCAATAATGAACTTGGATAAAAACCATCACAGAAAACGGACCGAAATGTATGAAAATGTTTTATTTCATTGGATGTAAAGTTTCATTGCCCACTGATGGAGCTACAAAGCAGGATTCCTCTTTTCTCAACACTGTCCCAGACCTCCAGATGAAACTCCTTACTGGTCCAACTACAGTGAAGAAGCCCATAAAACCTTCTCAAAGTTTTACCAGCTTCAGTTTTCATGCTTCACAAGACTAATGACATAGTAAAGCAAGTTACAGGTGTCGCTAATAGAAAAGTTTTCAAAATTGGAACATGTGTAATTAGCTTCTTTTCATAAAATTCAAAGGGAATGGCAGTAAATGTGGCAGTATTGTTCCCTAAAGGTCAAGCTGATCGCAACTGTGGTTTTTATGAGTGTGATGTATCTTCTGCTCAGGTTATTGCTTTAAAAAAATCTAGTGTGGTTGTGTCACTGTAGCCAAAAATGTGGTCAGATCTTGATGATCGAAGCGTAAACCTTCACTACGTCAACTCTGGTGCAAATACCATCTATTGCATTACAATTCCTGGCGTTTACCATCAATTGTGTTACATTTATTAGTCGGTCATTTTAATGAGCGCCACAAATTTGTAATTTAACCCTTTACCGCATGATGAAGTAAGAAATTAATGTTTTTAATGAAATGTTCTTAAAGGTCTCAGTTGTTTGATAATGCACTGGAGGATTTAACTGCGCGTCCCTGCTGATTCTCTCACACACAGAAGTGCTCGTAAACGTTACAATAAAATATCTGGATATTTCTCTTAACAGTTAATTTGCAGACATATAAACAAGTTTAGGTAACTTTGTTGGCTAAAGGAAACGTGACAGTTCAGTCGAACCATCTCAACGTATACCGAGATCAAAAGTATCATCCAGTGATCTTTCATCTGCAGCTGCATGTCAAAAATATAGACTGATCCACTTACATGATACCACTGCAAGCTTCCGCTGTAATTAAAGAACATTAAGTTGCAAATAATAAGAACTGAATTCTCAAACTAAAAAAAACAAAACGGCACCAGTTTGGCAACAAGTCTTTCCAAATGTTCTTTGTTTCCTCCTCAAGTTAGGGAAGAAAAAGCAACACTCATCCCATGGAACATTAAATTAATGCAGTAAAGGGTTAAAGCATCCTTGTTGGATCATTAAATATTCATTTAATTCCAAAGTTCTTCTCAATTCATCAGTTTAATCTGTGAAATCAGCTCTTATTAGGTGTTTAATGGGCAGAGAGTTTCGGGGAATTCGTCATGTTTTCTCTTGCGTCTCTTTGGGGTCTTGCATGTGTGAAAAGGCAGTATTTATTTATTTATTTATTTATTTATTTATTCTGCGGCTTCCGTTTCCTCAGTTGGCTGACCAGTGGCATTTTCTGCTGTCTTTGAGGCCTGTAAGATGTGAAAAGGAGAAGTACATAAGGATTACCAAATATGTCTTCTCTGTGACATAAAAGACAGGGAGGTGAGTGGTAGGAGCGTGACAGGTCAAAATCTAGTGTCAATGATATACACACACAATAATTTACCTTCTTTTTCTTTTTCTTCTGTGTTTTACGGCTTGCAGAGCTCTGTAGTAAAGTCTGGGGAAGAGAAGAAGAGTTTCAGTGCAAAGTGATTAAGGTGTTTGATACAGCCAGTTTCTCTATGATGAATGGGCTCTATGTAACTAATGTGAATCTTCACCTTTAGCTCTGGATCCTGAACTTCATGCTCTGACTTGTAGAGTTCTGGATCAAAAGGTCCGTTGGTGATTCTGTGAGGCCCGTTGGCCATCAGCAGCACTGTGAACTTAAACTGAGCTACAAACTCTCCTGAGAAGAAAAAGACAGAAAGGAGGGTGGTGGTAAATAAATAAGTAAAAGTGGCTAAAAAGACAAAAACATTACAAAAGGGAGAGCTAAACACTCACCCTCTTTCTCGTGCAGCACACTGAAGGGCTGTAGCAATTCATGCTTGGCACACTCCACCACACCGAGACGGGCTTTGGCCTCATCCTCGAACGCCCTGTTGACAGAGATGGATGGTGGTATGAAGTAAATGCTTCGGCCAAAGTATATTTATACTAAACCTGCTGTCATCAATTTTAAATGTCAGCATGTGCTGGATTATGTATTTTAATGGCTACATGTGTAGGGGTGTCATGATTTCGATTCTACGTCAAAATTTTATTGAAATAAGTCATCAATTTCAATCACTGAAATTAGAAGCAGGATTCTCCGAGTATTTTTTTACCCTCCACCTACTACTTGTGCGCATCCGAGGAAAGAAAATAAAAAGCAACAATTCAAAGGGGGCACAGCTATCTTATTGGTAACCTGCAGCTGCACCTCCAGACACACATCTTGTGTGCATGAAGACAATCAAATGACTGGTATCAGACAGCGTCAGGAGATGTTTGGTTTATGTTAATTTGTTTGGGAAGAGTTTACTTGGGACAGATTTGGGAGACCAAACTTTGTAACAAACTGAATTTCTATGTTCTGTTGTGTTTTGTTGAATTTATTTTTGGTAAATATTATGTGAACTCGCCTTAACCTTACCTGAAGAAACCACCAGGATAAGGTCAAGCTGTTGTTGTAAAATATACCTCCCTTTTTAAATAAGAAATGTAAAATGATGTTGGGGCAAAGAAACAATGATCTATTGATGTTTACAAACCCAGCGATATTCTATCGATGGCCGTCATTGCTGAACAGAAACATGTTTCAAATCCTGTCGTGACACCCCTAGTAATGTGTAGTGTTCATACCTAAGAGTAAAGGGCATGGCGTCAAAGCGTCGCTCCACCTCGCTGAAGAACGTACGGGAAGTTTTCATCTTCAAGCCGTACTGCTTACTGGGGTCCCTCTTGTAAATGGTGGTCCTCAGACCTCCATCTCTGGCCTAATTGGAAATGTCAGAGGGCAAAACCAAGTAAAATCAATCAATCCAAGTGTTTATTATCTACAGCTGAAGCACACAGTCAGCAGCTATGGGTAATGAAAAAAAGTTGAGACAAGATAGGACACTGACCTTCCCTTCGCCGGTGCTAACCAGGACGTCCACAGCATAGACTTCATGTACCTCGAACTCTGCCTTCTCATGGTCCTTCCTGTAAATGAATGTCAGCAGCGAGTGAAAAAGATGAGCGACACATTTTGAACTCAGTTCATTATAAGAAGTCAATAAAGCCACTCCAGAGAGTTGCAGCCCATCAGTTCATCGGGGTAATCCACAGATCTAACTGTAAATAGTTTTAAGATCTCAAGTATTCCACTCAAGACAATTTACTGTTTTTATCCCACGACCTGGTAATACATGCTAGCATTCTCAACCATTTACTGTGTATATATGGACACAAAATTAGAGAGACTCCAGTTTAACTGAAGTCTTTGTGAAACACCCACAGAAGGCTTTAGTTTTTCTTCCCTTCCTCCCTAAGTGTACCTTTGCTGGTCTGTCGGGTTCTGAATGATGGTCTTCTCTCCGTCTATGACATGCTGCTTTAGCTGATGAGACAGCATACCTTTGAAACACAGAGACAGGCATATTATTAACAGTAAAGAGGAGCACTTACATGAAAACATTGACTTGGATGTTATGAATCCTTAATAGACACCGTCTTCCTGTTAAATTAAGAATTTTGAAGAGATTGAAAAAGGACATTTAAGGACATCCAAATGTGAACACTCATGGTTGCCCTGGATGCCTTTTTCATAACACGGCACACTGAGAGGCACAACCTTTCAATGAGACACTCACCTTCGATTGGTGAGCATTTGAACGACTGAGCAATCTTGTTCCAGGCTTCTGTCACTTGAGTGTTCTGAGAGAAAGAAAAACGCCTTACTTTTACAAGCATTAACTAACTCATAAAGAATATAAAGAAAAAAACATGAACAGCTGAAATGCAATGTAAATACAGTTGTTGATTTTGGCATGTATGGCTAATAATGTGATCTTATTTTAATTTATTTTTTTACATGCTGGTTGCAGAGCAGAGGGACGAGAAGCACAGACTATTGGAGGATGTCCAGTGAATTATCGAAGAGATTATTATGACTGACATGAAGAAGCCTGAGAAAGTTGTTACACATACCTGATTACCAGGTTTAACAAGGCGAAGAGCTGCTTCTGCACACAGATGAGCCGCTTTGATGACATCAGCTTTCCGGCCTGTGATGGGGTTCTCCTGCAGAAACAAGACGCAGTGAGAAGAGGACTTACAAGTGTGCCTGTGTGAGAGGACGCAAAACTGGGACTAAAGTAGTGTTTGAAGAAATGCCCTCACCTTACTGGCTCCAACCGCAAAGCTGTGAGCAACATTGGCAATGAAGCCGTCAACATGAACCCCTAGATCTCTACACAAAACAAGAGGAAAAGAAGAGATGAGACTATGAAATAACAATGAAACAAATTAAACTAATCACGGGTCAAATTTATTGCAAGTTTAACTGCTTCCTGTCAAGATTACTAATGTTGAAATAGGAACCTATCAATCAAATCAAGTTAGGAAGGACAAAATGTCAACTATGCTCTACTTTGGAAGATGAGACGAACAAAGACTAAACAATAATCAATAAGGTCAGACAAAAATAAAAACAATTTAATCTGTTATGGCGATTAAATGGAAGACATAGTCCAAGGTGAATTTCTTTTGGCTGTACATCAGCTGGAATACAGTGAAGGACTTATTGTGAATTCTAGGGAGCAGCACTTTAGACTGTTAATAAATCGAACAGACATGCATAGCCAGAAGGTTTGGCTGGGAGTGTGTGAAAACTGGGAAACATACAAACCTTGTGCAAGTGCAACCACATCACCATGAGCGAAAACAAACATTGCAGTTCCACACAAAGCACAAAACATTACAGAGGACGAAGACACACGTGGCAACACAACAACTAAGATGAGCTGCCTCTTTCAAAGTACATTACATTAACAAAAATGTGATGAATTGGATTTAGTTGACGGATGACCACCAGAGCTTAAATCCAACGTATCACTTTGAAAATAGCAAAACCCCCTGTTCAAAAAATGTCCAACCTTACTTGTCGTTTGCCACACAGGACAGACATGAAGACAAAACCTCACTGATGAAGCAGACAGTCAACAGCAAAGAGAAAACCCTCACATACAAGCCAAGATATCACATGGAAAGAAGGGAGGACAACACACTGGGAGACTCAAGACACACACGAGGGGAGAACAGAGGGTGACATTATTGCAGAGCGTGGTGCCTACATTTTGACCAGATCCCCATCTTTAAGTGTGTAGTCAGGGTCACTCTTCAGGGGAGAGAAGTGGCAAACACAGTTATTGACTGAGACGCTGGTGGGAAAGGCAATGCCTAGAAGAGGGAAAAGAGAACCACCAAGTCTTCATTTGGAAATCATCGACAATTTTAGCAAGAACACTACACTCTCAAACTCTGCCACCGTAATACTCATTTAAACATCCCTGCTGCTATTAAAGCTAATCATGGATGTGTGGACTCAAACACACTACCAACATGACGGCATCTGCGCTCTTCTTGATGAATCCACCACAGTTCACCCAAACAGCAAGAGCCTAGCTAGCATCATCTTTGCCTCACCTTTCTTCATCTCCTTTTCCTTCTTGAAGACCTTTCCAGTCTCAGCCATGATGTAGGCATCCCCCGTCTCGCAGAGGCTCAGCACTGACACACCGGGCTTGGCAGTTTCCACGACCAGCCGCAGCGCCTCTGGAAGAGACAAACAGCCAATGATTAAGAGAAGCAGAAGCGGCACAAGTTAGAGCAGGTAGACGCACGTATGTAGTTTTGATACAGTTGATACAATGTCATTTAGGTGCACAAGCACATAATTTAGGTGCACCCAACAACTTAACAAATTATGTGAATTGTTGGTCCATTTAAATCACAGCAGACACACCTTTAACATATCAGGAGATAATTTTACAAATCAAGAGATTTACAATATTAGATTATTTTGGTATTAATATTATGATATAAGCTGATTTTACAAGTATTTAACTTGCTGGATTTGCCTAAAACACATATCATGGTCAGTTTTTTTTATTTAATTTAAACATTTTTTATCTAGTTCCTAAATTTGTCTTGAACACGTACTTTATTTTTCTATCAAACTACTTTATTCTATCATACAGATATTGTGGCAAAAAAGAGCCCGTGATAGAGGATATTATCAATATTCCCCACTCTTAGTGTCTAACAGATCATCTGTCATATACAGTTCAATCTTTCCGTATGACAAATAACCCAGGAATGAGTGACATGCAAGCTGTGGTCATCATATTATTCCTGGAGCAGACATATCATGTTACATGTCAATTAAAAATATAACTGAATATCAAAAGTTGAGGATAAACTAACACAAACTTGGCGATATGAGTCAGAGAATCGTGAACATGTAACTACCGTTACAGTGGCTTCCTATCTGTGGCTGCCTGCTTATCTTTCAGCTGTAAACGTCTGCTTAGCGTGTTTAGCTAGCCGACTGTCCAGGGCAACAGGCTGAGCCGTGTTAGCTGGCCAGTTAGCATCCCATGTTAGTTAAACGGACAGCGCTCTCTCCCTCAGGAAAGGCTAACGTCAACGTTATGGGCATCAGTGGCAGAGGAGCTAGCATTAGCTTAAACTGGACCAGCTGCACCTGCTAGCTTGCTAGCCACTTAGGATAGCATATGTATGCCTCGCATGTAAACCACATGGCTGCTGCTGCTGTGGGGAAGACTGGCTGCACGACGGGCCGACAACAGCAGGTCATCTCCTCCACTCCACAGCGGCCACTCGTTTAGATGTACTCACGGTTAGCGATGTCACCACCCATCTTGTACTTGGTGACAACCAGATCCTCGGCTATGGTCTGCTCCTGCTCATCGTCCGACATCTTGGCAGTGGAGTTTCAGTCGCTAGTCGGCCCTGCTGCAGCGACAGTTCCCCGCGGCTCGGCTCGGCTCGGCTCTGCTCTGACCGTTTTTGCTAAGCGCCGGCCTCTTGCCGCTCCCCCAAGCCCCTCCCACTCCACCGTGACGCTAATGACGTCACAGAGACCCCAACCCCGCCAAAATGCAGCCAGTGCAACAAACATGTGAGTGGATGTTTGACAGTTTCCATTTTGTGCTAAAGGACAGGCTCACATTGTTTCACAAGTCTGTCTAAAATCAACATTTTCACACATTATTTCCATTATAGTGGTCATTAAAGGAACAGTCTCCCCAAAAAGGAAAGCCATTATCTTCTCACCCCCATCTCGATGGAAAGCCGGGTGAAGTTTTGTAGTCCACTCAACATTTCTGGAGCTTCACAACAACTGAAGTAAATGGGGATTTGGGGACAAAAGCTTACATTGTGAAATGGCGCCTTTTGAGATTCACAACCGATTATGAAAGTCTAGAGCTGCATGATTACATTATTTTATCCTCATTTAAAGGATAACTACCGTTTTTTACAACCTGGACCTTATTTCTAGCAAAATATATGATCATTTACTCACCCAGATAACTTTGGTGTCATTTGGCGTCGTTCGGACGAAATTAGATCCAGTGTAGCGCCGCTATATCCATATAATGCGAGTGACGGGGCATCGACACACAGCCTCTATAACGCATTATCTGCCACGAAACTAGTTCATTTCACCAATATTTTGTTACGATATGCTAGTGCTATTCCCCTCTGAGTCCCGACTCGTCTATTGTCAACATCCGGGGTCTGTAGGTTGACCTACTACCTCTGACCTGGAAGATGTCGTCTCTGAGCTGCGCGCGCACCCGCGACAGCCGGCTTGTTTACCTGTAGCTGCTACTGCTAGTTTATAGTTGATAACAGACGAGCCCGGACTCAGAGGGGAATAGCACTAGCGTATCATGACAAAATATTGGTGAAATGAACTAGTTTCATGGCAGATAATGCGTTATATAGAGGCTGTGTGTCGATGCCCCGTCACTCGCATTATATGGATATATCGGCGCTACACCGGATCTAATTTCGTCCGAACGAAAAATGATCATATATTTTGCTAGAAATAAGGTCCAGGTTGTAAAAAACGGTAGTTATCCTTTAAGTTAGCCGGGTGCTAAACCTGAAGTTAGCCGGCTCAATCTGCATAGTGCACTGTACAACATGGAAGATCCGGGTATTTTCATACCCAGGAAGTCGAGCTGTTTTGGCTTCAAACACGGTGTCCAGATTTAATGTAACGTCCTGAAGACACAGCCTTGCAAACGTTCAGATTTTTTTTTGTCAACTTGCTGTAGTAAACATTCAGAATTAACTTTCTCAACTGAAGAAAATAACTTACATTTCACACTAAACACACACACACACACACACACACACATAAACAGCTGGTGCTTCAAAATCATTATTCAAAATATTTTTATTCAGTAGAAAATGTATATCATGTCATCATTAAAAGAGTTCTCAAAATCCAAATATTTGTTCTCAAAAGCAAGTTTTGTTCATTTCAAAATGTAAACAGAAAAATATATAGCTTGGTATCTGTTCATTTCTGTTAGTGTTAGTTTCAACACTCAGTGCTATTATTTCTGGAAATGCCCCGAATAACTCTCCAATATACCGAACATAATGTCAGCCTGTAACAGACAACAAAAGCTGTGAGAAAGTCACACATATTCCTTTTGAAGTTGTGTCATAGGCTACATTATAAACCTGGTTCATGGTTGCATTTCCTGTTCTGGGTCCTTCATGAATGTGTCTCAGAGGTGAGTTCATGAGATTTAAAATGTTCTTCATGTAGGCACTGCTTTTGGCTTCAGGAACATCCTGCTGTGCCAGTAGGCTGGATTGTCAAAAGATTTGTCACCAGCTGCAGGTTCACCGACCCCGACTCCAGCTCGCACTTTTACGTATGGTTCAAAGCCAGATCGATGTGCCTCTGAGCCCCCTGCTGCTCCTTCAACTCCCCTCTGCATGTTCTGGTACACCACTGCATCTCCAGGACGCAGGGTAGCAAAGCAGTCCATGTCCTCATACTCATACGCTTCGCCTTCGTCCCCTTCCTGTATCTTCATCTCCTTCCTGTCTTGAAGAGCTTGTCGCAGCTTCGGTTGTCTGTTTGTGTAATGATAGTTACTGTCCTCCACATACTCATCCTCCTCTTCCTCCTCATCCTCCACCTTCCTTGCTGATGTCAGAGGAGGAGAAGGAGGTTCATGTGCTGGAGGACTCTCATCTTTTTCATTACCCCTGATGTCCATGTATTCATACTGGACTTTGTTAGATCCCTGCTGCTCTGAATCCGAGTTGTGATTGCTCCTTGTGTGACCTCCCCTGACCTCCACAGACGGTGTGGTGTCACCGGAGCATGCCGTCGCTTGTGACGACACGGAGGAGGTGCGCTTCTTGTTCGGCTTCCGCCAGTGGCTGTTATGTCTGGGCGAGACAGGTGTTACACATGTCTGCTTGTTCATGTACTCATATTCTTCATCATCTGGGTCGTCCAACACGCCTGAAGAATGAGACTTGCGCATTCTGCCGTGAGTGGCTCGAGATGTGGGCAGAAGGGTATCTGAAAAAAAAAAGAAAAACTGATAAGGTGAGGTTTGCGTTGCCTGATGAAGATGTAATCTTAAAATTGTTGGCCACGTAAATTGAAATTATGATTTCAATAGACAACAAATATCCTATCACCTTTCTCTGGGCTGTCTCCAGGAAGCACGTATCCATTCTGGTCCTCTTCCTCTATCTCTGGTGATGGAGTCTCCGGTGGCCCACCAGACAAACTGTCCCTCTGCGACATGTAAGCGCTGTCCTCCCGATTACGTCGTCTTTTCAAGCTCCCAGCCAGAGAAAAGTCCTCGCTCATCTCCAGCTCCACGGCCGTGCCGCAGCCCTCCGAGCTCTCAGACACGGTGCGGGCTGAGTTTAGTCGAGAGCGGGACTGCCACATGGCCTGCACAAGACAACACGACCAGACCTGTATTAGTAACATGACAAGAGGGGGAATGTGCAGTAGGATGATGCTGGTGTTTTAGCTACCTGTCCTAGGTTGTCGACACCTGGGGTCATAGGCAGGTATCCAGCCACGTTTGGAGAAAGAACCACCTTTACAATTAAAGAAAGAAGTGAGATTTAGATCCAGGAGGTGACAGAAAAGGCCTTTCCAGGTATAAAATTGACAGAAAGTAGTGTTTCTTACTCTGTGAGTGTCTATTTTTGAGAGGCGACTGAGGCTCCTGGACTGAGACAGGTAGTGGGGGGCTGGAGTGATGCCATCTACCATGTCCTCCTCCTGGACCACCATGTCCATGTCTACGTCATCGAGGTCATCTGCACTCTTCTGGGCAAGTTCATCTGGACCTGTGTCCTGTTGGCTGCAGTCCGCCTGGTAGACAAAAGTGAGACATAGATTAACATATTGCATGTATGCTTTAACTCTACAATACAAAAGTCTCTGTCTTCAGTGGAAAGTAAGTGCTGCACAAAATGGGTGGCTACTGATGAAAAGCCTTTCTTACTTTGATCACCAGGTAGCGAGGCGGGTCTCTGGCCATTCTGGTAAATTCATTCGCCAGCTCTTTGAATGTTGGACGGACATTCTCGTCAATCATCCAGCCTAAAAATTCAAAACAACAGCCACGGTTAGCCAGTTCAACTGAATTGTTGAAACTAATGCTCAATAAGGAGAATCTGAAACTAACATGTACTTAAATATAAACATAACTACGAGTATACAGACATGCTAGCAGCTCTGTGAGGCCGCACAACATCACCACGCTAACGTCCTGAAGCTAGGGTAGGTCATTTTATTGAATTTATCGTTATGATTTTAGAAAATGTCCTCACATCCTTACAGCAAATCAAATCCTGTGACAATGAAAGAAAGCATCTGGTGTCTGTTCTGCCTGAATGAAATTACTGGACTGCCTGCCTGTCTACCTACGTACCTGCCTACCTGTGTGCATCGTTCAACTTTCAAAATCTGATTACTCTTACTGCCTTCTCCAACTTTACCAACCCCAGCTTTGTTTAGGGTGTTAGCATGCTAACATTTGCATATTGGCTCTAAAGTAAGTATTGGACACATTTAACGGCAATGCGTCTAATAGTTGTCATGATATTTCATACAAGTCAAAAATGTCACCCTCAAGGTGGCGCTAGAGGGTAAGTCAGGGGATCAAAGTCAGTAGGATTCATTATCTGAGCATTATAAATGTCTGTACAAAAGTTCATCACAATCCATTCGATGGTTGTTGAGATATTTCAGTCCGGTGGACAGACCAGCTGACACCAACATTGGCTTCCCTTCGCAACATGCTAGCACGGCTAAAAAGCATATATTTGTAATACTGCTGCTATGTTGTAGTTCTGACCAGATGTGAAAAAAGGATAGAAGACAGGCACTCACATTTGACCATGACCATATAGACATCAATAGTGCAAATTTGAGGCTGGGACAGACGCTCGCCCTTTTCCAGCAGATCAGGAACTTCCTGTGGACGCATCGAAGTGTACGGCTCTGCCCCGTAGGACATCATCTCCCATACTGTCACACCTAAATGAAGGTGAGTAGGTTAGTATGGCATGAAACAGCACCTCCACTACAGTTTTCATAAACACTCGATGTGAACCAAACCAGGACTTAAGACTCACCATAACTCCAGACATCGCTCTGATGTGTGTATCTGCGAAACAAGATGCTTTCTAAGGCCATCCACTTGATTGGTGCCTAAATACATAAACAGAAAATGTCTCAAAACTGGAGCACCTTCTCACAGTGTGCACAATAAATTCATGTCAAAAGCATTCTTGATGAACTTTGATCATTTTATTGAGTGTCCATGTGTCTATCGTATCTTTTCTGCCAGGTTACGGACCTTGACCTCATTGTAAAAGTATTTCTTGTCATCAGGGTAAAGCAGGTCTGCAATGCCGTAGTCTGAGATCTGAGCGGTGTAGTTATTCTTCAGGAGAACATTTCTGGCGGCCAGGTTCCTGTGGACCACCCTGTGCTCCTCCAGGTAATACATACCCTGATGAGAAAAGACAACAATGCTTTTAAGTGCTTTTACTATCCGTGGAATAGACCAAATCCTTTGTGAATGTATAAAAATATAGCCTACAAATGCACAAAAAAAAAAAAAAGGATGGTCCTTTACCTTTGCGATTTGGACACACCAGTTGAGCAGTCTCTGCGGACTGAGTTTGTTCTTGCAGTTCTTGACGTGCTCCAGCAGGCAGCCCTGACTGCTGAGCTGGGTGACGAGCTGCAGGCTGTCTCCGGGACAGATACCCAGGATCCTGACAACGTTTATGTGGTCCAAGCTTCCCATCGTCATCATGTGCTGCAGAGAACATTTAGGTTTGATCATTGAGGATTCAAAAAGAAAGAATAGTCCAACAAATGTCTATCATTTGAGGTACAAATATCCACATCTTGTTGGCTTGACAGTTGGCTCTGGAGAGTTTGAGGATTGCTTCATCATTGGTTCAACTGTTGTCAGCTTGGATTCACAGAAGTTAAAATGGATTCAGATGACAACCAGAGTGAGGAGCAAGAGCAAACACTGAAAATGCCCCTATACAAAGATCATGTGATCTGGTTTCAAACTATGCGCTCAAACCCAAACCACAGTGGTTTCGGCCTGACAGCTTCCTATGAACGACTACTGGCAGCTACAGGTGCTGTTTATTTGTTGCGACAAGTGAGAGAAGCAACTGAAATGTTGGTTCCTAAAGAGGCTGGCGTAGATAGATGTAGATGTAGAAGTAAAGTAGATGCTATAGCATCAGTTACATCAGAAAAGAACAATATTTCTTCATTGACAGAAAAGCAAAATACAGCAGTGAAGGCTTTTCACAGTGGAAAAGATGATTTATCAACCGAGTTTGATCAACGAACCAGCTATATATACGAATCGTATTGGTTAAAGTTAGCCCCTGATAGACGGTAATGGACCGATGATTCATCCAATCACATGCCGTGCCAGGTTAGCTTCAACAAGGATGCTACGGTGTGACAGGAAATTTGGGTATTTTTGATATGTTGTGAGGAAAATGAGTACTTGAAACATACTTGACATGCAGATCCACAGGAGTGATTATAGAGTTATTTTTAGATAAGCTTTGACATGTACATTTTGCAACTTCTGTGAATCCAAGATGACTCTGCAAAGAAGCAAACTAACAACCTTTCACAGCCACTTTCCAAGTGTACCATCATTGAGTATTTGTTGCACAAAAGTCCCATTTTCTTACATCTGTCAGCTCATTGAAGGTCTGCCGTCCACTGCGATCCTGAATCACCTTTATGGCCACGGGAAGCTTCACTGTATCGCCCTCAGGAATCCAAATGCCCTGAGAGGTAAGAAAT
The DNA here is from genome assembly GCF_965226575.1 of Pagrus pagrus. NCBI lineage: Eukaryota > Metazoa > Chordata > Actinopteri > Spariformes > Sparidae > Pagrus > Pagrus pagrus. The sequence goes on from NC_140187.1 coordinate 19,436,442, forward strand.
AGAGACAGATTTATAATTTGCTAAATGCATGAATATCAAATGTGCAAGAGGAGGATTGTATAGACAGTCACTCCTACCTTATGGACAGATCCAAACACTCCATTACCCAGCGGCTTGATCTTACGCAGCTCTGTTGGCTTCAAGATCCGAACATGGACTTTAGTGCCTTTTTCTCCAGGATCCATAGGCTCAAAGCTCTGTGGGCACATAGATCATATGTCAAAACAAACTTAACTGAAGCACAACAGCATTATTAAAGACGTCAGACTCTCACTGACCTCTCCGCTCTCCATGTATCTCCTCATAGCTCGCTTGCGACGAATTGCGAGACCTCGGCGGTAGAGAATTGTCAGCACAAAAATAGAGAACGAAGCAAAGAGAAGGGCGATCACTCCCAGGACGATGGCTGTGGTCGCTTGGCTAATGGCAGATGAGAGGGGAGAAGAGATGTAACATTGTCAGTACTTGATACTAAAGCAAAATCTAAACTATTTAAAATATGCCAGATTGAGAGGAGCTACTTACCCAGAAATGTAGCGAGACGACCCAACGCAGTCACGAATTCCTGGACCATAGCACCTTAAAAAACGCAGACAGGAGGTTCATTTGATATAAACACAAACATAAATGTGAATACACACAGGGAGCTCTAATCATTCCTTACCCTTGGGTACAGTTGATATGGCACGGTTCACAGCTGCCATGCTTGTTGGGGTATTTAAAGATGACTTCCTCCCCTCCCATCAGACCCTCGGGACACGATGGGACGCAGTGTGGACCATCCTGCAGGCTGGCGCATGCTACACACTCATCTGCTCCCTTTAAAGGAGGAGGGACGCACAAACGCAAAGGAGACAGCACTTTACAAAGAAAGAAAAAGTTCAACACGGAGAATAATTACATCTACTGGAGTACCATTAGGGGGCAGCAGCACACCCAAAAAGGAAATCATACCGGGCCTTTGCAGGTCTCCTTCCCCGCCTGGACCTTACACTCAGAGTGGCACGGCATACACTCCCCTGCTTGAGTAGCAAACTCCCGCCTCTCCCTGCATTCAAGGCGAAAAGTTATTCACTTTCAACTTCTTTGAAAAGACTGCAGATAAGATTCAAACACTCAGCAAACATTACACACATTAAGGCAAACACTGATTAATTTTATTTGTATGATTAGTTGTTTTTTAAAGACTGACCCGGTTAAGAACATGCAGTCTGGCACGCAAGTTCCTCCCCTGCTGTATTTCTTACAGGACACACACTGGTTTGGCCCCGGACCCCAGCAGCCATCAGAGGAGCACAGGGGGTCGCACACGTGACCATCGTTAACTACAGACAACAACAAAACAAAAATTATGACACCATCTTCACACTGACAAGGAGCTGGTTAGAAATGATCCACCGTCACTCACCACACTGGCTTCTCGGTCTGTTGTCTTTGACGTCGATGTGTTTCTGGCGTCGCTGCGGACGGGAGCTGCTGCTCAAGATACGAGTCCAGTTGACAGTGTCGTGGTAGCAGAGCTTCTTGTTTCCTGTGATGTAGACGCCGCCGTCGTTTATTTTCCGCAGCGAGCGCAACCCCAGTGAGGTCAACGAGGGGATCTTCATCACCAGAAGAGAGTAGCCCCTGAAATAGCAGGCGGTCAATAAATGTGTGAGAAAGTGACAGTTGTCAATATTGTGATGTGATGACAGCACAGACGGAAGCAACGAAGGCTTGATAATCACAATTTTATGAGAACTTTGAAAACCATCTTTTTTATGTTTGAATTCCTTTAAGGGTAATTTCAGGTTTTGCATTTTCAAATTTCAAATATTCATTTTCAGATCTATAAATTCAATTGTAAAGTTTAGTCATCTGAACTTCTATTGGATCACATCAATGTCAGAACATGAATGGATCGATTTTATTCAGGCTGGATTATCATTGGTTGTTCAGGTTTGAATTTTAGGGTCTGAATTTCACCAATCCCATTGGAGATTTACTTGATTTACTTTTTTTTTTTTAGACTTTTTCAGACTAAAAGGAACACAAACCACATAAACATGTAACTTGTTTATAGATCAACTATTTAAATTACACAGTATAAACTCTGCTGTAATCAAAATTCAAATTTCAACATGATGTCATTAGTCACTGGTGATTACATTTCACAACCAGCAAATAAGTTTCTAATAGGACTGAAATCTTTACGGCCTTTCTTTGCTTCCATAAAATACAACCACATTCTTAGTTTCCAACATAATGCAGCCAAACACTTAAACACAACAAATCAACGTATTTAAAATCAATTTACATCAGCATGCAAGAAAACCAGTGATCTCATTAAAGATTTGTGCCCACCACCAGCTCAATCACACAATCCCAGTACTGAATATGCCCTGTAAGACTAACAATCTAAACCAAGAACAAGGATTTAAGCTGTTGTAGATGAAGGGCAGATGCATGCGGCCATGTGAAACATTTACTGTACCTTCTAGAGCTCACTCCTCTAAACGGGGTAAAACATAGATATAACAAGGGAAGAAAGAGATACAAGATACAAAAAGACAATCAGATCATGTCTGCAGCACACTGAAAGATACAACAACATGATAGTAACGTGACCTTTGTCAACTCGAGAAAGGAAAACAGTCTTAGAACAAAGGAGGGGAAACAACAACAACTCACTTGTAAAGAGTTCTGCCCTGAATTGTTTGAAGGTTGGAGAAGACTGACAGGTCGGACATGTTTCTAGGCCAGGACTGGATACTGAGGATGTCTGAAATGGGACACATTGTGTTTCAGAGGGTTTAACCAGATTGTAAACACCTGTGACGTGACATTAAAAACAAACACACACACACGCACCTGTAATCTCCCTCACAGTGTTGAAGATTTTGAGTTTCTCTGGATCGAGGGCTGGTACACCGTTGTACTCATCACTTCGAAGAGAGAAGGAAGAGGAACAAAATTAACAACTGTAGCTAAAAAGATGGAAGTACTTATTAACTCATTACAGGTCTCCATGGTGCAACTATTGTGGTCACACATGTACCCAAAAATCTGTCAAGTTCCTGGTATGTAGCAGTTTATTCTTATAATAACTGAGGTTGTCGACATTTCTTGTGCTGTGATTTAAATGAAAAACACATGTATCCTATTTGCACCTTTATTCCTATTTACAATCATTTGCATAATGTGTTAAGAAAATTAATTAAAATGGATTATTGGGTGTACTAGCACCAGTGCAACCAGTGTAAACAGTTAGTCTGGATTCCTGCTTAACTATTAAACCATTGAAAGAGTCTCTTGTTCACCCTTTGATCCCGGTCACCAGGAAGTGCAGACTGCCCTGGATCGTAGTGCAGTTTATGAAACTGTCGATGTTTCGAGCATCAACAGTCTGTCTGGTTGGGCTTCCTGTGCCGTGGCAAGCTGGATGGAAGATGAAGAAGAGGAGGAAGAAAAGGTTCAGGACAAATGAAGTCACTTAAACCACATTACTTTAATACATTTTAAAGGGAAACACTATACTTTTTACTCCAGTACATGTATTCAAAAGCTATAGTTACTTTTCAGATAAAGATTTTTAATATAAAACAAATGATCAACAAATAAATTCTGATCTTTTTCAAAGATTAAACTACCCGACAGTACAGCATGGAGCAGCATGAAGGATTTTTAAACCATAAAGTTAGCTTAGCCTGAGTTAGAGTTAGCATCTGTTGAATTTTCCTCAGTACCTTTTGGACAGAGGCCTCCGCAGGGTTCACATCTTTTCACTCCGTTTTTCTCCACCTCCATTTTATCAGATGGGCAGTTGCTCACACATGAGCTTCCATCAACCACAAAGTTTGCTGAGGAAAGAAACAAATAAGTGATTTTAACAACGCTAAACTGAAACTATGCATGCGCAGGTTAAGATACAAGTATCATTTTACAGCAGTTTAGCCACTGGAACATCAGGAGAAGGTTTGCATGACGTTTACAAATGTAAAAACTGCAGCTGTCTAAAAACAAAAGGTACAAAGCAGCGTGTGTGGGGACTCACTGGGGCACTGGGCCACACAGATGGAGCCATACTGGTACTTGGCATTGGGGTTGGGCTCCAGTTTGAATGTGTGCTTGTTGTAGATGAGGGTCTGAGGACACAGAGGCACGCAAGAGCCCGAGTTGTTGAAGTTCCTGCACGCCTGTAAAACATCATGTACAGCACAGTCAGTAACACAGCTGACAGATGTGTTTTGTCAGTTTGTATATTTGTGTCTATGACAGACATTTATCATGAGTGCAGGTGTTACTAATAAAAATTAACAATGGCTGTATTGTATTCAGATTTTGACAGTGTGGCAGTGTGGCAGTGTGGCGCAACACCAGCAAAAAACTGAAGCAACTAAAGGGAATTCAGCCAAAGTTAACTTTATTATTTCCACTTGTGTTTTTCCTTATGGGACATGTCAAAATGTCTCTTGTGATAAAAGGCCCTTTGAAGCTGCAGACTCACAAAGCAGTTTGTATCCAGAGGTCCAGTGCAGCCTCCAGCACACTCAATGTGGCAACACTCGCTCGGGCTTCGACCAAAGCACCGGCCGTTACACTGAGGGGCGCACACGGTCTTTGTCACTGAAAGAGAGACGGAGAGTGTGTTTGTTCATTTTAATTGGTACCACTTCATAGTTGTGTTTTCTTCCCTCCATGCCCTTTTCAGCTAAAAATGACACCGTGGTTATCTGTTATAAGAATGCATTTTTATTTTCAAGGACCAAACAATTCAAATAAGATTACTATAAATTATGTGACAAACATCAAATAAAATGAATATACAGGCATCAGGGGGAAAAAAACATTATTTTATGCTATGTTGCAGTGTGGGTTTGTAGATAAATGCTAACCCAAAAAAAAAAAAACCCACACTTGTAATAATGAGTTAAATGCATGCTTTTTGTTTTGTTTTGTTTCTTAGTTTTTTTTTTGTTCTTGACAGTAAATATTTCTGACTTCCTTGTGCCTGAAAAACGCACATGCCAAAAAGCCTGTTATCTTACTGTGACAGCGTCATATTTAAAGGGGTTTTAATATGGTGATTTCAGTGTTTGATTCTTATTTCTTCTGTTTTGATGTTTGAAAGTTTAAAGGGACAGTTCACTCCAAAATAAAACACATATTTATTTTACTTGTAGAGCTATTTCTCCACCTAGATTGTTCAACTGCAGAGTTTTTGAGATATCATATCAGCTCTCAACTAGATGGCACCTGGCTTGTGGTGCTCAAAGCACTACAAGTACATTCGAAGAAGAAGTAATGTCTTGTTCCAGAAATCATGACTTTTTCATACAAGAACTATAGTTCCTATAAGGATACAACCACCTTCCAGGTAACCACTTAGTCAGAGACTTTAATGATAAAATGCATGGGAAAATAAAGGGATGTTGATGTCACTCACATATCTGGCACAAGTCATTTCCTGGACCCCAACATGGGACGTCTCCGCAGGCTTCGTTGCAGGGCTCTAAAATAACATTTTATCATCAGTAGATGTATTTTAACATCTTAAAGCAAATTTAAGCAGACATTAAAGGTGAACAGGATTTTAAAAAAAGCTAGTTGATATCATCATTAGACTTTTGTTTTATAGTGGACTACTTACATGTAGTCAATTGTTTGTAGTATTTCAAGTTTTCTGATATTTTACGGTGAAATATGCAAATGAGGCATTAACTATTAAATATGCACTCATTTTCATACATTTTCAGAACAGACATCTGGACTCAAATAAACACCTGAATGTGTAACATGGACCTTTTCTTTCCACTCGTCTGAAAGAAGACATGAAATGGAAGAAAAATGACCCCAAATCTCAAGTGTCCCCTCTTTAAAGTAGAAAGTAATCGATGCTCATATGTGTAATAACCATCTTTTCCACTCACTTTCAGGCCCATTGCCCTCGATCATAATATCAGCTGATGCATCCTTCACAATGTCCAGCCAGTTCACCTGCTGGGCGTAGCTCAGGTACTTATTCTGGATGATCTTGACTCCTCCCTCCAGTATCTCTGTGGGCGGCACACAATCATTTAAACATGGAATGACAACTAGCAAAGCGAGTACGAGCAAGCCCCGTGACTCATCCCATTGAATTCTGCCATTCGCTGTTTACTACAGCACATACAACCTCAGTGTAATGTGCTGCGGCTCATGTTACACTGGCAGTTGAGCGGTTGAGCACATGAGACATTCCAGGGACTTCACATCACAGCGCCTACACACACCGCTGCCTTCTGACGACCGGTGCGCTGAAGGTGTGGCTGCACTGTGTGGGCGTGGGAGCTCCAACAGTAACCAAGTGTCACATCCAGCCTGACCTTATCCGCTCCACTCCAGCCTCCCACACTTAAACACACTAACTGAGTGACTTCCTGCGTACCTGTAAGGTGTGTCAGGCCCAGTTCTTGGAGGCCATGCTGCCCATCCTTCTGGTAGTTGACCATCACAGCCAAAGCGTAGCGGCCCTCGTACAGTGTGGTGCCTCTGATGACGCGCAGGTGGTCAAGAGGAAGGCGACTGAACTCGTTGACGGCGAACAGGATGTAGCCCGTCACCTCTCTGATGGACTGCAGGGTTGCAAAAATATGAGAAAGAGACGTTAAAGAAAAGGAAGTAAGATAAAGTGTAGCAGTAAAAAGTTTCCCTCTGAAGGACATTTCTACTGGCCATTTATGTGCAAACCTCATGTCCTATTAATCTAATTCAAAGACTATTTCAATTAAAGGTAAAGTCAGTAGGATTTGTTCGAGCTGTCCATAAACACAGCAGAAAGATAGCTGATTGTTGAGTCCTTTGGGAGTCGTTCCAACTTTGGTGTGTTCATGTTGCATCAAGTTGGACAAACGATGATGATGTTTTGCATTTTATTGCTCAGAGCGTTTAACCAACACAATGACTGATGTTTCTGGTATTTAAGTGACAGGAAAAAGCAAAGGAAATGGATAATTAGGCCATGAAATATATTTCACAAATATGCATGTCACCATCAACCCAATGTTTACTTTCGTCCGCCATATTTCAGTGTTTATGATGTCAATTCGCCAATTTGGTGCCAAAGTTTTCAATTTTCCCAATCAGAAATAAGTCTCTCTGATTATTCCAACAACATATGAACGCACTTTCAATCCCAGGACGTCAAACATGACATTTTGGGTTGGTAAAGCATCGATAATTCTCCTAAAATGCAATGAAACTAAAGTAACGAGCCTGTTCTGAAAATGTAAGGAGTAGAAAGTACAGATATTTGTGTTAAAATGTAGGGAGTAAAAGTAAAAAATTCTCAGAAAAAAAACACACTCAAGTAAAGTACAGATACCTGAAAAATTACAGTACAGTTACAAATACAGTAACGAAGTATTTGTACTGTGTATTTGCCACCTGAAGAAAACACACGTACTTTCTGCTTTTGTTAGCCGTAGTGATTGTTATCAGAGTCACAACTTGGCAGCAGAGGTTTGTTTGCTTGTGTTGTGAGTCACTAGGACTGGAGTGCAATGATTGAATTGGAAGGGGACAAAAATGAGCTCATTGTGAATATCAGACACACACATCATTCGCTATAGACCGTGATAAACAGTGTGTTTTGTGACTGGCATCAGGTTTATTCATGTCCTTGTCTGGACAGGTTACCACGCTGTTCTTCCCAGTGACACATACTGTGAAAGGAGTACTGTATCTGTGTTTCCAACCTCACCTGTAGGAAGGAGAAGTCTCTGGTGTGCTCCATCATGGTAATCTCAAGGTTGCCCATCACGATCTCACAGCCGGTGTACATGTCCTTCATCAGGTTGTACTGGATCTCTGAGTTTCCCGTCGTGCTCAGAACGTTCTGGGTGCCAGAACAAATGACCACTGGAAAAGTGAAGAATGAATTCTTGTTAATGAGTGTCTATAATGTCAATATGTTAAGATTAAATACAGGAGTGTATTGATGTGTATCAGTCCGCAGCTGAAAACAGTCCCCAACATATACTCTACTTATTCCCGTTTGAGTATGTCATAATCATAATAACAGCAGAAAAGAGAGGACTAAAGGCTGTAGAAGTTTTTAGGCAGAGGAGATGGCAGAGGTGGTGACAAAAAACTTTTATGGATATGAACGAAACCAGGTTACAAGATGACAAGTACTAGAGCTGCTGCGCTGGCAAATTTTCATGGGAGCTTTAGTTTCCTTTGTGCTCACAAAGTAATTGCTGTTCACAGGTTTCAATTTCTAATTGCAGCTGCTGTTGGGGAGATGGGCTGATTTGTCTTATACGGACAGTAAATCTTGGGGACAAGCTTTGTTTTTCCAGAAAAATACTAATGAAAGAAATGCTGAATAAGAGCTTGCACTGAGTTACAGAAGCTAGTGGAACAGAGGCTCTGCTAGACGTGATATCATGACTTCTACTCTCTTTGTGATTAAAGATTTAGTTCCTCAGTACAAAGCACTGGCCTTGTGGCTGAATACTGCAGACAGCTGGGGAAGTTGGGATTTGTATTCATTAAGAACAGTATAGAATAACAGGGACAGTTTCACTGTTTTATGTGTCACAAGTCAGTCATCATTAGTATATTAGTACTGGGTATAGTACCACAAAAGTCAAAAAGAAAAACATACACTAATGTTCACAACACAAGTTAAACTATGCTCATTCTATTAAATCATTCATGCAGAAACAGCGTAAGCCCTAATAAAGACTGTGTTATGCCACTTACTACAACCCACTGTGTTTCAATTGCACAATATCAATGAAGGTACTGTAACAGTGTGAAACAAGCTGAGGATTGTGTACAGGACATGTCCCTCTCTGAGACAAACATACGAGGCCTTGTTTATGGTGTGTGGGAGTTCAGCCATTCAGCGTCATTTGAAGGCTGCTTTGCTATTCAAATGTCAGACAGGAGAGAAGCAGCAGAGACAAAGTGACAGACAGAGAGGACAGAAAATGAAACACGACTGTTTGAAACAATGTAAGCGAGGAATCAATACAAAAATAAAAACACACGCTTATGTAATGTACACAATGTCACATACACATCACATACTTCTGATAAAGAATTGGTTTTACCAGTTTGGTATCTGCATCCATCTTTTGGGATATATTGAAAACGCAACTGTGAATTCTGTCTGTAGTGACCATAGCATTGAAAATCAACAGCATCATATAGTATGTCTCCAGATAATCCACAGAAAACTGTTTTCATCAGGGACTATTTCTTCTTTAATAATTAGGGCTCTGTATCTAGTTAGACGTGTGGCTACTGATTTTTTTAGATGTAATTTCCAATCCTTTCTGCAGGGCTTAGATGGCACTAGAGATAAAGGTGAAACTGTTTTGAGTTATTTGAGTGACTCAAACATCATGCCCAAGCATCATCATGACCCAGTCAACTCTGATTATTTACAATTGTGTTGACTTTGTTGCATTTGTATCTGAAGAATGTGTGTTAAACCACGCTCACACACAAACACATTCCATCCACGTAGAACAACAGGATCAACAAGGGCATAAAAAGGCTAATGATTATTAACCTCACAGGCACAGAAGTCCAAGTGTGTGTGTGTGCGTGCATGTGTGTATGTGTGAAAGACAACGTCCTCCGTCAATAAAGTCCCGATAAGAGTCACTTTATTGTGTTTCTGAGAACACCGGGTTCACAAGTACTGGCTCTGTCCCAAACACACATTTAATGGGTCAGTTAAAATCACAAAAACACATACCTCTCCTCTGTACGGTGTCTAACCATGCAGATAGATCCGGTTTTATCTGAGGATTTTTTTTATTTCAGGTTTGGAAAGTCCTGCCGCCAACGCGATGCAACAGAGGTGAATGGAATTTTGTTTACGCTACTCAAGGCTTTCTTTCCAGAAATAATGTGTCACTTCGAGCAGCGACGTCTGTGGATTATCAAGAACATGGTTTCTGGGAAGACGCGTTGCTTTTGATTTCTATTAATGTCTTGTTTTCAAATCGTTGAGCACAACAAACAATTCACTTACAAGGGTTACTGGAGAGGAAGCAGGATGCTCAGATGATCTAATATCTCAAAATCTGGACACATACTGACGTCAGCAGGGTTATCTGGACCTGAAGAGGCTAAATATTTTAAACAGAAACCCTGTGTTTCAAACTTGGGGCATGGAGTTTGAAAGATGAAGAGAAGAGGAAAAAAAGCCTGCTAGATATCCTCATTTAATCAGGACAAAAGCTGAAGTAGTGTGGGTTATGGGCCACGCTATTCCCTTTAATACATTATTTAGTGGTGGTTTTGTAAGTTTTTTTCACCACTTTGTTGTCATTATCTGTTCCTTTCAGCAATAAAAGTTATCCTACACCGTCAGAAAATACAATCTTAAAATAACGAGGCTGATATGAACATTTTTTTCTCTGCCTTGCTCCTCATTTTTACTGTCTTTATGGTAAAACATAAATGCAGCATATCAAAAGACTCTGCTGAGCTACATTATGATAAGTGAAGGATTCAGTGTTTTCAGGGCTTGACGCATACAGACACTCAAAGTTGGACCTCAGCCTCTGCTGTATCGATGTTGACCGTAACTTTTTATCTGTTCCTTGCAAACCCATCAACTTTATAGGAGTGTAATCACTGGATGTGACACAGCTCTGCAACTATGCATGCTGTAGGGTGGTTATATCTATATATTACTCTGCGTCAGGGTTATCAAATTAATTTTGTGTGACTAAGTCTCAATCAGATTGTTTCCAGAAACTTTTGCTCATTAAAAGCCATTCAGTTGACGTGATGTCGGTTTATGAGCTGCTCAAGGGTGAAGCTCTTTATCAACCCCACCTTAGTCAAGCCCTCAGAGCAGCTCGCTGCTATCAGTGGATGACTTGAGCTGTTGACTCTGTAACGTTGGATAGGCCTGTTGGGAAATACTCCTGAAGCGTCTGTGCACGTATGCTCAGGAACCTTCCATACGCTGCAGTACAGTATGCATACAGTACAAGCACAGCCCACGCTAGAAGAGGGCGAACCGGTGTGTTCACATGCAGCACAGTGTGTGAGAAAATGGTATGTCGGCCATACACACAATGTACAAGCTGCAGCTGAAAAATCTCAACAGGCTGAGTGGGTTTTCTCTGTCAAAGGAGGACTTTCAGTGTCGGCAGATGGATGATGGAGAGAAAAGGAATGGGGTGGAGGGTTTAGAGTCAACACACACACACGCACACACACACAAACACAAACACAATAGCCGTATTTTGTGAGAGTGCAAAACAAGTGTCGCAGTGCATCAAGATGTGTCTGCACTGACACAAACACTGCAGTATGTCCACTTATTCTATTACAAACTATCATATACTGCACATGAACTCAACGCAAAATGGTGTCATTGTCCTCGGCACTACATTGTAACCCAACACATGACGATAACATAACACGGATCAGGTTCAGCTGTTATTTTCATTCGTCTGTTACCAGGGTTTCAATACGGGAAAAGAAGAGAGGGAGAGAAAGAAAAGAAAGGAGGGAGGAGGAGATAAACAAGCTCAATAAAGCGGTTGAGACTATGACTGAGGTAAACAGAAACTTGGCACAGGATGGAAAGAGATTACTGCATACCTGGCAGGTGAGCGCGCACTGGCACAGGTGCGCATGCACAAACACAAAGATAGACACCTGAGCACTTGAACTATTTCATTTTGTGGTGCATTCACTGGCTCACAGCCACAGGTCGTGCACAAGTTGATTAGAAGATTGTTTTCTGCCAGTGTGCAGGACTGCTCCCTCAAACTGAACAGACTGAGCGTTGCTTTATATCACACATTGGCAACAGGAGCGACGACATAATTGCTTTTTGACTCATCTGTTATTTTGGATGTCACACCTGCAAACGTACAGAAGCAATTCAAAGAGGCAACACCTGATGTTGTTGTTGACATGAAAAGATCTGAAATCATTAAATTGGTAAATTTAAGGACATCATAAGAAATGTGAAGGAGGCATGTTGTTGTTTTTCTTGATGCCACTGTGTTTGGACACCTGTTCTCCTGATTTACTGTAGATTTTTGTATCTTGTTTTGTATGTTACATTTTATTATGTTGAGCTTTGTACAGCTGCACCTTGGCCACGTCTCTCTTGTACTGGGACCTCCTGACAAAATAAAGGTGAAATGAAAAAAATAAATAAAAATGCATTATTTTGTTGTGATGATGTTTGTGGAATAAAAACTCACGTTTTTTCTCTTGGCACACCAACTGCATTTGAAATTGAAAGTGCTATAAGTTGGAAATACCTGTGGTGTTTATTTGCAGTGTGGGGCATGTTGTGCTTCATGCACATATTATAAAATGTGAAAAGCATTTTCTCTTCATAATCAAACCTGTGCTACTTGCAGAAAAGTGCAGCGATAATCTAAAATGACACTTTGCTCTAAGGTTTGGCATAAAAAGACATTTGTTCTATTATAACTGAACAGTTAACTTCATTTATCACAGCCGATATGTTCATAAACACGTTAACATACAGGTTCACATTTCTACATCAACATAACAACAGCAACCTCTTTCATGGCTGCCTGGTTACTGCACAACAAGATCCTGTTCATCAGCTGGCTGATGAGTGAAAACGCTGCTTTGATATCAAAATATGCTTTTGAAATTCCTGAAAATGTCTTGCTTGCCTCTAGTTTGCATCAACGCTCGTCTCTTCAGAATAAAGACTCTACCTCTAGTGAAACATGACGAACACAGCAGGTTATTGTGCTTTGTTACCTGAGCATCAGCTGCCTGAAGATTGATGAGCTCATGTTCACATTGTTTTTCTCAAACTCAGAGCGCCACCTGATTCACCTGCCGCCAGGTGACAGCAACTAGACCTCCAGTCCAAAGTTCAGAGTCTCTCTGAGATTCAAATCACAACACTTCTCTCAAAGGTGGAGAGTAACTAAGTATATTTACTCAAGTGCTGGACTCAAGTACAAGTTTGAGGTTGTTCTTGAGGATGCTGCTTTATACCTCTAATCCACTATATTTCAAGGAAGTATTGACTTTTTTCACTTCACTACATCTCGAGTCACAACTCCTCAACTGAAACAATCCTTCGATCAATCGATCAGTTCGTCAACAGGAAATTAATCGGCAACTTTTTTGATCATCTGTCACTTTTAAAGCAAAAACTACAAAACATTACCAAGTTACAGCTTCTCACTTGTCTTATTTGACAGTAAACTTAATATATTTGAGTTTCAGCTTGAGCTCTGGGTGTTTTTTCAACTGTTTTATGACATTTCAAAGACCAAACAATGAATCTATTAGTCTGGAAAACAACTGGTAGATAACTGCATAATAAAATTAATAATTATTTGATGCTAGTTACTATAAAATCATAAATTTTTTCATACAAAACATGATCCGTTTCTAAAAATGTGATCGATGGTGTGATTAAACTACCCAGTAGGATAGAAAGCAGGTCAATTTGGCTTCACTTTAACCAGCTCCAACATTAAAATACTAATTACATGTAAACACATCAATTATAATCCTTTAATATAGCATGTAATGACACTGGTAGGGGAGTTAGTATTATCTTCTGCTAATACTTGTGTACTTTCATTATGTAAACCAGGATTTCTGCTTGCATTAGAGTATTTTAATATGTAATATTACTACTTTCATTCAACTACTATTTGAGAATACTTCCCCCACCACTGACTGTACAGACAAACTCGTATCAGAGGTAAAGTTTTGTCCATTGTAAAGCAGTCGTGGTTGTCAGTCAACAGGCGGTGAAAGGTTGGGCTCCTCTGTCGCAAAACCTTGAAACAATTGAGTCAAGCATGATAAAGCGCACAGAGTCGTGGGAGAGGTGCAGGTGACTCACTGCAAACAAGTTTTACGTGTGCGGAACAGGTTCTGGTGTCTGTGTTTGAGAGGCAGGACAGGTGTTTTCTGCATCAGGCTGTAGTACGCGGCTCTAATCCAGGTGTTAGCGGGGATTACTCAAAACTAGGGCCGACTGCACATGTCGATGAGTGTTGTGGGGAACAGAGAAGTTGATCGTGTGTGTGTGTGTGTGTGTGTGTGTGTGTGAGCTCACCTTCTTGTGTCTGCGCGCTGCAGAGCTGGAGAGCCCACGGCAGCAGGACGCACAGCACCTGCTGCACCCTCCTCATTAAAGCGACCATGCTCGCTCAAATGCCCAATTTCCCCGGTGACGTCTCAAACAAACACGGTGATCATATTCAGAAGAAGAAAGTGTGTCCTCTGCTCGTCACAAGTCGTCCTCGGTCGCTTCAGTCCGGGAGAGACCATTTAGAAGCAGGAGCGTTTCAGTTAATCCAGATCGTTTCTTATTCCGTCCCTTCGCTTTCCTCCCAGATGAGGAACTAGTCGTGGAAACCTGTTTGTGTTTTTTCTCTGTTTGGCATTTAACTGAGCCGCAACTTCCCAAGCCGCCCGCTCCGGTCTGTGTGAGAGGAATCACTACGGCTCAGTGATTGGAGCGCATCGCGCAGCCAATCAGAGCCCGGAGCGCCTGTTCCTCCGGCACTGATTTATCTGGGAGGGACCTGCCTGCAGCCAGACGACGACACAGAGCACCTGGTGGCTTATATGCAAAGTCTAGAAACCTCGAAAACACCTTGAAAGATGCATTAGCGCACAAAGATGATTTGCGCCATGAAAAACATGGATGGATGCATTCAGGGACACAGCAGTGTCCTCTTTTATCAAAGTCATCATCTTCAGAAAGGTTTTTCACTTGTTAGGTTTATGATCCATACCCCCATGTGTCAAACACAAATATGGATCATTATTTGAGTGCAGTGACAGAATGTAACTAAGTATATTTAGTACTGGACTTATAAATGAGAGGTATTCTTAGGAGTATTTCCATTATCTGCTACTTTTACTCCACTACATTATTTGATAACTCCAACCTACGTAATCTAATTGTTTGCTCCATAAAATGTCAAGAAATTGTGAAAAATATCAATCACAATTTCCGAGAGCCCAAAGTGACGTCCTCAAAATGCTTTTTTAATCATAAATGGCACAGAAAAGCAGCACATCATTACATTTAAGTAGCTGGAATTGTTGAGAATGACTGAAATTATCAAGAAATGATCAAAACCTTCACTGTAGCTGCTAAACTAAAAGTGCACACCTCTTGTTGAGTGAGTGCACAAATCACTGCTTTTCAAATTCTCAGATCTCAGAGCTCCAAAGAGTTGGATTATGCTGGACAAGCTGTTTATGTTTTTAGTTTTCGGTCCCCATCTACTTCTGTTGTTTAGCAGAATGCTGCAACACTGTTTTGTTGTGAAGCTCCAGAAATGTTTTGTGGACTACAAAACTTCACTATCGGTATGGGGGTGATAAAGACTGAATTTTCATGTTAGCTAAACTTGTCCTTTAAAGAGTAACATTTTGATCATTGAGGGCTAAAGACAACAAACGCTTGGTGTCACTTCATTTAAAGTTGAGATCTGGAGGGAAAGAAATAATAACTTTCAATATTGTTCAAAAGTGACAAAAGTACAGGGAGAATATTCTCATGTAAGCAAAGATAGAAAAAGAAAAACTGCAGGTTGCTGTGTGCACAGTGCAGTCCTGTCAAAATTGTGCTTAAAGCAGCAGTTCTCTGAACAGCCACCAGTCACTGAGTCCATTTACACAACAGAGCTTTCACAATAACAAGTCCAGAACCCGTTGACTTTATTTGAAAGTCTGACGGTCGAGACAGATGGAGACATGAAACAAAGGTCCTCAGTCACAAACTGGGACATTGTCATGACGTGGTATCTTGTGGATGATCTGAAACAGACATTTCTTATCAGGTGCACCTGTGTGATTGTTGTTTACTTCATGTGAATAAAGTAAGCGAGAGATAATCGGCTGCCTGACACACGAGTGTGACGCATCCAACCATTGTTCTCTAAAGCAACACGCTGCAGGAGTGGAAGTTTCCTCCTTATCTGGTATCTGTCTTATATTAATTAACATCAGAGTACGTGTCACTGTGACATTGATCAATCATTCACGTTAATATCTGATCTTGACACACTTCAGGTCTCCTCAGGCAGTTTTGTTCAGTTCTTATCAGCGTACTTTGCCTGAAGGGACCTGCGATGGACCTAAGCTTTCAGTGTGCCTGTTCAGGAAGTGGTCATTAGGAAACCTTTTCTCTCCATCATGGTTTCTTGATGTTTAAGTAACTTTATCATTACAGTCAGAGCAGGTGAGTCACTTCCTCTTTCCCCCCTCATAAAACTGAAAACGTGTCCTTTCATCAAAGAATGAAGGATTTTTACTCCCCTGAAGAAAAAAATCACATCCTGTCTAACTGTATCAATTAAAACCAACAATAAATAACCCTAAAACAAATCTGTTCCCATCCTCCTTCACTTCACTCACTCAGGGACATTATTGTTGTCGTACCAATCGGGCTTTGACCCCTCCACTCCTTTATGCTGCTGGCCTGGAAATGTAAGATTATTTTATTGCAGCATCATTCTGTTGCTTCATGATTTTACTGCTGCACTTAGGACTCGTGTGTACGAGCTGTGCATAACAGCATCAGCCAATTGTCTGACATGCCTGTTGAAGCCAAAGGTTTTCTTCAGACTAATATCTGGTTTGGTTAGAAAACCTTATCTGCTGTCATTTTCTCGGCTTGTCGCTTCAGCTTCATGCAAACATCGTCTGCCTTGAAGAGTGGCCGAGCCAGCTCAACTGCTCTGTGGAAACTGGCTCTGCCTGCACCTCCAGTCTGTCTGTCACATAAACACAAAAACACATGAACACAAACAAGCAAGTGTGTTGTTTGTCTATCTGGACAGGTTTAATTACATGGAGTTATACATCCGACTGTCTCCAGGTCACCAGAAAGTCAAATTCCTCTTCTCCAGAGTCATTTGTGATCTAAGAGGGCTGTTCAAAACAAATGGTTAATATTTCACCACCACCAGGAAGTGATTCTTAAAAGTATTGCTTGTCTTTCTGTCCTCTCAGAAAACAACCTGCTAGAGAACAGAAGACGTTCAGGGAAACATAGAAAGATTGTTACATCACACACTCCAATACACGTAATGAAATAAACTGCTCAATAATTATGTTTGAAGAAAAGTAAAGTATAACTAAAACCCATAGTTGCCCTTCTACGGCTGATACTGATACTCTGAAAGCTACAAAATGATAGAGTTAGCCATAACCATGATTTTGGAAAACTTTCTTGAAACTACAGCTTGATTTCTCAAAACTCTCTTGCAAAATGAAACACTGCACTCAAAAAGCAACTTCTCTCTTGTCAAAACTGATTATTTCCACCAAAACATCAGAGCATCATTTAAACACTGGTGTGACAGATTAAAATCACTTCTATCAAAATACATTTGGCTTCATGAGGCTGTGCCACATATTCAACTGTATAAAATGGTTTGAAATTTGAAACATAACATTCAGGGTTATTTCTATATACCGTATATATATTTCTGTCCCAAAAAAGGTTGCAGTACATGCAGTTTAAAGGCTGTTACAATACAGTGAATAAATCATATCAATATTGCATTGACTCATTGTATCAGGGTAGGATCAAGTGCACATATGTCTGTCCAATAAGCACAAGTTGGGCAACACTCACAATGCAGCTGCTAAAAGTCAGACTGTAAAGTTACGCTACAGTTGATACGTCAACTTTATTAGAGTTCGAACCAAAGTCTGACAGATTTCATTAGAAATATTGGATTGCCTTCCTCTTCCTCCTCCTCCCCTCGTTGTCTCTGGTTTCCATGTCACTCCATTTGTTCACCTGAAGCAGAACAGGAGTCGGCAGTCACATAACAGTATGTCCAACAGTTTCTCCTGATGTTGCATATAAAGCTGTTTTCCGAGATTATTCTCCTCACCAACAGAAATAAATATTGCTTCTTTTCATTCATGTATTTTCAACAACACATTGACTCTGAAAATGCTGGTATTTGCCTTCTAACCTTTGAGTTTTGCAGACATCAGCTTTACTTCATTGTTCCTGCACATGTAAAGATAAGAACTTCAAATTTTTCATTCAAATAGATGTATCAGTTTTAAGGACAGAACTGCTGTCCTTAAACTGCTGGTCAAGATCAACCAGTGAATATTTTACAGTCAAACATAAGAAATGTGCCATTTTCTGAAGCAGACTTCAGAGACATCATCAGTTCAAAATCATGTTTATAATGCAGCAGTGCTCACAAAATATGGAAAACTTATGAAGCATCAAGCTTATAAAACAATCTTTATATGTTGTTGAGCTGTTTTAAGAGGGTCTCGGATCTACAGGACCCCAAATATAACAAGTAGGATTAATCCACAAAGGTAAGTAGACACAGATCTTCATACTTAAAGATCTCATCGCTAAAGGCTGCCCTCTTCTGGTAGACACTTGTCACAGCAGGATCTTCTGTCCTGCTTCAGTCACTCGTCACTTGTAAATATGAAGTCCATCAGTAACACTCACTCTCAGCTGATGAGACGGGTCATACAGAAAATGGGTTTATTTGTAATACAGCAGGATTTTGTTTGTCGTCTTACATCACATACAGATGTCTCCTTGCACTCAGCATTGAAACATGGTCGTCACCGTTTTTAAATCTACATGTGTAACTATAACGGTACAGAATGAATCATCAGAAGTATTTTTATTATCTTTTTGTTCGCACATAATTATCATTGTTTCACAGACACAGTCTACATCGAAGTTTCTTTACACCCCAAAGAAAACCAAACAGAAATCTACCACCAAATATGAATCAAGTATACTGGCAAAGACAAAACAAAAGAAAAGGACAAAACCTTTGCCTAATCATCCTGAACTGTGGTGCAAAACCCGCCTATTGAGGGCATAGAGAAATAAATCTGTAAATCATTCTTTATAGATAAATATATGTGAGCTAAAATCAGAAACAAACGAGCTGAGAGGAAATCAATTTGAAGTCAGCACTGAATATAAGGCCACGAAACCCAAATGATCAAACTCATGATTTAACACACGATAGAGTCGGAGTATGGACAATGCATTCGTAACTTGGTGGAAGTGGATTTACAGTATGTTGCACTGTCACTGGTTTATGGCACAATTAACTCCTCTTATTGACAGAAGTCTGTGGATTCTGCTGGTATCAGTGGCGACGCTGTAACTCGTCTGCTGTTCACAAGTGAATGAATTGATCTGCTCACCCTGCTTTCTTTCCCATAATTACGCCGACACATCACTGAAATAAAGGAATATATGCGTGTGTCAAAT
This sequence comes from Pagrus pagrus, assembly GCF_965226575.1. Classification (NCBI taxonomy): domain Eukaryota; kingdom Metazoa; phylum Chordata; class Actinopteri; order Spariformes; family Sparidae; genus Pagrus; species Pagrus pagrus. The sequence continues at coordinate 19,455,703 of NC_140187.1, forward strand.
AAATATCATTACAGCCATATATAGATTCATCAACAATATTCACATTCAGTAACACAACAACAGAATCATCCCCCCCGGATATGCACGTCTGAGACGAAGCGAGAGCAACCTGACGCAGTTTGAGTACTCACATGGAGGCAGACATGAAGCAGCATCTCTGCAGGTCATTCACCTATTTTACCACTTACACATCAAAAAGACCATAAAGCTGACTATGCTGTATTTAGTACGTGTTGACAACTACTTGCAGAAATCGGTCAGATTTCTGCGTCCTACTGTAAACAGCATCAGAACACGATGAGAGCAGTTAGAGAAAAAAAAACCCACAAACAGCGTCAACATCCATGCAGCTCAGAGGATGGAGAGAGTATGCAACAATGTCAGCATGCAGTTCAGGCAGTCGAGGACGTGTCGAGCGTTTTAAAATATTTAAAAAGGGCGGCTTTGACGCTCCGGGTCGCCACACAGGGAGTAGAAACACGCCACAGATATCAAAAGATTTCCAAAATGAGGCAGTAAAGAGGACGTGTGACAGAGGAAGCTCCAGTCCTGCTGTCTTTTATGTTGTTGAGTTGTTCACGATTAATACTGACTAGGCTGCTCGCACAGACACATACAGCACAGCACATGTAGGTACACACTTTATCTGAGTATCAGAGTGCCTCAGCATTGCTCACAAATTAAGAAGGGAGAACAAACCATTAATTGTTAAGCTGTGATTGTTCTCAAAAAATGGCTCTGTTACCCCCATAGGAAAGGAAAAGGAAAACAAACAAACAAACAAACAGGGAGTGCAACTGACACAGAACAGTTCTTCGCATGGACGACATACATCAACAAAAAAGTCACATTTGACTCATTGCTGACTGGGTGGAGTCACACATGACTTGGTACAGCACCTAGAGACTAACATACAGTACATTGCACCTAAGGACAAGAGGTGGACACAGGAAAAGCAAGTGTCTGCTGTGATTGCTTACGGTTAGTGTGCATTCTTGTGTGTGTGCGTGTGTGAGAGAGAGGTTAAATATGAAGTATGTGAGAATCTGTTTTCAATAAGCGTTGAGAACCTCAACAGAAAGCCTAAAAATCAACCCCCCCAACCCCATGATTTTGCTTTTCACTTATCAATCAAAACCCTTGATCCTAACACGCACCCACATTCCCCAAAAACAAATAATAACTTGGACGGTTGTGGTCGCTGGCTGCTTTTTCCAGTTTCCTTCTTATTTCTTGTTCTTGAGTTGATTGGCCAGCCAATCAAGACCCTCATAGAGGCCGTCGCCGCTGGTGGCGCAGGTGGCCTGGATGTACCAGTTACGGTGACGCAGGGAGTGTAAGCCCAGCTTGTCTGTGATCTCAGCAGCATTCATGGCGTTTGGTAAGTCCTGCGAACGGAGAGACAGAGAGTTCAGTGAGGAGACAGCAGGTCAAGGAATGGGGTACAAACACACATGGGTGAATAAAGGCATAATGAGCATTTTACTTACTTGACATTTTACTTTTCTAAAGGCCAGACAGCTGATGTCTTCGTCGTATTTGATCGTAAATTAAATTTCTCTGGATTTTTAGATTTTTTTACCTTGGTCTTGTCGTTTTATGACATTTTAATGCGGAATTGTTACATAGTATATCTTGAATTGATAATGAAAATAATAGTTGCAGCCTTAGTAATGTGCAGTTTTACAGAGGAAACTTAAATGGTGAATTTTAAAGAGTAGCTACACCTAGTAGCTGGTTAGCTTAGCTTAGCTTAGCTTAGCATAAAGACTGTTATCAGGAGGAAACTGCTAGCCCGGCTCCGTCCAAAAGTCACAAAATTTGAGGGACAGATATTAAAGTGGTATCAATCTTCTCATCTAACTCTCATTATGAAAAACAAATTAGCATGTTGTAATTTATAATAATATTTATAATAATAAATCATATAATGAAAGGCTGTACGCTGAAAGCTACATTTCTACATACGGTTTAGGAGTGTGCTATAGTCGCTACATTTTATTTAACTGGTTTTAACATTTAGCTCCTTATTTTGTTATCATCTAAACATTGTCAGCTCTACAGAAGATTCAGAGGCAACACTTTTGATAACTGATTAGCAGCCAAGACAGCGTTGGCTGGTAATGTTTTCACTTTCTGAGTCTGTGTGTGTCATCCTCACAAAATGTGATCCTGGAGACACCTTTTGTAGCAGGAACTACCAAAGAAGCGATTTTGAGTGTTTTGCCAGGTGTTATATGTCTGTCGTCTATTCCTGTGGACAGATATTTGTCAGCCTGATAGCATCCCAAGATACAGTCACGAATCTTTACAGGTGTGCAGATGAGATTAAAAAAAAGAAAGTGAGGGCCCTGAACTACGGAGGGAGGAAGTAGGAATGGAGTCACTGTCGCCCCACTTTTACGCCCCTTGCCCTCATTTGTTTTAAGTTAAAGATCCCTGTAACCGAGTTCCAATCGTTTTTGTCCATCTACTGCAGCTGGTTTTGTTTCCTGTCTGTCTGTGGACATCGTCTGAGATTTTTGTCGGCGCAATAGCGTCACAACCATGCAAAATACAGTCAGGAAACTTTACAGGTGCGTGAGTTTGAAGACAGACATAGTCTGAGCAAGATGGCGAGGAGTAGGGCCACGCATCCATAGTTAATTGCTTCAAGATGGCTGAAAAATTCTCAGGTTGAGTCTTCTCTAGTGTGAGGATTTCTCTATTTTATATAAATGTAAAGAACTTCAATATGTCCCCTTGGATTCTTGGAAACTGTAAAGGATGTTTTTCACTGCCTTCTGTAAAATTATGGTAATAATAATAGTCGCAGCTGCAGACAGAATGGCTCTACTGTCAGACTCAGACTACTGTATGTTACGTAGTTATAAAGGTGTTAATGAGGAAGGAGGAATTTCTGAGGTTTGGTATGATTTCTTTCATAACACTGGTGTGATTTGACCCAGATTATTGCATGTGTTTATCTTTTTTGGTGTCGTTGTCATGGTTTCTGTATTCTTGTTCCCTATTCAGCTGAGCCACTGTTCCTTTCAATTTCTCTTCCTCCTTTTCCACCTGCCTTTCCTCTTTTTCTCTTTTTATATCATAAACCCGTCAGCCATGAATTCTAAGGGATGTTGTTTATTTTTTCTTGATCCAAAACAGTTCAGCTCAGGCTTCCTTCTCTTTCTCTGCAGCGTCAAATTGTAAATGTAAATGAAACTACAATGAAAATGCAGTAAATGATTAACATGTATATGCAGAAATGTTATGGTTTCTTACCTGCTTGTTGGCAAACACAAGGAGGACCGCATCTCTCAGTTCGTCCTCAGCCAGCATCCTCATCAGCTCCTCTCGTGCTTCGTTCACGCGCTCTCTGTCATTACTGTCCACCACAAAGATTAGACCTGAAACAGTGAGAGGAATGAACTAAATACATTACATTTCAGAAGAAGAAAAGAGGCAAGTGTTACCCTTTGATTAGCTCTGCTCACCCTGTGTGTTTTGAAAGTAGTGTCTCCAGAGAGGGCGGATCTTGTCCTGCCCACCCACGTCCCACACAGTGAAGCTGATGTTCTTGTACTCCACCGTCTCAACGTTAAACCCTGAAAACAAGAGCAAGATGTAAAGCAAACACAGCAGGCATGACAGTACTTTACAACTTATGCTCTTTCGACTGTGCACATACCAATGGTTGGGATTGTGGTGACTATTTCCCCCAGTTTGAGCTTGTAGAGGATTGTTGTTTTTCCTGCAGCGTCGAGCCCCACCATCAAGATCCTCATCTCTTTCTTCCCTATGAGGCTCTTCAGCAAATTCCCGAAAATGTTCCCCATGGTTTAAATGGAGTCGTTAAACTTCAGCGTGTGGCTACAATCCTGATTTTGGATGGCTTTCTGTGAAGATTTTTAATCGTCCAGCAGGGATAGATTTGAAGGAGGGCTGAAAGGAAACAGAACAAATAACCATTTACTAACACGTTGTGCGTTGCTATAACACAAGGTAAACATCAAATGAAAGTTGCTGGTCTGAATTATTAATGTTGAAATAAACTAAACTCTGTAAGAACTTGGTCAAATAATGAAGAGAACGCTCCAGCTCACCTTTCTAAAAAAAGAAAAAACTACACTAACACTACTAAATGCACACCCCGAGACAGGTGCAAGCTATGCTAATGGCCCACAGTCATCGTCACAGAGAGGGTGAAGGAGATGGATGTCAGTGCCATGACTCCAGGCTGCAGCACAATCTGTTCAGACCCTTCTCGCTGTTTTTTTTTTCTCCTTCAAATGTTAGCCTTCAACAACGCCAAGCCCTCGGAGCACATGCAAAATGTCCTACATTACCGGGCATGGCTTAAAACACATTAAACTGAAATCCACCATAAAAGCCAGATGGCCTCAAACAGGGACAGAAGAACATGTTACCTGTGCAGTCTATATGGAAACAACTATCCTAAATATTGTAAGAGGCCAGAAATGTTTAAAGAGGAGGATAGGAGTGAAATACAATACTCTCTTAAACTATCTAATCTCAAAGGTCCCACTTACTAGCCCTCTGAGCTTTCTACCACTCAATACTATGACATCACTAACTTCATTATCCATTTAATTTCCCTTAATTTATTCATTTCATTTTCATCATTTGAAGTGCTGAACAGGTTGGAGATCACTCAGAGGTCTGGGACCAGGCTAGCATCCTGTAGTCCGTATAACAAATGTGTGTAGAAATGCACCTGCAAATAACACAATGTCCTCCAATGATGTCTTCTAAATGTACAAACACATCTTGGACATTGTGCTATATCGGGTTTATGCCAAGGGAAATGCCATAGTGACTGCACATGCTCTGAATTGTAAGGATGTATATTAACTGTATTGTAATGTGTCAAAGAGACAAGGTGGTTCAGTTTATACTATACATGTAAATCCTTAAACTGAGAGTGCATTTGACTTAATCGTCCTACAGCAGTGAGGGGTTCAGATAAGTACCAGCCTCACTAAAGTGGAAACAAGATAAAACACAGATACATGAAGTCTTCAGCAGGTGGACGTGGGGCTAACAGCAGCCCTGTCCATGGTGCTGAAGAGGATCACCACTCTGACACCAGCTCACATCCTCTCACAGATGGGTTCACACGTTTAAAATGTGACCTCTTAAGATGGTGATTAATGCGGGAGCAGGGCCACGATATTCCGGCCTGATCATGTAAATCCAGCTCCGGGTGACTCAGGCTGCGTTAGCCAGGATGCTACGGTCGGTAGGTAACGTAACGGCTATCCTGCCGTTATTAGCCGTGAACATCGGCCCCGCATTTATCTCCGCTGAAACTAGAGCTTCGCACTTATTTTCCGCCTTCAGCTCTTAAAATGTCAGCATCATCTGATGTATTATTATCCCATTTATCAGTCGAGTGTGGCTTTTCATCGCTGGGGCGATGAGGCGTAACGGTAGCTAGCGTATCTGCCGTGCCGATCCACCCCATTCATCCATCCGCTCCTCACCTCAGCGGGCGTCCGGCTGCCAGCGAGCCGGCCGCCGCCGCTTCAGCACGGGCAACACTGAGTTCACACTACCGCCACAGGACGGCCAGCAAACACTATATTATTTCACCAACTGCCTGGACCTACGTGTGTATTAAGGATGGTATTGCCAGTATCCTCACTTACCTTTGCTGAGTAGACCTCTACTAAATGTCTCACGGTATTTTCCGGGGGACAACGCAGCAGTACACGAGATCTCGCGAGAATAGAGGAAAAGAGGAGCAGAATTTGGTGGAAAAGGTTTGTGTGTAGATTTATGAACGATTTGGATCATTGTAAGACCTTATCTGACTTAGAAAAGCACAATATTTATACATATTGTATATCAAACAGTGTCGTAGTACAATAGACTCACACAGGTGAGTGACTTGGGTCTCCCTGTTGGCCCATGATTTAAATTAATGTCTGTGTCTGTCCATGCAAAACTCAAATACTACCCCTGACATTTATTCTGCATATTAGTTATGGACACATCTGTATAGAAGTATCACGTTTTGGGGATTAGGATGTGTTAACAGCTGTCTTTTGTTTTTGTATGTTTTTTTCCCCCTTTGCCTTTGGAGTGTGCACATACCCATGGTTCATCAACACATTTCACTCATTTTGGCAACTTTTCCCCCTCCTTCCTACATTTGATATAAAAATTGTACAGCAATATATGGAAAATTATATGTCAGTTTTAGACTCTCTTTTGAAAATTACATCTTAACAGACAAAATGAATCAAATACTCAATTAAAACAACTAACAATATATATATACAATATAATATAACAACTTACAATATAATATATACAATATAACGAGCTCAAGGGCATAGATAAGGTTCAGTAGTTTTCTTGTGGTTTTCTTTTTCATGCACAGTGGTTTGTAATGTAATGACAGAGCTCACTCACACAAAACACCAATAAGGGATGTGTCTTAATACATTTGCAATTTTTCTATCAAAATAAAAAATATCATAAAATGAAAATAATAATATTTTTTAGAGTTCTTATCCTCCATTTTGATTCAAAAAGTAAGAGTTAGAGAAGAGATCTTTGGGTGAAAAGAAAATATTCCCACTGTAAGTCTTAATTATGAGAATTTAGTTGACTCATTATCTCATAATTTCATAATTATATATCTAGTTACATACATATATATGTATATATATACATATATATATATTATCATGGCTAATTAAAAAAAATATCTTTAACTGGCAGAAATGGGCTTCCATATATTCCATAGTTTGCTGCAGATGTGTCATAGCAGAAAAACTGCAGGTGGAGCTAATGGTATAAGGGCTGCATTACATTTAGGTTGACCGGTTAGGTATGGTGCATGCTGGATTATTGACATTGCTCACTTGGACACATCATTAATGGTATACAGTTACACCTCTGTTTTTCCTGATGTGACCAGTCAATATGTCTGCTCTGAAAAGCATGTAGTGGAGCACATTATGTTTTCAAATACCAGACACCAAATGTCGGACAGTGTCACCACAGTCCCTCATTAAAACACTGTAAACCAGCTCAGGAGGTTTTTGATTTGTTGCATGTTAATTAGCATCAAGTTCAGCAATGATGTGTTAACTAGAAACGACAAGACTAAGAATTTTGAAGTTGCAATTAATTAAATGGCTACTGAGCGTGACATCCTGTTATATAAAGTTCCTGTTGTATGTGTGAAGATTTTGGGAAATGGTGAATTGGTCGTCAGTATTGCATAAGACCTTGTGCAATATTTTCATCCGCAGACAGGGAACAAAGAAAAGTTTCTAAAGTAAACGGATGCATATGATCAGTATAAAACATTGTGCATTTCTAATATCACTCATAAAGACAGATCGAATTACACTGACATGTTTTTAACAGTTATTACCACAGAAAATCTACCCACTGCTAGCCTTTGTGAGTGTAAAAGCATTGTGATGCAGCAGTTGAAGGTGGCATGGGGCCAAATCATTAAGATTGAATACTGTGGTTTACCAAAACATACCCTTGTATCTACTTCTGTGATCTGAGGGAGGAAGCAGGTTTTATCTTTGGTTTGCACACAAAGATGAGTCACTCAATTCTATTTCAGTGCTGCTCTGTGACAGTGTTTTAATGTACCGTTCTTGATCGTACATCTTTTTTAATACAGGCAGGGAATCTGTACTTCCTGTATTTTTTCAGACATTTAAGTTTTATATTGACCAAACATATTCATTGCTTTGCCCACTCATATATTTATCATTGAGCGACCTTAGTTTGTTTTAGTTAGCGCCACCTAACAAAGCTCTGACTCTTCTACATGAAAAACTATCCTTTGTCTAATACGTGAGCATTTGGCAATAATACTGCAATCTGTGCTAGTGATACTTTCATAATATTCCGCTGGCAATGAACACAAATGACTTGGGACAGTTGGTGATTTGGTTCCAGTTTTGCAGGTCATCTTTGCAGTAAAGTAAGAGGAAGTGGTGGGAGTCATTTGTGGATGACAACAGCAAAGTTGACGAGGAGAAAAGAGCTGAGTGCTCGGGCAAAACTACCTTTTTCCCTCTATGCATGGCCCTATAGAGGGTCATGCATAGAGGGCACTGCATCATGTTTTTTCCACTGGAAAGATGCCATAGAGGGCCCTGCATCATGTTTCCTTCACTGGAAAGGCTTAATAGAGGGCACTGCATCATGTTTTCTCCATTGGAAATGCTTCAGAGAGGGCACTGCATCATGTTTTCTTCACTGGAAAGGCTTCATAGAGGGCCCTGCATCATGTTTTCTTCACTGGAAAGGCTTCAGAGAGGGCACTGCATCATATTTTCTTCACTGGAAGTGCTTCAGAGAGGGCACTGCATCATGTTTTCTTCACTGGAAAGATGCCATAGAGGGCACTGCATCATGTTTTCTTCACTGGAAAGATGCCATAGAGGGCCCTGCATCGTGTTTTCTTCACTGGAAATGCTTCAGAGAGGGCACTGAATCATGTTTTCTTCACTGGAAAGGCTTCATAGAGGGCACTGCATCATGTTTTCTTCACTGGAAATGCTTCAAAGAGGGCACTACATCATGTTTTCTCCACTGGAAAGGCTTCAGAGAGGGCACTGCATCATGTTTTCTTCACTGGAAAGGCTTCACAGAGGGCACTACATCATGTTTTCTCCACTGGAAAGGCTTCAGAGAGGGCACTGCATCATGTTTTCTTCACTGGAAAGGCTTCATAGAGGGCCCTGCATCATGTTTTCTTCACTGGAAAGGCTTCACAGAGGGCACTACATCATGTTTTCTCCACTGGAAAGGCTTCAGAGAGGGCACTGCATCATGTTTTCTTCACTGGAAAGGCTTCAAAGAGGGCACTACATCATGTTTTCTCCACTGGAAAGGCTTCATAGAGGGCCCTGCATCATGTTTTCTCCACTGGAAAGGCTTCATAGAGGGCCCTGCATCATGTTTTCTCCACTGGAAAGGCTTCATAGAGGGCCCTGCATCATGTTTTCTTCACTGGAAATGCTTCAAAGAGGGCACTACATCATGTTTTCTCCACTGGAAAGGCTTCATAGAGGGCCCTGCATCATGTTTTCTTCACTGGAAAGGCTTCAAAGAGGGCACTACATCATGTTTTCTCCACTGGAAAGGCTTCAGAGAGGGCACTGCATCATGTTTTCTTCACTGGAAAGGCTTCAAAGAGGGCACTACATCATGTTTTCTTCACTGGAAAGGTTTCATAGAGGGCCCTGCATCATGTTTTCTCCACTGGAAAGGCTTCATAGAGGGCCCTGCATCATGTTTATTCCACTGGAAAGGCTTCACAGAGGGCCCTGCATCATGTTTTATCAAGGGCATGCAAGAGGACACTTTTTCAGGTTTTTTTTAAATTTTCCTTTTCCTCTGCCTGAGTTCATTAGTGATAACAACTATGCTTCATACCTGACATTTTATGACCCTGTTAAAGAGTCGGTAAGGGTTTCTGCATGACAAGATCGCTGACAGTGATCATACGTCACACTGAAGATAAAAATAAGTGATGAATGTGAGTCATAGGTGGAGAAAATCTGTGGTTTTGAGAGATCCCCTATTTTCACGTAACAAAATAAATGTAAAAGAATCATGTAGAATATGTTGTTGAACATACAATTAATCAACTTTGTATGTGACAGCACAATTTACACTTTATCAGCTATTCTTGTGAAGGTTTTCATTTACGTTTAAGATTTGACTTTAATTGGTTGATAAATTATGAACATCCAGATCCCCTGGATGATTTAAATGCCCCAAAACATGTTTTAATCATATTCTTACTCTGAGCAATGTTCATTTGGGAAAAATCGATGTCATGCGTTACACCAGAGTATAGCAACACTTGAATCCGCATCAAATGACAGCTGTGGTTGTTTGCTTGCTGCCTGACCACCGTCAATCAAATTGGATAAAATCACACCAGCACAGTCCTGATGAAGCCGATCAGCTGAGTGTTAAACTCTTGATAAATGACAATTAATTATGTTTTTTTTTATATAATAGTCAATGTAACAGAGAAATACTTTTTTAAACATCAAATAAATGTAATTGAGTTAAAAGTAGCCTCCAAAATGTTGTGAAGTGGAAGCACACACTAGCAGAAAATGGAAATACTCAAGTAAAGTTCAAGTAGATCAAAATAGATATCAATAATAAAATACAGTACTTGAGTGAATGCACTCAGTTACATTCCGTTACTTGATATATTAGCAAAACACTTACAGGGACTATTTTTCTGCAGCATGAGTACTTTTGCGTTGATACTTGAAATACATTTTGCTGATATACTATAAACATCTACATAGGGAAGGTTTTGACTGCAGGACTTTTACTTTTGGAGAATTGTCACATTGCATTATTAGTATCTTTACTTAAATAAAGAATCTGAATACTTTTTCCCAGTGAAGTGAACTTGTGTAGTATAATCAGCAAAATGTATTTAAAGTATCAAAGTAAAAGTACTCATTCTGCAGAAAAATATACCCTATCAGTGTTTACTATTATATCAAGTGATGGAATGCAATTGACTATATTTACTCAAGTACCACACTTTTGAAGTACTTGTATTATTACCATTTTCTGCTACTTTATACTTCCACTCCATTACATTTATTTATAACTTTTTAAAAATATACTTAATTGTAAGGATGCAAGATCTTACATCATTTACTTTAAATTAGATATGATGCTGTTCATATTTATAGCATTCTTTTGACTCATGGGCCTTGTATACAGTATACATTTAAATATATGTAAAGGTTAATTTTACTTGCACTTTTTATACTTACATACATTTATTTCCACAAAACTATTTATGATACTTAAAAGGGGCCCTATGTAGTTCTGGAGAAGAAATTCAAAATCAAAATTTTAATATTTACATTATTAATGAGGTAATGATACAAACTCAGAAATATTTATTTTACCATAACTGAATAAACAAGCTGTTCTCAGTGGAAAATAAGGTCCAGAAAACTGTTTAAAGCTAGAAGCATGGCAGGGTCCGCCACATATAAACAAAGTGAAACAGTATGAAATTGTGTTGCTCTTTAAGGCCAGTTTGTTTATTCAGTCATATTTCGAAGATCTTTTTTCTTCTGATTAAAATTTCTTTCCCAAACCTACATAGTGCACCTTTAATATCAGACGTTTGAAGACTGTGACTCAAACTTAATAGTAGCACAAATAATATTTTAACAATATCTTTACTCGAGTAGGACTTTTGGGTACTTCTTCCACCACTGGCAGTCTTTACCAGTGGCTTGGTGAGGGACCAGCAGTGACGTGGCGCCTGTGCAGCGGGCTCTAACAGGAGATGTCTGCTCGTCACAGCCTCCTCCATGTTCATGTCCACGGTCTCCTCCATGGAGCAGCGGCAGAGCCGGGCGGAGGCTGCGCAGCACCGCCCCCCAGCGCCTCTGCAGGGAGCCGCTTCCGCCTGTCGGCCGCGGCAGCCTGATGGGATGCTGGCGGAATGTTTGAGGCGGGCTCTTCAGGGAGACCCAGGTGTCGGGACAACGTCCACGGGCCGCTAGTCCTTATCGCCACAGTATTATAACACATCAGCATTAGTCGGTGCCGAGCCATTTTGGACACAAGTGGTCGACGCTGTGCAGCTCGGCCCTCTCTCTCCCCTCTGCGCGCAGCAGAAGATACACGGAAGTTGCTGGATGGCAGCTTTTTCCCACAAGTTCACAATGAAGACCAGCGTTTTTCTGCTGCTGCTCTCAGCAGCTTTCACCTGCGGACTCGCACAGGGAGAGGACCCTGCAGCGGAGGAGCTGCAGGTGGAGACCTTGGTGAGTGAGACACTCGGTTAAAACACCGCCATACAGCTGTGACACGGCAGCTGTGCCACAATAACAGCCTCCGGAAAAATAATGCAACACAGCCTAACAGTTCACTCTCCTGTCCCGAAGGTGAGACCAGAAACTTGCTCTGTACTTTCCAGAATGGGAGACACGCTGAAAATCCACTACACGGTAAGAAAACAGCTTCACTGTCTGCTCTGTGCTGAAACAGTCCCGTGTGTGCATTGTATAATGGTTTATATAGAGACGGGTCCAGCTGATGACGAACGCAGTTGTTGTCTATGTGGCACCGTCTGCACGAACCATGTGGACAATCACACACTGACTGAATATGGATCACACACAGCTGCTGGAAAGGGCTTTGTGGTTGAACATGAGGCAGATTGTGGTTTAGTGTCGGTCACTGAGGTGTATTTGGGGTTTTTATCTCGTGTGTGAGAAGATCGCCTCTGCTTTTACTACGGACTGATGGGGCGGTGCAACACGTCAGCAATAACAGCTGTGGGTTTCAGCTCCACTGTGTGGAGTAGTGCTGCAGCCTCGTGGTCTCCACTCATCACACTTGTGGAATAAATAAAAAAAAAAACATGCCCTTTTTTTTCCATCAGATGTTTGTGAAAAAGCTGAATTTGGCAAAGGGGAAAACAAAGACACCTTTCCCTGACTTTCTTCCTACTTTTCTCTCTTTTTACAAACAAATAAAATAATACATGTGGAGAAAAAAGCACAAAAAAAGATTATGAACAACATTGACTTATAAAGATATAGACCTAACTAGAGCCTGACCATGTTGAGACCTTGTTTGGGTGGATGATACATCAGCCGCTATAAGCACATATTTTTTGGAGTGATCTCTCAAATGTTGTTACCACACACTTGTTACAAAGATATGTAATGTAATATTTTGCATCAGTGAATTGAAACTATAAACTTGGATTTAAAAAGAAAATTGGTTTCATGATCAGGTACACTTACAGTTTCAAGTTTTACATAGCATTAGGTCAAGTACAGGAATAAATAACTGAAACAGCAACAAAAAATAGAGAGAGGAAATATAGATGTTAATAAAGTTATTCAGTGTTCTTGAACACAAAACAAAAAGGAAACAGAAAGAAGAAGAACAGCAACAACAACAGAGATAAAAAGGATTACAAACATAGACTTTGGCTCATGGTTACACATGCACCACATATTATATATGTACCATGCATACATCTATATACTCAAACGTGTGTTCATGCAAACACACATACATACATATACATTTACAAAAGCAGACTGGAAATTGGATTTAAAAAAAAAAAAAGGTTTCCACATCGGCGCACATTGGACAACATATATGCTGATATAACAGAGCTAAGAACCGGATTAATCTGAAAATCCAGGAGGTCGTATAATAACACTGTTGTTAATGTGTTTCCAAATCAAAATAATTTATACTGCTGCAAAATGAGAAGGCATTTTTTAACCCCATTCTTTAAGTGGACCTGCTCTTACTAATCCAAACAAAGTTAACATCTGCTAACAGTTGTTTAACTATACTGTATATTGATTTGTCTTACAGTATTTTATATTTCCAGACAAAATAATATGTTCATATTTTGATCGTGTGCTACAAAAGCAGAGGAAAGATATTTGACATTTCTGGCTGGAAATACAGTCGCAATTTGAGAAAGTTCACACCTGTTTCACCTGTAGCTGATAACATACTGAGTATTTGTCCTGCCATTGACGCTGGAACTAGATTTATTTCTAATAGATGATTTACCCTGAATGATGAAGATCTTTGTTGAACAAATGAGACAGGTGAGGCAGACTATTACTGCTGAATGAAAGATTGAATTTGCAGAAATAAGATAATCAAATTTTTTTTGAGCACCATGGCTTAAATCATGAAGCGAAAGGTATAACCTTGAAAGACCTTTCAGCATTAAAGACGTGGCAGAACTGCACTGTATGATCGCTCACAGCAACACGGTGTGCTGTCTGCTGCAGGTGTTGAATTTGTCAAAGTCAAGCACATTCATACTTCATACTTATGCCCAGTCCTTACTTTTACTTTTGTTTTTGAGGATCAGGATTTTTATTGTTTCCTTCACAGACCTCCAGATATGCAGTCCAACATGTTTTACAGATAGAAAACCACACACAACAAAAAAACAACAGCAGGATCAGAAAAAGTAAGACTACAATAAAGTTTAATTTAAAATACAACAAAAGAGACAATGACAATGAAAATCCAACCATACACACATGTAAACATTTAAAAGTGTATACCTGAAAGGAAACTATTTTCTCCACATTTACTTGATTTATAATTTTACAGAAATCATTGGAAAGTGCGAATGGTAAGCTTATTTGGATTCTCTCTGTGAGAGGAATGAAAAGATAGATCCCATCTCATGTCATAACCTCTGTCTGTTAAATAAGAAGCTGGAGCCAGCTGCTAGTTAGCTTAGCTTAGCACAAAGACTGGAAGCAGGGGAAAACAACTGGGTTATTTGTGTCCAAAAATTAGAAAGTAGGTAAATAATCGACTACCATCTAAAGCTCACTAATTGACCCTTGATCTTATTTGTTTAATCTGCGGAGCCATGACAGAAGTTTCCTCGTTCTTCCAGGTTTTGTGCTAAACTAAGCGAACCAAGCTTTACTGTAGAGACATGAGAATGTATTTTCATCTAACTATCTATTTTTTTTATTGATCAAAAATACCAATAAGTAGTTTGCCCACAATTTCTAAAGTAATACGTACATGTTGTATCTTCAAGTTTATGTCTGTATTACTGTACAAAAAACATCAAAACCACCTCTATGAAACGTGTATCAAATTACTCAAATATGAACAAATTAAGCTGTGAAATCTCTCAGTGGTTTCTCTTTTATGTCACCACCTCTTGGCTCACACTGTATGTTTGACCCTCCAGGGTAAACTGCTGGACGGAAAAGTTATCGACTCGTCTCTGTCCGTGGACCCTCTTGTCGTGGAGCTGGGGAAGAGGACAGTCATTGCCGGTAAATAAACAGTAAATCCTTTTGTGTTGCTCAGGCAGTGACAGTTTATTTACATTTGAGAAGACTGCAGCCTGTTATGTGAATGTGCTTTCTTTGTGCTGATTGACTTTCTCTGTGTGATTTTCTTATCAGGTCTGGAACAAAGCTTGGTTGGCGTGTGTGAAGGGTAAGTGAAAAGTAAAGGTCCATCGGGAAGAAAAGGCTCAGCAGTAGTTGTAATTTTCCGTGGCTGTGTGCAGACATGAATTCATTCAAAAACGAAATACCACAGTTAATAGATTGGTGATGGAATCTGAGAAATGCTTCCTCAATAAATGTGTCAGACAAATTTCTATTTCTCTCATTCAGGCAGAAAATCAAAGCCACTATTCCATCTCACCTTGCGTATGGAAAAAAAGGTTACCCTCCTACGATTCCAGGTACTGAACAAAGTTTGCAGTTCATCAAGCAACTTTACACAACTTCACAACTATGATCACATACATTAGCACAGTCTCACTGAGCATTTGTCTAAGCATAAGGCTGGTGTTGTCTACAGCTTCTTGTCTAAATCCAATGAAAAGACCAAAACCAAATACTGAGCTCTTTAAAGGACCAGTATGTAAGATTAAGAGGCATCTTAATCTTAAAGTCTGCAATTTCCCAAAACAGCAGGCAACTGCAATTTAGCAAACCCCTCTTAAACTGATGGTGTATGTGGGAATGACTTAAAATAAACTACAGTGCCCATGTTTATCATAATGAAGGTGCAGTAGTGTGGCTCACTGAGGTGTTTGTATATTTAATTCATTTTGGGATTAATTATTTTCATTTGTTGATTTCCTTCTTATACGTACGTTAGTGACCATTATGTAATATATATTTTATCTTATATTTCATATTTTCATGTATTTACATGTGCACATAATATAAATGGGTGAAACATTAAAGAAAAAAATCATTTCAACACCTGATGTGACAAAACATTGAACATGGACTTGGCGTCCTCCGTGGCAGACGTCTTCGTCTGCTTACAACAACATTAAGAGTCGAGGACAGAGGAAGAATTTCCTTGTTTCATTGTACAGGGAACTTGTTCTTTACTCTGCATATGATAATAAAGACCCTGACTTTGATCTGCCATAGGTGATGCTGCTCTTGAGTTCGAGGTGGAGGTGGTTTCTCTGATGCAGCAGACGCCGTGGCAGAAAATGGTCAACGACGTGTTCCCCCTTGTGTGTTTGGCGCTGGTGCCCACTCTGCTCGGCTTGGTGGGACTTTACCTCTACAAGAAGGCCAGCGTCGACAAGCCGAGCAAAAAGAAGGCAAAGGATAAGAAGAGCAAGAAGAAATAATGACAGAAGCACAGAACTATTTAAATAAATTTTTTTTATTCTATTTTGTCCTCTTTGTGTTTATTTAGTATGAATACATGCTTTTCATGTGAGGACACTGTGTAACTGTCCAAGGACACTTTAATGTTAGAACAGCCTGCAGAACATCTCACTGACATCTTTGGGTTTTTGTATGTGAATATATGAAATAGCAGCTTAATGCAAAGACCTGCTTGTTTATCACCATGTAAAGGGCAGATAATATAAAAAAGGCCCCACTGCGTAATAGTCTTATGGATGGAGAAACATGACTAAATGACGTGTTTTTCAAGACATATTCTTCAGAGATGATGGGAGCATCATCCTTGGAATTTTTTGAGGAAGACCAGCAGGCGACACTGAAAAAGCAACTGGTGAAATAATAAGCCGTAAAGATGGTTTTATAATATTACACCTGTGGATCTGCATCTACTGCAGCCCTTTCTTTGTGTTTGCCATTCTCTTGAGCTTTTCATGGTCACAGTCATCTGATGATCTCTCGTGGCTTTACTGCAACTCAACAGAGCCTTTTGGACCTGATGCCACAGGTGCCTGGATTTACAGTGCATGTTCTTACTAGTCTAGCCAAAGAGGAGAAGATTCAAGATTCAAAAAAAGCCTAACTCATTTGTAAAAATGAGACAATGATCAAATAAAACTTCTCATCTGGAGTCCTAAAAGTTTCCCTAGCCTGATGTCATTATGAGCATTCGAATGGACTGTTTAAAGTCACGTCCTCCAGTTAGATAACCTTTCTGATGTAGTGCCGTCAAGTGGTCTCAAAGATTGTGGATTAAAACACAGTATGGTGTTTGTAGATACAGGAAACTGCACCCACACATGCACCATAGTGCTGTCTAGCTGTTTGACTTGAAGCTGAGCTGTAACTGTGTGGAGGAACTATGTAGAGAGAATGATACTGGTGTTTTCTGAATGTTTGCTACAGGGCACATGGATGACCAACATTTTTGAAGGCATTTCATTAATGTTTATTGATTTTTGTCTACATCCATGGGAGCTTTTGATTCCCACAACCTATGAAAAACTTGAAATCTTAAAACTTGTCTGTTAGGTTATTCATTGCATTATGCATTATGTCTAATTTCTCATTTTAAGTTGCATTATTCTTGAGTGGAAATGCAGTTTAGACTGTGATAAGTATATACTTTAAACTCCATCACCCCAATTAACTTCATCTGAGTCAAGCCTGTAAATGAATTTTCTCACCTTGCAGATTAGATGAATGGCTGCCTACAAAGTGAGAATAATATTTTAAAACACTACAGTGTCCTTTGGGAAATGACTGGCTGTAATGTAATGATTACAAGAATTGAGATTTTCCTTCCTCAGTAAGCCAAGTATTTACAATACAATGCAAACCATGCATAAAACAAATCATCAGCCTTTTTCTAACCAAAGTGAAAAATATAGGGCCAATTAAACACAGTAAATTAATTAATCTTAATCACATTGCAGTCATAAAGTCAGTACTTAACTATTTAATAGACTTATTGTTTTAGCAGACAATACACACAATACTTGTTATCGTTTTATTTATCATGTTGAAGAACACAGGCGGGCTTGTTTTATTGTACGGCGTTGCTCGACGGCACTGCTTTTCTCACTCAGATTGCAGTAATGGATAACTCCGCTCACTCGGGTGGCGCTTGTACAAACCCTGAGTTCACTGATATCCCTCCGCGAATAAAACATTACTAATGTAATTTTCCCGAAGACATTTTGTCTAATGTGTTTTTATTTAAAACGCACACAAAACACATACTTATGTGAAATTAACTAAATGAATTTAGACATGGCCCAGCTTGTTTTTTTTATAAAACACATCTCGAGGGCGGAGCGGATGGCACTACTTCTCGCGGTACAACCTCTTCCGGTCCTCTTTCCAGCTTCCCGTGCAACATGGTGAGTGTGTTTCATCGGCGGCCGTGTGGCAAAAACAGAATAAACTGGTATTTTATTCGCAAAACACACATAATTGTTCCTTACTGGGTAGTTTAATGTCATAGCTGAACCACGCTGTCGTGAACGATCCTTAGATGTCACTCAATTTAATTAAAATATAGTCTGGGCCTAATGCTAGCTGTTAGCAGGCTAGCTGTTTTGTGCATGTGTTCCTGTGAACTGGTTTTGGATGAATGTCGCCGTTAATGTGCGGAGAAACAGCGAGGCAGCCTGGATCCGATATGTATCGTAGTTTAACACGAGGACTAATATAAAAACACTAAGACCAAAACTAATTTAATTGTGCATATATATTTTTAACCCTGTGTTGCAATGGCTGCCGGTATTAGACACCGCAGCCATCACACGCAGCCGATGATCCACTTTGTTTAAAAAGGGAGGGCTCAAAATACAAAGTTAGTGTGTGTTGTATCTAATGTGACAGCTAATGCATAGCCCCAATTAATACAGATCAGAAGTGTCTTAATCGACTCATTATGTTACGGTATTGCTGCCGAAGTGCTGAATGTCTTTAATATCCTAGAATGATTAAAGTGTCAAAACAGTTATCATTGTAATACAAGTTATTTCTGAGTCTGCAGGGTGGAAAACGTTTGATTAATAGTTATGTACAACATTGATGTGTCTTGCTCACTGGCCAGTATCATGCACTGATAAGTTAAAAATGTTTAGAAACCAGTATAGGGTATATGCCAAAATTTAGGTAAGGGCATCAAAATGACATTTTTAAATGCATTTTAAGGACACGCTTGCCTTTTATACCACTATTTATCAAAAGGAGTTCAGCTGACCTATTGTCAAATGACTGAACTTAAGCAGCTGTACAGTAATTTTTACTAAATGTCTGATTTTAATAAAGCAGTCGTTTGGTATATCTGATGTGTTACAAGGAATTTAGTTTCAATCTCCAACCCTAGTTGGCGGGCTGTAATTTGTACATCTTTCTGTTCGCCTCTGTTTTACAGACCAAGAAAAGGAGGAATAACGGTCGTGCCAAGAAGGGCCGTGGCCATGTCCAGCCCATTCGCTGCACCAACTGTGCCCGCTGCGTCCCCAAGGACAAGGCCATCAAGAAGTTTGTCATCAGGAACATAGTGGAGGCGGCTGCCGTGAGAGACATCACAGAGGCCAGTGTCTTTGACTGTAAGTGTGTTTGTCATGTTTTTGCATCATTCATCATCAGAAGCTGCCTTTTGTTTTTTGACCCTGGTGGCTTGTCCTCATCTGTGCCTGTCTTTACTCTGCAGCTTACATTCTGCCCAAGCTCTATGTGAAGCTGCACTACTGTGTCAGCTGTGCCATCCACAGTAAAGTGGTGAGGAACCGCTCCTGTGAGGCCAGGAAAGACCGCACCCCACCACCCAGATTCAGGCCCGCTGTGAGTACATCTTCCAGAACAATACCGTTTGTTGTCTGAGCTGTTGAATTGAGCTCTACAGCATCATAAATATTTCTTAAGCTTAGCAGGAAAGGACAGTTGTCGGTCTTTAAATTAGTCAATAAAGCAGGATGTTGGAAAGCCCCAGTGCAATGCAGCCTTTTATTTGTTACCCGTTTTTTCAAGTTAGTCCATGTTGAGAAATGCTATCAGATATTAATCTATTTGTTTTTCTACAGGCTGGTGCACCAAGAGCTCCTCCAAAACCCATGTAAAGCAGAATTTGAAGATGCTGTACACTTGAAGAATAAATTCAAAAGTCTTCACAAAACCTTGAATGCGTCGATCTCATGATTCTTCACTAACCATGTGTTGAGTGGTTTTAGGAAAGACAGGCCTGCAAGGTATTTTATTTGGAATAGACTTTCTTACAATAGACTTTCTTACAGTACAAAACTTACAGTAGTTGAAGATCAAATTACGCAAATGCATAATTACATATGATACATTTAAAAAGGCTCTGCAGTTATTTAAAGCGATATCAGACCATTTACAGGATTGGGGAGGTTAACAAACATGGTAAAACTGAAAGGAATAAACAGTGCAACAAGAGAAACACAAAATGCCACAAAAGTAGTGTACGTTTCTTTTCTGTCTTGAAAGTTGGAGTAGACATTGTATTTGGTTGTCCTTGTGGCAAAAACAGAGATGGCTGGAAGGTTTAGA
The DNA here is from genome assembly GCF_965226575.1 of Pagrus pagrus. Classification (NCBI taxonomy): domain Eukaryota; kingdom Metazoa; phylum Chordata; class Actinopteri; order Spariformes; family Sparidae; genus Pagrus; species Pagrus pagrus. Next base: position 19,475,982 of record NC_140187.1, read on the forward strand.
AAACAGCATTGGTACCACATGCATCAGGTTTAGCACATTAGTCTAGTGTTGCACATACAGTATGAATAAAAAATCTACACCCAGATCTGTCAAACTTCTGAAATGGAAAGGGGGCAAATGTTTTTATTTGATGCAAAGCTTAATATCCAGGAAGTTTTACAAGTTTTGTTAGTTCTTTGGCTCCAAACAGTCTGTAACCAAAATCCTTTTGTGTCTTTTAATGAATCTATGGTCAACTGGTTATAAAAAGAGGTTCTGGTTCGGGTTTACTCTGTAGCTGTTGGTGACCCAAAAATTCAGAGATGATTAAAATGTGGAGCCATTAGCACTGTGCAGTATGTGCACCACAACATTAACAATTGGCAAACCAAGTTTTGCACATAAAATTTGAGAATTTTAACAGTTGAGAAAAAATGCAGTAGAAGACATTAAGCCAAAGGCACAATAGTAAAGTGTACTACACAGAAATCACACCTGGGCCACGCAAGGTGTTTCCTTAATTAAAATATACACATTAAAGTAAGATGTAATTGATCAAAGCATTTTTTTTACCGATGCAAACTGAGATGACAATTTCAGTGAATGTATATGACAACTTTGGTGTCGATTAATTTACATCAAAGTCACACAGTCAGTGTTTTGTAGATTAGGGTGCAGGGAACTTCATTTCAAGATTCTGTCCCAACATGACGTAACAGTCGCTATTCTTATGTTAAGGCAAGATAATCTGATTAATAAATGAAACTGCAACTTTGGAAGAGAAAAATTTAAACCTCATGTAATTGTTTGTGTTTCTATACTGGTGAGATGATCACCACAAACTGACTCTCTTTAAAATCTCATATAGAAGGCTTACCATCTACAAAAACAAGTGTAGATTCACTTCAAGAAGAAATTCTAGTAACAAAAGTAAATTGAGGTACGCATTTACAATATTTGTTTTGAATGATCTTTTCTGGATATTCCGTCAAAGTAAGTGGAGAAAGAAAAAACATTTTAACATCCACAGGTTTTACGGACACCAATGAAAAGAGAAATATTACCTCGCAGCTTCTTCCTAATTCATACTGTATGTACAAATATATTCATTCACTTCAATATTTTTGTCATTTTGCCACTATAACAGGGAAAAGTGCTTAACAGTAAGAAGTAGTGGTTCTTTGGCTCAGCCATGGGGGAACCATTATTTGGTGCTATACAGAACCACACTCATGGTGATCTACAAATAATATGAAAACCAAGTAATTTTTTTTTATTCCTCTTCATAAAAACAGTATTTTTAGAACACATCTAGACCACTACTGAAAAATGTAAGATTCAACGAAGGATTGAGTATATGACAGAACCAGGGAACCATTCACAACAACAAAATGACCATAAGTATCCATTCAAATAACTGAATGGCTCAGAGGTTCCTGTTTAGCCTGCAAAACACTTTGTTGATGATGAAAGAATCATAACATTTATGAAATAAAATCAAAATACCAGTTTGTTCAACAAAAGTGAAAATCTTGTTCAATAAGCAAATTTTCTGCACAACACAAAAGTTAATGTCAACTGACGACTTTGAAAACTCAGTCCGACTGTCTCAAACTTACCTTTATATATCTCAACTATGAATGTCCCATTTTTCAAAATAAATTAGGTACTGATTTTTGTGCCCAATTCTGTACTCTAGACTTTAGACTCTAGACTACTCTAACATTAGCTGGACAGTACATGTTATTGTGCTTAGTGTGTAAAGTCAAATATTAATTACTACTGTTTTAACATGTAAACAGACATAAACAGGAGCTGACGGTGTTGTATTAACCGACACATTTCTCTTCACAGCCAGTTCATTTCTGCACCATATCACCTAGACAGGTGAATTTATCACAACTAACAAAACACCTGTTTTACTCTGCTGTGACGCTGGTGACTTTGTGGACTGAAATGTGTTGAAAGAAAATTCAGATAAAACATCTTTTTTTGGGATTTTGGACGGTAGTAAACTGCCAATCCACACTGCACTCATTCATGTCACAGCAGCATGTGCCAAATGTCAGGCACCTTCAGTCTTTGATAAATTAGCAGAATTGGTTCTTTGCCAGTGAATTCATGAAAATCGATGCTCTCTTCAAGATTATGCAAAGCTATACACCAGAGACTTTACAGTGTCTGGGAAACAAACTATTTTGTAATTCATGATCTCTAAAAAAACACCAAGGATAATCTGAAGATATGACAGTTGGTAGTTCATGTTCCTCAGTCTGGTCAACAAGGTGTGATCAGGGTGAAGAAAGGCACAATACAATGAGATATAACAGCAAAATCACTTTTAAATATAGCATGAATAAATTAGTGTTGGTTTGCAGTTTAATGAAAGGGAAAATGTTAAAAGCTTGTAAAGACCCTAACCTCTTCAGTAATCTCTAAGATTGTGGCAGTGATACTCGTACTCCTTACATAGTGAGAAAAACATTCAATCATCAGTTTTTCTCACATTTTGACAGAAATGTGCAGGTCATTAATGTACTCCATAAAATAGTTTAATATAATCATAGTATTCTGGCAGGTATCAGTGCAACAAAAGCAGTCATAGGAAAGAAAAACAAAACATTTCATACGCTGCCCCACACGGCATTCACACAAAGGCCTTCATTTTCCACTTTACTTATTCAATATACTTCCAAGAAACACAGAGGCTCTCATGTTCTCCCTCTCTCTCTCTCACACTCACTCACACACACACACACACACACACACAAACACACACACACACACACACACGCTCAGATGTTTCCACCCAATCCCCCGTTAAAAACAAAAGTGCAGTTCTAATTGATGGACAACCCCTCTAACAAATCTCTTCGACCTGGACCTGGTGTCTGAGTTTGGCCTGCACATCAGTTCTCATAAAAAAGCGATCTATTTTTAACAGAATCAAGCCCACCTTGGAAAAACCTCAGCAGAACTTAAAGTTTGTACGGGAATCGTTTCATTAAATGAGTGTTTTTAGGAAAAGGCATTAAAACTTTTACTGATTACATTGTGGATGAGCCTATGAACTTCACATTAAGGTTTTTTTTAAAGTGCACAAGGAGGGAAAGTTTTCAGGTTATGGACCAGAGTCAGATTTGTCTACCACAATTTGTGCATCAGGTTTGAATCCTGAATTTTGGATCAAGGCACATCTGTGGATGAAAAAGTGCATTGGCTTTTCATCTACTTAAGAATACATTTTATTAAAAGTGCATTTTAAAATGGATTCTTCGTTCAAAGTGCATTGAAATATAAGGACGACTATCATTAATTTTAGGAACACACATTGTCATTCATGCTGGTACAAGTTAACTGTACCAGCACCTGTTTGAAATATAACTATCAGTCATCTGTGTCCCCTTTTTCTTGTGTGCAGACCAAACTCAGCCAGGTCCTCGTCTCAGCGTAAAAATTTCTCTAGGTAAAACAGGTTGTCCACCCTTCCTCCTCAGTCAAGGATGTGCTCTCCACGGACGATGTGTGAAGAAAATTCATAGCGGTCCTGGCTGCGGTGGCCACAGATGTTACACTCGAAAGGCTGGCGAAAACCATGGCAGCCCATGTGGATGGTAAACATGACGTGGTCCAGGAAAAGCACACGGCAGTGCTCGCAACGGAACGAGCGAACAGCTCGCCCCTCCCCGTCTACAACCCGAAAAGCCTCCCTGGATGTGGACGAGGGCGCTGTAGGTGAGCTAGGAGTTGGTGCGAGGACAGGAGGCGGGTGGGCTGAATGACTTCCATCCTCTCTTTCCACCTCCCTGTCTTTGGCATGGCTGGGACTACGTCTGTCCCGACTCCTGTGGTGTGCAGCGGGAGGAGGTGCCGGGTGATGGTTGGAGTGGAGAAGATGATGGCCGTTGTTACTGTGCAGGGTCGGCGTTGGAGCAGTGCTGTTGCACGGCTCATCTGGCATGCTCTCCGTGTCCGTGGAGTCCTGGCAACCATTGCTCGGCGAGGGTGCGTGACTTCGGCCAGCAGGCAGGTCTTCATGACCCTCTGCTGCCTCCCTCCCCCCTACACCTGCAGCTCCAGTCCCTGTACAATCCAGCCTCGGGCCTAGTGCGACAGTGTTGTGAATGGAGCTGTGGATGGGCCTGAGTTCTGACAAACATGATGGGTGAGTGGTAGGAAGGTGTAGAGGCCTCAGTGTGTCTGATACCCCTCCTCCTCCATTACCTGCTACACCGGCGTATTCTCCTCCCAGACCAGTAAAGTGCGGGGCTTCCAGGTCCCCTGCGTGCATCTCCCTGTCTTTATCCAATCCAGCGCTGAGCTCATAAGATGCATCTGCAAGGTTGAGGCGTATGTGCTTCTGTCCTGCAATAGAGATACATAATCTTATGATACTGTTCTTTGAAAGGTTGTGGAAGACGTCAAAACTGCATTTTTTCACCGCAAAGAAAATTAAATATGGGTAGGTGGCTTTCCCAGACAATGATCAGCCAGCCAAGTTTTTTGGATCTATCTGGATCCCATAATCAGGTTGGAAGTTATGATTTAATTTAAATTCATAATCAAGCTTTAATTTCATTTCCACCCTAAACTTTTACCTCCACACAGGGATGCAGGACAACAGAAAAAAAACAATCCAGGGTGTGGAGTAAATACTTTTAAAAAAAACACCTGAATTACAGTGGCTTTGTGTTTTTATAAGGTTTACGACTGTTCAGTTGTTAATTGATTAATTATACTGAGCTTGTATCCACTGTTGTATCGACCACAACAATAAGTTTAGATACATAAAATTGTGAAAGCCGAAGGTCACATCACTAGCACAAAAAGATCAGTACTGTTGTATGTGGTTTCTAATTGATGCAATTAATGCTGCTTCAGCTTCATCTACCTGTCCACACTGAGACCGAATGCTCACCTACAAATTTTTGTGGTGTGGATCTCTTGCGTTTGGTGATGCTGTTGGCGAGCCGATCGATAAATGCCATCTTGTCTGAGGTGGGCTGCAGTAGAGAGTCTGGTATAAACTCTAGCTCTCTCATCTCCTCTCCTGCACAGAGTACAAACAAATTGTGATGTTATTTTTAGGGGTTTCTTATTACCTAGACAGCATTTATCCCAAATGTTTAAGTCGAAGGCTGGTTTTCAGTAGAATCAAAACCAACGGTGTGAGAGAAACTAAATAAGGGGTTGTGTGCATTACCGTGTTAAGGAGGCAGACTTCATTTCTACATTAGTCGCTACCACAACAACATATTGTGATTTAGGCTGTCTTATCGGAGACAATGTAGTTTACTTCTGACGTGTCATCTCCATTACATACCTGTATTCTGTGCACTGGATGGCTGCTGTGACTCCAGACTCTGTAAGTAGCTGTGGCAGCGCTCACGGTGCTCCTCCAGGGTGCTCTGCTGCTTGTAACTTCGGCCACAATAACTGCACTTATATGGCTTCCCTACAGTTGGAGAGGAGACTGGGTACAAAGTGGAAAGATTGCATAATTATTGTCATTGTACACTATCATAAGAAAAATAACTCTCTTATCAGGCTTGAAACTGTCCCACCTGCATGAGTGCGAAGGTGGCCAGTGAGTGCATCTCGTCTTCGACAGGCGTAGCTGCAGAAGGGACATTTAAAGGGCTTCTCCCCTGAGTGCAGCTTGATGTGACGGAGCAGGTTACCCTTTTGAGTGAAGGAGGCGCCACACTGATTACACTGGAATGGTCGCTCACCTGTGGATGGATCAAACCTGTCAACTCGCCTTCTTTATCTGCATCTATTGTGTCTCGTTCATTGATACTCATGCAAAAATGAATAAAGCTTACAAGAACATTTGGTTCTCAGTGGCATGTACGATGATGTGTGGCCTTTTCTCTTTGGTATGATTATTAATATTTTCTAATTGTTTTGGGGTCCTATATTAGGACACATTGCATCGCATTATATTACATTAAATACGATTCACAAATGTGTGAAGAAAAATAATTGTATCACAGTTTCAATTACCAAAGATTTGCCAAACTCAAAATATGTTCTGTATGTAACTTAATCTCTGTAACAAAAAGGAAACTGAATTTATGTAATGACTAATCTGAACTACTGTTCAGTCACCTGTATGGCTGCGTTTGTGCACCATGAGGACATTAGGCCCAATGCAGATCATTCCACAGATGTCACACTTGAGCTTTCCATTTGGCATTCTGGTGGCTCCAGTCGGCATGATGTCAGGATTGGTGGGTTCCCTGTAGCCTCCAACAGCCTCAGACCCCTGCTCTGGACCTCCTTCCTCTACCCGCTCCCCTCTTTCATCTTCAGTACTGCGACCTGGGTCTTCATCACTGTACAGCTCCACTTTAATGGAGTTGGCTACAGAGGCACAAGATCAAACATAAAGACGCCCTTAAATAAGATAATCTGTGAACTAGTGTGTTGCCAAAGTAACATCAGAGTAAGCATAGGTTCACATATATTTACTTATGTGATGAGAATATGGCTACCTCAATAACTAAATCTCAAATTAAGAAAATTAGATGTTCTGGGTGTAACTGGAATAATAAAATAGTCAAAGAAAATTGTTAACCTTTGAGAAAATTTGACAAACCACAGTCAAATTAGATATTACTATGATATTTCAGTATGGCAACGGTGGTGCATATGCAGCGGCCCGAAGCTCCTTCAAACTTTGCTGCATTTTTGTTTTTAATCTGTTATTTTATCAGCTTTATCGCTGAAACACAGATTACCTTTGACAGAAATACATTCGTCAGCACTGAAAAAGTGGCAAGGATTTTGGATTAAGAGCAGCAGTATTTGAAACATTCACTGCCAACGGCATCTTTCAACCATCCAACAGGATCGACCGGAACGCCCCAAGGAGGAGAGGAAGAGAGTCGAGATGTGAGTCATACTAAACTTGGATTTTAGGCTGCTCTTGTTTAATGTCCGGTCAACGGGAAACGAAATGGACAAAACGGGACCCAGGCTGACCAAGGAACGGGAAAACAGAGACTGTGGTTCCCACATCTGTCTCCACCACAACAACCTGGATCAGGATGTTACACTTGACGGGCGGACTGTGATCCGAGCCGACAGAGTGCAGAACTACAACAGGACGAAGAGAGGTGGACTCTGTGTTTATGTCATTGATGCTTGGTGCTCAAACGCAGTCAAAGCTGACGAACAGCTATTCCTGATATCAAACTTTAAATGTGAAGATGCCAATCTTATCATCATCACTATCTTGTTGCTGCTATTTACATTCACCAGATGCAAAAAAAGAAAAATGTTAAAAATCACTAGAAAATTGTTTACTATTTATGTATATAAATATCTGTATCTGTTGGTTATACAACGCTGTGTTGTATAATTAAAAATAATTGAACTTGTTACCTTGATATGTCCCATTATATATTGAAAACTAGTCAAGAAGTCACTTGTGAGATAATAAGATTATGGGACTTAATTAACCACCCATTCCCTGGGATTCACTGACCGCTGAGGGAGCGACTAGGAGAGGTCTCCTTGCTGTTCGGGGTGCTCACAGTTGGGCCTCCAAGGGCCCCAGAAAACTCTCTTTCCATTGAAGAGTCTCCACTAGCTGCAACCAAACAGGAAATAAAGCAAGCTAAGTCATCTGAATGACATGCCAACCTTTGAGGGTAAATATATCTGTGATGAAATAAGAGCCCTACCTGATATATAAGACCGGCCATTGCAGTCATCAACATCCATAGTAGTTGAGGCTGAACACTGAAATGACAGTTATGTCAGAGGTTAAGATCAGGCTGAATTATCTTTCTCATGCGTTCATTCATAGCCCCACACTGCAACGCCATTTAATAAAGCAGGAAAGCATGCAGTAGTAACAGGTAGAGGCCTAATTGACTTTACATTATTAAATATAAAACCACTGGCATTGCATATGATATCACATTCAATGACTAAAAAAATAATAATTCAATAAATATACACAACAAAGCTAACGTGGATGTCAGCCAACTGTCCTTTACTTGTCGATGCAATATAAGTAAGTACATATAGTCTCAATTAACAGTAACACCAAAATAAATGTGGTGAAGATTAGCGAATGTCGCTTGGTTCATCGTACAAGAAAGAGGTTAACTAGCAGCTAAGTTAGCGCCAACTCAAACCTTAGCAGCCACAGATCAGCTGACTGGTTGACCCATGACAAGATCAATAAAGTAACGTTAGCTAACTGTTAAACTGTTCATGTTTAGCTAATCTAACGTTAGATTCATCTGAGACAAATAGGTCTGAAATACAGATCGCAACAGGGAAAGATTGCGTTTACTTTGACGTTTACATAACCGTGGCGTTGAGGTAACCTAAGTTTACTGATCGGCCTTGGTGGCTAACGTTAGCTTACTGCATGTGATGGACATTACCGTTAGCCTAGTTAGCTAAACTCAACACTACAGCGTTACAACACTTTGCCATCCTCGACAGCTTACTAAAAAGCATGGAGCAAAGTTATAGCTTAGTGATGCGGGCGAAGACACAAGGTAGATAACGCTGACTTGTGACATTAATTAGCTGACCAACGCTAAATTGAACATTCAAGTCTCTACGGCGTCTTGTTTGACGCTAGCATAACAAACCAACGTTAGCCTGAACTATCTTAGCTAACTAGCCTCAACGGCCAATGTTGCCTAAACGGTTGCTATGGCAGCCACCGCCTCCCCAATGCTATGGCTAGCCAGCTAGTGGTTAGCTAGCTAGCGCTCCCTGAAGCCTTGAAACTGCCTTTTACAACACAACGCAGCGCAGACAGTCAAATACAGACGTACGTTTAACGTTATACGGTTCTCCGAGTAACAGTTGCATTACCTGTCCCTGTCAGGGCCGTTTCAGTGAGGTTATTCCGTATTTTCATCTGCCTGTTTATGACGGCAGCATCTTCCGGCAGCGTTTACCTCCAGCTCCAAACAATTTCCGGTTACATCCCAAATGTAGCTGCATGTCAGCCACCAGCAGCGAGCAGCCTCACATGAACCAGGAATCTGCATGAAAACACAGGCAGGACAGTGTGAGTCTGTTTATCAGCCGTGTCACATAATAATATCTGTTTTTTTTTTTTTATTCCAGTGTCAATACAATAGCTGAGTTTATCTACCAAACAAAGCACAACACAATAATATATACAGTATTTTTAAATGCCTCAGACAGAATATGATCATATTTTTCAACCAACAGCCTTTTTTGTTATATGAATTAGCAAAACCTTTGAAATGCAGAATTACAGGAACTTTGCTGCAAAATTATTAGTTAAGTCAGGAAATATCTGATCAAAGATTAAGTAAACAAACTGTTTTAATACTAAAGTTGTATTGGGATTGGTCTTCATAAAGTATTTTAAGCTGTAAACAGTCACACTCACAAAAAGTCAGCACAATATAATAGTTAAGAAAAAATGATATTTACTGTTGCCTGTTAAAAGAATAGACTTGATTATGGTATGGGGGGTCAAGCTCAGATGATCAAGTGGAGTGCATTGGTGTGCAGAGAAGCATTTATTATCTTCATCCATATATTCTTTATTTAACAAATAATAATTAGGTAAATGTATGAACTAATTGTCATTGGAAATGTGTCCAACGTCCTTACCATCTGAGGCATTTAAGGGAACAGACTGTCTCCTTTGTTTTATTTAATGAGGCCATTTCATTGTGCAGTTCGTAATGTGCTGTGTGGTCATGTTTCAACATTTATTGTCTTATTCAATCACCCATTTTTTTGTCTTATGGTTTGGCTTAAAATACTGCACTCCTCATGGTTTCAAGTCTAGACTCATTTTGTTGAAGTATCTGATGTTAAGCATATGTGACCGAGAGCAAGACAGTAAGAGATGGGCACAAAGGATAACACATCCAAAGTGAGAAAATAAGTTCAGTTAATTGTTTTAGGGTGGCATCAGCATTTTCAAACATTGGAGGGTTATTGTAAAAAATGCCTACGACAGTAAGCTACGACATTTTCGTGATGATAAAGAACCTGAATTGTGTGCATGACAAGTGAGCTCAGAGATTTATGCAGGTTTTATTCACCTGATAAGAGAATAAGAAGACTTGGCTTCAGGATCTTTTTACCACATAGATATAAAATGTGTGTTTATCAGTCATGGGGAAAGATGGCAGCAGATGGGCACAACATCAGCAGACACTGAGCTGTTTAAAGGATAAATTCACCCAAAAATGGAAATCTAGTCATTATCTACTCACCCTCATACCAGTGGACAGTTGTGAAAGGTTTCGTAGTCAAGAAAACATTTCTGGAGCTTCACAGCAAAACAGCATTGCGGCATTCTCCTAAACAACTGAAGTAGATGGGGACTAAATAAAATAACAACTTACAAAAACATAAAATACAAGTTTCAGGAAGCCCCGAGATCCCATACTGTTTTGAAAATAAGTTATTTACATCTTTTTCCCCCCCCCTTCTCACACCTAAAGGGTGTAAATAAAGTCTCTTCGAATAAGTTGGGGTCTTCTGGAGAATTGGATCGAGCCAGACAATCTCCATGAACCATTTTATGTTTTATGTTCCCCCTCTACTTCATTTGTTGAGGAGATGCTACTACACAGTTTTGCTGAAATGTTTTGTGGACTACTACACCTGACTTTCCAATCGGCCTGTTGCTGAGTAGATATTATTATTATTATTATTATTATTATTATTATTATTATTAATCTTTATTGCAGACACAAAAAGCGGTATATATCATCAACAACAAACATGATAAAACAGATTAGTAAAAGAGAGAGAAAGAGACAGACAGACAGATAGAGAATGAGAAGAGATAATGACTGAAGTTTTATTTTTAGGTGAACGACTCCTTTAACTTCCTAAACACTAATCCCAAACGAAACAAGATGAACCTAACATCTGTGTAGGTTTTCAATCAGTAACACTTTATATTCGCAGGTCTCTGGTGATATATGGCTGTGCTGAAACAACAGAAACGTGTTATGATGGAGGACTGAGGAGTTTCACTGGTGTTTCTCTGGAAAAGTCCAAAGAGGAAGCCTGTCAGAAACGCGCCGGGACGCACAAAGAGTGACCTCTGCTGTACAAACCGACCAGAATGCACGTCCATGTCAGCCCTGACGTGCCCGCTGGTTTTACGACGGTGTGCTTACACAATGACAGTTTCCGTGAGTTTGACTTGCAAATCGTAATCGCGTTGAACGAGTGCTCTTTCGTTTCCAATTTCCGCTGAAACGGCTATTTCGTCATTTCAAACCCTCGATCGATATCGATTACTGTGCCGGATCCAGAAAGCGAGCAGTTTTTTGCGAGAAGTACAAGTTGTACTCGCTGTACTTAAACTGTGAACTTCCAGCTCGAGGCCCACCGGAGAGCTCGAGCGGCAGCAGCTCCGAAAAGTTTGTTGTTGTCACGTGACGCGAGACGAATGTGGCGATAAAAGTTTGTTTAGGTAGTAAAACTAGGTGGCGTACTACATTATCAGAACCCATTGGACCCCGTTTTCACCGCAATGCCTCAACCAAAACATCGAAAGATTGCTGTAATAGGTTACAGGTCTGTAGGTGAGTAAAGCACACGAGGTCGTGCACCGCAGCTAATGTTAGTTAGCTAGCTGGCTAGCATGCTAACGTCCTGGCTTTGTTTTCCTCTTGAATGTATCCGACTGACACCACTAACGCTAGATTACCTTTGTCCGTGTTTCTTTGTGTTACGTGTGTTTACTGAGTAGTTGAGGACTGAAACACCCAGAAACAACCGTTATCTCGGTGTGTAGCTTTAGCCATCTGTTAGGAGTTGTAACGTCTCCTGTGTACACAAAGTTAGCTCACCGGTGACATCCTGGTGTTGTGCCAAGTGTTGTGTCGAAACTTTTAGCCTAGCATGCTGAACGAAACAAGTATTTACTGTCCAGAGTTTAAGGAGATCAGTCTGTAAACGATCCACCGTGTTAATATCAGTCGTTTGTATCCTTAAATGCGCCTGTGTGGGCTTAATATGACCGCTCAGTTTCTCAGTTTCAGCATTAAACACAAGCTGGATAAGCTGTAAACGTTTTATTATACTTTATCATATCATTTATTGTGATAACAGCCATTACCAACAAAGGTATCCCGTTACATTTACTAAAGGCCACACATTTTAATATCTGTATAGTTAAAAAAATAAATAAAAAAAAGACCTCGTAAACCACACATCTGTAAGCAACACTGTAGTGTACAGGTTTATATGAAGAGCACATTTACTTCACATGTTAATTAATGTCACTTCTTTGGTCTTCATCATGTAGTTGGTCCTCTTGTATCACACAATCTGACAGATATCAACAAAATCATCGCTGTTAACATGTGTGACCCTGTTAGAGGAACCATCTTTAGTGCTGACTGTCAAAATAAATGTGTGATTTAGTGTAATGATTGAACCATCCACCATGGTGATACACCTGAAAGTCCTGATCATGTCACATAAATTGAACGGATTATGGAGTGCTATGTAGTCTACGACTGTGTAATGTAATATAGAGGATTGCTTGACGGATCAAGATAGGTTTAATGTTGTTAGTGGTAGTATAACAACCATGTTATGTTTCTTTGCCCAATGCAGGAAAATCATCTCTTACAATACAGTTTGTGGAAGGACAGTTTGTTGACTCCTATGACCCCACCATCGAAAACAGTATGTGCTGTTAGTCTGTTGTTTTTAAGATATTTCAGCATGAAAGTTGTAGTAAATTTGGCTGGATGTTAAAAACTGATCTGTTGTAAAACTAGTTTCTTCTCCTTCTCAGCATTTAACAAATTGGTCAGTGTGAATTGTCAAGACTTCAATCTTCAGCTGGTTGATACAGCTGGACAAGTAAGTTGTTCATCTGACACAAGCACTGAAGTCTTGGCTTTAATCAACACCAGTCGCAATATTTACCATTAGGCATTGCAGATATTATGACATGTACTTGGAGGTCAGATCGACAATTTGTCTACTTAACTGAATGTACAATTTTCTCTAGAAGCTTTAGTTTTGTATGTCTAACTCCATTTAATAACGTGTTTGGTAACAGTCCCACCCAATGAGATTATAATACCATTTCCTCTGTCTGTAGGATGAGTACTCAATTTTTCACCAATCCCACTCAATGGACATCCATGGCTATGTCCTTGTCTATTCAGTGACTTCCATGAAAAGGTGAGTGGATGATTGAGTTTAGACAACACTATATGTCTTGCAATTTGTGCTAGCATTGGTTTAAAAGATACAGAGTTAACGTTATGTGTACCAACAGTGTCATCTAGCGCCGTATAAGTAGGTTTATAATGTAATGTTCAGTTGCTTTTTTTCTAAAAGTACTTTGATGTCTCTCTCTGTTCAGTTTTGAAGTTGTGCAGGTTCTACATGACAAGCTGCTAGACATGGTCGGGAAGATTCAGTGAGTTTAGTTGAATCTTTACAATGAAATGCCTTCAAAATTGTCAAGTGTGTGTGTTCGTTTTTTTTTAAAACCAGGATATTTTCTTTTTAGGGTCCCAACTGTTCTTGTAGGGAACAAAAAAGATCTCCACATGGAAAGGTAATTACGATACTGCATGTTGCATATGTCAGACTTTTTGGTCTTCATCTGTGATGTCGACCTCTGAACATTAAAACACATCAGTGAGTCACGCTGTTGTTCTAGATTATATTTTTCTTCATTATGAACAACATTGAGCACTGCATTGTATTTATTTTGATCCTACATACACTTGTTAGCTGTCATACACACTCACTAGAGCACCGACTGTAGCTTAAAATAGTCTTCAACAAATGCAACATTTACTCCTGTTTCAATAACATTTGTTAAAAATTACGGTGCCCTGCTGTTTTGAGAAATTAGCCGTTTTCTTAAATAGAAGTACATTTGTTTGGCCCATTGAGTGTTGAATGTCTTAACTTCTGGGCTTTAAGAGCCACATAAGGCTGTCAGAAAATATTAAGAAAAGGAAAAAACATTGTTGGTTTTGGGTCTTTCATTGAATTTGCTGAAAACAGAAATAGCCTAATCCTTACAAAAAGTACTGCATACTTGTCTTTGTCTCTCTCTTACTTTCTGTCACCACCCACTCAGTCCTTAAAAAAAGTGCTCTAAGTCAGTGTTTACGTGCAATACAAAAGGAGTTCTCAGTTTTCAATGAGTGAAGTTTCCATTTAATTTTTCCCAGGGTTATCAAGGCCGAGGAGGGAAAGAAACTTGCTGATTCCTGGGGTGCCGCATTCATGGAGTCCTCAGCCAAGGAGAATGAGGTAACGATAGATGCCTCTTTTGACTGCCAACTCATGGGCGCAGTTCGAATATCATTTCTGACACAGATTCACACTCTGACGACAATATTCTTGAAATGCAGACTGCGGTGGAGGTTTTCAAGCGGATCATTTTGGAGATGGAGAAAGCAGATGGAAATGCACCCCCAGAGGAGAAGAAGTGCGCTGTGATGTAAAAGTGTATCCAGGACATCAGTAAGCTCATTTGCTGAAGACAGGAGGCACAACTTCACCAGCTTGCCAATCCCGACCTCACCGACACCAAGGCACTGCAGTGGATCTTTGTCTGCTCCATTGTGATACCAGATTGATTTACACAGCAAGGCAACTGCCCAGACAGTTGATAAACTATTCCACTAATTGTAACCACAGGGAGAAGTTTCTAAGAGCAAGGTTGATCTTTGTTTTAGACAAAGAAACGCCGCCAGTGAACACTTATTGAAATGTAATCTGACTGGGCAAATTCTTGACTTTGAGTTCAACTAAATGCTCAGAAAACAAGGTTTGCCAGGTATATTGGTCCCAATGAATTGTATCTAACTTCTTTACATGAAAATATTATGCTAATTACTACTTGTAAATCTGACATTTGAGACAACATTGGCTTATGTCTCATAGCTCGTTGAGTAGTTGAATTAATGCACAGTGAGGGCTCGTTAACCATCCTTTTAAGAACTGGTATTTAAGCAGGTATTCTTTTTTCGACAGTGATGGATAGTCACAGTACACATTGCTTTAAATGTGGTGTTAAAACGTCAGTATTTCCTCACAAATGGTGGGTTTCTTTGAACACCCTGGAATGAGATTTCACACAAGAAATTTCACTGTGGTTTAAATTCTTCTCGCTGTAATTTTTATCAACTCCTCTTCAGGTACCTTTCACCAATGAACTCTTGAACTATGTCTTGGCGATGGAGGAATCTTTTTGTATATCTAACAACTCACACTGTGCTAAGCAGATTAGTCCTCTTCCATTGTTTCTACAGTTTAATTTCTCCTTATTGACTGTAATAAAGATGTTCTCTTACAGACAACCCTCAGAGAAATTTAGTGTAGATATAAATAGATCTTTGGTATTTACCAATTATGGCCTTTTTATACAATATAAATAGAATCTTAGAAAGTGGTTTGACACTATTGGTTATATCTTGAGTGGTGCGGGTGTGCTCTCCCTTTAATATCCTTAGAAGAGTATAAATGCGGTATAATTGTGAACATTGTTGAGTTGCAATTTATTTAATTGCATTTTAACACGGTGTAAGACGTTAAATGACCGAAGGCCACAGAGTTAGCTTAGTAATTTTTGCGCTCCTGGTTTTGATTTGATGGTTCAGGCAGGCTTCATAAAACCAAGCCAATGGTAGATGCTTGAGATCCTTAATGACTTTTTTCTTAGATCCTGTAGCTTTGCAAAGACATGAAATAATGTGGATTTCCCCCGTAATCCTCATGTTGTATCTATAGTGGGTATTTGTAAATTTGTATCAAGTGCTTTGCTGAGTAAGTAGCTGATTGATAGGTGAGTGATGATGGTCTAAGAGTAGCTGGTGATGCTGTGTCTTGTGCCTTACAGTTCTTCAAACTCCCTCATCTGCTTACCTTCATGACTCAAGGTGCTCTTAAAGGGTTTTTTGTTTTTTTTCCTTCTGCTGACTTGATACCATGGTGCAGGCGGTGTTGTGCTCCTGAACACCAATACCCCCTTGTGGGTCAATGTTAATTCAGAAATCTTGCTGTAAACAGTTTTGTATATAAATAAATCTGTTACTCATTTGATGTCATTGTGCAGATCGGTTGCATTATTTGGGTAGCTAAAGGTTGACTTACAATATTAGACACTACTCAAAATTAATTGGGAGATCAAATTAAATGTGTCGCACTAAATAAAAAATAACTAATTTTGAGTAGTGTATATTACATTACATTACCGTAATTTCATTTAAACTTACCTGAGATTGTGGTGCGGTAACGCTACATGTAATACGGTAATGACTGTACAGCCATTCAAGTTGCTCGTTGCGAGTTGTAGCGGAAGACCTGTGTGCTTCTGGAGATCCTGCCATTTGTAAACCAACCCGGCTACAGGAGGGAGATACGGCGAATGGGATATGGAGTGTGTAAGTTACCTAGCCCATTTCAGCGTGCACAAATGGTTAGCTTCCTAAAAAAATCCTTTCCACTTAAGTTCGCCAACTAACGTGACTTTCCGAAGAATGCTAACGGTAGCAGCTAACTAGCTAAGTCTTGGTATAGCAGGCAAAGCTCACAGTAATTATAAACAACCGTCAGGAAGCACTTCAGTCTCGTGGGGAAGGTGACTAAGAAATGCCGCCCTTGTCTCAGTGCGCATTGATAACTGAAATAAGACGGCAAACCACATAATGTTACCATGGTAATTGACGTAAAAGCCGGAGCTGAAAAGGAAAGTCACCTCGACTGGCTGTTCAACGTCAACACACTGACGTCCGATTAGCTTAATGCTAATGCCTAGCTCACGTTACTCTTATCAGAGACTTTGTTATTAAGGCTTTGTTCAAAGGTGCGTTATTCCTTTTGCTCATAACGACATTGTCAGTTTGATAGCCAAGCTTTGTAAAATTGCAACATCAATGTCAAATGAATCCTGTATAACAAAAATAGATATTTCCATTACGTTCACTCAAGTAAACATTTGTGCTCTCTCTATTCGTACTTAATGCTAACGTTAGGCAAAGTAAGTTGATGAGTAACTAGCTGACTGCAACATAATTTTACTTGTTTTCTTCATCCCATAAAACCAGTCATGATCAATGAAGCAAAACATGCTTTGTCACATATGCCTGCCCTTGGTAAATAATACAGTACACCTATAAGTTGACAAGTACAGCTTTAAATCTGCCTTAAGCATGTACATACAGTTTACAGATGCCTCCATCAACCACTTAACTTTACAATAACCCAACCAGTCCCAATATTGTATATATATATATATAGTAGATATCTTTGTAGTACAATACACAGACATTGTAACATCAAAACATTTATATCTTAACCATTTTTTTTTTTTTCAATATTATTTTTTTATGTCTTCAACTACAATTCCTACATGTTGCACCTTTAACCTAAATATAACAGTTAGATTTATAACAACAGAGTTTACACGTTCACTTCATCTTTGAAGTTGCCTGGACAAACTGAATCTTAATTGCCTTTTATCTTTTTTCATTTCAGATTCCAGTAGCAATTGATGATCTTGAGGGCAAAAAAGACCCAGTCCTAGAGGGTAAAGAAATTCTTTAAATCTCATGAGACCAAAGTGAGAGACATTGACATTCAAAAACAGCCAACAGGTGTCCTCAAAAGTGTTTCCTCTCTCATTCCTTCAGATCCAGAGCACAATGTGTACACCAGGTTTATGAAGTCTCACCGGTGTTATGACCTTGTACCTACCAGCTCCAAATTGGTTGTGTTTGATACATCACTTCAGGTAAAATAAGAAACACTTTAAATCCTAATTTATTTATTTATTTATTTATTTTAATTTTTTGCTAATGAGCTAATGTAGACTGAAACTTTTGGTGTGATTGATTTTACAGGTCAAGAAGGCATTTTTTGCTCTTGTATCTAATGGGGTCAGAGCAGCGCCTCTGTGGGACAGTAAGAAGCAGTGCTTCGTTGGTAAGGGTCATTTTTATTCAGCACACTTTAACTCTTTTTAAGACAAAATTAATTCAGTCTTACTTTATGCTGCTCTGGCATCTCCACAGGTATGCTGACCATCACAGACTTTATTAACATCCTTCATCGCTACTACAAATCTCCGTTGGTAAGATGGTGGAAACCAAGTGGTTACTGTATTTTGTCATATTTCATGTATTACTAGTAAGTTGCTGAATGTGTCCTTGCTCTCTTTCCATTTGTATCAAGAGCTTGATTTCTTTCTTTGTTCACTGTCAGCCCTTCCTCTCCTTGTAATCTTTCAGGTCCAGATATATGAGTTGGAAGAGCACAAAATTGAAACATGGAGAGGTGAGAATGTTTATATCTAATGAATTGCTTGTGATTTACTGCGGTATTCTTGAAGGTCTTAAACAATTTTATCTGTTCTTGTTTATAACAGAGCTGTACCTTCAAGACTCTTTCAAGCCACTGGTTAGCATATCTCCCAATGCAAGGTGAGTCCTTTTAAATTAATGGTTGGTTTGCAGTCGGACTTCAAATTTCAGTTTCTTAAATACACAGATGTTGCACGCTGTGACATTCAGGAGGCATACTAGAGGGACATATCATGGTTTAGCCTGAGGCAGTAGCTCAGATGTCACTGATGAAGCACAAATACTTCATTACTACACTACTAACATTTCAGGAATCCTGTTTGAAACACTCCTCCACACTTTAGTCTTTAGACCAGAGTTTGCAAATCGAAGCTGACTTTACACCACCATCTGAGGATTAGCCATGGCTACAACAAGCTTTTCTGCAATTTTGTGATTGATATGAAGTTATCAAGATTTCATTTTCAAACCTAGTTTTGTCTGTTACAATATTTATAGTATGAATGCTACACTTAACTTATACTTTAAGTTTTTACATTTCTTGCTGAGATACCAACAGCTTACAAACTAACATTAGGAGTAACTATGTCTTGGTGATTTTTCCTTTCGCTTTCTTTATTTAGCTACGTCATCTCACAACAAGCCTTGTCCAAAATAACTTGATTAACGTGTTCCTGTCTTAACTCCTCTGTGTCTCAGTTTGTATGATGCTGTCTCATCTCTGCTGAAGAATAAGATCCACAGACTGCCTGTAATTGACCCGCTGACAGGGAACACGCTCTATATTCTCACACACAAGAGGATTCTCAAGTTCCTGAAACTTTTTGTAAGTCACTTTAGCTTCTCTCCTCGCTAACACTTCATTAAATACTTCAAATGATCTGCTATTGTTTTCTCAGTATTGGGAGTCTGATAATAACACTGCAGATGTCTAGTACAGAGTAAAGGAAACAGTATTTGTCAGAAGAATTTCACAAAGACACAAATTTCCCTACAGTTTAAGTCAGGCTTGCACAACTTCTTGTTTTTGTTTTCAGATATCAGAGATGCCAAAACCCTCGTTCTTGAAGCAAACCCTAGAAGAACTGAACATCGGAACATTCCAGAACATAGCAGTGGTCCGTGCAGACACACCGCTGTACACAGCGCTGGGTATTTTCGTTGAGCAGCGAGTGTCAGCACTCCCCGTTGTGGATGACAAAGGTATGTGGGCTGGTTGAAATGACATCCTTGTTGATTTTTCCATTATTGACCAAGCCTCTTGAGTTTGTTTATTCATGTGCTGATGTGCTGCCTCTTTCTTGCAGGTCGAGTGGTGGATATATACTCAAAATTTGATGTTATAGTAAGTTGATATCTGTCAGTGTCTTCTCACTGTATTTTTTTATTTATTTTTTTTACAACTCAATAGGAGTAACTAACGACGCCCACCCTTACTAGAGAGATAGATTTACCTGAATTTTGGTACATGAATCACATGGCTGTATTTCTTTGAAGGACATTTATGAGGAGTTTATTAGGAGTAAGCATTTTTAACTTGAACGCCTGTTTTAACACAGAACCTGGCAGCGGAGAAGACGTACAACAACCTGGATGTGACAGTGACCAAAGCCTTGCAGCATCGCTCTCAGTACTTTGAAGGAGTGCTGACCTGCAACAGACACGAGACCCTGGAGGCCATCATCAACAGACTGGTGGAGGCTGAGGTGAGACTTGGATTTCGTTGTCTTTGTGGCCTATAGCTTGTGATAAACACTGTCTGACATGATCCTCCACACTTTATAAATCTTGCTTTTTAAATCAAGCTCCTAAATCGAGGGACACATCAAACACGACCTGAAAATTAGCTGAGGATACCACCAGATTTCCTCTTTCAAGGAAACTCATTGATAACTTAATGAAGTCAAAATGATGTTTTTACCCTTCAGTGTGTCATCACTACACTATATAACTACAAAAGCTACGTTATCTTTTGTTATTGACACTACTGTGTGTGTGTGTGTGTGTGTGTGTGTGTGTGTGTGTGTGTGTGTAGCTACTCTGTCATGAATCAATTCTTCTGGCCTTGGTAGAAATAATGTTTTGCAGGGGTAAAAGTAACATTTATGGTGCTCCTGTGTCTTTTAGGTGCACAGGCTGGTTGTAGTGGATGAGCAGGAGGTGGTGAAGGGAATTGTCTCCCTGTCAGATATTCTCCAGGCGCTAGTGCTAACCGATGGAGATGAGGGTAAGTAAAGTTGTGTTTCTGTCATGGATTTTTGGACCGTACAAATAATTTAAGTATTTCAGTCGTTAAAGCAGTGTAATCATTCACATATTTTCCTAAATATGTTCACGATAAACCTGTAGTAAAGAAAAAATTTCTGTCCACAGGCACAGCTTGAGGAAGTAACTCAAACAAGGAAAGGCCACACAGTTTTAAGTGGAGGTCAGAGCAAAGGGAGAAAGAGAACATGGAGGGGAATTAAGACGGTATATCGAAGTGTCATCTATCTCCTGTCACCAGCTTTTCTATACTCGCACATGAAGACTTCTCCCTCTCTCTGCAAAAATATGAAATCATAGCAAAACAGCAATATAATAGCACAGAATATATGGAAGTAAATTGAGCCAAATTGTAAGCCACAGGAGAGATGTGAAAGCACAAGAGACCTCTGAAGAGGAGCTGCAGCCAGTTAGTACTGAGGACCATTAATTATGACTTTGATTGCAGATGTATTCCTGATAATATAAATCAATTATTCCGTTTCCAGCTAAAGGGAAACTGATTTATCTGTATTGCCTTTTGTTGGCATCATTTCATTTCTACAATAACAAATGTAAATCTAGATGCACATAAAGCCTCTATAAGGGTTATTGTGAATACTGTAACTGTCAGATCAACATTCAGTGTGTTGTTGTTTTGGCACGTTATGACATTTGACTGAGCTCTGTTCTTTGTACATTTCAGTAGAATGATGTTAACCAGCTTAAATGATCTTAATATTCATTTATTCAGCTAGTTTGATTACTTAAAAGCAGGTGGAGGGTTGATTTGTACGTCATCTTTTACCTTAAACTAGACTTTTTCAATTTTCAATACAGATAAATGGACAAGGTTATGGTTACTGAAGTATTTAACTGTATGTATGCTTCGTACATACAGTTTATGAAAACAAGCTACATGCTAGCTTTGTGTGAAGATTGTAAAAATTATTTAGCTTAATTTATCATTCAAACACTAGACAGCTTTAATTTGAAATGATTTCACAGACGTAAAGTGAGAGGCCGGGTCACGGTCTTACTAAATTTTCCAAAAGCCAGGAGTGGAGCCAAAAATAGCTCTGGATACATTTTAAACCACTTTTCAGTGAACTTAAAAAATGTATATATGTCAATTTGTCAATAATTAAATCAAGTTGCCACAGTGATCAGTGTGGGAAGAATCCAAGGGCTCAGGTTTGAATCTGTTATGTAGCCAGAGAGCTAAGTAGCAAACCTGGAAGAGCACTTCAGGCTAAGACAACCTCATTAAAGTCTAGAGCAGCGTCCAAGAATCTGCTGTTAGAGACAACCGTTAATTGTCACAAGCTCTGGATATTTATGGCTTTTATGTTTGCCATTTTGTCTGTGTTGTCATGTACAGCAAAATGTTTAATGGATTGTACATTTTAATTTGAAGACACAGTTTTTCTGCCTGTTCTGTTACCCACACTTTGGGTTTTGGCATTATTAACGTAAAAGGGATTTGCTTACTTCGTCAAAGCTTCATAATCACCAAAAAAAGTGGTCTAAATGGTCAAGTTAAAGTGGCAACAGACAACTTTTCCCCAAGTGGAACTATTGTTGGTGCCTGTGTTGCAACCTGATCGCGGTCTGTTTTTCTCAGAATTGCAACAACCAACAGCACAAGACAAAACGTGTGTTCATCCATGTAGTCTTTAATGGAGACGTGACAGAAGACAGGAATAGTGACAGGCTGCCAGCCTTCATTTTCCCGGGAGATTTCATCCCCTGTGGCAGACAGAATAGCATGGTGAAAGCGAGCTTTGCAGGCTGGTACATTAAAACAAAAAACTTGTCTATTGCCACTTTAACTATTCAAATTTTTGTGGTGTTCATGCTCTGATGTATATGTTTTTGGTGTGTTTTGTTAACGTCAGTTAGAGTCAGTCGTCTTACAGGTATATCAGACTGTTTCCATCATTGTGTTTCGGGGACTTTATCAAAATCACTAACTACCAGCATTTCCTTCCACTTTCATGAGATAGGTCAGGAACATACCACACTTCCTGTTTTGGTATGTATAAAATTGAGTGTGTACAACTGTATGTAAATGCACAGGTTTTGTACTAATCTGTATTGAGATTATAATTTAAAGGATGAGCAATAAAGGTTCTTTGAGTTTCTTTTAAATGGTGTAACTGTTCAATGCTTACATCTTGCATGTCACATTTAACCTTTGTCTAAAGATGTAACTGGGTAGCACTGATGATAAAGTGACTTACACTGCAACTTTAGCTTTAGCTAAATTCAATCTTTATTATCTTCGGCCAGCGACAAGCATACACTGACATCACCTGGTACGTTGCTATGGTGAACATGTAAGCAAACAGTTCCTTGTTTACATATCCAACAGACAAAAAGTAAAATCAGCATTCATTTAGAGTCTTTTTGTCCACCTGACGAATTTAAGTCCAATGCTCACTCTTCCTTTAGCTGTTTTTGATAAAACAGGAATAACAAATACAGAAAAAGAAACCAATACATACTGTATGATTTAAAACTATGACTGAGATCGAAAGCCACAAGTTTACTATATACCTTATATATCTTTAACACAGTATTTCCCAAAATATTTCAGAGGTCGTAAACCCATACTTGTCGTTTTTTTTCAGAGAGTCAAAGAGGTGTTGAAGTTCAACTCTCTTTAGCTGCAAAATGCTCCATTATGTTCACCGACTAGTTGCTTACTTTGCTGATCGGTGCAGGATAGGTAGACTGGCATAAACTGTTTTTTAGAGCAGAATGTTATGAGTGCAGTGAGAGTGAACGAAAACAGTAATACACACGATCTACAACTACGAAGTCATCTTTTGTTCATGTACAATACTTTTTTCACTCTTGAAACATTGAACATTGGGATTGGTTGAGGTGAAATAAAGTAAAAGAAACAGACACCACATAGGAAAACAATTGCATTTATTACTCTATATTAGAAGGTACATGATTGAAGTCCTGAAGGGGTTTTTACATGGATGCAGTTGTCTCTTTGCCATGATTAGACAGAGACCTGGACATTGTCACAACCTGTAGAGTAACACCTAATTTCTTTGACTCAAACCCATCCTATTCTTCCATAGGGACATTTGGAGCAAGGTATTAAAAACCTTAAATACACTATACATTTTGTACATTGTAAGGCAAATACAATTTGACAAACATACCCCTTTATTGTATAAATATGATTGACACTCAACCACCTATCAAACAGTAGAGCTCCCCAGTCTTTCCAGCCAAAAACAACAGCATCAAGTGCAGTTTATTCATTCTTACAAACATCCTGTAAGACTTAAAACAATACAGTGCAGTGAGCAGGTGATTTTAAAATAAGAGGAACTGGTCGAACACATTTGTGAAACAGCATTGAGATATTTCAGTAGTATTTAGTGTCAACATTTCTTCTCCCAAACAAAAGTCGAATTTCCAGTTATAAGGAGTGTACAGTGACTGACTATATAAACATTCTCGTTTTCAGTAGTGGGATCTTAAATAGACACTGGCAGCCATGACAAGACATGATTCCGAGTACAATTTGGTTATAATGCTGCGAGAGGTCAGTAGTAGTGCACATGTGGCCTTTCAGGCTTTCATAGGGACTCAGGGCATACAAATATAAATAACGAGAAAGTCTATACACAAACAGTACCTGTTGAATCAGCATACAGCTAGAGACAAATGTAGACAGTGATTTTTGACAATGTTAGCTAGAAGGAGACAATCCACACATTGAGGAGGTATTGTATGGAGAACAAAATGAGCCACCAGGGGAAACATCAATTAAAAATCAAACACTGCTCTGCAGTAACAGAGGGCTGCAGGAGAAAGTGAACATAAACAGTGTGTCTGACTCATAATGTTACTGCAAAGGTCAGAAAGTAGAAGTCTTAGATTTTCTTCCCACCAACCAAAAGGCCGGTATAAAAGATTCAACTATCTAAAACATGACCTAGGTATCAACATAAAATCTAATCTACCTGTCATATGTACACAAGTATCATCTTAAAAATGTATTCATTTATGTGCAGCAGTTGTACTTGGCCAGGGAGAGTGCACCCTGAGGGGAAAAAAAGATCAACGGACATGCTCGGACAATATAAAAAAATGAACATAAAAACAAACTATATGAAGATTCCTAGTGATTTGAAAAGGGATAAATATAAAACATTTCTGGCCCGTATTTAAGGTTCAGTGTAAAGAGTAGTGGCTGCTGCAAAGGACAAAGGTTTATCTGAATGTCGAGTGTACCAGCTTCTCTGAGGGACTAGAGGGTTGACTCACATGGCAGGTCATGGTTTGTTGGTTGAACAACAGACAGTGACAGTGCATTCATATTGGAATGCTTCCATTTCAATATAATACATGTTGCATGGAGGTACAGCTGTTTGTGTGCCCCAATATGCAGCCAGCCAGTGTGTCAGCTAAGAAGATCAAAGTCAAAACTCGTAGTGTTAAATGACTGGCAGCTGCTGCTCTGCAACACTTCATCCTAGCAAATTGGATTTTTGCTCAATAATTCCAAAATGGGTATTTTGCTTAAGATTGTTCTGAAGATAAAGATAAAACTTTGATTGGTGAGCAATAGGAAAACCTGAGGTTCACAACAGCTTATGGAAAGAGCCCCTGGCGAGTGGTCCAAAGGCTAGACCGTGTTTGGCAAGTTGCCTGAATGCTCCAGTGACTTTGAAGTCTCAAACACCTTGTTCAAAGTTAATGGGCTGCATTTACACAATCTGTCTGAACTGCTTTGTACATGCTTACATGGTGATAATCAGCAGACTACTAAAGCACACAGTTGTAGCAGAACAAGATGGATTATTCTCTTTGAAGGATTTCTGAGCCGTTTGTGATTTGCCTGTGTGCTGTAGGTGGCACAGAGAAAAAAACTCACAAACACCCATATACATTAACAACAAGATCTAGTCATTTAAATAACAGGATAAGTACAAAATAAGTTAAAAACACTCCCAACCTTACCAGCTTGCCCCCTATTCAAAGACAAAAAGAGCAAATATAATGCAACTGTGATCGAGGAGACTTTGTGGAAATATCAGCAACTGATTTTCAAAATGTTAACTGGTTAATTACATATCCTATTATAGATTGCATACAAGTAACACAGGAAATCCAAGGATCCTTGTTAGTACGGAGTGTAGAGAGGAACAGAAAGGTTCAGGGTGGGCAGCAGTAGCTGAGGACAAGACAGGAAAGACGTTCTTGGTAGTTTGGCTGGGTAAGCGAGGTAGGGTTTGTCAGAAATCAAGTGGCTTCAAAACTGGCAGGAGTGTCTATGGAGGAATATTTTACAGAGTGCGACTCTCCATCAGATTCTCTTACTTTGTGCATTCTTTGTAGAAGGCCCGGCCCCTCTCTTCTCAGTGTCCTACAGTCTGGAGTTAGGTCCTGCTCAAAGCTCTTTCTCAGTGCTCTGCTCACTTTAATGCTCAGACTTTAATGTCCTCCTGAATGCTGAGCTGGGACAGGGTCTTTTTAATGCGCAGGGCTGTCAAGCGGGCGGCTCCATTAGCATACCAGCACTCCCTCATGATTTTGCCCATAACCCGCAAGGCCTGGAACAGCAGGGGGAAGAATCAGGTTAGTATGAAAAATGACAGACACACATTAAGAGTTTTTCTGTATGAATGGGAACTTAAAGTTGTTTCTTGAAGAATTGTGACCAAGATATATAAACTTGTCCGTGCTCTCTGGTGGACAGACACTATAATGACGTCTACAAATTACACTAAACATATCTTTGGTATTGCTGTACACCAGTTTCTCATTGGCCAATGTATGCTCCGTTACCAATAAAGGTAAGAAAAGCTAATACTGGCTGATTTATTTGGCTTTAGTTGGAAATAAACCAACAGTTTAAGCAGATTAACTGAGAATGAGGGCACTTGCAACGTGCATCCCTCATGGCACAGGAAATATGTTACTGGAAGACAATCTAGAAACAGTGTGACGCTATTCCACAGTTTGAGTAGCAATTTTAGTCATTTTATAATAATTTCACCCTGAGGAAAGAACCTGATAACCTCTTGAACTCGTTTTAGTGATTCCACAGCGCTCCTCTCAGCAATTAACTTGATGTGAGCAATGTTATGATCATAGAAAGGAATGAACCATGTTGTAATAAACTGGAGTGACCCTGAATGATCCAGTAAAAAGTTTATTTTTATACCTCGTAGCTCTGCCACCAGTTAGGGATGTTGGGTCGTAGCTTTTGGTCGCACACTAGCTTCCTCATCTCCTCGATGGACGGGTCAGACGGTACCAGGTCATAGTAGGGCAGCTGGTACTCCTCATGGATACCTGGTGACACAGGACAGTGTTGATCTCAGGGGTTGATAAAAGAGAAACAAAGAACACAGGTTGAGGATCCAGAGTGAAAACTAAAGAGTCTGACCTCCACTATTACAGCGGCGTGCAATCTCCCAGTAGACCAGCCCCAAAGCATAGATATCAGCACATTTGAATGAGTCAAAGTGTCTCATGTTGATCGTCTCATCCAGAACCTCTGGAGCCATGTACCTGTGAGACGTAAAAACAATCCCAGTTTAGAGAAAGAATTAAAGGATAAAGGTGTCAGAGATATCCGTGAGAGAGGACGCTCTCCAGCTGCAGGTGTGTATGATGACACAGACCTCTTGGTGCCCACCCTTTGATTGGGCGCGATGTCGATGGTGTCTGTGGCAGAGTCGTGACGGACAGCCAGGCCCAGATCAGCGATGGCACAGGTGCAGTTCTTCTTCACGAGGATGTTCTTGGACTTCAGGTCTCTGTGGGCAATGCCTGGCTTTCCTATCCAAACATAAGGTATATGAGAAACACTTGTGAGTTGCTATCTCTAAATTTGTTATCAACATGGACATGCAGTCTCTTTTATGAAAAAAAAAACTAGAAACGTTTCCTTTTATGGGCATCAGCGTGGTTGATAAAAATAGAAAACACTTCCCAATTTGAGCGACAGAATGTCCTCAACTGCACTTAAATTTTCCATGAACGGCAGATATGAAGATGATTCACCAGTGAAGTGTTCTCAAAGACGGCCAGTAGATAACGGATATAAGTCTTCATTAGATGGTAATACATCTTTTAATTTTTCAGCAGTAAACACTGTCTGATGCTAGACTGCCTGCCTGTACATGACCATAACAACAGTTAAACAAGATGAAAACAGATGAGAAAAACAACTTCCCTTGACCACACCACAAAAACATCAGTTAATGATATTTAGAAGAGAAACCACACTGGTTTTTCAAATCTAAAATAAATTAAATAATGTCTCCAAGAACATATTTATTTATTTTTCTGCATAATCTTTTTTGTAACCATATTCTACATACGAAACTGTTTGGACATCTTCTGTTTAATGACTCAATTAAATTGCATCAGAGTCTTGCATTACATGGCAGAAATCAGTTGTCAACAGGAGAGAGCTTGTGTCAGTCTGTGGGTGGGGTAGGAAACATAAGCAATGTGTTTCAAAAGGGAAATCCATCCAACCACCAATGTAAGTGTTGATATAAATATTGCTCAATTTATTTCTCAATAAAATAATTTCTCAAATAATTTCTCAATTAGTTATTTCCAGACGGTACGCACATTTTTTTCATGTACAGGTGCTAAAAACTAAAGACTTTCTGTAGCCACTAAGAAGTGTGGAACTTTGTACATTAAACAATTCAATGACAACATTTTCATTTAGATGGAAATTTAGAAGACTTAAAAGGGATTTTCATACTGTTAGCTACAGCACAAACAGATTAGAGAGGAATGTTGGCAGCAGACTTGATCTATGTTGGCTGGTTTATTATTAAAGTGGTAGCATCACCAAATTGTAAATATTTATTAAACAGCTTAAGGCCAGGGGAAAAGAGGTATGCTTAAATACAAATGCAAATAATACAAACACTACCTTGAGTTCCAAGAATCTCCATGTGCAGATGTGCAAGGCCGCTGGCAGCGGACAGCGCTAGTTTGATCATTCCTTCAGTAGTGACAGAGTAGCGGTTCAGGTAGTCAAACAGAGAGCCGTGCTCATGGTAGTCTGACACCAACCACAGCTGGGTCCATGTGCCATTGTCTGGGCAAGACGCAGAAATACAGAAATAAGTGATTATAAGTTTACTCAAGAGTGATGAAGAAACACTGACCAAACACAGATAAATAACCTACATATAATTATTTGATTAGAAAAGAGAATATGCTGTGATTTGCACCTTTGTTGTCAGCAGCTATGAAGCCCAGGATGTTTTCATGGCGGAGCATGATGGTCTGATAGATTTCTGCCTCACGGAACCAGGAGCGCTCCTCCCTGGATGAGAAGATCTTCACTGCCACGTCACCGCCCCTCCAACGTCCTCGCCACACCTCCCCGAAACGCCCTTTACCAATGATCTCTTGGAGGACAATCGTCCTGGCCACCGTCCGCTGGACAAACAGAGGCAGACCTGCTCAGAGAGGATGAGAACGGAGAACAGTCATCAACAGGCTTCTGATACAAACCTGTGTGAACTACAACATGTAGTAGCAAAACGCCCTAGTGTGAATAGCACTGACCTTTCAGCTGAAATGGATTGACACTGTTATTCTCTATTTTTCTAATATATCACTTTATTAAATTGCTCAAAGATAACCTTTTATTTATTCATCTTTATTCATTTGTTCACTTCTCAACAAGAATTTCCACCACATAACAAAAGTACTGGCCTGCAGCTCCATTATCATATCACGTTGTGCACTAACCGGAGCCTGAACCAGACGTGGACAGATCATAAATGAGGTCCTGCAGGGTCCTGTCTTTGGCCAGGTAGAGGTGATCACAGGAGGGGTCCTCTACCTCCAGCCTTTGCCTGTGGCTGTAGGCCCTCTGATGGTACTGATACAGGAACACGCCCATCAGCAGCAGCAGACACAGCAGGAACAGCGGCCCTGCGATCACAGCGACGAGTTCCACCAGCCCCCATGTCCCACCTGGACCGTAGCCTCCCCCCAGTCCTGACTGAGTCGTAACTGAGGAGAGAACAATGTGTGGCAGTGAGTACACACTCAGGACTGACTCTATTCCATAACTATATATAATGAACTGCTTCTTGTCCTTAAGGGGTAACGGCATAAAGCTTTCAGCTTAGCAGAGAATTAGAAAAATGAGTCAGAATTAGACTCTTGCATTAACTTCTATTGATTATTTCTAGTTATTTAACAAAGAGATGCTCAATTCTCCACAGTGAAAGGCTTTTACTGTGAACAAGATGTACAAGAAGTGTCGAAATTACATTTACAGCATACTAATACCTTTAAAGGTCAGCTTATTCTCTTGTTTAACCACACTCAGATATTTCTGCAGTGCTTTAACAATGCTCTACTTGAGTTTTGGGTTTCTCCTCAACTCCACTCTTGAGACCTTGTATTTATTTGGCTTTAAAATCCTTATTGCTGATTGTAGCACAAATCATCCAGGCACTATAATCATTTCAAGATCACGAAACCTGCATGAGGGAGAGAAAACGTTGGTCTTTTATACCCATTTATCATAGCGTGCTGCAGAGTTCACAGTTTTGGTGAGGATATTCACACTCTCTCACCCCAATCAGAGAAATGTTGGTTTCAAGTATAAGTCTCTTTGTTTATACCAGGCTTTTAAGGTGCTGTTTTCTGGTTAAAAGCTTCATATAAACTTGAGCTTTTTGTTCATGCTGAGGATGGATTCAGTCCATAATTTCCTGGCACAGTTGTTCCACACTGATACTGTTCTCTTCACATATTTGTAGACTCTGTACAGAACACCAGAAAAAAAGCTTCTCAGTAACCATGAGTCATAAAAGTGTGTAGGAAACTGCTCACAAGTGCTGAGATGCATCAGATAACATCACAGACGATAGATGAATGCATGTTATAACTAGGCCGCATGTTCATTATCAGGAGTTAAGTTAATAAGGTGCAAAAGCTCCTTCGCAGAACCAGTAATTTACCAGTGTACACAGAACAAGTTATTGCATGTTCTTGCCTGGGTTTTGCTCAGTCAGTTTTGGATGACATACTTGCTCCAACTTGCACAATAGATAAACAGAGAAACACAAAAACAAACTTAAATGCCAAACTCGTGGTGATAGCATCAGTGCATGTAACTGATCATACTGTATATGCTGCGTTCTGACCTGAGGGTACTTGGAGGTCAATGCTGTTGCAGTAGTCCGTGTAGCAGCAGTGGATGTTCAGCAGGCCGTCTGCACCGCGGCAGTAGAACGGCTGTCCAGGGGGCTCAAGGTTGTCCCGTGTGATGCAGGTACGGATGTGCTGCTCTTGGCCATTGATGAAAGAAGTGGAGGCCATGCAGGCTCCATCGGTCTCGCACCGGGAGCCGGTCTTCTCACACGGGGGTGTGGTGCAGTTACACCACAGAGCTGCAGAGACGGAGGAGGCAGAACAAGCAACATGGTGTCAAATGCAACTTTTTCTGATGTTAAAAAAACTGAATTTTGGTCTTTGAGCACTGCAAATGGGCATAGCGTGTCCAGGGTCTGAATTTATTGGTACAAAACATGTAGCGCGTAGACTGACAAACATGAAACCTATAAACATACAGGCCAATAACTAGCAATACTTTGTCAGTGATGTTGTTGCTACTGTGGCTTTTTAAGCATGTGAGATCTCACATCTTGCTAGGCCGCTAGCTGATAAGGTAAGTAGAATTAAACGATAAGTGGTCAACTATTAAATTAATCAACAACTATTTTGATGATCAATTCATTGATTTCAGTAATTTTTTTAGGGAAAAAAAGCCAAAATGCTCTGGTTCCAGTGTCTTTAATGTGGATATTTTATGGTTTCTTCACTATTCTGTTACAGTACTCTGATTGTCTTTGGGCTGTGAACCAAACTTGCAACGATATCAGATTTTCACGGTACAATAACCATCTGAGAAAATATCACAGTATTATACAGTTATTATCATTATTATCAGTTGCAATGATGCTTAAAATAATTAAGTTATATGTTTTTTTTAGGTTGAACAAACATTTATTTTATTTTCATAAACTATCATATCCCTACAGACATAAAATTGATAATATACTTATATTTAATGACACTTAAGCAAATATTCACAGTACGATAACTGTCAAGTTTCATACCACGGTTTACCAATAAAACCGGTATATTGCTACAACACTATTGTAGACAAAACAAGACATTTGAGGATGTGAACTTTTTTGACATTCTATAAACCAAACAACTTATTAATTAATCAAGAAAACAATCAACAGATTAATCGACTCTAAACATAAAAGTTAGTTGCAGTCATTGAGATCAGAGAGTAAAATCTTACGTTTTAGTATTACTATTAGGAGAACTTTTTCAGATGAGTGATGTCTTGCCAAAATGAACTCAAGAGATGAGGACAGAGAAGGAGGATGGCATAAGCGAGGTCTGGTCAGGAAGAAGAGGAAGTGTTGGAGGTTGGGTTGGGTGGGGTGTGTGTGTGGGAGGCAGGGGCTTTTTAAGGATGGGTGGAGGGTTTATGTGAGGGCATGTAGGAGTAGAGATTAACTGATCAGCTGTGACTGTCATTTTACTAACAGGAGACTGAGACTTCCTCTGTGAAATTCAATTATGTTATTAAGACACGGACATGATGTGACATTCCAGTAATTTTGGAAGAGCCCCCAGTGGATTTGATGTAGGAAATGACCTTGCTGGAGAGCCTGTGTGCAGCTAGATGTGCTTGTTAGGAAGCCAGCACACACACAGCTGAACTTCAGTGCCATCTACGTCAAACAGGGGAAATTTAGAGTTAAGGCCTTACAAGATCTTTTGCGGTACTGACTCACATATTTCCAACACCTATTTGGCAGATGCTTGTGTGTCAGATACGAGAAACAAGACAACTGGAGAAAAAAATAAGGAAGATAAATGCTGACTAAACAGGAAATCAGACTGACATTTCAGAATTTCCATGCCTGTAAATGTCACTACTCTAATCCATATTGGGTTGATTGTTTTAAAACCACAAAGGAGTCCACAGAGAAGAAAAAATGATGTATTATTGGGATTGGAAATCTCATAACCACGCAGAGGCATACAGCCAAGTTGCTGACCACTTCAACCGTGATAAAAAGGCAGTAGTAAAAAGATGTTTTCTGAATCTTTACCTCCAAGCCTCAAACATTTCCTATAAAAATAAATAACAATTTAAAATGTTTCCTTACAAACTACAAAAACTTCATATCACCACTGGAATTCAGCTGCTTCAGCACTCGGTCACATCTGCTCCAACATTTCTATTGTAGACCAGAACAGGATTGAGATCTCATGTTCATGACTCATGTCTTACAACCCGAACAGTAACTTTATGGTCCATGTGTTTGAAGACGTTATAGGTAACAGTGGTTACATGTGTACAATAACCAGCGCTGGGTGGGGATGCAGAGGAATGTGCTGTATAGTTAAGATGTGTTGCTCGCACTATTTCACAGGTTGCAATGACAGAAGAAAAGAGAAGGGACAGTTTCCACATTTCTTAACATTGCTTTATTCTAGGGGTCATTGATATCAATATATCAATATATAAATTAACTACTGACAAATATGATGTGATATCAATGCATTGCCCAGCCCTACAAATAAGGATATTATAGCCTGCTCTACTCTGTCTCATATGTTATTAAACTGCTGCTGGATACATTATAATCTCTTAAACATACAATAATGCTACAAAAATAATATTTGTTACTGCTCAAGACACAACCTGGATTCAACAGGGTTCAATTCATGATAAACTGTGAAATAACCTGCCATCAGATAAAAGATATTAACATGTGAACTGTCTCTTCATAGCAACACTGAACAAAGAGTCTCATCTCCTTCTGTGTCCTGGATGCTGTAGATATAAGATTACTAATGTCTGCCTATAAGTAATGTGAGTACTTCCATCCTACATTACATGAACATTTGACCACTGGAGAAATACTGTCACACAGTATAATGTCTTGATGGCATCATTATCTAACCAGCCTCATGTCAAGGGTCTCTGGATAGCATTACTGTGGTGGAGAGAGGTACTTAAGGAAAACACAACGACAACAACCATGTCTTTGGTTTTGTAACTTAAATAACGATAAGTACAAAAACCTGTGCAGCTCCAGAGCTGTGTTTACAGACAAACCCTTCACTGCGCTGACAGTCCTTGTTGCCTTAACACACCTTTTAACTGCCGGTTAAAGACTGCCCTAACCTTGCTCAACAGCGACGGGAATACGGTGAGATATCGTGTTTTGTTACATTCACATGAAAGACATTTAAATAACACCCATGTCCATACGAGTGAAGGCTGACCTGGTTTCCAACCGCCGCTCGGTTAGGCTAGGCTAGGCTAGGCTAGCCAACCTAGCTAACGTTAGCTCGCTGCTAATCCCACATTCGCTCGGCTTGATGGTGGCAGTGGTGCTGGGCTTACGAACAAAACAAACAGTGAGTTACTCACCCTCACAGCTTCTGTACAGGACGGTCTGAACAACCACGACGGCTAACGAAATCCGTAAGTTAGCCATGATCAATAAAGTCCCGGTTCATCGCATTAACACGTCTAGTTAGCTAAGATGTGGTGAGGCGTGCTGATGACAGCTAACCAAGCTGTCAGTGCCCAGGGTACAGTTTACTAACATGGTCCACCAGCAGGCAGCAGCACACATACACAGGACACTGTGTGAGGATATCTATCTATCTATCTATCTATCTATCTATCTATCTGTGGTCGACATCATAAGGATATACTGTAGTCATTAAAATGGTCGATAGGGTACACATTAGGTCATAAAGGTCACTCACAAGTGGACTTTTGTCAATAACAAGTTCTTCCTAGATTTTCTTTCTCATGAGGCTCTTATTGTTTTTGTCCATGCATTTTTCTCTCATCACCTCCAGCTTCAAATACATGTCAGCTATATAAGCTGCTCAATAGCAGCTGAATGGTGGGAAGTGGTACAACTAAATACATGCGTTCAAATACTTTCCCATAAAACCAATTCTGAGGTACTTGTACTTTACTTGTGTTTTTTTTTTTGCATTTTATGCTACTTTAAACTTCTACTCCACTACATTTTGGAAGTCAATATTGTTATTTTTATTCCACTACGTGTATCTGACAACATTAGTTACTTATTACTTTGATATGAAAGTGTATTGCTGCCAGGCCAGAAAAAGGAAAATGGCTCAGTATCACGTTATATAACCTTAAAAGTTTATTGTTATAACAGTGATCTTCTTGTGATAACTTTCTATTGTCATAAGAAGAAACTTGTCTTGTTTCTGCTTCATGATAATGTGAAAGTATTTTGTAATGACATCTTTGCAGATTTAGATTATTAATATAAAATATAAATCAACTGATAAATGATGATCTATTATTATAGATTAAACAACTTGGAAGTATATAAAGTAGTTCAAATTAACCTTCACCAGTTGCAGCATTAGTGATGCTTAAACATTTGTGCATCACTAATTAAAAATCCAGTGATATTGCAAATACTTACGTGCTTTTACTCAAGTTTGTAAGGACTTATAAAAATAAGCTGAAAATCCAACCACCCATGGTGAACTTGTTAGCAGTTAACAGTTGCCGTTTTCACATCCAGCAGGTACGGAGGAACATCGGTATTCATTTGGAGTTAGCGTTTATCAGAGAAGTCATAAATCCAGTTTCTTTTTAGCTCTGGTTTCTCCACAACCGTCTGACAAAAACATCTGGCTCTTTAGCTGTCAAAACAGTTTCAAGCTGCGACCGGAAACAAGGTTGATGAGAGTGGAACTGTAAGCAGGAAAATCAAAACAATGAGATAAAATAGACTTAAAATCCTGATAGCTGCAGAGCCTGGTGGTAACTCCTCCTATATGAAAATACTGACGAGTGTAGCTTTAAACACAAATGACAGCACTGATTGCATTGAATCTTTCACCGTCCTATATTTATTTGTTAATTCAAGCAAGTTGAATCTATGCACTCATAGAGTTAATAGAAGCAGAAAATGTCATATGATGATTATGTTATTGGCAACATCAGAAAATGGCAATAAAACATAGAACTGAACTAAAGGATGAAACAGTTTCTCCAGTTTGATCCATGTTTGCTACATATTATACAGTATTTACAATTGTTGGTCAGCTATTTAAAAAAATAATGACAACAAATTTAACAAAACATAAAACATGACATAACAACGCAAATGAGCTATGATGTAGCTATATGTGTCTTTATTTACAACTTGCGTAGGAAATGAAAATGCAGGTCTGTATATTATATTTGCCTTTCTGTCTGAGTTTTGTGTGAATGATGAGGTAGATACCATAAATGTGTCAGCGCCTGTGAAACTGAATTATATTATATTATTGTACTATAATGTAAAGAAGGTCCTTTTAGTCTTTTTTATTTCTAAAATGTTGTAATATACAGTATTTGTGGAAAAATAAACTCTTTCCTATCCTAAATCAAAATACATGTAATATTTATATCTCAACTTTTAGAGGCTAAAAGCCTCAAACTCCCTCCCAAAGAGTCTTTGCAGTGCTTGTCGTAGGTCGTTTCTCATTTAGTTTTTTCAAAGAAAAAATGTCTTCTCTCTTCCTTATTCTCTCTTGAGGTCACATATTAAATATTTGCTGAATATTTCCATGAAAATTGGTTTGAAAGTTTGAGGTCCAGAGGTTAACATAGAGGTTAAGTCCTAGGTTTTGGCCTTCTTTTCATTTTTTCCTTTTCTTTTCTCCTTTTTCTCTCCCTCTTTCTTTTCCTTCTCCTTCGCAGCTCTCTTTTTCTCCCGCTTTTTCTCATCCTTGATCTCCTTGTACCTCCATATGGGTGGTTCCAGGAAGTGTTTATCCAGCTTCTTCTTCTTCTTTTCTTTCTTTGGTGTTGCCTCCAAAGGCCTGTTGACGCTGATCTTGGGGATGCATCCAGAGGGGAACACACTGTTCCTTCTCGCCATACTGCGGGAAATGAATGTAGAAGCAACTTTGGTGGAAGCCAGTGAGAGCATGCTGCCTCGCCGCTCGGTCTCGACACAGCACGCTGCAGTGATTGACTCTGCAGAGAGGATTGATGGAATGATGTGTGAGACTGAGCCATTGCTATGGCACACTGAGTTATCTTCTAACTCCTTATCTGAGTGTTTCTTCACCAGCTCTGGCACAGCCAGGCGCCTCTTTCCCACCTCAGGAGGGCTTGTAGGGCAGAGTGGACGGCATCCAGTTGAGATTAGGGGACTGTGGATACTGGTGGTCATGCGCACCATGTGGTCCAAGCACCCGTTGTCCTCCGGGTCACGAGGTAATCTGAATCCAAATGTGTTTTTGATCCGCTGGGTAATTTTTTCCCTGGCAGTTTTCTCACCCATGGCAGTGGCGACCCTCTCCTTGAGCTCAGGCCACTCAGGGATATAACTCTCACAGAACTGCTCAGCCTTTGGGCGCAACTTAAGGCGGCGGAGACGCTGCAGAGTCTCATAACGACCAGTTTTCAGTGCCCAGTCCCGAGCACATTTCCCTTTTGTGGAGTCCACTGCATTTATGTCAGCCCCTGGGAATAAAGATAGGAGAGCAAAGGAATTATGAGAGTGATGGTTCATTTTAATTTAATTATGAATAATGCATTCATCCTCCTTTTAGTGTTATTCAGATCTGCAGAGAGCTGAATGGTCTTTTTCACAGCTGAGATTTTGGCTTGCCATAGCAGAGGAAAAACACAGGTGTCTTTAACCTTTTTAATGATGGCTCTATTCCAATTCACAGATAAATGTCCCAGTATAACATAACAGTTAACAGACCTCAGTTTAATGCAGCCATCATTAATGAGTAATTACACCTGTGTTTTTTGCTCTAATGTGTCAAAATCTCTGCTCTAAAAAAGGCCAATTACTGGCAAAATAAAGCAGGGTAATCACTGTATGTGCTTCTTGTTTTTTCAGGTTTTGACTCTTTGTAGGAAAAGGACAGGTGTGTCTAATAACATTAACGATGGCTCAGTTCTGTACAAGTGTCCCAGTGTGATGCTGAGTCAGCATGCACAGTACCAGGATCCCGAAACTGAAGCACATAAATGAAATTCAGCCATCAATTTTATTATTTACACACTGTAACATGTCAAAATATCTTAAGTGAAAAAAGCCCATTGGTACAGATTTGTTGAAGTTTGGTGAAATGGCAGAAATTAGGGTTTTACAATGAATCAAATTTCTAAGGCTTCCAGCATTATACTATCTCACAGTCCGTTGACAATATCCAATAAAATATAGTGTCTAAATTCCATATAATTAACTTGGAAGAGCAAGAACAACCAGCTGGATGGGGTGTCATACTGTGAACAAGTCTTACTGTAATTATAATAACAATAATAATAATGATACTATAATATCAGCAACTAACATATGAAAATAGTTATCAATAGGTAAATAGGATGAATATGAACTTATCCTTTAAGTATAAGATAGATTTAAGCGGTGATAGTTGGACAAAACAAGCAAAATGAAGACATCGCCATGGGCTCTGAGAGTCTATGAAAGCCATTTTTTGGTATATCTTAACGTTTTATAGAGTAAAAGATTAATTGATTAATTGATAAAATAGATCAATTAATTAAAATAATCTAGTTGCAGCCAACTGCGGTGTCGAATAATACATGATAACTAGCAGAGAGTTTAGGGAACGTGTGCAGTCTATAGTTAGCACTGCAGGTGGCTAATCTACACGCAGCCTGCAGGACTAGTAAATCAGAGATTATTGTGTTAAGATGTGGTAAAGTCCTCAGAATGATCCCTTAAACCGGTCTGGCGTCACTCGCACGTTCACTCACAAAAATAGTTAGCTTGCTTTAAAGATGGACAGGTAAACCGTGGGGTCAACTATTCTCACCCTCAGTGCTGTAAGAGTCCTGGGTAATGAGCTAATGTCAGGGTCTCGCAAAAGACCTAATAATATCAAAGTACAGCAGCTCCTGTACGAGTGCAGCATGGTTGTTGTCGTTGTGTAGTGCAACAAGGTGGACTCACTGGTGGATGAAGAAGATACAAAGAATAGTGTTTGTAAAAAGTTGGTTCTTTGAATGCTTAATAAACATTATTTTATACATCCATGTTAATGTACTCGTATGCATTTTTGTACGTCATAAATACCACTTTGGGTATACTTATATGTACTTTTGTGTG
Organism: Pagrus pagrus; assembly: GCF_965226575.1. Classification (NCBI taxonomy): domain Eukaryota; kingdom Metazoa; phylum Chordata; class Actinopteri; order Spariformes; family Sparidae; genus Pagrus; species Pagrus pagrus. The sequence goes on from NC_140187.1 coordinate 19,514,746, forward strand.
ATTATTGTTGTTTTCTATATATATTTAGTGTGTTGTTTCCTTTTTTAACTTAAGGGTTAGCAACTGTGAGTACCATGAACAGTGCTATATAAATAAAAGTTATTATTATTATTATTACTTTTTTATCAGTGAACAGCGTGTGATATATTGGTATGATCTCAGTAAGGTCCTAATATATAATTTTCCAGTAATACATCATGCAATTAATTTGATCAAAATGAATGACAAATTAAAATATGTTTTCAAGACTAATAAAAAATAAATAAAAAATTGAGCAAGATCATAAATTCTATCAAACTAACATAATAAATCATTTAACACATCAGTGAATTAGGTGCCAGAGAGTTCATAGCTCTGCTCCTGGTCTTACATACCAGCCATAACAAGGGCAGCCATGACGTCAGAGCGGCCCGTCATAGCAGCTTTGATGAGGGCTGTGAAACCTCGACAATCCCTTACTTCAGTGTCTATCCCGGGGTAGTAGTTTAGGAGGTACATTGTTGTGCTGACATGACCTGGAGATAAAAACACAGAGATCAGAGATCAGATCAGCAATGATTCAGAAAATGTGAAACTAGACCACAAACCATAACGGAAAAAGCTCAATTGTTTGTTTTGTACTTTTGTACCAGTTTATCATCTGAACTTGACTTTTGTTTTGCTTTTTGTGTGTAGGAACGACTTACCTGCTTGGGATGCAATCATCAGAGCGGTGTTGCCTTCATTGTCCTGGTGATTTATGTCTATAAAGGGACATTTGTGAAGCCCGTACACAATGTCAATGAAGCCTTTGCAGCAGGCCACCATCAAGCCGTTCTGTTGGCAATAATCAAAGGTAAGAATCATTGACAGTGGGAGAGTGATGTACAGTGGTTTTAACATTATGAATGAGACTCTCACCCAGCTGTTGATGTCCAGCTCCATAACCTCCTCTTGTGTGACCCCTCTCTCCAGAACCTTCAGCAGGGTGACGGGGTCATTACGGGCGCATGCTTCATACAGTGTTGATGCTGCATTCCCGTTTGTTCTCGCTGGCATATAATCTGGAAGCACCGAGTCATCAGAGAGGATGCTGTCTGAATCTGACTCGCTCCCCAACAGAGAGACGTCGTCCTCATTGGGGCCTGAGCCCAGGTGGGGGTCCTCTGCTGCAGTGGCCATCTTCCAACAGCAATACAGGTGAGACGGTACTGTATCGTTTGACTACATCTATAAGAATTAAAAAAAAAAAAAGATGAATTTTCCTCCCTTCAAAGCTCTCCGTAAATTAAAATCATCTCAGAATCACAGCATGTATATCTACGGCTTCAGATTGACCATATTAAGAGAGCTAAAGTTTGCTTATTGCTTGTCAGGATAACATGAGTCTGTCAGTCTGGGATTATGAGTGTGTGTTATCTGTGTGTCATGGAGTGGGTGTGGCTGTGTGAGCTCAGTGTGCCTTTACTGTTGAGTAACTGGATCAGCATCGAAAAGCTCTGCTGAACATACAAGAGAGCTAAATGAGGAACAACCCACCTCAGAATAACCTCATGTCACATGTGGCCCTGGTCGCCTCAAGTTTTGGCTTTATTACTGCTTTCTGAAGCCATTGTAGCTATTAAAACTAATGACTAATAACCTTTTTCTATCTTTAATGTAATGTGTATGTAATAATGCAAATGTTTACATTCACACTCGAGTGTCCCTGGCTCAAATCAAAGCAGTATAATTGTGATTTTGGAATATTTAAAGCGTCACTGACAGTTGATTTCCAGATCTTTTCACAGAACTCCTCTCAGCACTTTGAAAAATGTACAGACATCAGTTCCTTAAAAGTTGAAGGAAGAGGTTAACAAGCTCCAAACGCCTCCTTTTTTGACTCTGATGAAGACGCACCTGGTGTCGATACATTATCACTTGAACCAAGTTTGTTGCCTAAATCAACATACTCTAGTCCACTTAAGACTTTATTTCTGAAGTCATTTCCTGATATCAAATCTTTAATGTCACAGACCAACGAGAACCCACTGATCATGAAACCAAAGTACAGAAGTGACATTTCAAAGGCAGAACTGCAGCCTCAACCATCCTACAGCATTACATAATGTATGGCCTATCACTTTGATCAACTTACTGACACTGATTCATCAACATAAAGAATAAACACTTACCATAAAGGGTAATAATCAGCTGTAAATGTCGATGTACCCACGTGTCGGTGCCTGTGTGTCACACCTCTGTGACTTCTTGTAGGCAACTTCTGACTTCCTCCAATGTTCCTACCGTGTTTTCAGAGCAGCGAAGAGGTCACAGTTTCCTCCTGGGCCTGTTAATAGAGGTACTTTACCCATTTCCATCCCACATATTGTCATGATGACATACAACTAAGAGGAGGAGTCTCAGTGGAGTCTTCACTGAGATACCATGTGCTCAGCTCATCCCACTTACGGCAGCTTTATGGAGAGGATTACTGACTGCCTTGGCCATTTTCATCTTTTAGCACAACTCCAGTGTTATGCATACTACCTGGTACCTATACCATTGTGTTTCCTGAAGTTGTGTGCCATTTTTTTCCTCACTTTTTGTGCGGATATTTTTTGATATTTATTGATATTTTTTGTACAATAAGTAAATTCCCAACGCTTCACCCTTCTGAACTGTTACAAATACATTTGACCCACAATAAAATGACACAAAACAAAAGTCGAGAAACTTTATTGAAAAATAAATAAGAACATAAACAGAAGAAAACTTGGCGGAAGAATAACAATCACACGTGAACAACAACCATACCTTGCCTTCTGTCAGGTATAAATAAAAATGCATTAATGCAAAAAACTCTTATTAAAAAACACTGCAACCACATACAGTATGTTGTATTCTGTCCACAAATACATATTTAATCCGATTGTATATGTATAAAATGTTAACTGTAAGCTGCTAAAGCCAGACTTATCTAATTAATTCTTTAAGACTGGCTGACTGGCAGACAATCAGATCTCATCTGAGGTGACCAATGTGCTCTGAACAGATGGGACACAGTCCAGACTTAAGAGTTAAAACAGCAACATAACAAGTCATTTCACAGCGGAGGCTGAGTCATGATACTTCCCAGGTTTACCACAGGATGGGGATCTCTCACACACTTCACAGGCTCTGCTCTCAGTCTTCAGCCTTTATGATTTGATACTTGATAATAGAGTGAAACTAATAAGCAGTTATAGCTGTAACCTAAACATCAAGAAAATGCATCAACATGATTTAAATCTAAAATGCATCTGCACTCTATGAAGCGAGTTCCAAGTAGATTCAACTACATTTTTGCTTTCACTGCAGGACTTTCAGTGCTATTTTAAGAAACTAGAAGTTTTTCTGTAGCTATTTTGAGTCCTGCTTTGGGAAAGGTCACCCACGGACATTATTAGCCTATGGGCCTGCGGGACGTGGCTGGACGTGGTTGGACATGTCTGGACCGATTGACTCCTCTGTTGTCCAGAAGGGTCGGAGGACAGTTCACACGGCAATTGAACATCTGTCTTCGTCAGCCCAGAGGAGAAAAAAGACATGGTACAAAGCATAGATGGTCTGCTTTTGTCCTTCTGTTGGACATCAGGCAGGCTGTCTGAGATCTTTTTCTGAAGCCGCTTCGACGTGTTTTGTAGGTTTTGAATAAAAAAAAACCAAAGGATCAGGCATTGATGCCTAAATACAGGCAATTTAAAGACAATAAGAAGAAGGACGCCAGATTTGGACAACCTCAAGGGGATCGGAAGAGCAAGGGATGCAAAATGAAGACTTTGGCAAAAGTGCAAGTGAGGACTGAACAACTTCTGGGATACAGGGTTGATAAAGTGAGTGTCTTTGGTCCACAAGGCCAACATTGTTCAAGTGTGGGAATCAACTTGGGCTACTCTTCCTTATTATACATGAATACAAATGCTAATATTCTATGAGAAATGAGAAATAATTTTTGGTAACACTTCAGGGAACACATAATAACCATTAACTAGTTGCTATTAGCATGCATGTTAGTTGTATATTGGCTTTTTATTATTCATTATTAAAGCACGTAATAATGCCTTATTATGCATGACCTTATTCTACAACTTCCAGGCCATTATCTAAGAGTTTTCACTTAATAACCTTCTAATTAAAGCCCATTGATAGTAAGTAAGGACGTTGTTGTACATGAATTATATGCGTTGCTCAGTGTGGACCTTATAAGGTGGCAAGGTGGTTCCTAATAACACTTCATATATATGGTCTATTCTTATGTGGCAAAAGTAAAAAACAAAAAAAACATAAGTGTTAAAAGTAATGGGTTGATAAGTGTAAAAGACTGAATTATGCGGAATAAGGCATTTATAAGTGTTTTATAATGACTAATCAAGAATCAGTATGCTACTTAAATGCATGCTAATAAGCAAACCGAATGGTTAACATATGTTTCCTAATCTAAAGTGCTTATTTTTACAAAGCAGGTTGACACTTCTGTGTGCATTTATTTTTGTCTGATGATCTTTATCTTGCTTTCGTCAAATCTTTCCCTCTTTGAATATATTCCATTTAGAGCTGGAATAAATGATGTTGTTCTTTGTGGATAGAAAGTAAAACAATGCTGCTGCTCATCCTATAATCTGATTGTCATATAATATCTCTTAAAAATAGGGTTAATTTTGAGTCAGTCTTGGTTTAAAGGTATACTATGCAGATTTTCCCTATTTAACAACGTACATGTAGAATGTGGTTCTGTCTAGAGACCCTCCTCTCTGCCAGACTTTCATTAGTATATCGCTGTGTTTGGGACGATTATAGGTGTTACCTTGGGCAGTGGTGTGTAGCCCCCAGCCAATAACAACATGAGGTCGGATCTGTGACACTGTAGCGACTGTCTTTGTCTCTCTCCTCTTCTATTGCTCTGTCATTAAGAGCTCAGGTATGTGTGTCTGTTTGACTGAGTGGCTGATCTCCGCCCCCACACAGGCAGGGCAGAGAGGCAAACAATGGACAGGATGAAGCTTGCACTCAGTTACACAAAATCTGAAGGGTCATCGGAGGGGAATGGCCATGTCTGTCTGTGCTTTAGAACGTGTCCGCTGTGAAACAATCAGAAAATAAAGTTTTATTTTTTCTGACTCGCTGCTTTCTCCACACTAACGCCGCTCCTCGTTAGCTCCGTCAACCACCGCTTCTCTCTCTATCTCTGTCTCTGTCACGACACAGCAATGACAATTCCTGACTAGTGCGCCTTTAAGAACAACTAGCAATGTGTCATGAAAACAGATATTGACTTGCATTTATTCAGCTTATGTGCTGACAAAATGTTGCTGCTGTTTATGTGGCAGTGCTTTCTAACTTTGAGAATTTAGACACAGTGAGCCGCAGATCAGTGTGAGTGTTAGATGCCTAGTCCATCAAAATTTTACAAGCTGCAGGGCGAATACTGTCTCCGATATACTGTCTGAACTTTTTCACCTATCCTGCCCTCTTAATTTTGATAGACTTGTTTATGTGGCAGTAACCAGAGAAAAATCAAGCTCTTCTTTCTGGTTTTCAGTTTTTTTATAGATCAGTCATCAATAAGATGAAACTCATTCTTCAGATAGCATCAGACCTCTTTGGCCTAGGACTCGCTGTTGACCTGTTCTCTCCCGACCAGTTTAACCCTCTCAGGGAAATTCCTCAGATAAGATAAGAAACTGCTCGAGCTGAAGCAACAATAGGAAAGACAGAGGGGCAGAGAGAGAGGTGAAACAGAACAAAGAAGTGGTGTAATTAGCTCCTACCTACCCCAAAAAACATTAAAATACAAATACCACTACAAATAAATGCTTTTGTTTGATGTTTTTATTGAAACCTAAATCTTAATATATCTTAATCTCTTTATTATTCCTGTCTGTCTTGTGTTTAAGATTTCAGACAGCAGCCTGGAGAAACTGTTGTCAGATGAAAACGATCAGGACGTGCAGACACCGAGGCAGTTCAAGTGGGCAAGGAAGTCCAGTGTGGCTGCAGGATGCAAAGGTAACACAGAGGGTTTATCTGCTGCACTCATACTCTGGTTTCCTGCTGAGTGCACCTCTTCACTTAGCCGTTGAGGGGAGCCATGTGACAGAAAGGAGCAGTGTGTTCTCATCTGATTTCACTTTGCCCACAAAAAATCATGGATTTTAGATTTAAAATACTAAAAGCAACACCAAACATAAAAAGCACACATTACCTTATCCTGATGATTAAATATTGGCTCATTAGGCGTGTACACGCTCACATACACATGCATGCACACACAGTAATCCTACGTTGTAGGGGAGATCAGTGCCTTTCAGCTCACGGGGATCATCATGTCAGGAGAGTTTTTAAAAGCTTAACTCGATGGCCAAGAGAGCAAGAGCATTTTGATATTTTTATAGCCGTAATCTGTCCTCGCTGGATTGAGATTCCAGGGTTGTGTTGGTCGACCTGTGAGGCGAATGTGCGTTTATCTGTTTGTGTGTGTGTGGGACTGTGTAATAAACGTGGTTCACATAGAGACAGCAGCTGTATTAGACAGACTCTTCTCTTTCATTTCTCCTTCCTCCCTGACTTTGTCCAAGTTTGGGTTCGTATGAGTTAATGCATAAATCTCCTTGAATCACACCACCGGCTGCCACGAGCCTGGACAGCTGTGCTCGGAAGATCATCTAGTCATGAATGCTTAATCTTGGCTTTGAGATTAAATCGGTCTGCCTCCATCCTGCCAGCTCAGTTTGCTGTGTGTCGGTTATTTCCACATGCTGGTTTTTTCACGGCAGAGGAAATGCTTTAGTACCTGTGGTGACAAAGGAGAGCAGGCAACTGCCTCACTCATTAGAGAAGGAGGCTCTTTAGCAGTTTTAAAGGTGTATTATGTGGCTTTTTTACAGGCCTATAAACAGAGAGAGAGCCTGTGATACTGATTTCTTCATCTAACCAACCCTGTTTATCATCTGACGATTCCTAAGATTTACATTGTGACCTCTTGGGGGACCTGGTTTTCACTCTTTGTCTGCACTTCTGCAGCTGCTTGCGTGTTAGTGGGTCTTTGCTTGTGACAGTGTGCAAAGTGCATAAATGCATTTACATTCCCGTTAAATCTGTCATGTTTTATTTACAGTATGTAGCATGCTGTATGGTTGAAAACAGATGAGGGAACACATTTGTTTCAACGAGACTAAGAATCCACACACACACAGTGATGCTTCAAGCTAAATGATAAGATAAGATGTACCATACCATTGGGGAAATTCAAGTCATAGTATTGACCAATCATGATTGAGAGGGCTGTGTTGCGTGCAGGTAAACAGTCTGTGTGGAGTTTGCATGTTCTCCGCGTGCCTGCATGGGTTTCCTCTACATGCTTTGGTTTCCCCTGCCATCACAACGTGTACGTATATTGGTTTATTCTCTGGTCAGTGCCTGTGACTTAAGGCACTGGCTGAGATCTGGATTTGTTCCTTGAGTGTCGTACATTGGCTGTTGGCTGTCCTCTGGGATGGGCTAAATGCAGTGAACAAGGTTCACTACATTGTATAACTGTTATTTGATGAATAAAGACTCTTCGCAGAACGCATTAGCCAAAATGCAATCTCTGACCCAATTGTCTGATTCAGATATTTTTCATAGAGATTAGCCAAAATGACCAATTGAGGTGGAGGAAGTCTTGGCCCAGATATCTGTTATCCAGATATTTTGCAGCCTTCCCTGAAAGGCCTGCAACAATTGCTGTTGCCTCCAGAACCTAAATGATCATTAAACAACAGCCGAATATCTTTAGCTTGTATAATGTTTTCCATGTTTACAATATTAGTTTGGTGTGTTAGCATGCTAAAACTTGCTTTTTAACACTTAACACAATGATAGAGCAGAGGTTGATGGGAATGTTGTTAGTTTTGGAGGTATTTGTTCATTAACTCCACATATTTTAGTGCGTATTTTTGACATGATTCTGGGGCTCGGTGAAGAGTCAGGGGATCACCAAAGTTATTGCAATTCATCCTGACAGGGACATGAATGTTTGTACCAAATTTCATGACAATCCATCCAATAGTTGTTGAGACATTTCACTCAAAACCACAGATGCCAACCTTGTGGTGGCGCTACAGGAAAAGTCAGGAGCTCATAGAAGTCATTAGGATTCATCCTCTGGGAACCATGAATTATATAAAGTCACATAACACTGTATAAAATTAGATGCCAGTCCATCTCATGGAAGTTGAGATATTTCAGTCTGGACCAACGTGTGGATCAACCAAATGCCATCCACTGAAAAAATGACACAACACAGAATGCACAGTCGCTCTGTACAGTTGAAATTTATTGCTTATTTCATGGAAAAGTCCATGTTAGTCATTGCTCATGCAATGACAGTAAAGGTCCCACAGCCACAGAGTCAACACTGTGAGGGAAGCTGCTGAGGGAGGTGAGAAGAGAGAGGGGAGAGGGAGCAGAAGGGGAGGGGAGAGAAATGAGACGAGGTGGGATGGGGAAACAGATGCTAACACAGCAGTAGTGCAGCATGTTAGCCACCTCCCCCTCCCTCATCACAGACCCTCCCACTCCCTGCCCCTCTGCCTCTCTCTCTCACTTAGTTTTGGTCCCTCTCATAATCTTTGCCCACTATCTGACCACACAGAGAGGCTTGAGAGTGGAGGAGAGGACTGTCTCTGTGGGGTTTTCCACTGTTCATCTTCAAATCATGGGATAAAAGCAGCAGTTTTTTTAATCCCAGGGGTTCCTACTCAGATTGGACTATGACTGTGGAGCTCTCTGTACACTTTTCCTTCCATCTCCTCCGGGTATTATCGCAGGAATAGTGTGTGTGCATGTGCTTATGTGTGTTTCCGTCCAGCATGATGCCTGCCTCTGATAGTCTTGAGTCTAGCAGCAGGAGTGGATCATCATGAGAGGGGGTCACCACCAGCGAGGGTGTGGGTGTCAGCACCTGTTCAGAAAACTGCTCAGCAAATGTGGCTGCTGCTTTGTTCAAGTTAGAGGTACGTTGATGCTTTGCCCTTTAGCGGGACATTTACTGTAGTTGTTCTAAGGTTTTTCTGATGATATATTTATGTTAGGCCTCTTCTTTATATTCCTAAAATTGTTGGAAACATATATAAATGTTGTTTTTACACTGTTTTTTTGATGATAGGAGATGTACCTGGTCATAACTTTATGGTTTATCATAAATCAAAGCCAAATTCAGTTTCTTTAAGTTGTAGTAAATTCAGATTAACAGCATTTCTATTCATTCTATTATGTTTTTCATCCATTCACTGCCCAGTTTTATTGTGTGTGGTACCGACTCGTGAGGTTGCCAGAATACAAATAATGGTGCTGTTTGGACAAAATCTTTCTACTGTTTGTCCATCATGTTCACAGCATAATTCAAGAAAAAGTGTGAGAATAAAAGCAATTATTCACTTTTACAGGATAGACAGAGATCGCACAATACTTCCCTCTTTACGCCACCTTTGTTTATTTACACTGAACCAAAACAATGGCAACATAGTCCCGCCCCAGTGTATGATTTTGGATAGCATGCCAGCGTTGATGCCATGAGATATTATCGTCGGACCGCACCTTATGTGACAATGGCAATGGTATATAATTATAGTAGCAATCATCTACTATTTCTGTTATACTGCGGTTGATCTCGTCCTGTGCTCAGACGATAAGGAACTCCCGGACTTTGTTGTCTCCCCAGATTTGAAGACATTTTTGGTAACTGTTCTCTTTCCTTGAGTTAGCTGCTAACGGCTGCTAGTTGCTTTTAAAGTCTCCCAGTTGTGAGTCGTGCCACATACCACGTTGTCACAGTGTCCCACTAATGAGGAACAATATTGGCCCCACTTATAAGGAAAGATCTGAGGCACTCAAGAGGGTAATGATTAAAACGCCTTTATTAGTACATGACTAGTCTAATAAAAACATGCCAACGCGTTTCAGCCTAACAGGCCTTCGTCAGGGCGAGGGCAAAGTGAATATTGGCCCCACATTGTGCCTTTGTACCTTACACACATCCCCGCCTTGACCAGTTGTATATTGTTTGATATATGTGTCAGTTCAGCACAAAAAGGCAACTATACAACAACTATATGCATGTAAGCCACAATATTAATGCTAATTCTTTGTTCCTTGCTATATTGTGTTGATGACTCCCTGAGCAGCAGGTACTCCTTTAAACAGGAAGTCTGTCTGACTCCATGAAACACCAAGACAAACTTTTAGAAGTCAAGACGACAGAGTAGGTGCGTTGTATGTAGATTTTTCTACAACCATAACGAGGAAAACAGGGCAGTGACAGCTCCATTCATATTTTTGCAGTAAATCAGCAGATTGTGTTTAGAAGGATGTGCAGCAAGAGCAGATTCATGTTGCGAACTGACTAAAAACTGGATCTCTGAAGTGTCTCTGAATATGCTGCTGATCACTACATCATTGCAACACAAGAATCATGATCAACTGTCTTTAGATCCGATTAGATGAAAGCATTAGTTTATATTAATTAAAAGACACTTTTCCTTTTGTTCCTGCATGGAGTGAGGCACAGATTTCATATTAAATGCATTTTAACAGAAAGTGATTTTCTTAATCTGCACCCCTACAAAATTGCAACCCTGCTTCAGATCAAAGGCAGCTGTACGCACACACACACACACACTCAAACATGCACATACACAGACACACAAACACGTCCCATTACTGCCCCGACCCGTAAATCCTCTGTTGTTCCAGTTGCGCAGGGAGTGATTACAGAACAGCTCTACTCTGAGCTGCACTGCTCTGACAGGCCCTCCGAATAGATGTGTGAAATGTGAAATAGGAAAACAGCCGTGTGTTGAGATGCCTTGCTTTCCCACCTCTGGTCATGGAGCCTAATAGAACGTCTCTGACTCTTTTCTTGAGGATACACACCGCCTGTGTGATGTGATGTCAGCACTGCTGTTATACAAGGTGTTTTCTTCCTCTCTGACTCTAAAAATACCTTTTTTGTCTGCTTGCGAGTCTGTGGTTGAGTTTGTGTTTATAGAAAGCCTGGCAGTCACAGTCAGGATAGCAAAGGCTCCCTCTTTTTAATCTAATCTATTTGTTTTTCATTCAGTGGTTGCAGGAAAGATGCACTTTTGCCGGAGAGAGTATTTTTTTCCAGTGTTCTTGTGTGGTTTGGAGCTTTCTCCTCTGTTTTTGCAGCTTTCTGATTTCCTTCTACCTCCCCTGAAGACTTCCTTCTTATAACTCCATTCTGCGATCTCTATTTGAGTGTTTCATTTCATTTGGCTCCGTGTCCCACAGCTATTTATAAAGGCAGAGAAACACCTCCAGATAAAGAAACTTTCTTGGAAATCTACTTAAAAGTCCTGCCAACAATCTCACTGTCTCATTACATATACATCACTTTGGCTCAGAAGCTGCCATGACTAATAGTCCATTAGCCCACCAGTGTGTGTGAGGTCATCACTGCCAGTATGTGAAGAAGTAAACATGATGACTAACAAGCAGCAAGAGTGTTTAGTACCACAGAGCATCTACATATACAGCAGCCTTTCTGTAGGCTCAGTCATATTTCACTTTTTTGGTGGCTGTGTGTTTTGCTGGACCACAGAACTGCCTGATCCACATTTGAACTTGATTTGCATTAAAACACAGAATTAGACAGAAAACAGTAAATATAGACAATCAAATACAAATTATAATGATAGAGACATTTTAAAGAACTCTGAAAAGATAAAACAGAGACATAATTGCAAGATAGGCCAAGATGTGAGTGCACGGTGCTAAAGATTGGAGATTAAAGGTGCAAGGGGATTCTGGAGAAAAATGATAATGATGGGTTGTTGGTGTTCAGACTGACTTGTACACCAACCAAAGGGTCGGTATTTGATGACCTGGGACTGGGATGCAACAAATTATCTTTCTATAGAATGGCCTACTGCAGCTTTGAAGATGCTATATTCAATATTTTTTAACCTGGTGTCACGCCAAACTGTGTAATAGACCTAGCAGTACACCTTGTCACTGTCGCATTTTACACTTTCAAAATAAAGGCACCAAAACTATTTGCTTAATTTTAGGAAAGGATCATGGTTTAGCTTGAAATAATCACTCCCTTAAACCAGTGGACACTGACTATTGGTTTTACATGGGACTGAAATCCTGGTCGGCTGGGTGAAACGGGAAGACCCAGGTCGACGGATATACAAACTGTTGTTTTAATAAAGCATTGTCTTGTCACACCACTCATGCTAAAATAGCCACTTCTAATCGAGAACATGTCCAATAAAATGTTGCAAATGGCATTGGCGAAGAGGCAGAGGTGAAAAATAAGGACAAACTGCGCCAGAAGAGTGAAATAATGTCTACTACAGCGACTTTTTCAATTTTTTGTCTTTGCGCATAGTCACTTAGCTGATGAGCAAGTCAGAGTGATTTTTCATACTGATGGGCTCTGCTGCCGATTCCACCTGCTCAGTCGGCTGGCAAGGGCAGACTAGTGCTAGGGCCACAGATGTTTACAATGGCCTCTGCATTGGCCGACAACCAGCTGTTGGTCTGGTGTGTCAGGGCCCCAAAAAAAATCAATGCAGGTTTCAGCCACCTGTGAAAATGATGTGTTGAGGGCAAAACTCGTCACTATGCTTACTCTTTTTTGTTTTACTCACAAAACTCAGACCCTCACTGAGGGGAGACAGAGTGTTTTTCGGGCATCAAAAAGAACTACGAGGGGTGACCGCAGCGTACGAGTGAAAGCCCACATCAGCTGCTTGCTGTGTCATGGGAAAAGGAAGTGGTGGCGTGAGGAATAGTATCTGGGTCAGCTGTCAACATGCAGGATGTAATCGCATGTGATGTGAAGGGATATTAATCATAATCATTTTTGTCATAGTTTACTAGCAAACACAGTCGATCTAATAATGGCCCAGGTCACAGCGAGCAAAGAGAGCAAACCGCAGGCATGTAACAGATATATCTGTATATATATGGCAATATAGATGATGAAATGCATGTTTAAATGTCAGGTGAATCTCAGTTGAGTTAGCAGTATCAGCTAGCAGCAGGAATATTTCAAAGTAAATGACATGGAGGGCAGGGGACACGAGAGGTGCTTTTTCATTACAAGGCAGTGCAGCGCCAATGACTGACGAGTTAAAGCTTCTATCATGTAACATTTCATAGCTAAATGTTAAAAGTCCTCTCACATATTCAGAAATGAAACCAGTCATTAGGTTATTGAGTAGCAAAGAAGATGAGACATCAACTCGTGTGTGAATGTGTGCGCTTTTAATTCAATCTGTCTCCCTCTCAGATTAATAAACTGTGCATCAGCCTAATTTAGGAGTGAGTGGCTGCTGACGACATCAAAGTGGCTGATTTCTGGCTGTGGTAACAACAGCGCTGTGGAGTATTTGCTTTGGGAAGTGAGGCAGGCCATTTTTAGCCAAAAATGACCGGGTTCGATTGTAATAATGATGATTTCATCCATCAGCATGCACAGAATATGAAGCACCCGCAGTACTCATCTCCTATAAACAGACAAATTAAGGCCTGGCACGTTACATGTGTAAAGCTTTAGTCATGTCTGCACTTGGTGAAGTGTCATCATCCTGTTTGAAGCGGCGCTCCAACAGCATCTCAATAATTTCTGCTGCGGCTGACCATGACCATCTATGGGGTTTAGTGGGGGGAAGATATAGTTAACTATCTCGCAACCATCTGCTTCAAGAGAGAGCGCAAGAGAGTGATGTCATGTAAAGTAGGTCATGGCAACATCGCTCTCTCCCATCAGTCACAGGAGCACAAATACAGAATATACTCTTCCTCTCATATACTTCAAGTTAATCCTCAAGATGCTGTAAAACCATAGGTTTACTTTTGCTTGTGTTGATACTATGAAACCAAGTCTAAAGGTAACAGTTTTCATTCAAAAGTAGCATTCAAGTGGTTAATATCCAGTCACTGCATCCAACCAGATATGATATTAACTACCCATTATATCACGTCGCTTCACATCGTGCTGTCTGAAAATTAAAATTAGCTACTCAGAAAGAGAACAACCCTTTGTAATGTCTTTCTATCAAAGAAACGACCCAAACACACGACACAGAGGCAAGCAGGTGAAAAAAACAAAAGGTGAGCTTTATTAATGTAAGCTGGAATACAAAATAATCAAAAAGCAGACAACAAAAGGGTGGAGAACAAAACCAGGCTGAAGAGAGTCCAAGGAAAACTAAAGAGTTACACAGGGGCCGATTGAACAAAACACAGGTGTACACAGAGAAAAGGGCATTAAAAAGACAAAGACAGGAAGTGGAAAGTAGAACATGACACACAAAGAGAGGCAACATTAAACAGGAAATAACAAAACTATATGTACAACTCAGGATCATGACACACTTTTTAGAAAGAAGGACATCGCTGGACATAATTTTAACAATTTTGTACAAAAACTACATCTTTCCACAGCTGCATGTCGAGGACAGGTGCGTCAAAGGTGTGTCAGAAGTGAACTCCTGCACACTGTCATCATTCACAGCCTTTTTATTGGTTAGTATATTAATTGTATAAATAAAGCACATTTGAGAAAGTTGTTCGTTCAAGTGGAAAAGTAGGAACTTACAAAATAACATGGATGAACAAAATGCATTCAGGTCTTCCTTTTCCTTGCTCACTGTGAATGACTCCAGTTTACTGAGCTGCGTAGCTTTGTAATCATCAGTGGATGCGATTGATGTCGCTCCAGTAAAAGCATACAAAACTAAAATAGACTTAAAAGATACTTCAAAAACTGCACAAATAATCTACTCCATTCCAGTAACAAGAAGCTGTCGGTCTGTTATGCCACAGTGTAGTAGCATTTGCTGGCAGTGTTTCAGCAGCCAGGGCTTCAGCGCAGCAGACAGGATTATTGTCGGAGAGGCTGACTCTTTGCTAATGTTTTGGTCCCGGTTACTGGCATCCCTTCCCATCAGGGTAGGTGTGTTGTCTGAGATAATGGGGTTGCAGAAAGAATCAAACCCCGCCCAACCTGTATGCAGCGGTTATGTTGCACATAACACCACCTCCACAACTGACAAATTGTCTGTGAAAATTGGTGTACAAACTCTGTAAATTGAAGTTCACGTTGGACCTTCACTATTCACTATTTTCATGGACACAAGAAAACAATGTTTACTATAATGTGGATGTCCATAAGGCTTGTACAGTATGTGAGGATGCATTCACAGCACGCATGCTTGCAGACAGTGCTGACACTCCCTACAGACCTGATGGTGGTCCAGCTGTTGCTTTGTGTGAACATAACATATTACATAAGCGTCTCAAACAAACATGACAAGCTGAGTCGCTCGGCTCGGCAGCAGTTTGGACGTCACAATGGCCGTTACACACCATTAAGGGTCAGTTCTTAGGAACTGTTGATGTATTTGTAGAAAGACCTCAGTAAGGTGCACTTGTTGTATCACATCAGCAGATGGTGAGGTGATAGTTACTGAAGCGGTCCTGAACTGACCTCTGTAGATAAAAAGCAAGGAGACCAGATGGCTGTCTCTGCTCAGGGTGATCAAAGTATGTGCGTGTGTTTGTGGGTGTCTGTAGATGTTTCACCAACAGATTCTGTTGAATTTCCCCTGTTCTTACCTCATTTCAGTCATATAGCTGGAGCTGTCATATAGTTCAGGATACAGTCAGAAAGTAATTTTTGATAAAGCTGTTCTCATGTTACGGTTCATTATGGGGATGATGACATGCTTCCCCAGTGGTATGGATTTTGGGGACACTGCTTGCAGGACTGGAGAGGTGGTGGTTCTCATTTTTTGAAAGTGAGACCTCGTCACCTTTTCTTCATGGTAAGGATCTCAAGGTGTGGTCAGGTGGAGGAGAGTGTCCAGCTGGGGAACTCTGTGGAATCACTTCTTTAGGGAATTGCTTCTCTCCGTTCTCTCCATCTTAGGTTGGCTCGGTTCACCCTAATACCCCCCTTTCGAAAAGCAAACCAAGTGCTGGCTCTTGTCTGGTGTTAGTGCTGGTTTGGAGTTGGCTTAACCTGCGAATACTCTACCAATCGGTTTGCTTTTCCACGGGATTTGCCGATTTTCCCAGCATTGCAAGGAACAACTATGGTGGACTACATCGACTCTTTACAAGGGTTGCTGCTGGCTTTCCAACCATGACTGATCCAATGCATTTGTGCTTCTCATTGTGAATAATTTTAGTTTTGAGTAAAATGGATTGCCCTTATCTCTCTTTGGTACACACATTCATTTTGATCCCCTCAGGATCAATAGTAATAACTTTGGTGAACCTCTGAAACATTATAAAAAAAACCATGTAAGTATCTTCATTGTATTTTAGCATGCTGATATTAGCTTTTAGCTCAAGCACTGATGATTGTGGGCCTCACAGAGCTGCTAGAATGGCTGTAGACTCTTTTTTCCCCCAGTTAACAATTAATGTCTTGCAGCTGTAGCTAACGTTGTATTCTTTCTCTCCTTCTCCTCTCAATCAAATATTTGGCTTCTTTCATCTTCTAAATTCCACAATTTTCTGGATACATTTTTCTTTTTCCTACCTTCCTAAACAGGTTTATTATTGTTGATTCATTTTGAAGATAAGCAAACTGTCCTCTGGTTCAAACCTCCGCCAAGAACCACCTGACACACACATAACACACAGACACACAGACACACACACAAACCTCGACCCTCCTCCCTTCCCTGTTAATCATCCCATTACAGAAATGAGTTTGTGTTGTTCGCTGCATGAGAGAAGAAGCAGGCAATGAATTAGTTTAATTACAGTCTCATTTGAATCCAGCCTACTTTAGATGTCTAGATTGTTTTTTTTAGGAGACTGAACTGTTGTGTAACAGTCACTCAAGGTACCAGCATATTAACACGATAAATATACACCACATGTCTTTGAATAAAATCATTACAAATGTGGCCTTAAAAGATTTATGTTTTTGTGTTTTGGCTATTTAGGGAAGGTTTTGCTGCTCCCCGTGAAATAAGAGAGCAGAAATGGAGCAGGAAGAAAAACACATTATTTAGTATTTTACTGCCAATGTGTTGTCTTGTTTAATGGCGGTATCAGACAGTTTTGGCAAATGGCTGACCCAGATTTCCACTGGCTTCTTGAAAGCTTGTTATTATGATTACAGCTTACATAAATGTGCTGACAGGGAATAGTGGCTTCTGGGAAGAGTCCAAAACGACAAAATGGGGCTCCTGAAAGATTCCACTTTGCCACGATCAGCAGAACAGAGTGAAATGTTAATGTTAGGGTTGATTAAAACAGTGTGGTTGGGGATTAGGTACCAGTTTCCATAGTCAAGAGACTTAAAGCTGGAAACAAATTCCAGCTGTGGCATAAAGGGTGTCAGCTCCAGTGTTGGTGCAGCCTGAGCTGCAGGAAGAATGAGGGCAGTTCAGTGCAGACATGATGGGCTCAGTTATGACTAACTTAAATTCACATAATCCACTGAGGACCGGGAAAAAAAATCACTCTTTAAATGTTTCATTCAGTAACTTAATTACATTTTACAAGTAAAACCAGAGTCCCAGTTGTAGCTGAGATAAATGAGGGTTCGTGTTACCACAGTCGATATAAAGTTTTTAAAGGCACAATTCATGGTGTCTTAACTGTGTACCATTATGTTCCAGTTCAGATTGTATACTTATGTTTCAACAGAGAAAGTACATGTACTTCAGTGCAATAACGAGGTAGTAACACTTGAGTATTTCTATTTCATGTTTCAGTATAGTTCTACTACAATTCAGAGGGAAATATTGCACTACATTTATTTGACAAGTATAGAAAGGCAAAGTCAGGCCCCTTCCAGTGGACCACCACAGTACCTTATTGCAGAAAAAAATAGCATGATAGTGATAATCATTTGAAATAATTT
The DNA here is from genome assembly GCF_965226575.1 of Pagrus pagrus. Taxonomy (NCBI): domain Eukaryota; kingdom Metazoa; phylum Chordata; class Actinopteri; order Spariformes; family Sparidae; genus Pagrus; species Pagrus pagrus. The sequence goes on from NC_140187.1 coordinate 19,532,645, forward strand.
TTTGATCCCATCTGAATTGTGCCATGAATTACACGTATGATGTTTATCAACTCAAGAAAGTCGCAGTTTGTCATAAAACTGTTGAACTATGACTGTGAAAGTATGTAGTTATGAAGACTTCACACTTCACCTGACAGTCGTGTTAGTTACGTCTTGTTTAACGCACACCAAAATCTATAAATGAAACCTTGAAAAGCCGGTCCTGTTTATTAGTCAGCTCACACAGCTGGCTAACTCTCCTGCCGTTGTCAATGTGTCCAGACTTGTTGTCATTTTCACCTTTCTTAATACTTTTTCTCTACCAAGCTGACGGCCATGTTGGTGTTCTGACGTAGGTTGAGCGAGATGTGTAGTTCAACGAGCGGTTTCACGAAAAATGTTATTATACTTTACTACTTTAATGAAAACTGTGACTTTCTTGACTTTCCAGAAGAGAAGGGACTTTGCCTCTCTAGTTACTTTGCAGATTAAGCTTAAAATCCTATAATAAGCATATAAAATATGAATAAGTTTAAAGAAGTCAAATGTGGCTGTCGGTTTATTGTTGATAAATTATAAACCTTTGGCTGTTTCTTCATATAACAGGATTTTAATTTGGCCATTTTGATTTTCAGTATTTTAATTATGGTGTTTTATGTTTGTCCAGAGCTCTGCTGTGTTTTTGCGCTCCATAACTCTGCCTCTGCAAATAATGTTTGTGTCAATGCATCAAAATGTTCAATTTTGTTTTATTTTAACTGCCTCTATACTCCGGCATTGTTTCTTATTCATTTAGCTAAGTAAAAGTGCTGCAAGTATAATGATGTAAATGGCGACCTTTAGTTTATGTCAGCACGTCTTTGGTTGAAATAAATTGTCTTTCTTTGATGTTGCATAACAAATGCATGGCGTCAAGCTGCAGTATATAATTTCCACTTAAATTAGTTCTCACAAGGAGTCCTTCCTCGTGAGAACAGATCTGTTCTTGTGTTTATAATGATTTAGGACCGGGAGGTACAGTAGCTGCAGCTACTAAAGTTACAGTTCGGGCTTAAAACAGGAAATTGAACGACATTTTTGTGCAGAAATCTGTCTTTAGCATCTGACCTGAGAGGATGTACCCCACAATTAGCTGCTGTACTTTAACCCAATCCTTTTCTCTCTCTCAGCAGCAGAGTCTTTCACTGTGGCGGGCAGTGACGGCAGTATCCCCCCATCAGCGGGCTCTGTGCCCCACCAGGCCTCAGGCAGCTCCAGCCCCTGCTCACACTCCTCGTCTGGAGGATCACGGCACCCTGTCAGCGCCCTCAAGAAATGGCTCACCAATCCTGTCCGCAAGTTGAGCTCTGATGGCAGAGGAGGAGTGGGAAAAGTCGAGAAGCAGATGTGCAGGTCAGACAGGAGGCAGCCACCATCGCTGCTTTCCCACAGTGAAACTCAGCCGAGGCCTCTGGAACCGCACGCCAACTACACCATCCTCCCCTCAGGAGACACGGTGAGACTTAAAGACAGACTTATACCTCCGACATGTATGAGCACATTTTATATTGTGGGTTGTAATGGTTGTTGTGTTTGTGTTGCATAGATGTGGAAAGATGGTCTGTTGAGTCCAACATCTCCTCCGGCACAGCTGTCCAGTCAGAACCATTTATGTGACCTCCTGCAAGGAAGAGACACACAGAGTCTGGTAATGTTTCTAATCTATTGTATAGACTGAATCACCGCTAATCACTGCTAACAGTCACCTTCAGGTAGACAACTGTGGAGATATGTGAAATCTGTTTACTTCCTTGTTCTCTCCAAGAATTATTGGCACTATTTTTGAAAAATCAGGGTAATATGTTTCCCTTATCTCAACATATTTTAGACACCACAGAAGAAAGTGCATTTCAGCCTCAATTTTCAAGAGGTCACAGTGATGTCACAGCCTCTGATCCAGCTTCTACAATGTCAGTGACAGTGAGGTCTCCCCTTAAAAATCACAGCATTTCAACTAGAGGCAAATATGGGCTGGCTATAGCTGGATTAAACGCTCAGAAAAACAGTTACAACAGAAGATTCATGTGCATGCACTGAAAATGTGGCAATCATATTACTTGGTACCACATATTATATATCATGTATAACCGCTGAGCCAATGGAACATTTGATGGCTGCATATAAACTGATTCAAGAAAAGGCTGAATAATCATTCAACTTATGGGCTAATTGAGCAATAAATACTTAAACAGGACTCTGGTTTCAGAGAAATGTTTCGTATTGTACCCAATCTGTGCAAGCTGTTTTCCTGATACTGTTGGAACCAGCTAGTCAAAATTAAGGGAAAAACTAAAATGAATGGAGAGCATCTTCTAAGGAGGTAGGGCAGATAAAAAGCCTAACAGGGTGACCAAATGCCTCTAGATGTTGGTTAGTTAATGACACATGAAGATATTTATGAAAACACAACATATCAGACTGACAAACTGATTGATAAGTCCTGGATTTCCACAGATGTCACCATTAATGTCTTCACTCATTAGCCTCTCATCACCAAACCTTTAGGTAATGCAGGTCTCATGAGTATAAATGATGTAAAAATCACTGAAGCACACTCACTTAAATATCAAGACGGCGTCCACTGAAACTGTGAATTATAAACATGCACGTCACTCCTCATCCTGTTCGGCTGTGTTAGCACACATCATTTGACTTCCACCAATTGTACTCAATGAATAGCTCAGATTTTCACATTTTGCTGCATATTTTGTGAGCATAGTCAAACACACACACACACACACACACACACACACACACACACACACACACTCTGGTAACCCTCTTTGAAAGGCCCTGTGGAGTGGAATCAATCCTGTGGGCTTTTCTGGACGGCATCTGGAAGTTATCAACTAGCTAAACAGTCTGTAACAGGCTGAAACAGGGTCAGGGTTGGAGGTGATGAGCGTACTATCACGACAACCAACCGGCCCGAACAATAAAGAGCTAATTAGTCAAGGGGAACAGCGTATGTGAATGTGAACGCTGCCGTTGGATGTCAGACTGGTAAAGAAGTGCTCTTGATCTCCTTTCTTGATTGGCGATCAGCTGATCTATCTCCTGGTTGTCTTTTCATTTCAGACATACTAAATGTGTAAAAAACCTCAACGCTCTCTTTTTGCGCTCACACACCTGTCAGCCCACACACCAAATCAGACAGCCAATAGCTATAACCGTAAAATTCAAAACGGTGTCACCACAGTTTATCATAATTAGGAGATGAAGCCAAGAGGCAAGATGAGAAACAGGCCTGTGGGTGTTGGACAGGACTCCTTTAGAGTCGAGTTACACAAGTTTTACATAAGAGATAAGAAGAATGTTTAAAGGGTTGAAATAATCCTTTTACCGTAATAAAGTATTTTATTGTTCTGCTTGATTAATGACTGTTCTCACTTTCAGCCTTACTCAGTCCAATGGCCCTCATGTGGGACAATATTAATCCACAGACACCTGCAGCTTAATGTTGATTTTGGTTCCTAACTTTTTTATTTTTGTTGGAGTTTCTGGCACAAAAACCAACACATAACCCTCTGTAAAATGTCAGTTTTACATGTCATTTTTTGTGGGGATTATACAAACAAGATGTATTGTGTTAATTATAGCTTCAGAGGTGTTCGTAGATGGATTTTGTTACTTTGTACAGAGCGATCGTAGCTGTTTCCCCTTTTCTTTATGCTAAGCTAAGCTAACTGGATGCTGGCTCCAGCTACAGTACATGTACATATCTGCCCAACAGACATGAGAGTGGTATCGATTTGCCTGTCTAACACCCGGCATAAAAGCAAAAAGGCATATTTCCCAAAAGGCGAACTATTCCTTTAACCTCCCCATGGATTTTAGAGGAGCTAATGGACTTGTAGCTGATGAGGAATGACTGTAACAGAGGAGGAAACATTTAGATCAACAAGCTACACTCAGCAGTTTAAATGGCTCAGATGTTTCTCATAGGCAGGATGTCTGCTGGGTGAGGACGCGAACAGTCGCCTCAAAGAGAGAAAATAAACAGAAAGTGCATATTTGACCTACAAACTGACTCCACAGAAGGATTATGATCTAGTGCACCGAGGCAGAGAACAAAATGTGGTGAGCCTACAGTATGTCAAGAGAATTACAGTCAAATTCACATTAGATTACACTGATTTTAGCTGAGGAGTGATGTTTCTTATATAACATCTCTCCATGCTGTGGTCAGTCACCTCGACCTTTATCATTTGACTTGACAAATTGTACGAATGTTGCTCATTATTCACCTTCATCCGTCTGGCCTGTACTGACTGCACTGTTCCAAATTTTTCTCCATGGTCTCCTTAGCAACAGGACACATTAAAAAGTGATTAGTACTCTCGGGTTACTTAGGATTTGAGGTTGGCAAAACTTTCCAAAAGGGATCATTAAAATTGGCCTACTGATGTGTTTCTCAGGATTAGGACCCTCTAAACTTTATCGTTTTCTACAGATGTGTGCTGGCTGGGTCAGGACGTGCTGTACACAAGGCTTAATGATTTAAGTTTGTGACGTTGATGCCCGGTGGTCTGACGTACGTCTCATCTAAATTTAATACTGATCCCTTATATGACCTACATTAGCAAACGAGACCATTAGTGAACAGATTGGCTACTTTTGTGTAGTTGTTATAATTATTCTTAATGCCTGGGTTGAATTCAGACTTATCCATGTTGAATAAGTCATACAATTAAAACTCTTTCTCATGGCTGATTGCTGAGGATGAATTAAGGAGTACAACACTAAAACAAAGTTTACTTTGCTTCAACATTGTCGTATTACAATTATTAATCTTACATAGCCACAAACAGACGCATTAACCTCATTGCTATGCATCCTGCAAACAGCTGTGTTTAAAAAGAAAGATAGTACTTAAAATATCTGTGCATCCTTTATTTTACTTGCAAACGACAGCCATATCAAGAACTTTACAACATGAGGTGTTGGTGCTCATACCACTTTTGTCCACAGGGGCCGCCAGAATCAACAAAATATTAAAGTTCCTTGTAGCAGCTTTAAAGGAGATATATTATGCTCATTTTCATGTTCAAATTTTATTTTATTTTTATTATTTTATTTTGAGTTACCACTAGAATAGGTTTGCATACTTTAATGCTCAAAAAACCAATGCAGAAGTGTTTTAGCTGGTCAAGGTTCAGTGGTTCCCGTTATCTTGTCCCTAAGGATCACAAGATAAATGTGACGGGTCTTGAGATAAATAATGACTGGCTGCATTTGTACAGCCCCACTGGGAGCAATTTGGAGTTCAGTGCCTAAGGACACTTTGACAACTGTCTTAAGACACCAACCCTGTGATTAGTGGACAACCCTCTTTCCCTCTGGAGCCACAGCTGCGATGATTAATAGGAGAGGAAAGAGGAAAAAAGTTTACTGCTACACATATTTGTATTTGGTTTGTGGACTTTTCTCTATTCTTTGCTTTTTATTGAGAAACACTTTTTCCGCTTTACTGCAAAATAAAAACCACCTGAGAAGTATAAAGGGCAGATGCCTCTTGGATAGAACTGCTAACACCTCATGAACATAATATTGTACCATTAGGTAACTATCAAATAAAAGTAGTGGAATGGAAATGGAAATACTTAAGTAAAGTACTTCAACATAATACTTCAGTGCAGTAGCTACTTGTGTTAATGTACTTTCCACTGAGTTTCACTGTCACACAACAGAATGATTCGCTGTCTGTATCCTCTTACATAGCATGTTACAGTGATGTTTACCAAAAGCTCTGCTGTCCTGTTTGTGTGTTTTAGAGTCAAAGATCCAGCATCAACACTCTCCAAGGGGAAGACAGCTGCACTGTGACTGATGACTCAGCCAGCCAGTGGTCTGCTACAGTGGACAGTGAAGAGGAACGAAACACTGCCTTAGAGAAGAGCATGTAGGTTCACCTCATTGAAGGAGTAGAGTGACATGTCGGAAAATATGGTTACATGCTTTCTTGTGCAGAGTTAGATGAGAAGATTGATAACACTTCCAAGTTTGTACGGTAAAGATGAAGCTACAGTCAGCAGATGGTTAGCTTAGCATAATGACTGGAAACAGGGGGGAACCGCTAGCCTGGTTCTGACTAAAGGTGACAGTGTCTGACTTCCAGCACCTGTAAAGCTTAAGATTAATATGTTATGTTTTGTTAAGCTAATTTCAAGCAACATCCTCCTGGGCTGAAAAATGAAGCCAACACAAAAGTGCCAAAAACAGTTCCTTGAGTGGCCACTTGAGGCTGACTACAACAATGAGTTAAACTCCATTGCCCCATATTTGAGCCCCATATTAAAATGCCCAACTTTACAGCAGAAATAAACATTTACATTTTACATTTTTTATTTTAATATTAGCTTTGAGTTAAGCAAAGTCAGGCACTGCTAAGATGGCTACGGCCTGAGCCACCACACTCAGCTTCACAATGGCTCTTCAGAAACCTATGCGTGACGTCACAGAGACTACGTCCATGTTTTGTACAGTCTATGCCAATCACTATAAAAAACATGACGAGTTGAGGAAGTCACTTTCTTTATACACGTCAGTTTTAGTACGGATTAAACAAATGCGATATAATGTATAATTTCGAGCTTTAGACATACTTATTGGCAGGTTTTGGTACCTTTGGATAGAGCTAGGCAAGCAATATCCACCAGTTTTCAGTCTTTATGCTAAAGTAAGCTAAGTTAAGATACAAAAAAATATAACACAACGTTCCACACAAGTACGATGAAAACAGCAAACGGTATGCTAAGCATAAAGCACGGTCAACGACCAGTGTGCTTCCAGGGCTGCAAGGCTTCCTCCAAAACCTTCTTACAAAAACAGGGCAGCATGCTGTGTCAGCCATCCAATCAGAAGCCAGGGCTGACTGCAGTGTTAACTGTTAACTAATAAAGCATGCTGTGTTGAAATTATGAAACTGTGTAACCTCAGCAATTAAAGTACACTGGAACATAAATTATTTCCAACTGTTTTCCTCATGGCTCTGACTGGTGGTGTCGATCTTCTCTTCTCACTCTCAGCAGAAAGGCAAATAAGTGTACTTCCTAAAATGTCTTATAACATGTATGTCAATTTCTGATTTTCATTATTCAAATTTCTCTCTCTCAGATATGTGCTGACAGAGCTGATAGAGACAGAACAGTTGTACGTGGAAGATCTTGGACTCATAGTGCAGGTGTGTCTCTCCTCCAGCCTTTAAATAATCCTCGCATGACATTTATTAGACATTACTGAGATTCCTTTATCGGCAGCATTTTGCAACATTAAACTGAAAGAGACATTTTTGTTTTCCATCTGGAAACCTCCTCTGATGTGATTAATGACATGTGTGTATGTGTGTGTGTGTGTGTGTGTGTGTGTAGGGCTACATGGCCACCATGGCCAATCAGGGAGTTCCGGACGACATGAAAGGGAAAGACAGGATTGTGTTCGGAAACATCCACCAGATCTATGACTGGCATAAGGAGTGAGTCAGAGATGTCTCTTCTGTCTTTTTCCCTCTAAGTTCCTCTGAATTTGAGCTATCTCTTGCAGTGCTACTTATTTTTTCTGAGCGTCTTGTGTTTCATGATGGTTCAGCTTGTGTCAGGCCCCCTGTGGCTGTTTCTTGCCTGTGTGTGTGTGTGTGTGTGTCTGACCTTCACTGCTTCGTGTCACACAGTTATTTCCTGGGAGAGCTGGAGAAATGTGTGGGTGATCCAGACGGCCTGGCTGAGCTCTTCATCAAACATGTGAGTCTACACATCAGTGAGTAACAAGTGTGGATGAGAAGTTTCTTTTTCCTTCCGTCTCTGCATGTTTTCAGTTTTGGCTGAAGGTTGCAGCCATCTCACAGATCAGAGCTCCGACTGCACGTAAAGCCTTGGCCCCCTGCCATCCAGATGTGTCTTCACGTCGCAGATCATTTGTCTGCAGGTGCAGCTGCGGAAGAAACGATCTTGTAATCATTCTGGTTTGACTGTAGATCCCTCGGAGCCGACAATCAGTGCTAAAGACGCCCCGCAGAGACCACGCTGTGTGTGAAAATGTGCTGGAATTACAGACCTGAGAGCTCTATGAGAAGTGTTGTTTTTCATTTGTAGTTGTTTAACACTTAACTTTGAATATTTTAATGTCAAAGTGAAAACAGATCTCTACAGATGGACTGAATGAAGTTCAAACATACACGTAGTGTGTACATTTTATCGGCAGTGTACATATCAGCATGGGGTCTATTTAGAACATAAAAATAAACGACTGCAGAAAATTCGGGAAAAAAATATTTATATTTGGTGGAGCTTCTCACCCAGTGTACTGTAGCATGTCAAATTAAACTATTCTTCCTCAGCCACTGGAACTATTTAATGAGGCACAGGTCCTGCACTGAAAACTCGAAAAAAACTCTTGTGATTAAATGGGAAGACAACAAAACTGAGAGGAAGCTGAGGGAGCAGAGCAGAACCGTGATTCTTTCTCTCACACAGATTATTTGGAATAATCTCTTATATTCTCACATTTCCAGGAGCGGCGTCTTCACATGTACGTGGTTTACTGTCAGAACAAACCCAAATCAGAGCACATTGTCTCTGAGTACATTGAGACCTACTTTGAGGTGAGTGAACCCTTATACTTTAGTTTTATTGTAGCTCTCCAGTGACTTTTTTCTTTTTACTTAGAAACACCTTTTTTGTCTCCTGACAGGATCTCCGGCAGCAGTTGGGTCACAGGCTGCAGCTCAACGATCTGCTCATCAAACCTGTTCAGAGAATCATGAAGTATCAGCTGCTGCTGAAGGTTCGCTGTTTCACGTGACTGTTGTCTGCATGCGAGGCCTTGTTACGTGTTTGTTTTTTATTTGACATTATTTTGATTACAACATGTAAAGTATGATTGATGTCTGCATGGAAGGAACTGAAAAGGCAAACTGCTTGAAAAGGTCTTTCCAGGCAACTGTCTTCACCAAAGTATGAGCTGGAAGACAAACTCCTAAGTTTTCTAATAAATCAAAAACAGCTTTGTCGACCTTTAATCTGTATGAAGCAGTGTGCGCTGACTGATTAAAACTGAAAACTAAATAAACCTCTCTCTGGTTGGCGACTCCAGGACTTCCTGAAGTACTACAGCAAAGCAGGACGGGACGTTGAGGAGCTGCGGGTAAGAGCAGATTTCAGAATATAAATACTCAGTCCAAAGTTTATTAGAAACAGGTGCTTTAATATTTTGTCCCAATGAGGGAAGGCTTACAGAAACACCTGTCTATACAATGTGACATAGTTCAATGGTACGACCAACTACATCCTCCAAAATGATCATAGAAATGAAACAACACTATGGGATTTAACTACATTAGTTTTAGCTTGGAGTACCTAAAAAACTGGCAGCTGAATGTAAACAGTAATATTCTGATTCTGTAAATCAAAAAATGTTCTCCATCCAATTTCCTCCATCAGAAAGCAGTGGAGGTGATGTGTTTTGTGCCAAAACGCTGTAACGATATGATGAATGTGGGCCGGCTCCAAGGTTTTGAGGTGAGATATACATTTTGTTCTATCTGTCGTCACAGATGAAACACATGTCAAGTGTAACTTACGGCCTATGACAATGTTTACATTGTGTTTCAGGGGAAAATCACAGCTCAGGGGAAGCTGCTCCAGCAGGACACCTTTTCTGTCAGCGAGCAGGAAGGCGGCCTCCTGTCCAGAGCCAAGGAGAGGCGGGTCTTCCTGTTTGAGCAGCTGGTCATGTTCAGTGAGCCAATTGATAAGAAGAAAGGCTTTTCGTTGCCAGGGTACACTTTTAAAAACAGCATCAAGGTGCGAGTGACTCTATGTTTGAAGACATCTCTCAAACATCTTTGGTTTAGTGTTTTTTTTTTACAAGTCTCTTGTCTGCTTCAGGTCAGCTGTTTGGGCGTGGAGGAACACTCTGAGGAAGATCCATTCTGTCTGGTCCTGACCTCCCGCGGGACTGACGGCAGCGTGACGCGCTTCATCATGCAGGCATCATCTCCGGAAATAAAGCAAGCTTGGCTCGATGACGTGGTTCAGATCTTAGAGACTCAGAGGAACTTCCTTAATGGTACCAGCGGCTCAGTGTTTCCTCAATTAAAACACACATTTAAGAGTTTGATTAATGTCACATGAATGACCTCCCCCTGTCCACTTTAGCTCTTCAGTCTCCAATAGAATACCAACGCAGGGAGAGCAACTCAAACAGCCTGGGCAGGAACATGAAGACTCAAACTGCGTCAGCACCCGGCCTGCGACCTCACTCCTCTGCATCCATGGAACGACGTCAGCAGCCTCGCCTGCTGCCTCACAACACCTCCCTGCCCTCTCTGCACCCGCCACAGCACTGCCCGGCCTTGAAGGTGGTGAGTGGACAGTACAGCCACGCTCCCTTACACATTTGTGTACATTCCTTCCTTCCTTCTCCAACATGGCCTTTTATTTGAGTCCTCTTTTTCTCTCAAGGTTTCTAATCCTTGTGCTGCGACACATCGAGCAGCTCACCCTACGCTCTCCTCCCACCAACAGCTCAGTTTGTCCACAGAGGTGAGACACGGCTGTGCGACGTTCAATGGCCTGCCACCCTGCAGCCAGCACAGCATGCAGGTACATCGGTTTTACTTTAGACAGCTGTGAAAAGTGAATTCAAATGACTTTTTAGAACTTCTCAATACTATAAGAGTACCACATACAAGTTTCATACTATTGTGGTAAGACAGGAAATACAGTTTCCTTCCAAATCGCATACTTTTTCTTTTTAGTTTCAGTACGCCCTACACTGCAGCTGCCCGTACAAAGTACGGACTGTTGCATGCAGTACACATATAAATGGGACGTACTACTTCATGATAACATTGCGTCTTGAAGCAAAAAGAAAAAGTAAGCAATATAGACAGCCAACGAGCTGTCATCTGTTTGTGCTCTTTCAGCGGCTTAGCTGATGTGGCATGTCTTCCACTGTGTAGACGCTGGTGGGTTAGAATAGCCAGAAAACAATGCTGGCTTTCTTACTGCAAAATGTAACTGCATGCAGGAGGACTTCCTGGTATTTTTGGCTTACTGCACTTGACATACTATGTGTTGGGACATACTAAATCTTTTTTCTGGCACACTAAATAGTATTGAAGTGTGGATACTGGAACGCAGCGTTTTTTCTTTCGTGTGGGTCAGAATAAAGACCTTTTAAAGAACAATTTAACAGCTTGGTGTGGTGACAGGTGCAACACAGCACACTGTGCCCACACATACAGGCAGGTAGCGAAATGCTGCTTTTCAGTCTGGTATCACAAGGGACATTAAGCAGTGATGGTAGAGGGTCCGTCAAACATTCCAGCGCGTCGCCGTAGTAGTGGAAAACAAATATCGCGAAGCAACATTTAACTCTTACAACGACTACTTCTGTCACTACCCTGTACTCCTGAGAACGGCAAACCAGACGTTCTCCCGTAGTAGACTGTTGTGCTACAACGTCAACGTCAGTTTAAACTGTCAGGACCTGCAGACAGAACGACACTTGAGTATTTTATCAGGTTTATCAGGTCAGGTTGGGAGCATCATACACTTTATAACTACCCTGTAGTGTGTTTATTGCTCACAGTTCAAATAAATTTGCCACTTTTCAGATTTGGTAGATCAGATGAACAGAGCTGTTGTCTCTCTGTCAGCAGCCCGTGGCCGTTTGTTGTGATGATCACTGACGATGAGGGGAAATGACGCTCTGGATGTCTTTGTCAGATATCCTGTTGTTGTTTCTGCGTAGATTTACAAACCTGCTCGACCTTATCTGCTGCCAATGTCATTCAGTCATCTAGTTTATGGAAAACTCACTGACCTGCTTTTTTATCTTATTCACTCAGACTTCCACATAGGGGGGAAATGATTTGATCACAGGGCTCTTATTAGACGAGCTTATCTGGCTCGTTTCCACCAAGTCGCTCTTGTCCTCTTTGTGTTTTTGGATCAGCAGTGTTTCCATCCTGCTTTTGGTGCAGGAGTTCAGACAGGCTTCCTAAAATCTTTATTTCTTTGGTGCTTATCGCTCAGAGCGAAGCCTTTGTCAGACTTTTCATAGTTAACATCTGGTTCTGATCAATATTACATTTTTATGTAACAGCTCCATAATTGTATTCCTGTAAAAGTAAAATCCAGTGACAATTCAGTCGAAGCATAAACTTGAAGTTTGAGTTTTTTCTCGTGGTGTATGTCAGCATTTGACATATTTGTAATTTATACATTTTTAAAGCTGCACTAAACAATATGTATATGTTAGCAACTGGTCAAATGACCAGGTGTAATGTGTAATGTGATAGGGGTTACCCACAAAGAATTAGAAACTCTTTTCTAATAGTTTTCTTCAGCTCTGTGGAGCTTTTTGGCATCTTTCACTTCATTGTTTTGGTTTTATAGTCCACAAATTTGCTGTTTTGGTTCACTATCATCACTCTAATCAGCAACAAGCAGCTAAATCAGTGGAATAGCCTCTAAAAAAAACGCTGTTCACCACATGCTTAGTATCAAACTGCAGACAGACACAATTAGCCACTAGCTGGTGAATGTAGTTTAGTATCAAGGAGCTAAAGAGCGAGATATTTGCCTCAGGCAATGGTGGAGACCAAAAACAGAGCTAGAATAGAGTGAACTTTTAACTTATTTTCATGTCAGAAGCTCCAAATGTATGATAATTTAGCTCCACATCTAATTTTTCAACCCTTTCTCCTGCTGTGCTCCAGATTAGTAATTTCTCCTGTTAATCTCTCAATTTAAAGATACAAATCAAATGGGACCGTCTTAGTTTCTCGTGGTATGTGTGTCGTTGTACCAGAGGCAGAGGTGAGCACGTGCAAAAGATCCTGCCTGATGTGTGTCACTCAAGCCCTCTGCTCTGCTCAGTTTGCCGCTGAAAATGAATGAAACAGGTGCCAAGAAGAAGAAATACGCCTCACTATAATATCATTTCACCTTCCTCTTCATTGACATTTCTTCCTTTGTCCATTTTGTCCGCCCTCTTGTTCTTTTTGGGGTGATGGCTCCTCACACAATCTTTCACAATGTGATTTTTAATTTTTTTTTATTTTAAATGTTACTTTTGATTGTTTTGACTACTTGTTGTATTGTTTTGCAGGTATGTCTTTTCCATTATGTTAGCTGTAATAACTTTGTGATAATGTGTGAACAGTTTGTTCAAATCAATTAATGCAGCTTTAGAAATATTTTAACAGACTGGAATTGCATACAATTCATAATTTAGTCAAGGTTATTAATGTTTGTATCTGGGTGAAGTGATTAGCTCCTGAATCCTTTTTCATTTTGATCTAAATGTCTATACAGTTTGACTAAATTTGACTTTAAATGTACAGTTTTGTGTTATTGACAACAACAAACTTTCTTTAATATTTAGGCCATCCAAACAATTTTCAAATGAGGCATCAGTGAACATTAACGCTCACTGCTGAGAGAAGTTGAATATTTATATAACTCTGGAAGGAGTAAGTTCCTCCCCACATTTAAACAAGTCGAGTACAAAAACCTTTAATTGGTTGCTTCTTCTCCCCTCAGGCTGCGACTGCCAGTGTCCAGGCGACCACAGTAAATGAGGGTGGGGGTCATTCAGCACATCCACCAGCCAGCCTGGATCAGCTGATGGAGAGCGAGCAGTAATGACCTGCGAGGACAAATGAACTCACTTTACCCTTCTGGAGGAGGAGTGCCTCGACTGAGTCTGAGCTCCGTGTCAGCATTGTTTGTGTCAGTCCTGTACAGGAGTCCTCGAGGTCTCAGTGTTTCCGTTTATCACGTATTGTCCTAAAATTCCTTCGAATATCACTGTGGTTGAGGCTAATCTGGATTTTGTATAATCATACTGGTTTGCTTGTTTATGTGTGTGTATACTCTGCACATACGCGTCAACAGATGGTGATAACAGATGAGATGAAATACGTGAAGATCTGGTTTTGAAGCACCTCGGACACTGTACTTTATTTTTTATATGTATAAATTTCTTACTTTTTCCATTGAAAATTCCTCGATTGATATTTTTGTAATGCATAATTTCATAAGGGACCAATTCCACTTTATTCCCCTGAGGACTCTGATTTCAAATCCCTTTACGCAGTCATACTGTGTCCTCAAATAACTGCAGTGACTGTCCATTTCCAGCCTCACTGTGGGATATGAATCCATGAGTTATGTTTGTCTGTGCGTTCCCTGCACGCTTTCCCTCTGGTGGGCTATTTTAACCCTGCCATTGTTAAAATGTTATCTGAACTAAACACATTTGCAAACTCACACAAAGAAGGCGCCCCAATCGAGCAGAAAGAGGAAAAAGGGAACAAAGATAAAACAGAGGTGCTCATCTGTCACTGTCATATTGAATGTAAATAATCTCATGTGGGATCTCATCAATAAAGCTCTTTGACTTGTGGTGTCCTGATTCGTCATCGTCATTTTTCTTAAAGAAAGCAACATTACACATTTCCTGACATGTTTCTCAGCATGAACAGATGAGACAACAGGACATAAAAAAGGCCCCCGTCCCTCCTCGATGGGTGAAAGACACTCAGACAGAGACAAAAAACACTTTGCATCTCTGTTGACATTGTCTTTGTGGCTGTGTTGTGTCTCTTTGCTGTCGTTTTACATCTCTTCATAATTATCTGCAACTGTTCACAGTTTTGCATCTTTTTTGTAGTAGTGTATAATTTTGCGTCTCTGGTCGTTTGTATGTTTTTTAGGGGTTTGCGTTTCCTTTTAATCATTTCATGTGTCTGTTTTCTGTGGTCGTCTCTTTGTCTTTGCGTAATCATGCAACATTTTGTGATCATGTGTCTTTGCAGTCGTCATGGCATATTTCTTGTTATTTAGTGTGTCTCTGTGGTCATTTTGTAAATCTTTGCACTGATTTTGTTCCTTTGTTGTTGCTTCACATGTCTTTTTAGTCATTTTGCTTTCCTCTGTAGTTGGTTGATTGACTTTCAAACAGAGAGTCTGGTCAAGGGGCACCTGAACCCCCGTGTCTGGTGTGCCTGTTCAGTAATCCATCCATGTTTGTAAATATGAACAGAAGTGTAGAAACATTGACTTTTGAGGATATGACTCCTACAGTTTCATTTTTAGCATGGAACAATTTCATAAGCCACAAAAATGTCTGCTGCAGTGAAAATTTAAACAACATTTTTGTTCGATTTTCCGTAAACATTATTCCACGATGCTTCAGTGAGAAGACTGTCCCCTGAAGATCCTTTGTCTCTAATGTCTTATGAGTCCATTTTCTAACCATAATCTCTGTCAGAAGCCCCCGCTAACGCCCACTGTACCTTATTATAATATACAAGCTATCTCATGGCTTTCTTTGCCACATTTGCCTTCATACAGGAGATTTTCTACTATGAAATGTGCATATTCATTTGCAGAAAACAATTCTGAGAGGGAATTTTTTTTAGCTAATGAAAAAAATGTTATTGAAAATTGTACTAAATCTGATCTTGGCACTAAAACTACTGCAGAACAAAACCTGTTGGTATACAGCGCCCTCTAGTGGGGAGATTGGGCAATCTCATGTTATTGTCCATGAATTGGTCAATCAGTTTGTATTTGTGTCCTTTCTTTCTTCCTTCCTTCCTTCCTACCACCCCAACATATAACAGCCTTTTTTAAGGAAATGAAAGAAAGGTGTTTCCACAGACATTTTAATATGTCAACATTTGAAATAAATTTAAAAAATGCTCATAATGCTGTGATCAGACGTCTCACACCAGTGTTTTTTGGGTGAAGCAGGCAAGTTAAATTTCAGTGCTAACACAATAAATATCACTGTATGAACAAAAAAACAACAAAACAAAGGTTTTCCGCTCAGCAATAGATCTGTCAACAGTTGCTAACATGAGACATGATTTCTGGACACACAACAACACAGGAGCCTTTTTTTATAAGCGTGTCACTGATGAAATTTGATTTTGACCCGTCTGAAGAAGCTATACAGAAAAAAAAGAAAATCCATGACAGACAGAAACATCACATTAAATAGTTTTAAAATATTCCTCTCGAGATTAAAAAAAAAGAAAAAAAGAAAAGTAGATAAATCTCTGGCACCTCTTTGCAAACAACGAATTACTTATTAGGAAACAATATTGTGAGACAAGGGCGCCACCTAGGCGCCACCTAAAGGCCATGGTATAAAAAAAACAGCATTGTCACTTCAGGCATGAGTAACAGAAACTCTCCAAGGGGGAGAGCAGAAAAACAGAATTTCAAGCCTTGGGGCTCCAGCATCTCACCTTGACTCATTGACTTTGTCTCACCGGACACCACTCAGCTTTCCTCTCACGCTCTGACTTATAATTGAATCCTCTCCCAATGTGCCCTCTTCCTCTCTTACCGTGGTAACATGCACTTTGGTTCATTCAACTTTTCTTTTAGGCAGCATGTAAAGATGCAATCACTTCAGTCTTGTTCATCAGCGTGCACTGGACAGAAACATCAGGAACAGTAGCAGACGATAACCAAGGCTGCTCCCAGATCAGGTAACACCAGGCGTGACTCCAGATGGATGGGACCAAAGCTCGCTCTTCCTCGGACATGATTTATCATTCAGGAATGACACAGAGGATTGTGGATAAAAGGAGGGGCAGCAAAACTATAACACAAAGAGATAAAAACATCCTAAAGCCAGCAGCCAAACCTTTGGCACGACCAGTCAGTCACGGAGCGTAGGTACCACGTGTGAGAAGGTTTTGAATTCGTTCTTCATGTGGCATCAGTAGAACGGATACCTATGCTCTGTGTCTACGGTATTGTCACTCTCTAGGAAGTGTCTCTTTGTCAGCCTTGTCTTCAGCGTCTCTAACGTCACTATTGCTTTTCCAAGCTCAGTCTTTTATTGGATAGTGCAAATTGAGGGAGGACAAATGTACCTCTACTCACATGAGAATGACAATGAAGTGACTCAGACTGTAGAGATGCTACCTGTTGGACTTTCCCAAAGCTCGGTCTCCGTGTTAGAGCAACTCGAGAATGCGTGGCCAGATAAGATTTGACAAACAAAATCCCTCAATAACTTTAAATGAATTATGCTGTGATTTAACTGGGTCTGTGTAAACAAGACAATATGTTTGTTACTACAGCTGTTTCCACTCCAGAAGAGACTTTTTAGCTCGCCGCAGAGCTCTGCACTGACTGAATTAACATGCTAAAACTGCCCTAATGGCACATTTTCTCTACAGTAAAGCCTGGAGACTCCTGTGAAGGTTTTCAAGAAAAGGCAAACCAAAGTGTTTGTCTGAAATCTTATCTGACGGGAGGCGGCGTGGGGGAGAACTTCTTTGGCAACTCAGGAAGAGCAGAGGAACCCTCAGGATGAAGAGGAGAGGAGCTAATTATGAGTCAAACACTGGAATCGGTTCTTGAAGTACAGGAGGCCGTTTTTCGTGTGAGTGGCGTCAGAGGAGGCCGGCGGGTAACGAAACTTGGCGTAAGTCTTGTCGCTCTCTGATTGGCTGACCCAGGGGAGTTTGATTTTGGTTGCGTGATTGACAATGACATCGTCACAAGAGCCTACGTGGAGAGATCCAAGGCCATCAATGAAAAACTCTGCAAAACAAACACAAACAGCACGATTCAGCCGAATACATCCAATAATTGAACTCAATTTAAGTCTAATTCTAATAGGATTTTGAGTCATTAAAAACTGAAAGCTTTCATTTTAATAATGGTGATAAACGTCCACAGTTATCAGATTTGTCATATATAAACAGCTACTGTACGAGAAGAGATGTGGGAAAATGGTCAGTAGGGGACTAAATTGAAATTAAATTCAATTTGAGTTAATGCATGCATTTAATCATAGCAGAGAGATATCAGATAACATCTGAGATGTTGCATGCGCTGATTAGAAATATTCACAGTTTAATTTCTTTGCAAAGATGATCTTATGATAGTATAATAATATAGTATATGATACAATCTAATTGACTAAAATGAGATATGAATCTTTTAAACATTCATTTCCTAAACTCTTCAGATTATGCTGTTACCTTTTTACTTCTGCTGTCTTCTCTAATCTAATGTTTTTTCTGATACCAAGTGTACATACCATTAGCGTTATCGATCAGAATCAGCCTAGACATTGTCTGATAAACATTTTTACATAACATAACTGGAAATCATAAAATTTTCCAGTGAAGGTTTTAGTGCATTCATGTTATTTTAGACAATAAAGGTCACTTTTAAACTGTATAATTTGCCTTCACTACATACATATCTTATACAACCTCCATCAGTTCACATGTATTCTCACTTGGTACAAAGCACGAGGATGAAACAGTTTAAAACACAAGCTGTATATAATCAGTATGTACAGTAGTGCTGAACTGGGACACAGCTTGGGCTTTTCTCACGTCCTGCTCTACTGCTGCTGCTGTATCTTCTCTGTGTTTGCCTTCTACAATATGGCAATAAATGCAAATAATGCTATAACATTTGTATATTACATTGCACCTAGTCATACCACTGGTCCGCTCTTTCCTGTGTCTTCGATATGAAAATACTTCTGTCTCTGTACTCACCCAGGTGAGCTACCCTGGCGAGGCGCGGGTCAAAGCCAACCTGTTGGACTTTGTCGGTGCGAGCCAGGAAGAAGTTGATGACCCCGTCAGTCACGACACAGTTGGGGAAGCCTTGGATGACGTGATGAAACCCTCTCCTCATGTGTAAACAGTCACCATCCTCCTCCCCGGGCTCGATGGATATGGTCTGTCTGTAGGTGGCAGTGTAACCTGTGGCCTCTCGCACTGCACCACCCACCTGGAAGACACACACATCAAACACTCAGCAAAAACACCACGCCAACGCCACATCTGTTGAAAACAGTGCATTCCTCCGTCTCTCACCAGATCCAGAGTGGTTCTCTCTAAAACATCCACAAGTTTCTCCAGCTTGGTGTTGGCTGTGAAGATGAAGTCATCATCCACCCACAGCACGTACTTTGTGGTCACCTGAGAGACGGCCAGGTTTCGTCCGGCAAACCAACCCTACGACACGCGACACAGAGCTTGAATACCAAAGAACATCAATGAGGGCGGCAGAGGTGTGAAATCAGAAGACTTTCCAAACCTTTCCAAAAGGCATGATGTAATGTTCGATGTAAGGCCCGGCGATGCTTTTGGGATTTTCACTGTCATCAGCGATCACTATGGTGACAGTGGGATAGTATCTCCTCACGCTGTCGATAAGATCTTGAAGCTTATCATAGCGCAGGAAAGTCTTCGTAGCTATGGTAACGAGGGCACTGACATTGTACTCTGCAGAGAAGGAAGATCAAACAACCAAGGAAAGTTCAGTGTTTAAATAATATGTAGGATTTTTGATTTATGGTTACAGACAGTATTGGTGGTGTTGTGTTTTACCTCCTTTGGATCCTGTGTTGTACAGTTTGGGTGTTACACCGTGACGAATCTTGATGCTGAAGATAGCTTGATGCCCCTCGGTCTCAAACTGCACTAAAAGACACAACAGAGACGACTTAATAAACCTGATTAGTGTAGGATAGGATCAAATAGGATGACTGTTCTGCAGTCTATGTTTTTGCACAATGGACAATAGATTAAATACTGAAATTAGCCCCTGCCATATGAGGGTAAGAGGTTGACAGATAATTCAACGAGGTAAATCTGGACTTTGGTCAGTGCCTGTCCTCAGGCTTTGTCCCCGTTAATCTCTACTGAAGCGAGACAAACAGGTTGTATTATTAATCTGCCTCCTGATTAGCTGTCTGGCTCTACACAGTGTCAAAATTCAGCAAATACTTCCTCTGCCTGGAAACCTATTTCTACTTTCAACACAACAGTTTTCAATAGCAGGTGTGATGACATTAAAAGAGAGAAAAGAGAGACTAAGACAAAAACGTATTGTGGTTGTTTTTGTTGTCGTTTTTTAAGTACAAAAAAAGAAAAACATGCTCATTAGCTTTCTGATGGAGAGTTAGATGACTGTTGAAGGAGACATATTATGCTCATTTTCAGGTTTGTAATTTTACTTTAGGTTACTACTGGAATAGGTTTACATGCTTTAAGGCTCAAATACATCAGTTTTCTCATACTGTCCACTGCAGCAGCACTGTATTCCCCCTCTGTTTGAAATACTCTGTTTTAGCTCCTGTCTCTTTAAGCCCCCCCCTTCCCAAATACTCAGTCTGCTCTGATTGGTCAGCTCACACATGCCTGACCCAGCACCACTAACACCAACAGAACAGCGGGCTAAATCAATTTTTTTGTGCCAAACCAGCTGCTGGGCATAAATTATGCAGGAGCAGTGTTTTTGTGGGAGGTAGGAGCTTCTGTTGGTGCAGACCTGGACCTTTTTCCAGATATTTTATATGCACGTGAATATTTATAAAACACTGAAGGAAGGAAAAAACTTAAAAAGGCATAATAGGTCTCTTTTAATATGCGGCTACAGCCAGCAGCTTGTCAGCTTAGCTTAGCATAAAGACTGGAAATGGGAAAAGTCCAGAGGAAACAAAATAAACCTGCAAAGCTTTTAACTGAACACGTGATAACTTGTTTGTTAAATCGGTCTGAAAACTGAATAGTGAAGACGACAATTCACTATTTTTTAGGGTTCATGTGTCTGACTATTTCCTGGCTGGGTGCAGTGACTTTCTGGTGTCTCTGCTGGTTGCTCAGAGCCACAAATAGTCACATAACTCCTGAGAAAACCTCAAATGGTTGTTCTCCCTCTTGACTTTCTGGTGGTTTTTGAAAAGATTGAACAAACAAGATAGAATATGCATTAAGAGGCTCAGGAAGGTGGATTTTGTTACCCTTGGACAGAGATAACTAGCTGTTTCCAGTCTTTACGCTAACATAAGCTAAGCTACTAAGATGCTGGCTTGTAGGTTCGTATTTACTGCATAGACATGAAAATGGTAACGATCAACTCTATTTCAACTCTCCTCCAGAAAACAAATACAAATGATTCCCAAACTGCCAAGCTTTAAATCACACACAGCACACAGCACTTGATTCTGTACATGAAAAAGCTCTGAAAATGGGACGCATACTTCAATTTACTCAAAAGCTTTTCTCTCCACGTCCCTCATACATTTTTAAAAAAGTAACAACAAAAAGAAATCAGATGACATTAAAAGAGATGTTTGTCTGAGGCCTCACCTGTGTCAGCCGTGCTCGGGTGGAACAGTGTGTTTGTGTAGGTGACAAACTGCAGCTGTCGGTTCAGGTTGAGCAGGAGGCTGCTCGACAGGGTCATGTGCATCTCGCCGTCACCTTTGATTTTCACCCCGTCTACCTCCGCTGCCACATTCAGCGTTCCCAGCGTGGCAGTGATGTTTATCTGCAGAGAGATGGAGAGAAACGTCAGTGGGATAAAAGGACAGTGGAAATCTGAATTATGTGAAAGTGAAGACAGACGTGTTGGAGTACGTACGGAGAAGTGGTCTCTTGGAAGGTCGTGTAAGGCCAAGCCTGAAAGGATGTGATGAAAATTAACAGATGCTGTTATCATGAGATCATAAGTTAATTATTAAAGACTAACAAACATTAAAGTAATATCTTAGTACCAGGTATTTTAAGTAATAAGAGGAAACAAACATGTGTTTTCTTGTGAAAACAGGTTGGCTATCTAGTTTTATCCAGATACAGAGCTCGTTTTCTTGAGATAACAAAATAATGAATATGTAATTTTGAGATAACAGCATTAAAAAATTATTGCAAGCATGGCTTTTCTCAGCTTCCGTACAGATCATTTAAATCCAGCGTGCTTTTTGTACATCTGGTAACATGTCAGCCAGCTCTGGGTCTGCGTTTAATAAATTAGCTTTGATTTATTTCGCTGCAGTAATGGCCACTGCTTTAATTAAATAATCTAATCTAATAAAGTAACACTGTGCTTCCACTTCGTCCATCTAATTTGACAAATAGGCACGAGTGTCCCACTGTGTCTGAAGTCATACCTGGGATGATGATTGTTTTCAGGGGTCGTATCTCCACGCCCTGTGTCGGATACTGTAAGGGACTGTTAGCCTCTGCAATGATGAGGACATCTGCAGGAGTCTGTGACCTGAGGGGAAAAACTCACATCAGGAAGATGTAGTCTTCTGTAGCCTTCACACAACAAACAACCACAAGCATAGACAGGAACAAGGAATGAAGAACAAATCCAGTGAGTATGTTTTGCTCCTTGTAAAACACAAGCTCACTGTCAAACACAGCAGCTATTCATATGACCTTGTCACCTTGTGATTTGGTTCTTGACAGGACAGAATATATTGTGGTACACTAATCTTCAGTGAGCAAGCACAGGGAGGAAAGAACATAAATAATATGACTTCTCCATTTTGATCACCTTGATTGCATTGCTGCTGTGCTCTGGATCAATTGAACACATTGAACTAGAACGTCACTCCGCCAAGGCTCAATAGTCCCCTTTAATACAATCAAACCTTATCCAATATCAAACTCGATAACCTTGTATCACTCTAAATTTTAAACCACCAATGACTACCAAACCAATATTTAAACAAATCTCATTGGCTACAAGATTTGAGAGGAGCCTCCATTTGGATAAACTTCTAAAACTATGTTGAAACTGTTGATGCCTTTCTGAATCCCCATCATCTCAGCTGCACATTGGTGGTATAGCTGCAGGTTTCTGTTCCTATTTGTTACTGCTGTGGCTGAAAAAACACTACTCTCCATAAAGACACATTTTAATCAGCTAGATATGGATTTTTATTAGGATTCACATCATGTTGTACTCACTCATAGATACCTACGTTTTTTTTTCATCAAGATCCATGCAATTTTCCCCAAGATATTAATAAAAATGTTGAAAAATAACCTATATAGCAATGTCAAAGATATTTCCTGGATTCATCTCTTCATCCAGAGCCGCACCAAAAATGAATGAGGTCTATTCTGGGCCGAGAGCCATCGTTTTTTCTTTCATGGAAAAGTTTCATGGAAATCCGATACGTAGACATGGTTGAAAACATAACCTCCTTGAGGGAGGTAATAGTGAATGCTACTAATACTAAGTACTCGGGACAGTTGATATGGGTGTGCCAGTGGCTTTCTCAATGACGGATAAATGACCCAGAGAGGACTGAAGCTTGATAATATCGTAATATTTGTAGAATAAATCAGGATATATATACTATATATATCTCGTTATTTTTGAAATCTTGCTCAAGCTCAAAAGCTTGTACAGGGCCGACAAAATCATATATCTCAATACATTTGACCAAATACCTAAACATCAACATTGAATGTTTGTACTTTCGCAGAATATTAACACGATGAGATATTTCATAAACAATCATCGGTAATGTCTTATAAGTTCATAAAATTATATCACTTCACTGTAGTGCTGCCTTTAAAGCCAGTAACCACATCAAAATATAACGATATCTAAAATCAAAGACAATACACAGTCTTATATCACGATAACGATTTAATTTAACCATATATTGTCCAGTTCTGATACTAAAAACTTAAATGTGATAAGCTGAATTACAGCTCATGCTTCATTAGTTTCTCAATAAGATGAAAATCCGTTATTCTGTTTTACCGAGGGGCTCACCTCTTCTGGAAACTCTTGTACTCTTTGGCCCGTCTCCTCTTCATCTCCTCCAGCTCGGAGGCCTCAAAGGCAGTGTGCAGCGGGTGAGCTGACACGCGCGGGAATAAGAGTTGGGCGAAGGGTAGGTTAACTCCTCCACTCTCACCCTCACATACACATCCATTACGCGCCAACAAGCTGGATGGGAGGAAATCAGTTTATAGCTGAGCTCTGCTGTGGTGAGATGGAGTAAGTTAAGTGGTTAAAAGGTGCTCATACCTTGCCACACTGTCCCTCACGCGAAAGGGGATGTTGCCTAATCGGTGGTCGGGTTCTAGCAGCCTCTCCTCCAGATGCCTCTCTGCTATTGGCCCCGTTCGCTGCCACACATCCACCGTGGTGTAAGCCCGAGTGGGCCATGAATGGAGGAGGGCCAGTACCAGCACCACAGACACCAGGATGGCGAGCAACACCGTCTTTCTCAGGGAGCGCATCCTAAAACCTGACACAGACAAATGTACGTGTTGAAAGACGTCCTGGTTGCTGTAATTAATCCTCCTGTCTGCACTTAACACAACTCCGATATAAATCCACAGTCTTTGCTCTGTGTAAAAATACACTTCAAAGTTCAGCTGAAGCTAATATGACAATGAAACGTTCTGTGTTACTGTCGCTCCTCCGCTGCTCAGCACATGGACACTGTCCGGGAATCAGAAAGAAGGAAATCCATCCTAAAAAGCCTGAATCCTTGGGAGGCGCTCCACTCTATGTGACTAACTTTAGGCTGGTGAAGCCCCACATTAGCCCTGGCTGAACTTTAGAATAAATTCTGCCACATTATCTAGGCAGACTAGAAAAGACCTTTCCAGTCAATCATCAACATTGCTACAGAGTTGCTGTGGATCATTCTTCAGGCGTCCCTTGGGAACATTTATGATGCAATGCTTCAACAAAGCGTTCATGAAATAAAGAGCTGTGCTCTATGTGGTGTCTGCACATCTACCACAACAGTCAGCAGCATGGCTTTCTCACACACACAGGCAGAGAAAAATAAATATTAAATTAAATATTCGTGCAGTTTGTAATTACCTTGCTGGGTTAGCAGAGCTGAGTTTCAGACAAGTTTGCTCAGTATGCGTAAAAACCAAAGTCAGCATTTAGCTTTTGAAACATCTGGATGTTGTTTATCGTCTCTCTCTTGAGGTCTTTCCTCTATCGTCTCTGCTAACTCTACTGAAAGCAGATGTCTTAGAAATTTGCCATCAGACAATGAGCTCTTTCTCCTACCTCGCAGCAGTGATGAACAAAAACTCTGTTTCCGGTCTGAATGTTCATGAGCAATTACTGTTTGTGACGTGATATGTGTGTGTGACTGTGTGGTAGGGGTGGGTTTTGGCTCTGAGATTCGTTCTACAGCACAGTAAGCGCCAAACCTCTCTCTTTCTTTCTTTTGCTCTAACACCACCATCTGTCCAAAATCTGAAAATGTTTCGGCCTCTAACTCTTGAACTTCCTCTTCAAATAAAAGACCTCATTTTCCCTTGCTCAGTGAGCCAGAAGGAGTTCAACATTTCATTTCATTTGGCCGCCATATTGAATTGTGCCAAAAACCTTCCTTGCTTTTTCAGCTACAAAAAAGATGCCAAAGGAGAGGGATGCCTTCATCGTGACCTAAAACCAAATCTCAGTTTGGTTTGCTGTGAGATTAAAACATAATGACTATGGGTATTCAGCATTAATCTGCATGCTTTCTCCAATCATGACCTCAGTTGCTGCATGCACACACAGGGGTTCCTGCACCAGAGTACATGCATGTACACATACATAAGAATTTCTTTTGCAAACACCTCAAGTAAATGTTCAAAAATGAAACAAATTAATCAATAAATTAACAAATCCCTCAACTTCTCTGCATGTATGTGAATTAAGTAAGAACATTTACCCAGCTGCCTCTATCCAGTCAGTGAAAGGGCATCCTCTGAAGGCACCTGCATCTCCAGAAACCGTGTAGACAGTCACAGAAATAAGTAAGCGCCTTCCCCATCTGGAAACAAACACAAAAAGAAAAAAAATGGATCATAGAATACACTGTAATAAAATCCCTATAACATCACAGGCTAGCTCCCGAAGAAAACTGTACACAAAACTGCACAATCGCATCATCACATAAAAACAAAGGTCAAGAGTCCATATGGTGCCACAGCAGCTGCCGGCCTGGTCGGATAGCCCCCAGGGGAAATCCTGCAGGGTATGGGGGTGACCAATTTAGTGTTATCCTGGTGAGCTGTAAAAAAAATCAATCAGAGCTGAGCAGGAAATCAGCTGTGCTGTTTTGAGCATGTATAGTAAATGGTCCCTCAAAGTGCTCCTTTAAAAGTGCTTCCTCTTGTTATATTAGTGATGTAGAGTAGGATCCCCCACAGAGTGCTGCTTCTTTCTCTTGTCTCACTATACTATGTGCCACAGCAGTCTAATGATCTCCTTTCAGCTGCAACAAATACAGGCAACATCAAACATATTTTAAATATAATTAGAGGTTTAAAACAGCTGATGTAAAGATAAAATACAGCTGTGTCAATCCCGAAGGAAATTCTTGTGCCAGGGAATGATCACAATTACATTAACATGAGAATAAGATGCAAAGATGCAATACACTAACCATAAATAACAGTGTAAAAGTGAGTAAATGCTGACATTAGTGCCGGATAAAATCACAGTAAAAATACAATACGATGAATTTAGGAAAAATAAGTAAAATACAATAAAAACTAAAACAGACAAGGTAGCATATACAATGATACTGAGAAAAAAATATAACATGATATGATAATATCTCCAGGAACAGACATTGGGTGTGTCCTGTTAAGCTTGCAGATTCAGCCCCACTAGCAGGTCCCACAGCTCTGCATATGGATGTAAATTGAGCACGATTTGATGATAATTAGCTGCGATGGAGTAACCATCCTCACCTAGAGGTGAGAGATGACCCCGGTCATGAGAATTAAAATGCGTGCTGTATTAATTGCGTTGCTGCTTTTAATTAACCTAAAAACGAGCCAATGGGGGGGTGAGGAGGGCTGTGGACATGCGACAGACATGGACACGGCTCTGTACGTGGGTCCCTCCCAAAGTGCGCCCGACAGATCTGTTGCCTCGTTCACATTCTGGATATTAAATTAACACATTTTTTTTAAAATTCTGCATCAGATTTCACTGCCGAGCAGAACACACATGTCACAGTAGTGCAATCATGTGTCCAGCAAACCGGCGACATGAATGACAGATAATGAGAGAGATAATACGATCACTCTCACGGGCCTATTAGCCTACCTTGTCATGGAAAAGACTGCAAGAAAAAAAATATATCAGCCTCATACAGCTGGATATGTGTCACGATTACATCCCTTACATGCTGAAACACGAATCCTATAAACAAATATATATTCGCCTTTAGACATTTAATCGACTTTGCACCAAAATCTTTCACGCCTGTCTTTTCCTCTCATGTTTCCTCCGGTAAAGAGGCCGTCAGATGTCCACCCAGACCTGGAAACACCGACAAAAATAACGCGCTAGAGACAGAGGTGCAGGCCTATTGTGGTTACAGTAAAAATCATATGAACAGAGAGCTCACCTCAGTTTCACACACGCACAGTGTAAGGATGGTTTCACCTCCCGCCTGCACGGAGGTCGCCTTTCCTAATGAATCTGTTCCTCAGTGGTCCTGCAAATGGGATTAGATGCGGAGAGACGGAGCAGCCAGGAGACAAATAAAGCAGTGGACGGACGCTCCCCCTGCAGCAGGAGCAGCAGCAGCAGCAGCAGCGCGGCAGAGCGCACCGCACCTCACCGCAACACCCAGCGGTCAATCAGCAGCATCATGGAGCTCCGACATGCGACAAATAACACATTTCATGCACTATAATTAAAATGCATGCATCCAACAGCTCAACCTGCTCACGAACATGACGGGGAAAAAATAATTTAAAAAAAAAAATGTGCACGTGCATGTGCGTGTATATGGCTGGGTGTGGGCGTCTGTGCACATATGTGCTTGGTGTGTGCGCTGTATGTGTGGTACAGTGTGTGGGAATGTGAGCGCATGCTTCACGGGAGGATGTTTTTTTGTGAGTCGACAGTCTGCTTCTATATTGGCTATTGTATGCATATAAAAAAAACAACTACCACGCAGTTGGAGTTCACATTTGAGCTCAGTCATTTATCTAATTTGGGCACCAGGTGAATTCATTTATATTTATAAAATTCTAAATAAGAAAACAGCCTGCTGTCATAAAATAAGATAAAAGATTTTATCCACATGATAATTTGGCGAAATTTGCCTGTGACACGCCTCGTCCGTCAGCCCGAGAGGTGCCCAGTTTTGGTACCAATGTGTGGGTTTAATTTATGTCAATTCAAACATTGACCACTGACATGTGCGCCGTTTAATAATGGTTTTTGGCGTAATGAAGGTAGAGGCCCCGCCCACTCACTCTGTAGCGGTGTTATAAACGAACACACCGAGGAGTTGGAACCCCCCAGTTGCCGAACGCAAAAAATTAGCCAATCACAGAGCAGCGCTTCTCACATGGACCAATCCGCTGCCACCATGTCAGACGTTTCTGTGTTTTGTTGCTGTCAGACAAATGGGGGTATGAGGAGAGAGTCAATCATGGCTGCTTCCTTGGTCCGGTGGCTAAAAAGATTGTATGTTTTCTTGTTGATATGTCCCCTCTCCGTCCCAGCGTTTTTGAATTTAGAGGAGCTGAATGAGATGAAATATGGGATTCAAATTCTTCCAGATCCCGTCATCTTGGGGCAGGTGAGTGAGGGTGTTTGGGGGAGCTAACGGGTAGCTAGCTGCTAGCTAGAAAGTAAGCTACTGTTAGCTAGCATGAAATATCTTATACTTATATCGCTATCGCGTGTAAAGGATAGCCTGTCTGTTAGCGAGGCGAGAAACTTAATTCAAAACGTACAATTTGCTCACAAGTCACATGAAGAAGTGTTAATGTAGATGTTATTTTCCAGTGACCTACGCAACAACCATCGTTGACAGCTGTCACAACAAAACCTCAGCTTCCTCACTCTCACCACGCCAGTTGTAACTTCTTTAGATCGTAAATGACTAACCATGAGTGCAGTCACAAATCCTAGTAGTTCACTAGCTTTAAACACTCAAGTGCTGTGCTTAAGCATGGTATAGTCACAATGTAAGATACTGCAGACTCCATGACAGTGTTTCTCCTTTAGACCAAGACAGAGGAGGTGATGATGGTGTCCAGTAAGTACAAGCAGCTGTATGAGTGTCGACTTCCAGCCCAGGCTGTCCGGTTTCATCAGGATCCTGCCTCTGAGCCCGACTCACAAGGGTACACCGGGCCTGACATCCCAGACCTACTCAGCCCAATGAACAATGCCCAGTGTCTAGTGAAGGTTAGTTGTCAGCTACTTATCCGTGTGATCCAATAGTCAGATTTTTATGCCACCGAGAAACTATTTAAAAGTTTTATCCATCTAACGTAGAGCTGGTCTTGATGCAGACTGTAACACACTGACTGCACACAACACTGCATACAACAACACATGCAAAAAGTACAGGAGTCAGATAATCTGATAATGTTAATTATTATTCACTGTTTTGTGAAAGCTGCATTAGTTAACATTGTGGTGTGAAGAAGGGGGACAGTGTGCACATCCATCCACAGCTTTATACATGTCTAGGAAAATTAGACTGATGTATACAGACAGAAAATAGGAGATCACATTGTATGGAAAAACACACCAAGGCAATATTCTGTGTACCAAAAGCACTTGGCTGTACTAAAACAGGCTGCCGGAGCAAGATGTGGATAATACACATTTATAAAACTTCTTTCAACTCTGCAGTGTGCATAAAAAGCACAAGACATATAGATGAATTGGAAATACAATTTAAACAGGGTTTTCAGGTCCATACACAAGGCAAACATTCCTATTATCCAGGTGTAGGGTGAACATTAGTGTTATTTTTTTCCGTTTTGTGCTTTCATTTTCCTCAAATATGTAAACCAATATTAGTTTGGATTTAGATTCAGACCATGAGTGGTCTATTAATACATTTGAAACATGTGTGGACCCTTATCTGTCACATCTGCAGCTATAGTAGACCCAGTCCTGATATACCTGAATGCAAGAGTCAAAGTCTGAACAGGGCCTTTCCAGTACAGTCACAGTCCTGCAACTCAAGACACTAGCTTCTTTGTGCTGCACATTGAAGTTTCAAAGCACATACTGTATATTCAAATGATATATTCTAAATATACAACATAAATAATTAATTTTCAGCTTTTCAACCATTTCACAGCCGTGTCAGTACAAAGTAATGGAAGAGAAATGCGTCCCTGTGTTGCTGCTTTATGTTTTTACTGGTTCAGTTTAGAGTTCTTACAACAGAGATCTTGTTAGCCAAAGATAAAGAAGATGAGAGTTCTTGGAATCATGGGAGTTTGTTGCTTGAGTGACCGGCAGGCTCTGCATACACAGCAAACCACCAAGCACAATCATTCTTGATAAATTTATCAAACAGGGCCTGATTTGTTTGTTCGATAAAATAAGCTCAAGTGAATTACCACTCAGTTCTTGGGAAGAGAGTCACAGATTAATTTCCCCTTGGCTGTTTTAGCCAAGGGGAAATGAAAAAACCTTCTTCCCCCTGAAAATATACGCATATTTTCCCCAGTGTCAACTTTTTGTGTCTTCCTCATCCTGTGGTGCAGTCAAACAAAGGTTGTGAGAGTGAGTTGCTGACATGACGTAAATTTGTCCCTTGACCCAGTGCCAAATGACATACTCATCTCTTCATAAGCAACTTGTGTCTGGATGGTTAAAACAAGGCTCTTTTGTTTCTTTAGCAGGAGGTTTTGGCTTTGAGGAATACTTAAAGAATCCCTCTATTCATTTTTGTCCCATAAATACTCATCTCAGTTAGTGATGGCTGTGTGGGAGGCTACAGTTCAAAGTTAAGTGAATATTTTGCCTGGACTGAAACGAAGCCCAGCAGAGAGAGATGTAATGTGTCAACATGCTGTATCCAGGGTTTCCACAGTGTTTTATAGTAGATGTGGGCCAACATGTCAGAAACAAAAATAAAACATTAAACTTAATGGAAAAAGAGCAAAAGGTGCTGTTTCACACAGGAAAATGCCACATGTACAGTATTTAAACATTATCATTCAGGGCAACATCTTCTAACTAAATCGTGGGAAATGCTGTAGTATCATTATACCAAGAGCAGCCTCTACTTTTTTCTGATATTATACTCACTTGAGTAGGAGCAAAGTATGACCCAAACACTGGTGTTTAACAGGAACATAATACTGTAGCTGTTTAGTATCCTCCAGATTAAAAAACCTGAAACTGTTAAATTAAACAGACCCCACCAGATGCTTATTTTGATCACAGGTTTGTTTTATGTGTGTGGAAACGACAGCTCATTGTAGTTCCATTTTTTTGTTATCCAGTGTTTAACTTTATTTGATATTCTTTTATTTTTTTCTTAGTATTTTGTACGTTTTCTTAACAGGCCTCTTAAGTTTTCCGTTTTGACTTATACTCTTAGTAATTCCTGCACCCCGACATATCAATTTTCTGTCATCCCAATCATCAACAAAAAAAGTGGACTTAATGAAAAAGATAATGAACCTACTGGGCTTAACTTGTTAAAAAACACAACAATATGCGTTCAAGTTGTTGTGTTTTTGTGGATGTCTAATTGGATGACCTATTATGTTGTTGACTTGAAGCATACATCGGCATACAATTCACTTAACGTAAATTGAAACATCTGCTGTGTGTGCTTCCTGCAGACGAAGGACTGGTGGACATATGAGTTCTGCCATGGTCAGCATATCAGACAGTACCACCTTGAAGGTAAGGGCGCACCTCCATGTTTTTCATTACACCCACTTTGACAAGCGAGCTGTCTTTGACTGACGTTGTTCTCTCCTCAGACACAGAAATCAAAGGCGACATTCTCTTTCTTGGTTATTATGAATCTGAATTTGATTGGAGCAATGAAACAGCAAAGGTAAAGTTGCCTCAGTTTTGTGGTTTTAGTTGTTTGTTTTCTTTTATTTTTCTTGATGGACTCAGATTCCTGGTGTAGATTCAAAACAAGAATGGGAATTGTATGATATTAGCTGAACCCTTGTGGTTGTATGTGGGTACTTGACAGTAAGCATTTTCACATTATTTGATGGATAAATCTCCATCTAATGTTACGCCTACATCAGAAATTATGTTAAATGTATTTCTGTTTTCCAAATGATTGAATTACTATCTTTAACAAAATACATTTATTTCACTTTATTGAATGTTTATTTGACTTATTTCATCTGTCACAGCAAACAAGAAAGAGCTGTCAGCTCATAAATCCCTCTGATAGTATCTGCTCTTATCTTGACAGTAGTGTGGGAAAACTTTCAATTACTTTTACCAAAATAAGGTACTTCAAATAACAAAATGTTATGCTAATAACGTGTAATTTACAAAATAAGGTCACTTAGGTGTCATAATCTTTCCCCTTCTATTTAAATATGAATGAAACAAAATCATAACTACGTTTACAAAGAATCATCAGGAAAGTTTGACACACAAATTTGATTTACAAACTGCCGGTGCAACTCAGTCCTGCTTTTCCTGAGTCCTAAGTGTGATTTAACAGCTTTCAGTAATGTTGACAATCTGTTTACAAACATCAGAGGCAACACGTTGTCCACAAGTATTGCAAATCAACATAATTAAAACGTCTTTACTTTTAATTTCCCAGGCCTCCAAGCAACACAGACTGAAGCGCTACCACAGTCAGACCTATGTAAACGGCTCAAAGTGTGACCTAAATGGAAATCCCAGAGAGACTGAAGTCCGGGTGAGACATTTAATTGCAGGATGTATTAGTATTCCACGCTGCCTCCTGTGGACTTGTCTGTTTTTTCTTGTTTAATTTTTTCGTTTCCATACAAAGATATGAAGTCAGTGGAAATGTGCATGTTGTCCTAAATGATTCTCCAAAACACACGCAGGCAATTTTACTCTTTATTTTTTCCAGTTTGTGTGTGAAGAAGGCTCGGGTGACTACATCGCCCGAGTGGATGAGCCTCAGTCGTGCCGCTACGTGCTGACAGTTCACACCAGTCGTACCTGCCAGCATCCATTCCTGCGGCCCCCGTCCACCGCCAAGCCCCAGGGTATCGTGTGCCAGCCAGCGCTAAGTGCCCAACAGTACATGGATTACGTCAAGGCTCAAGTCTGTGAGTTAACAAAAACGAAGGTCACTGTGATGCAGCATTTGGAGAAAGTCTTGCTTCATTACTTTAAGGTGGTTCCCGTGAAAGCATGATACTGAGGCAGGACATAGACTGTTTGTCATGCATTGTTGAATAGATGTTATGTGAAATGCTCCATCGTCTACTTGAGTCTACATGATCTTTCTTTTGCTCTTTCTTTTATTCTTTCTTTTTCTCTCCTTGCCTTCTTCCCTCTGTCTATTCTCAGCGGACACAAAGCGTAAAGTAGAGCAGATCTCAGAGGAGCTCAGGAGTCTTGATGAGATGTTGGCTGGTAATGAAGGGCCAGATGGAGCAGTGGAAGTAACAGCAGACGAGACATCGCCTGTGCCCAGTGATGACCTGAACCAGCCAGACAGAAAAGGTGCATTATTTTGACTCCAAAGAGACCAATGACCTTCAAAGTAAAGTGGAAACTGCTTATATAAATCTAAAAGCTTGGGAGAGAATCTTTCCTATACAAATGCTTTTTTTAAAAATTGCTTATAGTAATCAAGTAATCCTCTGCCATACACGGCAATATACTAATAACATTTTGAAAGCTACAGTAATTCTAATTTTCTTCTTTTACTCCAGTGATACTTTGCCTCGCGGTAACCCATCTGCTGGCTACCTGCGAGCACACTGAAGTCATAATGGGGGATAAAAAGGAAATTTTGACTACTCAAACAATGAGAGAGAGTCCTGGCTGCTAGTAGTGGAGATAGAAAGCGACTGTATGTGGGGAAAGCGCTTCGTCAAGTGGATTGATAATGCCGGCCACATAATAATTTAAATTGTACAATTATTTGAAAAGTATTAAAAACAGCTGTACTGTATTTTGAAACGGTCAGTAAAATGTGGTAATTAGTGAAGCTGTCCATTTCATGACTTCATAGTCATGTAATAAATATACAATTGTCATTTAGATGATAATCTGCATGAGAAGAAAATAAAAAAAAAAGTTGTTATAATCATCGGCTTGAGTGATCAATTTGACCCAGACAGATGTGATTACTGTAAGCAGTTTCCACTGTATTGTACTAATTTGTCAAGGCACTAAATAGAAATATCTATATTATTACCATCGAGCCACATATAACTTTTTTCTTGAAACAGATCCTGCTGATGTATCTGAGGATGCTGGGTCAGAAGAGGCAGAAGATTCTGACTTCTGGGAGGGAGTTACAAAGCCAGGGAGCTCAAAAACACCTTTTTCTGCTTCTCAACAGGAGAATCAGGTATGAAAATGTCTTTTATATGTCAGTTTTCCTCTAAATGATGTCTTTTGATTGTTGATGAATCAAAGACTCATTTTCCAGAGTTTGGCTTGTTTCAAACGAACAGGCTCTCTAACTTAAATGACACATAGTTGAACCGTTTTTTTCTTTGTAGCCCATTGTTGCATGCTGTATATTCACTAAGTGGATGCTTTCGCTTGGATGTTATATTTCTTTAAATGTCAAATCTTAGCCACTAGATGGCGTAGGTTAAACTTTCCCTCTAACCTGATGTTTGTTTCTTTGCACAGGCAGCAGATGAAGGCGATAACGCACTGACAGACAATGAAGTCATCGATGATGGTGATGAAGGTACTGTTAAACGGCACAGCTGATTTGATGTCCTGTTGCTTTTGAAAGCCTTAAACAAGATTAATAAAACCACAGAGTCTTTTATATCTGTGCTGTTATTTTTATTTGATTTGCAAACTGAACAGTTGTTTGTCCAAATGGATAATTTGATTATTTTTAATTATAATTAATAATTTTAATGAATAATTTATGTCCATTTATTAAACATTCCTTTGTGTGTTGTGTTCAGTGTTGTACAAGCAATTTCTCTCTTCTAATGAATGTCTTTCAGTTGAAAAATTCAACTTTAAAATCATCACTGACCCAGCAGACCTGATGAAATTTGTCCAGCACCTCAAAGAGAGTAACAGGAAGGTCAGTACTTACCACCATTACTGTGATACTTATTTGTTCGCCTCTTGTGAGTGTATTTCTTTTTCTTTGCCATGTATGGGTATTCCAATTCAATGGAGCATTTTTCATTTTTATTCTTAGAAAGCACAAGCCAAAAGTCAGGGAGAGAAACCAACCAGCGACAGGGTAACGGAGAAGCTCGGGGAAGAGGAGAAAGAAGAAGATGAACGCCTGCTGCAGGAGTTTGAGGATGAGATATCCGACCTCTCAGTGCCCTCGGACAAAATTGAAGAGATAAAGGAGGAAATGCAGAAGGAGTTTGACAACATCATAAATGAGGTTTCAGATTTTATCATTTTAACACAAAGATTGCTGTTTGTACTTTAGATCATTTATGTTAAAATGTTATTAGGCAGGTCTGACTCATAAATAATAATCACAAACGTAATTCGGTGCTTTGAACTGATTGGCTTCCCTCTGTGTTGTAGGCCCAGCAGGAATTAGAGACAGAAGGTCTGAAAGGGGAGTTTGATCGCACTCAGGCAACACAGACACTGGAGACAACGCTGGACAAGCTGCTCGATCATCTGGAGGAGAAGGACGTCCAGGACCCAGAGCAGCAAACAGTTCAAAGAGCTAGCGATCCAACCCGGGGCAGCCCCAGCCTGGCTCCGAAGCAGCCAGGTAGCCTGCCTCTCTGTGGTCACATGTCTGTACACTCTGTGTCTGCCTTCATCACTCTCATATTCCATCCATATGTGCAACCGATGTTGTACATCTTTCATCCCAGAATAGACGCACACGTGTAGTTAGTTTGAGCAAAAATCCAGAGAAGTAATGTAATCAGATTTTGACTTATTTTGGTTAGTCAGTGGCCTTTCCTCTGCTGCCAATGATGTAATTAAAACAAAACAGAACTGAAATCAATCACAGTAACTGAAAGTGAAATGTAATGCTTATAACAAAGTGTTTTGGCTCTCGCCTCCTCCATCCTGTGGCCCTGCTGATGGGTTTTGAGGTGAACTGTGTTGTTTGTCCCTCTTTTGTCTCGTCAACCCCAGACCAAGCGGCTGACGACCATGTTAAGATCAAAATTACTAAGTATAAGACGGGCAGCAGCCCTGATGGGGAGGTCAAAGTTCAGGAGATGGGCGAAGGAGACCCCCAGTGGCAGCACATAAAGGACGTGGTTAAAGAGCAGCTAGAGAAAGCAGGACTGAAGGCAGAAGGTACGAGGGGGGAATGCCCGAAACACTCAATGGCCTTTTCTCTCTTCCATCTGTTATCTTGAGCATATAGCAGTTCTGTGCTTCTCTTCTCATCTTTTTTAAAAAAACATGTAACTGTCAGATTGATTTTTTTCTACAAATCAGCTGTTTAAAGACACTTAATGGCAATAGTCCAAAGGAATTTGGACGTTTTTCAAGCTGCGAACAATTCAACACATATCCTTTTACTGAAGACTAAAAAACTGTTTGGCCACAATAAGCACCTGCACATTAGACCAGGGACCCATTCAATTACCTTTTTTTTCTTCAACAGAATTGAAAAATTAAAGATCATGGCAGCAAAACAGAAGTGTGACAGCACTTAGCTGAAGTTTATTTTAAAGACAAAAGGAAACAAAATGTGTATATCCATGTGTTTTTTCTTTTTCATCCACTGCTGTGTTTGTACCATTCTTCATCCTGATTTGTTGTGTTAACATTTTTTTTCTTTTTACTTTGAGCCACTTGGAAGTGTTTCATTGGCAAGCCTGCCTTTTCCCCTGTTTTTTTTTTGTTGTTTTTTTTACTTTTTAGGTAAAATTGAGGTGAAGATCTTGACGCGGAAAAACGCAGAGGAGGCAGGTGACCAGTGGCTGACTGAAGAGGATACAAAGTCCTTCAGAGAGCTTCTCATAAATCTCCTGGTAATTTAATGGGGATAGTGACCTTTTATTGGGTTCATTTGGATCCTTCTGGGTGTGAGTTGTACTTGTTACGACGTGTTTGCCAGCTGGTGTGTGCAGTAGAGTTTGCTTAGGGAACAGTGTAGAAACGCCTTAGTTTAACCTTTACGTACCTTCATGCAGAGAGCTAGATGAGAAGATTGAAACCACTCTTTTGTCTGTCAAATATAATTCAGGAAGTCAGGATCTCTTACAATGTAACTGAAACCCACTTACCTGTAGGTAACCACAAGAACACTTTTCGATTTGCTGTCTGCCTTTGCTAAGCTGTCTTGATAACATTTAATTTTTAAATGGTTAAATAGTATTAACAGTATAACACACATGGTTTTTTTTGGCATTCAGCATTTCAAAATGAGGATTGCAACCTGTGTAATTAGCTCTTTCTTTTGTAAACAATTGTGATATTTTTGTAATATTGCCAAAAAGTCAAATAGAAAGTATGTGGTTGTTTTTAAACACCTTCTTTTTTGTTCATCTTACAGACTGGAGGCACAGAAGAGGTTTACAAAGAGCAAAAGCGGCAGCAGGAGTTGGAGAACAACTATAGGTTTGTGTGGGGAGAGTCCCAGGAGGAGTCCCAGTCATCCAGCACCTCTGACTCAGACGATGTGGACATATGAGCTCATTCAGTACATTCAGTGCACATTTTGTGACAATGAACTCCTGTGGAGACCAGCAGGGAGGGGGACTCTGAAGCGCAGCGGCAAATTTAAAGAAGAGCCCACATGATTCAGTTACTGCTATTAAACCTGGCAGATAATATCAACTCACCTGGCTGCACATTTAGAAAATGTGTGTGTGTGTGTATTGAATAGGCAATATGTGTCTTTAGTAGGCATCAGTTATATGTTGCACGATGATACAGCAATGTCAGCTGTCCTTGTGCAGTTGAGCGAAGTTATGCATTTTCCCCTTTTTGATGGGATTCAGTTTTGATAGATGGCCAGAGAAGCCGAGCGATGTACAATATGTACCTTTTTAGAAATATTTGAGTGAATTTCACTGAATATTTGCATCTAGTTCTGAAGTCGTCAGCAGCACACTGTGTCCACAGTTAAACTATTACCTTTATTTGTCTTACAGAAGAAGTCCTTACCTTTTAGGTGACACAGCTGAAGGGGTATGCGCATGCCTCGACTAACTGGATGAGTGTTTGTGCAGGTGATTCAATTCACAGTTTACTGATAAGAATATGAAAAACAAAGGGCAAATACTCAATGGATCACATTTCAGTTCCCGGCCGCCTTTGAAACTTGACGCGCTGCATTTTTGTGATTCAACTTGTTAGTAAACACATCTGTAGATTACAGAAGTGTTTGTACACATGCTCTGGCACTTTATATTTTAAAAAAAGGATTTGTTAACTCATAATTTTAACATCGTTAAACCTTAAAACACAAAATGGGTTTCAATTGGGTTGTCGTGCTTTATAAGGGATTCAGAAGAAAAACACTTAAAAAAATGTAGGAGGATTAAGTGTGTGCATTGTTGTATTTCTGACAAGAACTTCCCTGTATTTAATTTAGCAAAGGTAAACAAGTAAAGTTTCTCAAAATCCACTTAAACTTTTATAAGGATCCTTCAGAGGTGTACTTACAAGGGCTGAATTTGTATAGTTTGTGAATAATTGTGGCTACCTGGAAATCTACATGTACATAATTGTTGCATAAAAATGTTTTTGATCTGAACTGTTGTACATTAGCACACGTTACGTGGGGCTTGAGTTGCCTGAGTAAATGTGTTAACATTTGTGACTGTGCAGTCTTGTATAAGAAGCATAATTTCACTGTTGGAAGTCACATGCAAATATTCTCAGACACACATTTGAAGACCGGTAAGACAGGTGTTGTTGTAGGTGTGACTTATTCAAAAGAATTTTTCTTCTAACTAGCTCAGGTAGTCTGGGATCACAAAGCTGGCTCATTTCTAACCACCTCTTTCACATGTATGCACTCACAGCTAGATGGGAAAACCCAGAGTTAACAGCTTTATGATACTGGTTATCCAGGATCACAAACGGTCAGACTATGTTGAAGTATGAGATAACATGAGCCAGCTCCATCATGACATCTGAAGGGGAAAAAATATACTGTTTTAAAACAATCACAGGTGTACCATAACACTGATGTTATTCTGCTGTGGTCATTTTGATCCTCACGCTTCAGCTGCACACATTTGTAAACTTGACAACTCACAGTAGAGGCAGAGAAGACAATTTATTACTATTTAAGCTACATTTATTACTGTATTCTTGAGTGGGGCTATAACACTGTATTAGGAACACCATGTTGGCTTCATAACCTGACAAAGGTCGATCTGTGCTGCCTTTTGAAATAAAACATACCGGAGGAGTCCTCTGGACATCATCCAGCCATTTATTTTTGCAATCTAATGTTAGACACTGATTTTATATTTCAGTTGGCTCCTGCATTAGATGAACATACTAGACTACAAGCCTTCATTTGCCTTCAAAGGCGAAAATCCTACATGTAATTTGCAATTTACATTATTATAATAATATACATGTACTATTCATGAACAGCTGCTGGCATACAGGCAGCTAAAATGGAGTGACAGCTGAAAGAGTGTTGTATATCGTGTGATCATTAAGTATCACAGTCTTAGTGCTGTCAGCCAGAACCCCTGCTTCTGGCTGTTGTAAAACAAGGACACAATCTATGACAGTAACTTTAATGTGATTTTTTTTTAATATGTCAACGTGGTATAGGTGATTTACTTGCGGCAATGTTTGATTTCGATCGACCGAATAATAGCACGCGTTGTGATTACATTACATTTTATTTTGAAAGCTGGGCGGAAGTAACCGATCAGATTCCAGGAATTTGAGCTTTATTGTCACGGCAAATGTTTTTTTAGTTTTTTTTCACCATTCTTATTCATATGTTGTATAAGTTGTTATTAAAATTAATCCTGTCATATCTGTGAAGCTAGAAGATTTGCTGTAAAAGACGAAAGCGTTGACCAATGCGAACACAGACGGACCCACAGTTTATGCTATTAAAACATGTGACGCAATGCGAGTGATATAGGTCACATGATACAGTATGAGGTTAAAGCATTATAAAAGTTTGTTAATCGGGTCACAGGTTCTGTT
The DNA here is from genome assembly GCF_965226575.1 of Pagrus pagrus. NCBI lineage: Eukaryota > Metazoa > Chordata > Actinopteri > Spariformes > Sparidae > Pagrus > Pagrus pagrus. Next base: position 19,572,526 of record NC_140187.1, read on the forward strand.
ACAACACCTGTATTTTTTTCCCCCCGCCAGGTGGAAACGTGTCTGCTCAGCCAACACTGCGCTCTTGTCTTGAAATATATAACCGGAAGTAACTTTGTCTGGACGGAAGACAGCGGCAGTCAGATAAGTTGGATGTCAGAGGTGTAGTAGTTTATGCAGCGTTGTGGAGGAGTTTTATGATAGTGTTTTAGCCTGTTTGTTATTTTCTTTAGACTGCTGGTTTTACCCCAGTAAACAGTTTTCTTCGTTGGCTCGGTCGGTCAGCTAACGGAAGTAACTTTCCGTTAGCTGTGTTGACACGACGGGGAGGATCGCTAACTCAAGTAGCCGTGTCGATCAAATAACGGACCAGCCAGTTAACGCCAGCTGTCCTAACACACAGGCCAGGAGCTGATGACTAAAAACGACAATCATGATTAGTTGTTTTCTATCTCGGAGGTAATTTAGCTAACATTTCTGTTTGCGCCGTTGCTGTTTTGCCACGATAACCGTTAGCAACATTCTGGTGCGGCTAGCTGAGCTAAGTTATCGTTCAGAGGAAGAAGAGGAAAAAAACGACGTCGTGTTCAAAAGCGGCTCAGCCTTCGCTTTTCAAAGTTGAGGCTTCCTGTCATGATGAAGTAGCTGTGGGATAATACAGCTGCTATGGTGTCTGCAGTACAGCTGGTGAGTAGACCACACCTTAACGGGCGTGGACTTGATAAAAGCTCGCTGCTGGAGCCATCGTACTGAAACTTGAGTCCACTCTCTCTCATCTTTTATTCAGCACCTGCCGAGTTGAACGCCTGACAGTGAGACACCTGGTCCAGCATGAAGGCCCTTGGATCCAGATTCTCCTTCTATGCGGGTTTCGTGGTGGGAACCTTCACACTGTACGTGTTTCTGCGGCAGGTGTGGTTTGAGAGAAGTGTGTCAGTCCAGCATGCCGCCAACCTGGACAGTGTTCAGGACTACAAGCTACAGCTCGAGGAAGAGGCGAAGATATGGAAGAAAGAGAGGTCTGCTCTCTTCAACCTGAAGCACCCTCATCATAAAGGTGCCAAAACATGTCAATTTTATAGAGAGACATTCTTCAATAACATGTAGTTAGGTTAGTTGTGTATTTAAGGATTAAACCACACCATGTTTTCACACAAACTTGTTGAGTAACTAGATTAAGTTTCAGCTTCCTTGTATTTGTAGAAGAGGTTTGTTCCACTACCAGTATCAGGTTGACAGGTTATAGAAGACAATGTATTCGAGGGATAACATGTAAAAGTAGGAACGCCTGTTTCCAAAGTGGTCCCTGTTGTCAGAAAACAGGACAAATTAATGCCTTGATACTGTCTAAAGTGCTAACGGCAAAGACACAAGTGTAAGCACCGATCTGATACCACAGAATTTATTAGAAATTGGACCCCCCTGCAGCGTCCTGTACAGCTGTATTTCTTTCACAGCACAACATCCAAACAGGGTTCCTAATATACAGCTGATAAATAATAATAGAAGTTATGTATATATTTTTTAAAGCACTGGTATCAGTATCAATATACAAAGTTCAAGTATCAGAGTAGGTATTGGGAAGGGAAAAATGTAATCAAATTATAAAATATAGTTTTCTCTCACTTTCCATATCAAGTATTAAGACTGAGGCAACCCCACAAATTAGCTCACCAACTGCAGTACACAATAGGCAGTGATACTTTTTGGCCTATTATCAAATATGCCTTGATGGGGAATGACTTAACGCTTCAGTTAAGTTAGAGCTGGGACTTTCATCACCTAAGACGATATTTTATTCCTCTTTTGAATGTTGTTGTAGTGGAGTTCAGAAGCACTCCTGTTTGTGTTCTGAATGTATATTAGGAGTATTTATTAAGGAGAGACTAAAGTTTAAAAATGTGATGTTTTATGTTTCTATCCTCTTCCCAGGTGAGGATAGCCACATGGCTGATGAACTGTACAAAAAGGTGCGTATTCTTTGCTGGGTGATGACGGGACCCAACAACCTGGAGAAGAAGGCTCGACATGTGAAGTCCACGTGGAGTCGCCACTGTAATATTGTGATCTTCATGAGCTCAGTGGACGACCCTGACTTCCCCACGGTGGGCTTGGGTACAAAAGAAGGTCGGGACCAGCTGTACTGGAAAACGATCCGGGCCTTCCATTACGCCTACGAGCATCATGCCAATGAGGCTGATTGGTTCCTCAAAGCGGACGACGACACCTACGTAATCGTAGACAACCTGCGGTGGATTCTTGCGAACCACACGCCGGAGGAGCCGATTTACTTTGGGCGAAGATTCAAGCCCTACACCAAGCAGGGATATATGAGTGGTGGCGCCGGATATGTACTGAGCAAAGAGGCTCTGCGGCGGTTTGTAGAAGGATTTAAAAACAAAGTGTGCACTCACACCACCTCTGTAGAGGACCTTGCGATGGGGCAGTGCATGGAGAAAGTTGGGGTGCTGGCGGGGGACTCCAGAGACAGTGTGCAAAGGGAGACATTTCACCCATTTGTGCCCGAGCAGCACCTCACTACCAAGTTCCCCAAGAGCTTCTGGTATTGGAGCTACTGCTACTACCCCATCTCAGAGGCAAGTTGCAGCAAACGTTGTGGAATTTCTGGTTTGGCTTGTATGTAAGCAACATGAGCCAATTATTTGTCAGGTTTACTGAAAATAATTTCTAGAACGTATTACTTTGTACACATGGAAAACTTGATTCTCTGACTCAGTGTGTAACGTTGACTAACCAAATTCTCTGTTTTTCCTCAGGGTCCAAACTGCTGCTCGGACGTGTCGGTGTCTTTCCATTATGTAGGACCTACAGACATGTATTTATTGGAGTATTACACATATCACCTGCGTGCCTTTGGCTACAGATACCGTTACCAGCCCCCTACTCCAATAAGCTACGGTATTGAGAAGTCAAGTTCCCGGGAAAATGCAGAAGGAAAAAAAGAGCCCGCTCCTCAGGAGAAAGGGCAAGGAGAGGGGGACGATCCATCCAGGACTGACAAGAAAAAGGATGTAGATCCCCCTCCTGCAGCTGGGAAAGACCCTCCTGCTGCTGAAGCTGGCAAATAACAGTGAGACTGTGAGGGTGTGTGACAGGAACTGACCATTAGGTAGGAGGAATGTGTGATTTGAGTGTTTGCTTATTCGTTCAATTTATCTTGGCTCATATTTCTACAGAAGTAGAAAAATGGTCCTCTTTGATTTAAATGTCCCCACATAGAAGTGTGCTACCTGAGGATTCTCCAGCTGAATAAGTGTTACTAATGTTAACTGACTGCAAGACTGGTCTTAAGGCTAAGAGGTGATTCATGACTGACGCTTGTTTTTCAGGTTTGTTGGGTGGATTTTTATAACTGTGTGTCTTTTAAAAGTTGGGAACAGTGACATTAATTTAAAAAAGCACTTTTTAAATCCATATAAACCTAGTGTGGGAACAAGGTATTTTACAGAGCGAGTTAAACTTGATTCTACCAATGTTTTATTCTTTTCTTAACTGTTGCAAGCCCAACAAAATGACTTAATTTCACACATAGATAGCTATGTGCGTAAGAGGCCAATCAGACCCAACTATTACTATCCGTCTTGAGCGGATCAGACAGCTGTCAGATCCGTTTTGTTTTGTTTTTTCTTTTTGTGAAAGCCACCAAGATACACTACAGCTGGATTCAAGGGTCCACAATCATCAAACCATTTTAAATCTGCGCCTTACCTTGAATCAAAGACTTTCATCAAGTTTGCTGAATCCCGAACTTTATTCAGGCTGCATTCAAAAACACTTTTATTTTACAAGAAAGTGTAATGTCACACCCATGTTCCATTATGGAAACAACTATGGCTGCAATTAATGGTTATTTTTATTGTTGAATAATCCACTGATTATGTTCTTGACCACTCATCTGATCGTTACGTCTATGAAATGTCAGAAAAAACTGAAACTATTTCTTAGAGCCTAAGATGAAGTCTTCAGTAGCTTGTTTTTCTGACCAACAGTCCAAAAACTCAAATATGATCATTTTATTATATAATAAGGCAAAGAAAAGCAGCAAGTCCTCACAAGAGAGATGCTGCACCCACAAGATGTTTGGCATTTTTAATTTGAAAAGAAATTCATCTTGAAAAATCTTGCAGCCTTGATCAAGCGTTAGTGGATTGGAAAAAGGCAAACACATCATGGCTATACCCTTCTTAAAACATAACCTCTTAAACAAAAACCCAATATTAAGTTGATTTCGTAGGATTGTTTGAATACGTTCATATTAGAGCCCAACCAACACTCGACTTTTGGGGCCAGTATCAATATTAGGAGGTAAAAAATGATTGATACATTGGCTGATAAATGATACTGGTAATGCTCAGTCAAACACGTGTGACAAAGATATGTAAGGGGCAGGATACCTTACGGTTAAGCAACAAACTTTATTGTCCAAAATGACATCAGTGCACTGAAACAATAAACTCCACAGGAAATGTAATAATTATAAATAACCCCAAGCATTATATCGGTGGATTTTGAACAACATATATGCTGATACCAATATATCGGTTGGGCTCTAGTTCATATTTATTTATGGCTAATAGAGATACTTTAATGTGACCATGATGCTAAACTAAAAAGTCCAAATGACTCAATTTGTACAATCCAGTCAAAGATTTTGATGAGGGATGACACCAGGTTGAAAACAAAGCAGTCAATACTTCTGTACCTGTAGTATTGTTGCAATGATGCAGTGAATCTTGGCGCTCACTCTTCCCTATCATCTCTGTGTGTTAAGCGAACATGCAGGATGTTTATCCACTCTACGGTCTTTGTTCACTCAATCTGGATCCGTCTTTGTTGTCTGGGCACACCCATAGCCTGACAAGGAAGTTGTTTGTGTAAAACGATCTTGTCTAAAGTTAACCATCTATGGCACACACCTGTATTTCTTGGAACAGGCACTGGATACACACAGTTCCTCCTCATTGTTCCCCAGTCGACCCATTAGCTTGTGCCTTGTAAATTGAGATTGTATGAGCCATCAGCTGCACACATGACTTTGCACTGTGACACTACCATGATGAGAGAGATGCTTTCAGATGGAGAATAATTTATCGAATCCCTCCAATGTAATGAGTATGGCCTTTGGGACGACTTGTCCATGACGGCGTTTTTTTTGTTGTTGTTGTTTTTTTCTTTTATACAATGTTATGTACTTTTTAAATTCTGGGTGAGCCAGAGCTTTTCTTTAGTAATCGGTGCATTGTGTGTATTTAAAGTAATCATAAGTTCTCTTATTAGTTTGTAACCAAACAAAGAATTAATTTTGTGGGAAATACAGTAATTACCAAATATAGAAAATGGCTTCAGGAATCAAGCAGGATCAGTGTTGATTGAAACAGTTTATGTGACAATTGCATGCACTTTTTCAGTGTTATAAGTGCTGTTTTTTTCCTTGTTTAACCACTTAAACGTCTTACTCTCCTTAAAGTTTAAACATGTATGAGGTAATTAATTAATGCCTATCAAAATGCCTTTAAACGTTTACACTCATTTTCCTTCTGTACATGAGCACAGAGCATGTTCAGTTGATTTTTTTTTTTTTCTATTAAAAATGGAAATGTCCGGTTTAAACCAAAATCAGCATGTTTTACACAATGGTTTCTTTAATGACCTTGTTTGATTTCCAGTGGGGTAACATTCTTCCAACTTTTCAGTCGCAAAGGACTACCTATCAGTGGGTCATGTGGGTCCAAACACTTTGTTGATAACCACCACATCTGGTTTCTGATGCCAGAACACACCAAGTCCTCGACAATCTACTCCCAACACTCAAATTTTATCAAAGGGAAAGGTGTACAGTACTGTATTTATATTTCAAATGTATTTATGTTGGTATTGACTTCTTAATTGAGTTGATACACTTCAGTGTGTAAATGAGTTTGTGTGAGTGTGTGAGCACACGTGATCAGTGTGCAGGATCGTTTTCAGTGAATGGTACTTTAATCACTATAAATAAATGCATATTTTATTGTACATTTGTTTTGTTTTACATTTGTTTCCAATATATTACATTGATAAGTCAGCCTTTTCCAGCGACTGTAGAAGAGCATTCATGCATGATTAATATGTTTTTTTCCCCTCTCTATGGTTAAATAACTTTGACACATTGTCCTCTGTTGGTGCAGTAGCTCCAAGGATTTATTGTCGCTGTGAGAGACTGAATGTTTTACAGCCTGTGTTGCGGCTGTGGAGGCCATGACGTCGTCTCTACAGAAAGCTGAGAAGAGAGAATAGGGTTTGGTGAAGATTGAGCAGCAAATATTCTGTTCTTTTTTTAAAGCTGCTACAAGGAACAGTTTTGTTTTTTTTTTAATGTATATCTCATGACTGTGGGGAAGACGAAAAACAAAGGAAATTTTTGTGTTTGAGAGCCGTACCACCAGACCACCGAGCAGGCTCTCTCCTCAGTTTCATTCTTAGCACTCCAAATAACAATAGTTGAGAACTTACCCAACCGGCTGACAGACATCAACAGCTACAACGACTGTTCTTACCTCTGCCTTGCGTGATTGATGATTCGACCACTCCTTTTCTGTGAATGCTCTTCAACACACGAACAAGCCATTCCTGTCATGGAGAAAATAGGTTCTAACTTACCATAACAATAATGAATCTGTCAGTGACTTTTGTTTTCAGCACAAAGCACAACCCAACCCCTTTAAGATGACTCTCGTCAATTAGAAGACTATGCAGTCTGTCAACTAAACACCCCAAGGCTAATTTGAGATATGCGAACACTGGTGTATCATGTTCATCAGAGATGATTGTACACTCAGTCGACCCAATCGTCAACCAGACAGAAATGTGAATGGAATATGTGTATGAATATGTGTATTTCTTTGTTTTTATTTTGAATAACTGGTTATTATTGGCTTGACTATTACATTTTTATTTTTTCTTAACACACACAAAATGTTATTCCATGCTACTTTAGTCCCAGTCTGTATAACAGCTGACACTAAACATTTTTTAAGTTAACTGTAGACTTGGATTTGTACTGATGAGATTATTGCTTGAAAATATGTTAATAGCCTGTGGTGAAACTAGTTATACTTGTGTTTTAAAAGTAGTATAGAGTCTTTCGTGGCTCCAGAGGAAGCTGTACGTAATCTGATACATAGTCTCCAATGATGTCGCTCAGTGGCTTAGTTGCATTGTGGGTAATTGTAGGTGCCAGGTCCAAGTCAGCTGGTGTAGCAAGATGGAAGACTTTGCTGAGCAATAACAAACAACAAATTGGCCTCATTTCAAGACCAGACAGGAAAGAAAAAAAAATTAAACAGGTTTACGAGAGGCACCACAGCAATAATGACTGCTTGTGTGTTTCCACCTACAACCGTCATTCAGTGTTTTGACTCTAAAATGTCCTGCTTAGTACATATCTCGGTTACAATTGTACAATAACTCAATATAGGGGTTATGTATAACCTTAAATATCAGCCAATATTTGACTCATTTTTTTCAACACTCAAATATTGTTGTTGTCGTCCGCAAATGGTTGAATATTGTTTGGGCGGTAATGTCGTGAATCACAAATCTGCACGTTCTTACCTCAGTACATGAAAGTTAACTTAAAGGGAACCTCACAAGCTTCAAGTGTAACATCCATAGTGTGTTTCTGTCCAACACACAGCGACACCATACACTGTGAAATGGTGTAAAAAGAATCAATAGAGTAATGAGGTCGCTCACTTGTTTTACGTCCCAACAGAGCAGCTAGGATGTGATCTGTGTGTCCTGCGTATGATAAACAGAAAAGGTAAAAGATTGTCATAAAGTTATAGGTGAGGTCATTACAGAAAAACACTCAATACTTTTTTACTTTTTCTTGACATCGGGGAGTTTTTGTGGCCTGCGAATAGAGTTTGGGGTTAGTTGAGTTCCAGTGTCAGAGAGAGAGTGTACTGTAGGACGAGGTCCTTCCTGCAGAAAACCACTCACTGTTTGGTTGAGCAGCACTTCTCCTCCCCATCAGACTCACAAAACTGTCATAGTCGATGTCGCCAAATCTCTTCAGCTCTGCATCGCCACTAACACAGCACCTCGGCTTAGCCTGAAAGAGAAAACAGAAACATTTGTTAGCCTGCTGCAGTAACCCCAAGGATAACTGATTTGACTTTGCAAATTTCACTTTAATGTAGCTCATCCTACCTCTGCCAGCGAACTGTAGGTGTCCTCCTCACACCAGGACCTCGCAGGAAGTAAGACGAGGATGACTAAAGTGCCCAGAGAAGCAAGAGTGCAGCAGTTTGAAGTTTTCTCCATCACTGTGAAATGCGAATCAAAGCAGGCATAATAACCAGACTCCGAGTTAGTTTCTCATCCAAGCATGTCCAAACATATTCTAATGACCATTTTTTTCCTAACTTAATCATTACTGTGATATAAATGTTTAACAAAAATGGGCCTTTTTTAGATTTAGTAACATAATGAGATATTTTGGGTTGACGTGCATTTGTTGTTCAGGTGTGATGCCTTCTCAGACTTTTTCAGAGTTTGAAATGGTTTGTTTTCTCAGGGTCTTTTCAGCTGGTCAGCTCACAGATGTCTCCTCTCTCACACAGTGTAATTATCTAAGTACAAGTTTGAAACCTCCCAAAACTAAAGGAATGCCTCTCAATCCTTCTACTATCCTTCACGTTAACTGAGACCTGGAATTGAAACCAGATGTGGTGGTTATCAACAAATAGGCATTTTAAGTTTATCTGTCTGAAAGTTGAACTCTGCTATGAGAGAAAAAAAAACTGTTAATGTGATGTGAGAATACAGTATTTAGTTAAGTCTTCCTCTACTCGTGAGTACCCATTGATTTTAAATCTCAGCCACTGTATAGAGTGCAAACTCTGATTCATATCTGAAAATACTCTGCCCACTAATGTGTCGTGCGCACAGCTATTGTGAACTATATAATGAATACAGACTAAATGTATGCTAAGTGTTTTAAACAGCAATCCACTATCATTGCATCTATAACCGAAGCAGGATATTAAGTGCAGTAATCTGTACATTAATCAGTTTCTATGTGATTATTGTCATCCATTCAATCAGCAGAACAGCCTGCAACAATCACAGCCTCCTCTTCAACAAATGTTTCTCTGTTTGTCTTTGAATGCTCTTTAACTAACTGTCCTGAGAGAGATATAAATTACAGTACAGATAATGCAAAAATTGTTTACTTCAGAGCACTGCATCGAAGCTGTAGACGCCTGCTATGCCCTGCTGTTACAGAAACATACACAAAGGTTCCAGCACTTTCTGATCATTCCTTTTAAGCTTAAAGAAATATTGGCATGCCATATAATATAACATGTATCTGCTACATTCACAACTCAAGACTTAAGTTTTTTAACTACCGGTTGCAGCAGGATGTCCAGCCAACACTTCAGATGATGCAGATTCGCCTCAATTTATAATACTATTTACTATTATAATATCTAGACTTGTAAACTTGTTTTGATGGCTCTTTAAAATGGTAACACTTATTAATATGTGTACATAATACACATTTAAGTAATGCAGCATACCAACTTGATGATACCAGCTTCACATGTCTGTGAGAGAAAGTTGTTCTGCTTCCAGACAAGACAATCAGATGCATGGGGCGGAAATGCCCTTCACTATATTTTGGCTAATTTGGTGGCATATAAACTTGGGATAAACACAAATTCATAGTGATACTTAATTTCTTAATGACGAGTCAAAGAAATTCATAATACACAATACATTTATTAATCATGACGGGATAGCTGTGCATGTGTTTTGTACCCACGTTATAAATATAAAGTGCTACTGATTCCCTGATAACCTTCTAATAAGTTACATGGAAAGAACTAAGTGATTTGGCACTCATTAGGCGATATGAGATTATCAGATTAACAAAACACATTATTAAACACAAATGGAGAAATCTGTTTCCAAAAGAACCCCTCAGTATAATTATTTAAGCTTACATGATGCAGCTCCTTCAAGGGTATCCCTTTAAAAATCATCAACTCCGTCACTAAAACTTGACTAAAGAGTCTCAGGGCTTTAGTACCAAATCACACAGTTCTGTAGCCTGCAGGATACCAACAACAAATTATTAGGAAATAGTGGACCAGTAAAATAGTAATCACAGTGTTTACATGCTGACATGGGCAGATATGCTTCAGTCTCAAACTGTATAATATAAAGAAACTTGTCATTGGTGAATATTGATGCAGACATTAGCAGGTTATCTTTAGCAAGGTTAAACACTGAAACACAGCTAGGTTTTTGTGTGAGTGAAGATTAAAAACCAACCCTGACACCAACCTGTCACTCAGTTCACTCACTCTTCCAGTGAACCATGTAAATGCATACAATAGGAAATTATAGGCTGGTACAGTGCCTGCACTTCTTCTCTGAAACAGAGTAACCTTTCATAGAGGCGCGTCACAGTAATCCCTGCAAACAGATGCAAGTAACCAGAAAATCTTACCTGTAAGCAGTAATCTTGATCTGATCCAGTAAAAGCCAGGGATCTGTTCAGTCAACTGTGTCAACTCAAAATACGTCTTTCCTCTCAGCAGCCTCTCTACCCCAATTATTATAGTCCGTCAGCTCATGTGTAATCCAATTAGAGCTCCACCCGCCACCCAAACCCCCATCCTACCACTACACACACACACACACACACACACACACACACACACACACACACATAGTATGCAACATCTTCGTCATCAGTCTTTGTGGAATAAATGAAAGTGTTGGGATGACATTTTTGGATGCATTTATAGTAGGCTAATACAGGAATATAAAAAAAAATCATACTCTCTTTTCACCTGTGTTTACTTCATTAAATCAACATAAACATTGCTGATTGTTACTGTAAACAATAAGAAAACTTAAAGTACAGGGTTTGTGTGCGTCCCAGGAGGAATTGAAAGGACGTGGAAACAGTGTACGCCCTGCAGGCGGATATTGCTGTTCTGTGTTTGTGACGCTGTCATTGACTGGTGTGTGAGCGCAGAGAGCCAAATAACTCCCACACTCTCTAAATCAATGACCACTCAAAGGACAAGCGGAAGCCTTCTGACCGACCCGTTCCTCCCACAGACAAAAAGTCAAAAGTTTGATTACACCCACCTGGAAGTCATGAGGTCATATCTCCACAGCCAATAATCGACAGAATAAATGTTGGAATATTATGTTCCTGCAAACCACAACTATGTTGAAAAGTTACATTTCTTTTTCAATGTGATGTAATGACGACGCTGTACGTAACTTGGGCTTAGGTTAAGGCACAAAATCCAGTGAGGAAGTAAGGATTAGGAAAAGATCATGTTTTGGATTAAAATATGATGTTTTGATACCACAAAGACGGCTGCAAAATGTTCTGACGTCTGGCTAAAATGACCCAGTGATGCCAGTTGAAACAGGAAGTGATCTGGTCTTGAACAGTTGTCTCTCACTTGGCAGTCTAGCTGTCACTTCACCACCATCTCCATCAAACGTACACCAACACTAACATGTTTAAGTCTGACACTTGCCAACCACTACATACAGTGCTAACCCATACTATGTTCATGGCTGCATTGAAAGCATGTAGCATAGCAGAGGTGGTATTTTAATTTTTTGAACATGTGATTTTTTAACCACTTTCTTATGCCTCCGTCCCTGTGATAGCTGTGGCCACAGGCAGTATGTTTCTGGGTTATCGTCTCCATCTTGTGAACACAAAATCTCAACAACGGCTTGAAGATTTTTAAAAAAAATTTAACAAATGTGCACTCTGTCAGGAGGCTGAACTGTTTAGATTTGAGTAGTCAAAGGTCAAAGGTCAAGGTGTGTATGGCAAAAAACTTTACACAAATCAAGTCAATCACTGCGACATCATTATACTCAGCAACCTGACTGGCACGCGGAAGCATAAAACTGTGATGCGGTAATTAGTTTTTACGCGAGACTTTCATCCTTCAGTCTTTTCTTCCTCATTTACCAAATAAACTCTTCCTGTAATTGCCTTTAGAATACATTAGAAAAGCTGATTTTCCATGAGGAACGGAGGAGGAGGTTTGGCACACACATGAACTTACTTACTTGCATTCAAACAATAATGAGACTTAATTTTAGATTGCCTGATTGGCTTGAAGCTTTATGTTGCCTTCATCACCTCCAAAATTGACTACTGCAACAGCATCCTCTATGGCACACCATCCAAATTCCTAAATAAACTCCATCCGTCCAGAACTCTGCTGCTCGCCTGCTCACCCACGCCTACACCAGTGACCACATCACCCCCGTCCTCCAGAAACTCCACCGGCTCCCTGTCCAGACCTCACAACCTTCAAAATACTCACCAAAACTCACCTTTTTAAAACTGCTTTTAATGTATACCTTGTCTCTTTTTGTATTTTTATTGTGTTGTTTTTATTATTCTGCTTTTTAACCTGAAAAGTGTCTTTGTGTACCCTGAAAAGCGCTATATAAATATATTATATATTATATTTATATATTTATATATAAATAGATAAAATATATAAATGTATTATTATTATTATTATTATTGTATATGGATCACTGTTTTATGGTGCTGCAGAGTAGCAACAACTCCAAAGGACTGTTGGGGGCTTAGACTTGGTTTTATGGGTTAGGTTAGACTTGGGTTTAGGTTAGGGTTAGTGTAATGGTTGGGGTTGGCCATTGAGTTCTGATGGTAACGGTCAGGGTAAGGGGCTAGGGAATGCATTATGTCAATGAGGGTCCTCACAAGTAATGCATCATTGTGTGTGCGCTCATAGTTCTCCCAGGAGACTGCATCAGTTACACTTAATTAACACCCTGAAAGGTCAGCGGATCATTGGGTTTCTCACGTTGCACTTTCTGATCATCTGGAAGATCCATGTCTGAAAACTTGTTTGCATGCCTGAAAACTTGTTTTCCCCTGACAAACTGGTGGAAGAATCTCCATAATTGAGTTGTTTTTCCTGTCCAATACCGTCTCGTCAAACTCGAGCGGCAACAAGCAGGGGTTGAGATTATTAGTCATCTGTAGCAGTTCATCTACAAAGGGAGTCAGAGTTGACTTCATACAGTTATGAGTAATAGTAGTCTGAGAGATGACGAGATGAGATTTTATTGTTACAGCAGCAGAAGTACAAAACCGAAAAAGTTTTAAAGTAACCAAAAAATCTAATTAAATCAAACAAGAAATCACAATCTGCCATGAATTTAAGTGTCAGTTGAGGAAGCCTGAGATACTTAAATTCATGGCAGATTGTGATTTGTTAAGAGGAACTGTGGGATTTTACCAGCAGCTGTTGCGGAGCTTTTGATCATAATACATGACCTTCCTAAGGAAATTATTTCTTTATTTTAATCACTTTCAGAATTTGTTGGTCCATGAGCTTAAAGTTGAGATTGTAAACATATTTACTGTGTTAGCATAAATCCAAGTTGTACATGTAGGTAACATTCAGCTTCTTAAATGAGGAATAAGGCAGAATAAGGCAGATCACTTGACTACTGATCACAAGTGAATTTAGGCACCCAAATGCAGCACCAGTCTAGTCTTTAATTCAAGTTTCTAAATTCACTGATCAAAGCGGTCCGACAGTCTTTATGGCAAAGGGTTGCAGTGTTTTGCCCCTTCATCAAGTGGTGACGGAAAAGGTAATGAGAAAAACTACCCAACAGGTGTGATGGAACTTTGTTTAAGGCCCACATGAGGAAGGACGCAAAATTCAGATTTTGCTTAAAACAAAGACAACATTTTATAATCACCATCATTAATAAATGACAAATTTATAGTTTAGTTAACTTTAGTTAATCGTTATTCCACCATAAACAAACAATAAATGATTTATAAACCTTTTATTAAGCAACTGTTTATTGTAAAGTTGCATCTGATGTTTATAAACCTTTACAACTGCTTAATAGTATTTTATTGTTTATTAACAGTGAAATAACTATTAACTAAAGATAGATAAACTATATATATATATATATATATATATATATATATATATATATATATATATATATATATATATTGTTTTTATTATGATGGCTATTCTGAAATGCTCCCAAAAAAACACATTTTTGGATTTGTGCTGAAATAATTGTATTTGTTTTACACCAGTTTATGAATTTCAAAATATGTCACACACAGTTGTAGTCTGCTCCCTCTACTTGCCTACGGTCCACAGGATTCACATTTTCAGTATGTCCTCTACCATGTAGGAGTGTACTACACGACTGACATCTCCCTCAATCTGTGGTTAGCTCAGTTTCACCCACTTTTGTTTTATTGTTTTATAATATAAAAAGACTGACTTTCCAGCAATTACTGTTTTATTTGCAAAACAAAAAACAGTACAATTCCAATGAATTCACTAAAATTGACATCCTGGCATGAAAAAAGAAAATACAGCATACAGTACATGTTTGTACTTTGCTTTCACTCCCTCGTGAATGCTACAGTATACATTGTTGTGCTATTATGTCGGGTTAGAAAAGGAGAAACCCTCCAACTTTATTCCATTTCTGATACATTTTCCAAGCTAACTTTAATCTCAAGTTTGAATTTTCTTCTTTCTCTAGTTTTGCCAATTTGAAGCTCAGGTGTGTCTGGATTAAAAATATCACACCGATAAAACATTATAGTGAATAAGCCGATGTGTGTTCACATATTATACATGACAGAATCAGACATGATAATTGCACTGGGATTATCAGTTTGATCACATATTACGATGGTGACTCACATCCACCGAGCAAATACCCTGCAGACACAAACCCTGATGGTTAATCAAATCACATCTGTGTGTGGAGCAGTGTGTTAGTCAGCCTGCATCAGCATGTTCTGATGAGTTTTGATTGGACTCTGGAGGGTTTTTCATATCCATTAACTGGTGTAATTCCACTCAGGTCCCCACAGAAATGACTGTGTAAACAGCGCTACAATTTATGATTCACACAGTTGTTGCTAGTTGTTTGATTTTTCAGATAATTTGCGTGAAACCCAGAGGGCTGTTTCCTTATACAGATGAGGACACAGAGCATGTCAAGGGCTATATGACCCAGTAGCCCCACACACAAAACACAATATGTCGCTTTAGTTTCCACCTAATGATTTTATTATTGTTTTATTACACTTTATTACACTGTTTCTTTACAGTGGTTGAGGCCTTCTCGCCCTCTTTGATCACTTCCTAAGTCTCCAGCAGGGGACAGTGAAGGAGCAACATTTCCTGGTGAAAGTAGTAAATTCCTCCTCCCTTTCTCCTCTCTCATTTTCCCATCGAGTAACTTGGAAAGGAAAAGAGGAACGTGAATAAGGGAAGGACAGAGAAGTGACCGGATCAAAAGTGAGGACCTCCAGGTGCAACAAATGACAGAATTTGCTATGTGAGCATTGATTTAAAATAGATCACAAAAAGATGAGATCAGCAATACAATAAACTGATGTATTTCATTTTCACCGAGTAAGTTCCTCTTTTTTTGTTCAAAACTATGCAACAAAATAAGTGGTTATGAAACTGTGCAAATCTGCAATAACTTTTTTTTTTTTTTGGCCTCCTGGAAAAGCAGCATTTAGTTTTTATGCATCACATATCTGGAGCAAAATAGAAAACAAGAGGCCTGCTCCAACTCTCAATTCTTTTAAACCAGGACCTTTTATTATCAAAATTAAATTTGTGACTATTATTCATACCTTGCACTGCACTTAGGGTGGTCTTATTTCTCTCCCATTTTAGCCGTTGTATTCAATCCAAGCTTCTTTTTTTTTTATCTTCTGCCTAACCTTACTCTTTAAAAAGTATTTTTATATCACCAAGAGTATCTATTGAACCCTGCTTTTATGCCTTTTTGTGCCTTTTTATGTCTTGTGTACAGCACTTTGAATTGTTTCAAAGTAGCCCAAACAAGTACAAGAATGATGGCAGGACAAGATGATTTGGTGCCAGATGATTAAATGGGTGATGTGACTGCTTAAAGGAACAGTTCACCCAAAAAATTGAAATTCATTCATTATCTGCTCACCCCCATGCCGATGGAAAGACAGGTGAAGTTTTCGTAGTCCACAAAACATTTCTGGAGCTTCTCAGCAAAACAGTGTTGCTGCAATCTCCTAAACAACTAAAGTAGACAGGGACTTTTTTTAAAACTTAAAAAGCAATGAAAAAAATTATATAATGGCTCCATACAGCTCATCGGCATAATCCAAGTCTCAAAGGAAACCCAGAGATTCCAAATAGATTTGAGAAGACGTTATTTACAACATTTAAAAAGCTAAAATCACTGTAGCTGCTAAGCTAAAAGTGTTCGTGTCCACCTCGTCTGAGCTGGGTGTGTGAGCTATACTGTGTGTCGAGGGTTTAAATAACGTCTTTTCAAATCTATTTGGGATCTTGTGGCTTCCAGACACTTGGATTACGGACCGAACTGTGTGGAACCACTTGTTTCTTTTTTCAATGTTTATTAAATCCCCATCTACTTAAGTTGCTTAGGAGAACACTGTTTTGCTGTCAAGCTCCAGATTTTCTTTTTGAGACTTTGATACTTTGCAAATTTACTCGGCTTTCCATCGACATGGGGGTGAACTTATCCTTTAAATCCCCGTAGAGAGAGAAGAGAGAGAATTAGGTTTTTAACACTTAGAGCACAACAACAAAGTAGAGGGTGACTGCTCTTTGTTAAACACTGCTCTCCTAAAACTATGTATTCATTTACCTGGTCATACATATCACAATAAGAATTGATATCACACTAAACTCAATATAGCTATTTAAAGAGGCAAGACAAGAACAGTTTACAAAGCATAATGGAAAAACTCATAGATGATATAAGACTTTGGATAAATTTACTCTAACACAGGTTTTTGTGCCACTGTAGTGAATCTTCTTGTTTTTGGCTGCTGCGGTCCATTCGGTCTTGAATGAGCCTTTTCTGTTTACAAAGAAAGGGAAAAGCTCTGGAGTACTCTAACAGAATAAAGCCATTTTTGTGTGAGGGGACAAAGTGTGCGTGCGTGCGTGCGTGCGTGCGTGCGTGCGTGCGTGCGTGCGTGCGTGCGTGCAAGTGTAAGTGTAAGTGTAAGAGCAAAAGAAAGTGTAGAAAGAAAGTGAGAGGAAGGAAGTTATAGTAAAAGTGGGGAGAGGAATAAGATGAAAACTCTTTGAAATGAAATAAATAAAAGTGTTTTTTAGTATTGAACACTGGTGACAGAGCAAATACAACTAGGAACATAAAGAGGCATGCATGCTCGTTGGGACATTGTGTCGAGATGAGTCATGACCATCCTTTTTATGGCATATATGCCATGTTGAAAAATGCACTGTTGCTTAATGACAGTGTTTATTTTTTATGGGATACAAATTCAGCCTGCATATAAGAGTCATTCTGTATTCTCCTCATAAGGTCTGGATTAACAGAGACTTGCTGTGTATCGGTCATGATAGTGAGACTTAGAACTGATGTATCATTGCTATCTAATGACTATCCAGTAACCACGGATCTCCAGTTTTGGTGATTTTTTAATTATTCAACCCTGCGCCTGAATTTTCATATTTTCTTCTTATTTTGTTTTCAGGATGTTTTTGGACTTCAACCTCTGGGCAGTGGTGTGTAGCCCCCAGCCAATATGATACAAGGTCAGGACTCTACAAAGATGTAGCTCTGTAACTCTAGTAGCTCCTCTGTTCTCGGTCAGTCATAACGCACTGAAGGCCTGTGTGTCTGTTTGACTGAGGGCAGGGAAACCTACAAACACACACACACACGCAGAGCAGAGATGCAAAGCCTGCACTTTGGCTTATTTATTTAAACTATTAAGTATTCAAGAATCATACTCCTTGAGCAGAATATATGTTAAAAAATATATGATCATAAACCTAAAAAACGAGGGCTATCATTCTTGACTAATGAAAACTTGATTTGATCTGCTCTGATTGCGAAAAATCCCAATAGTTTGAGTAAATGGGTCCTCGGAGAATAAAATAAGTCCTTTTCTAAATGAAGTTCGTGCAGGAAAGCAATGAGTTAAGATGTAAAAATACATGGACAGCAAACAGGTTTAAACTGATTAAACTGCATCCATTATGGTGTTGTGTTTCGAATGTTTTTCTTATCCTACATTCGTGAATGAGATCCGTCTTCACCTCAGATAGCACCCTGTTCCCTCACTTGTCTTGGCTGTATAAGAGATAAATTTGCTCACGGCAAGAGGGAAGACTTCTTTCAAGTATCTGGGTCAAAAACAAAACCCACCGACTGAGAGAGAGGGAGCGGAGGGACGCGGGGGACGAGAGGATAGCAGGGCAGACAAACAAAAAACTGCTTTAGAGCACATGGACTTTCCCCACGTGAATCAATATTCAAGCCCTGATCTCCCTGTTGAGCAATGAGGCCAAAGAGAAGAGGGAGCTGAAAGACAGATGAGACAGAGGGAGGGCTGTGGGATGTCATGTGTAAAGAAGGAGATTCTCATTGGAGCCAAAGAGAAAGAGGATCGCTATGCATGTTTTGAGAAAGAAAAAGGGGGGAGAAGAGGGAAAACAAAAAAAGCATCCTACGCTCTGAAGCCATCTTTCTCGCACTGCTACGCTCTGGACTCCAGATCTGAATATTATTAAGGTAGGTGCTGCCACAGGATTTAAAATAATGCAATGAAATTATGAAGTTGTGGGTGGAACAGCATTTGTAAATTTAGTTGTAGTCAGTGCAGAAAAAAGAGGACATGCATTAATGTTTTAACTCAGTGTGAAGGCTCTGTGTTAGGATACATTGTTAACACTGTTTTGCGTTGCTAAAAAATGTTGAAAAGATTTTAAAACACCAGATTCTTTTTGCTTGTGTATAGTGTTTTTCCACTGCTGTATTTCTCTGCTGCCGTCCTCTAATGTGAGAATCGTGACAGTTAAATAGTTTTTCTGTTTTATCATGTTCTTCTTCAAGAATTATAATAAGTATAATTGACTTTTTTGCATTGAGATAGAATGATGGTTGTGCAGAGTTTGACTCTAGAAGGTATTTTTTAATGTTCCTTGCTGAAAATGTTAAGTTTCTCTGTGCTCATTTAAAAAATCTGATTGTGAGAGGGGGGCTGATCATGATTTGTGACATCACAAATAGTCTGGAAGTTTTTACATATACAGTATATATGTATATGTGTACATATATTCGGGAATGTTTAATGAATAGGTGTACAGAATAGAAAATACTTAATTGTCTCCTTTTTGTGGGCAAATGGCCGAACTTTGTCTTTTTTTTTTTATGTGCAAAAAAAGGTACATTTAAAACACAACATACCAATATGCAAACAGGACAAATTAAAACACAATCACATGAAAACAAGAGCTACAGAAGCAAGATTAAAAAGAGCACCAGGTACTTGATGCTCAGGACAGAATCAGAGAAAATAGATATAAAGTTGCACATTAGAGAATTTGTATGCATTCCTTAATACATGTGTGGTCATCTTCAAATCATACAATTTGGAAAAATAACTAACTAGTAATTTATATTTTAGATTTTAAATTGTCTGCACAACTGTCATATGCTGCGGCCAATCAATCTCTTGACAGCACGATTTACTACGTTTAGAATGAATTTAGATTAGATTAAGCAAATTCTTTGTTCCGTATGCACAATGGGAACTCATTTGTTATGTTCTTAGCTTGTTTTTCTCTATGCTCCTGTGTTTAGTGGCTTTGGGGGAATAAAAGCTGTAACAAGACCAGAATGATGTCCTCCAAGCTGAAGTGGCTGATTGTGATCCAGCTCCTGCTGAATGAACAGGCTCTGTGCAGGGTTCCACCTTCTCTGGCTCCAAGAAACACTGCGCTTCCTGGAAATGACTTCCATGGAGAAGTAGAGGAGACAGCCATACAGGATCATCAGTCTCTCCTGGGATCCCAACTGCAGCCTGGTCTTCCCTCTGTGGAAAAACCTGGTCCTGTATCGGTGGTTGCGCAAAAAGAGGAGAGAATCCAATCTGCCAAACGTGTAATATCAAACCTCAGAGCGAAGCTTCAGGGGCAGATTCAAGATCGTCTCCACATCCAGGGTAACGTCAGCTGTGAAGAGCTGCTGTCTGCCAGCACTGTGGATGACCCATCATCCTCCATGTTCCCCCAGGAGCTGCTGGGTCTCTCTTTAGTGCCTGTGTTGTTGGTAGCAGGCTGCCCACAGGAGGCGCAGACTCTGGTGCTCAAGCTGTACGACCTGCTGGGAATGGAAGATACGGAGGAGCTCCTGATGGAGGTGGAGGGTCTGATAGAGAGGAGGATGAGCAAGTCTGCATCTACACTTGCACCTGCATCAGCAGCATCGCCTTCAGTGCGGGATGAAGCAGGGCGCCACATAGAGGCTGTGATGTTTAACATCCAGCAGCTGGCCATGATGGGAGAAGGTATGTCAAAGCAGGAAGGGCACTGTGAGGGTTGGACCAGGGTGAATGCAACCACACTGGTAGGAAGAGCTGTCGACGGAGTCACAGGTGATCTAGAGGAGGCTGTGAACACCTGCGAAAGACTGGGAGTCCAGTGTGCTGGTGTGACCAGCAGTGGACTACTCAAACCTGGGAAGTATCAGGCAGTTTTTAGGAAAGGTAGTCGCATCCTGCCATCTGAGTCCACAGAGTATGAATGCTGGATCCGTCAGTGCAGTGCAGAGGAGGATGTTTCGATCCCTGCTGCTTCAGGTCGCAGGATGAAGCGAAGCCCCCAGAGGAGCTGTATCAACAAAAGCGAGGAGCGTGTGTACAACGTGGTGGAGTGGATCCCTGGGGTCAGCACCCTCTACAACCTCGGCACAGCTGTGTATTACGCCTCAGTCAACTGCTCTGAAACAGCCAAGGAGAGAGCCATCCTCAGCGCTGTTGACCTCAGCACGGATGCTCTAATGGTCGCCACGGGAGGGACTGCAGGGGTTGCAGGCTACGCTTTGGGTGCAGGGGTGAAGACCGGTGTGAAAGCTGGCGTCAGGTATCTGCTCAACTCCATGAAGGAGGAAGACGACGTGCTGGTGAACCAGTTTAGCTGGGAGGAGGGCGTCATCACCGTCCAGTAGACTGGAGGATCAAGAAATCAGCCTGTGAAGCTTCGGCAATAAAAATCGTTAAATTTAGAATATACATTTTTTTAAACAATGACCCGGGATAAATGTTTGTTAGCTGTCATGGTTGAAGAGTAACACATTGGTGTGTGACTGCGCAAGCAAACTTTATTTGACAAAATATAGAAAATAGTTATTCTCTATTGAAGATTGTGTCAATTAGTCAGTAAATTTAAAGGCCTAATTTGCAGGATTGATTTCCTGGCTCGATGGTAGAGAGAGAGAGAAACAAATAAACAAGCCAGCCCACAATTTCGCACAACCCTGCAGATTTTGTGTGAATGCAGCTTTAGAGCGGGCCTTGCCTCTCTGTTCTGTGTGTGTGTAGATTCCCCCACCCTCGGTCAAACAGACACACAGACCTGCAGCTCTTTATAAAACACTGAGGGCCACAGAGTTGCTAGAGAGTCAAAGATCTATAGAGTCCAAATGTTGCGCTGTCAGTGGCTGGGGGCTACACACCGCCGCCCAAAGGTTGAAGCCCAAACCACACTGAAAATTAAATTAGAAAAAAAATCTTAAAATTCAGGCAGAGGCCATCCAAAAACTTTTAGTGCGTGATATGTGGTGATAGAGATCACTTTGTATAAGTCCGGACTTTATTTTGTTGTTGATAAAATCCTGCATATTATGCCTTTAAGAAAAAAATGTTTATTTTTTTTTGAGAAAAGATCTAGCTTAAAATGTGATGAAAATTACAAATTCATTGTAAACTATCTCAATAATATAAAAAATAAGCTCACAAAGTAAGCTTTGAACCGTTTGCATTGTAGAAAACTAGCTCTTTTTGTGTATAATGAATTAAATAGTTGAACAATTTATCATATTAAGCAGCAACTTTTGAAGAACTGGTCTCAGGAAAGTAAACCTTCAATCCCTCAAGAATTATTATTTTTTGCCTTCCATCCAGTGTCTTTACTTCTGTTCACTGTCCTTCATTACTCTCATTGTTTGTCATGTCATGTCACATTCTCACCTCTGGTGTAATTGCAGGGACAATAGACGGAGAACTAAAGTTTGTTGTTTTGTGTATGATTTTCCTAAATGTCAATAAATTGTACTTTAAATCTGTGTGCATACAGTGATTGTCAATGTGGTAGTCAGTGTTGTATAAAAGTACCCAAAGGTTGTACTTGAAGTGAAGATAGCATGGTAAAATATCTGGAAAAACTGAAAAGCTATCTGGTTATAAATGTACTAAAGTATCAAAAGTACAAATAAAAGTAAATTACACACGTCATTCAATTTATTTATATACTGCATTATATGGGTCAACCAATTACCAGTTATTATCATATCCATTTCATTATTTTTCTGATTATCAGAAGTGTTTTTTATCTGATTCCTGATACATTAATTTAAAATTTTAAATCCACTTCTTTGGCGCTGATGCAGCATGCAATTTGCAAAGTAACCTGCAAAGAAATAGCTGCTTACTCAACCTCCTCTCCATGCAAAACAGTTCAACACATCAGTCACTCGTGGCCATGTGTTACAACAAACATTTGATGTGCTACAAAGGACAAATAATTAAAAGTGAACCACAATGATAAGTGTTGGTTACACTCTTTTAGATTATTACAATGAAGGCAAATTTATTTTACTCTTGTTTAAAGGCCCTAGCTGATCATCATAAAAAGAGCTGAGTAAATAGTGACAGTCAATAAAAGATCCCTCTCCTGATTCTGAGCACCGCCCTGTGAACTTTGCTCTTATATATACACCAAACAGCTAAAAAAGTCCACGATTCTTAATTTCTCAGTCTATTAGTCAGCCTGATGAATCCACAGTTAGTAGCTGCCTATATTATATACAGTATAACATACTTCATTAGTGCTCTAAATGTAGTGGAAAGAGATAAGGAACAAACTGGGTTCTGTTTAATCAGATAAGCCCAACAGAACACACAGCCTGCTTCCTGGTAAGGGAAAAAAATTATTTGATTTAATTAGAGGAGCGACACTAGTTTAAGATCTATTTAATAATGCTAGATAATAGGCCTGTTTGTCTGGAGGGAAAATAACCTTGGATTTAAATCTCTTTCTCAGGTTTTCCCAGCTATCCCCAGATATAACAATGTTTATTTATGCTGTTATCATATGCAGCTCAGGTCATAAGATGGTTGAGCAGGTGTGCTGAAAACAGATTAACACCTTCTGATGACTGCAGGCAGCTGGTTGAGGTAAAATTGTGTGTTGAAGCTCCAGCAGCACTGTGGCTATTTATTTCTATGCAGTGTATGCTGTGTAGCTTACACTATAAATGAACCCAACCAGGAGGGTTTGGATGATTTTCATAAGTCTGGACCAATCAATGCACATTGAACTTATCACTCTGTGTTTGTAGAGAAAGAATACCATATACAATCAGGTCTGTAGCTGAAGACTCTGAGGTCTTGTCCTCCTCATTATTTCTGAGATTGTAACAACGTGAGGAAAACCTATTTTTTCGGCCTTTCATGGCTATATTGATAGGACAACTTGAGAGATGACAGAGAGGAGGGATGACATGCAGCAAAGGGTCACAGGTCAGACTTGAACCCTGGGCCACTGCAGTGAGGATACAGCCTCTATATATGGGACTTGTGCTCTACCAACTGAGCTACTGGAGGACCCGGAGGTGAAAAGTTTACACACAAATTAAACTTTAGATTATGATATTTTGTACATTCATGATCACATTTATAGAGAATATTAAATTAATGAAGTGAATGGAATTAAAATAATTTTCAGCTTTGTACATAATTCATGGCTACAGCAAGCATTGTGTGGGGTGTTAGATCGTGGTCGGTGAATTTAAAATAAGCATCTCAGAATTTCTATGGCAAATCTGCATGGCAAATTTAATTTTGTGTCAAGTATGACATCTACTGGTGAGAGTGGGAACTGAAGGGATGAATAAAATAAATGCTACTGTTATTGTCACAAAACTATGTCAACAAAGAGCCAGTTGTGGACCACAAGATAGGTAAAGTAGGTTATAAGCAGTGTTGTATAAAGTACACAAAAGTCAAACTTGAGTAAAAATAAAGATGTTATGTTAAATATCACTTTAGTACAAGTGAAAGTCACCCATACAAATAGTACTTGAGTAAAAGTTTTAAAGTATCTGATTTTAAATGTACTTAAATATTAAAAGTACGAATAAAAGTCAAATATACATATATTTACTTCTATGTACAGTGGTCAAAAGTTTACATACACTTGAACATGTATATCATGGCAGTCTTTAGTTCAAATGATTTCAACAACTCTCATTTTTCTGTGATGGAATGACAGAAACACATAGGCCTACTACTTTATCACAAAAAACATTCATGAAGTTTGATTCGGTAATGAATTTATTATAGGTCTTCTGAAAATGTGACCAAATCTGTCAAAAATATACATACAACAACTTGAACGATCACTTTTTGGTGATAACAGAAAGTTGTGTGAATCACATTTTCTCTGTAGCATGGCCTCTTAACTTCTTCTGAGTGATTATGATTGAAAAACAGCTGGTGACTTTTCTGGGCCCATTTTAATAGGGCTTGTTTGAAAAACCCACTAGACTCAGCCACAAACACTACAATGTGAAAGTCTAAAGAGCTCAGCATTTACCTTTAAGAGTGCATTATTGATTTGAACAAGTCAGGAAAGTCACTTGGAGCCATTTCAAAGCAGTTACAGGTCCAAAGATCAGCTGCACAAACAACTGTTAGTAAGTATAAAGTGCATGGCACAGTTGTGTCACTGTCATGATCAGAAAGAAAATGCAAACTACCATCTGCTGCTGAGAGAAAATTGGTCTGGATGGTCAAGGGTCAACCAAAAACTACCAAAAGGCAAGTCTGCGATGAATTAGAAGCTGCTGGAAGACAGGTGACAGTGTCCACAGTCAAGTGTGTTTTGCATCAACATGATCTAAGAGGCTGCTGTGCAAGAAAAAAGCCCTTGCTCCAGACACAGCACATTAAAGCAATACAGGTGAGAGGAAATATATGTTTGTATGTATATTTTTGGTGAACTGCCTCTTTCAATTCCAGGAGGTCAGGTGCTCAAAGAGATGACCACCAGGTCCACAGGCAGGTAAACGGTGCAGCAGCCCTGGTGAGCAGCACATGGTAGGCCTGTCGAAACTGTCTGTTCATGACAGCATAGAGCACAGGGTTGATGCAGCTGTTGAGCCAGGTGAGGTTTCTAAAGAACATGTACAGAACCTGTGGGGCACGGTTATGTTTGTCGGCTATATTGATTAACAGGAAGGGGACAAAGCAGAACACAAAACCCAGGAAAACAGCTAAACACATGCGTGTCACATGCTTAATCTCGTTATCATCTCCTGAGGCTGTGCAGTGGGACAAGGAGGCTGCATTTGTGAGAGCAGGTGTGGGTGAAGGTGACATAGTGACGATATCGGGGGGAGACTTGGTTGCTGATTCGGCCGTGGCAGAGCTGTGAGTAGACTGAGAGGACTTTTCACAATTGATCTCATCTATAGTTGGGGCTAGTTCTGCCTGGCTGCTCATCTCACAGCTACATGTGTTGGCCATACTGCTCTCCACTCCACTGTCATTGGTGTCTTGTGCTGAAGAAGCTGGTTTCTTCCTGGAGGATCGGCGGCTGAACCTATAGCGGAGTAGAGCTTGTGATGCAATCAGGACATGTCTGTAGATGAGGAAGTAGAATGTGCCAACACATCCCAGACCGACAAAAAAGCAGAAAAAGAGTAGGATGGTGGAGTAGGGATGGTACCTCTTCATGTCGATACTACATAAGCACACCCTTGGCACAAACACGTATCCAGGCCATAGTGGGCCAAGGCTGGCCAGGCCTAGTGCCCATGCTGAGATGATGAGTAAAGAAAGACCAAGGTCAGAAAAGACACGGACAAACACAGCCCTCTTTGCGACCATGAGATATCTGCCCCCTGCTATCAGGCAGAGGGTGAAAATGGAGACGGAGTTGGAGAGGTTGATGACCAGGCCGACGATTCTGCACCACACCAGACCACTACGCCATCTGAGGTGTAGATAGGAGTCAACTAAGATGGGCTGCAGTATGGTGCAGTACAGGAGATCAGCTAGAGCCAGGTTGACGATGAGCACATTGAAGCGTGTCCTCAGATGTGGATCTATGACGAAGGCTAGAATGGTCATCAGGTTCCCCACTGTACCTATGATGGTCACAGCACATCCGCACAGCACAGCAAAGTAGTGGTAGCCATCGACTGAAGGACTGTAGCAGGAGAGGTCATCCTCTGTTTGGTTGGTGTGGTTCATCATCATTCTGTCAACTAATAAATAGGAATTCAAATTGGTCAACAAACTACAACAAACCACACTGAAGGAAACAACATAAGAAGCTGATATTTGAGTTCCATGAATCTTACTATTATATAATTATATTATATCCCTCTTCTTCATCTGAAAACAAACATCATAATTGAGAAAAATGGTCCTGGAGGAACAGCTTTGTCAATATCACCAGCTGGCCCACTTGCCCAATAAAGATGTTAAATAATAGGGATGTGCTTTTTTACTAGTCAAAATTAATAGTACTCAAAAAAACAAAACATGGTGACACATCTTAAACACCACTGTTAGTAGCAGTGTTGTCAAAAATATTGAATAAAATCAATATTGAATGTTTGAAACAGTTTCAATACTCATTTTACACAGTATTGCTACTAATACCAGCTGTGATCTCAAGTAATGTCTGAAAAGTTATTATCTGGGACTGTGCAGGTCATGTAATTGAAAACTTTTAATATCAAGTAGAGTCAACTTACATTTATATTCATTAAATATACATACAGTATATATGTATATATAACATGTATGTATATATAATAAATATTTATATGTATATGTATGTGTATATATATATATATATATATATATATATATATATATATATATATATATATATATATATATAATTGTGTGTTTTTACAAATAAAGAAAAAGTGATTACTCTATGTTTTTTTAACCAGTCCTGATGTGCAAATGGAGCACTCAGTTGTCATGCCTATGCCTTTAAAATAACTGTAGTGTAAGACTGTAGTCTGATCTGTTGTCTCTCTTTAAACTAAATGTACATGCTGCCATTAGCACATTTTGCTGCTCACAATTAGGATAACATTTGAATCGTTTAGTCTAAACTGCCCATCCCATGTACTAATACACCAGGGTGATGTTTTTAAATTGCTTGTTTTACCTGACAAACAGTTCAAGACACAAGTGATGGCAAACAGCATTCAGCCAATTGTCTTCTATCATTTTACTGTAATCACTTTGTCAAACAAACATGTTGAAACAAACAAAAATTTGCAGCGTTAAATTTCTCACCTTTAACTTGATCACTTCCTCCAGTTGTTGGTGAACTGTATACAGTGATCTCATCTGCTGATAGTCAGTCTTACTGTTAAAGTGTAATTTTAAGGACATCCTCTTTCTCTTAGTTGCTTCTACAGACACTGAATTTTTCATTTTCATGTCTTAATGCTTGTTTGCTCAGTGTCCTAACCTGTATGAATGCAGATACACTTAGTATAACTGTTATGCTCTTAAGTTGCTTATGACTATGCTGTACTGTATATACAAACACATAGTGAAATTTATTGTTGTCATATCTAATTACATTACAATGTTAGTCTTGAAAACTTGTATCTTTAAAACCCTTTTATACTGACCAAACAACCCACTAAAACCCGTTAACATCTGGCTTTTGTCTTCAATGTGAATGTGTACAATCAGCATTCATTCCCCGGTCAATTGACTCGCATTAGTCATGAGTATTTATAGCCTCTACCAGCGTCCTCATCTGGTCTGATGTGAACACAACTGGGTGAATGCGCTAATTTACTCTCCTTTTCAGGCACAATGCTATGATGTGTATTGAAATTAAAGTTAATCATTTTTTGAATAATCTACATTTACAATTTCAACACACTCAAATAACATTTCATACATTTGTAGACATTTTGTTTATTGCAGTTAACAAGAAGTTTACAGAAGTGCTTAACATATTGCTACAGTTTCTATTTCCTTATAACAGATTTAGTTTATAAATGTGAGGATGAAGCAAAATCTGAACTTTCCATTGTTTTGTTCGAAACAGCAACACATTTACAAAGTTTTCTCTTTTTATATTTTATGAGGTTTCCAAGTAAGTTTGTTGTCTATTATCACTCCCAAAGATTTAGCTTCATACACTCTGTCAATGAGAACATCAACTATAACTATTTTGATTTCATCATATTTTCTTCGATTAGCAAAAACCACGAATTTAGTTTTATTCCAATTCCAGGATGATTTATGTTCATCAAACTACCTCTTAAGTTTGACCATTTCACATACTTTACTTCTGTGAATGTCTTTAAATCCTGCCCAGAATAAAAAATTAACATAGCTCCAGTGGTAATTACTTCTTCACTGCAAATATGATAATGAATTAGTGATGAGCACATGTGACTAAAAGCTTTAAAACACAACGTGATAATTGACCCTTTTGCTGTAACACATACACTTGTCTGTCTGTTTGTTGTCTGTCCACATACACTTGTCTTTACACCTGTGTCTGTCACACAGGTGTAAATGTGTGAAAAAGTCAGTTAATTGAAAACTTTTAATATAGAATAGAGTCAACTTACATTTATATTAATTTAATATATACAGTGTATATGTATATATATATATATATATATATATATATATATATATGTGTGTGTGTGTGTGTGTGTGTGTGTGTGTATATACATACATATACAACATATACATATACATATACATATACAAACATGTTGAAACAAACAAAAATTTGCAGCGTTAAACTTCTCACCTTTTAACTTGATCACTTCCTCCAGTTGTTGGTGAAGCGTATACTTTGATCTCATCTGCTGATGGTCAGTCTTCCTGTTAAAGTGTAATTTTAAGGACATCCTCTTTCTCTTAGTTGCTTCTACAGACACTGAATTTTTCATTTTCATGTCTTTATACTTGTTTGCTCAGTGCCCTAACCTGTATGAATGCAGATACACTTAGTATAACTGTTATGTTCTTTAGTTGCTTGTTACAATACTGTACTGTATATCTCAAGTACTTGTTTAAAAGTCAGTCCTCTCTCAGGTAGCCAACGACGGCGTATTGTCGGGGAAAAAAATAGGCCTTAATAAAATAAGGAGCCGGGGGAGGGGGTGTATTGCACGAAAATAAAACCTAAGAATTTCCGTGATGACAAGTCGTAAATTTAAGGAAAACACTCTTGACATTCTTCGAGATAAAGTCATACATGTGCTGTATGTGCGATGAGGTTCAGCCAACTTTGCAAAAGCAGGCGATGTGGCTTTCTTGACAAAACCCCCCACACCATTCATCGTAAATTTTAACCTCAGTAAACATCCGAGTTTTCTCAGAATATTACCCCCTCCCCGGACTCTGTTGTCTTTATTTTTTTTGCCAAACCCGCAATGGCCCCACTGCGCCGCCCTACTCAGAAGACGGAACTGTTTATTTGGAAAAATGTAAATTAACTGATACAAATGAACACATCCAACAAAATTTTTATATAAATCTATTTCAATAATATGATAAAATATGATGATTTTCGTACACTTTACCTAGTATTACAATTGTGTAATATCCCACTGTACTTTTTACTTAATTATCTGACCGCTGCACTTTGTGAATAAGGAAACACATATAAATGTAATATAAATATAAAAACACCGGCATGCTTAATATCAAGTAAACCATAAAACATGTTGCGTTGTTATGAAAATGATAAAATCGTCATAGTTATTAAAGACACATGGCCTGTTTTGTTGTTTCCTGATTCGGAGGTGCGTGCGTCACATGTGTGTTTCATCACTCTCACAACCTTATTTCTCGGGAAATCCTCAGACAGGGCCATAAGTTTCTATTTTGTTCACCACGCCCCCACACGACTGATTGACGTGGAAGTGGACCAATAACGCGTGGTGTTTTGTGACCAGCTCGACCAATCAGCTGTTAGCGCTGAGCTCACTCGGAAACTGCGCGACCTGACTCGAACATTTCGGCTCTTTAACTGCATTAACGGCAGCTGTGTCAGAGCCAAAATGGCGTCCGTGATTCGCTTATGAAGAACGACGTGGGCGGGATTAGTAGGTACCCAATAAAAAACAGAGCCAAGTGAAGAAGAAGACGGAGAAAATAACATTCACACGCCTGTCGTCTGTTTGAAGCTGTTGTGTTTTCCTAACATCGACAACATCTTGCTAGTAACACCAGAAAACAGAGCTAGCAATAGCTATGCACTTGTTTTAACACCAGTTAGCTAGCTAATAAGAGATTTCTAAGTGGACTGGGACTGACTGCATAAAGAGAGGTGAGTAAATGTGTTGTTACTAATGGGTCGAGCCTTGTCTGCGGTGTTGACTGGCAGTCTCTCCGAGAGTTAGCTAACATACAAATACAATACGCTCCAGTAGCTTGTTAAAACATCATTTGCAACCGTAGCATGTTATAAAGTAAGTACAAGTAAGCGCAGGTCGTCTCTTTTGAGTTTGCACTTTGCTCCCTAAACTGTCGATTACAGACTGATGAACCAGTCAAATTTTAAGATTAAATGGCACCGTCTCTCAGTTCAGATTTGCACAAGTGCTCATACTGTGTACACGTGTCAAGTGTGGTTTGATGTGTGTGTGTTTATGTTGGTGATTTCCTGATCAACCTTAGGATGGCTCAGTGGGACAGACTGAGGCAGCTGTCTGATGTGTACAGGCAGGAGTTACATGAGCTCTATGACAGGGATGCTTTGCCTATGGATGTCCGGCACTACCTGTCAGTTTGGATGGAGAAGCAGGAGTGGTAAGGCAGCACTATCTTTTTGCTCCTTCTATTATCCATCCCACACTATGCCATTCAGTGATGCAGTTAATCAACCTGCTTGTAAAACACTGCTTGTATATTGTTTTGTTTTGTAGGCTACGAGCAGCACAGGACCCTGACAAGGCCATGGTGCTGTTCCAGGAACTGCTGGCAAATCTGGATATCCAACACAGCCGCTTCGTCCAGGAGGAGTCGTTCTTAATGCAGCACAACTTCAGACGCTATAAACAGAACTTTCAGGTTTGTGTTGATAGGATTTGTGGAAAACAAAAACATTGGCTGACATGTTTGTTTTAAATTGGAAACATCAATTGTGAATGTGAGGACAACAATGGTTCTGATCAGCGCTCTCAACATTGATGAGCAAGGCTATTGAGTACATATTTGCATGTAGCGTTCTTGGTGTTTTTTCTCCTACCCTGCCTATGCCTGCCTAATAATTATAAGTAAAACAGTGACTCTGACATCCATCTGACCTCTCTCCCCTGACAGAAGTACCAGGATGACCCGTGTACCTTGGCAAGGACAATCCTCTGGTTTTTAGAAAAAGAGAAAGAAGTCCTGCAGAGGGCTGATCTGGCTGAGCAGGTTGGGGCAACATTTCCTTAACTTATTGGCATGTGACATTTATTACATTGGAACACACCCTGCTGTTCATACAATAGTGTAATGAAAACAGCCTCCAAATGAGTTACACGCATTATGCAATGTAACATGGCAGCTCTGTTATTTTTATAAGCAAATATTTTATGATGTAGTCACTTAATACACTGCCATATCTTGGCTGTCTATACAATACAACTCAGTGGTCAGCCGTTAAGTTATATTGGCAGGTGGACTGTGTGTCTGCAGAGCAGTTACTTCATTCATAACTTGTATATATTTAATAAAAGTTTACAAAATAATATGTTCAAGGTGTTCATTGTATATTTTCATTATATATTTTGAACTGTTGTGTGTTGTTCAGAGAAATATATTTACATTTATTAAGAAGGATCCACATGTAATGAATACAAACTACAGGACTGTGGGCTAGAAAGACTTTCCACGAAGCAGTGATATTATTTTAACTGGCACTCTCACACTTATTATTTTATCTCCAATAGTATAACCCAGTATCACACCTCAAAACCCATTTTATCTCTTTTCCTGCTCCTCCTGTGCCTTTGCTTTGTTTCAGGTCCAGTGTTTGAATGTAGCGCAGGAGGCCATGGAGATAAGCAGCCAGCAGGACCTTGAACGTAAAATGTCTGGCCTCAGGAATGACTTGCAGGTGCAGATTATGTTGCCTCGTGCCATTATGTTGTGCTTTGAAGATGACAGAGATTACAGTTCATCATTGTTTTTTTGGCTCTTTACTTTTGGGATGTAGTGCATGGAACACACAATGTCATGTCTGGAGGAGCAGCAAGATGAGTTTGATTTTAAATTCCAAACCTACAAGATGGAAGGTAAGCTGATTGAAAAGGTCTGGTTATATTTGCATGCTTTGAAAATGTTCTCTGAGGATGAGTAATAAAGTGACATGAATCACAGCTGCACGTTCTCCTTCGTTTTGGTCTGTCTTATGTGGAAACCGTGACCCCGCTGTGGAAACTGTCATGCAGCTGTGGTAGACGAGGAGGTGAAGAAACAACAAATGAAATTTTTTCAGTTGCTAATCAACAGACTGGATGAATGTAGAAAGGTATGGAGTTATTAATATTTTTAGATAACACCTCCATCTTTTAAATTCTTTTCCTATTTTAGTCTTTAATTTCAATTTTTGTCTCAAACAATCAACTTCTTAGAGCACACTGTCAGACCTCCACAAGCTGCTGGACAAGACTGAGGACCTGATCAACTTGCTGGTGCAGAAGGAGCTGATGGAGTGGCAGAGGAGGCAGCAGAAAGCCTGCATTGGTGCTCCAGACAATATATGTCTTGATCAGCTAGAGACCTGGTATGTCCATCTTCACCTGCAACATCAGTCTTTGGTCTTTACTGTTTATTATTGTATCAGTAATTCCTCTGCAGATGAATTGTTTGGTTAGAAAGTTAACTCCTAGTCAGCACAGAAATCATGAAAATGTCTTCCAGCTGAAATTTTAGACTTCTTCCAGTCCCCCCACCACTATTAACGCCACAGTTGTCTTCGTTAGTTGGTGTTTTCACAATCTTTTTTCCATTTTGTAAGACCTGTGTTAACATAAACACTTGTCCTCTTGTTTTGTAGGTTCACATGTGTGGCAGTGTGTCTGTTCCAGGTGCGGGAGTTTCTTAGTAAGCTCGAGGAGCTGGTTGGAAAAGTGTCCTATGCCAACGACCCTGTGAAGGCCCTAAGACCTGCTCTGCAAAGGAGAGCAGATACGCTTTTAAAAGACTTGCTCAAGAGGTCTCTATTTTAGAAAGCATTTTCCTACTCTTTCTTGCTCTCTGAGAATTTCCTTGTGAAACTTTCTGACACTTCCATTTTACTGTGTTTTTTAAAGTTCCTTTGTGGTTGAGACTCAGCCATCTATGCCTCAAGGGAAAGGACCCCTGGTGCTCCGCACAAACGTCCAGTTCTCTGTCAAGACCAGGTCAGTGCCACTCCAGGCAATCATTACAATGCTGTGTATTTATTTGAATTTACTTTCATATATATATTAAACGTATTTTGCTACATACTGTTACCTTGAAAGTGTTCCTGTTTTTTTTAACATTATACTTATTAGTACCTTACTTTTCCCTGTTCTAAAATCTTCCACCTGACTTTCAGACTTCTTGTGAAGTTTCCTGAGCTGAACCACTCCATGAAAGTGAATGTGTCCATGGACAGGTGAGATTCCTTCTTTAGTTTCAGTTACTTTCACAACACACAATGCAAATGAGTAGCTGTAATGTCTTGACTTAAACAATAGAGGGTGGTGTTTTGTTGCCTGCCTGTGGTCACTGCTTTGTTTTTCTCCCCCTTGAAATTAGGGAGGCTCCTCAGATCAAAGGGTGAGTATTATTTTAGAAAACTTTAGCTTACATATCAAGTGGGATGTTCAAAAGAACTTAAATAAACTTTCACATTTTATGCAAATTTCGATTTTATTAATCTGAAATGTTTATAGATATCGGCGTTTTAATGTTCTGGGGAACAACACCAAGGCCTTGAACATGGCAGAGAGCCAGAGTGGAGGCATGGTGGCCGACTTCAGGCATCTGGTGAGTGATAATGACTTGAGAAGAGAAAAAATATGATGACTAAGAAAACTCTTCCCAACAATTAGATATAACGCCTTTCATACATTTCTGACAGCCAAATTATTCAGAGGATCAGTCCTGTCACATATGCTGATATTGTCACAAACACATAAAGAAGTCTCCAGCAGCTAAACTGAATTGATTATTAGATGATCTCAAATTTAATCTCAGGTGGTAATATTATTGTTTGACTTGTTTTGTGTACCATTTTTGTCTGTAGACTCTGAAGGAGCAGAAGTGTGGAGGTGGCGGCAAAGTAGCCAGTGATGTGAGTTGACTTTAGGAAACCTGAAGATAACATCTGTGCTTACAGTAATTCATAATTAAAGGTGATATGAACAACCAAATACTGATCTGTGTGTGTGTGTGTGTGTGTGTGTGTGTGTGTGTGTTGACAGATTTCTCTCAGCGTCACAGAGGAGCTGCACATCGTCTACTTCAACACTGTATTTGAGCAGAAAGGCTTGTCTGTTGAGTTACAGGTGCATTTCCATCTGCTTCTTTTCTTGTTATATGGCTATCTTAAATAAAGATGTCGCTAACCTGCAATGTGGTCAGCATAAAAATGTTATTATTGTTTTTATTGTTTTGATCATGGAATTATAATCTAAAGAAAAGTTGTTTCTCCCTGGCACCTAACCTAGGCCTGCTCCCTTCCGGTGGTCATCATCTCCAACTCCAGCCAGCAGCAGAGTGCCTGGGCTTCTGTCCTCTGGGTCAACATGATCAGTCAGGACACCAAGGTGCGAGATCTGTGTGACTAACACATGCCATGTAGCATTTTGCAGTTTATTATTGGAAATTATTGCTTGAAATTTATTTTGTTTACATGTGTTAATGTGATCTCTTCCTGCAGGATGTCCTGTTCTTTGCCAACAGTCCTGCAGCTGCTTGGCCGCAGTTTGGAGAGATGTTGAGCTGGCAGTTTCTCTCTGCGACTAAACGTGGTCTGAATGATGCTCAGCTGGAGATGATTGCACACAGACTATTTGGTATATCCTGCCATTTTCATTTAAAGATAAAAAAAACATTTTATTACAGATTATGTCAGTGAATGAGAGGTGCTTAATAATTTTTTTTTCTATCCCACCAGGAAAGAAGCAGAGCTATGACAACTGCAAAGTAGCTTGGTCAAAATTTAGCAAGGTAAGAATACAGAATCGTCAAAAATATTTATCAGCATGGCTCGAGTGATTAACTTTAACCCCAACAGCTAAACTCGAAATACCTCAACTTTGGTGATCCTCTGACTTCTCCCTCTGGTGTCACCATGCAGTACACAGTTTTAGTTTTGAGTAAAACGCTGCAGACATTCCTCACACCCCTCGAGATAAATTGTCAGTATTGTTCTGAGCCCCTGATTTTTCCTCTAGTGCAATCAACAGGTCAAAATGACAGGTTGTTCAATGTTTTGAGTTAATTTACATTTATTTATATTTATTTTTCATGTATTTTGTGCTCTACCTAGCATGGTAAAGTAAGATATCAAACATTGGAAGCATCACCTGCTAAATATGAGCATATTTACATCGCCATTTTGGGCATATCAACCACTACTGTTTTTAAAATAAATTCATTGTGACTAATTAGGATAAAAAAAAAACAAATCACACTGTACACGTCATCTTTTATCTATCTTACAATTTGGTTTTCTTTCCAGTGAACATCGCATGCCGCAAAGAGCCACTAGCATGGCTTCTTTCTGAAAGCCTACGTATTGATGACCCTTTTTCACCTATTTTGTCACAGGAAAATCCTCCTGACACTTTCTATGTGTGGTTTGATGGCATCCTCGAGATAGTGAAAACATACCTTGCAGACCTCTGGAGGGATGGGTATGTTTTCTCAACATTGTCTAACCTGGGCTCAATACAGAACAGTTCAACTTATGTCTTTAACTCCGAGTAATGGGAGAAGTGTGTTGTTTTATATGAGACTCTCTGTCTGCACTATAGCCGCATCATGGGGTTTGTGAGCAAAGGCAAAGAGAAGTCCCTCCTCAAGAAAAAACAGAGAGGCACGTTCTTGTTGCGCTTCAGTGAAAGTGTCATTGGAGGAATCACCTTCTCTTGGGTGGAAACCACCATAACTGGTGAGATTTGTTTTACTTCATAATGACTCAAATACATTCTTTAAAGTTTTTTGTAGACAGAAATACAATCAAGCCTCCTGTGTTTTATCTATGAATGATCATCCTTCGTCTATTGTAGGTGAACCAGACATTAAGACAGTCCAGCCCTTCACCAAAACTGACCTTTCCCAGATCCCCTTTGTTGAAATCATCAGAAATTTTCAGATCTTAGAGGCTGAAAATATCCCAGAAAACCCTCTTCTGTATCTGTATCCCAACACCCCTAAAGAGGAGGCTTTTGGAAGCTACTACTCTGAGAGGACAGGAGGTAAAGACACCAAATGATTCATTTTCCTTTCAAACAAAAAACACACCTCACATGTCATTTCCTGTTTTGGTTAATGTTATTATACCTGTGTTTTGCAGTAGTCATTTGTAAATTTGCACCAAATTGATAGTGTTGGAGAGGAATGTGACACTTAAAATCACATCTAAACTCTGTTTTTCAGATGACAGCCCTTACATAAAGTACATCAAAACCAAGCTGGTGTTTGTTTCAAAGGAGTAAGTATATTATCCCTGTTCTTTCGGATGATTTACAGCTTCTTGCTTATTTGAATAAAAAAACAAAACTGTTGTGTTCTAAATGTGCTATTTATACAAAAACAACAACCTAAACAGCAAACTAAAAATGCACATACTTCATGTAAGAAGCAGTGTACCCACGCCCTTTTTTCTGTCATGAGCAACTGGTTGTAATGACAATGTTTGTTATTGGTCATGTAGGAACACACTGGAGGCTAGGTCACCCATGTCCTGTGACATGGCACAGGGTGAAGGCCTGGAGCCAATGAATGGCCTGTATGGAGAGGCAGCTGGTGAGTCATGGCTCTCCTTGCTGTCCCATCCAGCTGAAAATCCCATCAAACAAGTTGCTCTCCCTTCGTCAAAAAGCTTTGTGTTGCCCTCTCTATTTTGGCCTTGTGGTGAAGGAAATCAATGTGGACGATGCTTTCTAGAAAGATGTCAGGCACAGCTGTGAAATTGTTGAACTTGTGACTTATATCCTGTGGGGCTGTTGGCTGCTTCTACTGAACATAAAATCTAACAGCTGTGGAGGTGATTGGTTTGAGAAGCATGTTACTAACACATTCATTTGATTTATAGCTTTTTCATTCTACCTTCTGATGCTTAAGCACTTTAACACATTGCTTGGTATAAGTATGACAATCAATTAAATTCCACTTTAAAATAAATAGAGCCATAGGTTGATTAATGATTAATCATGAAATCAAAGGAAATATGGATATATTATTATTGTTATTATCACTGCAATTGTGGTAGCGATAGCATTTTGTTTGACAATGATTAAATATACAATCAGTTGGAAATATATCTTTCGTTGCTTGGAAAGGCATGCGTGAGGACATTTCGGGAGCAAAATTTTTCACCTTTCACTCCGCTCTTGATGCATGTGCTTGACTGCATGCAGATCCTTGGAACACAAGGGTTAAAGCAAAAGTTATAAACTTTTGGGAAATAAACTTCTTCAGATGATCACAAAATCTACCTGCCCGCACCTCTAAAACTCACTAATTAACAAGTTTTATCTTGTCAACTAAATCCATTCAAAAACTGAAGTGTAAAAACAAAAATGTGCCTGCTCTCTATGGCTATGTGCTGGGCTGTTTCTTGGCCACAACCAGTCACTTCATGGAGCTTAGAATACAAAGTCGATAAGATGGTAATGAGTTTAGAAACGCTGGTTTGCGGCTTTATTACCATTTGACAGAGCCAGGCTAGCTGCTTCCTCCTGTTTCCAGTCTTCAAGCTAAGCTAAGCTAAGTGGCTGCTTGCTGTGGCCTCATGTTTGATACTTAAAGTGAATACTTTTAAGTATTTAGTTTACTTGAAAAGATGCAATGTGGACCAGCACAAGTACCAGTGCTGTTCTTAAGCCTGCAGTACAGTCCAATCGAGCTAATCTTTCGGTGCAGTCACAATTAAATAGTACTTTAATAGTTGGATGAGATGAAGGAAAAGTACCAACTCTGCATGCAATTCACGAGTATCATGCACAAAACCAAATCCTTTTGGTCTGTACGGTCCTACCTTTATGTTTTCTTTGGAATGCATTGCACATCACATTTTTGTCACTCTCATTTCCTCAGTGAAAGCAGTACCAGAAATAACAACCAGCAGTAAAAGCAGAAACACTAACTTTCTCTTGACTCTTTCTCTGCTCTCAGAACAAAACGGCACTCCTCATCCTCTGAACTCACCTCTGGAAATGTATCACCCTGATCCCATGCTGTCTGGCTCTCCTACAACCCCAGAGGAGGATTTACTGATGTATCTCAATAACCCCAACCTCTTTGATGACTCTGACATCTTGCAAAATGATCCGGGGCTGCCTGAACTGAGTCTTCAAGGATTTAATTGCCTGCCCCCACAAGCCTGTGGAAGCATTTTCCAGTGAGCCTCTGTAGTCTGTATTTTACCAAACCACTCTTTATCATTCATCATCAGCTTTTCTTTAGCCACTTACGTTACAACATCCATGTCACATAATTGAAGTGTACATAGCAAAACCAGAGTTAACATGATAGTTTGCTCTGAATGTTGTTTTACCTTGAGGTAATTTGCACCCCCTCTAAGAATAGCTCTTACAATCAGCATTTGAATGCCTGTGTGCACTTTGAAATCATCCACCTTTTTTAAAATCTGCTTTCATCATGTCCTACTATTGTCAAGAATGATTCATTGAGACTATTGAAGACACAAAAGAGGCACCAGGCACCTGCACTCGACCCCTCAACTATCATGCTTCAGAAACATTTTGGTATCCGGTTATGAGATCACATTAAAGGAATGTGTTGGCAAAGGTTTATATGAGATATTGTACATTGCAGACACTGCACTTAATTTATTGTTTTGATGTTTATTGTGAGTTCCTTTGTGGTTGTTTTTATGTACCTTCCTATGTTCCTTGATAAACTACTGACATATGGCACTGACCTCCTTTAAGTTAGTTATATGCTATGCTTTTATATTAACCTGCTCATTTAAACCAATAAAGGGGAGCTGACTGGTTGTGTGTTCTGTTTTTAAATAAAATGTTTTGTTTCTTATCACATTACCACAGTATATAACTATGATACAGATCCACAGCTTGTTCTAGGTGGCGCCATATTCATTAAAATCATATATTGAGAGCGAATACAATTATCTAGCTTAAATAAAATCAAATTCTGTGGATTTTAGATGATCTAATAACTCTTGGAGTAGTTTTGGTTTTATATAGACTACTGCGCATTATGATTGCGCTTTATTTATCATTTTCAACCGGCTGCAGGCAGATAGCTGTTTTCATTGCTAGCCTACCGCCCAGGCAGCATCAAGTTAGGCTAGCAACGTTAGCCGGCGGACGATGAACGTGGACGGCAAACAAACTGACAAAAACAAGTTTTTCTCGGGAGTTTTTGGAGACGCAACAAGAACTTAAAGGTCAGTAAATGCTCAATAATTTACGCCAGGTGGCCTGAAGCCATGTCAGATGTTGCCCTGGCCCATTTGGCCATGTCAGGTTTATTTAAAATAGGTACGTTTTGCTAATGTGTCAGTTAGGCTAAGCTAACCTAGCTAACAAGACGTTGATATGTGTTTCACTGGATCGTTATCGCCAGTGGCTAAAACTCGGTCAGAACAGTATTAACTACTTTATTTTTATGTAGCCTATATACCTCTTATTTCACTTAGCTTTTACTTTTGTTAGAGAACTCAGGGTGAATTAGTACATTTTAAGTTGTTTAGTTGTGCTGGCAGTGGCTCTGGTGGTGTCTGTCCTGTCTGTCAGTCCAACACTTTGGTCCATAGTCAAATATTACAACAGTGCTGATTAATTGTCATTAAACTGTGACAGAAGTTATGAAGAATACTAATTTTGAAATTTGGGAGTGTGTCATGACCTACATAAAAGTCGACATTTTTATTTCCACTTACCCACTAGTTACGTTCATGCCACACTACATTCAATGTCAAGCTCATTAAAATCATCTTGTATTGATCTACAATCACCTCTGGCTTGGTCGAAATCAATCCTCAAAAGAAATACAAGTAAAGACAAGTTTTTTTAAGTTACAAGCACAAACTTTTATACAATTGCACTCATTTGCTATTTTAGTGTCCGACTAGTTGTTGGGACTTCTCTACTTGCAATCAGAGGTATGAACTGTGATCACAGCCTGGTCAGGCACAGAGCACCGTGTAGAGGTGAGATACAGTCAGTTCAGTGCTATTGTTTACTATATTTTTGGGCAAATGTGTTTACCATGTGTGATGATGTTCAGCTGGCTTTAATGTGTTGTGTGTTTCTATTTTCCTGTCATTACGTATGGACATCTACAATCTTATTGGTTGCACACAAAAGGTCAAAGTGGAAACTGAAACACACCACTCAATATAGTGCTGCTGTGATGGTTGAGTGTGGTTGAAAACAGTGGCATGTGTAGGCAGGTGTGTGTTTCCATTTTTTACTCTGCCAACCACTTTGTTTTCTAGTGTATAATAACAAGTGTTACCTCCAGGGTTGGTCCTCAGTCACACCTTGTAATGGTTAGTGTTAATGTCAGAATTACTCCACTCACATGTCAACTAAAGGCCAGGTCACATGAACCTTTTTTGTCATTTGTCAGCATGTACAAAGCAGTAAAGATATGAGACAGAGGTTAGAGTCGGAAGTTCCTGAATTACTGAAAAAAGGCATGTTGTGATTGACACAGGAATATCCAGATTTTGTAACATTGGTGTTTTCTCATATGATGTAACAGCTAGAAAAGTGGGGATGTAAGGCTGAATTCTGAACACAGCTGTAGATTAATCAAAAATATAATTTATTACATATACATAACATAAACACATAATATAATCTTTTAAATACCGTTAAAGCAAACAACAGAATAAATCATGGATGTTGTAAAGCAAATGCAACAGTCTGAGATGTTCCCTTCTTTTGTTCTACTAAATCATACAGAAAAGCAACTTAAAACTTAATAGTAGCTTCACGTAAGCTGCACTACTGATTTAGGAAAATAATGTTATACTGGGGTAATATCAGGAGAAACAATCAAGTTCAGGATATTAGTGCTCGCCACCAGGTCCACAGGCCGGTGAACGGTGCAGCAGCCCTGGTGAGCAGCACATGGTAGGCCTGTCGAAACTGTCTGTTCATGACAGCATAGAGCACCGGGTTGATGCAGCTGTTGAGCCAGGTGAGGTTTGCACTGAACATGTGCAGAACCCGTGGGGCACGGTTATGTTTGTCGGCTATGTTGAGCAACAGGAAAGGGACAAAGCAGAACACGAAACACAGAAAAACAGTGAAGCACATGCGTGTGACACGCTTAAATTCGCCATCATCTCCTGTAGTTGCTGAGTGAGAGGAGGACACTGCACCTGTGGGAGCAGGTGTGGATAAAGGTGATGTACGGACGATATCAGGGGTAGTCTTGTTGGCTGCTGATGAATTTGGAGCCTTTTCACATGTGCTCTCATCCTTACTTTGGGTTAGATCAGCCTGGCTGCTCATCTCACAGCTACATGTGTTGGCCATACTGCTCTCGACACCGCTGTCATCTGTTCCTTGTGTTGAAGAAGCTGGTTTCTTCCTGGAGGATCGGCGGCTGAACCTATAGCGAAGTAGAGCTTTTGATGCAATCCGGACACGTCTGTAGATGAGGAGGTAGAATGCACCAACACATCCCAGACCGACAAAAAAGAAGAAAAACAGCAGGATGGTGCTGTAGGGGCGTCCCCTGGTTCGATGGAAGCTGCACGTGCACACCTGTGGCACAAATACATAAACAGGCCATAGTGGGCCAAAGCTGGCCAGGCCGATTGCCCATGTTGAGATGAGGAGTAAAATAAGACCACAGTCAGAAAAGACACGGTCAAACACAGCTCTCTTTGCGACCAGTAGATATCTGCCCCCTGCTATCAGGCAG
Source organism: Pagrus pagrus (assembly GCF_965226575.1). Taxonomy (NCBI): domain Eukaryota; kingdom Metazoa; phylum Chordata; class Actinopteri; order Spariformes; family Sparidae; genus Pagrus; species Pagrus pagrus. The sequence goes on from NC_140187.1 coordinate 19,614,785, forward strand.
AGGGTGATAATGGAGACAGAGTTGGAGAGGAAGAGGAGCAGGCCGAAGATGCTGCACCACAGCTGACCACTGCGCCATCTGAGGTGTAAATAGGAGTCAACTGAGATGGGCTGCAGTATGGTGCAGTACAGGAAATCAGCTAGAGCCAGGTTGACGATGAGCACATTGAAACGTGTCCTCAGATGAGGATCTATGATGAAAGCTAGAATGGTCATCAGGTTCCCCACTGTACCTATGATGGTCACAGCACATCCCCACAGCACAGCAAAGTAACGGTAGCCGACAACTGAAGGACTGTGGCAGGAGAAGAGGTCATCCTCTGTTTGGTTGGTGTGGTTCATCATTCTGTCGACTAATAAGAATCAGAATATAGGTCAACTTCTTTGTAATGTGCTCACGGAAAGTTAAAGTTAAACAGAAACCCATCCTCCCCACCCCTCGATCAAATGTGACCAGTGCCAAGGTGAAAAAGGAAGTCACTGGTGGTCTAGATAATTCACCACTTCCTTTTTAACAGAGACCTCACTCTGATAGAAACATTTGTTTGTAGTCCTCACCTATAATCATAGAGCTAGATGAACATTTATACATGTTCATGTAGTTAGATTGTTTTGTGTGGCTATATTATTGTTAGGACAGTTTTAAGTATAAGAACAACAGGTTTTCTGCAGTTTTAGGATGATCTAATGTAGTTTCAACTGTTGTGTATAAGTGCTGTGGCTCTGGTAACCTGAAGTACATTGCCTGGCACGCATATATAAGTCTTCTCCATTAACCCTTACAGATAAGTATAAATATGGAATGAACAAAATAACGACAGGTTTTGTTTACAGTATGATTTTAAAAGATTTGAGCTCTCTGTAAAAATAGTTAAAATGAACCCTCTCATCTAGTTATGCTCACATCACTGAGGTGAATTTTGCACATATGTTATGATTTTAAACTACAAACACATTGCATACAATAAAGATAGAATTTAACATTTATGAAACATATGATGATGTTCAAAACAACACAATTATCAATTTCTCACCATATGGCTGAAGGTTTCTGCCAGTCTTTCTAATTGTTGATGAGTATCTGTGTCACTTCTCTGCAGTGATCTGTCGCGCTGAGTGCCTGGTTTCCTGCTGGTATTGCATTTCATTTGCATGTTCAGTGTTGCTTTAGTACCGGTTAAGTGATGAAATAGTGTTCAGCTGGGTTTTTCCGTGTCATGTCTAAAATCAGGAAGAGAGATCTTGTGTATTTTTCCACAGGACATTTTTTTTATATTTAAAATGGAATAAACAAACATATTTTTCCACATTTGTTTTTTCCATCTGGTTATTCTAATATTCTATTAGTGAAATGAGTGTTTGGGTTTTAAGTTATGTCTGCATACTACAGGTCTCTTATCGTCAGAGACTGTAAGCCCGAACAGAAGATGACTTGACCTCTGTTGATCATTACTACCAACACTGCTTACATAGATCCAGTGTAATGATTTTATGTTATTTTACTTATGTGCAACAATATGAAAGCCTTATAGTTGACGACCTCACAAACTCTAAGAATAGAAATAAATCTGCATGTCATCGGTTTTCATACAATTAGTTCAGATGATAGACAAATTTGGGTCATTTGCATGCAGTATGTGAATGGTAATAATTTTCAAATGTATCATCAAAATGTTTTTATTTTTTTCATAAAACTACTTAATGCTTGTGAAACATTTATGTAAGTGGAACAAGTTTGTGTTAGTTGTCAAGTATTTCTGTATAGGCTGACGTCCCACAGGTTTTTATTCATCCTTCTGTAGCACAGCTCTGTTGTTTTAATCCTGGTGTTTCCACACTCATGCCATCAGATTATATTCATGATGTGGTTGGTAAAGTAAACACACGCACTTAATGCAAATACATGCTGCTTTAGTCATATAGTACATTGTCCTGCTGTGCTGTAAAATCTAATGTTCATTAACACACTGAAACCTTTCTTTTCAACTGCGCAGTGAAATGCAAATGAGAAAAGAGATTTAAATCATTTCCATATACACAAGTCTCTACAGAGGCATATGGTAGTTTTACTATTGTGCTTTGTCATAATCTTTTATACACAAATGCACGTTTGTTGTAGGTGTTCATTTGGGGAATAGTCAAGGGAGTGATCAGGGAAAGACTTAGAGCAGTTACAGTGTGTATTGCTTTTTCTCATTGTTTTTCTTGAATGATTTATTTCCACGCTTGCATTATTTTCCTTAGACACTGATAACTGCACTTATGATATTGAATTAGTGATGGGCACATGAGACTAAATGCTTTAAAACACTATGTGATAATTGAACCTTTTGCTGTTCCACATACACTTCCTGTGTCTGTCACACAGGAGTAAATATAGACCATTAAGTGCAGGCCCAAGTGTGAAAATGTCAGCAAATGCAGAACTACTGAAGTTGTTAGTGACTTAGTCCCTTTCGGACACAGACACATAGCTGAAGTGTTTGCAGCTTCTATGTCTAACCTAGTACACATTTTTTGTTCACGCTGATGCTTTGCTTATGTAAGGAACCATTGTAGGAATTAACATGAACAATATGGAAACAGAGATGTGGGCTTTTTAGGCAGATACAGAGTCATGTTTTGCAGAATGGAGGGGGATGGCAGACATATCTTTTGCCCATATCTCCTGAATCATCAACTTACACCAAAACAATCTAGATGGACCAATAGCAATCCAGTTGAGAGGAAAAATATTTGGATGTATATTCTTGGTGAGTTGTCTCTTTCAATTCCAGGAGGTCAGGTGCTCAAAAATGATGACCACCAGGTCCACAGGCAGGTGAACGGTGCAGCAGCCCTGGTGAGCAAAACAGCACCTTTAAATAATAGTTCAAGCATTCATACAATACATAAATTACTAGACATTTTCTTTTTATTGCAGTTGACAAGAAACGTTTGCAGAAGTGCTTAAAAAAATGCTACAGTTTCTGTTTCCTTAAAAAAGGTTTAGGATATATATGTGAGGATGAAGCAAAATCTGAACTTTCCATTGCTTTGTTCAAAACAGCAACATATTTACACAATTTTCTCTTTGTATATTTTATATGAAGTTTCCAAGTAAGTTTGTTGTCTGTTATCACTCCCAAAAACATAAACTGTAACAATTTTGATTTTATCATCTTTTTTTCGATTACCAAAAAACATAAATTTAGTTTGATTCCAATTCCAGGATGATTTATGTTCATCAAATCATCTCTTAAATTTGAACATTTCACATACTATACTACCTGTGATTGCCTTTAAATCCTGCCCAGAATAGAAAATGAACATAGCTCCAGTGGTAATTACTCCTTCACTGCAACTATGATAATGAATTAGTGATGGGCACATGAGACTAAATTCTTGAAAACACAACGTGATAATTGAACCTTTTGCTGTTCCACATACACTTCCTGTGTCTGTTGCACAGGAGTAAATAGACCATAAAGTGCAGGCCCAAGTGTGAAAATGTCAGCAAATGCAGAACTACTGAAGTTGTTAGTGACTTAGTCCCTTTCGGACACAGACACATAGCTGAAGTGTTTGCAGCTTCTATGTCTAACCTAGTACACATTTTTTGTTCACGCTGATGCTTTGCTTATGTAAGGAACCATTGTAGGAATTAACATGAACAATATGGAAACAGAGATGTGGGCTTTTTAGGCAGAGTCATGTTTTGCAGAATGGAGGGGGATGGCAGACATATCTATTGCCCATATCTCCTGAATCATCAACTTACACCAAAACAATCTAGATGGACCAATAGCAATCCAGTTGAGAGGAAAAATATTTGGATGTATATTCTTGGTGAGTTGTCTCTTTCAATTCCAGGAGGTCAGGTGCTCAAAGAGATGACCACCAGGTCCACAGGCAGGTGAACGGTGCAGCAGCCCTGGTGAGCAGCACATGGTAGGCCTGTCGAAACTGTCTGTTCATGACAGCATAGAGCACAGGGTTGATGCAGCTGTTGAGCCAGGTGAGGTTTCTACAAATCATGTACAGAAGCCATGGGGCACGGTCATGTTCGTCGGCTATGTTGATTAACAGGTAGGGGGCAAAGCAGAACACAAAACACAGGAAAACAGCTAAACACATGCGTGTCACATGCTTCATGTCCTTATCATCTCCTGAGGCTGTGCAGTGGGACGAGGAAGCTACATTTGTTGGAGCAGGTGTGGGTGAAGGGGATGTAGTGATGATATCAGGGGGAGACTTGGTTGCTGATTCGGCCGTGGCAGAGCTGTGAGTAGACTGAGAGGATTTTTCACAATTGATCTCATCTGTAGTTGGGGCTAGTTCTGCCTGGCTGCTCATCTCACAGCCACATGTGTTGGCCATATTTCCCTCCACTCCACTATCATTGGTGTCTTGTGCTAAAGAAGCTGGTTTCTTCCTGGAGGATCTGTGGCTGAACCTATAGCGGAGTAGAGCTTGTGATGCAATCAGGACATGTCTGTAGATGAGGAGGTAGAATGTGCCAACACATCCCAGACCGACAAAAAAGTAGAAAAAGAGTAGGATGGTGGGGTAGGGATGGTATGTTTTCCTGCTGACACTACATAAGCACACCTTTGGCACAAACATGTAACCAGGCCATAGTGGGCCAAGGCTGGCCAGGCCTAGTGCCCATGCTGAGATGATGAGTAAAGAAAGACCAAGGTCAGAGAAGACACGGTCAAACACAGCCCTCTTTGCGACCATGAGATATCTGCTGCCTGCTATCAGGCAGAGGGTGATAATGGAGACAGAGTTGGAGAGGAAGACGAGCAGGCCGACGATTCTGCAGCACAGCTGACCAGTGCGCCACCTGAGGTGTAGATAGGAGTCAACTAAGATGGGCTGCAGTATGGTGCAGTACAGGAGATCAGCTAGAGCCAGGTTGACGATGAGCACATTGAAGCGTGTCCTCAGATGAGGATCTATGGCGAAGGCTAGAATGGTCATCAGGTTGCCTGGTGTACCTATGATGGTCACAGCACATCCCCACAGCACAGCAAAGTAGCGGTAGCCGACGACTGAAGGACTGAAGCAGGAGAGGTCGTCCTCTGTTTGGTTGGTGTGGTTCATCATCATTCTGTCAACTAATAAATAGGAAGCAAATTGGTCAACAAACTACAACAAACCACAGTGTTTCCCCTGGGTTGACTGGTTTTGGGGGGGGGGAGCAGCAGGCCACACAGGCTGACCGTTAACAAACAGGAATCATTTTAATAACAATACTTTAGAACACTCTTTTACAATATGTTTCTCTTTTCTCTCCAACAATTACAACAATTTTTACAATATCTTTCTTTTTTGTACAAATTACAGGTACAATCTACTTTTGTTTATTTATCCATCTATCTGTGTTTTATTTGTTTCTCTTTTTTTTGCGTACTTACCAATATCAGTTTTGTACAGCCAGGAGGAATACTTCCTCTCTGACAGTCAAGTTGGGTCGAACCCCGTCAACCTATGGTGACTGGACTTGTGCTGCTTGTCGGGGGGAGGGGGTGAAGCAGGTGGGCTACTGCTCTGCTCTATGGATGTACTCTGCTCTGTGCTGAGTGCAGCGGCAGAGATACTCTCGCTATTACTAGCAGTAGAGCTAACGTTTGCCTCGCCAGAATCACTCTGAGTGCGCTTAAAAAACGTGGATATTTTCGCCTGTTTTTCAGGCAGTGGGGGTCGACGCGACACGTTGTCCTCTTCTCTCTGTGTCTGTCTGTAGGTGTGTGTTCATGTGCAATGTTGCCAGATCAGATTGACAGTTTCCAGCCCAATCACATCTTAGAACCCGCCCAATCCAATAAAAACCAGCCCAAAGCACGAAGTTGCCAGACACCCGTGTAAACCCGTAAAATCATAACACATGCAATGGAAAACACATCCAGAGCTTCATATCTGCAACAAATAACCACACATAAATGATAAATGACAAATAGGTTTTTGCAAATTGCAACCAACAAGAGCGCAGTAAATCAACCATAGGCTACACAAATTGCAAAATGAACCTCTGGCATCCTAGTGCCAGGCCCAGATTAGTAATAATGCCAGCTGCATGTAAAAAGGTGCACTTTTAAGCCGTGTAGGCCTAATAAATTTCATTATTTACATCACAAATGACCTGTATGAGGACTAGATGCAAAACAATTTAAAACAAAGCAAAATAATGCACATACAGAGTGCCTCTCCCTCCCTCTCTTTTTCTCCTTGCTCCCTCCCTCCCTCTCTCACCAAATGAAATGATGCCGATTGAAAAAAAAAAGATGCCGATTGAATACAACTCATGTCATTTATTTATTTAGGCTATTTATCTATTTAAAAGAGAGAGAGAGAGAGAGAGAGAGAGAGTGTGCTGTTTTCACAATATTAAAAACTCGCCAAATGTGGACAAAAGCAGCCCAAATTTTATTAACCTGCCCAATGTATTTTTTTCCCGCCTGACATAAACAAAAGTAGCCCAATTGGCAACACTGTTCATGTGTTTGTTTGTGTGTACGCCGGTGCGAAGCTCCGGCCATCGTAAAACAGAGAGTGGAGGAGAAGCGTAGATGCGCGACGATGAAGAAAATGAAATGAAATATCCTCGCTTAAATTAGATCAATAACATCATTATTTATTAAAAGAACACGGTCCAGACCTGTTCTATAGGAAAAGTGACCTGAAATGACTTCTGTTGTGATTTGTGATATAAATGAAATTAACTTGACTTTCAGGGGGGGCGCGGGGTCCCGTTTGGGGGGGCGGGGCAGCCCCCTATACAACGGTAGGGGAAACACTAAACCACACTGAAGGAAACAACATAAGAAGCTGATATTTGAGTTCCATGAATTTAACTATTATATAATTATATTATGTCCCTATTCATCTCAAAACAAACTTAAATCATAAATCATAAAACATAAATCATAAAACAACAAATCATAATGAAGAAAAATGGTCCTGGAGGAACAGCTTTGTCAATATTACCAGCTGGCCCACTTGTCCAATAAAGATATTAAATAATAGGAATGGGCTTTTTATTAGTCAAAATTAATAGTACTTAAAAAAACAAAACAAACCTAGAACATAAGAAGACAAGTAGAAAAGCATGTGATTACTAGCCGATTTTTAACCAGTCCTGATCCTGACCAGCAAATCGAGCACTGAGTTGTCATGCCTATGCCTTTAAAATAACTGTAGTGAAAGACTGTAGTCTGATCTGTTGTCTCTCTTTAAACTAAATAAATTGTACATGCTGCCATTAGCACATTTTGCTGCTCACAATTTAGACTGCATTTGAGTCGTTTAGTCTAAATTGCCCATCCCATGTACTAATACACCAGGGTGATGTTTTTAAATTGCCTGTTTTAGCTGACAAACAGTTCAAGCGACACAAGCGATGGCAAACAGCATTCAGCCATTTGTCTTCTATCATTTTACTGTAATCACTTTGTCAAACAAACATGTTGAATTAAACAAAAAGTTGCAGCGTTAAACTTCTCACCTTAAGGTCGATCACTGCCTCCAGTCGTTGGTGAAGTGTATACAGTGATCTCATCTGCTGACAGTCAGTCTTCCTGTTAAAGTGTAATTTTAAGTACATCCTCTTTCTCTTAGTTGCTTCTAAAGACACTGAATTTTTCATTTTCACGTCTTAATGCTTGTTTGCTCAGTGCCCTAACCTGTATAAATGCAGATAAGCTCAGTATAACTGTTATTTATTTTAAATTACGTATTACTATACTATACTGTATTGTATATACAAACACATGATTAGAAAAATTAAATGACTCAAATTGCGCACATTTGTACTCAAATTCACATTACTGAACTACTAGTCAGCATTCATTCCCCGGTCAATTGACTCGCATTAGTCATGGGTATTTGTTAGCCTCTACCACTGGCCTCATCTGGTCTGAACACAACCACTGGGTGAACACATTAATTTACTGTCCTTTTCAAGTGCGATACTATGATGTGTATTAAAGTTAAGGCTGTTGACTTGTTAATATCCTTCCATCTGTCTGTCAAGCAGCGCTTGAACATCGTTCAGTCAGTGTGAAGTCTGAAAGAAACTGACGTTAAAGATATTGAAAAAGCAAGTTGGGTCTGAGCCTCGTCAGCTGCCTGATCGGCATTGCGCATGTGCAACTCTCAACAGAGATGAGAAAGAAGCAAGACTTGTCACTCCACAGCAACTTCCGTTATCAGCTCTGAAAAAAACGTGTATTATTGATTAAGACTTATTGAAGTTTTTATGTCCTCTGGATGCAGTGTGATGAAGTGAAGGATTTGCCGGTTTCTACTGTTCCATTTCCGGCGCATTTTTGATGTCGATCGTGACACACCAGGGGAAAAAATTACAGAAAGGTGGACTCCTGGCAAAGTGAAAAAGTTCATCGCCTCTTTTTAGCTAGTTGTGAAAGTGAAAGTGGTATAAATAAACAAGTAAGTAATGCTGTGATCCCACCCTCTCACTGAAGTTATATAGTGCAGAAACAAGTGATATGGGAGGCGGAGTGGCTGAGACAGAGACAACACTCACCCTGTTACAAGACACTGTACCATTAACGTGATTTTTTAAGGTAAAAAAAGGTTACATAATCTTGCATTAATTTAACAATTAGAACGCCCAAACTTGTACCTTTTCTCATTTTTTAAATAATCGACATTTACGGTTCAACACACTTAAAGCTATAGTTGGTAATGTTGGAGAGCTAGCAAGATTTGAAAGTGGCACCTCCTCTAAGCTCCACCCCCTCCTCCCCCTCCCGTCAGTGCTCCGTCCAAAGCCACGCCCCCCCACAAACTTGAACGTACATCTGACAGTAGGGCTGTGTCCGAAATCACTCACTACTCCTTATATAGTGCACTACATAGTGAGTACGCCATTTTGTAGTGCTGTCCGAATGCCTAGTGGGAATTATTATACCCTATATAGTGGACTCAAAGTATCCCACAGTGCATCACGAAAAGTAGTGTACAACCGATGGTCACTAACCAAGCAATATTTACCATCATGCATTGCGCTGAGAGAAAAATGTTGGACGGACGCATGGAGGTCGCGGAGAGGGAGCTGATCTACAAATGTGAGTAAATTTAATAAAAAATATATATGGATGTGTTGAAGCCTGTGTTAACAGTTGCTTAGTAGTATTATGGCATAATTCGCAGCTAGCGACGCTCGCTAATGTTAGCTGACGCTAGCGACGCTCGCTAATGTTAGCTGACTGTTAGCTAACTGTTGCCCTCTTCCCTACAGAAATTTGTAATTGCCATTAGCAGCGGCGCTAAGTGAAAACTAACTTTGATGAGCTACATTTTTTCTAATTCGTTAGCAGTGAAACTAAGTTGGAGTGTCACATCAGCACTAGAGAAAATATCATATTTTAATTTCTTCAGGGACTGACGACGATGTGTCCAAACTTATCCGCCTGAGGAGAAAGAAGGACCACCTCTTCTTAGGCAAATTCTGCCTCGGCATCTGGATAGGAGTAGATGATGTCACATTATTGTGAAGGAACACCTTATATTGATGTGCATTCTTAATAAGGGTGAAAGTAGTTTTATCTTGTGACTAAATTACCGTCTATCAAAATTGAATGGATAGATTTGACTGTTATTTACTTGTTATTACATTTTGTAGAGCTGTGTTGAAAGAGATGGGCTTGGCCGGTGTGGTGAGTCCTGCCTGAGCGGCCAAGAAGTGGGAACATTTAAAAAAGACATACAAGGTTTGTATTAGGTGTATTCTATTACTATAGCCCTATATAGTGCAAGTGTATATGAATGATCATTGTTACTGTTGTTTGTTTGTTAGTGATTTCTTTTCTGTATTAGCATTTTTTAAAAATATGAACATTACATGAATTGTGCTCTACAAAAATGTGGTAAGCTTTAGAGTATAACCCACAAAGTACAACTAAATAACCCTGGAGTTACAGTGTAATTTTTTGTACCAGTAGAGTTTATACACATATGCAGGTACAGGAGCAAGAGATGTGAAGACCTGTAGTTATATTTTAAGTATGAGGTACTTATTTTATTATGATTACAGGATATGTATGACCTACTGAGTAAAAATGATCGATGATTCAGGGAAGATGGAGTGATGGCTCCTGCAATGCTTACTAAATCTGATTTTATTTTATTGCCTTTCCTCCTTACCCTATTACCAACACACAGGTTGACAAGATTTTTCCTTTATGATTGTGGGAATACTTAAAATTACTAAGTTTAATAGGAAACATAGGTCTAGGGGATAGTGTATTGTCATGAATAATGTCAGCCTCAATTAATACCAAACTTAACGTCTTGTTACCCTACATATATGTGTTGGTATGTGCTGTACTGGTACACTGTGAGAAAAGAAGATTACACTGTAAACTCTGGGGTCAAGTTTTAAATAGCAGGCTGTAAACTAAAGTGATAATAAAATGCTATACTTTACAATGTGTGCAGGAGCTAAGGAAACCACCGACAGGAAGTGGCACTGAATCAGGGGAGCCCACTGCTGGGACATGGAAGTGGTTCTCCCTCATAGATGAGGCGATAGGAGGCAGGCCATCTATTCAGCCTCAATGCCTCATTGCCTCAGCATGGGAAGAAAACTCTTCCGTGTCTGATTCAGTGTCCCCTGATTCAGTGCCACCTGACTCAGACAGTGACATGACAGAGCCAGGGAATGAGACAGGGTCAGAGGAGCCAAGGCCACCAAAAAGGCAACGGCGTGATGCCATTTTGGAGTTGCTGGAGAGGGAGGAAAAGAGGGCAGAGGAGGGAGTCAGGAGAGCTGAGGCCAGAGAGGAGAGGCTGTTAAATCTGTTAGAAAAGATTGTTAAAAAAATGTGAACTATATATATAGATATCAGTGCTGTCAAACGATTAAAATATTTAATCACAATTCATCGCGTTAATGTCATAGTTAACTCACAATTAATAGCAATTAATCGCACATTTGTATCTACTCTAAATGTCCCTTGATTTCTTTTTGTCCCATTATTTTTTCTCATTTTAATGCTCTTATCACCATGGAAAAGTGGATTGATTTGCTTCATGCAAATGTTTTTTTTAATTGAAAAACAACATTGGCAAACACGGCGATACAAAATAAAATTATAAAGTGCACATGTCAGGTAAACTAGGACTCAGCCTATAGTGCAGTTAAACCAGGCGATACAAAATAAAATTATAAAGTGCACATGTCAGGTTAACTAGGACTCAGCCTATAGTGCAGTTAAACCATGGCTTAATACTTTCTTTTTCTCAAGTTTGCTTTGCACACAGCAGTTTGAGGTAGTTGTGATTACTGAGGGACGTCCAATAATCACCAGTGAGCGCGACTGCTTTTGTCTTCTCCAATGCCTGCTGTACCTTAACCTTCTCTGTTTCGTGCAATTTCTGTACGTGGCTTGTAATGGTGGCTCTCGAAGGCAATTCGTAGGTCCAGTCGTTGGATGCTATGCGAATGATATCAGCTGGTCTAGCTGATACCATTCGCATAGCATCCATCTGCATCCATCTGATCCATCTCTTCCTCCACAACGTTAACAGGCCTAAATACAGTAGCCACCCATTTAGCTATGGCTGCAGTAAGTTTGTTCTTGGTTGTGGTATCCAAGTACTTCTGTCTGAAGTCATCCATTGTCGACTGGCTATGACGAGGGGGCGGAGAATTCGCATCAGCTGTGTGCTATGCCATCAAGTGGTATTTCAGACTGGATGTGCTACGATGATAGCTCAGTTCGCAACGACACAGATCACTTTGGTCTTATCAATGGAACCATTTGGCAACTGTTTAAAAGTAAACTTTCCATTCAGAATCTTATTGGCATCCATTTCGGCGTCTCGCGCTCGCCATCCACTCAAAACGTAACGTGCCTACTACTCTTTGGCTGGCTCGCAAGCCCAAACGGTGTGCCTGTTATTTTGCTTCCGGTCTAGCTAGATCCGGTGTGGTGTTGTAGTTTTTCTAATGTTACTAGTTGTTTCAACAGCGTGTGAAAAAAACTACACAGTTTGCTAGGCCAAAGAGAACGTTAATCTTGCGATAAAAAAAATGACTCCGTAAAATGGGTTTGCGTTAACGCCGTTAATAACACGCTTAACTGACAGCACTAATAGATATTGAAGAGACAGATCTTTGTTAATAAAATGTTCGATGTCCGATCCGCTTTCTCCTTCTCTGGCTCTAGACGCTCAGCAGACTATAGTGAAACTCTACAACTCACGACTACTAACGTTACTGTGAGGCCCAATACGTTAGCGGCAGCTGTCTGTTCCTATGATAAACACTGATTATTAAAGAGAAGATGCTGTAGGCTACTGTTTTTCAACGGTTTAATGACTTGAAACAAGGTTGCTGATAATATTGATAGGGAAATAGTCAGTGATAAAAGTAAGAAGTGTTTGTGTGTGTTTGTGTGTGTGTGTGTGTGTGTGAGAGAGAGAGAGAGAGAGTACAATTCCGTTACAGTTGCAGTATTAATCGTTGTAATGCAGCAGCCTAGTTTTGAATGACAGGGTCCCTGCTATCACATGTTGTTAAAATAGAACATTTACATAATATCAACTACAGGCTTCCCGAATGCTGTAGTAAATTAAGCATGATGAGTTGAGCATATGTCAGCATGTGGCCCCACTTTTAACTCTCTCTTTTTTTCAAACCCTTATTGCAGATGGATAGACTTAAGTTTAAAAGTGCAGTATGGAAGTGTTACACTCAACCAACACCAGGGAAGGCAGTCTGTAATACATGCGATGAAGGTGTCAGCATGGGAGCAACAACGGGGAAAAACAAAAATACTTTAAACCTGTGGTCCCATCTTAGGATTCATCACCCTGAGTTGTATGAAACAGCACAGAAGAAACAGGAATCTGAATCTCATCAGGATGAGGCAACTCAGCCAACAATAGAGGACATGTTTCAGAAACAAAGAAAGTGGACAAACTCAGATGACAGGTCGAAACTAATGGACAAACTAGTCCTAGAGACTCTGTCACTGACAACCAACCGTTCACGGTGGTGTCTGATGTTGGCTTTAAGCGCCTCATGGCTGCAGCAGAGCCACGATATGCACTGAAAAGTGATAAGTATTACCGAACTGAGAAGCTGCAAGAAGTTCACCACAATATTGTGGACAAGATCAAAGCCCTGATTCAACCAGAGAATGCTGGCTACTCTCTCTCCTTCACCACAGACTGCTGGTCTGGTGTGACAGAGTCTCTCATGAGCCTGACATGCCATTTCATCGACGCTGAATGGACAAGAAAGCAGGTCATCTTAAATACAAGAGCGATGCATGGGTTCCACACTGGGGAATACCCGAAAGAGACATTCCTCAATATGCTCGTCAAATAATGACGCTTTGGGATGGCGGCTGACCTGTCCTACAATCCCAAAGTGTCATTATTTGATGAGTTGGGAATGAGACTCAAAAATAAACTTTTCTTACAAACAGCACCTTTAAATAATAGTTCACGCATTCATACAATACATAAATTACTAGACATTTTCTTTTTATTGCAGTTAACAAGAAAAGTTTGCAGAAGTGCTTAAAAAAATGCTACAGTTTCTGTTTCCTTAAAAAAGGTTTAGGATATATATGTGAGGATGAAGCAAAATCTGAACTTTCTATTGCTTTGTTCAAAACAGCAACATATTTACACAATTTTCTCTTTGTATATTTTATATGAAGTTTCCAAGTAAGTTTGTTGTCTGTTATCACTCCCAAAAACATAAACTATAACAATTTTGATTTTATCATCTTTTTTTCGATTACCAAAAAACATAAATTTAGTTTGATTCCAATTCCAGGATGATTTATGTTCATCAAATCATCTCTTAAGTTTGAACATTTCACATACTGTACTACCTGTGATTGCCTTTAAATCCTGCCCAGAATAAAAAATGAACATAGCTCCAGTGGTAATTACTTCTTCACTGCAACTATGATAATGAATTAGTGATGGCACATGTGACTAAATGCTTTAAAACACAACGTGATAATTGAACCTTTTGCTGTTCCACATACACTTCCTGTGTCTGTTGCACAGGAGTAAATATAGACTGTTACGTACAGGCCCAAGTGTGAAAATGTCAGCAAATGCGGAACTACTGAAGATGTTAGTGATTTAATCCCATTAGATCACAAACAGAGAGGTAAAGTGTATGCAGCTTCTATGTTGAACCTATTAAGCATTTTTTGTTCACACTGATGCTTTGCTTATGTAATGAACCATTACAGAAATAAACATTAAAAAGATGAAAATAGAGACATAGGGTTTTGAGGCAGATTCAGAGTCATGTGTTGCAGATTGGAGGATGCTTGATAGAAACGTATTTATCAGTTCCTCTTCAAATGGAATCGAAAGCCTGATTATTGTCATATAGTAAGTGATAAAGAGATTCTCTTTAGAGCCTCCAGATGTGTTACAGTACATTTCAGGTACACGGGAGAATAACAAAGAAAGATATAACCCTGGCTGTTATTGGGGCCATGTTACTGTGTAGTTTACACCTCTTCACCTACTCATACTATGTAGTTAACCTACCATGTGCATCACGTGTATCAGCCAATGTGTATCAGCCAAGTGTAAAATTGGTATTTTTTGTATTCGTTGTGAAAACTTCCCTCACCTACCTCCATATACAGTAAGTTCAAACTATTCACATGAATTTTGACAGATACATTTTTTAAAATTCCTCACATTAAGCTTGATGACATTTTTGTGTGTGGTTGATAACTTGACATCTTACATCATTGATCATTTAAAGGCAAACCCTGTCAAGGTCCTTCTCCTTTTTCTCCATCCTTCCTAATCTCTACAATTTAAATTAATCACCCAGACGAACAAAGAAAGAGTTGACAATGGCTGAATGACAATGGCTTTTGCAAAAAATTAAAAATATTTTTTTTCTTCTTACCTGTAGTGCTATTTATCCATCTAGATTATTTAGGTGAGAGTTGTAGATATTTAAACTAGATGGCACTTAGCTTGTGGTGCTCAAAGTGCCAAAGAATACATTACCAATCTCTATAGATAGACTCGTACAGGTAAGAGGAAAAATATGTTATTTTTTGGTGAGCTGTCTCTTTCAATTTCAGGAAGTCAGGTGCTCAAAGAGATGACCACCAGGTCCACAGGCAGGTGAACGGTGCAGCAGCTCTGGTGAGCAGCACATGGTAGGCTTGTCGAAACTGTCTGTTCATGACAGCATAGAGCACAGGGTTGATGCAGCTGTTGAGCCAGGTGAGGTTTCCAAAGAACATGTACAGAACCTGTGGGGCACGGTTATGTTCGTCGGCTATGTTGATTAACAGGAAGGGGACAAAGCAGAACACAAAACCCAGGAAAACAGCTAAACACATGCGAGTCACATGCTTCATTTCCTTATCATCTCCTTTGGCTGTGCAGTGGGACGAGGAGGCTGCATTTGTTGGAGCAGGTGTGGGTGAAGGGAATGTAGTGACGATATCAGGGGGAGACTTGGTTGCTGATTTAGCCGTGGCAGAGCTGTGAGTAGACTGAGAGGACTTTTCACAATTGATCTCATCTATAGTTGGGGCTAGTTCTGCCTGGCTGCTCATCTCACAGCTACATGTGTTTGCCATACTGCTCTCCACTCCACTATCACTGGTGTCTTGTGCTGAAGAAGCTGGTTTCTTCCTGGGAGATCGGCGACTGAACCTATAGCGGAGTAAACCTTGTGATGCAATCCGGACATGTCTGTAGATGAGGAGGTAGAATGTGCCAACACATCCCAGACCGACAAAAAAGTAGAAAAAGAGCAGGATGATGGAGTAGGGATGGTACGTCGTCCGGGTGATGGTGCATACACAAAACTTTGACTCAAACACGTAACCATGCCATAGAGGGCCAGAGCTGGCCAGGCCTAGTGCCCATGCTGAGATGATGAGTAACGAAAGACCAAGGTCAGAAAAGACACGGTCAAACACAGCCCTCTTTGCAACCATGAGATATCTGCCTCCTGCTATCAGGCAGAGGGTGATAATGGAGACAGAGTTGAAGAGGAGGAGGAGCAGGCCCAAGATTCTGCAGCACAGCTGACCAGTGCGCCATCTGAGGTGTAGATAGGAGTCAACTAAGCTGGGCTGCACTATGGTGCAGTACAGGAGATCAGCTAGAGCCAGGTTGACGATGAGCACATTGAAGCGTGTCCTCAGATGAGGATCTATGGCGAAGGCTAGAATGGTCATCAGGTTGCCTGGTGTACCTATGATGGTCACAGCACATCCGCACAGCACAGCAAAGTAGTGGTAGCCATCGACTGAAGGACTGAAGCAGGAGAGGTCGTCCTCTGTTTGGTTGGTGTGGTTCATCATCATTCTGTCAACTAATAAATAGGAAGCAAATTGGTCAACAAACTACAACAAACCACACTGAAGGAAACAACATAAGAAGCTGATATTTGAGTTCCATGAATCTTACTATTATATAATTATATTATATCCCTCTTCTTCATCCGAAAACCAACATCATAATGGAGAAAAATGGTCCTGGAGGAACAGCTTTGTCAATATCACCAGCTGGCCCACTTGTCCCATAAAGATATTAAATAATAGGGATGTGCTTTTTTACTGCTCAAAATTAATAGTACTCAAAAAAACAAAAGACAGTGACACATCTTAAACACCACTGTTAGTAGTAGTGTTGTCATAAATATTGAAAAATAAAAATATAAAATAATAAAAAAATATCAATATTGAATGTTTGAAACAGTTTCAATAGTCATTTCACACAGTATTGCCACTGATACAAGCTGTGATCTCAAGTAATGTCTGACTAAAACAGTTGAATATTATCTGGGACTGTGCAGGTCATTTAATTGAAAACTTAATATAGAATAGAGTCAACTTACATTTATATTTATTTTTATACATACAGTATATATATATGTATATTGTATATATGTGTGTGTGTTTTACAAATAAAAAAACATGATTACTCTATACTTTTGACCAATCCTGATGTGCAAATGGAGCACTGAGTTGTCATGCCTATCCCTGTAAAATAACTAGTGAAAGACTGTAGTCTGATCTGTTGTCTCTCTTTAAACTAAATGTACATGCTGCCATAAGCACATTTTGCTGCTCACAATTAGGATAACATTTGAATCGTTTAGTCTAAACTGCCCATCCCATGTACTAATACACCAGGGTGATGTTTTTAAATTGCTTGTTTTACCTGACAAACAGTTCAAGACACAAGTGATGGCAAACAGCATTCAGCCGTTTGTCTTCTATCATTTTACTGTAATCACTTTGTCAAACAAACATGTTGAAACAAACAAACATTTAAAGTGTTACATTTCTCACCTTTAACTTGATCACTTCCTCCAGTTGTTGGTGAAGTGTATGCAGTGATCTCATCTGCTGACAGTCTGTCTTCCTCTTGAAGTCCTGAAATTACACTTTAAGGACATCCTCTTTCTCTTAGTTGCTTCTACAGACACTGAATTTTCATTTTCATGTCTTAATGCTTGTTTGCTCAGTGCCCTAACCTGTATGAATGCAGATACACTTAGTATAACTGTTATGTTCTTAAGCTTATTACTATGCTGTACTGTATATACAAACACAAAGTAATTTGAAATATTTGAAAAAATGATTGTACTCATAGTCACATTACTGAACTACTTGTACAACCAATTACATTTCTAATTTATTGTTGTCATATCTCAATACATTACAATGTTAGTCTTGAAAACTTGTATCTTTAAAACCCTTTTATACTGACCAAACAACCCACTTAAACCTGTTAACATCTGGCTTTTGTCTTCAATGTGAATGTGTACAATCAGCATTCATTCCCCGGTCAATTGACTCATATTAGTCATGAGTATTTATAGCCTCTACCAGCGGCCTCATCTTGTCTGATGTGAACACAACAACTGGGTGAACACGCTAATTTACTCTCCTTTTCAGGCGTGATGCTATGATGTGTATTGAAGTTGAGGCTGTTGGCTTGTTAATATCTTTCCATTTGTCTCTGTCAAGCAGCGCTTGAAAATCGTTAAGTCAGCGCGGAGTCTGAAAGAGACTGACGTTAAAGATGTTAAGAAAGTAACCACTGTGCGTGGCTTCTTCTATTCCAAGACTCTGTACCATCAATGATTTTTGAAGGTGTTGTTTAAAGGTAAAAACATTACATAATTTTGCTAATAGGAATGATAGGAATCAGAATATAGTTTAACTTCTTTGTAATGTACTCACAGAAAGTTAAAGTTTAACAGAAACCCAGTCCTCCCCACCTCTCGTTCAAGTGTGACCAGTGCCACAGGAGAAAAGGGAAGTCACAGGTGGTCTAGATAATTCACCACTTCCTTTTTAACAGAGACCTCACTCTGATAGAAACATTTGTTTGTAATCCTCAACTATAATCATAGAGCTAGACAAATAGTTATACACTTCTTGTGTCTGTCACACAGGAGTAAATGTGTGAAAATGTCAGCAAATGCAGAACTACTGAAGTTGTTAGTGATTTAATCCCATTAGGTCACAAACAGAGAGCTAAAGTGTACGCTGCTTCTATGTTGAATCTGTTAAGCCTGATGATTGTCATATAGTAAGTGATAAAGAGATTCTCTTTAGAGCCTCCAGATGTGTTACAGTACATTTCAGGTACACAGGAGGAATACAAAGAAAGGTATAACCCTGGCTGTTATTGGGGCCATGTTACTGTGTAGTTTACACCGCTTCACCTACTCATACTATGTAGTTAACTTACCATGTGCATCACAGTTTGGTTCCCTATTGCTTGTGATTATACACATCAGATGAGTGTGATCGAAGTTCAGTTTTTGCAGCTTAACTTAAATATGACCTGCATCTTTTGTATCATTAGTTATGTAGACATTACATGAGAGTTAATGTCTTAATATTGATGTGTATCAGCTAAGTGTAAAATTGGCATTTGCTGTATTCGTTGTGAAAACTTCCAGTTCAAACTATTCACATGAATTTTGACAGATACATTTTTTTAAATTCCTCAAATTAAGCTTGATGACATTTTTGTGTGTGGTTTATAACTTGACATCTTACATCACTGATCATTTAAAGGCAAACCCTGTCAAGTTCCTTCTCCTTTTTCTCCATCCTTCCTAATCTCTACAATTTAAATTAATCACCCAGACGAACAAAGAAAGAGTTGACAATGGCCGAATGCAAGTTGGATAACATTATTTCATTAGAACATCATACGGGGTCTAATTAAACAGATACAACACTTTGGTGACAATGGCTGAATGACAATAGCTTTTGCAAAAAAATCCAAAATATTTTTTTTCTTCTTACCTGTAGTGCTATTTATCCATCTAGATTATTTAGGTGAGAGTTGTAGATATTTAAACTAGATGGCACTTAGCTTGTGGTGCTCAAAGTGCCAAAGAATACATTACCAATCTTGATAGATAGACTCGTACTAAAGGTAAGAGGAAAAATATGTTATTTTTTGGTGAGCTGTCTCTTTCAATTCCAGGAGGTAAGGTGCTCAAAGAGATGACCACCAGGTCCACAGGCAGGTGAACGGTGCAGCAGCCCTGGTGAGCAGCACATGGTAGGCCTGTCGAAACTGTCTGTTCATGACAGCATAGAGCACAGGGTTGATGCAGCTGTTGAGCCAGGTGAGGTTTCTAAAGAACATGTACAGAACCCGTGGGGCACGGTTATGTTCGTCGGCTATGTTGATTAACAGGAAGGGGACAAAGCAGAACACAAAACCCAGGAAAACAGCTAAACACATGCGTGTCACATGCTTAATCTCGTTATCATCTCCTTTGGCTGTGCAGTGGGACGAGGAGGCTGCATTTGTTGGAGCAGGTGTGGGTGAAGAGGATGTAGTGACGATATCAGGGGGACACTTGGTTGCTGATTCGGTCATGGTAGAGCTGTGAGTAGACTGAGAGGACTTTTCACAATTGATCTCATCTGTAGTTGGGGCTAGTTCTGGCTGGCTGCTCATCTCACAGCTACATGTGTTTGCCATACTGCTCTCCACTCCACTGTCATTGGTGTCTTGTGTTGAAGAAGCTGGTTTCTTCTTGAAGGATCGGCGGGTGAACCTATAGCGGAGTAGAGCTTGTGATGCAATCTGGACACGTCTGTAGATGAGGAAGTAGAATGTGCCAACACATCCCAGACCGACTAAAAAGTAGAACAAGAGCAGGATGATGGTGTAGGGATGGTACGTCGTCCGGGTGATGGTGCAAACACACAACTTTGGCTCAAACACGTAACCATGCCATAGAGGGCCGAAGCTGGCCAGGCCTAGTGCCCATGCTGAGATGATGAGTAACGAAAGACCAAGGTCAGAGAAGACACGGTCAAACACAGCCCTCTTTGCAACCATGAGATATCTGCTGCCTGCTATCAGGCAGAGGGTGATAATGGAGACAGAGTTGGAGAGGAGGAGGAGCAGGCCGAAGATTCTGCAGCACAGCTGACCAGTGCGCCATCTGAGGTGTAGATGGGAGTCAACTGAGATGGGCTGCAGTATGGTGCAGTACAGGAGATCAGCTAGAGCCAGGTTGACAATGAGCACATTGAAGCGTGTCCTCAGATGAGGATCCCAGGCAAAGGCCAGAACGGTCATCAGGTTCCCCAGCGTACCTATGATGGTCACAGCACATCCGCACAGCACAGCAAAGTAGCGGTAGCCGACGACTGAAGGATTGTAGCAGGAGAGGAGATCGTCCTCTGTTTGGTTGGTGTGGTTCATCATCATTCTGTCAACTAGCAGGAATCAAATTGGTCAACAAACTACAACACTGAAGGAAACAACATAAACACATTTGAGTTCCCTGAGTGTAGTTCCCTATAACATAATTTTAATATGTTCCTCTTCAGCTGAAAACAAAAATAACAGAGAGAAATGGTCCTCGAGGAACAGCTTAGTCATCATCACCAACTGGTCCACTTGTCCAATAAAGATAATAAGTACTCACAAAAAAAAAAAAAAATGATTGCGGGAAATAGTTAGAGCTAGCAGCACATCTTAAACACCACTTTCAGTAGTATGGCTACCTTGACTACACTTTTTAAGTCGGCCCCTAATTTCGCTGTGCTTTCCTCAGAAATCCACTCCACTCTTGTAGTTGGTGTGTTCGCTAGCCTGTACTCCAGCTAAACAAACACCATCAGCTCGTGGAAGCCTTCTTCCTCCACTAAGCTTATTGGGAACATATATATGGTAACCATTTTCATGTTGAACTGGTTAATCTTGTCTGTCCTGGTGCATGCAAACACTGTAAGCAAATGAGGTGATGAGAGACTGCCTGTTATTTATGCGCAAATGGTTACTTATCAAAGTAGTTGTTCTACGGTACGCAATTTTAGCATTTGCAGTGCACATTCATTCAGTTTATTTTGTGAAAATACTTACCAATATCACTCTATGTGTAGGTTAGTATTCTGCCTGGTACATTCGATCAGGTGATGTCTGACTAAAAACACAGGGGTCAATTTATATTTATTAGTTTTATAAGCAGTATATATATATATATGTATGTATATATATATATATATATTTGTGTGTTTTTGTGATCACTCTAGATTGAAGCAATCCTGATGTTCAAATGGAGCACTCAGTCCTCATGCCTTTCACTATAAAATAACTATAATGAAAGACTAGCCTGATCTGTTGTCTCTCTTTAAACTAAATAAACTGTGCTGCCAGTAGCACATTTTGATGCTTACAATTCAGATTATATCTGGATCATTTAGTCTAAACTGCACATCCCATGTACTAATACACCAGGGTGTTGTCTTTAAATTGCCTGTTTTAGCTGACAAACAGTTCAAGACACAACATGGCAAACAGCATTCAGCCAATTGTCTTCTATTATTTTACTGTAATCACTTTGTCAAACAAACATGTTGAAGCAAACAAACATTTGCGGCGTTAAATTTCTCACCTTTAAGTTGATCACTTCCTTCAGTTGTTGGTGAAGCGTATACTGTGGTCTCATCTGCTGATAGTCAGTCTTCCCGTTAAATTGTGATTTTAAGGACATCCTCTTTCTCTTAGTTGCTTCTACAGACACTGAATTTTTCATTTTCATGTCTTAATGCTTGTTTGCTCAGTGTCCTAACCTATGCATGACGTGTAACCTGATTACATTAAAAATGATAGATGGCAAACAGCTCAATGCTGTTTGCCATGTATCATTTTTAATGTAATCACTTTTTCAAACGAAAGTGATAAAACAAACCAAAATATGCACTATTAAATTTCTCACCTTTAATTTGATGACTTCCTCCAGTCGTGAAGCGTATGCAGTGATCTCATCTGCTTATTGTGAGACTTCCTGTTACAGTGTAATTTTATGGGCATCCTCTCTGTCTAAGTTGCCTCTACAAACACTACAATTTTCATTTGCATGTCTAAGGCTGGATTGCACCAACAAGGATGAACTTTTAAGCCTGATTAAATCATGGTGAAGTTTAAATTCTGTTGCACCAAACTTTAAAACTTGCTAAAAAAGAAAAAAGATTCAATTTAAATTGCTCTTTCAACTTCATTTTTTTTTCTCTAAATCGAGATGAAATGTATTTCTGTTGCACTAAAACTTAAATTTAAACTGTGATCCAGTATTAACTTTAAACTTAGACTTCATAAGGTTTAACTTTTAACATGGCTGTCTTTTTTAAATGAACTGAGCAAAATAATCAAGTTACTGGAATACAATTAAGGGGCAGCCTCTAACCAAATGATTTTTATGATGCTGCTTAATTTTTTATCAAGGAACCATCTCAGTTAGATACTGAGCTGAACAGGACGACTGGATCAACTGTCAGACAGAGCAGTGAAAGAGATGCAGCTAGTTAACTAATAGGGCTTTTCCACATGTGCTACCTTGGCTTGACACAGTTTGACTCGGCACATCAGCCCAGCTGGGATTTACAACAGGGCTACCTGCTTCAAGGTGTGCCTTTAACTAAAGGGCACTTGTTTCACCCCCTTTTCTTGATGTCTTTTACCTGTCTCATTATCCCCACCTCCCTTGTCTGCGTGCTCCCTGTCTTCTCTGCCAGTTCATCTTCACCTTTTGTAGCAAGCATTCTGGCATTTCTCCCAGTGATAGCCTTGTTAGGCCAAGTCCACACATATACAGGTATTTTTAAAAACACATTTTTTTCCTCCTCCAGTTTAAAAATAAATTTCCATCCACACCAACGGTATTTAAAACAAAACTGTCCACGTGAAAAAATGCAAACGCAGGCTGTCAAGCGCACGCCAAAGGAATAGGTGGTGACATAACCTCTACTCAGTGGTGGACAGTAACGAAGTAAATTTACTTAAGTACTGTACTTAAGTACAGTTTTTGAGTATCTGTACTTTACTTGAGTATTATTTTGGGGGGATACTTTTACTTTCACTCCACTACATTTGAAGGACAAATATTGTACTTTTTACTCCACTACATTTCTATTGATGCTCTCGTTACTCGCTACTTTTGATCTTACGTCAGCTGATGATTTTTTTTTGCAAAATTCAGAGAAAATAAACTGTTTCTGCTGATTCGCGTATGGTTTGTCTTAGCCGTATTGCCGTACCTGTACTACGTCATGAGCACCCGTGGCCTTATCTCAAACCCATGTTTGAGATTTTTGTCACAAAAACTGATTCGTTTCAGTTTAAATGTTGGTTGTGCTTACCGCGGACCAATTATATCACAGACTACAAAGACTCGTCTTCCAACCGGAAAAAGCACGTCGCGGTATGTAAAGTAGCTACTAACGTTAGCTAGCTTAATGTTTGTGAAAGAGAGAGTGTGTGTGTGTGTGTGTGTGCGCGCACGCGCATGTGTGTGTGTGTGTGAGAGAGAGAGAGAGAGAGAGAGAGAGAGTGGGTGTGCACGCGTTAGTGAGGTGCGGCTGTCTTTGACGTGGGTTATCCGGCTCATTTTTGGCTGTGATGTATGATATAAGTAAAGTAAACTAGTCAATAAGTTGTTTATCTGTAAATGTCAATATCAGTTCTTGTAGTGCCTACATCTACATCTTTTTTATGTAGAGAAAGCATGGATGTCAGATGCAAAAATACACTGAACTGACCGCAGCTGTCTGCAATATATTTCACTTGTTGGTGAATGCAGCTGAGTCTGTGTTCTGAGGCTTCTTGCCTTTATTTGCTTATTTTTGAGCTATAAACTGTCTGTAGCAGAATCGCATCAGTGTATTGTATAATGACATTAAGCTACTTTCCTTTCCTGTATTTCCTGAGATATTTTTAAAATACTTTTACTTAAGTAATTTTTTAAACAAATACTTTAGTACTTTTACTTAAGTAATATTTTGACTAAGCTACTTTTACTTGTATTGGAGTAATATTTGACAAGGAGTATCTGTACTTTTACTCAAGTAGTGAAGTTGTGTACTCTGTCCACCTCTGCCTCTACTGTAAGGCCACGCTGGCCAATCAGAACCCTGCCAAACAAAGGAGACAAGCCAAAAAACCTGTCTACACAAAAACATTGAAAATGGCATTTCTGAATGTCTTCACCCTGGCTGTTTTCCAAAAGCTCTGTTTTCAGTGACCTGAAATGCCGTTTATGTGTGTATGGAAGGCCAAAACGGGTTGAAAACACTTAAGGAATACCCATGTACGTGTGCAGGGCCTCAGTGTTTTTGACCCTGTTTTTTGTACCTGACTTTTGCCTCTGCCTGATCCTTTTTTGTGCATTTTTGCTTTGCTTACTGATCTCCTGTATACTCAACATATTTTCAGTAGAGACTGTTTCTTTTTGGAAACATGAACTGTCTCAAGTTGTGCATTTGGGTCTACGTCTAGTGTGTCAGACCTTGTCAGTCTTGAGTAGAAGACATCAAAGAGCAGCAGGCTGGTCCATGGCTGTGACTAGCAGTCGGAGGAGTGGCTGTAAGCATGCTGCATTATCAAAGAATCTGAACTAACAAAGCTCCATTCGTTTGGTAAAATACACATTTAATTTCCTTTAAATTCTTCAGAGTAAAAGTCCTATGTCATTTTGTCATTTAAAAGCTTGCATTATGAAGTAGCAAAATAACGAAATGTTGGGTTTTCACCAGCAGTATCTTAACATGATGTAACACCAGCATGTTGTAACAGTTGAGCTAATGTTTTAGCAACTAGCAAACAATGTGAAGAGCTCTGCTTAATTTTAAATCTGGATTTAATCATTTTAAACCTAGTTTTACTAAACTGTGATTAGAACTAATCATAGATTAAATGGATCCTTGTTGGTACAACCCAGCCTTAGTCACTTATATATATACTGCATTGTATATCCAAACACAGATTGATTTGAAATATTTAAAACATTACTGACATTGTTTAAACTTTGTACTAACATTATCACATTACCAAACTACTCACACAACCATTACATTTATAGTTTGTAATATAACATAATTGTTGTCATATCCCATTACATTTGGAAAAAAAAATCACCAACCAACATTGCTTGCAACCATAAACTCAGTTTAATGATGTTGTATATATTTTGGTTTCAACAATTAGAAAGCCCCAACATGTACCTTTTCTCTCTCTTTTTTTTAAATGTTTCAGCACACTTCTCCTAAATAAGAACTCATACTGTACATTTGTAGACATTTCCTTCTTTGTACAATTAACAAGAAATGTTAGCAGGTGTTTTCTATTTGGTACAGTTTCTGTTTCCATAAAAAAAAAGGTTAGCTAGCTTTTCATCCATTAGTAGATGCAACTTTCCCTCTGCGCTGTGATCCCGAAAGAAAATAGTTTCTATATGAAACTGCCCACAACAAGGTCTGCAAATTACCTAGAGTAACCAGGTAATGATTTCTGAGTTTTCCAAATGATTTTTCTGGTGCTTTGAGTGCCACAAGCAAAGTGCTACTGTACCTAGTTTGTGAGAAGAGTGACATCTATACAGCCCATAACTTCAAAAATCGGCAACTCACAATGACATAATCTTGGTGGTTAAGTGGAAAAATGGAAAAATATGCACTTTTGATTTTAGCAGAACTGTCTCTTTAAGTTCCACAGGCAGGTGAACGGTGCAGCAGCTCTGGTGAGCAGCACGTGGTAGGCCTGTCTAAACTGTCTGTTCATGACAGCATAGAGCACAGGGTTGATGCAGCTGTTGAGCCAGGTGAGGTTTAGGCAGAACATGTGCAGAACCCGTGGGGCACGGTTACGTTGGTCAACTATGTTGATCAACAAGAAGGGTACAAAGCAGAACACAAAACCCAGGAAAACAGCTAAACACATGCGTGTAACATGCTTCATCTCGTTATCATCTCCTGAGGCTGTGCAGTGGGGCGAGGAGGCTGCATTTGTTGGAGCAGGTGTGGGTGAAGAGGATATTGTGATGATGTCAGGGGGAGACTTGGTTGCTGATTCGGTCATGGTAGAGCTGTGAGTAGACCGAGAGGACTTTTCACAATTGATCTCATCTGGAGTTGGGGCTAGTTCTGGCTGGCTGCTCATCTCACAGCTACATGTGTTGGCCATACTGCTCTCAACGCCACTGTCGTCTGTTCCTTGTGTTGAAGAAGCTGGTTTCTTCCTGGAGGACCGGCGGCTGAACCTATAGCGGAGTAGAGCTTGTGATGCAATCCGGACATGTCTGTAGATGAGGAGGTAGAATGTGCCAACACATCCTAGACCGACAAAAAAGTAGAAAATGAGCAGGATGTAAGGGTAGGGATAGTATGTTTTCCGCTCAATGGTGCAAACACACAACTTTGGGTCAAACTCGTAACCAGGCCATAGTGGGCCAAGGCTGGACAGGCCTAGTGCCCATGCTGACACAATGAGTAAAGAAAGACCAAGGTCAGAGTAGACACGGTCAAAAACAGCCCTCTTTGCTACCATAAGATATCTGCTGCCTGCTATCAGGCAGAGGGTGATAATGGAGACACAGTTGAAGAGGAAGAAGAGCAGGGTGAAGATGCTGCACCACACCAGACCAGTGCGCCATCTGAGGTGTAGATAGGAGTCAACTGAGATGGGCTGCAGTATGGTGCAGTACAGGAGATCAACTAGAGCCAGGTTAACGATGAGCACATTGAAGCGTGTCCTCAGATGAGGATCTATGACGAAGGCTAGAATGGTCATCAGGTTGCCTGGTGTACCTATGATGGTCACAGCACATCCCCACAGCACAGCAAAGTAACGGTAGCCGACGACTGAAGGACTGTGGCAGGAGAGGTCATCCTCTGTTTGGTTGGTGTGGTTCATCATCATTCTGTCGACTAATAAATAGGAATCAAATTGGTCAACAAACTACAACAAACCACACTGAAGGGAACAACATAAGAGATTATTTTACAGATATCCAAGTTCCCTAAATTATAGCGAAACGTCATTATAAACCAGAATCAAAACAGTCACAATCACTGCAGTGACATCTCCCTACGATATTTCAATTAAGTTTATTTTGGTCAGCATTAACAATTTTACAATACCTGCATGTTTGAATGAAGTGAAAAAATGTCATCCTTTACATTTACTTTCTATGTGCATTTAGTTTTGACCGTGATGTCTATGAAATCAGAAAGAACCTGTGCAGTTCTCAGCTGCTTCAAAAGTAGTGGAGAAAAGAAATTAATGCAAAATATACAAACCATTATGACTTAGATGTATCGTATGATTAATTAATGTTATTACTATAGTATTTTGGCCCTACATGAGTGCCTGTAGTTGGCATTGTGTTGCTCATCACCAGGTGATGAATGAAATAAACTTGAATACCTGTCAGAAAAAACATTAATTCATATTTTTTGTTTTTTACTAACGTAACTGGTCTCTAATAATGAGATGCAGCTCTTGATTAAATATGGTAGATAGCTCGTACATTAACGTAACTATATTACACAGTTCTTCTTTCCTTGAAATGTGGGGGATGTTCGTTTCTGTATTTCTCCATTATCTAATTTGGCTACTGTTGTAACTAATGACTAATATATAAAATCGTATTAATGTTAAGATCACCATCCATATACGTTAACTTCATCAGTAACTGGAGTATTGACAACAGTCTGACATCATCAGTCTAACTACTCATGCTGCTGTTACTGTCAGCGGGCAGCAGCAGATATTGAGTCACTACAACTTGCCACTGCAGAAAAGGCACACTCTATTAGATGGCAGAACACAGAGAAAAATCACCTGATTCGTCTGTACCTTTCATTGTCAATGAAAAAATATATAAATGAGGAGAAACTTGGAACAACATCAGCTTCATCATCATCACCAAACTGGTCCACTTGTCCAGTAAAAAAATTAAATAAAGTAAAGACTTCAGCCTTATCTGTTGTCTCTCAGCCAGATGTTTTCATTAGCATAATGCTGCTCACAATTTCGGTTACATCAGATTTTACAAATTGATTCATAGTTTAGTCTAGAATACCCACATCATGTCCTAACAGGCCACAGTGATGTCTTTGCTTGTTTAAGCTGACAGTTCAAAACCCAAACGATGGCAGACCAGCATCCAGCTTTTCATCCTCTGTCAATTTGAATTTAATCACTTTGGCCAACAAAAGTGTTCAAACAAACAAAAATGTACAGTGCTAAATTTCTCACCTTCTATTTGATGACTTCCACCAGTCGTTGATCTGTAGCATATGTCCTTATCTGCTGTAATCTTTGTTTGCCAATAGCCAGGCTTCCTGTTACCGTGTAATTTTCATGGGCATCCTCTTTTTTCTAAGTTGCCTCTACAGACACTGCAGCTTTCATTTTCATGTCTTAATGCTTGTTTGCTCAGCGCACCAACCTGTAAGACCTTAATCAGCTTCTGATCATGAGTAGTTTGAAAATGCACGTATACTTAAGTGTATGTTATGTGTTTAGTAACTTATTACTTATTGTTCTATTTGTCAAAACACAAAGTGATTTTAAATATTTTAAACATTCCTCACATTTCGCACACTTTGTTTTCACATCATCACATTACTAAACTACTCGTACAACCAGTTACATTTATAATTTATTGTTGTCATATCTCATTACATTTGAAAAAGAAAGAAAATAAAAATCACCAATCAACATTGCTTACAACCATAAAGTCAGTTTAATGATTTTATTTATAATTTTGTTTTAATTTTACAATTAGGAAGCCCCAACATGAACTTTTTCTCTCTTTTTTTTTGTTGATAATCTACATTTACAGTTTCAACACACTTCTCCAACATAACATTTCATACATTTGCGGACATTTTCATTTTATTGCAGTTAACAAGAAAGTTTAGCAGGAGTGCTTAAAGTATTGCTACAGTTTCCGTTTTCTAAATCTTCCCTTTAATGTTTCACAAGCTGTCATGACAGTTTCTAGTTCTCCCTGTCAACAGTAGTGGTCTACAACCACAGTGTACAACATGGAGAGTCATTTTTATTTTGCTCACTGTTTTTATCACATTGAAACTGATTTGGTTCTTGACGGCACAAGGTTGCAGACATCCACTTCACAGTGTGCTTCTTCCTGATTCGTCCTCTTTCTCTCGCCATCAGTAAGGGATGAACAGGATCATTCCATGTGTGGTGCGGATGGGACCAGGAGCGGGCCTCAGCAGGCTGAGGGGTGTTCCCTGTAGGAGGTGGTGATGGAGATGAGGGTGGGAGGTCGGGCCAGGAGGACATAGTGCCAGCTGATTGGAGGAGGCTGCAGCTGCCACCGCTGCAGCAACGCGGAGGACTGAGTTTAAGGAAGTTCCTCTAAGAAAGTCAAGGAAGAATAGTGACTTAGTCACAGAACATTAGCTTTTAAGCCAACATGGATGACTAGTCCAGTCTGTAGGATTTAGTGGCATGTAGTGGAGAGGCTGCAGAGGAGGGATTTAAAAGTTATTCTTGAATCAGTTTTCACACCATTGATGCATGTGTCCGATGCAGTGGTCATCTACGTACCTCCTTTAGAATAACATTTATTGAAAAGAAGCTGTTGTCATGATTTTTATTTGTTTAAGAAGTAAAAAGAGACATAAAGAAGTATATAACTTCCGTGCATGTATTAAATAGTTAACTTGCGGGTATGCACAGATGGCATGTATATGCATCTTTATAGGTAGTCTGTGTATATGTATGTACAGTATATACAGTATGTCTGTACATGACTTTACTAACTTATTTTACTTTCCTAATTGTTTTCTAATTTACTTCATTATCACTTTATGAGTAATAGTAGTAATAAAAGTACTTTTTTGTTTTTGATTTTTATTTCTTCCCTATAAAGCAAAGAAATATTTTCAGAATACCATTGTTTGGTTTTGTCCCTTGTGGGCTACTGCAGGCACTTGTTGGTGCAACATGGTGGACTTCGTGGAAGAGGAGCCGCTCCTTCTGCTCAATCTTAGGTGACAAAAACGCTACATTTATTAGTTTCTGGTGATTCTACACAAATTAAAACATATTTATTATATTATTTTATTGCCCAGAAAGTTTCAGCCAGATGCCCCTGTATCTGCCTAAATCCTCCTGGACTATTGTGAAACATATCAGGATGTGATGGGAGTATTACTGTTATTACATTAACTGAGTGCAAAAATATTTAACATAGCTTGTAAGAGGTTAGTTACAATCATCTGCACCCAGTCAAACCATGTAGTTTTTAACCTTACCATTAAGTGGCACTAACGCACCTGCTTCAGTTTTCAAACTTCAAATGCAGAATTTCTCCTAATGGGCCTTTTCCTCATGCCTCAGGATGTCTGAAGTTGCTTCTAAGAGTGCATAATGCTCAATGCTGTTGTTTGTTGAGCTCTTTTCTCTCTAGTGTGTGCATGAGTATCTGTGCACTCTGACAAAGCTGTGTTGAAGTTACCTTTTGTATATGCCTCCAGCTGTGACAGGAAATTATCAGCTACTTTGTACAGAGAGCAGTAGAGAAGCTCCTTGGCTTTCTCTCCCTCTGACTCTCCTGAACTTGGTGCTGGGGACGGGGTGTCAGGAAGAACAGCCACTGCTGGATCCACAGGGGGGTGCTGAGGGCCGTGGAGGAGGAGGGAGAGGATGGCAAGTTGGACTACATTATTTCATCAAAATATTATATGGGGACTATATGAACAGAAAGGCCAGTTTAATTTATCCATGTACCTGTTGGACTGTTTATCCATCAAAAATGTTTTGGTGTGATTTGAAGAGTTTGGGAGATATCAGACGTAGAGATGTCTGTCTCCAGTCGAATATAACAGAACTAGATGGCACTTGCCAAAAAAACAAAAAAAAAAAAACATTTGAAAACTCAACAGCAATGTCTCTTCAGAAATCAGACCCGGTTACTCAGCATATTTTAAAGATCTTGTTGTGAGCAGTTTCATGTAGGAACTATTTCTTTCTACTACACTACACCCAGGAATCATATAACCACGAAGAAAGAAAAGTGCATCTGCTGATGGACGAGAGACTTGAGTTGATGCGCTAAACTTGTGTGCTTGTGAAAGCGCTGATGTAAACATTAATAATGTCCTCCTCTGCTGAGCTGTTCCGTTAGCTAGCTTTTCATCCATTAGTAGATGCAACTTTCCCTCTGCACTGTGATCCTGTAAGAAAATAGTTTCTACATGAAACTGCCCACAACAAGGTCTGCAAATTATCTAGAGTAACCAGGTAATGATTTCTGAGTTTTCCAAATTATTTTTCTGGTGCTTTGAGTGCCACAAGCAAAGTGCTACTGTATCTAGTTTGTGAGAAGAGTGACATCTCTACAGCCCATAACTTCAAAAATCGGCAACTAACAATGACATAATCTTGGTGGTTAAGTGGAAAAATGGAAAAATAAGCATGATTTTAGCAGAACTGTCTCTTTAAGTTCCACAGGCAGGTGAACGGTACAGCAGCTCTGGTGAGCAGCACGTGGTAGGCCTGTCGAAACTGTCTGTTCATGACAGCATAGAGCACAGGGTTGATGCAGCTGTTGAGCCAGGTGAGGTTTAGGCAGAACATGTGCAGAACCCGTGGGGCACGGTTACGTTGGTCAACTATGTTGATCAACAAGTAGGGGACAAAGCAGAACACAAAACCCAGGAAAACAGCTAAACACATGCGTGTCACAAGCTTCATTTCCTTATCATCTCCAGAGGCTGTGCAGTGGGACGAGGAGGCTGCATTTGTTGGAGCATGTGTGGGCGAAGGGGATGTAGTGATGATATCAGGGGGAGACTTGGTTGCTGATTTGGCCTTGGCAGAGCTGTGAGGAGACTGAGAGGACTTTTCACAATTGATCTCATCTATAGTTGGGGCTAGTTCTGCCTGGCTGCTCATCTCACAGCTACATGCGTTGGCCATACTGCTCTCCACTCCACTATCATTGGTGTCTTTTGTTGAAGAAGCTGGTTTCTTCCTGGAGGATCGGCGGCTGAACCTATAGCGAAGTAGAGCTTGTGATGCAATCAGGACATGTCTGTAAATGAGGAGGTAGAATGTACCAACACATCCCAGACCGACAAAAAAGTAGAAAAAGAGCAGGATGTAAGGGTAGGGATAGTACGTCTTCCGGTGGATGGTGCAAACACACAACGTTGGGTCAAACTTGTGACCAGGCCATAGTGGGCCAAGGCTGGCCAGGCCTAGTGCCCACGCTAACATGATGAGCAAAGAAACACCAAGGTCAGAAAAGACACGGTCAAACACAGCCCTCTTTGTGACCATGAGATATCTGCTACCTGCTATCAGGCAGAGGGTGATTATGGAGACGGAGTTGAAGAGGAAGAAGAGCAGGCCCAAGATTCTGCACCACACCAGACCAGTGCGCCATTCGAGGTGTAGATAGGAGTCAACTGAGATGGGCTGCACTATGGTGCAGTACAGGAGATCAACTACAGCCAGGTTGACGATGAGCACATTGAAGCGTGTCCTCAGATGAGGATCTACGACGAAGGCTAGAATGGTCATCAGGTTGCCTGGTGTGCCTATGATGGTCACAGCACATCCCCACAGCACAGCAAAGTAACGGTAGCCGACGACTGAAGGACTGTGGCAGGAGAAGAGGTCGTCCTCTGTTTGGTTGGTTTGGTTCATCATTCTGTCGACTAACAGGAAGCGAATTGGTCAACAAACTACAACAAACCACACTGAAAGAAACAACATAAGAGATCATTTTACAGATATCCAGTTTCCCTAAATTATAGCAAAACGTCATTATGTACCAGAATCCAAAAAGTCACTACCACTGCAGTGGCACCTCACTACGATATTTCAGTTCAGTTTATTTTGTTCGGCATTAACAATTTTACAATACCTGCATGTTTGAATGAAGTGAAAAATATTCATCCTTTACATTTACTTTCTATGTGCATTTAGTTTTGACCATGATGTCTATGAAATCAGACAGAACCTGTGCAGTTCTCAGCTGCTTCAAAGTAGTGGAGAAAAGAAATTAATGCTAAATATACAAGCCATTATGACTTAGATGCATCTTGTGATTAATTGTTATTACTACAGTATTTTGGCCCTACATGAGTACCTGTAGTTGGCATTGTGTTGCTCATCACCAGGTGATCAATGAAATAAACTTGAATACCTGTCGGAAAAAACATTAATTAATATTTTTTGTTTTTTACTAACGTAACTGGTCTCTAATGATGAGATGCAGCTCTTGATTAAATATGATAGATAGCTCGTACATTAACGTAGCTATATTACACAGTTCTTCTTTCCTTGAAATGTGGGGGATGGTCATTTCTGTATTTCTCCATTATCTATTTTTGCTACTGTTGTAACTAATGACTTATATATACAATCGTATTAATGTTAGGATCACCATCCATATACGTTAACTTCATCAGTAACTGGAGTATTGACAACAGTCTAACATCATCAGTCTAACTACTCATGCTGCTGTTACTGTCAGCGGGCAGCAGCAGATGTTGAGTCACTACAACTTGCCACTGCAGAAATGGCAGACTCTATTAGATGGCAGAACACAGAGATCAATCACCTGATTCGTCTGTACCTTTCATTGTCAATGAAAAAATATATAAATGAGGAGAAACTTGGAACAACATCAGCTTCATCATCATCACCAAACTGGTCCACTTGTCCAGTAAAAAAATTAAATAAAGTAAAGACTTCCGCCTTATCTGTTGTCTCTCAGCCAGATGTTACCATTAGCATAATGTGCTCACAATTTCAATTACATCATATTTTACAAATTGATTCAAAGTTTAGTCTAGAATACCCATGTCATGTCCTAACAGGCCACAGTGATGTCTTTGCTTGTTTTAGCTGACAGTTCAAAACCCAAACGATGGCAGACCAGCATCCAGCTCTTCATCCTCTTGTCAGTTTGAATGTAATGACTTTGGCCAACAAAAGTGTTCAAACAAACAAAAATGTACAGTGTTAAATTTCTCACCTTTAAGTTGATGACTTCCACCAGTCGTTGATCTGTAGCATATGTCCTTATCTGCTGTAGTCTTTGTTTGCCAATAGCCAGGCTTCCTGTTACTGTGTAATTTTCATGGGCATCCTCTTTTTTCTAAGTTGCCTCTACAGACACTGCAGTTTTCATTTTCATGTCTTAATGCTTGTTTGCTCAGCGCACCAACCTGTAAGACTTTAATCAGCTTCTGATCATGAGTAGTTTGAAAATGCACGTATACTTTAGTGTATGTTATGTGTTTAGTAACTTATTACTTATTGTTCTGTATGTCAAAAATCACAGTGATTTTAAAATATTTTAAACATTACTCACGCGAAGGCTAGAATGGTCATCAGGTTCCCCACTCTACCTAAGATGGTCAAAGCACATCCCCACAGCACAGCAAAGTAGTGGTAGCCGACAACTGAAGGACTGTAGCAGCAGAGGAGGTCCTCTGTTTGTTTGGTTGGTTTGGTTCATCATCATTCTGTCGTGTAACAGGAATCAAATTGGTCAACAAACTACAACAAACCACACTGAAGTAAACAACACAAGAGATTATTTTACAGATATCGAAGTTTCCTAAATTATAGCAAAACGTCATTATATACCAGAATCAAGAAAGTCACTAATACTGCAGTGGCACCTCCCTACAATATTTCAGTTGAGTTTATTTTGGTCAGCATTAACAATTTTCCAATACCTGCGTGTTTGAATGAAGTGAAAAATCTTCAGCTTTTACATTTACTTTCTATGTGCATTTAGTTTTGACCATGCAGTATGACGCAGTACAAGAGATCAAGTCCAGTTGCCTTCGATACAGCACCTAGATTAACCATGACCTTGATGACTTAGAACCTTCATCAACAGTTTTGACCATGGTGTCTATGAAATCAAAAAGAACCTGCGCAGTTGTCAGCTGCTTCAAAAGTAGTGGAAAACTTTAAATTTGGAAAAAATATAAATGTGAAAAACACAAGCAATTACTTCATTAACAGTGCCCCATATCGGAGACTGTATTCATTCCCTGGGCATGTACAGGACTAAGATGTTAGCCAGAAGTTCATCAAAAGTATTATGATTTTAATGGATTAATTGATATTATTACGATAACAAAACACACAAATTAATCGCCGGATTCGTCTATGCCTTTCTTTGTCAATGAAACAACATATAAATGGGTAGAAACTTGGAACAACATCAACTTCATCATCATCACCAAACTGGTCCACTTGTCCAGTAAAAAAATTAAATAAAGTAAAGACTTCAGCCTTATCTGTTGTCTCTCAGCCAGATGTTTAATGATTTTATATATAATTTTGTTTTAATTTTACAATTAGGAAGCCCCAACATGAACTTTTTCTCATTTTTTTGATAATCTACATTTACAGTTTCAACACACTTCTCCAACATAACATTTCATACATTTGTGGACATTTTCATTTTATTGCAGTTAACAAGAAAGTTTAGCAGGAGTGCTTAAAGTATTGCTACAGTTTCCATTTTCTAAATCTTCCCTTTAATGTTTCACAAGCTGTCATGACAGTTTCTGGTTCTCCCTGTCAATGTAACAGTAGCTGCCACCGCTGCAGCAACGCAGAGGACTGAGTTTCAGGAAGTTGCTCTAAGAAAGTCAAGGAAGAATAGTGACTAATTCACAGAACATTAGCTTTTAAGCCAACATGGATGACCAGTCCAGTCTGTAGGATTTAGTGGCATGTAGTGGAGAGGCTGCAGAGGAGGGATTTAAAAGTTATTCTTGAATCAGTTTTCACACCATTGATGCATGTGTCCGATGCAGTGGTCATTTACGTACCTCCTTTAGAATAACATTTATTGAAAAGAAGCTGTTGTCATGATTTTTATTTGTTTAAGAAGTAAAAAGAGACATAAAGAAGTATATAACTTCCATGCATGTATTAAATAGTTAACTTGCGGGTATGCACAGATGGCATGTATATGCATCTTTATAGGTAGTCTGTGTATATGTATGTACAGTATATACAGTATGTCTGTACATGACTTTACTTACTTATTTGACTTTTCTAATTGTTTTCTAATTTACTTCATTATTATTTTATGAGTAATAGTTATAGAAGTATTTTTTGTTTTTGATTTTTATTTTCTTCCCTATAAAGCAACAAAATATTTTCAGACTGCCATTGTTTGGTTTTGTCCCTTGTGGGCTACTGCAGGCACTTGTTGGTGCAACATGGTGGACTTCGTGGAAGAGGAGCCGCTCCTTCTGCTCAATCTTAGGTGACAAAAACGCTACATTTATTAGTTTCTGGTGATTCTACACAAATTAAAACATATTTATTATATTATTTTATTGCCTAGAAAGTTTCAGCCAGATGCCGCTGTATCTGCCTAAATCCTCCTGGACTATTGTGAAACAAATCAGGATGAGATGGGAGTATTACTGTTATTACATTAACTGAATGCAACAGTATTTAACATAGCTGATAAGAGGTTAGGTTTTAATCATCTGCACCCAGTCAAACCATGTAGTTTTTAACCTTACCACTAAGTGGCACTAACGCACTTGCTTTAGTTTTCAAACTTCAAATGCAGAGCAAATGCAGAATTTCTTCTAATTGGCCTTTTCCTCATGCCTCAGGGTGTCTGAAGTTGCTTCTGAGAGTGCATAATGCTTAATGCTGTTGTTTGTTGTGCTCTTTTCTCTCTAGTGTGTGCATGAGTATCTGTGCACTCTGACAAAGCTGTGTTGAAGTTACCTTTTTTATATGCCTCCAGTTGTGGCAGGGAATTAACAGCTACTTTGCACAGAGAGCAGTAGAGAAGCTCCTTGGCTTTCTCTCCCTCTGACTCTCCTGAACTTGGTGCTGGGGACGGGGTGTCAGGAAGAGCAGCTGCTGCTGGATCCACAGGGGGGTGCTGAGGGCCGTGGAGGAGGAGGGAGAGGATGGCAAGTTGGACTACATTATTTCATCAAAATATTATATGGGGACTATGTGAATATAAAGACCAGTTTAATTTCTCCATGTACCTGTTGGACTGTTTATCCATCTAAATTGTTTTGGTGTGATTTGCAGAGTTTGGGAGATATCAGACGTAGAGATGTCTGTCTCCTCTCGAATATAACAGAACTAGATGGCACTTGCCAAAAAAACGAAAAAAACCAAACATTTGAAAACTCAACAGCAATGTCTCTTCAGAAATCAGACCCGGTTACTCAGCATATTTTAAAGACCTTGTTGTGAGCAGTTTCATGTAGGAACTATTTCTTTCTACTACACTACACCCAGGAATCATATAACCACAAAGAAAGAAAAGTGCATCTGCTGATGGACGAGAGACTTGAGTTGATGCGCTAAACTTGTGTGCTTGTGAAAGCGCTGATGTAAACATTAATAATGTCCTCCTCTGCTGAGCTGTTCCGTTAGCTAGCTTTTCATCCATTAGTAGGTGCAACTTTCCCTCTGCACTGTGATCCTGTAAGAAAATAGTTTCTACATGAAACTGCCCACAACAAGGTCTGCAAATTATCTTGAGTAACCAGGTAATGATTTCTGAGTGCTACTGTACCTAGTTTGCGAGAAGAGTGACATCTCTACAGCCCATAACTTCAAAAATCGGCAACTAACAATCATATAATCTTGGTGGATAATTGGAAAAGTGGAAAAATATGCACTTTTGATTTTAGCAGAACTGTCTCTTTAAGTTCCAGAGGCAGATGAACGGTGCAGCAGCTCTGGTGAGCAGCACGTGGTAGGCCTGTCGAAACTGTTGGTTCATGACAGCATAGAGCACAGGGTTGATGCAGCTGTTGAGCCAGGTGAGGTTTAGGCAGAACATGTGCAGAACCTGTGGGGCACGGTTACGTTGGTCAACTATGTTGATCAACAAGAAGGGTACAAAGCAGAACACAAAACCCAGGAAAACTGACGCAGGAAGTACATCCTCTGCTGGGCCTTTTTGATTATGGAGTCTACGTTGGGAGTCCACTTTAGGTCCTGGGAGATGGAAGATCCCAGAAACCTGAAGGTTTCCACAGCAGACACAGAATTATTGAAAATGGTGATGGGGGCAGTGTAGGGGGGCTACTCCTAATGTCCACGTTAATCCCCACAGTTTTGAGTGTGTTCAGCTCCAAACTGTTCTGACCACACCAGAGGGCCAGCTGTTCCACCTCCCGTCTGTAAGCAGACTCGTCATTGTCCCAGATGAGGCTGATGACCGTTGTGTCATCTGCAAACTTCAGGAGTTTGACAGATGAGTCTCTTGAGTTGCAGTCGTTGGTGTATAGGGAGAAGAGCAGTGGGGAGAGCACACATCCCTTGGGGGCGCCTGTGCTGATTGACCGGGTGCTGACCGGTGGATGTGATTTTCCCCAGCCTCACCTGCTGCCTCCTGTCTGTCAGGAAGTTTGTGATCCACTGACAGCTGGAGGCTGGGACGGTGAGCTGGGTGAGGTTGGAGTGGAAGATGTGTGGGATGATGGTGTTGAACGCAGAGCTGAAGTCCACAAACAGGATCCTAGCATATGTCCCTGGGGAGTCGAGGTGTTGCAGGATGTAGTGCAGTCACATGTTGATTGCATCATCCACTGACCTGTTTGCCCAGTATACAAACTGCAGGGGGCCTGTGATGTCCTTCAAGTGGCTCAACACCAGTCTCTCAAAGGACTTCATGACCACAGATGTCAGGGCCATGGGCCTGTAGTCATTTAGTCCTGAGATTGCTGGTTTCTTGGGGACCAGGATTATTGTGGAGCTTTTGAAGCAGAAGGGGACTTCACACAGCTCCAGTGATCTGTTGAAGATCTGGGTGAAGATGGGGGCCAGCTGATCAGCACAGACCTTCAGACAGGAGGGTGACATGCCGTCTGGACCTGGAGCTTTCCTGGTCTTCTCTTGCCTGAAGAGCTGACACACGTCCTCTTCACAGAGCCTGAGTGATGGTGGGGGGTCAGTAGGGAGGGGTGGGGGGGTTGCAGGAGGTGATGAGGGTTGTTTGATACTGGAGTGGGTGATGGGTGTGAATGTTGGCTTCTCAAACCTGCAGTAGAAGACATTCAGGTCGTCAGCCAGTTCACGGTTCACTGCAATGTGGGAGGATGGTCTCCTGTTGTTGGTGATCTCCTGTAGACCTCTCCACACTGACGCAGGCTTGCTAGCTTGAGAAACTGTTTTTCAGCTTCTCACTTGGTTGCTGATTTGGCCGTGGCAGAGCTGTGAGTAGACTGAGAGGACTTTTCACAAATGATCTCATCTATAGTTAGGGCTAGTTCTGCCTGGCTGCTCATCTCACAGCTACATGTGTTGGCCATACGGCTCCCCACTCCACTGTCATTGGTGTCTTTTGTTGAAGAAGCTGGTTTCTTCCTCGAGGATCGGCGGCTGAACCTATAGCGAAGTAGAGCTTGTGATGCAATCTGGACACGTCTGTAGATGAGGAAGTAGAACGTGCCAACACATCCCAGACCGACAAAAAAGTAGAAAAAGAGCAGGATGTAGGGGTAGGGATCGTACGTCTTCCGCTCAATGGTGCAAACACACAACATTGGTTCAAACACGTAACCATGCCATAGTGGGCCAAAGCTGGCCAGGCCTAGTGCCCGCGCTGACATGATGAGTAACGAAAGACCAAGGTCAGAAAAGACACGGTCAAACACAGCCGTATTTGCGACCATGAGATATCTGCTGCCTGCTATCAGGCAGAGGGTGATAATGGAGAGAGAGTTGAAGAGGAGGAGGAGCAGGCCCAAGATTCTGCAGCACAGCTGACCACTGCGCCATCTGAGGTGTAGATAGGAGTCAACTAAGCTGGGCTGCAGTATGGTGCAGTACAGGAGATCAGCTAGAGCCAGGTTGACGATAAGTGTTAAATTTCTCACCTTTAAGTTGATGACTTCCTCCAGTCGTTGGTGAAGTGTATACAGTGATCTCATCTGGTGATAGTCAGTCTTCCTGTTAGTGTAATTTTGAGTACATCCTCTTTCTCTTTCTTGCTTCTACAGACACTGAATTTTTCATTTTCATATCTTAATGCTTGTTTGCTCACTGCCCTAACCTGTATGAATGCAGATACACTTAGTATAACTGTTATGTTCTTAAGTTGCTTATTACTTTACTGTACTGTATATACAAACACATAGTGATTTGAGATATTTGAAAAAATGACTTTGTACTTATATTCACACTGAACTACTCGTACAACCAGTACGACCTCATCTTGTCTGATGTGAACACAACAACTGGGTGAACACGCTAATTTACTCTCCTTTTCAGGCGTGATGCTATGATGTGTATTGAAGTTGAGGCTGTTGGCTTGTTAATATCTTTCCATCTGTCTCTGTCAAGCAGCGCTTGAACATTGTTCAGTCAGCGCGGAGTCTGAAAGAGACTGACGTTAAAGATATTAAGAAAGTAACCACTGTGCGTGGCTTCTTCTATTACAAGACTCTGTACCATCAAAATGATTTTTGAAGGTGTTGTTTAAAGGTAAAAAATTACATAATTTTGCATTAATTCAACAATTGGAATGCCCCAACATGTATGTTTTCAAATTTTTTGAATAATCTACATTTACAGTTTCAACACACTTAAATAACATTTCATACATTTTTAGACATTTTCTTTTTATTGCAGTTAACAAGAAAAGTTTACAGAAGTGCTTAACATATTGCTACAGTTTCTATTTCCTTAAAATAGATTTAGTATATAAATGTGAGGATGAAGCAAAATCTGAACTTTCCATTGCTTTGTTCGAAACAGCAACACATTTACAGTTTTCTCTTTATATATTTTATATGAGGCTTCCAAGAAAGTTTGTTGTCTATCATCACTCCCAAAGATTTAGCTTCATACACTCTTTCAATGAGAACATCAACTATAACTATTTTGATTTTAATATATTTTCTTCGATTACCAAAGACCATGAATTTAGTTGTATTCCAATTCCAGGATGGTTTATGTTCATCAAACTTATCTCTCAAATTTGACCATTTCACATACTATAC
Source organism: Pagrus pagrus (assembly GCF_965226575.1). Lineage (NCBI taxonomy): Eukaryota > Metazoa > Chordata > Actinopteri > Spariformes > Sparidae > Pagrus > Pagrus pagrus. Next base: position 19,656,099 of record NC_140187.1, read on the forward strand.
TACATGTGATTGTCTTTAAATCATGCCCAGAACAAAAAATAAACATAGCTCCAGTGGTAATTACTTCTTCACTGCAACTATGATAATGAATTAGTGATGGGCACATGTGACTAAATGCTTTAAAACACGACATGATAATTGACCCTTTTGCTGTTCCACATACACTTCCTGTGTCTGTCACACATGAGTAAATGTGTGAAAATGTCAGCAAAATCAGAAGCAGAGAGCTAAAGTGTATGCAGCTTCTATGTTGAACCTATTACGCATTTTTTGTTCACACTGATGCTTTGCTTATGTAATGAACCATTACAGAAATTAACATTAAAAACATGAAAGCAGAGACATAGGGTTTTCAGGCAGATTCAGAGTCATGTGTTGCAGATTGGACGATGCTTGATAGAAACGTATTTATCATTTCCTCTTCAAATGGAATCAAAAGTCTGATGATTGTCATATAGTAAGTGATAAAGAGATTCTCTTTAGAGCCTCCGGATGTGTTACAGTACATTTCAGGTACACAGGAGGAATACAAAGAAAGGTATAACCCTGGCTGTTATTGGGGCCATGTTACTGTGTAGTTTACACCTCTTCACCTACTCACACTATGTAGTTAACCTACCATGTGCATCACAGTTTGGTTCCTTATTGCTTGTGATTATACACATCAGATGAGTGTGATCGAAGTTCAGTTTTTGCAGCTTGACTTAAATATGACCTGCATCTTTTGTATCATTAGTTATGTAGACATTACATGAGAGTTAATGTCATAATATTAATGTGCATCAGCCAAGTGTAAAATTGGTATTTGCTGTATTCGTTGTGAAAACTTCCCTCTTACCTCCATATACAGTAAGTTCAAACTATTCACATGAATTTTGACAGATACATTTTTTAAAATTCCTCAAATTAAGCTTGATTAAATTTTTGTTTGTGGTTTATAACTTGATATCTTACATCACTGATCATTTAAAGGCAAACCCTGTCAAGTTCATTCTCCTTTTTCTCCATCCTTCCTAATCTCTACAATTTAAATTAATCACCCAGACGAACAAAGAAAGAGTTGACAATGGCTGAATGCAAGTTGGATAACATTATTTCATTAGAACATCATACAGGGTCTAATTAAACAGATACAACAAACACTTTGGTGACAATGGCTGAATGACAATGGCTTTTGCAAAAAAATCCAAAATATTTTTTTTGTCTTACCTGTAGTGCTATTTATCCATCTAGATTATTTAGTTGTGAGTTGCAGAGTTTTGATGATATCCGAACTAGATGGCACTTTAAAGAATACATTTCCAGTCTCGATAGATAGACTCGTACTACAGGTAAGAGAAAAAATATGTTATTTTTTGGTGAACTGTCTCTTTCAATTCCAGGAGGTCAGGTGCTCAAAGAGATGACCACCAGGTCCACAGGCAGGTGAACGGTGCAGCAGCCCTGGTGAGCAGCACATGGTAGGCCTGTCGAAACTGTCTGTTCATGACAGCATAGAGCACAGGGTTGATGCAGCTGTTGAGCGAGGTGAGGTTTCCAAAGAACATGTACAGAACCCGTGGGGCACGGTTATGTTCGTCGGCTATGTGTAATAACAGGAAGGGGACAAAGCAGAACACAAAACCCAGGAAAACAGCTAAACACATGCGTGTCACATGCTTCATTTCCTTATCATCTCCTGAGGCTGGGCAGTGGGACAAGGAGGCTGCATTTGTTGGAGCAGGTGTGGGTGAAGGTGGTGTTGTTATGATATCGGGGGGAGACTTGGTTGCTGATTCGGTCATGGTAGAGCTGTGAGTAGACTGAGAGGACTTTTCACAATTGATCTCATCTATAGTTGGGGCTAGTTCTGCCCGGCTGCTCATCTCACAGCTACATGTGTTGGCCATACTGCTCTCCACTCCACTGTCATTGGTGTCTTGTGTCGAAGAAGCTGGTTTCTTCCTGGAGGATCGGCGGCTGGACCTATAGCGGAGGAGAGCTTGTGATGCAATCCGCACATGTCTGTAGATGAGGAAGTAGAATGTGCCAACACATCCCAGGCCGACAAAAAAGTAGAACAAGAGCAGGATGATGGAGTAGGGATGGTACGTCTTCCGGGTGATGGTGCAAACACAAAACTTTGGCTCAAACACGTAACCATGCCATAGTGGGCAAAGACTGGCCAGGCCTAGTGCCCATGCTGAGATGATGAGTAACGAAAGACCAAGGTCAGAAAAGACACGGTCAAACACAGCCCTCTTTGCAACCATGAGATATCTGCTGCCTGCTATCAGGCAGAGAGTGATAATGGAGACACAGTTGGAGAGAAGGAGGAGCAGGCCGAAGATTCTGCAGCACAGCTGACCAGTGCGCCATCTGAGGTGTAGATGGGAGTCAACTGAGATGGGCTGCACTATGGTGCAGTACAGGAGATCAGCTAGAGCCAGGTTGACGATGAGCACATTGAAGCGTGTCCTCAGATGAGGATCTATGGCGAAGGCTAGAATGGTCATCAGGTTGCCTGGTGTACCTATGATGGTCACAGCACATCCCCACAGCACAGCAAAGTAGCGGTAGCCAACGACTGAAGGACTGTAGCAGGAGAGGTCGTCCTCTGGTTGGTTGGTGTGGTTCATCATCATTCTGTCAACTAATAAATAGGAAGCAAATTGGTCAACAAACTACAACAAACCACACTGAAGGAAACAACATAAGAAGCTGATATTTGAGTTCCATGAATCTTACTATTATATAATTATATTATATCCCTCTTCTTCATCTGAAAACCAACATCATAATGGAGAAAAATGGTCCTGGAGGAACAGCTTTGTCAATATCACCAACCAGCCCACTTGTACAATAAAGATGTTAAATAATAGGGATGGGATTTTTACTACTCAAAAATAATAGTACTCAAAAAAAACATAACACAGTGACACATCTTAAACACCACTGTTAGTAGTGATGTTGTCAAAAATATTGAAAAATATCAATATTTGATGTTTGAAACAGTTTCAATACTCATTTTACACAGCATTGCTACTGATACCAGCTGTGATCTCAAGTAATGAATAAAAAAACTAAAAAAGTTGAATATTATGTGGGACTGTGCAGGTCATTTAATCTGAAATCTTTTAATATAGAATAGCTTACATAATAACTTACATTTTTATTAATTTAATATACATACATTAATTTAATATACATACATTTATGTATATATGACATACATGTATATGTATATATATATATATATATATATATATATATATGTGTGTGTGTGTGTGTGTGTGTGTGTGTGTGTGTATGTTTTTACAAATAAAAAAAGTGATTACTCTATGTTACAACCAGTCCTGATGTGCAAATGGAGCACTCAGTTGTCATGCCTATGCCTTTAAAATAACTGTAGTGTAAGACTGTAGTCTGATCTGTTGTCTCTCTTTAAACTAAATGAATTGTACATGCTGCCATTAGCACATTTTGCTGCTCACAATTAGGATAACATTTGAATCGTTTAGTCTAAACTGCCCATCCCATGTACTAATACACCAGGGTGATGTTTTTAAATTGCCTGTTTTAGCTGACAAACAGTTCAAGACACAAGTGATGGCAAACAGCATTAAGCCATTTGTCTTCTATCATTTTACTGTAATCACTTTGTCAAACAAACATGTTGAAACAAACTAAATTTTAAAGTGTTAAATTTCTCACCTTTAAGTTGATGACTTCCTCCAGTCGTTGGTGAAGTGTATACAGTGATCTCATCTGTTGACAGTCAGTCTTCCTGTTAATGAATAATTTTAAGGACATCCTCTTTCTCTTAGTTGCTTCTACAGACACAGAATTTTTATGTCCTAATTTTTGTTTGCTCAGTGCCCTAACCTGTATAAATGCAGATACACTTAGTATAACTGTTATGTTCTTAAGCCGCTCATTACTATATTGTACTGTATATACAAACACATAGTAATTTGAGATATTTGAAAAAATGACACGCTTCGACACTTTGTACTCATATTGACATTACTGAACTACTCGTAGCAGAGGGGAAAAAACTGTCCATGTGGCGGGCGGTTTTGGTCCTGATGGACCGCAGCCTCTTGCCAGAGGGGAGAGTGTCAAAAAGTCTGTGACTGGGATGGGTTGGCCACAATCCTACCTGCACGCCTCAGGGCCCTGGAGCTGTGCAGGTCCTGAAGGGATGGAAGGTTGCAGCCAATCACCTTCTCCGCAGAGCGTATGATACGCTGCAGTCTGCTCTTGTCCTTAGCAGTGGCAGCAGCGTACCAGATGGTGATGGAGGAGGTGAGGATGGACTCGATGATGGCAGTGTAGAAGTGCACCATCATCATCTTTGGCAGGTTGAACTTCTTCAGCTGCCGCAGGAAGAACATCCTCTGTTGGGCTTTTTTGGTGAGGGATCTGATGTTCAGCTCCCATTTTAGGTCCTGGGTGATGATGGTGCCCAGGAAACAGCAGGACTCCACAGAGTTGACTGGGGAGCCACACAGGTTGACAGAGGCGGGTGGGGCTGGGTTCTTCCTGAAGTCCACTACTATCCCCACTGTCTTTAGAGCATTAAGCTCCGGGTTGTTCTGGCTGCACCAGTTCACCAGATGGTCAATTTCCCACCTGTAGGCGGACTCATCCCCGCCAGAGATGAGCCCAATGAGCGTGGTGTCGTCCACGAACTTCAGGAGCTTGACTGACTGGTGACTGGAGGTGCAACCGTTGGTGTACAGGGAGAAGAGCAGGGGAGAAAGAACGCAGCCTTGGGGGGATCCAGTGCTGATGGTCTGGGATTCAGAGACATGTTTCCCCAGTCCCCCCAGTCCTCCCCACCTCTCGTTCAAGTGTGACCAGTGCCACAGGAGAAAAGGAAAGTCACAGGTGGTCTAGATAATTCACCACTTCTTTTTTAACAGAGACCTCACTCTGATAGAAACATTTGTTTGTAGTCCTCAACTATAATTATAGAGCTAGACAAATAGTTATACACTTCTTGTGTCTGTCACACAGGAGTAAATGTGTGAAAATGTCAGCAAATGCAGAACTACTGAAGTTGTTAGTGATTTAATCCCATTAGGTCACAAACAGAGAGCTAAAGTGTACGCAGCTTCTATGTTGAACCTGTTAGGCCTGATGATTGTCATATAGTAAGTAATAAAGAGATTCTCTTTAGAGCCCCCAGATGTGTTACAGTACATTTCAGGTACACAGGAGGAATACAAAGAAAGGTATAACCCTGGCTGTTATTGGGGCCATGTTACTGTGTAGTTTACACCTCTTCACCTACTCACACTATGTAGTTAACCTACCATGTGCATCACAGTTTGGTTCCTTATTGCTTGTGATTATACACATCAGATGAGTGTGATCGAAGTTCAGTTTTTGCAGCTTGACGTAAATATGACCTGCATCTTTTGTATCATTAGTTATGTAAGACATTACATGAGAGTTAATGTCATTATATTATTGTGTATCAGCTAAGTGTAAAATTGGTATTTGTTGTATTTGTTGTGAAAACTTCCCTCACCTACCTCCATATACAGTAAGTTCAAACTATTCACATGAATTTTGACGGATACATTTTTCAAAATTCCTCAAATTAAGCTTGATGACATTTTTGTGTGTGGTTTATAACTTGACATCTTACATCACTGATCATTTAAAGGCAAACCCTGTCAAGTTCCTTTTCCTTTTTCTCCATCCTTCCTAATCTCTACCCTTTAAATTAATCACCCAGTCAAACAAAGAAAGAGTTGACAATGGCTGAATGCAAGTTGGATAACATTATTTCATTAGAACATCATATGTAGTCTAATTAAACAGATACACCACTTTAATATGTCAGTTCACCCAAAAAAATCTAAAATATTTTTTTTCTTCTCACCTCTAGTGCTATTTATCCATTTAGATTGTTTTGGCGTGAGTTGCACAGTTTTGGAGATATCTGCCGTCCCTCAAAAGTAATGGAACTAGATGGCACTTCACTTGGGTTGCTCAAAGTCCCAAAGAAAACATTTTAAAAACTCATTAGCAAGTCCTCTTTCCTGATATCATGAACCAGTTACGCAAGATAATCTACAGACCTTGTTGTTGTGCAGCATGATGTAGTAACTATTTTCTTTCTACCGAACTCAACCCGGCAACCATATCACCGTGCAGAAGAAAGCGTGCAGGTGAAAACTAGCTAGCTAACATTAGAACTCAGCCTAGGATATACATGGGCAAAATATAGCCTTGGGTCTGGTCTACATTCACTCTTGCTCACTCACCTCAAGTGACAAGTTACGAAAGTGGTTGTCAAGACAGAGGTATGGTTGATGTGCCATCAATGCTTCAAAAATGAGAAAAATTACTCAGAAAATTACTACATGAAACTACTCACTACAAGGTCCGTAGATTATCTTGAGTAGCCCGCTCATGGTTTCTGGAAAGAGACATTGCTGTTTGATTTTCTTTAATTGTATTGGAGAGGAGGCAGGTGAGGTTTGCACTGAACATGTGCAGAACCTGTGGGGCACGGTTATGTTTGTTGGCTATGTTGATCAACAGGTAGGGGACAAAGCAGAACACAAAACCCAGGAAAACAGCTAAACACATGCGTGTCACATGCTTCATTTCCTTATCATCTCCTGAGGCTGTGCAGTGGGACGAGGAGGCTGCATTTGTGGGAGCAGGTGTGGGTGAAGGGGATGTAGTGACAATATCAGGGGGAGACTTGGTTGCTGATTCGGCCGTGGCAGAGCTGTGAGTAGACTGAGAGGACTTTTCACAGTTGATCTCATCTATAGTTGAGGCTAGTTCTGCCTGGCTGCTCATCTCACAGCTACATGTGTTGGCCATACTGGTCTCCACTCCACTTTCATTGGTGTCTTGTGCTGAAGAAGCTGGTTTCTTCCTGGAGGATGGGCGGCTGAACCTGTAGCGGGGGAGAGCTTGTGATGTAATCTGGATATGTCTGTAGATGAGGAGGTAGAATGTACCAACACATCCCAGACCGACAAAAAAGTAGAACAAGAGCAGGATGGTACGTCTTCCGGTGGATGGCGCACATGCACAACTTTTGCATAAACATGTAACCATGCCATAGTGGGCCAAGGCTGGCCAGGCCTAGTGCCCATGCTGAGATGATGAGTAAAGAAAGACCAAGGTCAGAGAAGACACGGTCAAACACAGCCCTCTTTGCGACCATGAGATATCTGCTGCCTGCTATCAGGCAGAGGGTGATAATGAAGACAGAGTTGGAGAGGAAGAAGAGCAGGCTGAAGATTCTGCAGCACAGCTGACCAGTGCGCCATCTGAGGTGTAGATAGGAGTCAACTGAGATGGGCTGCAGTATGGTGCAGTACAGGAGATCAGCTAGAGCCAGGTTGACGATGAGCACATTGAAGCGTGTCCTCAGATGAGGATCTATGACAAAGGCTAGAATGGTCATCAGGTTCCCCACTGTACCTATGATGGTCACAGCACATCCCCACAGCACAGCAAAGTAGTGGTAGCCAACGACTAAAGGACTGTAGCAGGAAGAGATGTCGTCCTCTGTTTGGTTGGTGTGGTTCATCATCATTCTGTCAACTAATAAATAGGAAGCAAATTGGTCAACAAACTACAACAAACCACACAGAAGCTGATATTTGAGTTCCATGAATCTTACTATTATAGAATTATATTATATCCCTCTTCTTCATCTGAAAACAAACATCATAATGGAGAAAAATGGTCCTGGAGGAACAGCTTTGTCAATATCACCAACTGGCCCATTTGTCCAATAAAGATGTTTAATAATAGAGATGAGCTTTTTACTACTCAAAAGTGATAGTACTCAAAAAACAAAAACACAGTGACACATCTTAAACACCACTGTCAGTAGTAGTGTTGTCAAAAATATTGAAAAATGTCAATATTGAATGTTTGAAACAGTTTCAATACTCATTTTACACAGTATTGCTACTGATACCAGTTATGATCTCAAGAAATGAATAAAAAAACTAATAAAGTTGAATATTATGTGGGACTGTGCATTTAATTGAAAACGTTTAATATAGATTAAAATTGACTTAAATGTATATTAATTTAATGTACATACATATACATATATGTATATATAACATATGTATATGTATGTGTATATATATATGTAAATGTGTGTGTGCGTGTATGTGTGTGTTTTTACAAAAAAAGAAAAAGTGATTACTCTATGTTTTTAACCAGTCCTGATGTGCAAATGGAGCACTCAGTTGTCATGCCTGTGCCTTTAAAATAACTGTAGTGTAAGACCGTAGTCTGATCTGTTGTCTCTCTTTAAACTACATAAATTGTACATGCTCCATTAGCACATTTTGCTGCTCACAATTAGGATAACATTTGAATAGTTTAGTCTAAACTGCCCATCCCATGTACTAATACACCAGGGTGATGTTTTTAAATTGCTTGTTTTACCTGACAAACAGTTCAAGACACAAGTGATGGCAAACAGCATTGAGCCATTTGTCTTCTATCATTTTACTGTAATCACTTTGTCAAACAAACATGTTGAAACAAACAAACATTTAAAGTGTTACATTTCTCACCTTTAACTTGATCACTTCCTCCAGTTGTTGGTGAAGTGTATACAGTGATCTCATCTGCTGATAGTCAGTCTTACTGTTAAAGTGTAATTTTAAGGACATCCTCTTTCTCTTAGTTGCTCCTACAGTCACTGAATTTTTCATTTTCATGTCTTAATGCTTGTTTGCTCAGTGCCCTAACCTGTATGAATGCAGATACACTTAGTATAACTGTTATGTTCTTAAGTTGCTTATTACTATGCTGTACTGTATATACAAACAAATAGTGATTTGAAATATTTGAAAAAATGACTTTGTACTCATAGTCACATTACTGAACTACTTGTACAACCAATAACATTTCTAATTTATTGTTGTCATATCTCAATACATTACAATGTTAGTCTTGACAACTTGTATCTTTAAAACCCTTTTATACTGACCAAACAACCCACTAAAACCTGTTAACATCTGGCTTTTGTCTTCAATGTGAATGTACAATCAGCATTCATTCCCCGGTCAGTTGACTCGCATTAGTCATGAGTATTTGTAGGCTCTACCAGCGTCCTCATCTGGTCTGATGTGAACACAACAACGGGGTGAACACGCTAATTTACTCTCCTTTTTATGTGCAATGGTATGATGTGTACCATCAAAATGACTTTTGAAGGTGTTGTTTAAAGGTAAAAACATTACATAATTTTGCATTAATTCAACAATTCGAATGCCCCAACATGTACGTTTTCTAATTTTTTGAATAATCTACATTTACAGTTTCAACACACTTAAATAACATTTCATACATTTGTAGACATTTTCTTTTTATTGCAGTTAACAAGAAAAGTTTACAGAAGTGCTTAAAATATTGCTACAGTTTCTATTTCCTTAATGTGAGGATGAAGCAAAATCTGAACTTTCCATTGCTTTGTTCGAAACAGCAACACATTTACAGTTTTCTCTTTGTATATTTTATATGAGGTTTCCAAGTAAGTTTGTTGTCTATCATCACTCCCAAAGATTTAGCTTCATACACTCTTTCAATGAGAACATCAACTATAACTATATTGATTTCATCATATTTTCTACGATTACCAAAAACCATACATTTAGTTTTATCCCAATTCCAGGATGATTTATGTTCATCAAACTACCTCTTAAGTTTGACCATTTCACATACTTTTCTACCTGTGATTGTTTTTAAATCCTGCCCAGAACAAAAAATAAACATAGCTCCAGTGGTAATTACTTCTTCACTGCAACTATGATAATGAATTAGTGATGGGCACATGTGACTAAATGCTTTAAAACACAACATGATAATTGACCCTTTTGCTGTTCCACATACACTTCCTGTGTCTGTCGCACAGGTATAAATGTGTGAAAATGTCAGCAAAAGCAGAAGCAGAGAGCTAAAGTGTATGCAGCTTCTATGTTGAACCTATTAAGCATTTTTTGTTCACACTGATGCTTTGCTTATGTAATGAACCATTACAGAAATGAACATTAAAAACATGAAAGCAGAGACATAGGGTTTTGAGGCAGATTCAGAGTCATGTGTCGCAGATTGGAGGATATTTGATAGAAACATATTTATCAGTTCCTCTTCAAATGGAATCGAAAGCCTGATTATTGTCATAAAGTGGGTAAAGTGGAAGCATGTTAACCTCCCAATCTCACCACTGTGGGGCAGTGATGCATCACAGTTTGGTTCCTTATTGCTTATGATTACACACATCAGATGAGTGTGATCGAAGTTCAGTTTTTGCAGCTTTGCAGTGTTATTTATCCATCTAGATTATTTAGGTGTGTGTTGCAGATATCTAAACTAGATGGCACTTAGCTTGTGGTGCTCAAAGTGCCAAAGAATACATTACCAATCTCGACAGATAGACTCGTAGTACAGGTAAGAGGAAAAATATGTTACTTTTTGGTGAACTGTCTCTTTCAATTCCAGGAGGTCAGGTGCTCAAAGAGATGACCACCAGGTCCACAGGCAGATGAACGGTGCAGCAGCCCTGGTGAGCAGCACATGGTAGGCCTGTCTAAACTGTTTGTTCATGACAGCATAGAGCACAGGGTTGATGCAGCTGTTCAGCGAGGTGAGGTTTAGGCAGAACATGTACAGAAGCCGTGGGGCACGGAATTGATTGTCAGCTATGTGTAATAACAGGAAGGGGACAAAGCAGACCACAAAACCCAGGAAAACAGCTAAACACATGCGTGTCACATGCTTCATTTCCTTATCATCTCCTGAGGCTGGGCAGTGGGACAAGGAGGCTGCATTTGTTGGAGCAGGTGTGGGTGAAGGTGGTGTTGTTATGATATCTGGGGGAGACTCGGTTGCTGATTCGGCCGTGGCAGAGCTGTGAGTAGACTGACTGGACTTTTCACAATTAATCTCATCTGTAGTTGGGGCTAGTTCTGCCTGGCTGCTCATCTCACAGCTACATGTGTTGGTCATACTGCTCCCCACTACACTGTCATTGGTGTCTTTTGTTGAAGAAGCTGGTTTCTTCCTGGAGGATCGGCGGCTGAACCTATAGCGGAGGAGAGCTTGTGATGCTTTCCGGACATGTCTATAGATGAGGAAGTAGAATGTGCCAACACATCCCAGACCGACAAAAAAGTAGAAAAAGAGCAGGATGTAGGGGTAGGGTTCGTACGTCATCCGGTGGATGCTACATACACAATAATGTGGCTCAAAGTAGAAACCAGGCTGACCAGACCATAGTGGGCAAAGGCTGACCAGGCCTATTGCCCATGCTGAGATGATGAGTGAAGAAAGACCAAGGTCAGAGAAGACACGGTCAAACACAGCCCTCTTTGCGACCATGAGATATCTGCTGCCTGCTATCAGGCAGAGGGTGATAATGGAGACACAGTTGAAGAGGAAGAGGAGCAGGCTGAATATTCTGCAGCACAGCTGACCAGTGCGCCATCTGAGGTGTAGATAGGAATCAACTAAGCTTGGCTGCAGTATGGTGCAGTACAGGAGATCAGCTAGAGCCAGGTTGACGATGAGCACATTGAAGCGTGTCCTCAGTCGAGGATCTATGACGAAGGCTAGAATGGTCATCAGGTTCCCCACTGTACCTATGATGGTCACAGCACATCCCCACAGCACAGCAAAGTAGTGGTAGCCAACAACTGAAGGACTGTAGCAGGAGAGGAGGTCGTCCTCTATTTGGTTGTTGTGGTTCGTCATCATTCTGTCAACTAACAGGAATCAAATTGGTCAACAAACCACACTGAAGGAAACAACACAAGAGATTATTTTACAGATATCGATGTTTCCTAAATTATAGCAAAACATCATTATATACCAGAATCAAAAAAGTCACTAATACTGCAGTGGCACCTCCCTACAATATTTCAGTTGAGTTCATTTTGGTCAGCATTAACAATTTTCTAATACCTGCATGTTTGAATGAAGTTGAGCACATAGTCTCACTAATCTTAACTTTCTATGTGCATTTAGTTTTGACCATGCAGTATGGCGGAGTACAGGAGATCAAGTCCAGTTGCCTATGATACAGTAACTAGATTTACCATGACCTGGATGACTGAGAACCTTCATCAACAGTTCTGACCATGGTGTCTAGAACCAAGAAACCATGAAATCAAGAACCTGTGCAGTTGTCAGCTGCTTCAAAAGTAGTGGAAAACTTTAAATTTGGAAAAAAATATGAATTTGAAAAAAACAAGCAATTACTTCATTAACAGTGCCCCAGATTGTAGACTACATTCATTCCCTGGGCATGTACAGGACTAAGATGTTAGCCAGAATTCAAAAATATTATGATTTTTATTGATTAATTGATATTGTTACTAGAACAAAACACAAACTTTCATTGTCAATGAAACAACATATAAATGTGTAGAAACTTGGAACAACATCAGCTTCATCATCATCACCAAACTGGTCCACTTGTCCAGTAAAAAAAATAAATAAAGTAAAGACTTCAGCCTTATCTGTTGTCTCTCAGCCAGATGTTACCATTAGCATAATGTGCTCACAATTGATTCATAGTTTAGTCTAGAATACCCACGTCATGTCCTAACAGGCCACAGCGATGTCTTTGCTTGTTTTAGATGACAGTCCAAAACCCAAACGATGGCAGACCAGCATCCAGCTCTTCATCCTCTGTCATTTTGAATGTAATCACTTTGGCTAACAAAAGTGTTCAAACTAACAATAATGTACAGTGTTAAATTTCTCACCTTTAAGTTGATGACTTCCACAAGTCGTTGATCTGTAGCATATGTCCTTGTCTGCTGTAGTCTTTGTTTGCCAATAGCCAGGCTTCCTGTTACCGTGTAATTTTCATGGGCATCCCCTTTTTTCTAAGCTGCCTCTACAGACACTGCAGTTTTCATTTTCATGTCTTAATTTGTTTGCTTGTTTGCTCAGTGCCCCAACCTGTAAGAACATAATCAGCTTCTGATCATGAGTAGTTTGAAAATGCACGTATACTTTAGTGTATGTTATGTGTTTAGTAACTTATTATCAAACTTATTATCAACTTATCAAATTATCACATTACTAAACTACTCGTACAACCAGTTACATTTATAATTTATTGTTGTCATATCTCATTACATTTGAAAAATAAAATAAAAATCACCAATCAACATTGCTTACAACCATAAAGTCAGTTTAATGATTTTATATATAATTTTGTTTTAATTTAACAATTAGGAAGCCCCAACATGAACTTTTTCTCATTTTTTTAATAATCGACATTTGGGGCGGCTGTAGCTCAGTGGGTAGAGCAGCAGAAGGTTGCTGGTTCGTAAACCCGGCTCCCCTGGGCGGAACCGAGCCACAGGCTGAAGTATCCTCGAGCTAGGAATAAACACTGATAGCTGCATAGCGCACCAGTAATAATTACTTCTTCATAACATCTCCATCTTTGCCAAACCACAAATGTGGTTGATGTTCGCATGAGTAACTTTTAGAGAGAGTTTCAACTATTTTCCTGTTCCTCTTTGACTTCCTGTTTCCGTCCTGCAGAGGTAAATGTCGACCATATAGGCCAGCTGTGAAAGTGTAGACATACAGTACAGAGAAATGTTTGCCAGTAACTGCAGAAACAGTACATCAATTCTTGGTACCTTTTTGTCTTTATAGGCCACTAAAGTAGAACTTTACAGTGGTACAATCCACTATACTGTGACAGCTACAGCGTGTTGTTGGTGAAGTGTATACAGTGATCTCATCTGCTGACAGTCAGTCTTCCTGTTAAAGTGTAATTTTAAGGTAATCCTCTTTCTCTTAGTTGCTTCTACAGACACTGAATTTTCATTTTCATGTCTTAATGCTTGTTTGCTCAGTGCCCTAACCTGTATGAATGCAGATACACTTAGTATAACTGTTATGTTCTTAAACTTATTACTATGCTGTACTGTATATACAAACACATAGTAATTTGAAATATTTGAAAAAATGACTTTGTACTCATATTCACATTACTGAACCACTTGTACAACCAATAACATTTCTAATTTATTGTTGTCATTTCTCATTACATTACAATGTTAGTCTTGAAAACTTGCATCTTTAAAACCCTTTTATACTGACCAAACAACCCACTAGAACCTGTTAACATCTGGCTTTTGTCTTCAATGTGAATGTGTACAATCAGCATTCATTCCCCGGTCAGTTGACTCGCATTAGTCATGAGTATTTGTAGCCTCTACCAGCTTCTTCATCTGGTCTGATGTGAACACAACAACGGGGTGAACACGCTAATTTACTCTCCTTTTTATGTGCAATGGTATGATGTGTACCATCAAAATGACTTTTGAAGGTGTTGTTTAAAGGTAACAACATTACATAATTTTGCATTAATTCAACAATTCGAATGCCCCAACATGTACGTTTTCTCATTTTTTGAATAATCTACATTTACGGTTTCAGCACACTTAAATAACATTTCATACATTTGTAGACATTTTCTTTTTATTGCAGTTAACAAGAAAAGTTTACAGAAGTGCTTAAAATATTGCTACAGTTTCTATTTCCTTAATGTGAGGATGAAGCAAAATCTGAACTTTCCATTGCTTTGTTCGAAACAGCAACACATTTACAGTTTTCTCTTTGTATATTTTATATGAGGTTTCCAAGTAAGTTTGTTGTCTATCATCACTCCCAAAGATTTAGCTTCATACACTCTTTCAATGAGAACATCAACTTTAACTATTTTGATTTTAATATATTTTCTTCGATTACCAAAAACCATGAATTTAGTTTTATTCCAATTCCAGGATGATTTATGTTCATCAAACTTATCTCTCAAATTTGACCATTTCACATACTATACTACCTGTGATTGTCTTTAAATCCTGCCCAGAACAAAAAATAAACATAGCTCCAGTGGTAATTACTTCTTCACTGCAACTATGATAATGAATTAGCGATGGGCACATGTGACTAAATGCTTTGAAACACAACATGATAATTGACCCATTTGCTGTTCCACATACACTTCCTGTGTCTGTCACACAGGTATAAATGTGTGAAAATGTCAGCAAAAGCAGAAGCAGAGAGCTAAAGTGTATGCAGCTTCTATGTTGAACCTATTTAGCATTTTTTGTTCACACTGATGCTTTGCTTATGTAATGAACCGTTACAGAAATTAACATTAAAAACATGAAAACAGAGACATGGGGTTTTGAGGCAGATTCAGAGTCATGTGTTGCAGATTGGACGATGCTTGATAGAAACGTATTTATCAGTTCCCCTTCAAATGGAATCGAAAGTCTGATGATTGTCATATAGTAAGTGATAAAGAGATTCTCTTTAGAGCCTCCAGATGTGTTACAGTACATTTCAGGTTCACAGGAGGAATACAAAGAAAGGTATAACCCTGGCTGTTATTGGGGCCATGTTACTGTGTAGTTTACACCTCTTCACCTACTCATACTATGTAGTTAACTTACCATGTGCATCACAGTCTGGTTCCTTATTGCCTGTGATTATACACATCAGATGAGTGTGATTGAAGTTCAGTTTTTGCAGCTTGACTTAAATATGACCTGAATCTTTTGTATCATTAGTTATGTAGACATTACATGAGAGTTAATGTCATAATATTAATGTGCATCAGCTAAGTGTAAAATTGGTATTTGCTGTATTCGTTGTGAAAACTTCCCTCACCTACCTCCATATACAGTAAGCTCAAACTATTCACATGAATTTTGACGGATACATTTTTTAAAATTCTTGAAATTAAGCTTGATGACATTTTGTGTGTGGTTTATAACTTGACATCTTACATCACTGATCATTTAAAGACAAACCCTGTCAAGTTCCTTCTCCTTTTTCTCCATCCTTCCTAATCTCTACCCTTTAAATTAATCACCCAGTCAAACAAAGAAAGAGTTGACAATGGCTGAATGACAATGGCTTTTGCAAAACAATAATAAAAAAATGTTTTCTTCTTACCTATAGTGTTATTTATCCATCTAGATTATTTAGGTGTGTGTTGCAGATATCTAAACTAGATGGCACTTAGCTTGTGGTGCTCAAAGTGCCAAAGAATACATTACCAATCTCGATAGATAGACTCGTACAGGTAAGAGGAAAAATATGTTATTTTTTGGTGAGCTGTCTCTTTCAATTCCAGGAGGTAAGGTGCTCAAAGAGATGACCACCAGGTGCAGAGGCAGGTGAAGGGTGCAGCAGCCCTGGTGAGCAGCACGTGGTAGGCCTGTCTAAACTGTCTGTTCATGACAGCATAGAGCACAGGGTTGATGCAGCTGTTGAGCCAGGTGAGGTTTAGGCAGAACATGTGCAGAACCCATGGGGCACGGTTATGTTGGTCAACTATGTTGATCAACAGGTAGGGGACAAAGCAGAACACAAAACCCAGGAAAACAGCTAAACACATGCGTGTCACATGCTTCATTTCGTTATCATCTCCTGAGGCTGTGCAGTGAGACGAGGAGGCTGCATTTGTTGGAGCATGTGTGGGTGAAGGGGATGTAGTGACAATATCATTGGGAGACTTGGTTGCTGATTCGGCCGTGGCAGAGCTGTGAGTAGACTGAGAGGACTTTTCACAATTGATCTCATCTGTAGTTGGGGCTAGTTCTGGCTGGCTGCTCATCTCACAGCTACATGTGTTGGCCATACTGCTCTCCACTCCACTGTCATTGGTGTCTTTTGTTGAAGACGCTGGTTTCTTCTTGGAGGATCGGCGGCTGAACCTATAGCGGAGTAGAGTTTGTGATGCAATCAGGACACGTCTGTAGATGAGGAAGTAGAATGTGCCAACACATCCCAATCCGACAAAAAAGTAGAAAAAGAGCAGGATGTAGGGGTAGGGATAGTACGTCTTCCGCTCAATGGTGCAAACACAAACCTTCGGGTCAAACTCGTAACCAGGCCATAGTGGGCCAATGCTGGACAGGCCTAGTGCCCATGCTGACATAATGAGTAAAGAAAGACCAAGGTCAGAGTAGACACGGTCAAAAACAGCTCTCTTTGCGACCATGAGATATCTGCTGCCTGCTTTCAGGCAGAGGGTGATAATGGAGACACAGTTGAAGAGGAAGAAGAGCAGGGTGAAGATGCTGCACCACACCAGACCAGTGCGCCATCTGAGGTGTAGATAGGAGTCAACTGAAATGGGCTGCAGTATGGTGCAGTACAGGAGATCAACTAGAGCCAGGTTGACGATGAGCACATTGAAGCGTGTCCTCAGATGAGGATCTATGACGAAGGCTATAATGGTCATCAGGTTGCCTGGTGTACCTATGATGGTCACAGCACATCCCCACAGCACAGCAAAGTAGCGGTAGCTGACGACTGAAGGAATGTTGCAGGAGAGGTCGTCCTTTGTTTGGTTGGTGTGGTTCATCATCATTCTGTCGACTAATAAATAGGAAGCAAATTGGTCAACAAACTACAACAAACCACACTGAAGGAAACAACATAAGAGATTATTTTACAGATATACAGTTTCCCTAAATTATAGCAAAAAGGCCTTATGTACCAGAATCAAAAAAGTCGCAATCACTACAGTGGCATCTCACTACGATATTTCAGTTGAGTTTATTTTGGTCAGCATTAACAATGTTTTTACTACAGTATTTTGGCCCTACATGAGTGCCTGTAGTTGGCATTGTGTTGCTCATCACCAGGTGATCAATGAAATAAACTTGAATACCTATAGGATAAGCCATCAATTCATATTTTTTGTTTTTTACTAACGTAACTGGTCTCTAATGATGAGATGCAGCTCTTGTTTAAATATGGTAGATAGCTCGTTCATTAACGTTACTATATTACACAGTTCTTCTTTCCTTGAAATGTGGGGGATGGTCGTTTCTGTATTTCTCCATTATCTATTTTTGCTACTGTTGTAACTAATGACTAATATATAAAATCGTATTAATGTTAAGATCACCATCCATATACGTTAACTTCATCAGTAACTGGAGTATTGACAACAGTCTAACATCATCAGTCTAACTACTCATGCTGCTGTTACTGTCAGCGGGCAGCAGCAGATATTGAGTCACTACAACTTGCCACTGCAGAAATGGCAGACTCTATTAGATGGCAGAACACAGAGATCAATCACCTGATTCGTCTATACCTTTCATTGTCAATGAAAAAACATATAAATGAGTTGAAACTTGGAACAACATCAGCTTCATCATCATCACCAAACTGGTCCACTTGTCCAGTAAAAAAATTAAATAAATTAAAGACTTCAGCCTTATCTGTTGTCTCTCAGCCAGATGTTACCATTAGCATAATGCTGCTCACAATTTTGATTACATCAGATTTTATTTAATCAAGTTTAGTCTAGAATACCCACATCATGTCCTAACAGGCCACAGTGATGTCTTTGCTTGTTTTAGATGACAGTCCAAAACCCAAACGATGGCAGACCGACATCCAGCTCTTCATCCTCTGTCATTTTGAATGTAATGACTTTGGTCAACAAAAGTGTTCAAACAAACAAAAATATCCAGTGTAAAATTTCTCACCTTTAAGTTGATGACTTCCACCAGTTGTTTATCTGTAGCATATGTCCTTATCTGCTGTAATCTTTGTTTGCTAATAGCCAGGCTTCCTGTTACCGTGTAATTTAATGAACAACTTCCTTTTTCTAAGTTGCCTCTACAGACACTGCAGTTTTCATTTCCATGTCTTAATGCTTGTTTGCTCAGCGCACCAACCTGTAAGACTTTAATCAGCTTCTGATCATGAGTAGTTTGAAAATGCACGTATATTTTAGTGTATGTTATGTGTTTAGTAGTTATTGTATTGTCCATGCTGACATGATGAGCAAAGAAACACCAAGGTCAGAAAAGACACGGTCAAACACAGCCCTCTTTGCTACCATGAGATATCTGCCCCCTGCTATTAGGCAGAGGGTGATAATGGAGACACAGTTGAAGAGGAAGACGAGCAGGCTGAATATTCTGCAGCACAGCTGACCAGTGCGCCATCTGAGGTGTAGATAGGAGTCAACTAAGCTGGGCTGCAGTATGGTGCAGTACAGGAGATCAGCTAGAGCCAGATTTACGATGAGCACATTGAAGCGTGTCCTCAGATGAGGATCTATGACGAAGGCTAGAATGGTCATCAGGTTCCCCACTCTACCTATGATGGTCACAGCACATCCGCACAGCACAGCAAAGTAGTGGTAGCCAACAACTGAAGGACTGTAGCAGGAGAGGTCGTCCTCTGGTTGTTGTGGTTCGTCATCATTCTGTCAACTAACAGGAATCAAATTGGTCAACAAACCACACTGAAGGAAACAACACAAGAGATTATTTTACAGATATCGAAGTTTCCTAAATTATAGCAAAACGTCATTATATACCAGAATCAAAAAAGTCACTAATACTGCAGTGGCATCTCACTACAATATTTCAGTTGAGTTTATTTTGGTCAGCATTAACAATTTTCCAATAGCTGCATGTTTGAATGAAGTGAAAAATCTTCGGCTTTTACATTTACTTTCTATGTGCATTTAGTTTTGACCATGCAGTATGACGCAGTACAAGAGATCAAGTCCAGTGGCCTTCGATACAGCACCTAGATTAACCATGACCTTGATGACTTAGAACCTTCATCAACAGTTTTGACCATGGTGTCTATGAAATCAAAAAGAACCTGTGCAGTTGTCAGCTGCTTCAAAAGTAGTGGAAAACTTTAAATTTGGAAGAAATATAAATGTGAAAAACACAAGCAATTACTTCATTAACAGTGCCCCATATCGGAGACTGTATTCATTCCCTGGGCATGTACTGTACAGGACTAAGATGTTAGCCAGAAGTTCATCAGAAATATTATGATTTTAATGGATTAATTGATATTATTGCTAGAACAAAACACACAAATCAATCGCCTGATTCGTCTATGCCTTTCTTTGTCAATGAAACAACATATAAATGGGTAGGAACTTGGAACAACGTCAGCTTCATCATCATCACCAAACTGGTCCACTTGTCCAGTAAAAAAATTAAATGAAGTAAAGACTTCAGCCTTATCTGTTGTCTCTCAGCCAGATGTTACCATTAGCATAATGCTGCTCACAATTTCGATTACATCAGATTTTACAAATTGATTCATAGTTAAGTCTAGAATACCCACATCATGTCCTAACAGGCCACAGTGATGTCTTTGCTTGTTTTAACTGACAGTTCAAAACCCAAACGATGGCAGACCAGCATCCAGCTCTTCATCCTCTGTCATTTTGAATGTAATGACTTTGGCCAACAAAAGTGTTCAAACTAACAAAAATGTACAGTGTTAAATTTCTCACCTTCTATTTGATGACTTCCACCAGTCGTTGATCTGTAGCATATGTCCTTATCTGCTGTAATCTTTGTTTGCCAATAGCCAGGCTTCCTGTTACCGTGTAATTTTCATGGGCATCCACTTTTTTCTAAGTTGCCTCTACAGACACTGCAGTTTTCATTTTCATGTCTTAATGCTTGTTTGCTCAGCGCACCAACCTGTAAGACCTTAATCAGCTTCTGATCATGAGTAGTTTGAAAATGCACGTATACTTTAGTGTATGTTATGTGTTTAGTAACTTATTACTTATTGTTCTATTTGTCAAAACACATAGTGATTTTAAATATTTTAAACATTCCTCACATTTCGCACACTTTGTTTTCACATCATCACATTACTAAACTACTCGTACAACCAGTTACATTTATAATTTATTGTTGTCATATCTCATTACATTTGAAAAAGAAAGAAAATAAAAATCACCAATCAACATTGCTTACAACCATAAAGTCAGTTTAATGATTTTATATATAATTTTGTTTTAATTTTACAATTAGGAAGCCCCAACATGAACTTTTTCTCTTTTTTTTTTGTTGATAATCTACATTTACAGTTTCAACACACTTCTCCAACATAACATTTCATACATTTGTGGACATTTTCATTTTATTGCAGTTAACATGGATGACCAGTCCAGTCTGTAGGATTTATTGGCGTGTAGTGGAGAGGCTGCAGAGGAGGGATTTAAAAGTTATTCTTGGATCAGTTTTTACACCATTGATGCATGTGTCCGATGCAGTGGTCATTTACGTACCTCCTTTAGAATAACATTTATTGAAACAAAGCTGTTGTCATGATTTTTCATTTGTTTAAGAAGTAAAAAGAGACATAAAGAAGTATATAGTTTCAGTGCATGCATTAAATAGTTAACTTGCAGGTATGCACAGATGGCATGTATATGCATCTATATAGATAGTCTGTGTATATGTATGTACAGTATATACAGTATGTCTGTACATGACTTTAGTAACTTATTTTACTTTCCTAATTGTTTTCTAATTTACTTCATTATCATTTTATGAGTAATAGTAGTAATAGACGTACTTTTTTGTTTTTGATTTTTATTTTCTTCCCTATAAAGCAAAGAAATATTTTCAGAATACCATTGTTTGGTTTTGTCCCTTGTGGGCTACTGCAGGCACTTGTTAGTGCAACATGGTGGACTTCGTGGAAGAGGAGCCGCTCCCTCTGTAGATATAAAAGGCTCAATCTAAGGTGACAAAAACGCTACATTTGTTTGTTTCTGGTGATTCTACACAAATGAAAACATAGTTGTTATATTATTTTATTGCCCAGAAAGTTTCAGCCAGATGCCCCTGTATCTGCCTAAATCCTACTGGACTGGAAACATATCAGGATGTGATGGGAGTATTACTGTTATTACATTAACTGAGTGCAACAGTATTTAACATAGCTGATGAGGTTAGGTTTTAATCATCTACACCCAGTCAAACCATGTAGTTTTTAACCTTACCACTAAGTGGCACTAATGCACCTGCTTTAGTTTTCAAACTTCAAATGCAGAATTTCTCCTAATGGGCCTTTTCCTCATGCCTCAGGGTGTCTGAAGTTGCTTCTAAGAGTGCATAATGCTTAATGCTGTTGTTTGTTGTGCTCTTTTCTCTCTAGCGTGTGCATGAGTTTCTGTGCACTCTGACAAAGCTGTGTTGAAGTTACCTTTTTTATATGCCTCCAGTTGTGACAGGGAATTAACAGCTACTTTGCACAGAGAGCAGTAGAGAAGCTTCTTGGCTTTCTCTCCCTCTGACTCTCCTGAACTTGGTGCTGGGGACGGGGTGTCAGGAAGAGCAGCTGCTGCTGGATCCACAGGGGGGTGCTGAGGGCCGTGGAGGAGGAGGGAGAGGATGGCAAGTTGGACTACATTATTACATCAAAATATTATATGGGGACTATATGAGCAGAAAGACCAGTTTAATTTTTCCATGTACCTGTTGGGCTGTTTATCCATCTAAATTGTTTTGGTGTGATTTGAAGAGTTTTGGAGATATCAGACATAGAGATGTCTGTCTCCAGTCGAATATAACAGAACTAGATGGCACTTGCCAAAAAAACAAAAAAAACATTTGAAAACTCAACAGCAATGTCTCTTCAGAAATCAGACTCGGTTAGTCAGCATATTTTAAAGATCTTGTTGTGAGCAGTTTCATGTAGGAACTATTTCTTTCTACTACACTACACCCAGGAATCATATAACCACGAAGAAAGAAAAGTGCATCTGCTGATGGACGAGAGACTTGAGTTGATGCACTAAACTTGTGTGCTTGCTGTGAAAGCGCTGATGTAAACATTAATAATGTCCTCCTCTGCTGAGCTGTTCCGTTAGCTAGCTTTTCATCCATTAGTAGATGCAACTTTCCCTCTGCACTGTGATCCTGAAAGAAAATAGTTTCTACATGAAACTGCCCACAGCAAGGTCTGCAAATTATCTTGAGTAACCAGATAATGATTTCTGAGTTTTCCCAAATGATTTTTCTGGTGCTTTGAGTGCCACAAGCAAAGTGCTACTGTATCTAGTTTGTGAGAAGAGTGACATCTCTACAGCCCGTAACTTCAAAAATTGGGAACTCACAATGATATAATCTTGGTGGATAAGTGGAAAAATAAGCACTTTTGATTTTAGCAGAACTGTCTCTTTAAGTTCCAGAGGCAGGTAAACGGTGCAGCAGCTCTGGTGAGCAGCACGTGGTAGGCCTGTCGAAACTGTCTGTTCATGACAGCATAGAGCACAGGGTTGATGCAGCTGTTGAGCCAGGTGAGGTTTAGGCAGAACATGTGCAGCACCCGTGGGGCACGGTTACATTGGTCAACTATGTTGATTAACCAGTAGGGGACAAAGCAGACCACAAAACACAGGAAAACAGCTAAACACATGCGTGTCACATGCTTAATTTCCTTATCATCTCCTGAGGCTGTGCAGTCGGACGAGGAGGCTGCAATTGTGGGAGCAGGTGTGGGTGAAGGTGGTGTTGTGATGATATCAGGGGGAGACTTGGTTGCTGATTCGGTCATGGTAGAGCTGTGAGTAGACTGAGAGGACTTTTCACAATTGATCTCATCTGTAGTTGGGGCTAGTTCTGGCTGGCTGCTCATCTCACAGCTACATGTGTTGGCCATACTGCTCTCCACTCCACTGTCATTGGTGTCTTTTGTTGGAAATCCTGGTTTCTTCCTGGAGGACCGGCGGCTGAACCTATAGCGGAGTAGAGCTTGTGATGCAATCCGGACACGTCTGTAGATGAGGAGGTAGAATGTACCAACACATCCCAGACCGACAAAAAAGTAGAAAAAGAGCAGGATGTAAGGGTAGGGATAGTACGTCTTCCGGTGGATGCTGCAAACACACAACATTGGGTCAAACACGTAACCATGCCATAGTGGGCCAATGCTGGACAGGCCTAGTGCCCACGCTAACATGATGAGTAATGAAAGACCAAGGTCAGAAGAGACACGGTCAAACACAGCCCTCTTTGCTACCATAAGATATCTGCTGCCTGCTATCAGGCAGAGGGTGATAACGGAGACAGAGTTGGAGAGGAAGAGGAGCAGGCCGAAGATTCTGCAGCACAGCTGACCAGTGCGCCATCTGAGGTGTAGATAAGAGTCAACTAAGATGGGCTGCACTATGGTGCAGTACAGGAGATCAGCTAGAGCCAGGTTGACAATGAGCACATTGAAGCGTGTCCTCAGATGAGGATCTATGACGAAGGCTAGAATGGTCATCAGGTTGCCTGGTGTACCTATGATGGTCACAGCACATCCCCACAGCACAGCAAAGTAGCGGTAGCTGACGACTGAAGGAATGTTGCAGGAGAAGAGGTCGTCCTCTGTTTGGTTGGTGTGGTTCATCATTCTGTCGACTAACAGGAAGCAAATTGGTCAACAAACTACAACAAACCACACTGAAGGAAACAACATAAGAGATCATTTTACAGATATCCAGTTTCCCTAAATTATAGCAAAACGTCATTATGTACCAGAATCAAAAAAGTCGCAATCACTGCAGTGGCATCTCACTATGATATATCAGTTCAGTTTATTTTGTTCGGCATTAACAATTTCACATTACCTGCATGTTTGAATGAAGTGAAACATATTCATCCTTTAAATTCACCTTCTATGTGCATTTAGTTTTGGCCATGATGTCTATAAAATCAGAAAGAACCTGTGCAGTTCTCAGCTGCTTCAAAAGTAGTGGAGAAAAGAAATGAATGCTTAATATACAAGCCATTACGACTTAGATGACGCTTATGATTAAATAATGTTATCACTATAGTATTTTGGCCCTACATGAGTACCTGTAGTTGGCATTGTGTTGCTCATCACCAGGTGATCAATGAAATAAACTTGAATACCTGCCGGAAAAAACATTCATTCATATTTTTTGTTTTTTACTAACGTAACTGGTCTCTAATGATGAGATGCAGCTCTTGTTTAAATATGGTAGATAGCTCGTACATTAACGTTACTATATTACACAGTTCTTCTTTCCTTGAAATGTGGGGGATGGTCGTTTCTGTATTTCTCCATTATCTATTTTTGCTAATGTTGTAACTAATGACTAATATATAAAATCGTATTAATGTTAAGATCACCATCCATATACATTAACTTCATCAGTAACTGGAGTATTGACAACAGTCTAACATCATCAGTCTAACTACTCATGCTGCTGTTACTGTCAGCGGGCAGCAGCAGATATTGAGTCACTACAACTTGCCACTGCAGAAATGGCAGACTCTATTAGATGGCAGAACACAGAGATCAATCACCTGATTCGTCTGTACCTTTCATTGTCAACGAAAAAACATATAAATGAGTTGAAACTTGGAACAACATCAGCTTCATCATCATCACCAAACTGGTCCACTTGTCCAGTAAAAAAAATTAAATGAAGTAAAGACTTCAGCCTTATCTGTTGTCTCTCAGCCAGATGTTACCATTAGCATAATGCTGCTCACAATTTTGATTACATCAGATTTTACAAATTGATTCATACTGTAGTTTAGTCTAGAATACCCACATCATGTCCTAACAGGCCACAGCGATGTCTTTGCTTGTTTAAGCTGACAGTTCAAAACCCAAACGATGGCAGACCAGCATCCAGCTCTTCATCCTCTTGTCAGTTTGAATGTAATGACTTTGGCCAACAAAAGTGTTCAAACTAACAAAAATGTACAGTGTTAAATTTCTCACCTTCTATTTGATGACTTCCACCAGTCGTTGATCTGTAGCATATGTCCTTATCTGCTGTAATCTTTGTTTGCCAATAGCCAGGCTTCCTGTTACCGTGTAATTTTCATGGGCATCCTCTTTTTTCTAAGTTGCCTATACAGACACTGCAGTTTTCATTTCCATGTCTTAATGCTTGTTTGCTCAGCGCACCAACCTGTAAGACTTTAATCAGCTTCTGATCATGAGTAGTTTGAAAATGCACGTATACTTTAGTGTATGTTATGTGTTTAGTAACTTATTACTTATTGTTCTGTATGTCAAAACACATAGTGATCTTAAATATTTTAAACATTCCTCACATTTCGCACACCTTGTTTTCACATCATCACATTACTAAACTACTCGTACAACCAGTTACATTTATAATTTATTGTTGTCATATCTCATTACATTTGAAAAAGAAAAAGAAAATAAAAATCACCAATCAACATTGCTTACAACCATAAAGTCAGTTTAATGATTTTATATATAATTTTGTTTTAATTTAACAATTAGGAAGCCCCAACATGAACTTTTTCTCATTTTTTTAATAATCTACATTTACAGTTTCAACACACTTCTCCTAAATAACATTTCATACATTTGTAGACATTTTCTTTTTATTGCAGTTAACAAGAAAGTTTAGCAGGAGTGCTTAAAGTATTGCTACAGTTTCCATTTCCTAAAGCTTCCCTCTAATGTTTCACAAGCCATCATGGATAGTTCAGGGTCATGGAGCACACGAGGCAGAGCAGACAAACTAAATGTTTTTATCCCACTACAGGCCTATGATACTACCAAAAATGCTGTGTTAGTTTTTGCATACAACTACTCATCTGTGTGTGTGTGGTCCTTTTCTCTTCCTTCTATAACATAATGCTGGTGTCTTCTATCCAAATCTTTTCCACACTCCACGTATGGTGAAAATGTGGTCTGTGTAATTAAATGTGCATGTATTGCAAATACCTGCTATCAAAGTCATAAATCAACCATTGTCCTGCTGCGCTCACAGTGTTGAAACTTTTCCATTAAGACACTGAAACCTTTCAGTTTTGCACAGTGAGGTGCAGATGAGCAAAATGAGAGATGGTCACTTTAAATGTATTTAAGCCATTTACTTCAGTTAGACTGTTCACCACTGACTTTACTTAATGTGCTTTGTGGGACTTTTTGGTGCATGTTTGTTGTTAGTGGCCATTAAAGGAAATGCATGATCGTCACTAAAGAAACTATGTCAGCATGAGTATTCCCTCTTATTCTTTTTTAAACTTTACTCCAAACTTACTGCATTTACACAGACTGAGGAATAAACACTGATAGCTGCATAGTGCACCAGTAATAATTACTTCTTCATAACATCTCCATCTTTGCCAAACCACAAATGTGGTTGATGTTCGCGTGAGTGACTTTAAGATAGAGTTTCAACTATTTTCCTGTTCCTCTTTGACTTCCTGTTTCTGTCCCGCAGAGGTAAATGTCGACCATATAGGCCAGCTGTGAAAGTGTAGACATACAGTACAGAGAAATGTTTGCCAGTAACTGCAGAAACAGTTCAACAATTCTTGGTACCTTTTTGTCTTTATAGGCCACTAAAACAGAACTTTACAGTGGTACAATCTGCTATACTGTGACAGCTACAGCATGATACCAGCTAACATTAGAGGCAACTACTAAATCTAACCCAGCAGGCATGTTGTTGATAACATTAATGCTTTGGATATGTAATGAATCCTTGCAGAGGTGAACATTTAAAACATACTGTAAAAGAGGTAGGGTTTGAGTCAAATACAGTGGATCATATGTTAGACGACGATACATAGTCAGTTGCAGATAGGAGGACGCTCAAAGAAGGATGCTTGATAAATTCTTGTTCATAAGTTCCTCTTCAAACTGTCCTCAGAGTCTGCTTACTGATCGGCAGATAGTTGAGTGATGAAGGGAAACTAGGAAGGATTGAAACATACGTTCTCTCTGAAATGTCTGAGATTTGTCTCTGGTTCTCCCTGTCAATGTAACAGTAGTGGTCTACAACCACAGTGTGCACCATGAAGAGTCATTTTTATTTTGCTCACTGTTTTTATCACATTGAAACACCAGCTGGAGCCACACCAGCTGATTTGGCTCTTGACGGCACAAGGTTGCAGACATCCACTTCACAGTGTGCTTCTTCCTGACCTGTACTCTCTCTCTCTCTCTCGCTATCAGTAAGGGGTGAACAGGATCGGTCCGTGCGTGGTGCGGATGGGACCAGGAGCGGGCCTCAGCAGGCTGAGAGGTGTTCCCTGTAGGAGGTGGTGATGGGGATGATGGTGGGAGGTCGGGCAAGGAGGACGTAGTGCCAGCTGATTGGAGGAGGCTGCAGCTGCCATTGCTGCAGCAACAGCCAGAGGACTTGGTAAAAGTCCGGCCCCCAGAGTTTTAGGAAGTTCCTTTAAGAAGGTCGAGAAACAGTAGTGACTAATTGTGACACAACTTTAAGTATGAATGCAATGAAGAGTGTTGAAACCTGAAATGTTGATTTTTCTATGAGGAAGAGTTAAGAATTATGAGTGTGAGAACAAAAAGAGTCTCTACCATAAAGTCTGTGCGCTTCTTGTGCCGACTGAGAAGAGGATTAGGTTTCCCTGCGACTCCATCGCGATGTCTCCGGCTAGATATATGCTGAAACATGAAATGAGGAAGGACAGATTGGATTGGATATTGGGATTGCTTGGAAACAACTTCTTTGGGGGTCTTGGGATCTTTGTGTGGGTTTCTCACCTGTTTAAGTTGCAGCTCTGAGTTGACTCTGACGTTGCAGATCTCACAGTGGAAGGTGCGTTCCTGAGTGTTGGGGTCAGAGGACAGCTCCCCTCCTTGCTCTGGACTGGGTTTAGGACCCAGTCGCGGGTATGCTTTAATGGGTCCCAGTCCACTCCGAGCCTCCAGAATGGTTTTGTGTTTGGTACCTGGAAACAAAAAAAGGAAAAGGTAATCTACGGAGGTAACTGGGGGTATATGGACTATACTAAGGCCTGAATTTACTTTACAGTGAGATTATTTGCTCGACTGCTTTTTTTTGTTTCCAAGATCAAGGATGAACCTTGAACCTTAGCTTTCAGGCCAACATGGACGAGGAGTCTTTAAAAGTCCAGTGTGTAGGATTTAGTGGTATGTAGTGGTGAGGCTCCAACCAACTGAACACCCCTCAACTTACCCTCTCCTATGGTGGCCACTGAAAAGGTGCAGTTGTTTCGACATTGTTGATGCATGTGTCCGCTGCAGTGGACATTTACGGACTTCCTTTAACATAACCTTTATTGAAAATAGGACTGGGTGATATTAAATTAATATAACAATATTTTTAGGCCATATCGCGATACCTAATATATATCCCTCAGTGTTTTGAAAAGGACTTAATATGTGTGTGTTCCCTGCATGCATGGATTGTGATTTCACTGCATCCTTTTGGATTTTAATGCATCAGAGCAACATTGCTGCCTTGTAATTGTTAGAGTGTGGCCATGAGTATTAACATTATTTGCATTTGTCAGTATTACTCCACTCACATGTCAACTAAAGTCCAGATCACATGACTTTGACCTGCTCCATCAGCATGCACAAGGCAGTTAAGAGTTGAGGCAGAGGTTAGAGGTTAGAGATCCCTAATTACTGAAATAAGGCATGTTGTCCTTTCGGATTTACGGCAGGACGTGTACCTAGCAACATCACTGAGTGTCATATCACTACAACGATATATATAAAATATATTGCCCAGCCCTAATTGAAAATAATTCTTAATTCTTAAATAATCTTTTCTAATTTTTTTTTATGTGGTTTTGTCCATTCTGGGCTGCTGTAGAAACACGGTGATGCAACACTTCATGGCGGAGGAGCCGCTCCCTCTGTAGATATAAAGTCTCGATCTAAGGTAACAAAAATGCTACATTTGTTAGTTTCATGTGACTCAACACAAATGATGAACAAAACATAATGAAATTAATCAAATCAAATGAATATCATCACAGTTTCTGCCATGCCCCCTGTATCTGCCTAAATCCTACTGTACTATTGTGAAACATATCAGGATGTGATGGGAGTTTTACTGTTATTACATTAACTGAGTGCAACAGTATTTAACATAGCTGATGAGGTTAGGTTTTAATCATCTACACCCAGTCAAACCATGTAGTTTTTAACCTTACCACTAAGTGGCAGGTGTGACACACCTGCTTTAGTTTTCAAACCTCAAATGCAGAATTTCTCCTAATGGGTCTTTTCCAAATGCCTCAGGGTGTCTGAAGTTGCTTCTAAGAGTGCATAATGCTCAATGCTGATGTTTGTTGAGCTTATTTCTCTAGCGTGTGCATGGGTATCTGTGCACTCTGATAAAGCTGTGTTGAAGTTACCTTTGTTATGTGCCTCCAGTTGTGACAGGGAATTAACAGCTACTTTGCACAGAGAGCAGTAGAGAAGCTTCTTGGCTTTCTCTTCCTCTGACTCTCCTGAAGAAGGGCTAGGTGCTGGGGATGGGGTGTCAGGAAGAGCAGCTGCTGCTGGATCCACAGGGAGGATGCTGAGGGCCGCAGAAGGGGAGGGAGAGGATGGCAAATGTGTGCTGACAGAAGGCAAGAGAGGACACTCTGCATCTGCTGAGCTCAGGGTGGGTGTTGGAAGTTGGCTAGGGGTCAAAGGTGACTTGTTGGAGTTGGGACAGGATTGGATGTCATCTGTAAACAGCACAAAGTTTTCAGGTTAGTGAGTCATTGCTGGAAAGTCAACCATACAATTAACCCCTCAACCCTGATGATCGTGGTGTAAAAATGTGAGAATAATGATGCTGCATTTCCTGTACTAGTTCTGTGCTTAAAACTGCCTCTTTGAGGTCGAACATACAGCTGTGTCAGTCCATCTGGACCTGCCAGCAGGTCTGGTCACCCCTGTGTGGTGACACCTTAGCTAGACAAGACTTAGTGTATGACTACTGTACTTTTTATTTTTCATAGTTCAGCTTAATGTTAGACTGTGATGAAATCCTGAATCAACAAATGTTTACTTTTTTTTTCTTCTGTTGAAATCATATTAACACCACATTTCTTAGTAGATACCAACAGTCCTCTCTGGTGTTTCTATCATTTCACACAACAGCTGTGTTGTGCATCTGTGTCATTCTGTAACAGATTTCTGTGTGTGTGTGTGTGTGTTTGTGTGTGTGTGTGTGTGTGTGTGTGTGTGTGTGTGTGTGTG
The DNA here is from genome assembly GCF_965226575.1 of Pagrus pagrus. NCBI lineage: Eukaryota > Metazoa > Chordata > Actinopteri > Spariformes > Sparidae > Pagrus > Pagrus pagrus. The sequence goes on from NC_140187.1 coordinate 19,686,915, forward strand.
TGTGTGTGTGTGTGTGTGTGTGTGAGAGAGAGAGAGAGAGAGAGAGAGAGTAACATCATATGTCACAGGTGATGCTCACCCTGCTTATTAGGATCAGGCTCAGGGCTGGATGGCGAGGGGCCAGGTGGGGTGGGTGAAGCAGTAGGGGGAGGGTGCTGCTTGTCGCCATCTTGAAGACGAGCAGTCTTGGATGTCTCGATTCCCTTCACCCTCCGAGCATGGCGGTTCCCCTTATAGTGGGCCTCTGCCTGGCTCTGGCAGAAGAAAAACACATATCAAAGGTTTACGTTAAAAGTCATGGATTTCCGTTTTTTAACAGAACATTTCATTCAGTTCGCCGTGTCGGTAATTTTTATTTCCTTTTGTCTTCTAGACAGCCATATGAGCTGATGTCAGAGAGCCAGTAAGTGAACCTAGATCAGTGAAGTGAACCCACACCAAATCCTTCAAAAGGTAAATGTCTTGACATGGAATTGCCCTTGCTTTACTATTAAGAGTTGAGAGATTTGTGACCAGAAAGGGGCATTCTCAAATTCAATGACAGTCTTTTGCTGGCTAGCTTCTTAAATGTAAAGATTTGCTGTTATTCTTTGTCATTTATGATAGAAAATGAAGAGTCATTGTGTTTTGGACTGTTTGGTTTGACAAAAGAAGCAGTTTGACTTTGGGCTCCGGGAAATTGTAACACGCATTTTTCACATTTTTTATTTTTTGACAATTTACAGAAATAATGATTAATTTGGAAAATAATGAGATGATTTCATAATGAACAAAATCTGTATTTGCAGCCCGACAAAGCACCTACAGTAACTCCCATGATCTCCGTTTGAGCTATCAAGTGACCATCAGTTGAAGACTGTGGTTGTGCTGGGCAGCTTCCAGGTGAGGATGTCATACTGTAGCAGGAGCTAAACGACTGAGTGGCAGTTTATAACCAAGGGTGCTCCCTGCCTCAATACATTTAAAATGAAATGAACCCCCCACACACACATTTTTTGACCCCAAGTATACTACAATAACTACTCACAAACGCTGAAATATATTCTGGTACCCTGCATATTCGGTGCAATTGAGTAAATGGCTTGTTTAGCTGATGGTTTGCAGGTCTGATGTGCTGATTAGGCTGTTGGGGAAGATTAGCCTCGAGTATATTCTCGTCTTCCTTCACTACTGGTGTAATCACTGAACTGGCCTGCCGAGCTGATGATGATTATTGAGTGGTGGGATTATCTGAAATGGGCTGGAGGCCTGTGGGCGACCGGTGACAGTTGACAGTCAGCTACTGAGAGAAAAAAATGGAGCAAATCAAGAAGAGTTTGTGCCCATGAGTGTGAGTTTGCCTGCTTGTCCTTGTGTGATTGCCTAAGAGGATCAGTTTAAACTCAGGAAATGGGAAATATGAAGAGGAGTGGACATTTGTGTCAGTCATTTGTGTGGGTGTAGAGTTTAGGTTTCAGTTCATCAGAGTTTGGGTTAAGGTAACAGGAGATGAGTTACGTGCTGAAGTTATAATCCCTAAGATGTTCCTGAAATGAAACCCCATTTTTCAAGAGCATTGTACTGACAGCCATTGTTGATCAAAAAAAAAACAGTTGTATCTACACATGGTTACTATAATATGGTTATGGTTGGGGAGTGAGCTTGGATATGGCAATATACACAAATTTTTTGCAATGATCTCTCAAACGCTTGAAAAATATATGTAGTGGAGGCAGGATATCTTACAGTCTAACAATAATCTTTATTGTCTAAAATGTTCAGTAAATCGAAAAAGTAAAATCAACCTGTGCAACGTTTTCTGCACTGTGTTCTTTAAAACCAATAAGACAAGGCTAAAGACATTAACAAGCAGTTGGCATTTATATCACCTTTACATTTGTTTTTATGAGCTTTGCATATAAACATGACTTATGTTGGAGTGTATGTTAATGTTTTACTGCTTAATGAACTACAGGCTGTACCAACTATCTCAGGTGGTTTTTGAAACCCACTCATAATCAGCAATTAACTCCAAATTTGCCTTTCTATTTTCCCCTTGTGTGTCCTGTTCGTCAGCACAAATTTGCCAAAACAAAACAGGGAACAGTAGAAAGCAGCAGATCATATACTTCAGACTACATCCAGAAGACATGATACTGAATTGTTGCTAAAGAAGTGACATCTCACTTCCTTCTAGTTGCACATGCTGACTAGGCTGCGCCCACACAGAAGCCACAAACAACAGTTACTTTTTTTATATCTTTGACTTAAGTCTCTATTTAACACACTTAAGTTCAACATGTCATAGCATTGCGCCGGAAAAGTGGAATAAAATTAGTCTGTTCACATCACAGCCAGGCCGAGCCAGAGGCGATAAATACCTGTGACTACTGAAGGGTTAATTGACCCAGGAGTAAATCCTGATAATTTACATTCACGTAACACACAAAAGCCAGACGTTAGTGGGTATAAGTGGGTTTTTTGGCCAGTGTGATGGCCATGTGTGAAGGGATGTTATTTTGCTGAGTCTCATTCCTAGGTTGTCAAACTAACAAACTTTCTGCCTCGCTACAGATAGGACCCACTACCTTCTGCACTGGCACATAACATTGACACTGATCATATACAAGAGGTTCAGAAGCATCCAACATGTCGATAATTCCTTAAAATACTGGGCTGGAAAATCAGCGTTTACCCTTCGAGTCTAGATATACACATGCATGTCAGCTTCAAATAAAATCAAAGGAAAGTGAGTGAGATGTTAGGGCACAAATATAGTTCCTGTAAGCTCTCGCTAATACAATGATACAATATTGTGTGTGTGCCTGTACGTGCATGTGTATGCACAAGCAAGAGGCCTGCTGGGATTAGGTAGGTTGCATTATGTCAATAACGAAGCTAAGGGACCCACATGAGGCGCGTGACAGGTACATGTCAGGGGCTCTGCAGGGTGGGATGCTTCTCTGAGGCAAGTGGACCACTGGGACGTGTTCAGGATGCCTCTGTAAGCCCGAGGTATTAACTGCCAATGATAGTTACCCATATAGCCCTCATCCTGATTGGTGATGACAGAAAGGCAGATATAGCTCCGCCTGTGTAACCCAACTCCTCTGGCTGCTGCTACCCAAAGCCCTGCAATTAGACAAGGGGATGAAGCCCAACAACTCCACGAACAACTGACAGCAGAAATACTCAATGCTCCTTCCTCTCTTTGCAGTCCACACTTTGTGCTGCTGTCCTTCTTAGTTTCCTCTGCCTCTCTGCAACTCCCAATCCCTTGAGCTTTGATACTTCCACTCTCCCTGTGACCTTCGGTGTCACGTCTTAAGAAATCGATGAGGATGTGCCATCAATTCAGGCTCCAAAATCTTGACAGCCTCGGAGGTGGGGGTGGGATGCAGCAAAGACAATAGGATATAAAAGAGATTAAAGCATCTGATCTTCGCAGTGAAGAGGAAAGTGAATAATGATAAAATATAAATGACGTTTGGTATAGCAGGTGAAATGGACTGAGAGAAGCTACGAAAGCGCCTATGGAAAGGGGGATTAAGAGGAATGAAGAGGCAGAGATGGGATTTAAGGGGGAGAAAATGAGAGCAAGTGAATGTCCCTGAAATCCTTTTCCTCTCTAAGCAGGATGTGCTTTGATGTTTTATCTATAAAGCGACAAAGGCACAGAAAGCAGAGAGAGCGCGTCTAGCAGCCAGATCTACTGTACGGGGGTACTGGCAGCAGCGACAGGAAGAGGGGGTGGGAAGATGCTGGAGAGAGGTGGAGAGAAGGAGAGGGGGACAGATGATACAGTATATGCCACAGAGGGAGACGCAGAGACATGAAAACTGACAGGGAAAATGGTGAGCAAACTTAAACAGACAGGGGATGTGAATGGAACAAGGTTTGGTGTTGCCCTTAGAAGAACAGAGAGGAAGAAGGAGAGAGAGGGGTCCAGTGTGGTACTGCAGTGGTGACGATGGCTAATGCAGCACGGCGTGACGTCAGCCTTGCAGCAGAGCTGAGCTAAACACTGGCAGGCTAATCTGTCCTCTGTGGCCCGAAATGAATTGCAATGTTATAATTACAACACGTGTGGCTACAGCGGAGTAGCAGCGAAGAGCACCTGCGTCTGAATGGCCACTATCAATCAATCTGCCTCTTTCACTAAGTACTTGAGAGCTCCCACTCGACACCGGCCTGCCTCAGACGTAAACACTAAAGAAAACGTTGGTATTATTAATGCACTTTGGTGCTGTGTGAAAAATAATGAACGTTTGTCTGCGTTTTAACTGCAGCGCAGCCCAGACAGCGCAAGTAAGCCAAGTACTGAACTGTAAGCAGAGTATTCCTTCATTATTAAAGAATGTCCACCGTGCTTTAAGCTCCCAGTCTCTCGGGTTACTGTGGAAAATGCTGTAGAGCTGCAGCAGAGCAGATGCACACCGCGGCTTGCAAGTAAAACAGCAGGCAGCACTAACAGGTGGCTCGGTATCAGAGGTTTCAACGCATAGCACATGCGTGACACAAGTTAGAAACACGCACATACATTTTCTTACATGCAGTATGTAAATATGAACATGCTGTAGTAAATAAGAGCGATCCCCGCTCATGTTCTGTACCCCACGCTCATGTAGACCATGTGAGAACACGCAGGTCTGAGCAGGGGAGATATAATTAAGCGGCCCCTCACAGAGAGAACAGTTTCAGATGACTCCCTCCCTGACTGTGTCCTTTACACACCACTGCATTTAGAGTACAAGTATTTAGCGCTTCATCACTGGAATGCATTTATATTTTTAGCTAGGCTTCTGTGTCAGGTTTTTGTTTGATTTCTACTCATGTTTAGGTTAGAGGTTACACTGTAGGTCGTCAACACCAGGATTTTTCCATCCGTAAAAGCCTTTTTAATATCGATAAATACACGCTGCATGAAGATGTTTAGTTTAACTTTTTTAAACTTCTGATAGAATTAACGGTAGAAAATAGTGTGAGCTGTTTTCCTGTGGGATAATTGCAGAGGTCACATTTATCTTTCTGTAGATAATCGACAAAGGCAGCGTCATTAGAACAGTTGTGAACCATCTGAAGGCCACCAGGAACTGTAACCAACCATCAAAATATTTCCACTGCACACATGTACTCACAGACACATACACACCGTTAAAGGCCCAGCACTAGCCTCTTAACACATCAATCATGTCATCCCGTAGCCGGGTTTCAGATGTCCACATTATGAGTTATTTGCTTTTCACCTTCAGTTAAGACTACTGCCTCTTTAACGGAGACACTCAAATCATTCCTCTAGAGTTTCATCACTACTGGATGCTTTTATTTCAGTCCCTCTGCCTTATGCTGGCATAGCGCCGCCTGTCTCTGTCACCAGTGAAATGCAGAAAATGTGCTCAATCAGCTTTAAGGTATGGCTTTGAGGACAAGCTCCTGTTAGCTGTGGTCCCCCCCCCTCACACATCTCACATTGCTCCATTAAAACCTCATCAGAGACCATTAAAAAAACACTTGTTGTACTGAGAGGTTCGCTATCAACACCTGAAATATGTTTTCAACGGTTCAGCCAAACAAAATCTCTGTAGGCATTTAAAAGGAAAGGTTCAGCAAACTTCTTGAATCTTGCTCTCTTTCCATTTGCGTTTGTTATGCAACATTCCCTTTGCTCATATTGTGCACATAAAAAGTTAGACTGGACAGTCACTGATTAAGCAAGCAGGGTTTTTTCCTCGGTCTTCCTTCCCCCACTCTCCTTCCTGGACAGCTAAAATTGGAGCTGAGAAACTGTGAACCAAGTTCTCACCTGCACCAGCTGTACAGTCAATCAACAACTAACTTTGAGTCCAGCCTACTAACATTTTAGGTCATGATTTAACGTTATTAGAGTGCAGGTGCAGGGCAGACAGTAAGACTGTTTACTAAGCTCCACCCTCATAGTTACTGTGGTTATGCCTGTCAAGCTGTTTGTATTTATCAGGAACACATCCATTTTACAATGATAACAGTTAGGGATTACCTGCCTATGCCTAAAAGCATTACGTTGGCTCTGATGTGGCATTTTTTTCTCTGTCTGCAGTCAAAAATTTCGACACTGAGATTTAAATTTTTACAGCAAATGTATATTGGTTCCATATATCTGTTATAGGTCTCCTTGATTACTAACAATCAGTACTGTATCTGCCCTGGGGTCCATTCGGTCCAGTAACATTTGAAACATCTAGAAGATTAAATGATTTTATTCCATTCATGTCTGCAGGGAGCCAACAGGAAATAATGTCAATGGATGGCTCTATGGGCCTAAAAGCATGGACGCATGAGGAGGCCCATCTAGGCTTAAAATAAAGACACAACATTGTTTTTTTATTGCAGAGTAGAACTGGTTAGAACAATGATGAGAACCGACTTGTTAATTCATGCTAACATAACCAAGGTTGGCTGCTTTGTTTTTACGCTTAATGTTACAAGAATAAAGGCTTTGAGGATGAGGGCTTACTCATGTGATATGCAAACATTATCAAACTCTATCTTGGGTAAAGAGTTCATCTGGGGGTTGGAGGAGTCTAACTTTATCAAATACAGTAAAGAGCAGGACAGAGCTGCTAACATTGTCCTTAAATCTGATATTGTGGCGTCTGGGACCAGCTTTAATATAGTGGGGAAGCGCTACATAGTGGATGTGCTTGTTTTAAACGTAACCTGTAAACTAACAAACTTGTTAGTTAATGATGTGCTTGGTTACTACTGTCAGTAGTAGCAAGTTAGCCTGAAGTGCTAACATTTTTGCAGCCAACATTTGAGACACTATTTAATCATTTTCTTACACTTCTGCTTTTTGTAGTTTTTATTGTTGGTAAGGCTGTAGACACCAGCCTTAATACGCTTTAAATACCAAATATCACTCACATTACTTCCTCATACATATCAATTTGGTATTGTTTGAAATCCAAAGCTTGACTAGCTCAGCAGGATATTGTCTAAGCAAGCCCTTCATTTGGACCATTCAAGGTTTTTTACCTCCGAGTTGAAGCGTATTTGGCAGACGTTGCAAGAGATGATTGGTCGCTTTGTCTTCACCATAGGTGGGCCAAAGGTATGCGTCATCACAGCCTTCTGGACAGGGTCCATCTGAGGAGAGACAAGCCAGAGGTCACATCAAAGACTCAGCAACGCAGGAGGATTTGGAGGGCAGTGTTTCTGTGTTTCTCCTAATCCACTGGACGTGGATGAGAGAGAAAGGTTTTGAAGAAAAAGTGCAGGTGAATGACAGGCGGAGCTGCCGAAGGGGGAGAAAGCTGGGAGATAAAAAAAAAGAGTGGTGAAGAGTGAATTGAAGAGGGAGCAGTGATTGATGTGGACAGGAGGGTGTGTGTTTTCTCAGCAGCAGCTGGTGCCGCTGTCTGTGCCGGAGTTCTTGGGTGCCGTTCAAACGCTTTAATTCATGCTGGGGTTAGAAGAGCCTAATTACAGACCCCTATCTCCCAAAAATTGTACTATGTTTGTGCGCTACAAAACTGCTGCTTTTCAAAACATCATAACCTGAGTATTACACGAGACAGTAGCAAGGTTTTCTGTGAAGTACCTTGATAAGAGATCAAATGTATTTTAGATAAGATTCAGCTTTACGGTTGCTTTAGGGACATGACATCCTTGTAGGGAGAAAAGCAATCAAATTCTGCTGCAGGGAAATTGAATTCCACTTTTTAAATAGTCAGTGAGTGGTAAAAATACAGAAATACACTAAAAATGTAAAACAATGAACAATGAAATTATCCAAGTGAAATATGCACAAGCCTGGGATAACATAACAATATGCTGTCGGTACAGTAATTAAAAACAAAACAACTGAGGATTAGATTTCCAACATTTATGGGTTGACTTAAGTTTGAATACAGAGGTCTATTTCTGTCATTACAGAGGTGTAACTGCTGTCATTAGAAGCAGCTCAACACACATCCTATTTGGTGATTCACATAATATGACTAAAGCAATTAATCATAAGAATGGAGAAATATGTATATTGTAAAGACAGCAGCAATGAAAATGTTTAATAAGATGGAAAAAGTAAACAATAAACAAGTATATATATAAAAATAATGGGATAAAAGTCATTCTGAACTATCTTTAATTAAATGCCAGATTGAAAACAATGGGCTAAAAATACCAACGAAGCTTGTTATTATCAGATCAAGCAACAGATTTAAGCCACGTCATTCTCTTATGAAATGTTTACTGCCTCATTTTTAGTAACTCAAATGGACTCGTGTGAGCTCTGACCCATTGGCAGGGTTCAACAACCACAGCGCTGGGTGTTGCCCTCATTAAGCAGCCAAAAGCACACTGCGGTTTTACTCAGCCTCTCATCTCCTGCTCAGACTGTGAACGCACGCTGCCAAATGAGAGACTGTTTACACTCTCAAGCGCCAGGCACCAGGGGAAATGGTATAATTGGTCTGAAAACTTAAACCCTGTTTGAATGCATTGTTAGAAATATTTATAGACTTTAGCCTGCCTTTTTTTTTTTGCTTCCGGTCTCTGACTCGTGTCTCCAAATCACCTCTCTTGTTGTGTGCTCTTCATGTGGAGGCCCTGTAACACCTTGTTTGTTTACATCCGTACATTTGTCTCAGTGCCAACATTATGCATGGGTGAAGGTCTGACAGCCTTTGTGTTTAGAGTGCGTTGTGTATGTGTCATCGTTTGTGAGCCAACAAGGTTGACAAAAACCTCTCTCTCGCTGTCCTGTCCCTCTTTCGTTGGTGGTCTCTGCCTCCCGTCATATCCCGAGTTTTTTGCTGCCATTATTTGACCACCTGTTCTCGTCCCTACTGTTATAACCTCATTAACCTATTAGTCCACTTTCTGTCTCCTCTTTCACTCTCTCCTTCATCAAACAATGAAGCTTTTGTTACACCAGAATTTTACCCTGTGTGCCACATGTTTTTCTGAGGTTGGAGTTCATTCGCTGCTTTATTCTGAGATAGCACATTGTAAGATATCTGTTTATTCATTTGTTTCAGATTATAAAAGTTATAATCCTTAAGATTTCACTCTTGATTTGGTAGTAACAACAAATGCATTTTTTTTGTCCTACAGCAGGTAGTTGTGTTTGTAACGGCACGTTATTGACCACTGGTGGCAGAAAACACAAATTTAGAGGCTACTCTGTCAGGGATGCAACAGGGGAAGAGCAACTCTTTTATTTGTTTACAGCGCACTTAATCTGTGAGTTGAGAGGATTCATTGCTGTAGCTGTTTCATAAAAACGACAGTTAGCCTGGCTCCAGAAATCTAAATCCTGTGTTGTGCTCTTCGACAACAGAGCCAATGAGTGTAATGTGAAGTGGGGAGATACAGTGTAAAAGACTTTATAGAGATAACTTTATCGGGATAACTGTGACTCAAGAAAATCATGAATATCCTCACATGAATGAGAAAAAAAGCTGTCTAGCTTGCTGATTTACAGTCCTTTATTGGTTTCCTGATTTATTTTGAATTGCTTAAGACTGCCACCATGGCTGAAGGCATGGCTTGCACATTGTATCCTCCACAATAACAAGTTAAACAGATGTGTGTAAATACTACACATTCCAAACTAAATAAGGACAAGGAGATGAGGTTTCCACCATGATTACTTATTTAGCATTCGCTGGTTGATTGTTTTTCATAAAAAAAAGATGTATGTCCTGTCTGTGAGGCAATACTAATATTTGTTTTGGTAGTTTTTAATTTGAAAGTTTTAAGAATATTTTGATGATTATCGGGTTTACATCGCGAATCGCAGTTATGTACAGAATGCCTATCTTTGATACAATAAAAAACTGAAAGATTGCTAAACTTCAAAGTGATATATCTTTCCAAAACCAACTGACATGGAGTAATAACATGCACATTAAACTTTAGCGTTACAGAAAAATGATTTTCCTCGGGAGAGCAACAAATCAACAGAGTGGGAGAGGCTCATTTTCTCCCTCTGCACTCACCATGCCTCACTGTGCAGCTTATGTCTCAATACAGGCAGGTGAGACCCACAGTATACTCCTGAGGATCTTAAGTGTCTGGAAATTACTTGTAATCCTGTTGAGTCAGACCTGATATGAGCTCTCTAGATAACTCACAAAACTCCACACTGCACAAAAAGTTTCGACCCACACTGGAGCATTGCTGTGTTTCAAACCATAAACACACTAATTGAGTGTTTTTGTCAGCCCGTCCTTCTCATTGTGTCCTTTTTGTCTCTGCAGCCTCTGGAGACGAGCAGGCTGATCAGGCTTTGAATGAAGACTCCAGTCTTCTGTCCCTCTGTGACAGCAGCGTTATAGACTTTTTGAATTTTACTGTGCGGACAGAGAGTGATTTGGATTTAGGTGTTCTGGCATTAGTGGCCACACTCAATGTCCTCGCCGAAGCTGGATGAATCATTAACCTGCGGAAGGGTCATTTTGCCTGAGCGCATAAAAATGAGCTAGCCGATAATGTGTGTGTGCGTGGTGCACGTGCATCCGTGTTTGTGGCCACGCTGACCTTCACATGAAACCCAATCTGGAAATGAGAAGGAGCCACAGAAAATGCTGACTACAGAGAACACAGCCTGTGCCTCTTATACAATTGATTAGCTGTAACTCATTTTATTGCAATAAAACAGTCACCGGGGCATTTTCTCAATTATGCTGAAACTCACTCTGCTGAACAAAAAGTAAACAGCTGTCACCTTATCATTTTGGATTATACAGCATAAATCCTCAGCACTTCATCACTTGTCTTCACTCAGGAGGCAACGCTCCAAAACTTCCACTGAATACCTGCTCTGCCTTCTGTTAAGTGAAACGAGATGATAACAAATCCCAGACGCTGTCTGAGCACACGTGTATACATGCTTGTATGCAGGTAAGGCTGCAAGCACTCACTGTATTGAAGTTGTGGAAGAGGCCGATGCTGGCCGGGTGAGGCGACTCCAGGGGGAACTGGAGGAAGGGCTTCATGTCCAGTGGGGTAGGGATGACAGACGGGCTCCTGAGGAAGGCAGGGACCGGCCCCGGTCGGTTTACGCTTCCTGTGGAAGATGCACAAACAACAAAATCCTATAAATGATGTGTGTTCCACTTACAGCGAATAATGTAGAGAATAGGGATGAATGATCATATCGGCGCATCAGTAAAAGATTCAATGTTGGCATTAGCCTGAAATAAACATTTCTGCTGATATTTTAAATCCATAAAATGTAGCTTTAATTGTGTGCACGCACAGCACAGCAAGTATTTTTCTGTCCACATATGCCAGTGGGTCAACACAATAAGAATAATGAAAGTATAATGCTATGTTAATTCCAATACACAACAGACTTAACGTTCTCTGCAATTAGGCTGAAAAAACATATTAAATATATTGGTATCTGCATCAGCAATTGGCCAAAATTAGTTGAGAAATATAGATATTGGATATTGGCAAAAATGAAATCTGAAATCATTGCACAAGGTGTGTTTGTGACAAGATGATAACAAATACCACATTTAATGAAATATTTTCTTAAAGGCATATTTTGGTGTTTTGGGCTTCCGCTGGTAGCAGGTTATCTTAGCTTAGCTTAGCATCTTAGCTTAGCTTAGCATAGCACAACAAGGTCCACCTACCAGTACTTCTAAAGTTCACATATTAAAGATTCCATATGGTACAAAAAGATAAATCCATTTCTTTCTTTAACTAAAAATAGGTCCAGGTCATCAAAATGCTCAATTCATGGACCTCCATAAGATTATAATGTCACAACTGAGTCACCGGCCTCAGCTATGCCCCCAGTACAGCTGTGGTTTCACACGGTGGGTGGTGCCTGCTCTGGCCTGTCAGAACTGACCAATCAGAGACTGGGTTTTTAGAGGTGTGGGGCCTGAAAGAGACCAGAGCTAAAACTGCGTTCAAACAGGGTGAATAGAGATCCGACAGTATGAAAAAAATAATGTGTGTTTTTTAACAAAGCATGTAAACATTTCATAACAGACACCCAAAACAGAAAGTCTGAACATGAAAATGAGCATAATATGGGACCTTTATCTTGTCTTGTTTGTAGCTAACCAGCTGCTGGCTATATATATATATATATATAAATAATTACGACAAAGAGGTGAGAGTGGTGTTGACCTTCTCATCTAACTGTTGACAAGAAAGAAAAATGAGAGTGTGTCCAATTATTCCTTTCAAGCTAATCATCAAATCAGATCATGTTCCTTTCTTTAAATAAATCTAATACTCCCCTTTTTCAAAATATAAACCCTCATATTCTGCGTCATTTTTCCATATCCAGCCCCACTACCCACCCACACCTCTCCTCTCTCTTGCTCACTTTTCTCCTAGTAGTAGCTCAGCAGCGGTGAATGCCTGCACTTGAGGAGTGTTCTGTGATGGGCAGGAGGGCTAAGCTCCTTAAGCCTCGCAGCTGGGGTGCTGCAGATATCCGCCTTTTCTCCATTTCTCCCTCTGTCTCTCTCTCACCAAGCACAGTTTTCTATCCTCATTTCATGGTCCCTTATTCCGTCTGTCTGCCTCTGTATCCCCAGTCTGTACTTCTCCTCACTCCAGCACCAGTCCTTCTAGCTGTTTTGTTCATCCTCATCCTCTTTCTGTTTTGCTCTCTCCTTTCCACTTCTGCTTCCTGTAGTTATTCTTCTTCTTTAGCGTAACACCAGCAGGGCGCTTCAGGCCCAATCTAGCTATGCAGAAAGAATTTGTATAATCTTTTCTCCTGAGATTATATGCAATCATCATCCTCTATTGCCACTGCTTTGTGATGACTACTTAACCATTTTGTTACATTTGAAAAGAGAAATTGGTCACTTGTCAAAACGAGGGGAAGAAAAGGCTATTTTGGTAACGGCAGAGGAGGCTCCTTTCACTGACGGCAAGGGAGACGTAAAAACTGTGCTGTCAGGATCCGAAATAGACGCAGGGGAAAGTCTCTCCTTCTGGCATTCCCCTTCAGACCGTTTCAGGGTGGCTTTGGCAGCTGAAGCTCAGCTGCAGCCATTGTCATTTGTGTCTGGCTGCTTTAGCATACCGTGCATGAGAGGGAGGGAGTTAACGAAGGTAGGAAGGGGAATAAGATATAAAAGTGGAGGTCACGGTTTAGATGTCCTTCAGACATGCCATGAAATCCCATAGCTCACGTGGCGGCCATTATCACCTCTCCAAACCAGCCACAGCAAGATTTGTGCAGAGTGAAAAACCAGCGGTAATAACACACCTTAGTTCACACCAACATATGAACATGTAGGAATGAACGAACGCTCAACACCAGATATCCTGACGGGATGAGTGTAAGCAATAGCAGGATCAGATAGGACCAATCTATCTGGGACTATTTTTAAATGATCAGAGAAAGTTTGATTTTTTTTTTTATTCCTGTTTTTAAAAAATTAAAATATTAAAGGATAAGAATGGTATTACTGTATGTTTGTTGACTGAAGCTAACAACGTGTTAGTCCATCTTTTCATACTTTCTCCCAGTCTCTATATGGATCTCAAGCCCATTTGTTTCAGAAGGGTGAATAGCGTATTTGTTGGGGACTATTTTCAGCAGTGGATTAATACACATATGGTGAGCTAGTGAGTATTTATAGGACGCTGTATGTGGGGTTGACTCCAAAGTTTGCAACAGTGCTCTATGGCTCAGAGGAAAAAGATATATCAGGCTTTAGCCACACAGATATCGTTAAGACCAGTTAATTGATGGCTTTTTGTCTTCTCGTGGGATTTGTTTGAGAAAAAAAAAGATCACTAGACCGAAATTACCTATTACATTCTATGGATTCATTCTCGCTTCTAGTTTTTGTGTCAAACACAAAAAAAATGAAGTGGAAATCATCGAAGATGCAATTAAGCATGTGGTTAACAAAGCATGTTAAAAGACAATAACGTTTAAGCTTTATGGCCTGGCTTGGAGGGATCATCATTGTGTTTCCTCTTTGGTTAGTGAGGCACACTCTTGGCATGCTTCTGTTAAATCCGCAGCTCATTTTACGCCACATTACAATTTAAAGGTCAGAGCTTGTCTGCTGTTACTCATACATCTGCATTTACTGTGCAGACTTTCACAATACAGTGATGTGTGTAGCATTGGCACACATTGTGTTCAGGGTCATATTCTGCACCATCCCACAGCAGCTCAATGCAGTATGAGCGTAGCAGCATCCACTGACCTACCCTCCTCCTGAGTGATTTACAATGACATCAGATAAGTGAACGCCACGTCTCCCCAACAGCAACCACGCAGGGAGGGAGAGCATTGATTGGACACATTCTGAGGAGCGTTAAAGTGTTAAAGTGCTGCCAAACTCTATAAATCCAGGCCTCACCATCTATTGCTCCTTCTCTCCACTAAAATGAACCGACAGCGCTGTCTCACCCAGCCCCTCATCTGACTGCCTTTTTTTTCTAATGCAAATGTTTGGGCGAGAAAAAGATCAATGCCTGTGTAATAGCTTATTGAATTTTTGTGTAGATTGTGAGAGAGAGGTACTCGGACAGAAATGAAGAGACGCTGAGGGGGAAACAAAAAAAAAAAAAAAAAACAGACAACCAGAGACAGAATCCTATTGTCATAGTTGATTTCACAAACCTTGAGATGTGCGCACACACAGGCATGCACACACCAATATGCTGTGACTAAGGCTTCCCAAATTGGCAATTCATTTAGCCAATTTGGGTTTAATGATCACAGAGGTAATGTCAATGTCAGTGACGTTGCCGGAGCCTCTCTGTATTCCCTGCCCGCCTCCGTCTTTGTGCTCCATGATGGGACCAGGAGGGAAGCAGACGGGAGACTGGCTGACATGCAGTCTAGCAGATTGAAGTCTGATGAGAGGCAGAAGCACTGCAGGGTCCCACCAAAAAAATAGCAGAAAAATGAAATGCAGCCACCTTTGGTTCCGGGCCCCTCTGCTTAACACTCAAGAGGACCGGCTCAGCACACGATGCCAGCCGCCTCACATCTGCATCTAAATGGGCTGCTGTGCACAGAGGACTCTGAAATGAGCTTCTGTGGCAGATTAGCCAGCCTTCCCCTGACAAAAACCCCCTCGCTTTTCCTGCAGCAGAGAAGGACAACTCTGTGGTGGCTCTGTTAACCCGAAAACCTCTGGATCCACTGTTCTCTTGTTTGTCTTTTGCCTATGTTTTGTGTGTTGATCCAACATTCGGTGGCTGATGACATGTTGATGATTGCCATCTGTTCAAATTATTTGTTTTGTGGCAGGAATGCTGAGCTGCCACGTTTTGGCATCAGGCATCATAATAACCAGTTCTCTGCAAAATAAATACTTGAAATGATTTGTTACATCAGCTCTCTCCCATGTGGCGTACATGCACTGCAACCGTGTTAGAGGGTCCAACCTTTGAAGAAGCGCAGTGTTAACTTTGTCGTGATTGCAGGGGGGAGATGGCTCTGTCTTAGTGTCGCATACTGCTACTGTGAAGGACTGAGCATGAAATCCAATTTACTGCAGCTCAGCTTACCCTCAAGTCAAAGGCGGCTATTTCAACCTATAAGCAGGGGAAAGACGACAATACACACACATTCACACACGGGCCTTTGTAGTCTGAATGAACGATGCTCTGAAAAGGAGTCACTTCTCGGCTCAACACTGATTAATGTTGTGTTTGGCTGTGTGAGATCTGGACTGTGAGGAAAGGACACGGTGAGGAGGAGAGCTGAGTGCTGGTGAAGGAGAACACAGTTGATTTCAGGCTGCACTTTGTTTTAATGATAGATGCTCTGCGCCCCAGTGGCCAGGCTTAAATGCCACCTCCCAGAGAACTCTCAGAAGTCCTCTTTCACTGGAAATGTGTGTGTGTGTGTGTGTGCGTGTGTGTGTGTGTGTGTGTGTGTGTGTGTGTGTGTGTGTGTGTGTGTGTGTGTGTGTGTGTGTGTGTGTGTGTTTTAATGCAGTGCTCGCGAGATCAGCTACTGTAGTCCTCCTGCAGCTCCACTCTCTGATTTCATGCAGTATTTGTAGTTACTGAATACTTTTGTTTCCCCCTACAGATTTTGACCTGCTTTCATTAAAATTGAAATCATTATGTAATGATGGTAGCACATTGCTGTGTTTGGACTTTTCCCTGCTAAAAATTTCTCATGAAAAATTCTGTCTTGTCTTACCATAGTGCCGGATTACGAAACATCTTTAAGGAGTTAAAAAACTCCCTGATTGGGGAAGGAACTGGAGATGACGAGCAAAGAGGAGCTGGGTAGGAAATAACGGCAGCGGGGGCTGAGAGGATGGAGTCGATTGAGCGAGGAAAAGAGGTCTGGACGAGGAGGGGAGATGAGGTGGAAAGAGAGGGAAAGCATTGAGGAGGGGGAGGGAGCCGCATGTTTTGAGGTGAGTCCAAGGTGACCAGAGGAGGTAAAGAGCCATGTTAACCTGCAGGTTAATGTACAGACGGCAGAGAGCAGCAGCATGTGACATACTGTGCTGTACATGTGTAAAAAATCTCATGTAAAATCGGTCCAGTTGGTACAGCTGCTTGGAAGGGTTAACCTTTGGCTGTCACATGCAAAATGTCATGAACGCATGAACAATTTTGGGTTATTTTGCTGCCCTCCCTGCAGTTTTTTCTACGTGTCGTGTCTTGTTTTCAGCATTCACAAAAATCCTGAGACATGGAGAAAGTGGCCAATATGCTCCAATTTTTATGTGTATTTGCAGCTGTGTGCATTTTGTGCAGGATTTTAACGCATGCACTGTTCTGTGTTTGCATCATCAAACACAAGCTGATTTTCTTCAAATAATTACACAAACATTTAGCCATGGGGCAAGTCGGAACAAAAAGTGTGTTCAGGTAGAAGTAGAGTGCAACAAGACCAGGTTATTTTCTTCAAACATCTCACTTATTCCCCCCCTTGCCTCTGTACATTTATGAATTTGATTCATTAAGCTGCATGATTAGAATTTACTCAAGATGAAACATTTTGAGATGGTTCTCTCAAATGCCCCCAAATGACCTCTAGAGGCTGTAGTAATTATGACGGTAATTGACGCCCATTGAGCCATACGCGCCAGTGAAAATGATCCACCTATAGTCATTATTCACAACAATTTCAATGTCTGTATCCGAAGAATATGTCACACATGAAAAAATATAAACATCAGGTGAAAGGCATATTTTTCCCTGTGTCTCTCACTCTCTCTCTCTCTGCGAACGAGGGTCAAGAAAAATCAGGTCATCATCATTATTGACTGCCATCAAAGCCAAACTCACAATTAAATATTCGGACAGGCAGTCACGACGCCACAGCAGCAGTGTACCAAGGACTGTTGGTACTTTCACAAAATATTATCACAATTAGATTTTTAATAAATAATCATCTGTGGGTGTGGATTTTAATTTTAGTAAATTATATCATTTTATTGTAATTCTACCTTTAAAACACACAATCCTTCATCATCAGGATACAACGATATCCAAAATCTATGACTGTATTTAGTCTCATATCACGATAACGTTATAATAACAATATATATTACCCAGCTCTAATTTGCACCCACTTGCTTCTTTCCTTAATTTTGTACACAATCATGCCACATCTACATTTAGCTTTGCGTCCTGTCTGTAACCAAAGATTACTCTAGGCAAAAATATAAAGGTCAACACCTGGCTTGACAAACATTGAAATTTCCCTTTAAGCCGTGGAAGGACGGCAGATGGTAAAGGTTTATGTTAACGGTACATTTATGAATCCTAGTCATTTTCACATAATCCCTCCGTGCCTTAGAGTTTTGGGCAGTCGTGTGAATGTTAACCGGAGAGCTTTGTTTCATAAAGAGGCTCACGAACATCTGCCTATCTGTAGCTCCTCTCAGGCCTCAGCTCTTTTGGGAGGTGTTGGAACATCCCGAAGCCGGCTGCCAGCTTTCTCTTTCATTACACTGCAGTCATGATGTAGCACAGAAACCACGCAGAGCAGTGGTAAGAGCCATTTAGAGATCCTCCATGTCAACATGACCTGCAGCCCTGCCCCACATTATTATTCTGTTTGTCAAACCATTTACACACCTGCTGGGAGCTGGAAGAACACACTACTGCAGGTACAGACTGACGGAAACCTGAGCATGTAAAGTACACAAGCGAGCACGCAAACGCACAAAGGCACATGTGGGCGAACACACAACAATGGCATCAGACGCACAAAAGCCAGGTGCATCTCCTTATGATTTATACAATGGAGAACACGCAAAGGCAATGAATAACAATCTTCAACAAACAGAGAATGAAAATAGAACAAAAACAGGATGTATGCAGCTGAAATACATATGGCATATTGTTTTTTACCGCAGAGGCAGAAATTACAGGTTGTATTTTGGGAGCTGATTGGAGTCTGAAGGGCAGAGTGTGGTTTTATGCTATAGCTCGGTTGTGAAGCAGCACACAGTGGTAATGTAGGGTAAGAGGCTTGTGGCTCAGCTGTGGTCTGCATACCGTCAGGACAGTAAACAACAGAGACTCTATGGTCACCCTGTGTGCCCTTCTGCCATTTGATCCTCGGAACCAGCCAATGACAGACGTCAGTGTTTTGTTCGGCCTCCGACTTTTATAATTATGGTCAACAATTCCTCTGAACTAAATGACAAATATATCTTGCCTTCCCTCACCTATAACCATTTCCTGACACCCAGGACAACATAGTCTTCCAACACCGTCACATACAGTAGGGCTGCCACAAAAATGATTGATGTGATTGCTTGGTGATCAGTTTTCAGTACTGCAAAGGTGTGATTAGCTTCAGGCACAAAATCTAGGCCTGTTAATTGTCAGATCCGAATACAGATTATATTTAGCCATGTAAGCAGCATCACCCCAGGAATGTTGGTCAGTCAGAACACCACTTTGGTTCAGACTGAAATATCTGACCGACTATTGGATGGGTTGGGCACAAATGTTCTGCAAGCATGCATGGTCAGTTTTTTTTTTTTTCTCTCGATGGTTTTCCTTATCCGAATCGTGCGACAGAGGCTGTCGTAGTCAGGACAGATTGTCAAGCCCCTTGAGGCATTTTTTTGCTATAAAAATAAAATCAATATGACTTAACTTAATTTTATCAGCTACCCCTGAATAGATTGTTCTGAAATAGGGTTGCCCAGAGGAAAAGTCCTTGGAAAGTGTTTAGGAGGTGCCTGGAACCTTCTGTCTATCACAGACTAACTTCAACCACTCAGATCAACAAACCGAACAAACTTAAATGACATTATTTGCTCTTCTTTCAATGAAGACATACTCCCCAATTCTGACATACAGTAACTAATGCTATCGTAGCATCTACTCTAAACTCTTAAAGAGCTGCCTTGTTTTTTTTTGAACGAACAGTTTCTATCTTCACAGCAAAACCATGTCTCCAGTAGTTCATGAAAGGACGCTGATTGGTCCGAGTGGTTCGGCCAAGACTAATAGTAGACCACACGTTGGAGCCTAAATGTACCATGAACACACTCGTCTATCACACCTTGCATGACTTGCATACTGTAGGTAATTGAAAAGGAGTGGCCATGGACACATTTCCCATATCATCCCTCGTACACTTCAGCATGTTTAGTTGTCCACGGAGGAGCGCTTTGTGCTCTTACTGGTCATAGGACACATAATAGAAGTTGTCACACTTGATGTGAACTACAAACTCAATTCTTGCGACCAACGTTTTTGTTGAAACATCATTGGGCCTCCACTGTGACAAAACTACACCAGATAAAGCAAGAAACTGTCACGCTGTTCAACACTCATTTGGTTACTGAAAATCAGAGTCTCTTGGGTTGGAGCATTCTCAGCAGATATGGTTTAGTCCGATAAGATAAGGAAGGATGGTTGCCAGTTAAAAGAAGAAATACTTGGTAAAGATGGGAAAGAACGAAAAATATGCTTGACATGGACTGACATGGATAGTAAGTTGATAATGTCTCCACATTGCATGCTTTGTTTGGCCATCCATCAACCCCATGCGTCTACATAAAGGGCATTGCATTGCTAATAAAACGACACAATTTTTAAATTAGTTTTACATTTTCAAAGTTTTAAGTTTTAAATATTAGAGTCGTAGTTCACTTTGTCACTTGACATTCTTGTCAGATAAAGGTTCAAAATAAGTTGATTTATGCATTTGAAGTATACAGTAGATATACTGTGACTAAAGATGTTTGACCTGCTCTCCTTCGCTTACCAGTGCTGCTTTTGTTCTGTGCAATAGTTTCAGGCTTCACAGACGCCATGAAATATGTGTCAGTTTGTCAAACATGAAGAGTGACAGGCACATTTTTCTGTTTTGAATTTCAATACTTCTCATTCTTCACTGCCTTGCCTTGATTTAAAGGTCATGTTGTTTATCTAATACAACATGCACCTGTGATTCTTTTGGAGGCCTTTGATGAGTGAGGAGATTTGCACACACACACACACACACACACACACACACACACACACACACACACACGCATTTATGGATTACTTCATGCTGGTTGAGTGAACAGTGATGCAAGCCACAAATGTTTTTTCATAGTGCTGAGTGAGGTCTTTGCATCAGACCAGAAGAAGCCTTGGCCAATTTTTAAATAAATAAAGACCTTGAACCTCTGGTCTGAAATATTCATCATTAAAATCACACAAGAGTTACTAAACTGCGTCTACCACTGTTCTACACCGAGGGAGATGAGCCAGCTTAATGCCAGCTCTTTCATACTCCATTGCTGATCGTGTCGACATGTTTGAATGTTGCCTTTCATTAAAAGAAATACAGTATTTAGATGGTGGTGGCGGCGGATGGAAAGGCACTGAATGTTTTGGGGGATGGCGGGGAGAGGAGACTGCTGTGTTTGTCCCTCCATCTTCTCTTGTCAGCACCGTCGCTGTCATCGCCTTTCATGGAAACTATTTTGGTCTCTGGTTTTACATCTCTATCTTAGTGAAAGGAAACTAATACAGTATATAAAACCCCATCACCCCATGTTGTTGTGATCTTGTGTCAGTGTGTTTAATGTCTAATGCACACAGAGCTAAAGCTTCAGCTCCGGGGGAGGGATTACCAAGAGCTCAAACTCACACTCAGATCACAGGGAGACTCGAGCAGGGGGCAAGAGCAAGCAAACAAAAATAAAGTGGTTAAATATTTAGTCAACACACACATACGTGGAACAAGGTCATTGCAGTCAATCAAATTTAGGGCTAGAAGCAAACATTGATGTTGTTCAGAAGACAAGATAAAATGTTGAAACAGAAAATGTGTTAAATGGTCAAGTCTAATGTCTACTGAATATAACTGCGTCACATGAAAATCGGCATTTTAATCTTTAAAAAAAATCCACTACAGGACGTGCTTCTTATCAGGCTTATTATGCAACAGTCTCCTCTTTTAATAACAGTGAACAGAAGATAAAATAATTAAACTGAATACTCAAATTTCTTTTTTACAAAACACAATTTGCATATAAATACAGTATAAATAAATCATAGTCTCTGGCTACTCTCAAGTTAAGTGAAAGTTAATTTTGTTGCATCATTAATTATTTATTTATTATATATTTAGTAACTGGTTTGGTACAGAGCCTTGACCCTTTTAAGGGAAGGTTCGCTGTATAAGCATATGGCTTTTTGACCTCCTCTCTATTTTTTGTATGTCTTTGAATGCTATTTCGTGTATGTGCTAAAATGAAAGAAAATCCAGTCATGCGCATTTGTGCAAATGTCACTCTTGTCTGAGTAGATACTAGGTACGTTACAGATGTCTGTCTGTATAAAAACTGTTCGAATGACAGACTGCAGGGCAGTAGACTGGTTAATAAAGCCTGTTGTAGACCAAATGAGCTCAGAGGTGTCCGATTTCCTGATTCTGCTTCATAATGAAGCTTGCTGATGAGGAAACGGATTGCGATGAATGACTTGGAGACATCCTGTCAGTAGTGAGTGCACTTCGACAGTGAGAAACTGAGATGACTGAGCACATAATGTACAGAAGTTAGACTAAAAACAACCAGCGTGTTGACTGAGGGTCAGGTTAGAGTACTTAAAATGAAATATGACCCCTTCTGGACATGTTTCCACAGAATTTTGCCGTATTTCCTAAATTGTCTTAATAATTGAATGCGATGAGTTTTAGAGTGTTCCAGTAATTAGATCTTTCAGTGGTTTAAAAACAGAAGGATAAAAAGCCACTTAATCTTCTTTATCTCCATCTTTGGCTATTATCTATCAAACTAAAAAAGCTCAATCTGAATAACTGACGACTGCAGGATTCATAAACATACAGATTCATGAGAATTAAGTTATATTTGGAACGTCACATTAATAAGAGCGTACCATTCTACTAATCCTCATGACTAAATGTCATCAGATCATCTAAGATGCATCAGAGTTTGAGACAGTGACACATGCAGCCGAAACTTTGTGCCAGAGATGAATGATCGGAGGAGGAATGAGACCGTAAAAGACAAATCAATCGGATCAATAGGAGCAAAGAGAGAAAGGCTTTCTGATACCGTCTTACCCAAGATCATCCTGGATCCTTCCACTGTCAACTTCTCTGTCCACGTTATCTTCTCGCTCGACTCTTCACGCTCTCTCGATCTTCTACTGACGTGACTCAAGACTCAACGTGGAAAAGACGTCCAGCATCACAACCTTCACTTTGCATCCCTATGATGAGTCTCTTCTGCTCGCCTCGTCCACATGAGATGCTTCCCCTTCAGATCTCGACACACGTCTCATTCAGCCAGCTGTTGCCGGAGGAGGAGCACAGCAGCAGCCCTGACCGCAACACAACATGCACTCAGTCTGCTGCAAAGGAAGCCTGTAATTTATTCACTATTATATATTCTCTCCAGCAGGAGGGACACCAGAGAATACAGCTGAGATGGAGCCCTGCCTCACTGGAGGAACCTCTGCACCACAGCATGCCTCGCTCTCCCTCCCTCCCTCTCTCTCATATTTTGGGGTTGGGTATAACCTAAAGGCACCTTGCATTCCCGAGCTGTGATTGGCTGGAGGCTCTGCCAATGAGAGCAGCCGGTGCTGAGCGTTTTCTTGGGGTGTTTGAATCAGGAGGCAGAGTGATAATGCTGCTGTCAATTCTGCTCTCCCTTTCCCTCTGTCACCCTTTTCCTGCTGTTTACTATTGACGATTTTTTTTCTTGCCCGTTGTCTCACTCCATCCTCTTCCTCATGCTTCACACCGACACCATCAGAAACATGTCTTGAGTATGTTAACGTCTGCCTTCACAACATCATAGGCTACATATTTGCTCTATGTTTTTTAAATGCTGAGGCCGAGTTCACACTGTAGTTTCCGTTCCAGACAAACTGTGTGCACAGAACAAAAAGCAAAAAGACAGAGACTGGCAGCTCAAGAGCCTCGATGAAGCGTCAGAGGGAGGGGAGGAGAGATTGAGGTTAACACAAACTGACTGGGGATGAAAGGGTGAGGTGAGGAAATGTGGAAGACGTGTTGGAACAGCAGGATGCAGGAGGACGCTGACAGCTGTTTGACAGGCACAGAGTGCTGAATGAGCTCAAAAACCAAGCTCACTGCACGCACGTCTTCACCGACATTTGACAGAATAATGTATAAAAAGAGGAACGCTGTGCTAATGTGTATTCAAGATGTCATCAAACTCCCACAAGATGAGGCAGCACTGTCGCCGCATGACCTCCAGCTTTGTGCAAAATGAAGTGATCCATTTCTATGTAATGTAACAGTCATCAAAATAAAACATACAGTAAATCTACCTGTCTGTGTTCAAGCATGTGTGAACCCAGGATAAGGTGTGTGGGTGTGTGTGTGTGTGTGTGTATGTGTGTGTGTGTGTGTGTGTGTGCGTGTGTGTGTGTGTGTGTGTGTGTGTGTGTGTGTGTGTGTGTGTGTGTGTGTGTGTGTGTGAGATAAGGTTTCCTCATTAGTTGAGTCGGGCTGAATAATGCAAGTAGGTGTATTGTGATGGCCAATGGGCCAGGTGCTAATGTGGCTGTCTGAGGTTGAAGGGGCAGACACAGCATGACTTTAATGGATGTCACCATGGGAAACTGAAACCGGACCACTGGACTCGGGTAACACACCATCCTGCATGTGTGTGTGAATGTGTGTGTCTCTGAGGGGATGTATAGTAAGGCTTTAAATTGCTCATTTGTTAAAACGCTTTGCTAGTTCTCAGAGAAAGAACTGTCTGTTAGGGTTGAAAGAAGTAATTGCCTAGTTGAAAAAATACAGTACATGTAATTATGGCCTTGAAAGAATGAGCTCAAATATAGACAAAAGCAGACGACATGCAGGAGTCAGCAACTACGTCTGTCATTGTCCATCAAAATATCAGACAATGAGGACTAACTGTCCCTTTGAAACTTGCTTATAAAAGTAGAAATGAAAATTTTGCAGAGAGAATCTGTTTTAGAAATATGGACTTAGTCTTAGTCTATATGGACTTAGTCTTAGTCTTAGTAGAACTTTTCCGTAAAGTAATTTAACACAGTACGCTAATTCTGTGCCATGCTCTCTGGTGAGCAGCATAACTGTGTTCTGCTGGAGCAAAACACAGTAAGTACACAGCATATACAGTGGAGGTGGAATTGAAAGAGTTACATCCCTCTTGTCGAACAAAAATATACTTTAATTTTGCATTAAATTTGCGATTTTCTCTCAATTGATCAGTTGTTTTATCTATAAAATGTCAGAAAATGTGTGCTCCAAAACCCAAAATTACATCCTCAAATGCCTTGTTTTTTCCCACAACCCAAAGATATTTAGTCATAGAGCATAGAGGAGTAAAGTAACTATAAAATGTTTACATTTAGAGGATGCGTTCGCACAAACCGAAACCTTTCACCTTCTGCAGATGGAAGTCAGGTGAAGTTTTATAGTCCACAAAACATTTCTGAAGCTTCGCGGCAAAACAGTGTTACAGCATTCTCCTAAACAATTGAAGTAGATGGGGACTTGTTTTAAAATGTAAAAGACAACTGGAAAAAAATGGCTCCATACAGTCTGACCCATAAATGGACATTATTTACACACTTTTAAAGGCTGAAATCTTCATGGTAGCTGCTAAACTGAAAGCACTCCGTCTGAAGTGGGTGCACAAGCTCCACCGCAGCTTGAAGGTGTAAATTATGTCTTTTCAAAACAATTTTGAATCTCAGGGCTTCCAGAGATTTGGATCACAGCGGAACAGCTGTTTTTTACCCCATCCCCATCTACTTCAGTTGTTTAGGAGAATGGTGCAACACTGTTTTGCTGTGAAGCTCCAGAAATGTTTTGTGGATTACAAAACTTCACTCATCTTTCTTTTGGCATGGGAGTGAGTAGATAAAGACTGATTTTTCAGTTTGAGGTGAATTTATCCTTTAAGACATTAGAATCAGATTATTTTTACTTTTTTTTAAAAAGTCTCTCAAAGCGATCAATGCATCATCACAATTGGCAATTGACTAAATAGTTGACGATTAATCGTTGCATCTCTAGATGTAATGATTACAGTTTTCATCAAGGTTGTAAGTGTGTGTGTGTTTGTGTGCGTGTGTGAGTGCGTGTATGTGTGTGCATGTGGCGTGTGACCTCCACCTTCCTATCATTCTCTCATGCCGCCCCAGGAGGCCATAACTGTGTGACAGGCTTGTTGAGCTCTAATTTTAGCCGCGATCGTTAGTGAGTGAGTCCTGAGGAGTCTCGCCAACGTTTAATGAGGTCTTCATTTGATGTGTGACACTGATGAAACGGCCTTACGTGTGTTAAATCAGCCACTTACAGGTTAATGATGAAGATGAAAGAGGTGAAGAGGTGAAAGAAACAAACGAAAAAGTTTTCTAACATTACTTTTTACTGTTTTCTGTCCCGCATCAGCACACAATCAGTTCATTTGAAATACTTCTTGAGAAAACCGTAACAATATTGTAATTCAGTGTTGAGGTTTTTTAAATGGTTAAGCTGGTTCTGCTTTTGCTGCTTTGTGTTCAGAGAGTCCAGTTGCGGACTGTAGCTGGATCCAAACCAAACACACTAACTAAAAAGCAGTCAGCTGTGTTTGGCTGTAAATGTATTTGGTGTAACATGACAGGGCGTGTTTCTGAGTGGGGTCAGTGCAGGGCGGCTGTTCACTGCACCTCAGATGTTAAAATAGGTGTTGCTAGAATGGACACTGGGAACGGACTATACATAAATATACACACACAAATACACGCGTTGACTAAACACATGTCTGCGTGCAGCGAAGGTGCATTAGTAGTTCACAGGCACATGTGCTGTACATAACAGTGTGATTTGTTGGGGACTGGTGATCGTTAGTGTGCAGCTAAAACTGTTTTTTACGACATATTTTTTATGTGAGTATTTCCAAGTATCTATTGTCTAAGAACACACTTTTCGTATTGGTAATCGTCTCTTTGAGACACATGTATACATATTTTAGTACGTTGTATTTATGTATACACAAAGCAGGAAATATTTTTTTTTTAAAAAACAAGTTATAAAATAATTAAACTTAATTCAAAACTGCAATCGTAGGCCATATGAAAAATGTCTGTGAAAGTTTATACTTGACTTAGGAAACAGCAGTTAACTCAAGGTCCACTTACTGTCTTTTTCCAGAGTTCTCAACCACATCTGAGACAGGGGTTACAATCACCTCCAGATTCAACCACTTCTTATCATGTGACTGCAGCTCCATACTCGGATCACATGATAACAACTCTAGTAGCTCTGTCTACTGAAGAAGACCACGAGAGCAGCTTAAAGCTCCAGGAAAATCCAGGAAGTGGATTTTGAATTAAGATCATGTTTACAGGCAGCCATTTATCCATATTAATGTTTGATTAAAGTCACAGATGACTTGATCCTGACGTCTGACGAATTCCTTTTCGAATTTACTTCATTTGCTTGAGTTTTTTAAATTTCAAGATATGCAAATCGTGCCCCGCTTCTGTTATGACAGTTTAAGCGGACTCTGCTCAATAATTTAAGTCTTGCAATACGAGGAGTACCAGCACACTGGAATCGAAGATCTCCTTGTACCGCATTTTTATTGATTTTTTATGTTTCCCACTGTTTCCCATCTTACAAAACAGAAAACTTCCCTGCACTGTATCACACATTGCTCATTATTTCTCATGCGTCTGCCAAACTCTTCTCTCCTGCTGTGATTGCTGATGAAGGAATAATTTGGTCAGGAAGGTCCTGAAGTATCCTGACAGTGCCCTCTTTATTTAAGCCAAAGCTCGCTCTTTTTCTCTCTTTCCCCTGTCCTTCATTCCTTTCCTGCATCATACCCATGATGTGTGTGAAAGGTCGGTGGCCGGTCCAGGTCTGAGTGCAAAGTCTTGTCTGACACTGAGTCCTGACGTTTCATCAAAGAGAGAAGCTATCAAAGCCTCATGTAAGACTGTCACTCGATCTTTATTTCTGCTCTGAATATTGTAATAATGAGGAGATCCTGGCTTATCCGCCCCTCGGTTCATTTTAAGATGATCAAAGGAGGAATGCTCAGAGTTGTGGGTGGTTTGACATTGTTCAGTAGACGGCGATGATCTTACCTGAGCCCCACATTGGTCACCTCTGTTCTTCACGAGGAAATGAATCCAGATTCTTTGTCCAGTAGAGAGTCCAAAGGTCAGTGTGTCAGCCAGCATAAAGTAATGACAGACGTCCTCTTTGAGTGGAAGAGATAAAGGTAAGCTCACGTTACTGTGAAGAGATAAATAAAGTAGCACGGAGCGACGGACCTCGCACCAGTCAGCCGGAGAGTGGAGGGGGAAATGCTCGGCACAGGCAGCCACATACCCTCACTGTAGCTGCATCAAACAGCAGGCGGCTTGATGTTCAGCGTCTTCATCTTCCTCACAGTATCTTCCTCTCTCTCTTTATCCGGCTCTTTTCAGATTGCTTCAAATCCCTCTATGTGTTTCTCTGTAATTCTCTCTGTGTTTTCCCTTCATGCCGTCACCTCTTTCTCTGGGAGCGAAGGAAACAAGTGCACAAGATTCCAGAGGCTAATTCTGCTTCTTAGGACGGGGAACCTAATATGTGAGGACAACTGTGGAAGGAGGGAGATACAGGCAGAGAGAGCATGTGTGAGGGAAAGGAGGGGGAGGGCAGTGAGGAGGGGGACCCAGCGACGGATGGCAGATCAGAGGAAACGGGGATTGGAGTGTGTGTGTTGTTGATGAAGAAGAGGAGGATGGCAAGTCGTTGAAACTTAAGAGACATGAAGGAAAGGAAGAAAATGTTGACATGGGGAAGCAAAGGGAAATATGATTGGCAGATGAAACAGATGGCTTACAGACAGATATGTTGAGTCATTTTTTTTTTTTTAATTTCTTTGATTTGGAAAATGGGTTCCCACACAAATCACTCTGCCCGACAGGTTTCTGTCTCAGTCTGTGGCTCTAAAAATAAAAGACAACATGTGCATCACACAACTACTGGATTACGTGCACATTTGTGAGTTGACAGCCAGATTAAGGAAATAGTCCTATAATTTGCACTTCAGTGAATCTGAATTATGTGTCAATCTTTCTGCTGTGGCAGGTGTACAGTTTTCTTCTTACCATCTTTTGTCGTTTTGATTCTGTAAATGCTTCAGAAAGTCAAAATGTGAAGTTAATAACAAGTGGTCCTTTTAAACAAAGGTTTGAGGGAAAAAAACTTTTTTTGCATTGCAGTAAAGTGGATTCATGTTACAAATAAGTCTGCAAGTATGGAACTTGAGTTATTCAGGTGCTCTAAAAATCCAAGTCCACTGACGTTTATCAAGATATGATGGTATTTATGTATATACCCTGAAACAATTGCCAACTATACTATGCTGTGGTAGCTAACCCTTTGATTTCTCTGTTTAAGGCAATATAGACTGAATTACTTTGACATCTGTGACTTCTGTGACGTCGACAACTTCCGGGTAGACGACTGGTAGTTGATTTGCATTTCGAAGATATGTTAAGACTTGTTCATTTCTGTTGCCACTTTCAGGCGTAACTGTAACGTTTAAAAATATATAGTAAAGCACAATGCTACAACCAATCTGATGTTTATGTTGTGCTTATATGATGCACTGTGTTGCTTTGCCAGTTTTTTTTATATCTACCCAACGCAATGTCTGCTAGTTATGGGTAAAACTCAATCTCTAATTTTTTTTGTCCGTGGCCCAATGGGTAAATTGGGTCTTCAACCTAATGTTAATGAAAATGTTGTGATTATTGAGATGAAAGCTTCAAGCACGAATGTTAGATGAATGAGGTGTATTCACTTTGAAATAACATTATGAAAAACATAGGAAGTTACTGCAAACAAATATTGTGATTGGCTCCATAGAATTTGTGTTTGATTTTTGCAAAAGGTGATAAATACTTTGGTTTGTGAGATGATTCATTTGCTTAATCCTCCAGCACACAGACATTTCCATCTGGTTTATTATAGCTTTTTCACTAAAAATAGCTGCCTGAAGCTGGAAACACCGCTGATGAGAGCAGTGAGAGCCAATCAAAACAGTAAAGCCAGGCTGTAAAACCAAATCGATGGGCTGAAAGACACTAAAATTCTCCAGAACACAGTCATTTCATTAACCAGGCGATCAAACAGATTTTTACACTTAGGTTAATTTAGGAACACACTTCAATCAAGCGCTCTAATCTGGTTATAGTAATTGGAGTATATTGTGAATAAAGATGTGCTGATTGTCTCAGTCGCGCTGTATATTCCCAACCCTTTTTATCCACCTCAGCAGCTGTCTGAGGATGAGGGCCTCCTGGTGCAGTTTCCCACAGTGCAAAGCATCACACATCAGGAGGCAACCTTCGCAGCAGGTGGCCTTCTTTAAAATGCTGATCCACCGCAAAAGTCCAAAACACCCTCAGCCTCTCAGTCACCCGTTTCGCGGCTCAGTTTGTCATCCGATGAAACAACTCAAGTGAAGTGCTGGAATAGCTGGGATGATGAAATTAAATGTGGATGGCTGTGAGATGAACACGGTCGCACAAAATGAACTAACATGATCCAGTTGGACTCCTGCGTCCTAGCATGTCGATTCCACGCCGCTGCCAGTTAAGGTGTAAATTCAGATCGGATGTCATAAATGTGCTTGCAAGCGTCGTTTCAGACAGGGAGGAGAGTATTAGGTGGAGGAGCAGGAGGCGAGGCCTGAGGTGAGACTGACGCATGGCGCAATGTCGAGTAAATGTCAGTCTAATTCTGATATGCTAAAAGGCTCCACTGTGCCTCGTGCATTGCAACTCAACTACAGAATATGGTGGATAAATGTGGGGTTAAGTACAGGCTATCAAAGCTATATGGACAGTTTAATGACATTCAGAGTGTGAAGTGCTCTTGTGTAAATGAGATGAGGCTGTTTAGAAAAACCAAGTGTTTAATGTGAGCAGTAAAAAGCAGTAATGGCTCCGGCCTGTCAGGCTTGGCAGGATCCTGCTGTGACTTTTGAGGAAGAGATGCCTGTGTAAACTCATACTCTAGTTTAATTTGAGGCAGACACCTTCACTTTTATTTCATTTACATAATATGGAAACACACAAACACAACACCTTCTGGCAGCATGCCGTGTAGGGGTTAGGTTATGGGACAGTGGGGAAGGACATCAAACTGGAGCAGTAAGCACATTTCACCAGAGGGATACAGTTACACACACACAGACACCTCCTCCTCCCCCTCAGGGTCGCTCTTCTCTATCGAAACATTTCTCTCTCTGACTCTCTCTGCAATAAATTTTTTTACAAGACTGCTCATCATAACATCCAACAGAGTAATGCAGGACATTACATTCCTCTCTCTGATCTATGTGTGGCCCATCGATGTCTACGTACGTCTTCATTCTCATTGACACGTGGAGCTGTTTGGACTGACGTCACAACTCATTCAACCAGCAAATTGAACGACTGTTTTTTATGGTTCTCTGTTCACGTACTTTTTTTTGCAGAGGTTGGCTTTTGTCTCAGACAATTAATAGCTTATAAGTAATAGGACACCGTATATATATTGAAGCAGGGAATTTCTGTCCTCAGACGGAGGACAAGGCCAGCTGCTTCAGAAGATCATTAACTGGTTCAATGAGACATTCAAAATTACGGACATCCATTAAGAATATGGTCGACAAATTGGTGTGTGTAATAATTAAGATACAAGAAAAAAAAGAGCTGTTTTCCTGAATTGTTTATTAAAGATATTTATGTGTTATTATCGTACACGTTTTGTTGCTAAAAAGGGCTGGATCGTTGATTTTTTGGCCCTCAAAAAAACATATGTAAACATGCAAGCACTATCTTAATGTCGCTGATTGAGTGGAGCTGATTTTACCTTCTTTATATACTTCTAGGCAGGTTAATCTTTAACAATCATTTTGCTTCAGCACACAATCTTTTGTCTTGTGTAAAATCTTACTTTCCAAAGTGACTATAGCGGTCTGTCTATAGATGATTTGTGGAGTAAAAAGTACGATATTTCTTTCTAAAATGCAGTGATGTAGAAGTAAGTTGCAAAAAACGGAGATACTCAGGTGAAGTTCAAGTACCTGAAATGTATACTTGAATGCAGTACTTGATTAAATGCACTTCAAGCACTGTACTTGCCCATCTGTTTTATTCTCTTTACATTTGGTATTAGATAATGAATATTGAGCTGAACTGAACTGAACTGTCTCATGTTAAAGCAACATTATGTAACTATTAAAGAAATTCTGGAGAAAGATAGTTGATTGTTGAGTCGTCAAATACAAACGTTTTGGCTGAATGGTTCAGGTCCGATGCCAAAGATCCAATTTGGTATTAGATTTTGATTGTTATTTGATGATCTGGGCATGAGACTAGTATACCCCACCACTCACCCAATATTAACTTGGATCAACTCCAGCCCCCGCGGTCCTGGATAAGTGATGATGGATGATTGGATGGATGGAAAGAGGGTCAAAAGTCAACTGTCTTTCTGGAGAAAAGTTACACAACCTTGCTTGAATTGCCAATTGTGGTAAGACTAAAACGTTGCATTTTTGATCATCTTTGTACTGACAGAGTGCAGAAATGTAATAAGTGCTTATTATACAATTATACAATTAGTAAAATGTTGTGGTGATCCTGGATTCAACAATAATACCTATCCACATTAAACCATTAAACGCATCATTTGTCTCATTATCTTTAACGGCGTTATCACATGAAATCAAAGAGAATTTGATCAGACAACTACGTTTAACCAAAAATAGAGTTTCACTTCAGATTGTGCCAGTTGTGTCGTTTTCCTACAATGTTTTTGGCTCCTTTTTACCCCGGTGTGCCAGCGGTCCTGGAGAGCTCTGTCTGTTTTTGTTCTATTTTTCCGCCTCAAGGATAAAAGCACCGACCACATCCCTCTTCCTTATTAGCCCTTGCTCTTCGGTGCCGCCTTTGAAGATTTAATCAGTCAGATTTCCTTGATTAATCCTTTTTCATGTCCTTTCACGGTAAATAATTACAGAGTTTGATATGATCGCTGGCTGGATAGAGAGGACAGCATGCAGATTTCTGATAGAGCCGACTCCCCAGGTACCTTCATTAGCCTGATTATTCTGATCCAAACACTCTCCACCAACCAGTTTACATGTAAATAGGTTAATTCTATTCCCGCTTCTGACTCACTTCTGCCGGCACGCAGATGTGTTTAACAGACTAGATCTCACAGAATGTTTTCTGTTTTATTTAGTCTACACATTGTGCTGCACAATATTACGGTACAATATATAATTTTCACACTACAAGGACTGTTTCAGCAGACTGACAGATGACTGGATTTCAGTCCCTCATCAACTGCAGAGAAGCCAAACAGTGAAGATCATGTCTCTCTTTTCCCCTTACAGTATCTCCAGAAGGCCCCAGTCAGACTTCACAGTTACTGCAGGTTATCTAACGGTGACACCTAGTGGCCCAACGCTCATCTCTCAACCAACAAATGATTTCATGTCAGCAACAAACTTTCACCACCTGATGGCAGTGCAGCGCTGCTCTCCACATTTATAGAGCCAGCACTCACAAATATGTCTCATAACAGCAAAAACACTCCTCAAACTCAGAGCAGGATGCTACTTTTTCCTGACCTTTATTTGAATTAAGATTATTTTATTCATGCCTGAGTGAGCTGTTGGCACCATCAGATGCTTTGTTGTTGAGTGTACAATGGCTGCATGCTGTTGTGCAGCAGAGGAGATGAGGAGCTGCTGCCCCGACTGCCCCTCTCCTCTCAGGATTAGTGAGTTAATGCAACCATTCAGACACTGAGCTCTGATCAGCTGCTTAATACTGTTTTATCCCAAATAACACAACCATGCACTCACAATGAGTGCACTCACATACCACACACGAATAAATATACATATATAAATCCAACATATTCACTGTAATAGTCGACTTGCAGATAATGTTCTACCCCGACCAAGTTTAATACCGAGAAAGAAAATGGTCATGTTTTATTTTATAGGCTCATCATTTCTGTGGACATTTCCCAATCTGTTAAACAAGATAAAAGGAAAATAGAAATTTCCTTGAAAGAACTGTTACATTTAAACCCAAGTAATAATTCACTGCTTTTTTATTTACAATTTGAAAGTAAATTTATGTTGCGTTGTTTGCGTGATTATAGACAAAGCTCACATTTTTGTGTGCTCAGTTTACCTGTGCACTGACTAATACACATGCAATCAAATATGTGGATTTGAAGCAATTGAAATCTGTCTCCTTTCCTTTTTTTTGTACCAAATTCTCCCCATGAAACTGAAGGAAATGATTCTAGAAAATTGTAGACCTTTAAAAAAGAAAGACATTATCAAAATGTCCCTTTAACATTTAAAGGGATCTGCCTCATTAAGATTAAAAATCTTCTACACAAGTGTCCTGGTCGAAATAGCAGTCGCACATGAGACTTATAGCACCTCTGCTGCCAATATAGGCTCATCTGGATCACAGTCACAGTCAAGGGGGTCAAGGGGGTGAGGGTGAGTGCAGCCCCTCATTTATCTTGGGTGCAAAAGTGCCCTTTTCAGATGGAGAATCTTTTGTCCCCCTAAAACATTGGTCTATCAACTGTCTATAATCCATCATGTGGATAAATAAGGAATACCCACATATCCAGTGTCACATGTCCAGTCTGAGGATAGTCTGTGTCTTCAAAGAGCAGAGAGATGCCCTGTTTTGTTATTCATCCAGCCCCTTTAAAGTTAGTCCCTGGTTTCCCTGTTAGTCGTGCAGATGCACCACACACATACAGAGAGAGAGAGGCTTATACTAATCCTTGCGAAAACAAAGTGATATATTTCTCCCAGCGCAGGTCAAGCGTGGGATGTTCATCAGCATGTTTATCAGGATTATGAGCATTTCATCCATAATATAACCTCTAACATCATACTTACCAAACACTCGCTGTTCTCAGCTGAAAGAAGCTGTGAACATTGTGCAGAAATACACCGGGAGATGAGTTGGCCAGCCAAAAGATGGTACAACTGACTCTTTGCGACCGTTCCCACCAGTGGGCCCTGACCCGGTGTGACCCTGTGACCCCTCTAACTGACCTCTCAGTGGGTGGCCCTCACACTGAGCAGCCTGGACCATGAATCAACACAAGTGGCTGCTCTTAGATCAGATCTTTGTTATTTTATGTCTTTGTCTTCACCACTCTGATAGTACATTTGCAGGCTGATGTTTTTCTACTCAGTCAGTTGCTCTTTTTATTGTAATTTTCTCTTCTTCACCTGTTGGCAGTTAATGTTTTCCTTATCATTTTATTTGTCAGAGTCACTCCAGGCTCTCAATCTAAAAAAAGAAGAAAGTCAGGTATCTCCAACCCTATAAATCTTGATTTAGGTATTAAAAATGTGTATGTTCTTGAATGTCTGTGTGTGTATGTGAAAGGTCAAAGGTTTAAATAACAGACATGTGTTTATTACAGGGTTAAATTGTGATCTGAGCGAATGTCAGGACAAGATTATGCCATCCCAGTGTCAGTGAAGAAGAAAGTCTGCGTGGCCGGGCGGCCATGTTAATCATAAATCTTTATCTTACAATCCTGCCTCGCACATCCGCCCCTTTCATTAAATGACGGCCAAAGGATTAGTGCAGCTAAACCGCAGAGATCTGGGGAGAAAAATGAGAAACAAAGTAGGAGGTAAACAGGATGGTGATGCTGAATTGTTGATGTCGTATGAGACAAAAAGATGTAGAATATCTATCTATCTATCCATCTATCTATCTATCTATCTATCTATCTATCTATCTATCTGATAAAAAGTAAACACATAATCCAAGAGTGAAGTGATTTTTTTAATATTTTAATGACATCAAAATTTCCAAAAGAGACAAAAAAAATTGAAAAGAAAAAGGAAAAATACAATGTCAACAATGTTAACCTGAGAATTACATTTTTGCTTCTTCAGCTTGAGCCCTCACTCACATCCCTTTGATTTTTCTTCCAGTTTTCTAAAAATCAAAACATCTTCCTTCTGTAGACAAAAACTTCAGATCAGCTACATCAGCTACTAGCCAGGATATCTATGCTTCGAGTGCAAAACATGAAATACTGTAATTAGAAAAGTGAACACAAAAGAAATAAAAGAGATAAACTATCAGTCTACGTAGCAAACAAAGAGAAGCCTCGACCACAAATATATACAGAAGGAAAACCAGACACACATCAGAACAAAGTTCATATACACTGTATTAAATTAGAGAATAAATAGAAATACTTTTAATTTATGTAGAACATCTGACGTCATCAAAGCTAAATTAGAAGTGCTTACATCACAGTAACAGGACATCTGGTCAGCATGGCCAAAGCAACAGTTCCTGTTGCTAAATCATTTGGTAATCCGTTTTTCTAAGAACATGTATCGGTCAAGTATTTTCTAATTTTAACAATGTTCTGCAGTGCTAGTCTAAGTGCACCACACATGTAAACAAACCATTTTTAGTCTACAGTTCCTCTACTAGCAGACAGTCTCCTGGAAGTCCAGGAGACGTCAGCGTCAGTTCATTAAGACGATCAGTCAGGTTGTATCGACGGTTGAAGCAGAATCGAGCCTCCTGATTGGTCTTAGTCTCTGTAGACAGAGGCTATCTGTCGGGGGGGCATGTGCGGCGGATGGTAGGAGTCATACGGCCCCTCTAAGTGTACGTCATAGCCGGTCTGAGTCTGATACAGGCCCTGCTCCACAGGGGAGGGGGAGTAGTGGTGTGGGGGTGGGTAGTGGCCTGTAGGCTCCTGTTTGGGCACCAGGTTGCTGCTGATGCTCAGTGGTGGTGTAGGGGGACCATCGTACGGAGGCGTCCCCACACCGCCAGCATTGTACTCATTTGGGGAGTGATTCTCGTACACTCCCCCTTTCATCGCCCTCAGGTGAAGCAGGTGAGCGGAGTCAAAAGTGCCATACGGTGGACTCGGCAGGCCGGGAGAGGAGTAGCTCACCATGCCACCGAGAGGAGTGGGTGCAGCCCGGACTCTGTGTCTGTCCTCAGGCCTCATCCCAGCGCCAGCAGTTGGCCCCAGCTGCAAGCAGCCGGCCACCAGGTTGGAGGTGGGCTGTGAGAGGCCCTTACACAGCGTCTCCATGAAACCCCTGCTCTCCGTGGACATACCTCCCTCCAGGGCCTCGGACAGAGCGCAGATGTAGTTGCGGGCCAGCCGTAACGTCTCGATCTTGGACAGTTTCTGTGTCTTGGAGTGACAGGGCATGATGCTGCGCAGGTTCTCCAGTGCGTCGTTCAGGCCGTGCATACGCGAGCGCTCCCTGGCGTTGGCCTTCACACGCCTGGCACGGAATCGCTCCTGCCGGGCCTTGGTCATCCGCTTTTTCTTGGGCCCCCTTCGTTTGGACTCATTCTCGTCCTCCTGTCCCTCCTCCTCATCCTCCTCGTCTTCCTCTGCATCCTCACTCCCCATCTCCCGGTCCTGTTGGTTCATTCCACCTGCTCTGTAGTGATGCGATGAGACTGACGCATCTCCATCAGGTGAGCTTATGTCTCCATCCATCCACTGCAGAGGGCTGACCACCTCCTCTCCCTCGCCTTGTCTCACATACGGCTTGATCATCATAGTACTCTGGAAACAAGAGAACATTTTTGTCAAGCACATGTGCTGTGGGGCAGATTACTGTTACTGTACTACTATATTACTGCAAATACAATTACATTACATTACATTATTATAATCAGGGGCTGCCCAAACTTCTTGCCTTCGAGCACCACAATTAAAACTTAAGGGTGGGCCGGGGGGCAAAAGAAAAAACCCCGACTTTGGGCAGCACTGCTCTAAATGAATGGTTGTAAACTTCTATCCATAGACTGTGAGCATTTTCCAGGTTTTCATTGCAAACAAAGAAACTTTAAGCAAGATCAAGCACAGATTTTTAGGTATTTGTACTTCACTTATATGACTAAACTACTTATAGGAAAATAATTGTATAATAAAATAATAGCTGCGTGTAATTATACAGTAGGATTACGTTAACGACAGATTTAAGAATTGGTAGTTTCTCTTCCCTGGCTTGATATGAAAGTCTTGTTAATGATAATGAATTATTACAAGGCAAAGGATCAGCACTTTCTCTTCAGCTGTGGGGACATTGAGGTCAAGTCCTCTTTGTATTCGTTTAGGATTTTTAGCAACCTTCACATTCTATTATTAAAATGTGCATTTTGGTGGAAATTTTGACTGAATGTGTTTCGATTTGTTTACTTTTAGGCCATTAAGACGGCAATTACGCCTTCATGAAAGCAACAAAAGTGTACAGGTAATACAGTTTATCAGTAAACTGAATACAATTGGAAAAATACAGTCAGATTTTTCAGAGGAAGTAAAGGGGGGCATGAGGGGGACTCGTGACTCATTGGTATTTAAAAGAAATCTTGTCTGCGGCCCTGTAAAGGATGTAACCTGGAGCCAGTGAGTTAATGATCATAATTATAATAAAAACTACTTTGTACACCGTGACCGTCAGCAGTCCTCAAACCAATCTGACGGTTTCAGCACCGGACAGCTCCCTCCTGTCCGCAGCCACAGGTGTTGCTCATTGAAACAATAACGCGCAGGGATGAGAAAACCCGAACCAGAACTCCATGATAAGTGATGACTGTCTGGAGTTGTCATATGTGCATTATCTGTTTGTATTCCCCCTCTCTCCCCCTCACTCGGGGTAATCCCGGTCAACTCGTGAACTGGTAATGCCCCGGGCCGGCGAGATAAAGTCACCGACAGGACTTCAATCTGGGGCATGGAAGGATTTGCTCCGTGGATGAAGCGACGACCATCGGATTAAATGAAAGATCGACATCCTGAGATCAGTGGCTGTCGACTCAGATTGAATTGAAGTCAGACATTTACCAACGCAGAAAATATTAATGTCTGGCCACAAAGTGCGGGCTGCAGCGGATATTTGCTAAATGTCGACTTAAGCATGAAAAATAAACCTTTTATGTTTTTTCTCTATTAGATATTTTAATTTCTTGTTGATTATGGGTGTTTTAACCGGATTTAAAAAGCGGCAGGGTTGTGCCAAAATGCAAGTTTGTCAAAAACTGTAAAGTAAATAACAAATAAACTGAACTACAATGTAAAAAAAATAAGAATAAAAACCAAGAGTTGTTTGCCTGATTAGCGCAGATATGCGCAAAAATCAGACCTTGTACCTGCCTCAGGCTCCATAAATCACTGTTTAAACCCTGTCAGAGACATACCCGTGCTGATGTGTCCCGGGACCTCCTCAGGAAGTTTGGCAGATGATACGTCTCTCTTCAGTTCTGGTCTCTCAGTCCACTGTCACACTGTGGCCGTGTTCCGTGCCGTGCCGTCCCACAGAGTCTCAGCGTGGGTCACTCTGCGGGAGCTCTGGGTTTTAACCTCCACGTCAAAGCTCCTCCCCCTCCCGCGCGTGGCCGGCCCGTGGCTGTGTGTGTGTGTGTGTGTGTGTGTGTGTGTGTGTGTGTGATGTGTATAAGCTCAGTGAAACACTGCAGACAAACAGGAGAGGCCCACCGGCCTTTGTTGCTCTGCGAGGGCGGCCGCCAAATCCGCAGCACGTTTGCATTGAACGGAGGAGAGACGCGCTCAGTCGGCTGAGCCTAACTGTATGTGACAGCTTGAAGTTGCATGTGAGCAGGTGTTTGCTCCATCCCCTCTTCCAGCCATCCATCCCTCCGCACTGCGGAGACAGGCTGCTGAACAAGTTCAGTTCACCCAGGAGGCAGCTCTGACCAGACGGGGTAAGTTTGGTCACATGAGGTGTGCAGTTCCAGCATCAGCAGTCGTCTCTGGGACTCATTAATGGGCCCCTCTCTCTGCAGTGTGTAGGTCCTGGACTCAGCATCTTCAACCACCTCAACCCATACTGGATGTCCTGGCAGGGCTCGCTCACATCCTCACATCCACACTTATGCGCTGCTGCACTTTCAAATTGTTTTATTGTATTTGATTCCATGTATTCTTTTTTTATTATTATTATTTAATGGGTTTTTTTGTATTATTATTCAGTCTGTTTTTTGTTTTTTTCAACTGTATTCATTCTGTTATTTATTCATCTTTAGTTGAATCTTATCTTTAATATTATTAAGAAGTGAGTTTTCCATCTCATTTGGCATAATCTGTGGCATGCTATCCCTATTTTTATATAAAGCACTTGATGTATCTCTTGTATGAAAGGGCCTGTACAAATAAAGTTTATTATTATTATTATTATGTTCCATTAATTATGTGACATTTTCCACACCACAGTCTAAAATATCCTCCCTTACAAGTAGAAGTTCTGCATTCAAAAGTACTGTAAAGTACTCATTATGCTTATGCGCACTTTCATAATGTTATATTATTAGGGATTATTACTGATTATTACTGATTACTGATATCATAGATGCATTAACATGTAAGCAGCATTTAAAGGTGCACTAAAGCATTTTGGAGACAGATGGCTGAATGTCTGAGTCTCATTTCCGGGTTTTCACATACGAACACGTTTCATTCCCATGCAGACCACTTTGGTTTGGTGGTTCGCCAACCCAAAGTGTCAGTCATTGATGACCAAACCACAGAACGGCTTAAACAAATGGCAAACTAGTCAAACTGCTTCTGTGCTCAAGCCATTGCAATAGGTGTCTCCAGGTCCACATTTTGCCATGATGACACACAGACTCACAAGGTGACCAACCGATGTGTTTGTAGAGTGTTGGCTTTTTACTGTGACATTGTGCATAAACCTCAGTTGATGGTTTTAAAATGTGCAAAGTATTCTCATGTTTCAGAGCGGTTTAATGAAGACAACACTTTGAGGATGACCCGTCACGATAACATTGCTCTAAGAATGATAAGTGACTAAAGGGACACATGGAACTAAAGATATTTGTGTCTGAAACAGACTAATTTCTGCTTTTAGTAAGATCATCATGTCCTTCTTAGTTTACCTGGTAAATCACAACCAAAATCGTGTGACAGTGGGGCAGATTTGCCTATTAAATAAAAAAACAATAAACTTAATTCAAGTTGTAAATTGGACTATGCATGCTCAAAAGATCGTAATGCACACCCTCATTGTTTTATTTAAAGACAGTGGTCATTCAGATTACTAGAATGAAACCATTTTATTTTATTCCAGGTGAGAGTACCACAAATAAAAAGTCATAATCTGTCCCTGAATCACACAAATGTTCTGTGACAAAGAAGTGAACAACAACAGGATATCTTCTTCTGAGCGGGGAGCAGAGAGGCAGAGGACATGCAGGATGTAGAAACAGAGCACCACATGCTCCAGCAGAGATGCTCGAGGTAGGTTACAAGGTAATCTGCACACCCAAACTCTCATTCCCCGGTCACTCCCAGGCCGACCACCTTCCCCACTGCTCCTCCCCCCCTGGGTCTCTGCCTTTTTCTATTCCACACCTGCAGCCTGAAATGGGAATAGCAGAGCCGGGTCATCCCCAGAGTGGAAGTAGCAGGGGAATATGATAGCTGAGGCCTTGTGTCCCCAATGCGCTCACTCTGAACTGTTTATGATACTAAAACAAATTTGAATTTATGTTGTATCTTGTTTTTGAGGCATGCGTTGCATCTTAACTTGCTAAATACAACTTTTGTTATGACAAAACTGGCCTTTTTATATGTTCCTTTATCATTTTTATTTCCAGTTTGACCCACTTACTGTATATCATCCAGTCTTCATGTTCCACAAGTGGTGCTCAAGTGTAATGCTGTATGTATGCCATAATGTCCCCAGGTCCCTCAGTGCTGACCACACATGCCTGCAGATGGTCTTCTCCTAACACACATCTCTTATTTTAACAGTATGTGGCTCAGATGCTCATCTATCCTCCACTGGCTGCTCAGCTCACTCAGCATGTTCACATTGCTCAGAGGACACTGCCTCCCTCACCTTTTCTAGGTGTGTTTGTCGGATAGGAATTTAGTTTATCAGATAGGACGGATAAAACTTCACTCCAGTACACACACAAACATGACCCTGCTCTGAATCCCCAGAGTTTCTGCGTGTGACAGTGGGGGAAAGTGAGGTTTGTCCATCTGTCATACTGGAAGTCCTCAGAGAGATGCCAGCGCCACAGCATGAAGAGTGTGTGCATTTTAGCGTGTGTGTTCATGTTTAGGGAAGTAATAGTAATATAGGAAGGTCGCCTCAATCAATCATTTATAAAACAGACGTAAGTACAAAAACACGTATAAGTAGTTATACTTTAAACCTTACTTTAATGTGGAAATGTTTTTATCTCTAAGCAAAGTCAATGTGACGTAAGAGATTTTCCTGCTGGTGATGTCTTAGTATTGCAGTTTGGGATGCATATTGTCCAAGGCTGTGGTGAACTTTGCATGAGCTCTATGAAGATTGTACATCAGCGACACACTCCTGCGTGATTGGCTTTTTTATCAACCCACTATTTAGTCCACCTAAAATGATGTGTTGTCTGGCTTCAATCTCCTCTGCCAGTATTGTGGTCTCGCCTTCCAAAAAGTCTGATTTTCTGTTTCTCTCATTCCCGACTTAACCCTCATCTGTGCTGACATTATATGAGGGAAAATCACAACGCATGTGCCGTCAGTTAAAATTAATTTGAGGTTGATAGATCACGTGCATAAGTTTCAAACAAGACTCTTAGCACATGCTTAAGCAAAGTTTCACAGGCTCAAGATCTTCTACCGATCGATTGTAGGCAGACCGTAAAAAATGATCTTAAGACTAAGTTCAAGTATAATCGAAGATGAAGCCCCAGGACTTTATCTCTCACTCTGCCCGTCTGCGTCCACTTCAAAATTTATACCATTGGTAAGAGCAATGACAATACGGTGATCAAATTGTTCGGAAAGCACACAAAACCCTCCAGAGAATGAACGTTGCTCTGTATTTCATGGTCCCCAATCAACTTTAGAAATGGCCGGCATCTAAGCCAAACTTGAACCTCCCTCCAGCCCAGCACCGACCCTGGGGAGACAGGGGTGATGTTGACCATGTGTCCTTCTGCTAACCATCTCATTGATGGACCCCACTACTGGGTAAAATAGTCGCCCCCCCCCTGCCTGAACCCCTAAACCCCCTTAACCCTTCCCTAAACCCTCTGTTGGCCCCCTGTTGTGCGTGCTCATTGGCTGACCGCCTTCAGGCGTCCCTTTTCCACGGGTCCATTGTTCGGCCCCATAAGCAGCTTTGTTTCTGCA
The DNA here is from genome assembly GCF_965226575.1 of Pagrus pagrus. Lineage (NCBI taxonomy): Eukaryota > Metazoa > Chordata > Actinopteri > Spariformes > Sparidae > Pagrus > Pagrus pagrus. Next base: position 19,729,564 of record NC_140187.1, read on the forward strand.
TGTGCAGCTGGGCTAGCCCGCGCAGCCATTAGCCACAACACGCTAAAGGGAGAGCGGGATAATATAATTACAAAACAAAAGTCAGGTGGCTCACGAGATCTGCCAGGAGGAGCCCATTTGGGGGAGATGCGAGGACACGCTGGCGGGTGGCCAGCTATAATTCGATTATGAAGTTGTGTGAGCGACAAAAGAAACAATTGAATCTTTTTTTTCTTTTATTTGCCCCACTGTGATTTAATTTGATTCCACCGGAGCTTTAAAAAAGAGGGCAGCGTGAAAAGAGAGAAGATTTACTCTTCTAATTTCTAGAGTCACCAGCTCAGAAAATGTAATATGGTCTGACAAAATAGTGAGAGAAATTCTTCCCCGGGCCGACGTTATTGTCATGTTGCTGCGACACTTTGACTGCATGTGAGGCCCAAATCAAATGAACCACTGAAGGCCACAGTTTTGCTGCGAACTGACTGGTCTTGTGCGCTTGTTTTGCATGAATGCACAGAGACTGGCGGACAATGGGATCAGTGGCAGATCCATCTCCTGTAATACTTTCTTCAAACAGGGCTGCAAGTGTGTCCCCCTGTTCTGTCGGGAGACCAGAATTTATCCTGTTAGTCACCCTAGATGAGTGAAAGAGTAAAATCAACCCCCATCCCAGCTGGACACACACACACACACACACACACACACACACAAGGATGCACCCATTCACACAGGCACATACACATACACATACACACACACATATACACACTCTTAACCCCACACTGGGGAGCTTTATGGACAGCTGATAAGAACAGGTTTAGCTGGTGGCTACTGTTTGAAGCAGGTCAAGCAGAACATGATCTGTTAATGTCTTTTTGTTTCTATAGTTCATACTGCAAAAGGCTGCATTTTGTTTTTTTTTGTTTTGTTGTTTTATGAGACAATAAGCGATTGTGTCAGATGCACACATGCTCTCACTACTGAAGGGTTGGTGTCAGTATTGTGCACGCTCGGGGTGTGTAAACGCCTATTTTTTTGCCCCATTAGGCACAGTTTGATCGTGCCCCTGGGAGAACGCCACATTCTCTTGCTCTGTAAGACGGCTCGGAAAGGTTACACTGCAGATTAATCCGCTGTCTGGTTTACTGTTTAACAAGTGTATATGTGTGTGTCAGTATGAGAAGATATATTCAGCTTTTATTGATACATCTTGGGAATGACAGTGACATTTATATCACCTCTTTGAACTTTTAATCTGAATATCATTCTTTGAAGCATTCATGCGGCTCCTCCGTGAGTTGCTTTTTGATTGCAGATGGCAGTTTCAGTTCCTGGGGGTTGCAGGAAAGGCGGAGCCGATGAACTTCTTCCCATTACCATAGAAAGAATTATTCCAGGTGTAGGTTTGGATAATGAGCTCCTTCCCTCCAAGGCTCAGACGACACCTGTGGATGAGGGACAATAAAAGGTCAGCCCAATCACAGGAATAAAAATGTTGGCATTATATGTTTCTGTAACCCACAGATACATTAGAATTGTACATTTTATTCTTCAACATTTCTACAATACGTGTCATATCACGTAGTTTACACATATACGAGCTGACTTTCATGTCAGGAGGAGGAGGGGATAGTGGTGATTGTGACAGCTCGCCAACATGGCTGCCAAGCAAGACACCGCCCGAAACACGATACGTTGAGACAACATTAAACTGAAAGTCGATTTTAAAGACTGAGTTAAAAAGATCTAAATCAGAAAAGAAAACATCCGTGGGTATACTCACTGTTTTCCAGGGCGAGTGATGTAGCAGAGGCTGTACATGGCAAAGTCAAATTCAGGACTGCAGCCAATGATGGCAGAGCCGACCTGCTTGAAATATCCGGCCCACATGAACTGCATCCCCATGACATCAGGGTAGGAAGTCCACTGAGAGCAGGTGAAAGATACAAGTCAATGCTACACATGTCACAGAATAAATCAAAGTGCTGAGGTCAGAACTGTGGATGCTTACAGGCCCGTTGAAGCTGTGGCTGTAGTAGTTCAGCTGTCCACTTTTCTCCAGAAGATAAAACTGGACCCAGTTGTGGAAACCAGACACCTTTCCCCCCTTCACCTCTCCTATTACAGAAAGTTCATTAATAATCACAAACAAAAACATGTGTGGTGTTTGATAGAAATCTGCTCCGTCCTCACCTGCAAAGATGTGTTCAAAGCCACTGGAGTCCTTCTTGTTGCTGCTGCGGGAGTACAGGCCAAACCACATCATCTTCAGGTCCTGGAGGAACTCAGCCTCAGATGCATATACACCTTAACATACAGAATAACATACACTTTAAGATCTGGAGGTTTACAGACATGAAGCAAATATACTCCTTGACCTTGAACAAGGTACTGGGTTCAAGCTGTGGCCCACAGCTCACTCTCAGTAACTCCAAAGCAACATCGTTGTGCTTGCATCTGTCACAGCATTATGGAAACTGTAGTTTCAAACTTAGAGCATGATTATCCCCCAAACCGGATGAAGACAAAGAATAAGAAGAGGACAGACTAAAATCCATTAAAGGACAAGTTCACCCAAAAATGAAAATGCAGTCATCACCTACTCCATACAGCTTTTACTGCGTAATCCAAGTCTCCAGAAGCCCTGAGATCCCACATTAATTTGAAAAGATTTTTACACCCTCAATGTGCGGTCAACATTGTTTACCAACTCCACGGGCTTGCGCTAATGCTTTTAGCTTAGCAGATACAGTGAAGATTTCAGCTCAGAAAAGGGTGTAAATAACGTCTTCTCAAATTACTTTATAATCTCAGGGCTTCTGTAGACTTGGATTACGCTGGGCAAGCTGTTTGGAGCCATTTTAAGGTTGTTGTTTTTTTCAGTTGTCTTTTTACGCTTTCAAACAAGTCCCCATCCACTTCAGTTGTTTAGGAGAATGCTATTTTGTGGTTTACAAGACTTCTCCTGTTTTGGGGGGCCCACAGTCTTTGACATCCTCTCCACTAGAGAACTTGCATTGCATGTATGTTGCACATACAGTAGATGTATTTACCCTTGGTGTAGAGGAAAGCAAACAGCTCTCTGCCAAGCTCAGTGTTGGACATGGTCTCCCTGACAAAGGTTTCCTGCTCAGCCAGCTGCTGAGAAGTGAAGTCCTCATTCTGACCAGTCATCCTGTTGTAGTTGTCCAGCACAGCCAGGAGAGCAGCGAAGGTGGGCTTGGAGAACAGAGCCTGCTCATCCAAGAATCGGAACAAGCTAGAAGCACATAAACAAAACACCAAATGAAACAGAGAAAGGGGGTAAATACATCAAGATCAAGAAGGAAAGATGGAGCCACTCAGAGGGAGAGAGAGAGCAGGGCTAAGACTCACCGTCCAGGGGAGAGGTCTGACTGGGAGCTGGTCTGAGAGTCGTGCACCAGAGCCTGAGGGTCAATGACCAACTCTGAGGCTGAAGCCTTGTTTGAGTCCAGAGCAAAGAGCGTCTCAGAGATGGCCTTGATCTCAGCATCAGTGATCACACCGCTGTCGCCTCCTCCAGTGCCTGTAGATCATTACAAAGACACAAAAACACACAGATCATGTCTTTATTTATTTTAAGGATTTATGCATTTCTGGAGCACATGTGGTGTTACCAGTGAAGGAAAGTTGCTGTTAGTCATATATTTTTATTAGAATAAGTGTTAAATAGCTCTGTGTTCCAACAGTAATCACTGTTATAGAGTGTTTGTCGGTAACCCAAATTGTCTGGTATCCCTGCCCACTTTATCCAATCAGGACAGAGAACTCCATTAAGAGGAGAGCAGGATCCTCCTGTTTGCTGCCATGTCTGGCGATTACCGCTCCGTGTTGCTGTGGTGACGTAGAGAGGAGGGAGGGAATTGCTAACTGCAAAATGGACAGGAAGTTAGCTAAAACGAGGACAATGCTTACAGCAGCTTTAAGTACAGATCTGAGGTACTTTACTTCCATTTAATGCTACTTTATACGTCTACTCCATTTACTCCAACGTGCTTTTAAGATTAAGATTTTATGTAACAAACTCTATAATCCAGCAATTAAATACGATGTTAAATACTATTAGAAGCTATAACATATTCTTATTTATGTATTATTAAACAACACTAGAGTATACAGGCTGCAATATTAAAAAATGCTGTTTACATCAGTAATAACTATATAAAACACATGAGTACTTCTGCTGTTCATACTTCAAATACATTTTGTTCACACATACTCGTATTTTTACTCGAGTAAAATTTTGAAAGCCAGACTTTCACTTGTCATGGAGTATATTTATGTATATTGCAGTATTGCTGCGTTTACTTAAGTTAAAGGGTCTGAATTGTTCCTCCACCACTGGGTATCACTGTACAAGAATGCAGCAGGTCCAATTGAAGGAGGTGAAACTAAACCCTTTTTGTTGTAAAGCACAACAGCGACACCTGCTGGTCATTAACTGGAAGAAGCTTCCACTAAGACAGGCGGCCACACAAGCAGTGTACTCAGGTCGTTTATTTAGGTTAAAGTATTATCAGCAAATGTACCTTTGTTTAGTTGTGCAGGAAATCAGCCCCTGCCATTGATATATTATATTTTGAAACAAATTACATTATTAATACTAACGCATCAATGTGTAATTAGCCTTTTATTGTTGCTGCTTGACGTGGAGATACATTTATGCCACGGTATACCTTGACAAAGCAATCTATATAGTTCAGTGGTTTAGTCCAGTGGTTCTCCAAAGGGTCACAAGATAAATCTGAGGGGTCGTGCATCTCATAGACATCTAATAGAGAAACTTTGCTTTTTCAGTGTCGTGGGGCTCAATGTTTGACTGCTGACTGCATAGATTCAGTGTCCACCGTGTGAAAGTGTGCAGCTGTCATAAGTAGACTAGCTGTCTACTAGAAGCTAGCAGACTAACAGTGGTGATACACTGTGTGGCACATGAGATGGGGTCAGCTACAGGTGACACATGGTAGAGGTCTTACTGTCACAGAGGTCTGCGTAGTCGCTGCAGCAGTTGTTGTACTGGGGGCACTTGGAGTTGCAGTGGCACTCATTCTGATTGTTGTACTTCTCACCACATCTGCCTTTACAGGATCTGGCTCCCTCTGGAAGGGAAAAGAAAGACATTTGCGATACCACATGGGTACATTTAAGATTTTCTACAGATTTTATAAACTAGAGTCACTCACCTTTACATGTGTCAATGTAGTCAGAGCAGCAGTCCTTGTAGCGCTCACAGGACGGGTTACACTGACAGGAGAATCTGTTGTCTGTCCCATAACCACAGCGACCCACACATGAGTCCAGGGAGTCTGAGAATCAGCAGGACAGATCGAGGTCTTCATGACATTGCATTGAAAGGCTATTCATAACTATGTAACACGGTTACACATACACCTGTAATAATAGGTTGTGGTGATAATAAAGCAGAGGAGGTGTCTTACTGCTGTATCCCTGGTGGAACAGGGTCACCCAAAGTGCGAGGACAGCGATGACCTTCATCTTGGCTCCACTGCAGCCTGAGAACAATGTGAACTGACTGTTATCATGGTCTCCCTTTTATAGCAAGTTTAACCTGACCAATCCAAACGCAATGCTCACATTAACCCAGCCCATAAGTCAGGATGTCCAGTGCTTCGTGTTGATCACGTCTCTTGGACATCTTGTGCTGTCAAATGCAACATTTTAACTTCTTGATTGTAGTCTTTATCAATGGTTGGCATGTTGTAGAACGGGACCTCTTAATGATTTTTATGAGGTGTTACTAAATCTTCTGTCCGTCTCTTCTTTGTGAAACGGCCCACCTGCTTGGCACACTGGTGGTGCTATAATTTCTCAGAATTAGATCTTATCAAGCTGTAAGCTGCAATAATAACGGCCATCTTTTTAACAATTGTATTAATTCTCTTTTTATACTATTGATATAACATCTATTAATAAATACAATGACTGTAACTATAAGTGTCTCCTTGAGCCTGTTGCATTTTAAGGCTATATTGTCTGGTACAGAATGAAATGTATAAAAAGTACATTTCCACTGGATGACCCTTCCTTAATTCTCCAGCCAAAGTGACCAGATGCTGTGTTTCACAGGGTTTATCTCAGATAGCTCAGAGTACTCAGAATAGCTCACCTGTCTCAGTGTTCCTGATCATGTGCATGTCTGGTGTTCCCACTGCAAATATTACACAGCACGCATGCATATAGATCTTTTCTTTAAGTTATGCAGAGAGTATACAGTAAAATCTATTTATACAGTCATTCTAACAGAAAATGTTTAAACATTTCACAATCACCTCTGTGTTGCTTAACGTCGGAGAGAAATCAACAGCAGAAGAGAACAGTGGTGTCGGAGTTTATCTTGGGAATTGCTGCGTTTCTGTCAGTTCACTTTAAATCACTTTCTGTCCATAAACATAATTCCACTAGAGAATTGTTAACAGTGTAGTGAACTACATAGTTAAAGTAGTATTTTAAATTTCTTTATTTTACCTTGCTGGTAATATGAGTAGATTAAAAGTTGCATCGTAATTCAAGCAGTTAAATCAAACTACTTTTTTCCATTTTATGTTGTTAACTAATGAAGCTACCAATATTGTTGGGCCTGACAGTCCTTGCAGAATAATGGAATATTTTATTCTATTTTATTTTGTTTTGCCTTAATAGTATGCAATAAAGTGGCATTTTTTGCAGGCATGTGACTATTTGTATTATTTTTTTAATAATAATGGTAATAATAATAATAATAATAGTATCACGTTGCCAATTTGATTTTTTTTTTTTTACAAAGTTGTTTAAAGTGCTGACTTGAAAAAGGAGGTTGCACTTCAATAACTCTCAATGGAGTGCTCAACAATGAGAGCTGTTTAGGATATATACACTCACAATGACACCAGATGGATTTAATGATAACTTCAGCCAGAAATGCATAAATCATTTAAACATGCTTTTAAAGTTGGGACTCTTTTTTGACATTTAGTTAATAATATTAATAGTGAATCAGTGATTGCCAGAAACAGAGTTTTGTGAGGCTTCATATTGTCCATACTGGGGTTAAAATTATATAAGTTATGTGTGAATGGTCCCTGTATCTTGAACCATGGGATAGGAAAGGTGATTGGTTTTCTAAATAATTGGGTCAAACTTCCAGCTGTGTTCTAGCTCTCTATTACTGAATTGAACCTGTATATTTCAAAGGCTCTGAAGAAGACTCTCTGTTGAAATGTGTAAGTGTTTATTGTTATGTTGATGAAGGTTCTCAGTCATCCAGGTCATGGTAAATCTAGGCGCTGTATCGTAGGCAACTGGACTTGTTTCAGTTTCTTGAAGACGTTTCACCTCTCATCCAAGAGGCTTCTTCAGTTCTAACGAAGTGGAGAGGAAGGCTTTTTAAACTCTGAGTTTTGGAGTCATTAGGGCCACTTGTGGGAAATTAAATTACAATATCTCCCTCTGACGTAAAAGTAGCGGAAGGAAATTACTAATTTTAAAGCACCTCAAATTTTAACAATATAGTACTTGATTAAATTTGCTTAGTTAAATTCCACCAGTGCTTGTGGGATCAGTAATTACATGATGCATTTTGATAACCTAAGTCTTTATTTAGTCTTCTACTTTTTGATTAATTTTCATAATCATAAAAACTGATGTTTGAGGAGATAATCTGTGAGGCAAATTCTCCTTGTTCAGGTAGAGAGTTGCTACTTCTCTAGACTCGGTGTGCTGAATCAGATCTCTTTGATACATGCAGCATGGAGAGAAGACCCACAGTTTTCTCTGCAGCCTTCCAGATGACTTAAATACAACAGAACAGTGGTTACATGTTTTATCAAAGTTGTTAATCAGCCCTTCCCCAGACAATGACCCCCTGATGTTTGTGTTGTCCATGCCTTCTCCAGGAGTGTCATCCCATCTACCATCCTGTTAACACCTCAGGGGGAGAGGAATGCCCCTCATATGACTTCCTCACCTGTTCTTACCCTGACAACTCCCACACCTTAGTGAAGGGGAACTCCCCTCTGCTCACATCCTGATATGTTCTCGACCATACATTGATTCCTGAATCCAAAACTGTTTAATTCCAACAAATCATCATGAAATCATCATGAAATGACAGAATATATACATGTACCACCTCAGTCTCTAAAGAGAGGTCAGTTATCTGGATAAGGCTTCACAGACGCAGCTGTACTCCCGTCCTGTAGAGGGCGCTGAGCCGTGACAAGTGACTCTACATGTTTTTACCCTCCGCGGCTTCCTTACCCAGCGTGGATGTCAATGACATTCTGAGCTTTCATAAGTCAGTCCGCTTGTACCGGCTGTAAAGATGTCGTTAAGCTTTTTATTCAGAACTGTTACAAGAGATGTTGCAAAGGTGAGCATGCTGAGTTTTACATGTGTTCATATGTTTAATATTTTACCCAGAGCTTTAGCTGTTACGAGCTGGTTTGTCAGTTAGCTTCCCTACTACCAGCTAACGTTACTTGGCCAGTTTCAATGAGTTACTTTGCTAATTCCTTCTTATTTCATGTTGAATATATATCGCTTTGGCTTTATATATATGTAGAATATTGTATTCAAAATGGCATTTGTGTGTGCCTAAAGAGTGTATTACAGACAGAGTAAGCCTGTCCTCTGGGCTTTTTGAAGTTGTAATACACACTGTATGTCACAGCTCCTCCCCTCTGTCATCCTCAGGTCAGCATTTGCCAGCATGTACAGTCGTTACACACAGGTTGTCAGCTACTGGCAACCGAGAAAGCCCTCCTGATGAAACTGCGGAAAACCACTGGCTACACTTTCATTAACTGCAAGAAAGCCCTGGAGAAGTTTGATAATGACATAGCACAGGTAAACCCCTCTCTAAACAGCAATATGTGTAAACAGCTTTGGTGACTACTAACTGTGTGTTTATTTGATGATACTTTCTGAATTTTCAGGCAGAGAGCTGGCTACATGAGCAGGCCCAGAAGGAGGGCTGGAGCAAAGCAAACAAGCTGGAGGGTCGCAAAGCCAAAGAGGGTCTGATCGGCCTGTTTGTAGGAGACAAAACAGCAGTCATGGTGGAGGTAAGGCCTGTGGCGCAGGGATTAATTACCAGCATCATGGTTTCAGTACGTCCCTTCCCAGTTTGTTGAACATGATGACATTCAACAAGTTCATTTTACTTTCTTCGTCTCTGTCTGATGCAGGTTAACTGTGAGACAGATTTTGTCGCCCGCAATGAGAAGTTCCAGCAGCTGGTTAAGGACGTTGCATTCGCCACTTTGGCTCACCATCGGAGTAAAAGCCAAAGCCAGACAGGATATTTGAAGGTAAAGCTCCATACTGAGAGCGGGTTGTACTGGGGACAACTTCTGTTCAGTATACACATAAAGTTGCCTGCTGCAGTGATGTGTGGATATTATCTTGTCTTGACAACAGTTTTCTTTTCCAGTGCAGCCAACTTAATATGATATGCCTTATTGAATAAACATGTTTTGAGATGTGACAGTAGGGAAGAGGTCAACTGTAAATGATAAAAGTAATTATGGTTGACTTCCATGTAGCTGCATCAGTTTTAGCATCCTGGTATCATGAATGCTGGCTCACTGTCACGGCTAAGAACACAATAGAGTCATCGTTAATGACAGTAAAGTAACATCTGTGCTTTTCCAACCTGCTTTTGCCATCTGTGCCTTTTAATTATACAGTAGCAGGGGTAACCCCCACATTGCAGTGGACAGTCAACTACTAACCTCAGACTTTGTTGATCAGGCTGTAACACTTATTATTTTTGATTATCTTTTACATTATTAGAACTTGTTTTGTTTCCATCATCAGTGATTTGCATCTTTCTGCTCAGGCTGGGTTAGTCATCAGACGTGCACAAACTTAATGCATTCAACATTAATCTAAGCTGGACAAGTGAATGTGGTGAAAGTAGTCTGAACACATGCACTCTTAATGAAGGAAGGGTTCAAGTAAATCCATATTTACAGCATATGGCTAACACACAGGGGTGCTAATTGTGGTCATGCTAAACTGACGATGAAACCAAAGTGTATGATTTTGTGGAGATAAATTTAAATGTTACAAATTAGAGCTTTCCATTGTCTACTGTGTATGACATCGTGTTGAAGTGTGATTGGATAACAGCATGATGCTTTTTAGAAAACCTGAGACACTAGGTACTTTGACATTAATGGCTTTTCCACACTTTTTCAAGAGAGAGATCAGACTTCTGACATCTGTGAAATATAGCTTGGGACCTGTTTCCTTTGCTCTGCTTTGACTCTGCTAACACACTACATTTGTTTTCAGAGCGTCCTGGCAGGTGAAGAATTAAACAAACTGAGTGTGGCTGAAGGAGCTTCGCTAGCTGACCAGGTGGCTCTCACAATAGGTCAGTGGGAAAAGGTTTATTTTTTACCTTAAGTGACAACACCATTTATCTCTACAGAATACACATTTACAAAACAAATCAAGACAAATGAAAATACAAAAATCTAATAACTGTGTTAGAGGCAGACATTTATAATTATTTAAATATTTAATAGAAATATCATTTAAGTCTTCAGTTGAGTCATGACCTCACATGTACAATTTTCTTCTTTGTAAGCGCTCCAATATTTTATTAAAGTACTAGATGTAATGAAACAACACATCATTATGTCACAGGGGACTAAAACAGCTACAGTACCCCGAAGAAGTGGTAATTCCACACAATGTTATTTACTGTAAATTGACCCAAGTGATTATGCTACATATACACGGACATACTGTGTACATATTAAGACAACCTGTAGATCTGACTGATGACATCTGAAGACTGGATGTTACTCATTCTCAATCACTGTAATTTTAATAATGACAGTGTATCAGAAACACTGTGAAAACAATGTGAAAGGAGTAGCTCCTACTGATAAACCTACAGAGAACAATCCCCCAAATCAGCAGCTCCTCTTGGCTTTAAAGCGGGTTTCAGCTCATTGTTTAGCTCTCTGGCTCGTACCTTTTATTATTTTGATTCACCCTCACTGCTGTCCTTGCACTGTTTTCAGCTGCAGCAGGCCACTAAAACAGCTAAAAAGCTCTAAAGAGCTACTTTACACAACCTGCTCATCACCAGACAACAGTCAGACACTGTTGGAGACAAGCTGGTGGAGCACTTAGCTGCTAAAGAGTCAGATGTTTCCCTCAGAGACCAAAGACGGAGTTGAAACAGAGTAAGTATTTTGACTTACATTAATCAGGAACGAAGTTCAGCAGTATCACCTTAAAAGATGATATGCAAGTGTGTTTTTTTCTTTTTCTTTTTGTTTTTTCACTGCCTCTAGTGGTCATAAGGTTAATACACTTGATGGCAACGTCATCAAATACTGACATTGCCATGTGGCATCAAATTGTACAAAGTGATGTCACTTGACGGCACAAAAAGAAAGGAGAGCAAACAAAAATTAATCTTGTACCAGGAATAAACTGTAAACAGGTAACCGGGTAACCTAATACTTGAGAAAGGAGGGTTAAAAACTAATAATTCAGACCTACAAAAGATTTTTTTTACCATCTTTAAAATGAGGCATGTTTGACTAAAATCATGTAATTGTACCATTTATCGATAAATCTGTTTTTTTATTCCCAGGTCGCCTCGGTGAGAACATGTCAGTGAGGCGTGCAGTGACTGTGGGCGTCCCTGCTGAGTGGAACATCGGCTCGTATGTTCACGGTGGTGTGAGTGGCCAGACTGAGGTGGCCATGGGTCGGTACGGCGCCCTGGTTGTATTTCAAGGTGGAAAGGAGGGAGAACAGGAAGTTCTAGGACGTAAACTGGGGCAGCATATAGTGGGCGAGGCCCCGGTGTCGCTGGGCAACATGGATGACCTGCCCTGCGGTGAAAGTGAGACACGCCTGCTGCCTCAGACCTTCCTGGGAGACCCCAGCAGGACTGTGGCTCAGTTCCTCAGTGGTCAGCAGGCTCGAGTGTTGGACTTTGTCCGGTTTCATTGTGGCGAGGCAGACAGGGAAGAAGCAAAATGAGAGGAGAGAAATAATTTATCTAACTGGATTCGTCATGTGTCTTTATTTCATATGAAGATGAAAGGAAACTACCCATTTATTCTGGAACATAGAGACTATCACACAGTGTCATTATGAAATTGAAAGTTGTATATGTGGGCCTACCAGCACTGGTGCCAGATCAAATTACCAATCCAACAATAAAAAGTGTTTTGTTCATGAAATCTTTGCTTGTATTATTTTTTGTATATGCTACTCAGTACTTTGAATTATTACTGCTAGATTAAGTCTTTTGGACAGCTGTATTTTTTATTAAATCAGTTGGTTATTTTGAAATATTGTTTTGTACATATGAACATCCTCTTAATCAGGTAACCCACTGTAATATGCTAATCTATTGTCACAATTTTTCATTTTCTGTCATGTTTTCCTTTCAGTAAATGTATTTACATATGAGGTCTAATGGAGGAACATTGTCATGTCTATATGTGACTTGACTTTTGCCAACCTGATAACCATTCTCCCAAGACATTGTGCATAATGCAAGGGGGAAAATATATAAATATATAGTTTCAAACTATACCATAGATTGTGTTTGTTGAATAATTCAATTTAAATTACCTGAGTGTTAAGTAAATTACATGATTACTGTCGAGCCTACGAATTAAAACTATAATTATTATTATTTTTAGTAGAGGATATCCTTTTTAATGCTTTCACTACGATAATACTATAATTATTCATAATTAAATCACGAGACTAGAGGTGTGTGTGTGTGTGTGTGTGTGTGTCCTGAAGCTGCAGCTGCACCTCTGCAAACCTGCGATGCCTGCGTGAAATGGAGCCCTGTGATTGGCTGTTGCTATACAAGCTGCGGTGACATCATCAGTGATGTGCTGAAGCCGGAGCTAGTCTCCTGTTAGCCGAGTGAGGATACGAGACGCTCGTCTGTCTGTCATCAAACCAAACAGACATCATGGTAAGAAAAGATAAAGTTTAATCTGTTGATAGCGCTACTTTTGATTGATTTGTAATCAATAGCACTGCCTTGTTCTTCATCTGAAGACTGTGAACGCATCTTTAACCCAGTTCAGCTAGCTGCGTATCTCTGCTGGCCTGCTTCACTCCTTCTAGCTAGCTTCAGCCTTAAGCCTTTAGCCGCAATCCTTTTTCTGACTGTATGTTTGAGCTGCTGGAGGGTCAGGCTCACTAATGCCAAGCTGTTAACCGTCTGCTTCATCTAACTGTCCTTCCTCTGTGCATTTGAACCCTGCCTCAACCAGTCTGACTTCACAGAGGACCAGATCATGGGTGAGTGCACATCTGAACAGCAAAAGGGATTTCCCTTTTAATGTCAGCATCATATAATCGTCGTAATTTACCTGTTTGAAACAGCCTTATGATGGTTACTATGACCCTGTAGCTCGGATATTGTCTCTGCAAACAACTGGATCTCCTCAGGTAACTCAGCTGAGCTACACTAGACTTAACCTCTTCTAGCTGTGTGAGGCTCAGAGTTGCTGTGTTCAGTGCTTGCTGTGCCACATAAAGCTGTACTAACCTGCAGTAAACAACTAGTAAAGCATGTTGGTGTTTGTGCATGTTGATGCTGAGATGCTCCTCTTTAAATGTCAGGGTGTGGGCCCACACCTCACCTTCCTGGTTTACTTACAAGCGTGGCAAAAAACACTGAAACTATTCTTTTGTACCTCTCATTAAACAGCCACAGATTGTTAGAGCAGATACTGTACATGGATGAAAGACAGCAGCTACTATGTGGTGTTGCTTAACATGACAGAAGTCTTGTTGGATTTGGAAATAACTTGTGGTGTAAAGGAATTTGCTCCAACCACCCCCACCTACTGATGAAGACTGGATTAGCTGCAGGCGATGAGGGGTTTTGATGATAATGTGTTCAAGCAAAACACAGTAAAACTCATCTGATGTGTAGTTTTTATTGTTTTCATAGCTATTTTCTGTTTTAACTCTATTCAGCCTCAGTGTTTGCATTGTACAGCATCTTGTAACTCTTTACTTCTAAGGTGCTCTACAAATAAAGTTTATTTTTATCGTTAATATAAAGGATATGGGCCTGTGCATATAATCATGCAGATGCAGTTAATGGCTCTAGTCAATATCACCAATGCAACTGCACAAAGATGGTTTTGTTTGCTTTTGTCAGATGAGTATCAGCAGACAGGATACCTACTGTACCTATATGTCAGGCGCTGCTCCACCCATGAGACTAATTTGCATGCATCTTCTGTCAAAACAATTTATGCATCACTAGGGTCAGCTGTTCGACTACCAAAAATAATGTGTTCACTAAAATTACACATGAAGCTCTAGATGAAGCCATTCTGTTTTTTGCACAAAAGTTTTCTTTTGTATCCGAAGTTTTCTGAGCAGTTTGTAGTAAGCTAATTTTCTGTTCCACCTCTCTGTCTCCATGTTAGAGTTTAAGGAGGCTTTCCTTTTGTTTGACCGGACTGGTGAGGGGAAGATCACCTACAGCCAGTGTGGTGATGTCATGCGGGCCCTCGGACAGAACCCCGTCAATGCCGAGGTGCTCAAGGTCCTGGGAAACCCCAAGTTAGAAGGTAAGCCTCTGATAAAAGCTGTACAAGTCCTCTAAGATGTGGATCTTAAGTGTGTACTGTTTGTATTTTTTAAATTAATGCTAGTATTAGGATTTTAGAGTTCCTCTAATCTTTTTCTGAACCAGGTATTAATGCTTATTTGTGCAGTTGGTTGTAGGATAGAGAAAGGAATCAGCCCTGAACCATAGCATGATTTTTCAACAGGCATTTGAACCTGTACACAAAGTACATCTTATTCTACACTGTGTTATAGACTCATCATGAACTTCCAAATAAATGGGCATTCAGCCTAAAACTCTGATACTGTGAAAACCGCATTTGTTCTTCTATTATCTGTTAATCTGCTATTAATTCACCTGCAGAGATGAACTACAAGATGTTGGACTTCGAGCAGTTCCTGCCCATGCTGCAGGCCATTGCTAAGAACAAGGACCAGGGCTCCTTTGAAGATATCGTCGAGGGTCTGCGTGTCTTTGACAAAGAGGGAAACGGTACAGTGATGGGAGCTGAGCTACGTCATGTTCTCACTACACTAGGTAATCCACAAAAACCTGAGAAGCACAAAGATTTGTCATTAATGCTCATACAGTAATAACAGCTGACCAAGCTGCATCTTAAAACACTAACTCATTCTTCGTTGTGTTCCAGGTGAAAAAATGACAGAGGAGGAGGTGGAGACACTTTTAGCGGGACATGAAGATGCCAATGGCTGCATTAACTATGAAGGTAGAACTGCACACTATACAGAAAGACCTACTCAGACGCCTCAAAGCTAAACAACAAAACCAGTTGGAGTCACTGTGTCTTTGCATTACATGCAGACTGACCCGGTGTTCTTGTCTCACAGCCTTTATCCGCCGCATCATTTAGGGTATGCGCAAACCCCTGCAGCATAGCAATTAAAGTATCTTTCTTAGATTCAAAGGATGTTTGGTTGACTTCCAACAACAGCTGTGTAAGTCGGCTAGAGTCACATAATCATGCTAACAGTGACAGCCAAACAGAGGAAGAAAATATAACACCATAACCAGAGCAGTAAATGGATGCAGCTTGGTTAAGTTCATTCAAAAATGGAGCTCCTTCCAAAAAAAAAGTGTTGTCGTTCTCTTGTCTTTAATTTTCTGTCTCCCCTGCATGTCTCCTCCTTTGTGTGACTTCCTTCAGATTTAGTGCTGACGTTGTGTTCCTCCTCTTCTCTCTCTCAACAGAGCTCGTCCGGATGGTGATGAGCGGTTGAGGATCTCAGAAACACACTTCCAGCTTTAATTTTATTCCTAAATATTTTTGTATTGTTTGTCTCATCTTGCCCTTCCATCCATGTCACCCTACCTCCAACAAGTCTGTGTTTTCTTTTCCTTTAACATCTTTATTTTATTTCAAAAGTGCCTTTTCTGTCTAATGTGAAGAAACACTTTCATCTCATTTTCCAAACATCGTTCAGCCTCGCAGTGACAATTAGCAGTAACATTCCCCTCAATGATTACACCTGTTCATCTTTGTAAATCAGCTCATCAGTCTTGTTGTTTTTCTTCATTTGGATGGATATGATAACGTGACATGTTACATTTAACAGTATTGAATAAAAATCCTGCTTTCCAAAATGTCTTTCAGCCTGTGAGTCTCCTGCTTACATCAATATCTGAGTAAAACATGGAGAAATAGTAGAGAAATTGTATTAGTGGTTAAGTAATGTGAAAATTAAAATCACATTTTATTTGTAATAATAATGAACTATGTGAAATCCAATGCAGTTTCCTTTATATCAAAGGAAAATTGTGTTTAGATAATAAAACAGAAGACTTTACCTGTTGTGTTAAAATTGAATTTGAAATTAAATGTAAAGGGATTCTTTAAATGCAATGATTTCAATCAATAAAATCCTTTTTATGAATAGTTTCAAATAAATCTGAACTCAAGGTCCACTTACCTGCGTGTTCTGGAGCTTTTGATCAAAAAAAGACATCTTAAATGTTTAAACCTGCAATAGGAGGTAATAGCAGGTAGTGTGTGTTAGTGGTGCGATATATCTATAATTCCCATTTCTTTGGCTGACAAACAAGCAGTGATGTGAAATACAGTTACTTAAGTACTGTACTTACAGTGTTGAGGTACTTGTATCTGACTTGAGTATAATCATGTTCTACTACTTTATACTTCTACTTCACTACATTTTGGAGGCAAATTTTGTATTTTCTAATCACAACATATATTTGATAACTTTAGTTACTAGTTACATTGCAGAGGGCATGCTGCTTCAGAGTCAAAGTAGCACATTTTTATTAAAATAATTTGATTCATCAGCGATCCGATTTAAAAAAAAAAAAAAAAATGCTGAATATCCGAACCAGTTATTGGCCAGTCCAATAATGGGTCGACCAGTTAGTTAACAGTACATGTCAATATATGTATAATTGACTTTAACTTGATCGTTCAATACTTTAGTACATTTACTATCAGATACTTTAAGACTTTTACACAGGTAATCAAATATTGATATGGTTGTCTTTCACCTTTACCAAAGTCATCATTTAACACAATATCTTAACTTTAACTCAAGTATGACTTTTGGCTACTTGTTACAACACTGTGAACAAGTAGTTGAGTTTATTAATTGTACAGATTGACCTTCTTGTGTCTGGTTCTTATCTGTGTTCTCAGTCTGTGGAGTTAACGACAAAAAACAAACCACTCTACACAACAACTGCTCTTCACATCTTTATTTTTTCCCAACATTTTGTAATTAAAACCTGAACCTCTTTTGTTTTGCCTTTTTTTTTAATACAAACTGCCAGAGTAACTGTCTGCACTAACGTGATGATTTACTGAGGAAAAATTGAATTCTACCGTATAATAATAATCAATGCAATCGCTGCTACCTTCAGCATAGTGAAAAACATACAGAAACTGAACGGACACTTATTTCATATCACAAAATCCACACAATGTAGTTATAACACAGATAAAAGAAGTCCATTTAGGCTCACGACTGTGGTGAGGTCTGCAATACTGGCTTGACGGACATTAACTGTAAAGTTTCACCACCTGACTGGATTATATTTCATGATGCTTGACGTGACGTGCCGTGTGCAGGATGAAGCATGTTTTTTTTTTTTTTTTTAATTCTTCAAACTTTGTGACACACAGCGAATGGCACCCGAAATAAAACTGAACGGTAATGTGGTTTACAGATCTTAATGGCATGCGTTCACATACGCACATGCTCACAGTCACATCTGGGGCAGATCAGACCTGCCCGAATCATACACAACAGTGGAGAGGGTAAATATAGGCTACAAAGGTAATAATACAGTTACAATGTTGACATATAAAGAAAAAGAAGATGGAAAAACGGACAGTAAAAAATATAAAAATCGATAGGATAAAAAGTGAGGATATTGTTGCAGATATTAAGGACACAATTCTCCATTGTCAGCTGTTTAAGGTGCGAGCTCCCTTGTTTTCGACAGCTTTAACATTTCTTCCACGTGTAACTTGAAATGCACCGGCGACAAAACAAGCTGCTAAAAAATCCTCTTCGTTTCCCAACTGCAGTAAAACTCACCGAATACATGTGAGATAAACATGATTATAAAAAACATTTTGGTTTAGCAATAAACACAAATTATGAATAAAACACATACGTGGTCTACATTCCTCACAAAAAACTACCACCTGGATGCTTTGAGCTCATCCAGAAGCTCCTCGCCGACAAGTGCTGTTGAAAGGAGGGACATGATTAAGATATATTTAAAGAGAAGTCTTTTCATGCTGTCAGTACTTTCAAATATTATCATTACAGGGCAACAACTGTGTTTGTAACAGAAAATCCAGTTTACAGTACATTTTATCAAACTGCATCCGAACCGACTTATTGTAATTTCCATCTGGCTTCTGCTTTGAACCTTTTCTCTGGAGAGAGACGTTGGTTTTTAGACATGTGACCCTGTAACGTGACCGTTTCACCATGTTATACAGATAAATATTCCCAATCAAGTTTCCAAAACCTTCAGTATGAAAAAGCATTTAAGACAACAAAAGGATGATATAAGTGCTAAAGTTCAATTTCATGGATGCTTCAAGTCTTTCAATGAGACCGAGGGAAACATGTCAAAAGTGCATTTTACATATAATTCAATTAGTACCTACAGTACAAGGGGGAGAGATTATGAAGCACAAGACTTCACGAGCTGTGGCAAACTGTTGCAGAAAGAAAATAAATGCAACAATTTCCAAAACACTGAAAACACAAGATGAGTCTTTTCTCTTCTTCTCCTTGAGTGCCAGCATGTCTGTCGGACCCTCTAAGTTTACCAGACCTCTGGTGTTTAAGCTTCAGACTATGAAGTGAGATGTCGCCAGTCCGGTCGACCACACAGCGTGAACAGCTTCTGGTGGAAAGTACATTTTCTTCATAGGCAGATTCAATTTGATAAGGACTTGATTTAGATGTAATCTTTTTTTTTTCCTCACATCAATTGTCCCGTTAGAAAAAAACAAAAACAAAAACAAACAAACAAAAAGCTGAACGTGTAAAATGTGTTCTCTTCCTTCGGTTTATGACTTCTTCATTTCGGATGATACAGGCAGGATTCAAAGTGGTCAGAGTCATTCGGATTCTCGGGCAATTTAGTTTCCTCTCACTGTGGCGGCGGGACCGGAGCCGCGGAGTGGAGTGTTTCCACTGGAAGAGGGGCAGTGGGTTCTGTGAGGGGAGAGACAGGGAAGAGGAGAGAAAGTTGTAGTAATTGTGGCGGACATCTTTGATTTTAATCATGTGCAAATTTGTAAAGTAAAATTCCACCACATAGCACATGCCATATTTCACCAAACACAGAGGTTATGTGGTAATAATAGTCACTGTATTATCTTACATGGGACCTTCACACATACCCAAATCATATCTATTTAAAATATTTGATAGTGGCAGATTTGAGAGCTGAAAAATATGAAAAATGATTGATTAACTAACTAATCAGTTGATTGAGAAAAAAATGAAACAGCCATTTTTATAATCAATCATTCGATTAGGTCGTTTATCAAACAATAACTATCAAAAAATTGTTGCTGCTTTTGGCTGTGTTACGGCCCGAGAGCCGTCAGTGGTTGTGTGTGGGTGTGGCTGCTCTCTTCTGTGCTTCTGTGTCCTCCGGGTGCTGCCCTCCCCCGCTGGAGCAGGTGATTGTGCATGGCCGTCTCCAGTTACTAATCAGGGAAAAGATTTAGGCTGGGGCCAGTGATCATCCAGCAGCGTCCATGCTGTGTGTGTTTTCAAAAGACGAGAGCAGCATCGACAGACTGAAGTGTTTTTCTGTCAACCTTGATAGGACTGTGCTTTGGTTTCATCCCAGTATTTGCACTTGTTCTAAATTTGCCTGTTTTTTTCCCCTGCTTTTTTTCAATAATTCAAACTTAAAAAAGAAAAGAAAAGGAAATTAAAGGAAAATCCTGTCTTTGTCTTTACCTATTAAAGGTGCAACATGCTGTACTTTAATTTTAAACTCACCATGGAGTACAGGAGTAGTGCTGGAGCTGGAGCTGGAGTGGGCAGCTGAGGCCTGGCTCGGAGGGCAGGGGGGCGAGGTGTGAGCACCTTGAGGTGGTTGGGACTCAGGAGCCGGGGCAGAAGAGGCTGGAGGCGCGGGGCTGGGGGCCGGCTGTGGCGCTGGTGTGCTGGGAGCTGGCTGGGTCACGTTCTGGCCCTGGGGTGCCGGTGCCGCGGCGGCCTGGTTGGCATGAGGGCCCCCGGCCTGGCTGTGCTGCTGGTGCTGGATCTGCTGGAAGTGCTGCTGGCGGGCCCTCATCTCAGCGTACTTTAGCTGCTCCATGTGGAAGGACTGACGGTCTGCCAGCAGCTGTTGACGCTGGTACTCCAACTACACACAGACAGAAAAAAAATAAAGTTTTTGTACTGTAATTACATTGACTGCTTTGTTGCCATACTACATGTCCCAGAATCCCTCACTCACAGCCTCCCGCTCTCTGTCCATGATGGTTTCCAGTTCTTCAAAGTGTCGCAGTTTGATCTCCAACTTCTTCATCTGGGTCTCCACCAGCAGAGCCACAAGAGATTTGATCTTCCTCTCCTCCACTGCAGCCAGGTGCTACAAAGAAAGTGAAGAAGAGGAACTTTAGATCAGAAAACATATGAAAAAAAAAAAAGTTGATGAAGGATACAGCGAGATCGATTAACTTTTACCTTGGCTTTGACAGCAGCAGCAGCGAGCGCAGACGCAGCAGCAGTGGCCAGGTTCCCCTCTCCAACATCGCGCTCCACCTTCGCTTTCCTTTCTATTTCACTCTCTGCTTCTCTTTGTCCGTCCTCCGTGCTTTCTTTTCCATCCTTCTCCTTCTCCCCATCACCTAGAGGACAAAAAGAGAAAAATATCATTTTTGTCCACTTTTGGTAAGAACTTCTAGATCTACTGTGTGTGACTGAGATGCAATTTCGTACCCATTTCTGAATCTGTTTTGTCAGCCTCCCTCTCTCCCTCTTGTTCTCGCCCTCTTTCTTCTTCCTTCTTCCCGTTCTCCGCCTGCTTCTCCTCTTCCTCCATCGCTCCATCTTTGCTGTCCTGTGTGGGAAAGTAAACACAGCACGATGAGCTTCTCTGCAGTTCATCAGCAGAACTCACAAGTAAAGAAACACGATATCATAACAGCCAGGCATCATACCTTGGTCTCCCTCTTCTCTTCATTTGATTGGCTGTCACTCTTACTTTCATCGCTGCTTTCATCTACAGAGAAGACATATCAGAACCTTTTATTTGCTTATTGTGTCTCATTATTTTTTGTCTTTTTCTAGCTCTCTCTGCAAAGATATTTCCTCTCACGCATTTTTTGTATGCTGTACGAGTCTGCGTCCATCCTACCGGGTCTTTCTCCCTCTTCCAGGCCGGTGCCGGCAATGCCGCTGCCCTCCAGGCCATACAGCGGGTCTTGTCGGCCACTGACCCTCGCTGCCTCCTCCACCCGCCGCACATGAGCCTCGACAAGTGCCGCAGGAACCTCCTCTTTCATACGAGAAAACTCCTCTGAGAAGGGGAGACACACATTGAGGATATCAGTCTAAATGACCGGTAAAAAATGCTGAGGATTTTTTTCGATGTCTGTGCAGTGGATTCAAAATAAGCTTCTTCTCACCCAGAGCAGACTTGGCTGCAGCTGAGGCCACACGTGGGTCGACGACAGAGGCGAGGAAGGCCACCGTGCTCATGACAGGGTTTCCGGCTTGGCTGAAAGGTATGGGCTGGTAGGCCAGCGGTCCCAGGGTCGAGGAGTTGTCCTCTAAGTAAGGGTCTTCGATGGGCAGTCGCAGGAAGTGCAGGATGCACTCATCCTGCGTGCGGCTGCCGACGTGTTCTGAAACTTTGTTCCAGTCGTCCTTGTACATCTCCAAGCCCTGAGGGAAATGAGAGCAGCTTTTAGCTCCACACAAAAGAATAATCAGCATCATCGCAAAGTTCATTTGAACGGTAATTTGTACCTCAAGTAGTAGTAGTGTTTCTTGCTCTGTCCAGTCCCTCATTGAGCTTGCCGTACTCTTGCTCTGTGCACAAACATCACTTTGTTAATATTTTAGGACATTGTAAATCACCACAACAGAATCATTCTGTCTTGCATCTTCTCACGTGTACCTTTGTAGAGCCGGTCTTCTTGCTGTACATGTCAGTGCGCAGGCCAAAGTTTTGCAGATCTGCTGGTTTATCCTTCACTTTGTCTGGGAAGGACATCATCTGCTGGGTGGCAGGGGTCTGCAGGTACACGATGACATAGGGACACATGTAAAAAAAACAGAATGTGTGTTTGTGTCTGTTTGTTTGCGTGTGTTAGTGTGCAAGTGGACCTGGGACGTCTTGGGCTGCAGGGGCACCAGGCTGGAGGGAGTGTCTGCCAGCACGTGGAAGTGAGAGGTGGGCGGGGGACCCATGGGTGTGGGCCGGCTCTCAGAGTCCACCTGGTAGTTGATCAGACCCCACTGCTCCAGGAAGGCGTGGACTCTGCAGCAGAGGAAGCAAAGAGTATAAACCTGCAGTCACGTGCCCATTTTCACGTTTGGGAAGTCAACTTTGGTGTGTTCCTGAGATTTTAAGTCAAAATGTGGAAACAATATGGCCGCTATAAATAACGTGTTATATTTTATTGAGTGTTTAAATAAAATTACATGCATTACATTGTACAAGACTTCACCAAAAAATCACTTAAATATTACCTGACCCGACTTTTTATCAGGGTTAATGATAATAAATCAACTTTTTCAACTAATCTACGTCACTCTACACAGACAATAACTTATTATATTATATTACTGTATTACGAATTTCACATGTAATATGCAACACGTGAATTAATAAAAGGTTTCTAACCATTAACCAAACATTTACTTTTGTCCGCTATGTTTTTGCATATCTGAAAGTTGTGCACCGAGACTTTTGTGTACTTTCCGTACTTCCAAGTAGTTCACGTGAATTTTCCCAGTCAGGAAATGATTTTTCCCATTATTCTGACACCACATGAATCCACAATAACTCAGCACTGTTGTCACCAAACCAAAATTTCTAACTTTTATATAATATCTTTAAAAATATTGATATATTAAATATTGAGTATTTATTCAATACTTCATAGAAACATTTATATTAAAGATGTAACATTTTATCAAAAGACAAATGTAACCATGTAACTTTGTACAGTAACTGTGTACTGTGAGCACAAAAGCATCTAACTTAATTTTCTCCTGGAGGAGGCGCGGCTATGTGTGCACTACAGCAGTGCTTGTGTTAACCTGCCATCAGAGAGACGAGCACAGCTGATACTGGCAGAAAGTGAGTATTGATTTCAAATATTCAGAAACGACATTTTTTGATGAATCTATATTTTTGACAACACTATCACTGACTGACTGCAGTTTGAACAAAACAAGTGTAGCTGGAGGCAGTTAAAACTCCAGTTTGACTGGAAATAGTCACATTCGTTCTCCACCTACCTCATGATTGCACACACGTCTCCTGCCAGGTTCCTGCGGCAGGCGGTGGAGGTCAGGTACTCCTGAGGGTTCAGTCGGTAGGTGTCAATCATGAAGTTCCTGTACGCCAGGTAACTGGAAGGAGGAGGTGCACAGAGATATTCTTCAACCACAACTTACTACTGATGTACTATATTTGATTCAATCTTCCAATATGTATTTATTAAGACTTCTTCAAGACAACTTTTGACCAAATTTCAGAATGATTTTTGGACAAATCATCTTTTTCTTGATCAAGACCGCAGGCGAGTATACAGTAGTAGTTATGTGGTCGTATGTAGGGTTTGATTTGATGTAGAAGTAAAGTTATAATCTACATTTTGCCAACATGAGTGCAAGTATGAATTAGAAATATTAATGCAGTAAGCATTTGATTGTGTTGTGCACTGATCACTTACATCTCAGGGGTTTTGGATTTGTTCTTCCCATTGAAGAACTCCGGCAGGGCTCTGCGCTCGATGGCATGAACACTGAGGGGAAACAATTATGACAGATGACGACTCACAGCTGAAAAACATCTGAATGACTCACTTTTGACTCACTCTCTCTTTCTGCTTTTCATTTCAACCAAAACTGACAACAGCTGTTTTTTCTCACTTGCATCGCTCACATCTCTGAAATCAGATCACTGCCCGTTTCTTTTGTTCTCACCTGTTGTAGTCGAACCAGGCAGCGTAGCTCGGTATAATAATGTGATGAGTTTGCTCAGTCACGTTGTCCTCGTGAAGGTCCGAGCCTTTCACCGGTTCACCCTTCACACTCGGGGAGCCTTCCTCCTCCTCCTGTTTTCACACAAACATGCACTCAAGATGATTTATAGGTGTACTGTCCTAACTGAGACATATTTTTTTGCACTTTTACAAACTACCTTACCTTGCCTGTTGTTTCCATGGACTCATCCTCTTGCTCGTCTGGTCAAATAACAAAAAAAATGTGAGTGAGGAAAATACTGAGCACAAAATGAACTCTCAACAGGTTAACACTCAAAATGAACAAATGACTCATTAACAACACTTTTCCTGATCCGTGATAAAGCTGTAAACTGATGCTTTATAACCTTCAGCTTTTCCACTGTTTTACATGTGTGAGCACTGCACATAAAGGAGGTGATTTCTTTTCACAAGTGGCTACAAAAACGTCCTTCTCACCCAGATCTGTTCCTCCTTTGACTGGAGTCGAATCAGAGTCCTTCTTGGTGTTATCTGCAAAATGAAAATATAATGACAACAACTATTGTAACATCTTAAATAATGATCAACTGAGGTAAATTTGAATGGTAATCTAAAGTTGGAGTTGGTTGTTTGGTTATTTTTATTTATATTTGAACATAAGAGTAATTGCGTACTTGTCTTCGCTGGATTTCCCTCTTCAGATGCTGGAACAGGCGACGCTTCATCCAAGTCCTTACTCAGATCCTCCTGCTCCTCCTCCCTCTGGCCTCGTTTAGACTTGGTGTACGGGGTCGTTGGCCTGTCCACACACACACACAAAGGACATTATTTCACTTTACTGTATAATGTCTCTGATATAACAAACACCTAAAGCAACGCATCATTTGTCATTTGTTTACAGCTGATGAGATCACAGACCCCTTTTTGGTGTTCTTCTTCTTGCTCTCCTGAGGCGGAGGGGTGGGAGAAGGCGACGGCGAGCGCTTCCTCTTTTTGGCGCTGCCGGGCTTCTTGTCCCTCCGCTCGTCAGGCGTGGTCACCTCATCTGTCAGGGTCTTGGCGGAGATCCTCTTCCTCTTGGGGCAGCCCTCGCCCACCTCATAGTCCTCCTCGTTCATCCACTCGTTATACTGGTCCAGGTCTAAGATCCACTTGGCATGGACCTGTGAACAAAGGCCATACAGTATATATTATATTATATATATTATTATAAACTACATCTTCTCAAGTCTTTGGGTTACATTTTAACTTCCTACCCACAGCAGAATTTACAGTATGTAGCTTAGAACATGAGTTTTTCTGGATCCTGTGATGGTTTTGTGGCTGAAAAATCAAATTCGGACATTAATGACTGAATTATACTGAAAATAAATCAACTTGTGTTCAGTGGAAGTTTTTGATGATTACATTTTGTGCATATGTCAGATGATGAACACGGTATTTCTGTTTGGTACAAGTGCGCTACAGGAGCCTGTCTTCACTGGATGAAATTATGGTGTCATTTTGAAGTTGTGGTCCGAGGGAGACTCTTCCACTGTGAGTAAACAGAGTGACAGGATTGTTCATAAAAAAACAGCCCAGTGTGCTGATTAGAGTGTGTACGCAGCTCGAAATGTTCGAACGCTTCACCGCTCTTACTATCATGTCCTGGTGAGCGCCGACTGCCTTAGCGAGTGACACTCTGAATGCACAATAAGAGCTTCTGACGCTGCTTTGAATTTGTGAGCTCTGTTGCCCCAAGTGCCGATTCGCCACGGCACTTTATTCCTGAATATTTTGCACGGAAAGAAAAATCTGAGCAGTCATGTTGCCAAACTAGGATGCTATCAGCTCTGTGTAACAGTCCCGACAGGTTTGTATAATGAAGAAAAAGGCTGAGATACATTTAATTAGCTTCCATCGTTACAGCCATATTGCAAAGAAAAGCTAAAGGTTTTCTTGATTCCTTCATTTTCATTGTTAAACTCATTCATTTCTAATTTATCTTGAATTTTTTTTTGAAAATCTTGCATATAAGATGAAGCGTTAGACATCTGTAACTTTCCATCTAATGTAATGATGCATCATGCACCCATAAAAAAACGGATATATGATTATTTAATAAATCTCTCGTCTGAAGTGTTTTTTAGGCCCAATAAATGATCGTGTAACGTGATTTCATGAAACCGTGTTATTTCCTGAGATGGTAATATTGAAAATCTAATTCGGTGTCAACCTCAGACAAGCAACAACAGAGCATGAGAATAAATGTCATACCTTCCTGGGCTTTTCTGGGCTCGGAGGATCCTCCACAGCGGCCTCAATCTCACTGGCTGGGATCCAGGTATCATAACTAAAATGATGAGAGGAGCAGGGTCAAAGGTCGAGGCAGAGGAAAGATTACAAACTTGGGTTTGTTATTGTGGAGTTACACTTCCACAATAAGATGAAGCAACAGTTTTCAGTTGAACGGTGGTCATGTCTCTGTAAACTCAGCACCCACCTGTCAGGAAAATATCCCCAGTGGAGCAGCACTTGCTTATCTCTCTTCATCACGGGACGCACCCACTCCTCTGGACCAAAAATCAGAAAAATACATCAGCACACAGCGAGGACTCACAATAAAAAACAACGAACTGTGTGCTTAACCACCACATCTGAAGCCTCACCTTCCTCCAGGCTGGTGGGAATAGGAACGACGACATGTGAGCTGGCGGCTTTGTCCTCAGTTACTGAGCCCTGCAAAAGAGAAAGTCCAATTGAAAATCTAACATCTTCAGTTCATCGGGGACAACACAAGGACTTTTTTACTCATGTGGGCAAGTGCTCTGTCTGTCAAACTGACACTTTGAACCAAACAAAAAACACACCTGATGTCTTTTGATGATGTCTTTCAGTTTCCCGAGCAGTTTTGGCTCAATGTCAGGGCTCAGGTAGATGACGGGTCTCGTCAGGCAGTTGTTCTGAAATAAAGAAATGCAGCAGATATACAAATGACACATTCACATCAGTTCAAACAGGCAGGACAATATAAATATATTTCTTAATTAATGCTCTGTGCTGTTGAGCTCTTCAGATTAAGAGAGCTGGATGGTCTTGTAGTTAAACTGCAGGACTGATTAAGTAGGATTATTGGTCAAGTCACATGACTGGGTGCCCTTCATTATTTCGAACCTTAAAGCTCAAACAGCCTGATTTTCAGACGCTCTTCAAAAATTAATCTGAGTTTTTTTCTTTGCAATCATTTAGCTCTGGTGCCTGCAGCAGGGAAACAAACACAACTTCGTCCACTGACTCCTCACAGTTGATCTCTTAAAAACAAGGATGTAATTATAGGAAAATTGTGGGTATGATGCAAAAAAAATAACTAAACACTGCTATTACGCCTAAGAAAATGAGAACTCTGACTGTCAGGGTCATGCGTGTGACAAACACATATAAAGAAAAGCTCTGAGGCAAACTCACCTGCACTAGGGACTTCTCGATCGTCATGAACATCTCCACATTTCGGTCCATCCTCGACGGATTCTGGAAGTCAAACCTGCGCCTACCAGGAAATTAGACTGGAGTTACACATGAAACAGCAGCATAGCCAAAAAACAACGGAGCACTGAAAACGTGCGACACGATTTTCAGTGTATAAAGTATTTAAACCAGCTAGAAAGAAAGTCCTACCATCCTTGGTCACTCTTGAACTTGTAGGCAGCAGCCAGGATGTGGCAGAGAGCCCCTCCTGACTTGAAGTCCAGAAAACACTTCATCTGCAGGCACAAAATCAAACCGTTTCAAACTGGGGGCAGAGTCATGTGCATGTGTGTGATGACAGAGATATAAGGGAGACGTACCGGCAGCTTGGTGAGAGGAGGGTTGCTGACATGTCGACCGAACACCTCCTCCTGGAACTGGAGCAGCTGGACCACCAGGCTGGACAGGGACTTGTTGGTGGGGGGCTCAGCCTGGATGTACTGAGAGGACAACAACACAGAGAGGCAGTCAGAGAGAGGACACTTCAGAGTGTACTACAGTGGGCTGAGAGGTGATCTGCGTGCTCACTAATGCTAAAAACCTGGAGGGTGCTTTATTATTCAGGGTTATTGTGGTTTGTAACATCTGAAATGGGGACTGATTTTCGTTCTTTCCTCATTATTATAGGCGTGTTACAGAAATAATGCAGTCATTTCGTTGTCTCAGTGTGTGTGGACGCCAGCACGGCGCTCAGAGTGCTTCCAGACGGGCCATGTCTCCAGTCAGCGCGGCGCGCCACAGAGCCAACATCTGGATCTGAGCTGCATTACCGTTAGCCGATTAGCTAACTAGCTAGCTAGCTGGCTGGCCGGCTAAAGTCACCCCCTTTTCCCAAAAAAACCCCTTCCCAGGTCTGATTGTGTGCTGCTTTCGGATCGGTTTAGCTACAATAACGTTTAGGGATGCCGCCAGTCGTGTCTGTGTCTGATGCAGCTGTGGGCTCAGCATCCTTTTGTATCCCGGCTCGAGTGAATCAAACAGCTGGACGTTCAGCAGCACCCTCCCTCCTCTCTTTGTCACTGCCTCTGCCCAATAGGTAAGTGCCCGCATTTCAGGGTGAAAAATGTGAGCTCGGTATGTTAAGGTACAAAACATGCGGTCGGTACCTTTTTGTAATTCTTCCCCAGCCAGACGCGGACATTATCAAACTGAGAAACGGTATCAGACGCTTCGAAATATTTTACATTCGGGCCGCCGTCTTTCTTCCGTACCGCCATCTTTGCCTGCAGACAACTAGTCGACGCCGCCTGCCGCCCAGCGGCCACAGGCTGGTACTGCAGCTGCTCCACGACACAGGGGCCGTAATAACGACACGCGTACAGCAGGTGGCGCAGTTGTGTAGAGAATAAATCTAGAAATATTTCTTCATAATGTGAGACGCGTGAATGTTCAGCTTTATTTCAAATCTATTTAAATGGAACTGTTTTATTTAAAATCTGCGGTGAGAGCTGTGAAAGGCAGCTGCATCCTCTGATTGATGTTGTTTTTCATTCATGTCTTTAGTGTGTTTTACTTTAAAATTATATACAGTGTCTTTAATGTCCTGAAAAGCGCTATATAAACAAAATGCATTATAATAATAATAATAATAATGAATAATAATAATAAATAAATAATTTATTTATACAACCCAAAGTCACCATCACATTGCCTCAGTGGGCTTTCCAATCTGTACAGTGAACAACATCCTTTGTCCTTCGACCCTTTAAGAAACGTCATGAAGAGCCACAGAGGAGGGATCTTCTCCCAGAACATACAGACATGCAACACAGAGCAACAAAATCACAGAGTATACAGAGACAGAAAATATCTGATACACAGAATATATAACATTTATGTGAAGAATGTGGATTATTTACTTGGAAGCAAAACCAACAGTACCTCTTTGTAAAAATACTTTATTACCAGTAAAAGTCCTGCATTCAAACATTTTGAATGCAGAAGTCTCAGGAACGAAATGTACCTCAAGTATCAAGAGTAGAAGTACTCATCATGGCTCCTGTCAGTGACGTATTATTGGCTCATCTTTATTGATCTGAGCTAAGCGGTGCATGAATGTTGTAATCGGTTGAGGTGGTCCTTTGTGCACTGTTGGGCAGTGTAATCTAAAGCATCGTATCCTATTTGATAAAATGATTACGTGTTTCATATGTAAAATCTAACATGAACTAGCACATCCTTTCTCGTTAAAAAACATTAAAGTTCACTAAGGGAAGAGAAGATGCAGCTCTTGGTTGTGATTATCAACTCTTCTTCTTGCTCGCTAGAGGTTTAACACCAAATAATTCTTCTTGCATGTAATAAACTCACGTTTATCACAGCCGTTGTCCTTTAATTTTCGTTGGGAGTGAGGAAATTGGCAAGGGTTGTTTAGTCCTCAGTCTTTATCACTGCCCTGTGTGCACTTGAAGAGAACAAGGGACAACATATGACAGTCATGTTTTCCCAACTCACCCTGTTCAGTGTTTATTACTGCGGACATCAGATCTTGTTACATACAATCCTTTAAGACAGACTGGATGGTTTACTTGTTTACTACATGTTCTGAGGGCACAATGCAGCTTTCTGTGAGCACAATCCTCAGGAGCCAAACAGACATAATACTGATCACACTAGTGGCGTCATAAAACAGAGAACCATTGAAAGAGACCTACATACAATGTTTACGGTCTATTGTTTGGTTAGTCAGTCTGCATCTACAAAAAGAGAAATCATTTTCAGAATCAACAGGTAGTTCAACACACCTCGAAGCCCTGCCACTGCATAGTTTAACTGGCGATTGAAAAAGAAGTGCTTGCATTAGAAAATGAAGTCTGTCACCTTCTGCTTCCTCGCTGAGTGATTCAGAGGTTGATTAATTGTCACCGCCTTCAAAGACTACACGAGGAGGTGAAATTCAACTCACCAAAACAAAGCAGTTACTTGTAAATCTTGTAAAAGAGAAAGAGATTTTAATTTAAATTTTTATAACAGCAGTCAATTACCTCCTTACTAATAAAGTGACCCCCTAGGGCAGGACCTGAGCAACTGTACTGATGAGACACAGAAGAGGAAGTGAGTCAGGATGCACAAGTGAATGAAATACGATTCATATCATCAGAATAAGTTTAAAGGACCATTCAGAGGCTGTGAGAGCTCAAATTGTATTTACTTAAAATGTAGTTTTAATAATATATTTAATAATAATTGTTTTCACAATTTTTCATACTATTATTTTGGATCTTCCACCATTTCCTGCTACTTATTTTATCTGTTTTGAGTCACGGTGTGACAGCAATAATTCCAACTTAAAGGTTCACTATGTAGTTTTGGAAAAGGCATTCAAACTCAGAAAGGTACAATTTACAATATTAATAAGGTAACATTGTTTGTAAAATAGTACAACATTGTTTTGTTCTTAAGGACAGTTTTTTTATTTAGATATTAAATTCAATCAGTGAAGATTTTCCTTCTGATTGAAAAGCTACATACTGCACCTTTAACCTCTGGATTTAAGTGTCATTGCTGTTGTGTTTTAGGCTAAATTAAACAAATTTTCCATCTTCAGCCTGGTGATAAATACAAGAAATGTGTGTGGAAAACATGTTTTTAGTGTCCATTTAAAGGGTTTTTTAGGGTATGGGTGATCTTCACATGTGCATGTTACTGTTGGAGGGAGTGGTTTTTAATCTGGGAATTTTGGGACCCCTTCAAAGGGTCACAACGTGTTTTTAACTGTATAGTTGTTTTAAGCTCAGGCCTCCAAAAATATTAGAAAAGAACAAGGATGAATTGCACACAGCTCATTATCACAACATGTCACAAGTGCTTCATTTTTAAATTTGATTTCTGCTTGTGAAGCACTTGTTTTACTATAAATGTCGATAAAAAACTAATATGTACAATATGTGTGTGTGTCAGTATACAGTATGTACATACTACTGCAACAGATTAAGGAAATGAGAGAAAAGGGCCACGATTGCATGCTTTCACACAGGCTTTAATATTATATGAACATGCCCAGAAAGAGGATTAATCATGTTTAATTGTATATAACATTACAGACCCCACTGAGTAAATTTATGTTAAATATATGTGAAGAAAATGTATAAAAAAGAAAAATAATTCATTAAAACTGCCTCTATCCTGTAAGATTATATTCCATAAGATATATTCAGTTATATTTTTTCATCTAAACTCCCATAATGATCCAGAAAAATACGTTAAATAAACTCAAAAGTAAGTCCTAAAGTCCTGAAGTCCTAAAAAAAACAAAAAACAGGAACTTCAGCAGACATGAGAGAACAGAAATAACTAAAGACTGCCAGACTGTTTTCATGTCTCTGACCTTTTTACTGGGTTAGTCAGAGGCTCAAATTAACCTTCATTAACAGAGAATACGTGTGTGTGTGTGTGTGTGTGTGTGTGTGTGTGTGTGTGTGTCTGAATCTTACATGACCCAGGCTAATTTGTGAAAGTCCAGAGACAACATTGAAGAGAGTAGTGCTCCTTGAACTGGTATTCCTCAGACTGTCTGTGTGTTTGTATTTGCTCATGTGCGTGTGTGTGCATATCTGTGTCACGGCCTGACGCAGTGTGTGTGTGTGGTGCACCCGTCTGTGCTGAAGGAGAGAGAGTGAAGCCTATTGATTATTTTAATCCTCCTATTTGTGAGTCTGTGATCCTCTCGGCTCAGCCTTCCACAGGGGGATTGCTAATGGGGCTGAACGCTTCCCTCCTCAGCCGCTCTCTCCCTGTCCAATTAACTTAACGCTGGAATCCGCGAGGAGGGAGCACTGGGTCTCAGAGGCAGAGGGAGGGGGGACGGACACTGCGGAGATACAACCCCCCAAGTCTAACATCTCCCAAACGTCTTGTATGTAAGACCCTCCTCATCCAGAATAGTATTACCTCTCACCTTTAATTAAAGATCCATCTCCTTGTTTTATTCCGGCGAGGTGAGAACTCAGCCTGAGATTCATTTTCACGGGGTGGCTTTGCACAGCAGGTACAGAAACAAGTCCTGTAATGGAAACACTCCCTTCAAACAGGTTGCCGTAGGTGTAATTCAGTCTGGTCTCAGACATTTCTACTGTTATTTGTCCAATTATGTTCGGCCTTCTCTTGAAGTGACAATTCGGATTTTCAGTCTATTTTCTGTGTTCACTTTTTTGTTCGCAGTATACTCCACATAAGTGTAGTTGCCCACAAAATATACAAAAATTACAGAAAGGAAAAGTCCAGAGTGCTCGAGCAGTTCTGCTCTTAGGTAGGGACGAGAAAAATCCAAGGAGCTCTTCTGGCAAAAAGGTTAAAAAGCCTTTATTTTAGATGGCTATTTATACTGAAATTCTTGAAAAAATTGACAGTGCATATTGAAATATTAGCTGGCTAGCAGCACAAATGGCCTCGCCATCTAAATGAAGGCTTTATAAACATTTTGCCATAAGAGTGCCTATGATTTTTCACTTTTTTGATACAAAATTAACCCAATATTTTAAACATGTACCTAAATCAATCAAAAGACAACACATGATTTGTAGCTATATGAACACCATCAAACAGAAACAAACCCCAAAAGTGTAAATAAAAGCTGTAACGGTCCAAATTGAGAAGAATAAAGGAAACACAACAGGAAGTTTTAACATATTTGGCCATATTGCACGATTTATCTAAAGATGAACTAAAACTAAAGATTGTGTATTGAGATGTTAAGTTGTCATAAAAATTTATATCTATAGACAAAAAAAACTGACCATCATAGTTCATCGCCCATATTGTATAACCAAAAAAAGAAGAATGTGCACGCAACGAGAGGAAGTCCAGATGAAAATCAATTTAAAATGAGAGAGACAACTATTGACAAAACTTTTGAGACAGTCCCTGATGTCAGCTTGTTAGTTAAGTCACGCAGCTTCAACATTGGATCATGAGGTAAGAACTGATTATTACTGCGATATTATCTGTGTATTCATGTTAATTTACATCCCTGAGAGGCACCATCTGTTAAGATGCAGCGCTCAGACACAATCAATACCTCAATTGTTGAACAAATCAAATGTTTGGCTAAAGACCAGCGCAGCAAATGTGAATCCAGTTGGCAGGAGGCTTTCATACAAGATAACACACTACATTTGGAAACTATAATGCAGGTCTCGTTTGTCAAGAACGATCATATAATTGTGACTGACAGTGTGAAATGTATAATCCCTGCATCACCTCCATTACTTACTTTGGCGTATAATGTAATATTGGGCTTTTATTTCTACTTGAGCTGATTTAATTATTGCTCTCAGTTTGACTAAAAGTACACAAATCTACCTCAAATTATACAAAATATCTATATTTTTCCAGCATGGCCTTGAAGTGCTGGAATAAGTGTGAGATCTCTCTGGACTATGTGTTAAATATGCTAATCTATAAGCATGTTATATGATTTGGAAATGAATTAATAACTGTAATAGCTTTGTTAAATAGCATAAAACAACTGTTTTTCCATAAAAACCATTTTTAGATTGGGTTTTCAGGTTTGTTCTTTCTTTTATTTTCCTTTTAGTCCCCTTTTTTGCTTCATTGTGTTTATTATGCTCAGTTTACAGAGTTCATGTAAATATCAACAAAAATAACATTAAAAAAATAATAATGTCCACAAAGTCAGATAATTTACCACATTATTCTTTATCAATGGAGGAAATAACAAAGGTATGTCAGGTAGGTGATTGTTGGCTCTTGTCTGAAGTGCTGGAATACATTTGTCAGCTGTTCTTCTGATAAAATCTTCAGATCTTTGTAATCATAAACAGTGATCACTCATCACAACAGATGCCAACGCCTGAATGCTGAGTTCTTGGTTTTCCTGCAGAAAGAGAATAAAGAACGCAGAAAGCACTGGTGTTACTCTGACTCAGTGACAGAAAAATAATCCCGAATTTTCTTCTTCTTCTTTTTTTTTTTATTGTGTTTCGCTGTTTTCAAGGGCAGAGAAAAATCTATGTTGATTTCGTACATAACAAATACACACAACTCAGCTTGCAAAGTACAATGACAACAATGAATCCACACTGCTCGTGAACAAAGGTAACAGTGCCGGAGAACACACACAGGAGGACGCAGCGTGGCACAGAGTTTATGTAAAGCCACTCAGAATGGATGCGTGTGTACAAAACACAACGTCAGGACGGTTTTTCACTCACAGCACAAGAATGATGAGTTCATCGGTAAAGTTCACAGCCAAATCTCATCAGGGTACAGTCATGCTATCTGGATCTGCGCCACAAGTCTTTGCTACACATTTTCTCAAGTGTATTATTGGACCAATTTGAAGCTCTCTTCTTCCCCAGATGTGCTCAAAGGATTATATTGTACCCGTCTATATCATGAAAAAAATAGAAATATTTAATATAATAATTTGGTTACATAAACATTTTGTTTTTTTTCTGGATGCAAATTTTAATTCACACAGTGACATGCTTCTGTTGTTCATTCCCACAGGTGTTTCCCACCACACACAATGAACCTCAGTCTCCACTTTAGGGGCTTTTATTTACAACAGTAAGTTACATCCAGTTAGATAGAAAGATGTCCTCAGTTGGCAACTGCATCATCAAGTGAGTGACAACATTTGCACGGACCGCCCATGTTGAAATACAGATTGCAGTTTTTTACCACACGGACCAGCATCTTCATATAGTCTGGACTCAACAAGACAAACGTCATGCATAAAAAATAAAAATGAAAAAGAGAGTGTAAGGCACAGAAAACCATAGGTATGGCATATGGCAGTAAAACATCGACAACAGTCACCAGCATTTCAAAAACATCTTCACATAAGAACTTTAGTGGTAAAATTAAAGGAATAGTTTGATCCTTTGTGAAATACACTTAGCAGGTAAATGCCATTTTTTTTTAAAAATGTGTTTAAACCCGCTTAAAAGAAGTGATTGACATCTTTCCCATTGCCAGACGAGTTTGCCTTTGTGCTTTTTTTTTTACTTGTGTGTGTCACGTGTGTTGAGCAGCAGATCACAAACCACATCGCACTGCATCCAGAAGACGTTAAACTTGTGTTCAAAGTCTTAATCAATAACATTCTGAATTAAACACATAATCTTTTTCCAGAGCTGATAACTGAGGAGTGAGACAGCTAATTTCTTTCTCATCTGTGTTGAGAGTTGCATGTGCGCAGTATCGATCAGGCAGCTGTCAAAGATCGGGTACCGACAAGGAAGCCAGTAACAAAATTATGGTGGTTACTTTTTTAAATATATTTTACTACCAATAGGCTTTGTTGTAATCACAGCCTATTGGAGCTGGAGTCATTTGACGTGGGAGTAGAGACGAGGCCGATTGTACCCATTACCATTAAAAACAAAAGCCAGATTTTTATGGGTGTTTATTGTCCAGTGTGAAAGGGGTATTGCAGAGCATTAGATGAGAAGGTCGATACCACTCTCATGTCTGAAGGGTAAACGAGATGCAACAGCCAGAAGCCAGTTAGCTGGCTTCTGGCTACGATGAGCGTTTGGTCATACAACCCTGTGTTGTAGAATGATAAATAACTTGTATCTATTTTAGTCCTACAGCAAACTATAGATGCCAGGTGTGAGTGTGACTGAACAGCAGAGGCTGGAGAAGAAGCCTCATTAGCGGGACATGATGAGGCTCAGTCCTAAGCTCTGGCTCAGGCAAAATCTCAAAGCTAAACCTCAGTATCAATATACTGTGTGTGTTAAGGGACTGTTACCAACAACTTGACAGCCTCCTCCCTTAACAGGAGTCGGAGGCCGTGCAAGTCAAACTAACAGCAACGTGACGCTCTGACGGCTCAACACAAACACACACATATGCTTGCACATGGGCATAAACGCAGACATACAACACACTGGATTATGTTACACGGTGTCGGCTGTATTATCAGCGCCGATCAATATATTCATGACTTTTTTCTCGTTTGGAAATCCATCTCACAGTGAAGGCGAGAGGCTGCAGCCAAGTACACACACACTTCGATTTCCAGTCTACGTTCAGAGATCATTTCAGTCGATTTCAGACCGACCGGTGGCTGAAATGGTCATCTTGTCTCAGTGTAACAACTGATAGGAAATGCATGTGTGCACACCTGTGTGTGTATGCGTCTGTAACAGATGTTAATCGTGTGTTGTAGCCATGCTCACACATACTATACATGGCACAGAGTGATGATTACACAAGTGTGTGTATCAGAAGTAAGTGTTAACTGGTAATATATACAAGACTATATTCATTTTTACACAAATTCTCTTCCAACTCTATTTGTTAACTGTGATCATGTTATTACATGTGTTGTGTACTGAAGAGCATTGAAATGACAAATTACATCATGGCAGCACGGTGTGTTAGATGCAGAATGGAGAGGAAACTTTTTTTTGCTTGATTACAGAGAGAGAGTATATAAATGTGAGTATACTGTCAGTCAGGGTAGATGAGGAAGCCAGAGAAGGTGCTGTATTTGTTGGTGTTTCCGCCATGAACTTTGCCCCCGTCCAGCTGTACGCACACCTCGTCTCCCACGTCCAGGTGGAGGATGACGCTGTTGGAGGCGTAGTCGTAGTTCTGATCTGCATCTTGAGCAATTGCACTGGCCCTCACCTGAGAAAGAGACAAAAGATGTTAACAGGCTCCAGGGATAGAGAAAAAGTAGAATATTGAGTTTTGTGGTGTGTGTTTAGGGAGCGCAGTGGCCAGGACAAAATGTTAGCAGTAGATATTTCTGATGCATTCAAATGTGTACGTGTCATAGGTTATGTACCATATTGACATTTCCACAAAATGTGTCATATCACATTCACATTACATACTTTTGACCTGACTTTCATATCTAGAGGTGTGTAGTGGAGATGCAGGCGACAAGGCTGCCAAGGCGGTGACCACAGAGACTATGTTCCTACCTTATAGGTTGTGCTGATATTAAATATCTTTAAATCTCAACATTTTCATATGACAAGGACTTGGTGCTTCTACCCAAAGTTTAGACTTAATGGGGTAAAAACTCCTTCAACAGTGCAGGGCATGATGGGAAAATTAAGCGCTCAGCTGACATAATGAAACTGTTTTAGGCTTAGCAGCTTTTTTAAGGTGCAATTTGACATTCAGCTAAAACTTCTGCACATCTTACAAAAATGCGAAATGGAGAAGGAGGTTGGATAGAGGAGGAATGTGGAGCT
Source organism: Pagrus pagrus (assembly GCF_965226575.1). Lineage (NCBI taxonomy): Eukaryota > Metazoa > Chordata > Actinopteri > Spariformes > Sparidae > Pagrus > Pagrus pagrus. Next base: position 19,767,536 of record NC_140187.1, read on the forward strand.
TTTAAATTTAGGGTGGTTACGTGTTTTTATCAAACCGGACACTCATTTTAAGAACTGAAAATATTTTTTTCACTTTTCACTCAACTGAACTTAAAAAAGGTGTTTTTGTTTGTAATGACTCGTCAAAGCAGGAAACCTTCCTAAAACTTTGACATTGTTTCAGGACTTTCATGTCAATAAAGCTTTGAATTGAAGAATTAAAACACTTAGTCAAATACATAATTATACAAAAACCTTTTAATTGCAGGTTTTTCAGATTGCTTATCTGTGAGCATGTCTAGATGTATGAAGATGATTTTTATTCATAATTTATTAGTCTCATCCATGTATCTCCCAAGCCTCAGCTCCCACAATCCTCTCTGCTCTTACTTGAATCGCAAGTCCTAACGCACTAATCATCACCTGCAATGGAGCACGTTCACCACAGCCGTCTAAATGTTAATGACCAGGTTGAAGAAACACATGTGAAGTTTCTATTTCATATGGATTGATATGAATTGATACAAAAATATGGATTTCTATATTTTTAATATGAAGAAAGCAGGTATTATGCATGAAATGCAACACATAAATGGTAAAATTACAAAATTATCAGGTTGGTTAATCAAAATAATCAAGCAATTTATTAGAAATCCATCTTTTACATTAGAGGCTCATAATAGCTGTATCTTTACCATCTTATCAAAGTATCCCACCCACAACCAGTCTCTGAATATATCGGGTGCCATTTTATTTCCTGTTTCATTCTGTGATCTCGGTGTAAAGTCATCAGTACAGATGCCTTCCTGTCCACTGGTTAGATAGATGAGATGTGCAGTGATCTTTGGCCTCAAACCTCCATCTGAGCACAACCTTTCTGAGCCGCTATCAATTTTTCCAGAGGATTGGTACGCTCACACCTGATCCACCTGTTGCAGATAAGACTCTGCTGGGGATTGCGGGGATGGCATCATGGAGGACATCAGTTCATTTGTCACGTCATTACAGCAAACGCAATGAATGCGAAGACTTACGCATACTGACTGCTGATATACGGACATTTTTTTGTTACAGCTGAACCACGACAGTTGTTCATCAATACCATTAGATACTAACACTTTCTGCTGTTAAGCTGTGTATATGGTGAGTGTTACACTTGTATATAACACATAAAAGACTGTTAGTTAAATCACAAAAAACCTTCTAGTGCTTTTGGACCCTGTTTACATACGTATTTCTTTTATACATTTTAGACATTATCCCGTTTTTATTGCTATTTATATCCTGTTTATACTTATTGCTATTGCACAAATTATTGCTCTTTGTTGTCTTTATACTTACTTTCTATTACATTCTGGGTTTTTATTTGTGTGTACTCATGTTTATTTATTTACAGTACATATATACCTTATTCCTGCTGTTTTATACCTATTCCCTTTTTTACCTTACTGTTTACATTTACTGCTATTTTACTGTGTTTATAATTCTTTATATATATACACCATATTACTTATTTGCTATTTCTGTAGTTGAGTCTCTCAGCCAAAGAATTTCACGTTAGTGTACTTGTACAACCGGGGTCACAAAAAACATCTTGAATATTGAATCACCATGCTGGCATACTTTTCACCTCCTTAATTGGCATGGCAAACTTTTTGTTGGCAAACGGTTTCCAATTTACACATCCCATAGATAACAAGCAACATAAGCATTAATTCATGTTTGTGCCCATCTCCTGAGAAAAATACCCCTCTCTTTAGCTGCTACAGTAAATGCTCCACTATGTTCACCAGCTAGTCGCTTCCTTTTTTTGGAGCTTTTTAGTAATGGCAACAGCTGCTTGCTAAAACAAACAAAAAGAAGACAATGCAGATGAAAACAGTCAGAATGAGCCAAAGTTGTGTGCACAAAAAAAGGTAACAAGTAACATCCTTCAGATGACACAGCAATTGTAAAAACATTGATCATATTACATTTGCGTTTTCAAAGAAACATGAAGAAACGTGTGTTCTGAAGAAATAGATATGACTACTTCTTTTTGGCAATATATACATATATATATATGAAATCATAATATAATATTACATGCAAAAGCCTTGACAGTCTATAGCCGCCTAATTACCAAACAATTTAATAAGCAACCCTATGAGACACTTCCAACAGAGCTTGACATTATGAGCGTCACAAAACTGGCATTAATGTCTGCCATATTCCAACTCAACACACTGAAGATATCTGGTGTGACGATCACAGAACCTGGAGCCTGACACAGTTTCAACGTGTAATATTGTCTAATGAGTCATCCTTCACTCTCTAATGTACTCGTGGACAGATTTATGTTAGAAGAAACCCAGAGGATCTTTGATTAAACATGATGCCTGGTCTGTAATTGTCCTGCCGGTAATTTAAGACAAAGTCATTACATCTGACAATGACTGTACATGTTTACATAACAGCTGATGCCCCCATATTCCAGGATCATAATCCTCCCATACATGCTGCTATTAAGAGGCGGTTTCATTAAGAGCTGGATGAAGCCTCACACAGGTGATATTATGTCATCTTTCTTCCTTAGACTTTAGACTTATCTTTTCTTCCAGAGAATAACAATCCCACTCCGATATTCAGCATTTTAAGATAATCAGAATCAATGCTTTTTAAAAAAAATCTGATTGCAGATAAAATGAATTCTAATAGGTAAGTATGTGATCAGTACCACATTTGCCTCTAAAATGTAGTGGGGTGGAAGTATAAAGTAGCAGAAAATGGAAATACTCAAATTAAAATAATACCTAATACAATTGTACTCAAATACAGTACTTAAGTGAAACTACTTAGTTACATTTTATCACTCTAAACATTATATTTAATATACTCTTCAATCGTTTTGTGACTATAAATGTAGTGTCATGAAAGTAAATGTACTTAGTTGCATTCCACCACTGGCATGACTGACATTTAAATGACCAAAGCAGTGTGTGCATCAAGAACTACAAAAAAATAAAATTATAAACATAAACAGAAGAATTGTGATGTTTGTGTTTCCATTATTTTGTCTGCTCACATTCTAAGTTTGAAGACCAAGTAAGTTATTATTAAGTTTTTGCATCCAGTAAGCAAATCTGCTTATAATAAATTGCACCATCATTGGGTAAGTAACCGACTATTCAAGCAGACGATCCATTTAATGGTGGAAATTAAGTACACAAGCGCATACATATTAATGAATGCAAATCTGCTACCCTCACTCCATCCTTGTCTCCGGCTCTGGGTCTGACTGAGGATATGGTCCATCATCTCCACCCGTCATCAGGCTTCTCTGACTCTCTTGTGATCACTAAGACAAATCAAACAAGACTAAACTACCCATTTCTCCTCATCCTCCAATAATGAGTTTTTTCTCCCTCCTATTTCATCAATTTAACTCAGTATATTTCTCCATACAAGCATGTCTTCCATGTAGAGAAGGTGAACATTTTTATTCCCCTCCTTCAGACAGAAATGAATCAATACATTTCCTTTGTTTTAATTCTACTCACATCACTCCATTAATTGTTGTCTCTCCCTCCACACCTCACGCCCCTTCCATCATCCCTCTCCCATTCGCCACCCCATCGCTATCTCTTCATTCTGGACCCATCTATCCATCTTTTTGTGTCCTTACACTCCAATGAGATGCAGGTCACGCACACATTTTCTCTCCCCTGCCATGGCAGTGTTGGCGGGAGCAACGACTAAGTGTGTCCCTGTCCGGTCTAAATCGGATTGATTAACGGCGCGCTGCTGTGGCAGGTCTCCTGAGGACCCCCTCCTCCACACGACCCCCTCTGCCTCCTGTCCCTACCCCCCTCGCAGTATCCCTCCCTACCTCCAGATGCATCAGGGCAGGCTATACACGGCTGCAGGCTACGGTAATTGGTAGTCGGACAGCCATGGCAGCTCCACCGCCTAATAGGTCCAACTCCTCAATAACTCCATACAATCACAATAAATGGGGGCACAGGATAGGCTACAGTGGTCAAATGGGCCCATGAAATACTAGCAGGAGGTCAGGATAAGATCCCCCTCACACACACACATTCACACACTCCATCCCGATGACAAGAGTGGCTCTCTCTCCTCTTTGTTTTTTATGAATCTCAAGTGAATACCTGAGGAAAAAACACATGGCATATGAGACATTTTGCTATCTTATACTGTTAGACTGCTTTGCTCTGAAGGGACTGAACAGCTCCCATGAGGAGACCTAATAGGTTCTAGGAAAAATATAACAGTAAAGAGATTCTGACATCTTGTACATCCAACATCTGTCTACATGGTTGAATGGCAAGATTCCCCTGACACTATTTTCAACTGAGTTAAAGGCTGACAGGCTGCTGTAACTTGCTATAAATTCAGTATAAGATTGCAATTAAAACTGGTTTTCCTCTATACATGTGCATGGGTAACTTTATTACAACCCCTCCTATTAAAATATTTGATTAAAATAAATGCAGCACATTAAAAAAAGGCTCTTGGGTGCTGCCTTTACCTGCGTCACCCTTGTTTAAGGGTCATAACAAAGGTTGCAGCAGTGATATTCACACCACCTCATTGAAATGGCCTTTAAAACATGAACATCAGCTAATTATATTTGCCAGCCAAAAGGACAAATAGTTATTTATGGCTTTAAATGGTTGACTTCCTTATAAGACACGTTGGTTTACTTAGCTTGGACTCAGACAGTGGAGATGCTGACATTTAATGCATTGTGTTTATGATTAATTCATGGTCACGTTCTCCTCCTGTATATACAGTAACCCAGTGGACAAGTTAGCTATCATATACATTTTATGCACATATTTTTAAGAGTGTGACATTTAAAAGTTATCACATCGGACAGGATTATCACCACAGTGGAATTTAAGTTAATCATGAATTAATAGTTGCTCTCAGTGAAACAAACATTAAGAGGGAAACTGTTTATATTAAATATTTCTTAACATCCAAAAAAAATGTAAATACAGACGTAGTGTTTTCTAAAATGTTATGTATTCTTAAATGTTGTGCTTTCTATAACATTGTTGTAAAGAGAAATGTTTATGTTTAAAATGTCGTGTTTTGTGAAATGTTGTTTTCCAAAATGTGTTGTGTGTTTCTAAAATTGAGAAATGTTATCTTCTATGAAACGTCAAATTGTGTAAAATTTTGCTGTTTTCAGAAATGTGTTTCTTAAATTTCGTGTTTTCTAAATGTTGTTGTATTGAGAAATGTCCTTTTATGAAACATGTTTTAGAAAATGTTCTTTTGAGAAATGGTGTATTTTGTGAAATGTTGTATTTTATAAAATGTAGTTGTGTTTTCTGAAAATGTTGGGTTTTCTAAAAATGTTGTTTTGAGCAATGTTTTTTGTGAAATGTTGTTTTCTTAAATGTTTCTAAAATGTGTTACTTTACCAAACCTACCTACTTAAATAGAATTTTGAATGATAGTTTTTTTTTACTTGTAATTGATCATTTTTGTGTTGGTATTTTCTTTAAAAGCATCTGAACACTTCCTCCGCAACTGTGGATTGTATTATAATGTCTTGGACCGAGCCTGAGCTGGTGACATCGCAGAGCTTTGTGACACAGAAACCAGCACTGATGAATCTGCGGGTTCGGCTGTCAGCAACAATCACAGTGAAACGTTGTTGTCTTAAAGTGGGCAGGAGGCGCTGGGGCTTTGGGAGTGAAAACAAGAGGGAAAGGCAAATCAGGATTATTGTCAACAGCGGCAGAGATTGATAGCGACAAGGGAGTGAATTTCTGTCTGTTGGCCCAGCGCTGTTCTGACTTGATCTGCTGCTGTTTGGGAGAAGGGAGACCCGCGGGACAATAGAGAAGATTACACTGCCTCCACTTTTCATTAGGGGGGCAACATTAAATGGGGAGAGCGAGACAGAGAGAGAGAGAGGAAATTTACAGCACAGAAAATAATTCACTGACATTGCTAAATGCTCAATAAAATCTACATCTTCTGCTGTGTGCCACTGATTTGTGTGACACATTTAAGAGCTGACATACTGTATTTCAAATTTATTTAGCCAAAGATCTTCCATCTTTTTCTATACATATCGACCCAATATCAAAGTTCTTGTTCATAATGTTTATGTCGGAGCCATGTCTCAGATAAAAATGATGGAAGGAGGGAATGGGGTGAGGAGAAGGGAAGACAAATTTGGATGAGGACACACAGACGGGCGAGCAGCTGCATGCACTTTTAACAGTCTAAGCACAGGATTCGGGTAAAAAGAAGCCAAAGTTGAGAGGGGCTTTGAGTGATGGCGAGGGAGCCTGTTGGATAACAAACTGATCAAGCATGCCTGCTTCAGAGAAGGCGGGGGGCTGGGGGTATAAATGAGGTTGGGGAGGTGGGCTGTCCATGTAGTGTGTTATTTTTTCAGTTTTGTTTTGTTTCGCAGTGGTGCCTTGATCCTCTGGTAATAAAACTGACAGGATTCATTCACTGTGATGTACAGACCTCTCAGAGCGGAGCGAGGTGATTGAGACAGGGTCTCTTAAACTTACCTGAGGGACCTCTAAGGGTGAACTGGGAGAGAGAAGAAGAAGGGCAATTGAAATGGCCCTTTTTGTAAAAGTGTTCTCTCTGCCTCCATTCATGTGTACCAGACTGAGGTATCCTGTTTCTATTATGCGGGTCGACATGTAACCCTTCTCCTGCACTGCAGTCTCACACACTAATTGGCATGCTAGATGTTAATATTTTGCCATGACACTCAAGACCCAAGGTGTCAAGATGTTGATTAGAAAGTCTCTAATTGGCTCTAGACTGAAGCCTTTGAGGGGAGAGGAGAGGCTCTAATTGGATATAAATGGGGTCTGTGGACGGTCTACCTGCAGAGCATCAACTTGAGCAAAGCCTCAGCTCTAAAGTTAAACTGCACTATTCCGTTATAAAATGTTGTTTACTGACTTGTATAAACATCTGTGTGTGTTTTATACCTGTACACACAATCAGAGTGAGGGCACACAGCACTCATTCATCATTTTAAACCTGTGCACGGGTCAGAAGTTAAAATCCCTCTAATTCTGATGTACCTCTTAAAAATGATAATAATCCAGTGTACATATTACCAGAGTTCATGCCGGCTCTGCTACTATCAAACGCTGCTGAAACACTGCTGTTTATGAAAAGGACAAAATCCTGCTTCCTTGATGAGGAGAAATAATGATATAATGGGGAGGCAAGAGGAAAGCACAACAAAGGCATGACAAAGCACAGCAACAACCAGCCGAGTCGTTTTTGTCAACAGGATATAATGGCCTCAGCCATTATAACAGAAATGTATAGTCAAATAATGGCTGTGTGCATGAACAGGCGTATAAATGTGTGTGGACTCAGAGAAAAAGGGCAAGAAGAGAAAACAAGGGCAAGCTGCAGGGTATATGAGAGGATTCTTTCTGTTCGCGCCACAAGAAAAGCTGTCTGCAAGGGTAGACTTTTATCCTCTATCACAAAATGTTCCCTATTATAATGTTATAATGTCTGACACTAAACCAGTGCATCACACAGAAAATTACTTGATGATTATAAATTATTCCACCAACACACACACACACACACACCATGGCTCCCAACGTGCCAAAATAGAATAAATCTGAAACTGTCTAATAACGCACCACATGAGGTTCATATTGACACCTTGTCTGACATACTGTAATTAGCAGCTTCCACCTCTCACAGTAGCCACATCACACCTACCTACTGAAGACGAGCTGTTTCCTTCTTCTAAGTGAGTCCAAGCTTGTCATCACCACAACTTATTAGTGGAATATTTAAATCATCTAATTAGCTCACAGGTCTTATTAGTTATTTTTTATGTAAATACAAAAGTACATGAAAACAATGATGTGTAGAGTGTTTGCACAACATAATCATTGCTGCCTGATGCTTGAGAGCCAAAAAGACACAATTTTTCTGCTTGATCCCTTATTCATAGGAATCTAACACCTTTACATTCATTTTATTTTGATCACCCGCAGCAATTTCATGTAGCTCATTAAACTCTGTCACTTATATTTTCTATAAAGATGACTTAAATACTTTTACACACAATACACTGTGCAGCATGTAGCCAAAGAGGCAAATATTCAACATTGGAAAGAAAAATAACTGAATCGTTAAAAACAATGGATTTCATGTTGTCCGTTGTATGAGGGTAGAACAGAAACATAGGAAGTAATGCAGTGTTTGTAATGCCGACTGTTACAGTAGTATTCATAAAGTCGTTGCACCATGATTGACTCTCCTCTTGGATAGAAAACATGCTGTTTTTTTTAAAGGAGGATTTGATATTGAGTTGTAAAGTTGTATGCAGAAAAAGTTTTTTTGCATTTTGAAATGTAGAAATGGTATTTACTTTAAAGGACAACTATTATGCTTTTTCATTTTTGTTCTTTACGTCAGTGTTTTATAGGTGCATGTAAAAGACCTTGAAAGTTAAAAAGGTCAAAGTCCGCACCAACAGAAGCTCCTCTCTCCCACAGAAAACACTGCTCCTGAAACAATTCGTCAGCAGTCCCGCCTTTAATTCTGTGACTCTGTGACATCACACTACGTCACCGTGTCACACATTTGTATAATTTATGCCTTGCAGCGAGTTTGGCATGTAAAGTTGATTAAGCACAGCTGCTCTGTTGTTAGTGGTGCTGGCTCAGGCGTGTGTGAGCCGAGCAATCAGAGCAGACTTGGCATTCAGGAGGGGCCTTTAAAGAGACAGGAGGTAAAACAGAGTGTTTCAGGCAGAGGGGGAAAACAGAGCTGCAGCACTGGACAGTGTGAGAAAACCAACATGTTTTTGGGTGCTAAAGCTATAAAACCTGTTCTAGTAGTAACCCAAAATAAAATTCTGAACCTGGAAATGAGCATAATATGTCTCCTTTAATAAACTAAATGTGGTTTTAAACAGAAAATTACCTATTTGGCTCGTGGTGTGACTAACTATACATGTAAAATTATTCAAAATTCAATGGTAAAAGTGAATCATTTATGTAATGGCCCCTGTTTAGAGTGTTTTAGGACAGTGTGTTATGAGTAAATGTTTGCTTTCTGAGTGAGAACTGTTGCCTGTTTTATGGCCGAGATAGCTTATTTTGAAACAAGTGATGAGATACTGTATGTAGTGAGTTTGGAAACTGTTTGACCGACATGCATGTTGGTAATGCAGATGAAGAGTTTTGAGAAAGTGGTATCAGTATTGACCGATGCTTGTAAAGCAATAAAAACAAAACTATAATAAGACAAAAATCCACTCACTACAATGAATAACAACACTCGCACCTAGACATCTATTATTCTAACCCAAGACATCTTTAATGTACCATTAATCCAAAACTTAATTGTCCACTTAAATTCATTCATTCATCCGTCTTTTCTTGCAACACCCTGAATGCTTAAGACTGAGCCACATGTTGGACGTTTTGATGGCTTTAATAAGGCTCAGGTTTGTCCACCAGTTTCATCCTCCAGTAGGTCAGATGCGACCTAATGCCATGGCCAGATAATGAGGTTACCATGTGCCAATAGCATATGAGATACCGCAATACTACCATCACACAGATGTCATCAAAACTATAGAGCGTATGTGTGTGTCTGTGTGTGGGTAAGGCTAGACCGACCAACTGACCAAACCAGTTGGACCAGCTATAAATATTCATACTCCCACTCCATGCTCATCACAGTAAAGGGCAAAGTACATATTGGTGGTGAATTATATATCCATTGAAAAGGTCATCTACCTCAACACCAATCTTTTGATGAGTTATGAGACACAAGGAGTGAAGAGGATTCAGCTCTGCAAACTTGGTGTAAACCAGCAGGTCAGCGAGACATTTCATTAACCAACAGAAGACGATCGGCTGGTGACATGAGTCTGATTGGTTTCATATATGTCAGTCAAATGTCTAGTTACATAACTTTATCTCTTCTCCTCAACTCCTCTCTCTCATGTGGCCTACTCTCTCGTCCTCCTCTGTCTGTTCTCCTGTGAATATCCATCCATCTCTCTTTCTCTGTCAGCCCTACTGTCTGTGTCCTGCCTGATCCCTCCGCAGGATGTGTCTTATTCTCAGCTCCCATTGACAAGACATTGATCAGCACCATGCATATCAGTCTGACAATTGTTGTTTACACACACACGTACACACACAACATCCACCACCAATGCTGCGAAACACATACACAACAGGCTTTGCGGGAATCATTTGACATTTTAAGGAAATGCGCTTATTCCCTTTCAATGTGCTCGCTCTCATGTCTGTATGGTAAACATGAAGGTGTAGTCAGCACCTTGTTAGCTTAGCATAACACTATGACACATTACTACCCTAAAATGGCGTATTTTCATCATCAGCTTTGGGTTTTTGTACAAATTATAGAAACAGGATCTAATGTGTTGATTAGCAGTTTCTTTGACATTTTATTGTGTCTGTTTGTTCGCTGTCTGAGCGGGAGTTTGTTGAAGGGTTTTTATCAATTTGCCTCTCTGCAGCGGCTGCTGGCAGATGTGTTAACATGGTGTAGGGGCCGGAGGTGTGAGGATGCAGTTAGAAGGCAGCAAACGAAGAGAGAGCAATGGGCTTTTTTTTGCTTATTCCACTGTGCCTCATTTACATGTTGTGGCTTCTTCACTGGTTTTCTCAAATTACCCAGACTATAATTGGAAATCACCTGATTTTGTTTGTGAATGTGTGAGACCTGCAACCTCTCTGTGAGGATGGGACAATGATAAAATATAAACCACATTAACCTAATAATCAGTGTTCTAAAAAGTACTTACATACTTAAAATAAATGTAAAGATATTGTGTTAAAATATTACTTTGGTAAAAGTGAATGCCAAACAAATAGTACTTGAGTAAAAGTCTTTAAGTATGATGATATTAAATGTATTTAAGTATCAAAAGTACAAATAAAAGTAAAGCTAGACATATATTTACATGTATGTATGTACTGTGTAGTATGGGTCGACCAATTATAGGATTTTTCTGATTGTCAGAATCAGTGTTTTGGTTTTCTCTTTTACCTGACTGTAGATAAAATGAATCAAGTCTAAAAAAAATGCACTACTTCAGCTCTCATGCAGCATGTAATCTGCAAAGGTTACCAAATAAATGTAGTGGAGTAAAAAGTTCTATATTTGGCCCCAAAATTAAGGGGAGTGGAAGTATAGAGGAGCAGAAAATGTGCAAGTTCCTCAAAATGTTACTTAAGTAGAGTGCTTGAGTGAATGTACTTAGTTACATTCCATTTCGGTTAATGTAATTAAAAACCAGATTATCATTTTCTGTTTGTACATGTGTTAAATACAGAATATGTGACTTCTTCTTGTGCTTCGAGGAGCTGTGTAATTAGTAATGTAATTACTTTTGCTGTTGAGGACTTGATTAAGTGATAAATGATTAAGAAATTGCTTTGAAATAACCAATTCACATCTTTCAAGTAACTTTCCCAACATAATTCATTAGAAAGTTTTTCAGGTGCTGGTAGGTGAATTTTGTACATTTTGAACAAAGCAAGGCTAGCTGTTTCCCTCTGTTTCCAGTCTTTATGCTAAGCTAAGCTAACTGACTTCTGGCCCCTGCTACATATTCACCATACAGACGTAAGAGTGGTATCAAACTTCTCATCTAACTCTCCGCAAGAAAGTAATTAAGTGCATTTCAAGTGTCAAACTATACCATTAACTATACCATGAGCACACACATTTCTATTTTTTATGCACAAGGTTTCTCTCCTTGAGTCCAGGCTACACATGACACGACATAGAAATGACAGCGGTATCAATCCTCTCATCTAACATTTGGCAAGAAAGTGAATAAGAGAAGGAACTATTTCCCAAAATGTCAAACAAATCCTTTAATGCATGCTCTCACGCAATGGACAAATTCAAATATAAGTGAACAAAATATCCATTCAGAAAGACTTTCACTGTAATAATTATAATGTTCTACTGAGTGTCTGCCAAGTGACAAACTTTTTCAGTTTTATCCTCAAGGTTTTTGTCATTGACCTCGCTGGTGCACTCTGCTACAAGAGCACTTGTCTATTAACAGGAGAAAAAAAACAGTGGGAGCAATGAAACTGTGAGGGCAAGATCAGCACTGAATTGGGTTAAATAATTTAGATGATGGAAAAGATAATTAATGGGGAAGGAGTCAATAGCCAGTGTGGACGATTATAGTGTGTGTGTGTGTGTGTGTGTGTGTGTGTGTGTGTGTGTGTGTGTGTGCGTGCGTGCGTGCGTGCGTGCGTGCGTGCGTGCGCGCGTGCGTGCGTGCGTGTGTGTGTGTGTGTGTAAAAGAGGGGCACAGGTGGAGGGGAGAAGATCTCATCTAAAGGCTATGAAAGATTTAACAGCAGGAGGAGACAGGAATGACAATGTCTGTGAAGGCACGCAACAAACCAAGTCCCCCAATTATATCTGGCATTTAACTGTCTGTCCTCTTTACACTTTATGCACATCCCCTCAAATCAGTGAAATAGGGAATAACTATTTTTACGGACTTGATCAGTCACAAAAAAGATCTACAATATAATGATGCCTGTATTCAGGAAGTCTATAAAACCAAAGCTGTATGAAAAAAAGCTCACTCGATACTGAGCAGTGCAAGTGTGAACTTGGGTCACAAATAAGTGATTAGTTTTTGGTCCAGAAACAGGAATTTATAAAGAAATGTACAACATTTAAATCAAAGGGATTGTGAACTTTTTCACAGTTTTTTCATGAACTATTTCACTTACGTATTTTAGTTAAAAAATGTGGCACATCCAAAAGCAGATTAAACATGTTAATCACTAATATGGTGGGTTGTGTGGCCTTGGTAGAGGTATGCTTTCATCTTTTAGACCAATATCCCAAATATTCTCTGTTTCCAGCTTCTCAATATAAGGATTTGCCATTTTCCCCTGAACTGTATCACTGTGAATTTGATATCTTTAGGTAGCAGACTAAACAGGCAATTATGATATTTCACCTTGTGCTCTGGGAGAGTGTGATGTTTTTACACATTTTTAAGTTTAAGTTCTTAAGTATTTCACAAACTTAAAGATAAATCAAGAAGAAAAAGGAGCCAATGTTTCATAATCTCCATTGCCTTTTGTGATGGATAATAAGGGATATGTGCTAGGGTGCACACAAGAGGCTACAATGTAAAAATCAAAAAGATGCCCTTAGTAATGGCAAGTCAATGTTCAAAGGTTAAAAAAAAAAATAATTTGTGCAGGTGTGGTGCAGCCGTAAAGCTCCAGTTTGATTCCCACACAGGAACTAGTGCACTCTCGTAGCCTATTGGTTAAGACTTTTACCAGAATGGTGGCACAGTGGTGAACACTGCTGCCTCACAGCATGAAGGTCATGGGTTTGTATCCCTGCTGGGACAGAGCCTTTCTGCGTGGAGTTTGCATGTTCTCCCCAAGCTTTCAAGGTGTTTCCTGTGGGTGCTCCCACACCATCGATGTATATGAGGTTAATTATCCGTGCTGTGCCCTTGACCGTATCATAGCTCTGGAGTTGGTCTTCAGGTGCCCCGTGTTGGCTGCTCACTGCTCCTCTGGGACGAGTTGACTACAAAAACAAGTTTCACTAAATTGTACAATGTATGTGATGAATAAAGACGATTCTTCTTCTTCTTCTTCTTCTTCTTCTTCTTCTCAACTGCAATGTCCGATGTCTGATTCAAGCTGGAAACTTTTATTGCTCCATTGGTTTCCTGTCTATCTCTACATCGTCAACTAACAAAGAAAAAAAATCTGAGCAAGCTCATATAATGAGAAGCAAATTGAAACTGGGCATTTTTCACACTGGATTAATGAAGGAGGTTTCAGTGCAAACTGTTGAGCTGTCCCCTGTTGAGGTCTTATTAGACCACTTACTGTAGCCTATTTACAGTCCTTTAAGATGCAGATTCAGTAAAGCATATCAGTGAACAGCAGCCTGGTGAGGTGATAGTCTGCTCTAGTCTGTCAGCTCATGTACCATGTAAATTATGTGTAGATAAACCACAACTGTACCATCAGACACCCAGCCTGGTTTGACTGGGCTTGTAACAATGCAAAGCATGTTTTTTTCTTCTTCCTCTCTGGTAATCCCCAGGACATCACTCTTCTGTTCTGCAGCACACATGTCAGAATCAGGGCTCCTCACCAGAGTGAGGGCTTAGTACTTCAAGCTTGTCATGGATCTCCAGATGGAAGCATTCAAGGCTTTTTCCAGACATTTGTACTTGTTTATTTATTAGAGTTAAGTCAGAGTTCCTCAGAGGACAGTAGCCAGCTGTTGCATTTTGGCTTTGTTCCACTGAGACATGGAGGATTGTTATCCTCTTGATCGCTTGGCTGTCACTTTCTCTCTCTCTCTCTCTCTCTCTCTCTCTCTCTCTCTTTCCCTTTTGTTTGCAAGTTGTACAATTAATTACAGTTTTCCATATAAAGCAGTCCCACCTCTGTTTCTACTATTATCCTGCCTCCATTTCTTCTAAATCAACAACTGAAAAAACACTTTGTGATGAAACTGCATTACTGAAGCGAGGGCTCCATACAAAAGTTGAGATTCGGCTCTGAGTAAACAGCATTTTGATTCATTTGGTATTTTTGTGGAACCGTTGCATCAGACTTTTCTTTGTCTAAAACTTCATCACGGTGTTCTCAATGCTCGGTTGTTAAGAAACTATTTTCTTAGTGGTCGTCAAACTATGACACAAGACTAGCAACACCTGTGCAATACAACAGAGTCTAATTCAATAGGCCTGCAATAAATACTACCTCTGTGATACTTTTAAAGATCAGAATTGTTGACCCTGTCACAGAGAGGTGTTGCTTACGACATTTCTTTAGGGGGTCTATTAATTTAAAGACTGTCTCACCAAGAAGAACAACAGCATCAGTCAGCAAACGCCCAAAAGCGACATGTTTATGTTCAAGTGACAAAGCCCTCTGGCATCCATCAGAAACAGGGTTCTCTGAGCATCTTAAAGCAAAATGCAGCTGAATCAGGTGCTTCTCAGCTCGAGGATAGCAAACGTTCAAAGGAAAAAAGGGGACTGGAGCACACTGATACGTTTAGAGCCTTTAATTTTGCGACGTTTAACGCTACTGTGTCTTAATCAGAGTGGACAAAGACATGAGGCAAACGATTATAGTCAACCTAGATCAGGTGTCCAGTTCTCATTAGATGACTGGTTGAACTCTAGGATCTGTAGGAGGTATCTTGTCTGTTGGTAGAAAAGGGTGTGACGGTAGTCGTTTTTCCTCTGCATGACTCGACACTGCAGCTTTTTTTCCTTTATTCACTGTGGATAGTACCTGGTACCTGGTACTTTATTTGGTTTTACCTCAGACGAGCTGAGACGATGCCAAAGAGACGATGTAAGAACACTGCAGACTACTGATTGGTCCGATTCTTACCTGATCCCTGAGATGACAATCAGCTAAAAATCCTGCCTGTGTTGAGCGTGTACTATCTGCAGTGAAGCACGAAGTAGAGAAAAGTACATGGTACGAAAAGCGAGTTGAGATGTGTTGAGACAATCTACATCTGCCCCACAAAGCCTGCAGGGG
The DNA here is from genome assembly GCF_965226575.1 of Pagrus pagrus. Taxonomy (NCBI): domain Eukaryota; kingdom Metazoa; phylum Chordata; class Actinopteri; order Spariformes; family Sparidae; genus Pagrus; species Pagrus pagrus. The sequence continues at coordinate 19,783,111 of NC_140187.1, forward strand.
GAGGAAGTCGTGATGGATGGATGGCTCAACACTGGGCTTTGACATGGGAGTCTGATGATCCTATAGCTATTAACACTAAACATTGGTTTCTTGTAACCTTAACCATGTTCCCTAAGTTGTTATTACTGTAACTATGACGATGAAGGCCCCCACTTAACTATGTTGTTTTGTCTCTAAACCTAACCAAACCTTGGGAAACTTTTGTAGTTCTGAAGGGCAGTTACAAACTTAGTATTTTGTCATTAAATTTGACCAGATAATTGATGTTTCACTAGCTTGCATTATAAAAGTGTTTCTGTTTTGGTGTCCTGTACAAGAGATTTTCAACAATTGTCAGATCACAGTATCAGAGTGACACACACACCGAACACCCACACTGACACACTCACCTGTCCGTTCTTCTTGAGGTCGGCCCACATGCTCGTCCCATCACCTCCTCTCATCAGGACATGGTAGGTGAAGTAGTAGATGCCAGGCAGAGGGCAGGTGAACTTGCCGGTACTCGGCTCGTAGTAGTTCCCTACGTTGGTCACCACATCGTCAAACTTCAGTATTTCACTCCCTTCGTGTTGCTTCCGGAGGCCTGCGTAGAAGGCGATTTTGGGACTGTAGAAGGATGAGCCATATCCACCAGGTCCAGGCCCTGGTGGACCAGGTGGGCCGGGCTTGCCAGGCTCTCCAGGGGGCCCTTTGGGACCTGGAGGACCAGGAAGTCCGGGGCTCCCTCTATAACCCTGTTTGCCCCTGCCTTTTGGGAAGTCTGGGGGCTGAGGGGAGACGGCTGTCAGCTCTCCCTGTGGGGGGGTGAAAGTGTCACACACCATCTTGCAGCTCCCAAGCATCTCGTAATGCGTGCCCCCTCCTCCGGACCCTCCCCCCTTGGTGGTGTGGACCAATAGGGGAATGGCCACCAGCAGGACCAGAACCATGGCCACGCCGACGCCAGCCCCGATGACACGTTTCTTGCGGCTGAGCCGGGAGGCGGCCAGTGTGAGGAAGTCCTCCTCCCCCTTAGCTGGAATGGTTGTGCCGGCCAGGCTGAACTCTGGGTAGAAATTAACTAGTGGATTGAAAGGGTGTAGGAAGGAAATGTGATCGGGTGGGGCAGAGGAAAGAAATAGGGGGCTATTCTATAAGCGGGGCCAGCAAGTCTAAGAGAGGAAAAAATCAGAAGTCGGGGGGAGAATGACAAATAGATTTTTCCATTTCTTGGTGTTCAGTACGTTTGTTTTGTATCCTTTGTTTGCTTGAATCTAAAGATAAAACCTCATTTTGCAAGCCAAAAATAACATATATATTCTATATCTCAGTTGAGTCGGCAATTTTACTTTTTTTTATCCCGCTTTGTGGTTGTGGAGGCTCCAGTAAAAAGCTTTCAGTTGCTCAGGCAGAGAGCTGTCAGGTGGGGTCTACAGTATTCCCACTGGAGTTCATCTCACCCACCACATATGGGGAAGGGCGCTTTACTTGTCTGTCCAGGGATGAGAGGAGAAGAACGAGGAAACTGCTAAATTTCTGCTCTCTTCTTCCTTCCTCCCTGCTTGATGGGCTCACACCTCTTTCTCTTTCTCCTTATCAGCGTTGTTTGGTTTAGATTTATCTCGGCAGTCTGCTCCTCCTTTTCAAAGTACAGATGTGTTGCAGGTCATAAAAAGGCTAAGTGAACTGAACGTGGAAACCCGTGTTTTAAAGGCAGCTCGGATGAAGAGGGAACATTTTATCACAGCGATCTGGAAGGAAAAGAAGACACACATATATAAATAAATAAGCAATCAAGGACTCATAAAACCAAAACCCTTTGCTATAACACCTGTGGACTCTTAACCTTAAATATAGAAGAAATATAACGGATAAAACATTAATGTAATTAATAAATATTTGAATTTGCATTCAGCAATTTAAATAATAATATGTTATAGGCTAAAGAAAATGGCTTACTATAGGTAAAAAATGTATGATTATTGATAAAAGTAAAGACATGAAACATCATTAATATAACAATCAGACGAGCTGGGTTCACAGCTGCATGTTGATATAATCGCAGTGTAGGCCCATACGTTCATTATGCTACAAACAGCACAAAGATACTCTAATTAATAGGCTACAAATTCCCTTTTTAATTAAAATAGTGACCTGAATTTTAAACACTGGTCCGGATTTAATCAGAGCAAGATGAGAGACTGAATCACCAAACTTTTGACACGCTACAAAAAAAAAAAAAACACATCAGCTCACCTGTTTGTTTGTTTTTCTCTTCTTCTTCTTCTTCTTCTTCTTCTTCTTCTTCTCAGGGGTTTTCACGCTGCGGGTTCAGGTGGACACGCCGCAGGAAAACTGGTCCAGGACCGGGATGAAATCCTTCCCAAAGACTGACTGACTGAAGCGCTTTCTTCACCGTGGCATCGGGTGAAGTTGCGCTGCGGTGCAGAAACTCAAAGTCGCACACACACAAACACACACACATACGCACACACGCACACACACACACACAAACACACACTAATATTTAAACTTGCAGCATTTCATCCAGGACTCCTGCTGCATGGTGGACAGACCGCGCCGTCCGAAGATGCTCGAGGCGGCGCTCACAGGCAGTCCGAGCAGACACGGAGGAATTAAAACAACAAGAGTGAGAATAGTACAAAGACAAAGTGGCTCCTCCTAATAAAATTACATATTCTGACGAGTTACTTTGACAGACTTCCGGCGTGCAGAAATCCCGCTGCAGAAAGCGACTTTATTTGCGGAGCAACAGTTCACTCACTTGTTGTATTTTCCGTCCTGCTTCTCTCTCCTCAGCATCTGCCTGCCGCTGCTCCCCCCGCCCTCACACACACACACACACACACGCACACACACACGCACACACACACACACACACACACACACACACACACACACACACACACTGATTCACCGTCCCATCCTGCATGTGACCTTTTCACAAATCAAATGACTACATCTGTTATAGAAGTATAATAGTTCAATCATAGGGTGTCCATTTCCCTTCAAATATTGGAGATTTATTGGCACCACACAACCAGAAAATAATATTATTCTTACAGCATCTTTATTTGAAGCTACAGCACATGTCAGTTACTCTGATATATGCTCCAGACAGCAGATCATACAGTATGTAATCTGTTGACATGTGCATAGATTTTTTTTTTAAGATATGAGTGAGATCTACTTGTGGAGCTGTATTTGCCAGAACAGCAGGTGTGAGGAGACAGGAGTGTGAGTAAAGCGTGGGTTATCCAGATGTGAGACTGACACACATCAGGCAGGATGGCGGAGTGAGAAGGATAAGGTGAAAGGAGGATAGGGGTGTTCTCGGCTTGTTGTCAATGTGTGCGTTTCTGTAGCTTTCAGACCTCGTTAGAGATGAAAGATGTATCGCTGCTGACAACCCCCCTCCTCCTCCTTCATCTCCTCCTGGTCTCTTATTTTTTTTTTCTTTCTCCTTTCTCTCTCTCTGGCTTTACATTTATAGATTTGATTAATTCTCAAATTGGACATTGTTTTTGTTATTTCTAATGGCTGTTATAGAGCAGAGGCTCCTCTGAAATATTAGATCTTTTCAGGTGTTTCTTTCCCTGACACTAGAAACACATCTGTCCTCAAATGTGTTTTATAGAAAATATGTTGTTCTTGGGGGCATTTACACAAGAAAAAGGCGAGTGAACCATTTAGCTCTCTAAGGCAAACATGTACTTGTATGTACTGTCAGTTCTGCCTCTTATTTATTCATCTCCCAACTTTACTGAGCAGGAGAGAGTAGCAGATATTGAATATGGATCAATAGATCACTCCCCAGAATGCATACTGTCAGCCAACTGAGCCCTCAGGCAGATGCCAAGCCTCTAGTTACATTTGCATTTGGAGATAGAAAATAACTACTGCTTGTCGGAAAGTGGGAAACCGTGTGGTCTCTACATTTTACGAAATTGGCAGATCTGGAGCAGAGAAGCTAAAGAATTTTCTGCATTTGTGAACATGTGCTTTTACAGCATACTATCAGCTTTCATCCACTTCTGTGTGTGCATGCCTGGTAGTGCTTCTTTATGTGACTTTATGGCATGCATGTGAGTGCCCACATGCATACATATGTGCACACATACACATATAATTTACATGTGGGCTCCGACACACTGGTGTCACACTCCGAGGCTCCCTGCATTTAAATTATTATTGCCAAGAAGGGAGGACAATTTAGAGAGAATGAGGTTTTTAAAGCCCCATGAAATATTAACTAAGCCGATGAATATATAAGCTGTGAAGCGATTATATCTGTCTCCGACCCTGTTTCCTCATGATATATGATATCTATATGTTCTTGTCTGCATTGTATCATCCTCGCCTGTGTTTAATTAAAGCTATGGTTCGCATGAACAAACAGTTTGATCTTTGCTTTTGGTTTGTACAATACTCAGTCTCTTCTGTGACAAAATATAACCTCATTATTACCCTGTAATGTGGCACATCTCCTCTCGTGTTCTTGACTCTGATATCTCTTTTCTGACCTTCAGGTGTCTGAGTTGCAGAGGTGTGATTGATAAGAAGGCTATACAGGAACAACAGACTGGAAGCTCTGCAGACCTGATGGTTACTGCGTTAAGACTTGGCTGTTGCTAACTCACAGGTCCACTGACTCAACCCCGTCAATAAGCCAGAGCAAGAGAAAAACTGAACTCAGCTGGGCACACGGTAGCTGCTTGTAAAATAGGATGATTTTTCTAGGTGAGTAAAGCTTATATATAATGTATAACAATTTGTCATTAAAATCACAAGCGTGGCCATGAAGCCGAGTCAAGTCAATTCTATTTATACAGCCCAAAATATCAAATTTCCAAAATAAAAACAAAATCAAACCCCTTCATGTGGGAATAAAAACACTCACTTAAACAGAAAAAAGAAGAAACCTTGGAAAAAGCAACAGAGGAGAGATCCCTCGGGCAGTCAGTGTTGTAAAAAGTATCCAAAAGTCATACTTGAGTAAAAATAAAGATACTGTGTTAAAATATGACTTTGGTAAAAGTGGACGTCACTCATTTGAATAGTACTTGAGCAAAAGTCTTCAAGTATCTGATATTAAAGCTGCTGTAAGCTGCATGACTCCTTTCTTTTTTTCAAGGCCGCTCTCTTTGCCTCTTTCTTCTCGTCAAGCGTTTTTCTTTGCTTGGCCTGTTTGATAGTATAAATCGTCACCAGGAGCGCTGGAATTGGTAGCTTTCCCTGCCGGTGTAGGTACAAACCAGGAGGATCCTGCTCTCTGTCCGGTCCCAGAGCAGACAGGACCGCCTCTTTCTGGAGTTCTCTGTCCTGATTGGGTAACGTGGGCAGGGATACCATAACATTTCTTTCTCTTTTACTGCATGAGCCGGGGTAAGAGAGACATGGGTACCTGACCAACACTCTATAACAGTGATAACTGTTGGAATATAGAGCTATTTAATACAAATTTTAATAAGAAAATAATGCTTACAGCAGCTTTAAATGTACATACTGCTGTAATAAATTAATTTAGAAAAACTCTACGTTGGCTCTAATGCAGCATGAATTCTGCAAAGTACAAGTAGCTAAAGTTATCAAACAAATGTAATGGAGTGAAAAGTACAATGTTTGCCTCTAAAATGTAGTGGTGTGGAAGTATAAAGGAGCAGAAAATGCACAGAAATAAAAATAAAATATCAAAATCACTATGCTGGGTAAATATAGTGCTGTTTGAAGAAAAGGGAAGTATTTAGACCACAAGCATCTGAACCACAAACACCTGAGGCCACACTGAGGCAAGACCATGTGATGTTTGATTAAGTAATAGACAGAACAATTCACTATGCCTCCAAAAGCAGCGTATAATTAATATATGTGATGCCAGTTTATCATATATCTATATATATTTGACTCAAACCATATATCTTGCTCTATGTGCTGACATGAATATGACCTAATGACACTTTCCACTGTGCTGCGTTGATGGTTTCACAACCTGCTGTCTGGCTTAGACGACAATCACAAGATACGTCTGAAGCTGCCAGACCTCAGTCGCAGTTCCTCTTTTTATCTTCACTTCTGTTTTATCTGTCTTATGGACAACAGTGCCTTATAATCACCGAGCTCTGATCTTTCAGCTGAAACCTGAATATTCTGTTAACTTACTCCTTAATAAATAACCACAAAGACAGTTTCTGTCAGGATCTATGTTTATGTCTCACCAGTGTTCATTTCCACCGTAAAGTAAATCAATGGAATGTGTATAGTGAAACTTTTCACATAATAAAACATGGACCTTGACGAAAAAAACAGGTGCATATAGGTGGCTGGTGTCTAAGAGTGAGTACATTTTGATGTGGATAAAGAGGACTGTTGCGTCGAGGTGGAGGTTAGCACTCTACTAAGTGCCATTCTTGTGTTAAATTTGGCAAAAAATCTGGCCAGAGCTTTTAACTGCATCTCACAGTCTTCCTTAGCAAATGGAGTTTCTGTTTTCTTTACAACCCTCATATGATTATTTGGTGGCCTTATAACAGGTTGGTGCATGATTGTGATCATTAAATTATGGTTATTTATCACATTATTATAAACATGATGATGCATAATCATTTTTTCCCCCCCGTCATTTGCTTTGTTGTTGTCCAGGTGAAAAAGTGGAAATCAACTTAATATTAATCCTTAAAATCATATTGTGTCATGTGAGATACCCTTTACATAGTTTTAGGTGAAATTGTCTTCAGTGACATAATGAAGCTCCTGCGGCCGGCAGGAGTCACATGTCCTCCCAACACTGCAGGATGAACTCAGGTCTCTGCAGGCCAACAGGCCACTGTGTTACACTGGATTCATGGTCATTAAAAACAGGTTCTGCGTGTTGGAATGAGTCATTCCAGCTCATACGCTCTGGTCGTTCGGACAGCATCATGATGACATAGGTACAGCTGGACGGGGGTGATTTACCAGCAGGACATTCACTCTCCCTGTTTAGGACAATCAGTAAAACCAATCAGTGTGTGAGCAGAGAGACAGCATGTGATCATAGAGGTTACCATGGTTTTAACAAGCTCATTCAAGGTGGAGGTGCTGTCAATACAGAGAGTCACAACTACAAGCCAAGTAAGTGGCTGGGGAAAAGGGCTTAACCTGACCTACAATCTCACAGGTCAGAAGGACGGGGAATGGAGAGGCGCAGCAGGGGTAATGGAAATGTAGGGGTCATAGCATCACATTGGAAGTGCATACAGTAACACCGGATTGTTTAGTGTGTGAATATCGACCCAGTGGAAAATGGAATTTAATTTTTTCTTCATGGGATGGTGAGACTGTCATCACCAGAACACGTGTCTTCAAACCTGTTTTTTTATATTATGTTTCCCTGACAAGGACCTCTTGTGGCAATGCAAACTCCATCTTATGATAAAGACTTAGTGGAGTTTCTTAATCAAACATTGTTTAAATATGTGACATATTTAATGCTGCTGTGGGTGGCACCTGACCCAGGATGCAGTTATGCTTCCCACTGCCTACAAAATAGTGAAAGGGGAACTTGTCTTTCACGTGGGGAGGCGGGCCCCCAGCATTAAAATGGCTGCTAGCTTGTTCAGGTTTGTACTGTTAGCGAACAGGTTAGGTTGGGAGTAGGTTGCTAGCTTGGAGAATGTTGTTTTTTCATGTTGCAACAGAGATTGTGAAAACAGTAACAGGCAGGTATTAGAAGGAAGAGGGGAATGTGCCGGAAACAGATGCCCAATGAAAGGTTTTATACCAACAGTTGACATCTGTTATGTCAGAACACAATTTATGTTGTTTTGTGCCAAACATCATTTTGTTCTGTAATCTTGGAGGCAAGGGACAATCACATGAAGGAACCTAGAAACTAAAATAATGATCGTCATCCTCTCTGGTAAACTTTAAACTTCATGAATTAACACTGCATCACTTTTTAATTGTTGCCTGGATTCTCACCTTGTTCATGAATTTGCATGTGCCATGTGGGACTGTTTTTGAGGAGGGTGGAGAGGATGGTAAAGTGTGTGACTTTAATTCAGGAGAACACTGTTTGAGTCCCACTTCTACTGAGGAAGGTGTTAAATGACATTTGGATGAATAGCTGGATGCCTTTACATTTTCTTCAATTAAATAAATACAGATGGATTAAGATGGATATCATTGTATTTGGAAGCAGGAAAAAAGAAGTTGATGAATCCAGAGCTATAAAGATGAAAACCCAAGTTAGAAATCATTTTGTTTTAATAGACACATACTCCAAGTTTCAACAGCCACATCAAGGCAGTAACTAAATCAGCATCTCATCATCTCAAATATATAGCAAGAATTAAAAGTCTAAGACTTGTCCAGACAAGATTTAGAGAAACTACTTTCTGTCTTAATTCCAGCATGGTAGTCTATTCTAACGGTCTTCTGTCTGGTCTTCCTGAAAGTTCACGTGCTAGCCCAGTTTTACAAACTTTTTTCCCTCGCCCTCTAAAAGTCTCTGAAGTAATGAACTTTTTTGAACGACTCTGGTTCCAGAAGTTAATTTCCCATTCATTCACTCCATTGGCATTTCAGAATATCCTCATTTAAAGTTACAAGGCTGGAACCAAGCCAATCGACTACAAGATTATTCGTGATTATAAAACATTTGATTCAGAGCGAAAAAAAAAGGTAAAGGTACATAACTATGGTCAAAATTATTTTACGAAAGACTCATCTCAAAAACAATTGCTAAAGTGTTTGTTCGGACTCACAAACGCTATGACCTGACTAGCAAGGATCTTCACTCATTTGGACACTTTTCCACATTTCTAAAAAAATCAAGATGTCAGAAAGAGAAATCATCATTGTTCTGTGCTAAACACAACATAAATATCCAGTCATGGTAGTAGTAACTCACCAGCCAACATGACTTTTGTGGGTGGCATAAACATTTTCAGAAATCAATCATATGAATTATTTTTTGTAAAATGTCATACGCATTGAGAAAGGCACTGACAGATAATGTCCTGCCTATGTGGGCGTGGATCAGAAAATGCTCCTATGGGTTATTTCAAGACTGAAAGGTCATTCTTGAGCTTAGTTGACAAATCAAGCTTTAGTAGTTGCTGTAAAGCTTGTTCTGTGAACAACCTTTTTGTTATTTAATTATGATGAGTTTATGGAAAATCCTCACCTCCTTCTTCACCTCCTGAAAATGCCAATTTAGTGTCATGAGTTCAGTTTAAGGTTAAGAGCAGAGTTATGATTGGGTTTTGGTCACAGGGTTAAGTTTCAGGATAGTTTAGGCTTGGGGATTGAATGCTCCTGTGGACAATCCCTGTGTAGGAAGGAAAACGTGTGTGTGTGTGTGTGTGTGTGTGCATGTATCCCCCTCCTCTCGTACATCTACCTCTGTCTGCGTGCAGATCTGATTATGGTCCTTGATTGCGAGTGACAGTGTGCAGATTGAGTTGCACAGCCTCTCTAATTCTCTCTATTAATGAGTTGCGCTCCACACTGCTGCCCCGGACCCCATCTATTAATCACAATTTGTCATCTGTCTTGTGCTCTCCACACACGCCCTCCCCTTTCCTCCTCTCCCACTTCCTCCCCTCCAAACCAAACTATCCCTCCTCTACCTGTCCCTTACCTCCCAGCTGCTGATTCAATCTCATCCCTTTATCTCCTCCTGACTTACTTCTCCAAAGATTCTCCGCACAACACTCGTCTCTCAATTTGCTGTCGTTCTGTGTGTTGTTCTGTGCCCTGCACCTGTTCCCTTTCCTGACGGTTTTACTTGCATCTCCATCTTCAGCTCTTGCGCTCCTTTTTTTCCCCCCTCTTGCTCTCCTTCCACGGCACGGTCAGCATACTGAGTGGGTTTTCCCCCTGAAATCCACATTTTAATTCTGCCAGCACTCCAAGGTTAAGTAAGCCCTCTCACATCGGTAAATAATGATTTATCACTCCAATTCATATCCGCATTGGTACTCTGTAATTAGATATTTTGCCACAGACATATGGCTGTTTGACAAAATAAAAAAATACTTAAAAACAGCGAAATTAAATGTCAGCTATTAACTTCCCTCCTCTTCAGCTCCACCTCAGTTATGGTATAAGATGTCAAAAGTTTGTGCTTTTAATGGTGCCAGATTTGAAAGCATGACTAACACAGAGTGTGAAAACTAGCAGCTGCAACACAGTTTCAGTGACATGTTAGGAAGTTGAATGAAGTTCTGAGAAGCAGAATAAGAGTACCATGTATACAGTTCATTACTCACAGATCAAAATCAGCTACTGAATCCCTACAGAGCAACTGTGTCAGAAATCCTCCACCCCACAATGAACATTAATTAAAACCCTTGTCTGTCCCAACAACATGCTGGCCGTGCCAGGGAATCTTTGTTCTGAATCTCTACCCTAGGGAGACCGAGACCACACGGGGTGAACGAGACACACACACACACACACAAGTCTGGAACAGATGTGAGGCAACATTGTAAATGTCATGTGAAAGTAAGACTAGTACATTTTCATACAAACAGAGGTCAGTTTATAGCTTTCTGCTGACAACTTCAATAATCAACTTGTTTTATGTTTGGTAAGTAAGCAAAGATTGAATTTTCTGGAAAGAGAACATCCAATTATTTCTCACATGCTCTTACATCACTTAAAACCAAAACCAATTTGGCCACGTAATTACATCAAATGATGCACACTGACCCAAAAAGACTTTTTCCCATAAGCTTAAATTGTAAAAGAAGCCGTTGTAAAATGCTAGATACATGTTTCTGAGCGTCACAACCCCAATTTGATTTTTTTTATTCCCATTCAAGTAGCGAAAGGCTAAACATGCTAAGCGGAAGTAGTGCAGAAAAACTGGGTAATTTTAAACCCAGGAGGTTGAACTTTAAACAGCTTTTATAGGAATATATGAGGCTTCAAAGTCCAAAATCCAAAAAGAAACACCAAAAGGCAGGCAAAGGAAAGTCCATAGAAGCAAAAGGCAGATATTTAAACCTGCGGAAAAAAAACATTGATCAACAAGTGCAAAAACTAACCAAACCAGTACAAACCAGGGAGGCACAAGGAACACGAGCACCAACACGGGTAAGACACGAGGAGTGCAAAGGACCAGGTAACAAGTGTGACACAGACGAACCGACAAACAGTGAAGAGAAAACACAGGCTTAAATACACAGAAATGATTATTGAAAGAACACAGGTGAGTACGAGAAAGGGCGGGAAAACAAACAAAGACAGGAAGTGAAAAGTCAAACCATGATACTGTACTTTATAGTGCCTAAATTGGTACAAAAGATAAGATGATTTCAATAATATCTGATTGAACTTTATCATTATTATTGTAATGTAGCAATTAGTTTGCTTAAAGTTTTTACAGTAACATTCATTAGCGAGTGTTACGAATGCTAACATGCTAAATTAAGATTGTGGACATGTTAAACAAAACACTGGCTAAACATCAGCATGTTAATATCGTTAAGCATGTTTCTATGTTAGCATTAGCATTCAGCTCAAAGCACTGGTTTCACAGTGCTTGCATGGCTGAAGACTCTTCGTCTGATTTATGTGCAACATTTACAGGTCACATTGGTGTGCAGCACATTGACTTCCCACGTCATTTTAGATAAGCAAACTGCACACCCAACCTTGCGTTGTAGTACACCCAGCTACAATTCATAGATGTAGATATGAGATGTCCAGAGGTGATACAGTGGAATTTAATCTGATATTCATTTGCAAGAGCCTGTCAGGTGATGCAGTCTTCTGTCACATAAGATAGTGGCTGTGAAAACAGTCAACAGTTCATTTAAACCCACCAAATTGCCCGTACACTGACCCACAGCCTCTCATTCTCAAAACTTTTTTTTTTTTAAAATTGTGTCGTGAATAATTTAACAGCGGTGGTCCCTTCGCTGTTCAGAGGTCACGGCCTCTCTAAATGATGACAGGAGATGGATCTGGCAACTCTGCAGGATGTCTCCAAGCACGTCTTATTCCCTTGGACTGAGTGACAGAACTGAGCTGGTGTGGGACACTTGTCTTTCTCTGTATTGTAGATATCTAACAGTTCTCACTTTCACAGTTTACAAATACTTCTTTCCATGGACCGTGAATTTAGCACAAATAAAATCAGTCCAGAGGAGTGCAGTTCAACACGGAGCAGGATGCAGGGGGGGAAAAAAGAAAAAGAAATGGAACACAGCAACCCGTGACGAAGGACAGAAAGACAGCCGGGGTGGAAGAGAGAGCGAGGGATCATCCAGTAGGGATGACAGGGGCAACAGAGAGAGGAGAGAAAAGGAGGGAGAGATAGTGAAGCGAGACATCGATGACCTTCTTTTAGCTCTTAAACCATGCTGTTCATGCCATCGCATCACTCAGAGACAAGAACACCTCCTATACCCTGCTGCTGCGACATGAACATGACAGGGGCTGTCTGATATACTGGACAATGCTCTCTAATACACGCACACATACACACTCACACACACACAATTTTTCTTTGGAGGCTTTGTGTGATTACATCTGCAGTAAAACATCTGATTTTGATGTATTCCTAATCGGATTTACCTCATTAGAACAGGTTTATGTATGCTGAAACATACGGCATGAACCATATTGGGGGTTATCCCGCCTCAGCATTTTCAACACAGACACAGAGGGACATGCTCCTGATCACATAATCAGCAGGAAAAATAAATACATATACAGGAGTTTAATCTATTGAATAGCTTGTTTTATTTTGATATTGCTTCAGTGATGTTAAAAATGTATTTTGAAATAGATACAGTCATGTGTAACCTTTCAGTCCATGAATCAACCCCATATCCTTGTATTGTCTTTGTGATTTTTTATCTTTATTTAAAATGTTATGTTGTCCTGAGAAAGAGAGCTTGATAGTCCTTTCAACCACTGTCTGAGAACTGACCTGCATTAGCTTCACTTTTCAGACCCCAAAGCTCCATGCACTTATTATACTGTACAGAAAATATATTTAAAAGTTTTTTATAGTAAGCCAAGGTCAAGGGGATTATCATTAGCTGACATGGCTATTTTTTTGGATTGCATGTTACATCCACTGGATGGGAGCCATGATGTCACTATATCAGAGTTTAGAGTAACAACAGTGGCTCTGACCTGCTGCTTATTTGGTTTGAGGACATTTACGCTCCAGCAACTTCAGCCTACACATTCGCCCATATCAGTGGATGGCCCTAGAGATGGGCAGGTGATACCGAAGCTTCGAAGGTAGTTTCACTCCTGTGAAGCACACTGTTTCAATGCATTGTGCCGGAGCTTGTATGGAATGAAGAATATCACATGACTGATGGCGCCTGGAGCTTTGGAAAGCACTTCATTTTCAGCTTTCAGACTTTTATCTTTGCCTGATGAAGGTCTAGTATCTGATGAAGGTCTTGTACAGAAACATTGCAAATAAATGTATTTTTGCTGAATGTAAGTTAGACAGTGTGCAGGAGTTTGGTGGCAGATTTTGGTGTACTCGTCCCCTAGATGTGCGAAGTATTCTGTATATGTAAACATATTGAACGGTCAGCTTGGGACTAAGTTCTCAACCAAATTACAGACGTGATGTCAACATGCAAACACACTCAAGTACATGGTGGGTATGTTTTTTTGTCTACAGATAAGAATCCACATTACATACTGAGGCAAACTAGCCATCCATCTTCCTCCATTTGCCCTAAGTGTGCAATTTAACTGAACTGTTAACTGAAAAGCTATCCATCTCATAATGTGTCTCTCACACTGATCTATCCATCTGTGTCCTTAACCTGAAGCCTCTACCTGTCTTTGCTGCAGGGTAAACAAGTGCTCCAGACACAATTACAGTAACAAATCTCCTCCCTGCACTATTTCTATTTTCCTCCCACACAGTCTCAACCGTTCTCTCTCTTTTCAAGCTTTACCTCCAGCACTCACTCTCTTCCTCTTGCTCTCTCCACAAACCACACGTGTAGTGGCCTCATTTGTTTTTATCTTGTGGTTGACGACATTTCATTTATCCTGTGCTTGAGTGGGTTGCTAAACCAAAACTTTGGCCACAGTTGTGCAGGAAATGATCATAGCTGGAGCTATAGTTATTCAGAGTTTCTTGCAAAAGGAGCTTTGTTCTTTTCACTCTCAGCTTAATTGGGCTTCCTCATGTTGGAACTTTAGGGATGAATGGCTCCTGTGAGTTCATGACTGGTTATTGATCTTTTCAGTGATTAGCTGACAAGGGCAATGACTCATCAGACGTTATAACTGTTTAATGGTGCATTTTACTGTAGATAATGTTTCGCTGAGGCATGTTTAACCCGTATTGAAAAAAGCTGGATAAACATATGTCAATTCCTCATCCTTTAATGCCCATTGGGTCTAAGAGAAAGGAAAGCTACCTCAAGACTCCCAATGAGGGGGCGAAGGAGAGCAAGAGATTAACCACAGCAGGCCAGTGGGCAGTAAGTACATGTCATCATGCCATGTCTCGACAAGAAATCAGCTTCTCTTCCAACTGTAACTCTAAAATCCAATGTACAATGTCAGAGAAAAAGGTGTCATTGCTCCTGTATTATCGCTCTCTCTCCTCCTAAACATCAGATTATGTCTCTTTTACTATTTTCAGTGTGCTGTGCAGAATTTCCCAGACTCTGTCATCCCTCATTTCTCCACTAATCACTTTCCTTGAGTTTTCTGCCCCAGTACATAACCTGATTAGTAACCGGCTTATACATCTGCCCTCTCATTATCCCGAGCATATACTTGTAGTAGTGAGGCAGCTTTAGATTTCTTTCTTAATTAAGTCTACATTGCTATTTTGCCACATTCTTGTCTGGTTTGTTTGGAACCTGTATCTGTCGATTATGGAAGACATTGTTTTGTTAAGAAGCAGGGAGGAGAATAAAAAGAAATGTAAGAGGGTTTTTTTAATCATTTTTGTGATTCTTGTCATTTATACCCACTAAACAGGACTAATGAATATTCCTCAGGTATTTTTCACATTAAATTGCTGTTTGCCTCTGCATTGCTCAAAGTTAGAATTTGTAACATAGCAAAATGTCTAAAAACAAACAGACCTTGGTTGTATATCCTGTTGAGCTGTGTACTACGTATGTCAGTGAAACATTACGTCATCCATGAACATTTTGTTCCTGAGTCACGTCAGATAGATTTTCCTCAACAATTGTTTAATTATGAGCTCAAATTTTCACTGCATGTCACTCATAAAGTTTGAACTTGGAGTCATTAGTGTTTATTCCCGTTACTCGCGTTAGTTATCATTCACCCAGATGACCAGATTACTTTATTGCGCATTAGCTGCAACCCTGGTAGAGCATTAGCCCCACATAAAAAGGCTGAGACCTCAGACCTGTAGCCCTTCATTGTTGGGCTAAAAGCCAAAAAAATTATCTTTGAATAAACAAAACCAGTGAGTGTGTGTCTGTGTCCTCTTTGTAACTTAACATTCATGAAGTAAAGTACATTTCCCCTCCAGCTCCAGTCTACAGTCAACATTACCATCAACTGAGGACACCTCTGCAGATCACTGTTGTGGTCAGACTGATAAATGGGAGTGAAGCTAATTCCGCTTTTTAAACCCAAAAAATTAAAAAAAAGTAATCTCTGAGCTCTCCTCCAATCTGTAAACGGCTCCGGATCAGAGCAGAATCTGATATGAGTCCAGGCGTTTACTCCTCCAGAAGGTCTGGCTCTGAGCAGCTGAGCAACAGCTCTGCATTTCCCGCCCACCTCTCCTCACACAACACTCGGCAAACGTCTTTTGGTTTGTTCGGATTGAGACCCTGAATGACATGACTTACATATTATTTGTTTAAATAAACTAGCTATAATTGATTTTGCGGCCACTTAGGGGCAGCAGAAACAAGTTTTGAGCACAATATTGACTTATAAACAACTTTTAAGCTGCTAAACTTCACCTCCAGCAGTTGTTCAGCAACATTATCATTAACTTGAGCTGTGTTTCTGGCCACTCTAAGTCCAGATTTTACTCTCTTTTGGCACTGTTTTTGGTTTCTATCAACTCCTGCATCATTGTACCATGTTTGTTTGGCTGGACCACAGCAAAGCATGGCCAGCCTTAAGTCTGGCCCTGACTTACTTAGTGATGAAGTTTTGGCTGCTGTTCTTTCAAAATAAATAGGCACAGACAGTCCGCAATTATGTCCCTAAGAGTACATTGACCACACACGGTCCAGCCATATACCATGTTTCTACCTAGTCTTGTTCTTTAATTCCCAACCCCCTGACTTCTTGGTCACTGCTGTACCTTACCATGCCTTCGAATAAAGCCTATATTTTCTCTGAAGACCTTTATCTTTTTGTGGGCCGAAGCAAAGTTTATCTAAGGAGTGGACAGGCGGTTGAATGATGTCTTGAAAAAGCAGTGACAAGACAGCCATGGATTTTAAGAATATATCGGAGCTGCTTAGCTGGTGACTTATTATTTGCTGCATTCACAGCCACCACAGTAAATCTCACCAGACCAAACTTACTCCCTCTCTCTTTTTCCGTTCATCTATCTTTTTCAGAGGCAGTCTTACAACATTTCTCTTTGCCTCTCATGTCTCTCTTCGTCTTCCTCTGTTTTTGCCTAATAACGACCGTGCATCACAATGGCCTCATTTCAGGAAATTGCCACAGTCATTATCTCTTTAACCTCTCTCTCTGCGTTTGTCAGATTTTGAAATGTATCGCAGCATTGCAAAACATTAATTGTTTGCTCTTCATCAACAGGCTAGCTAGATGCTCACAGGCTGAAATTCAGCTCTGTCTTTGCTCAGTGTGAGTGAAATGTGGCACTGGGCACCGTAGGATCTGAATAATTCATGCCTGCTCTGGCTCCGTCCGTGTGTTTTAAATACTGACTATAGACCAGGAAGCTATGAATCATTCATCAGAGGCGATTAAAGTCTGCTGTTAATTAACCCTTATCCTTTCACAGTAGTATGGAGGGGGTCAGTGACTGGTCCCTGCCCTGACCTCTCAGACCACCTGCTCACTCTTTCAGTCTCCAACACTGAATTCAACTATCTGTCTTGCTGGAGTGCGAGTGTGTGGTTGTCTTTTCTTGGATAGGAAAAGTTGAAACTACTGAGATACAAGGAGTTTTTCTCATTTTGGATCACCAGAAAAGGTTTTTTTTTTTGTATAAATGATATGACTTCAAACAGTATACTGTATACTTCAATAAAAAAGACTCTTTGGAACACGTTTTGAGTGTACTGAGTATGTTAAATGCTGAATGTGTGTATGTGTGTGTGTGTCTGTGTGTGAGCGTGTGAGTGTGTGTGTAATTGCCGTGACGAGACAAGATGTTGAGAACTCAGCGGTGCATGTCGTCAGAGCGCTTGAATGCTCCACGGATGGCCCACAGAGAGGAGGAATGAAGGAGAGACAGACGGGGGTAGAAGGATGAGAGGAGAAGAGAAGGAGAGACGGATAAATGAATAAACAATGTTTATTGTTAAAAAAAACAAAAACAAAGAACTTCACAGAGATACGAGAAGGAGCAGCCGTTATACTGTTTGTGTGATTTTTTTAATAAGGTGAGGCATTTTATTTTTAAGGACGGAGGTCAGATTAGTGTCATTTCACCCAGTTCAAAATGTTCAATATAAACTATGTCTGTGGGTGTGTGTATTTGTGTAATGTGTCTATGCAGGTATTAAAATCCACATTCAGATTCAGATGGATCCACTGGCCTGTGAATGTGGAAAGAGCATTTCTTTTTTCCACCTCCCTCAGTTTCTGATTTCTGAATATATAATATTCCCTATTGAAATGTACCAGTGAAAGGCAAGATTGTGTCAAGAAGACCTGAGACAATAAGCAGAGAAAGTTTCTAAGATTCAAGAAAGCAACGTTTTTGTTTTAAACATTATTCTTAAGTAAATAATGATTGGACAGTGTAATAGCTGTAGAAAAGCGACTTGTAGATTGGTTCCCTGTAAAAACAAACGTCATATTGCAGCACAAAGGAAGTGCAGCCAAAACCGGTATAGGCATTGTTTTCCCCGGCCACTATCCCAGAACCACTCGATGGAGAGCGCTGGTGTTGTCTCTAACTCTGTTCCCCCACTGATATGTGTTTACCGATACCACCAGGACTTTAGAGTGCTCATTCCTTCTACAAAATCAGTAGGTAACAAAACCTGCCTATTTATTAATACAAACAGGTGTTTTACTCTCGCTTTTACAGTTTCCAGGCTGCTAGCGGTAGCCATGTTGCTAACATCTTTGCCAAGTAAGTGAGGGGGAAGGGAGAGTTGGAGACTTGGAGACTTGGAGACCTTTTGAAGGGAGAGCCAGTCGAAGAGATTACAATTCATTCTGCGGGGAACATGAAAAATCAGGGTTTACTCTCTGAAAAAGCTTCTGAGTGTTAATACAGAGTCCGGGATATTGGGAATGTCTGAGCTAGTGTCAACAAACCCTTGGCAAAACGGCTGCAAAGCCACCATCACCAGCACGTACATCTACGTGAAATCAATAATAAACACTACAAAATGTTCTTTACAAATCACTGGAAACCATTTTTGAAGAATCTGTGAACATTATAAACTGGAATACAAATTGGTCTTCCCATTCTGCCCACATTAAATGAATGTAGCAGTCATGTATACAATACCTAGCAGGGAATAAAATAGTGAAGCACACAGAAACTCAGGATTATCTGCAGAAGAGTCTTCAGGATAAAAGCCACTAGGTCTCTTATATTGTCTAAGCACACTGTCAAAATGTATCTTGTCATCAGACTGACATTTGAAACAAGTTTGTACAACTAACTGCATGTCATTTTTCCCCCATCAGACTGCTGTAATATGATGTTCCTCCCCTCGTCTTACCCCTTTTTCCTCACCAGACACTCCCTTCTCCTCATTTTGCAGAGGACTCATCTTTGAGAAAGAAAGGAGGGAGTGATGTCGGAAGAGGGAGGCGGGAAGGAGATGAGGCCTCTGTGGACCTCCTTGATTTCTGTCAAGTGAGCAGCATTTTAATTCCATGTGCCAAGGCCAGCAGACTGCAGAAGGACAAGCATACGCTAGTATTTTAAATGTGCACATTCCTTCTGTACAGAGTTTAAAAGCTAAATACACTGCCAAACTCTACCTCCTCTCTCACCAGAGCTGTTAACCTGTAGCCTGTCCCGACTTTCTAACTCTATTCACCACAACGTCCTCTTTGCAAAGGCAAACACTTGGTAGGTTGGCGATTCTATGGACGGTATATCGTTGACAGGGCCTGGGACTGATGGAGCATGTGTGTGTGTATGTGTGGTGGTGGTGGTGGTGGAGGGGGAGTGACAGGCAGTGACGGTGGGTACACAGCGTAACCTTTAGAGTGGAGCCACAGGAGCATGACGGCCAGACTCCAAGGTAACAGAGAGACAGCGAGAGGTGTGCAGGGTTGTTGAGAGGAGAAGGAGAAAGTCGACAGGTAGGGGAGATAGAAACTTCAATGTATTTGTGTCATCTGCTCTTCTGTCTGTTTGCTTTGCCACGTCCCACTGCAAAACTGTTAGCGGCCAAGAAAAGAAGTTCGACATTTTAGAAAAAGTTCTCTCTGAGAGTTAGATGATGCACGTCTCATGTCTACGTGTTAAAGATAGGTTTGGATTTTGTTCAAGCCTGTCTTAATACAATACTATCTCTCCTTGAGAGAGCTATAGGTGGCTGTACTCAAACTTCTTCTCCATAAAGACCATGAAGTGATCCCTTCCTAATATAACTAAATGTTGGGACAAAATCAAGTTCAAAGTAATTAAGGTATTTTCTAAAGTTGCTGTCTTTTTAGTATAAAAATCTCCTTGTGATTCGATGGACGGTGTTTTCCTTGAACTGTGGTACATTCTCTGGTTGTAACAGAAACATTTACTGAGCACATGTTTTTGAATGATTCTCTGTACAGACACAATGATACTAAACCTCCCAACTTCTGTATGACAACAAGACTTCAGTAATAGTTACACTTGTTACTGCCTGATTTGAGAACCCTGCCCAATCTCAGTGGCACATGCATGAGCGTGTTGCTATCTTGAAGAGCTACTGAAGGTAAAGCAATGCCAAATGGACACATGCAGAACTACAGTAAAACCAGCAATTTGCTGAGTTTTGTTATGCTTATGATTGAGATTTAGGTTGAAATGTCATTGCCTTTTGAAGTGTAGCATTTCTTCAATGTTCATATTGCTGTTATAGTGTATTGTCCAAAAAGTTTAACAAATTGTACATTAATGTTTTGACAATATTGCCAATAAATATTTGAATGGATTTGATTTGGGGGGGGGAAAGGCTATGCTACAACAGCCTACTTCACAACAGCATTCAAAATAATCATTAGCAATTTAAGTTCTGCCTTTTTTTTTCCAAGGGGTGTTGCCCTACCTTGCTGTCCAAGACAGTAGATGAGCTGGTACATGGTCTACTCAGATTGGGCAGTGACAACAGAACTTAAAAATTTAACATGTAAAAATGTTGCATTAAAATGTCTATTCTTTGTTATATTTCTGTTGCGTTGTGTACTTACATTAACACAAACGTTGCTACTTCCGATTTAGGGAAGTCAACGAATGAGACTAAACTTAACATGAATAAAACTTCAAAACTACCTTGTATGTCAACATGTCTGACTGAGTGACGTCAGATAGACTTGGTGTATTAACCACCAGGTTTATTTGCTAACATTAGAAAACAATGGCACACAATAAGAAGAGTATCTGTGTTTATATTCAAGCGAACTCTCACTGTTTGACACTCACCAGACTGCGATTCTCTCTCTTATTTACAGTCTCCTCTCTGTGACAGTATGTTCATGAAGTAAAGTACATTTCCCATCCAGCTCCAGTCAGCAGTCAACATTACAGTAACGTGACATAAACAAGCACAACAGATGTCTCCTCAGCAGATGGCTGCTGCAGTCAGGCTGATAAACAGGAGCGAGGATAAATCCACTTTTTAATCCCAAAAGTTAAAGAGTAATGTCTGAGCTGTCCTCCCGTAAGTAAACAGCTCCGGATCAGAGCAGAAACTGATGTGACTGTTTATTCCTCAGGTCTGGC